>NC_087369.1:20902313-22152313 GCF_030014295.1 Loxodonta africana
TTTACAATAGCAAAAAGATGGAAGCAACCAAGATGCCCATCAATGGATGAATGGATATATAAATTATGGTATATTCACACAATGGAATACTATGCATTGATAAAGAACAGTGAGGAATCTGTGAAACATTTCATAACATGGAGGAACCTGGAAGGCACTATGCTGAGTGAAATTAGTTGCAAAAGGACAAATATTGTATAAGACCACTCTTATAAGAACTTGAGAAATAGTTTAAACTGAGAAGAAAACATTCTTTTGTGGTTATGAAAGGGGAGAGGAAGAGAAGGTGGGAGAGGGGCATTCACTAATTAGATAGTAGATAAGAACTACTTTAGGTGAAGGGAAAGGGAGCACGCAATACAGGGGAGGTCAGCACAATTGGACTAAACCAAAAGCAAAGAAGTTTCCTGAATAAACTGAATGCTTTGAAGGCCAGCGTAGCAGGGTTCAGGGGTCTGGGGACCATGGTTTCAGGGGACATCTAAGTCAATTGGCATAGTAAAATCTATTAAGAAAACATTCTGCATCCCGCTTTGAAGAGTGGCGCCTGGGGTCTTAAACGCTAGCAAACAGCCATCTAAGATGCATCAATTGGTCTCAACCCACCTGGATCAAAGGAGAATGAAGAACACCAAGGACACAAGGCGATTACGAGCCCAAGAGACATCATCCTGAGACCACGAAGAACTAGATGGTACCCGGCTACTATCGATGACTGCCCTGACAGGGAACACAAGAGAGAACCCCTGAGGGAGCAGGTGAGCAGTGGGATGCAGACCCCAAATTCTCATAAGACCAGACCTTATGGTCTGACTGAGACTAGAAGGACCCCAGTAGTCATGGCCCCCAGACCTTGTGTTGGCCCAGGACAGGAACCATTCCCGAAGCCAACTCTTCAGACAGGGATTGGACTGGACAATGGGCTGGAGAGGGATGCTGGTGAGGAGTGAGCTTCTTGGATCAGGTGGACACTTGAGACTATGTTGGCATCTCCTACCTGGAGGGGAGATGAGAGGGTGGAGGGGGTTAGAAGCTGGCGAAATGGACACGAAAAGAGAGAGTGGAGGGAGAGAGCAGGCTGTCTCATTAGGGGGAGAGTAATTGCGAGTGTGTAGCAAGGTGTATATGGGTTTTTGTGTGAGAGACTGACTTGATCTGTAAACTTTCACTTAAAGCACAATAAAAATTATTTAAAAAAAAAAGACAAAGGAGCATCCATGCAAAGATCTGGCGTAGACTATTGAAAGTAGAAGGAACAGGGAATGCAAAGCCCTGAGCCAGGAATGCGTTCAGCATATTTGAGGAACAGGTAGATAAGGCCTACATGATTGGACTAGAGAAAAAAGGACGTGAAAAGGGAGGAAGCTGGGAGCCAGATCAGACAGGGCCTTAATAGCGGAGGTTTGGCTTCTGCTTTAACTTCAGTGGGAAGACACTGGAGAGTATTCAGCAGGGGAGGGACAAGAGCTACTTTATGCTTTTGGAAGATCACTTTAACCGCTGGGTGGGGAATGGACTGGAGTAGGAGGACAAGAGTGGAAGCTATGGGACCTCAGCCGAAGTCTAGGTAAGAGATAGACAATGGTGGCCCAACTAGGTTGGAGAGATAGAGGTGATGATAGAATTGGTTACATTTGTAAGAAGATTCAGGAGGAGGGCTGGAAGCATGCACCAGCCTTGAAGATGAGCCAGCAGTCAGGGCTTGGTGAAGGAGCCAGGCTGCCTGAAGCTGAAGCTCCAGGGACTCAGGCAGTGACTAATGGCAGAGGCCATGAATGCCAGGGCCTTTGAAGCCCATTTTTTAGTTTTAAATAGGCTAACAGCCAGTAGGTAGGGCATTTTGTAACTTCTTGGGAGTCAAACCCAAGCGGCCCCAGGAACTCCCAGCTGTGTAAGCAACATAGGCTGCAGGCAAAATACAGCCTGGTTTGGGGGAAGATCCCCAAATTCCTTTTTTTTTTTATCCCTAATCAGATAGTGACTGATGTCTGAAATTCCACCGTTTAAGATTTCTTTTTGATTTAGGTTTTTAGTTCAGGATAAAATCCAAATTCCCTTCCAAAAGACAAAATGGAAGGCAGCAAGAGGACAATGGAGGCTGGGCCTCTAAGAACTGAAATAGGGGAGTCAGGAGGAGAAGCCACTTGGGATAGAAGATTGGGATTTCTGATTTCAAAAGTTTTACAATGGAAGTCATGAGGTATGCACCAGGGAGTGACCGCTAGGGGGAGCAGGTTTGATGGGGTGAAGTGGTGGGACCCTGTGGCCATTACGACCAGAAAGAGCAGGAGGCAGGCGGGCAGGAAGGCCAATTTGGCTTCTTCCCAGGTTTCCTGAGGCTAGCTCTGGCCTCCTGTGTTCTAGTCTGCAATCACAAGGCCTTTCACTCCTCCAGTGGCTCCTGGTCCAGCCCAGTTTTGGGCAAAGCAGGAAGTTCCCTCCAAGATGAACTCTGAGGAGAACCTAACGAACAGCTTTCCCGGACTCCTCTGGGTGGGGAATCCAAACATTTAATTTGAAAACCAAGTCACCTTCTATATTTCAGCCTACCCGTCCAATTGCAAAACACAGAAGCCCTGGGAGTAGAAGATCGTAGCTTTTATTCTATTCATATTTTCTTCCCTCTGCTTGTTTGACCTGTTGCTATCAAGTCGATTCCGACTCATAGCGAGCTTACAGAACAGACTAGAACTGCCCCATAGGTTTTCCAAGGAGTGCCTGATGGATTTGAACTGCTGACCTTTTGGTTAGCAGCCTAGCTCTTAACCACTACGCCACCAGGGTTTCCACATATAGGGTCGCTATGAGTCGGAATCGACTTGACGGAAACGGGTTTTTTGGTTTACTTATTTGACCTTCAGTGGCCTCTCCTACTTTTATTCATTCTTTCTTTCACTTATTTAGTAAATATTTACCGAATGCCCGTTATGCATCAATTACTGTTGTAGAGGCTGAGGAGACACAAAGATTACTTAGCCTCCACCCTAGAGGACCTGTTAGTGATGGGAACACATTATTAAAATGCAATCGAATAAGCCCTATATATGTCCAAAACACTAAAAATATATGTAAAAAACCAACCAAACCCAATGCCATCGAGTCGATTCCGACTCATAGCGACCCTATGTACCAAATTTTAATTTACTAAGTAAGCAGTAAATCCTATTAAGTTTATCTTTATATATCTCATAATTCTATCTCTTTTGCTTAAGTTCCAAACAAACAAACCAAACAGTCTTAAAGCAAATGTTTTCTATTACTTATGCTAGAGTGGGTTTATGCTAGAGTGCTACCTGGTCAAATTTTCAAGTAATTACAAAAAATTTTTTTTTTTTAATTTTTGGCACTGGTTTTTTTAGTACTATTTTTTAAATTTCTTGTGTTTTATTGCCACCCTATGGAATCTTCATGCAATTCCAGACCAGGTATTTTCTGTTTCTTATGTTTTGTTTGTTTTTTTTTTATGTTAGAGCACCATCCAGTGGAATTTTTTTTGTGTGTGCGTATTTATTTATGCAGCAGCCGACCAGGCGTTTTCTATTGTATTAGAGCGCTATCCTGTGGAATTTTTCCTGTAAATGCAGAACACAAAATTTTCTATTTCTTAGATTGCTACCTGGTGGTGTTTCCTGTAATGGCAGATCAGATGTTTTTAAATTACTCCAATTAGAGGGCTACCCAGTGGGATTTTCTGGCAATTGCCGACCAGATGTTTTCCCTATTATTCAAGTTAGGTCCCTGGGTGGCTGTTTGCACTGGGTTATTAACCAAAACGTTGGTGGTTCAAATCCACCCAGAAGTACCGTGAAAGAAAGGCCTAATGGTCTACTTGTACGAGATTACTGCCATTGAAAACCCAATGGAGTGCAATTCTACTCTGAAACACATGGGGGCGCCAAAGAGTTTGGATTGTTTATAACTCAGGTTAGAGTATCACTCAATGGGATTTTCCTGTAATTGTATAGAGATGCTTTTTCCTATTAGGTTTGAGTGTCATTTGGTGGGATTTTCCTGTAATTGCAAATCAGATATGCTCTTCCAATTACTCAGGTTAGAGTGTCACTCGCTGAGATTTTCCTGTAATTGCACACAAATTTTTTTCCTGTTACTAAGGTTGGAATGTCACAGGTGGGATTTTCCTGTAATTTCAGAACAGATAAGTTTCTCTATTTATATTATATTTATATTAGAGTGCCACCTGGTGGAATTTTCCTTCTTTATTATAAAGTATACCACTGGTCTCAAACTCGGCATCTAAGAGAGCTTTTTCAAATACAGATTGCAAATCTTCACCCCCAGAGTTTTTTATTCAGGAGGTTTGGGATGGGGCCTGGGAATTCGCATTTCTAATCGTTCCTTGTTGGTGTTGACGCTGCTTGTCTAGGACTGCACTTTGAGAACCACTGAAGTATCTGCTCTCTAAATTTTAGTTCCACACTTGTAACTGGTCTTTCCCCTGTGTAATTTCTATAGTTGTTTCCTTGTGCAAGGGCTGTACAGATTTGAAACCTTTGCACTCCTGAATGTTTCCAGATAATTAGTTGCTCTTGATAAGTTTTTGCAAACTATCTAAGCTACTTTACAGTGTGGATTTTTGTCTGTTTTTGTTTTTTATCCCAAGAGCCTAGAATAGGTGCTCCCTAAATATCTTTTGGAAACCCTGGTGACAGAGTGGTTAAGTGCTACGGCTGCTAACCGAGAGGTCATCAGTTGAAATCTGCCAGGTGCCCCTTGGAAACGCTGTGGGGCAGCAGTTCTACTCTGTTCTGTAGATTGGCTATGAGTCAGAATTGACTCGACGGCAATGGGTGGTGAAATATCTGTTGGGTGAATGAATTTGGCCCTTCAATGCCATCAAATTGTCTAGATGAATATGGTAACTTCCCACAATTAAAGTAAACCCTGGTGGTGTAGAGGTCAAGAGTTCAGCTGCTAACCAAAAGGTCGGCAGTTCAAATCCACCAGGTGCTCCTTGGAAACCCTATGGGGCAGTTCTACTCTGTCCTATAAGGTCGCTATGAGTCGGAATCGACTCGATGGCAACGGGTTTCACAATTAAAGTAGGCAAAAAAAAAATATTGTAGTGAGTTTGAGGGAGTTCTGGGCGGATGAAGGAAAAATATGTGACCACCAGATGGCAGTGTTGTGGTTTAAGTGCTACGGCTGCTAACCAAGAGCTCCCAAGTTCGAATCCACCAGGTGCTCCTTGGAAACTCTATGGGGCAGTTCTACCCTGTCCTATAGGGTCGCTATGAGTCAGAATCCACTCGGTGGCACTGGGTTTGGTTTTTTTGGTTTATGCATTGACAGAAAACCCTGGTTGCGCAGTGGTTAAGTGCTTCAGGTGCTAACCAGAGGATCAGCAGTTCAAATCCGCCGGGCGCTCCTTGGAAACTCTATGGGGCAGTTCTACTCTGTCCTATAGGGTCGGTATGAGTCGCAATCGACTCGATGGCACTGGGTTTGGCTTGGTTTTGGTTCATGCATTGACAGGAAACCATGGTGGCGTAGTAGTTAAGTGCTATGGCTGCTAACCAAGAGGTCAGCAGTTCAAATCTGCCAGGCGCTCCTTGGAAACTATGGGGCAGTTCCACTCTGTTCTATAGGGTCGCTATGAGTCGGAATCGACTCTACGGCAGTGGGTTTTGGTTTGTATGCATTCACAGGAAACCCTGGTGGCTTAGTGGTTAAGAGCTATGGCTGCTAACCAAAAGGTCAGCAGTTTGAAACTACCAGGTTGCTCCTTGGAAACCCTATGGGGCAGTTCTACTCTGTCCTATAGGGTCACTATGAGTTGGAATCGACTTGACAGCAACGGGTTTGGTTTTGGTTTATGCATTGACATTCCAAAGAAAGGTGATCCCGCAGAATGCAGAAATTTTCGAACAATGTTGTTAACATTACATGCAAGTAAAATTTTGCTGAAGATTATTCAAAAATAGTTGCAGCAGTACATCGACAAGGAACTGCCAGAAATTCAAGTCAGATTCAGAAGAGGATGGGGAACGAGGGATATCATTGCTGATGTCAGATGGATCTTGGCCTGAAAGCAGAGAATGCCATAAAGATGTTAACATAGCAAGGATTGTGAGGATGGCACAGGACCGGGCAGTGTTTCGTTCTGTTCTACATAGGGTCTCTATGAGTCAGAACCAACTTGACTGGCACCTAACAACAACATGCATTGACAGTTGCTACCTGCAGGGGGCAGTCTCCCTCAGCAGGAGACCCCCCCCCCAGGACAATGGGAAGGTGGGGAACACCAGAAGAAGAGGGCAAGAGAGCTTTGAGGGAAGAGGAGAAAACTGGAGTGGGGGGCTTATGTGTCTAGGTGATGTCCCTCAGCAGCAAGATGGGGAGTCCCTGGGTCAGAGAGGTCCGAAGAGTAGCAGCGGCCTGGGATCTTTATAACTACAGGGTTTATGGTCTCTATGGCTCGCAGATGCTGCGTGCAGTTTCCCAGAGTATGCAAAGCAGGCAGCTCTCAATGGCTAAAAATCGGTTTATTTGGGCTTTTTTTTTTTTTAAACAATTGGATGTCTAAAAATTTGAGTCAGCCTGTTATGAAGAAACAATCTGGGGCCATCTTTGGCTCATTTATGTAATAATCCATCCCCTGGCCACATGTTGTCTCATAATCTAAATTGCATGTTCTTTCATCAGGCCTGAGTTGGAACCAGTGATCACGGATCTTCAAGACTCAGAATCCTTCGGTGCCATGTCCCAGGCTACGTGTCACATTTGGTGAGTGTTGTTTACCCACATGCAGCAAGACGTGTCAGTCAACACTGGTGAGGGTAGGAACTTCTCAGGCAATAGAGGAACGGGGGGGCTACCATCAGATGTCATCTGCATCTAGTAGTAAGGGATACGGCCCAAATGGTGTTGCCCAGTTTGAGGCCGGTTAGTTCTTCCTCCTGGGTGTCAGAGCAGATCCGGGGTTTTCCACAGCATCTTTAGTGGAGCGGTCCGTGGGCAGCAGGTGAGGATATCTTTCCAGAAAGTGGGGGGTGGCTTGTTCAGTTTACACTGAATGATGAGAAGATGCAGGCTGAGAGTGGTCCACACCACATCCTTGTCAGGACTGAATGGCAAGTGACTAGGCTCTCCTGTGAAATTTTCACTGAATAGGACATGTCAGCCAAGTCTGTAACTCCAAAGCAGTTACTCATGTCATTTTGAATGTTATCCATTAAGGTGACAATAACTTGTAGAGGGCTCTATTAAAGCGGACAGCTTAGGTTGACTCTCTGTCATCTAAGCCTCCACTCATTCACAGCGGCTTTTAAGCACTGGCTGCCCAGGGAACTGAGAGGTGAGATGGTGGCGACTAGCATGGCTTCTTTGGCTGAGTCCGCTATGACATGCCACATTTACCATCCGCATCAGTAGGTGAAGGCTAACTGGTTCCCATCAGGGGGCGCCCAGCAATAGTGTAAAAGCCAATTCCATGAGGTTACCTGCTGACTGAGGAGGTCCATTCCAATAAGGGAAAAAGGGATGGTCTCAGGGGGAACGAGAACAGAAGCATCTTTTAGCAAAACTAGGCCAATTTTAATAGGTACGTGGGTAATTACTTCCTGGGTTAAGCCTCCTACCAAGCCTCCTTGCTGGGGCCCTTGAAGGCATGAGTGCTTCCCAGGATTAAGGATACCCAGGCAAACCCTGGAAACCCTGATGGTATAGTGGTTAAGTACTGTGGCTGCTCTAACCATAAAGATCAGCATTTCAAATCTACCAGGCGCTCCTTGGAAACTCTATGGGGCAGTTCTACCCTGACCTATAGGGTTGCTATGAATCGGAATCAACTCAACAGCAATGGGTTTAGTTTGGTTTTTTTTTTTCGGTTAGGGGAGCCCTGTTCAACAAGGCCAGCCAGTGTTGTTTATTTTTTGGAGCCCACACTACAGTTAACACAGTAAAAGGGTCTGGTGGAAGTGGCCACCTGGCTCCTATGGGAGAAGCCTGCTGTGGGTTGTAATCTAACCCTAGTATTGTAATTGCTCCACTGATTTATCAGAGATCATCCAATTCAGGACCCCCTCGTTCCTCAGGAAGCCCTGGTGGCATAGTTGTTAAGAGCTCGGCTGCTAACCAAAAGATCGGCAGTTCGAATCCACCAGCTGCTCCTTGGAAATCCTATGTGGCAGACTTACTCTGCCCTATAGAGTTGGACTTAACAGCAATGAGTTTGCTTTGGGTTTTGTTCCTGAGGAGAAGCCATGGTGGCGCAGTGGTTAAGTGTTTGGCTGCTAACCAGAAAAGGTCAGTGGTTTGAACCCACCAGCCGTACCTGGGGAGAAAGATGTGTTATCTGCTCTTGTAAAGATTACAGCCTTGGAAACCCTATGGGGCAGTTCTACTCTGTCCTGTAGGGTGGCTGTTAGTTGGAATTCAACTTGAAGGCAGTGGGTTTGATTTTTTTGGTTTGATGAAAGACAAACACAGAGTCAAGTGTTGCCTGTTAATCAGGAGTGGATTATCCAATTTCACTTTTCACCACATCAAAGATTCTGCTTCTAGGTATGGCTGGCACCATTGCCAGTAAAGAGGACTTCCATTTGTTGGGCACCCCGCTGAGAAACAGTTGGGTGGGCTCAGGTCTCAAGTCAAGTCCACCTCCTCCGGACTTGCTAAGCCATCATCCTGCAACCACCTGTTGCCTGATCAACCTGCTTCAACATCCCCAGCTGATGGAGATCTTTGGCCTCTGCTAATGTTTTCCATTGACACTTGGCCCGGGCTCTTATGAAAACTAACGTACAGGGGCAGCCTGCCATGCCATGAAAATCCACATCAAGTTATGTGTGGCCCAGAGCCCAGAGCCTCCTCTGTGGGTCATGCCCGCTTTTTGCAACAATTTTGCAAGGTCCTTTAGCAGGGATACCATTCTCCGTCCCAGGGTACAGCTGCCAATTGCTCAGTTTTCGCCCCCATTTGGCAGAGCTTGCTCCCTGTCAAACAGCCAGGGAGCCGCTTCCTCATCTGGTTCCCAGACGAGGTCCCTCCTTCTCAGCTCTCCCCTTTTGTTTTTTCTGTTATCACTTTGTGGGTGGGTAATGGCAAACACCTGGTGGTGCAGAGGTTAAGCACTCGCCTGCTAACCAAAAGGCCAGCAGTTTGAGCCCACCAGCCGCTCCCTGGGAGAAAGATGTGGCAGTCTACTTCTATAAAGATTTACAGCCTTGGAAACTCTATGGGCAGGTCTACTGTCCTATAGGGTCACTATGAGTCAGAATCAACTCCACCACCATGGGTTTTAGTGGCAAAGTAGAGGGTAAATTATCCCAGTCATTACTATGGTGACACCGTGTTGCCTCTATCCCTAGGGAATCCTTGTCTGTCCCCCCAGGGTCTTCCCCTCCATCCCTGGGCATCCTCTCTGGTGGGGTCCTGGGAAGAAGCAGGGCCCAGCACGCATCTCGTGGTTTGCAGCACTGTTGGGTAGGTATGAGCCCCCTTTGGAGCCCTGGGAGGGGCACGGATATGTTGTTGTTGTTGGGTGCCGCGAAGTTGATTTTGACTGTAGTGACTGTGTAGGACAGAGTAGAACTGCCCCGCAGGGTTTCCAAGGCTGTAATCTTTACGTAAGCAGACTGTCATACAGTGCATCACTAGGGTTGGTGTCACTGCCCCCCTCGCCCGGGGTGGGTGGGGCTGGCCAGCAAACCCCCTCCCAGTGAGTGGGGCGGCCTGGCCCTGCCTCTCCCCCCACTATGCAGGGCCCAGCACCCATGCGCAACCCCAACTCTCCCGGCCCCACCCCCTGTGGCTCCCCGCAGCTCCTTCCCTCTCCCACTGGCTAAGGAGACCCTCCTCTCTGCCTGATTGCTGATACTGTGACCCAGCCACCAGCACCTTGACTGGTGGGTGATGGAGGGGGGAGGAGGTGATGGTGGTGATGAATTACCACACTGGGTGACACCAACCCTTGTGACTGGTGAGTGATGGGGGGGTGATGAGTTACCACACTGGGTGATGGCTGACACCAAACCTAGTGACACCACTGCCTAGGTGGCCCCTCCTCCAATGGCATCCATTCGCCTGCTGCCACCACTGCTGGCACTGTGGACCCTGGAGTCATTTTGGTGTCACCTCCTCTGACAGTGTCAGGGAGTGCAGTCCGTATCCCCCTAGTGACACCA
Organism: Loxodonta africana; assembly: GCF_030014295.1. Taxonomy (NCBI): domain Eukaryota; kingdom Metazoa; phylum Chordata; class Mammalia; order Proboscidea; family Elephantidae; genus Loxodonta; species Loxodonta africana. The sequence continues at coordinate 20,912,459 of NC_087369.1, forward strand.
CTGCTACCACATCTTTCGCCCATGGAGTGGCTGTTGGGTTCAAACCCCTGATCTCTTGGTTAGCAGCCAAGTACTTAACCACTGCATCACCAGGGCTCCTTTTCCTGCCTTTAGTCATTTTAAAGAACACTTTAGTTGGTTTGGCGCCTCAATATCCCCCCGGGAAGGGGCTAGAATGACGCTGTCCGCAGCGGCAGGTCTGAGTAAAGATTACAGAGACAAAGATGTCTCCGCCATCTGTGCCTCGACCCAATATTTCTGCCTTATCCACTCACCTGCCTGCCATGGCAGTTCCCTGGGTTGAGGGCGTCCTGTCCTCTCTGATGTCCCCAAATCACCTGTCCAGCTCCTCGGAGCTGCTCTAACTACATGGTTAAGGGCAGCCCACCCTCTCCTTTTCCTCAGGCCCACAGGTCTGACAATGCCCAGCACCCACCTTGTGGGGACCCAGGCAGAGAGCTGACCTCCCTCCCCACAGAGTGCAACTCGGTGCCTCTGACCCTGAAAGTCAGTTCTCATAGCAAGGGTCACTCCAGATACTGGTGCTATCGCTGGCCAGGCCAATGAGGCAGGGTGGACCATAGAAAATACAGCACGCTGCAGAGTAAAGAGCAATGCTTCACCACACTGACACAGACACGGTCCATGTTTTGAGCCCCAACCACTTAACACAGTCCAGGGTCTTTTTGTCAACTGATTGCCCTACTGACTGGGCAGATCCTTTTGTTTTTTTTTTTTTTAATGATCAGGGCGAAAAAAATCCTCTCCTTTTTCTAGTTGCCACTTGTAGTTAATTCGAAGTTCAGGGCTGAACAAGGAAAAACATATGGCCACGAGGTGGCAGTGTTGCACAAGTTATTTTTGGGGGCCTGGGCTTCTCTGGGAAACCCTGGTGGTGTGGTTAAGAGCTAGGGCTGTAACCAAAAGGTTGGCAGTTCGAATCCACCAGGTGCTCCTTGGAAACTCTATGGGGCAGTTCTACTCTGTCCTGTAGGGTCGCTGAGTCGGTAATCGACTTGACAACAGTGGGTTTGGTTTTCTTGGTTTTGGGATTCTTTGGGTGGTAAACATGTTTATTGTGCTCTGCTGCTAACTGAAAGGCTGATGGTTCAAGTCCAACCAGAGGTGCCTTGGAAGAACGGCCTGGCAATCTACTTCTGAAAACACAGCTATTAAAAACCCCATGGAGCACAGTTCTACTCTAACACACAGGGGTCTCCATGAGTCAGGGCATGAGCCAAATGGCAATTGGTTGGTTAGTTAGTTGACAGTTGCTTCATTGCTAACAATTGTTGTTAATAGTTGCTGTGGTGTCAGCTTCAATTCATGGCAATCTTATGCATAACAGAGCACAACGTTGCCCGGTCCTGTGCCATCTTCACAATCATTGGTATCTTAGCCTGGGTTCTCTAGAGAAGAAAAACCAGTGAAGTATATATATAGAGAGAGAGAGAGAGAGAGAGAGAGAGAGAGAGAGATTTATCTCAAGCAATGGCTCATGTGGTTATAGAGGCTGGCAAGTCCCAAGTTCGTGGGTCAGGCATCAGGCTGGAGGTTTCTCCTGACTCCCATAGCTGCAGGGGCTGGCGAACCCAAGCTAGGCATGTCAGGTGGTAGGCCACCGGCTTAAGGGCTGCAGAAGCTGACGATCCAAGATCAGCAGGTAAGATGGCTGGCCGCTGGCTCACAGGCTGCAGATGCTGCTGATCCCAAGATGAGCAGGTAATACAGCAGGCTGCTGGCTCAAAGCCCAAGAACTGGAGGTCAGATGATGATGAGCTACATGTAGGACCCAGAGCAAGCCAGCAGGCTTTGCCAGAAAGTCCATATATATGTTGGAGGCAGGCCATACACCCTGAGGAAACTCTCTTACAACTGATTGGCTGATCACATCAGACCACATCATGGAAAATGACTACATCATTACATAACTGCCAAACCACTGAAAATCATGGCCCAGCCAAGGTGACACACATTAACCATCACAGTTGGTATGCTCAAGTCTGTTGTTGCAGCCACTGTATATTTTGAGTGCCTTCCAACCTAGGGGGTTCACCTTCTAACGCTATATCAGACAATATTCTGTTGTGATCCGTAGGCTTTTCACTGGATAATTTTCAGAAACAGATCTCCAGGCCTCCCTTCCTAGTCTGTCTCAGTCTGGAAGCTCTACTGAAACCTGTCCACCATGGGTGACCCTCTTGAGTACTGTCTTAGTTATCTAGTGCTGCTATAACAGAAATACCACAAGTGGATAGCTTCAACAAACAGAAGTTTATTTTCTCACAGTCCAGTAGGCTAGACGTCCGAATTCAGGGCATCAGCTCCAGGGGAAGGTTTACTCTCTCTCTATTGGCTCTGGAGGAAGGTCCTTGTCATTAATCTTCCCCAGTTGAGGAGCTTCTCAGGTGCAGGGACCCCAGGTCCAAAGGACACACTCTGCTCCTGACACTACTTTCTTGGAGGAAGACTCATTAACAACCTGCGTTATGCAGATGACACAACCTTGCTTGCTGAAAGTGAAGAGGACTTGAAGCACTTACTGATGAAGATGAAAGACTACAGCCTTCAGTATGGATTACACGTTAGTATAAAGAAAAATTCTGACAACTGGACCAATAAGCAACATCATGATAAATGTAGACAAGATTGGAGTTGCCAAGGGTTTCATCTTACTTGGATCCACAATCAATGCCTATGGAAGCAGCAGTCAGGAAATCAAACGACGTATTCATTGAGCAGATCTGCTTCAAAAGATCTCTTTAAAGTGTTAAAAGGCAAAGAAGTCACTTTGGGGACTAAGGTGCACCTGACCCAAGCCATGGTATTTTCAGTAGCCTCATATGGATGTGAAAGCTAGACAATGAGTAAGGAAGACCAAGAAGAATTGATGCCTTTGAATTATGGTGTTATCGGAAAATATTGAATATACCATGGACTGCAAGAAGAATGAACAAATCATCTGTCTTGGAAGAAGTATAGCCAGAATGCTCCTTAGAAGCGAGGATGGCGAGACTTCGTCTCATGTATTTTGGACATGTTTTCTCCAGTCCCTGGAGAAAGACATTGTACTTGGTAAAGTAGAGGGTCAGCAAAAAAGAGAAAGACCCTCAAGGAGATGGACTGACACAGTGGCTGCTATCACGGGCTCAGATATAGCAATGATCATCAGGATGGTGCAGGACCGAGCAGTGTTTCGTTCTGTTGTACACAGGGCTGCTATGAATCAGAACCAACTCGACGGCACCTAACAACAAACGATAATAGTGCTCAGTATGGGTCAGGCACTCTTCTAAGTGCTTTACAAACATTAACCCATATAAGCTTCATAACAGGCCTATGAGATTGTATATTGTCATTGTACTCATTTTACAGATGAGGAAACTGAAGCACAGAGAGGGTAGTTAAATTGTCCAAGGTCACAGAGTTAGTAAGTGGTTGAGCCAGGATTTAGACCAGGTGGACAGGTTCCAGAGTCCAGATAGCACGTGCCTCTCCATAAGCCTATTAGGTTTCCAAAGGCTGATTCTGTTTGGTGATCGGCCACAGAAACTTACTGACAGTAACTTAATGCCAGACTAATCAGCCACTGCCCGTGTGATAGAAAAACGAGCACAGACTTAGAATATGAGGCAATGTGTGGCCTGACAGAAAACTAGCTCAGGATGATGCAACCCACAGATGGAAGGAAGGTGCTGCCCGTTCTTGTCAGGCCGTGGAGAGTGGATCAAAGGTGGTACCCAGCCTGAAATATACCTACTCCTCACTTATTGACTATCTCATTATCTGACATTTTGCATTTCCGACAATAATAAAAAAATCTACTATCTGACTATTTTGTGCACTGATGTACGTCTGGCATTAACAAACTCCGAGGTGCGAGGCAAGAGTAACCGTGGCTGTGATGGTTGAGGTTGTGTGTCAACTTAGCTGGGCCATGATTCTCAGTGGTTTGGCAGTTATGTAATGATGCAGTCATCTTCCATTTTGTGATCTGATGTGGTCATCCTCCATTTTTGCATAACGCTATTTTTGCATAATGACCTGATCTTTGGAACCTAAACCATGTCGATAAGTTAGGAGTGGGTGTATAGCTTTGGCTCCAGCCTTTCATTCTTACATTTTCTCCAGGTTGAGCACATCCACCTTTCAATAGGGAAGATTTTGAGGCCCATTTTTCCATATTTGTTACTTTGGCTACTAGAGATTTTCATACCCACTGTTATTAATAATCTTACCATAGATTCAGGAAATAGGTTTCCTGAACACACAATGGTGCCTCTTTCATTTAATTTCTCATGGAGTCATGTCATAAGACATCTTCTCTTCCATATTTACAAAATGCAAAGTTAATCCTAAAATCCTTCTTTGGCATCCTATTGTTCTTAGAAAAAAAGTCTGAGTCCTTGTTGTTAGCGTCAAGTTGGCTCCAACTCATAGCGACCTTAGGTATAACAGAACAAATCGTTGCTCGGTCCTGCGCCATCTTCATACTCGTGGGTATGTTTGAGTCTATTGTTATGGTTATTGTGTCAGGCCATCTCATGGAGGCTTTGCCTCATTTTTGCTGACCCCTGTACTTTACCAAACAGGATGTCTTTTCCTTAATGAGGTCTAAAGATCCAGAACGATCTACTGCCAACCTTGTTTCAATTTTTCAAAAGCATCCTGCTTTCCCTTTTTCCTAGGACATGTGCCATGCATGCCGCTGTCCTGTCAAGCACCTTTATCCGTCATATACACAATTATATGTAAATTATATGTGTAATGCATCTGCCCACCCCCCCCCCACCAGATCATGAGCTCCACGAGAGTGAAGGTGTCTCTTACACTCACTGATATTTATAACTCCAGTGCCTGGTTCATAGTAGGTGTTCAGTATGTATTGACACATGAATGAATGTTAATAAATGTACAGATCTTTAAAATTTAGCCTCTTACAAACTACCCTACCACAGTCACCACCATCATGGGATTATTTTAAAACAACTCCCAGTCATCATACTATTTCAACCACAAATACTTCAGTATATATATGTCAAAGGACCCTTTAAAAAAATTAATACCATTTGCACACCCAAAATTTTTTTTAAATATCATCAAACATCCAGTCAATTTTTTCAGTTTCCCAGATCAGCTGTAAATGTCTTTTTTGTTGTTGTTGTTCTGTGTCAGAATCCCAACATGATTCATACCTTTCATTTGGTTGATATGTCTCTTGAGTTTCTTCAACAGTTCCCCTTTTCCTCTTTCTTACCTTTCCAAATTTATTTCTTAAAGAAACGAAGTCATTTGTCCTGTAGTTTCCCAGATTTTTTATTTTACTGATTGCATCCCTGTAAAAACAAAACAAAACAAAAAAGACCAGTTGCCATCAAGTGGATTCCGACTCATGGCGACCCCATGTGTGTCAGAGCAGAACTGTGCTCCGTAGGGCTTTCAATAGCTGGTTTTTCAGAAGTAGATTGCCAGGCCTATCTTCCGAGGTGCCTCCGGGTGGACTCGACTTGCCAACCTTTCAGTGAGCAGCTGAGCTTGCTAATGCACCACCCAGGAACTCTGCAGCCTTGTAACAAAAACCAAACCAAACCCACTGCCTTCAAGTTGATTTTGACTCATAGCAACCCTACAGGACAGAGTAGAGCTGCCCCATAGGGTTTCCAAGGCTGTAAACTTTACGGAAGCAGACTGCCACATCTTTGTCCCATGGGTTGAAATCGCCAACCTTTTGTTTAGCGGTTATCGTTTTAACTGCTGCACCATCAGCCTTGTAAAATGGTAGTAGAACTAGAGGCTTGATCAGATTCAGGTTTGATCTGGGGCAAGCCTCACATGTGGTGTAGGGTATGCCTCTTGTATCAGGTCAGCAGGCACAGAGTGTCTGGTTGAGTCAGGTGTTCTCAGCTTGATCCTAACTCAGAATGTTCCCAATAGCTAGATCCATTATTTCCTCAGGGGTTGCAAGATAGGGATATTTGAATACTGTGATTCCTTCTGTATTTATTAGTGTGAATTGTTCTATAAAGAACTTCCCCCCAACTAGTTGTTTACCTAGAAATTCAGTCTGTACAGGAAAGGCAGGATAAAGTCTTGATTCTTTCCCTTTATCAGCTTTAGGAAAAATTACTGTTGGGCTGGTCTTTGCTTCTAGGTCTTTCCAGTGGAGTTAGGATAGGTTCTTTTTAAGAGGAAAATAGTCAGGAGTTTATACTGATCTTCCAATTCCATTCAGGATCACCAGGCTTTTACTTCTTTGATTTTATATTTCTATCTTTTTTTCTCTTGTACGGAAAATCTTGGTCCCTAATGACATTAATTATACATTCACTATAGTCTATAGAGTGTGTGAGTGTGTGTGTGTGCATGTGCGTGTGTGCAGTCTCAAATAACAATGATTGCTGCAAACAATTTAATGCCACCACAGTTCTTTTCATCCTTAGGCTACATCCCACTGAGGATACATAAATTGCTACATTGTAAAGTATTAATAACTTGGAAATAATTCTTCTCTGTGGGGTTATGCCCCAAACTTGATATATGGATAAATGTATTAGTTGCATTTGTTTCCATTTTCATTTCATTTTTGTTTTACAGTTCTGGAAAACAGCTATGTGGCTCCCAAGTCCGAAGGGCCACTAGCTGGAATCCTTCCACCAGTGTGGTGCCTAGCACCTCAAAGACACGAATATTTGCTGACTTTTACTGCATATGTCTACGATCCTTCTGCTCAAATTCACCCACTGAGAAAACCAAAGGGATGTTAAGGACCATGATTTGCCCTAAAGTTCAGCTTGATTTTGTCCTTTTAGGGTGATTTGCAAAGGGAGGGTCAAAGGGCATGTTTCAGGCTCTCCAATCTCAAGCCCTCGCTCCCACAGAGGAAGGATCATAATCTGGCCTGGCAGGGGTTCTGGGGGCGGGGAGAAGTTAGAGTCCTTTGTCTCCACTTTCGCCCAAGGCCTGGAGCCCTCCTTTTTCTTAAGACTTCCTCTTCCTTGGGTCTCTGCCTTTTGCGATTCTTTCTCCATTTCCCTGACCTCCCCTCTTCCTGGTGCAAGAGTCCTTTGCTAATAATTTAGCACATATTAACATTACTATAAACGGAAAAATCAAACCAATTGCCATCGAGTCCCTCCGACTCATGGTGACCCCGTGTGTGTCAGGCTAGAACTGTGCTCCATTGGGTTTTCAGTGGCTGATTTTTTGGAAGTAGAACACCAAGCCTTTCTTTTGAGGCACCTGAGGGTGGACTCGAACTTCCAACCTTTGGGTTAGCAGGCAAGTGTGTTAACTCTTTGCACCACCCAGGAAATGTTACTGTAGTCTAATGACAATTACAATCATCACCTGTAACCACCTGATAGAACATCTGGAAGCATCCCTCACCTTCAAGGTTACTTCCAAGTCTGGCTTTGAAATTTCTGACGAAGAAGACTGCAAAGAGAATATCCTAGTTATTTAAAAATGTTTTACAGAATCTCCCTTGATGTCTGATGCTTTCTCCCTTTTAGATTCAGGTCATGTATCTTTGGACAGAAAACCACAGAAGTAATCTTGTATCCTTCCCAGGGCACCATATCGGGATTCATGTGCTGGCTGGGTGTCCCATTTCTGGTGGTGTTGACTTTAATGACTTGGTTAAGGGGGTGTCTACCAGGTTTCTTCACTATATGCTTACTGTTTTCCCCTTTGTAATTACTAGGTGTCTGAAGGATCACCCACCTTTGAGACGACACAAACATCCTATTTCTCATCATAGGATACACACATACATCATAGTATCCCCACTCATTTTAGTATCCATTGATGATTCTTGCCTGCAATGACTATTACTGTGGTCTTTGCCAAATGGTGAATTTGTCATTCCTTCTATTTTTTTTTTCTACATTAACTATTTGGAATCCTACTACAAGGAAAGGAGCCCTTGTGGAACAATGGTTAAGGGCTCGGCTGCTAACTGAAAGGTTGGCGGTTCAAACACACCCAGTGGCTCCACCGGAGAAAGACCTGGCGATCTGCTCCTATAAAGATTACAGCCTAGGAAACCCTATGGGGCAGTTCTTCTCTGTCACATGGGGTTGCTCTGAGTCAGAATCGACTTAATGGCATCTAACAACAACTACAAGGAAAAGCTGTCCCCTCTCCCCCGTTTCTGTATTCAATTGTGTGTTTATGTCCAGATGGACTTGTGGATATTTATTTGTGTGGGTTACAATCCATTGCTATCATTATTTATCCTATTGCTCAAATAATAGGGGATTGCAGTAACAAGGGACTGGCTAGGAAGAGATAAAGAGACTTCTTAAGAACACAGGAATAGGAGATAGAAGCAGCAGCTACTGCTCCTGGGGCTGGATTAGAGGGGCTGAGGAAAAGCTCCTCAGGGCTGAGAGGCAGAGCATGGTGGCAGCTGTGGCTCACTGCATGGTGAGTAGTTCACTGAGCTGCTATTTCTAGGATAACTGTGCACTAGAGAAAGGTTACTGATACCAAGAAACAGACAACATCATCACGGCCTCTGCTCGGGGCCAGTTACATATTCTGCAGGGCCCAGTACAAAATGAAAATGTGGGACTCCTTGTTCAAAAGCAAGTTCCTGGGTGGCATGAACTTTGTGTGTGTGTGTGTGCGCGCGCGCGCGCGCTTTATATGAAGGTTTACGGAGGACATTAGTTTCTCGTTAAACAATTACTACATATATTGTTTTGTGACATTGGTTGCCAACCCACAACGTGTCAACACTCTCCCCTTCTCTTCCTTGGGTTCCTCATTTCCATTTGTCCAGCTTTCCTGTCCCTTCCTGCCTTCTTGTCCTTGCCCCTGGGCTGGTGTGCCCCTTTAGTCTCATTTTGTTTTATGGGCCTGTCTAATGTTTGGCTGAAGGGTGAACCACAGGATGACTTCATTACTGAGCTAAAAGGGTGTCCGGGGGCCATACTCTAGGGGTTTCTCCAGTCTCTGTCAGGCCAGTAAGTCTGGTCTATTTTTTTTTTTCCTGTTGAGTTAAGATTTTGTTCTACATTTTTCTCCAGCTCTGTGTGGGATCCTCTATTGTGATCCCTGTTAGAGCAGTCTGTGGTGGTAACCGGGCACCATCTAGTTGTGCTGCACTCAGTCTGATGGAGGCTGTGGTAGTAGTGGTCCATTAGTCCTTTGGACTAATCTTTGCCTTACGTCTTTAGTTTTCTTCATTTTCCACTGCTCCAGACTGGGTGAGACCAGTGGAGTATCTTAGATGGCCGTTCACAAGCTTTTAAGAACCCAGACACTACTCACCAAAGTAGAATGTAGAACATTTTCTTTATAAACTTTCTTATGCCAATTGAGCTAGATATTCCCTGAGACCATGGTCCCCAGAGCCCTCAGCCCAGTAATTTGGTCCCTCATGGAGGTTGGATGTGTCTATGGGGCTTCCATGACCTTGCCTTGGACAAGTTCTGCTGGCTTCTCCAGTATTGTGGCACAAACTGTTAAGTGCTCAGCTACTAACTGAAAAGTTGGTGGTTCGAATCTACCCAGAGGTGCCTCAGAAGAAAGGGCTGGTGATCTACATCCAAAAAATCAGCCATTGAAAACCCCATGGAGCACAGTTCCATTTGCACATAGATGGGGTCACCAAGAGTTGCAATTTAAAAAGCAAAAAGAAAGTGCTATTAAAGGTACTAAAATATAAAGCTTTATTCCTTTCATCCATGGTCTCTCTCTGGACTTGTCATGGTGTTTCTCATTTGCTATTTAATGTCATTCTAAGCAAAGAAAAATTAAATATTTCAATCCTTTGCGTGCATTTTGCCATTCGCTTTTATATTGTGCAATGCTAGTTTTAAATGCAAATCTTGTCAGCCTCAATTTACAGATGAAGACACTGAGTACAGAGTGATTCGGTAACCTGCCCAGGGTTTGAACTCAGGCAGCCCGACTCCAGGGGTCATGCTCTTTCCTGCTATGGACGGCTGCCACTCCTAAAGCATCTGCTGAAGGGATGATTGATTGAGAGAAGGGAAGTATGATTGAGATGGCCTCTCCAGCGATTTGAATGAGGGCAGTGGTGGCTGGGTGGTAGAATTCTCACCTTTCATGTGGGAGACGCGCGTTCAATTCCCAGCCAACGCATGTCATGCACAGCCATCACCTGTCTGTCAGTGGAGGCTTGCCTGTTGCTACGATGCTGAACAGGTTTCAGCAGAGCTTCCAGACTAAGACAAACTAGGAAGAAAGGCCTGGCGATCTACTTCCAAAAAATCAGCCAGTGAAAACCCTATGGATCGTTAATGGTCTGATCCCCAACTGATCGTGGGGCTGGTGTGTGACCAGGCAGTGTTTTGTTCCATTGTGCATGGGGGTCACCATGAGTCAGGGCTGACTGGATGGCAGCTAACGACAATAACAAGATGGAAGACGCTCTGGTTCTAGGTAGAGTCTTGGGCAGCTTTAGAACCCTGGGGCCAAGCCAGGTCTGGGGGGAGGAGTTGCTGCCCCATTGATCAAAGGGCTTCCAGGCCTTCAACTCTCTTCTTGACTCACAATCTCGTTCACTCTGCTTCCTGTAATATCTTTTCAGCCTAGTCACGACAACCATGATGGCAAGTACAGTTGTTAAAAAGGTGACATTTTGGCTAACTGTGGTCAGGGAAGCAGCCAGCCTGCTCCCCTTGTGCCCCTCTTTTCTAAGCTTTTGGCTCTAGGTCCTGCTTACACAGTAATGGTACTGTGGGGTAGTAGCAAGGCAACAGAGTTAGAGACTCTGGTTCAAATCCCCTCCATTCCACTATTATAGCTGTGAGGCCTGGCTAGCTATGGTGCTTTTGGGACCTCAGTTTATTTCCTCCCTGCAAAGGCTTAAGAATACATACAGGGGCCGGGGCAAGGAATGAATGGAGTGATTTGAAAGCTTATATATTAAAAAAAAAATCCTGTTGCCATCAAGTCAATTCCGACTCATAGCAACCCTATAGTGACCCTATAGGACAGACTAGAACTGCCCCATAGGGTTTCCAAGGCTGTAAATCTTTACGGAAGCAGACTGTCCGTTCTTTCTCCCACAGAGCAGCTGCTGGGTTTGAACCACTGACCTTTTGGTTTGCAGGTGAGCGCTTAACCACTGTGACGCCAGGGCTCCCAAGCTTATATATATGTACATAGCACTCTACAAAAGTAATGCATTCTACTTATCTATTTGGTATCCAAAAAAAAAGGGGGGGTGACCCTGCACTTCCCCATCTTCCCAGCCAGTCCCACAACCCCACCCACCCCAAAAAGTCAAATGAGGAGAATCCCCCTGGCATCCTCACCTCAGGTCTGACTTGACCTTGGAAACTCACTGCCTCCTCTCTGCCATCTCACCCCTACTGCAGGTTCCACCTCTCTACTCTCCTGTGGTAGCGAGGTCACCCCCTTCTCTATCCTCTGACCTATATGGTCATCTCAGTGGGGAACAATCAAGTGATTCTTGACCTTTGAGCTGAACTCTTCCCTCCTTCAGTTGTGCCCTGTGGTCAGTGGGATAATGGCCCCCAAAGATAGTCACGTCCTAATCCCTGGAATCTGTGAATTTTGCCTTATATGGCAAAGGGTATACTGCAGCTATGATGAAGTTAAGGATTTTGAGATGGGGAAACAATCCTGGACTCACAGTGAGTAGAACTGCCCTATAGGGTTTCCAAGGATCGGCTGGCGGATCCGAACTGACCATCTTTTGGTTGGCAGTTGTAGCACTTAACCACTATGCTACCAGGACTCCATATCCAGATGGGAACCTAAATGTAATCACAAGTGTCCTTGTCAGAGGGAGGCAGAGGGAGATTTGAGTACAGAAGAAGGCAATGGGATGACTGAAGCAAGATGCTATCTATGCTGCTGGCTTTGAAAATGGAAAAAGGGGCCAAGAGCTAAAGAATGCAAGGAATGCAGTTCTAGAAGCAGGAAAAGGCACAAAAGTGGATTCTCCCTTAGAGCTTCCAGAGGGAGCATGGCCCTGCCAACACCTTGATTTCAACCCAGTGAAACTGATTTTGGACTTCTGACTCCCAGAACTGTAAGAGAATACATTTGTGTTGTTCTAAGCCACTAAGGTTGTGATAATTTGTCACAAAGGCAGCAGGTAACTAATATATGCCTTAAGATCCCTTCTTCTCTTTTTCCTGTAATATAGGAAACCCCAAGCTTTAGCTAGTTACATGTCCACGAGCTTACCTCTACATTTTTTCCCAGCCTCCTTTGCAGCTAGGTTTGGCCATGTGACTAAATTCTGGCCAATGGTATGTGAGCAGAAGTGACATACGCACCTTCTAGCTCATGCCTTTAATCTCTCTCCCCTTCACGCTGGGAGAATGAGAGCTGGGGCAGCCATCTTAGATCTTGGGGTGGAAGCTCCAAGTTGAAGACAGTTGAGCAAAGAGAGAGTAGGAACCTGAATCTCAGTTACCTTCAGACTTGAGGCCACCATATTAGCCCTGGACTGCTTGGACACTCCAACTGGTTACCTCTGGAGGTAACCGTCTGCCTTGTTTAAGCCATTGTTATTTTAGCCTTTGTTACAGGGGCTGAACCTATATTGTAATCAATACTCTCACTTTATGTGTGGTTTCCTCAAAGATTTCTCCCAGTCTAGAACAGTACCAAGAGGATGTATAACAATTTATAACAAATCACCACCTTATGCTAACCCGAGCATAAAATAATAAAAATGTCATTTGCTTAGCTCTTTAAACATCCATCTTCATGTTTTGCTCTTGGTAGGCAACAGCCCTCTGTTTTTCTGAGGCAACCAACCTCAATTTTCCTCCTTGGACTGTAAGTTCACGTCCACCTATGCCCTCCTCCTCACTTTCCAGATCAGAGGAAGAAGCATCTTCCCTCCTGTCTTGCTTATCTAGTGCTGCTGTAACGGAAATACCACAAGTGTGTGGCTTTAGTGAACAGAAATGTATTTTCCACAGTTTAAGAGGCTAGAAGTCCGAATTCAGGGTGCTGGCTCTAAGGGGAGGCTCTCTCTGTCCGCTCTGGGGGAAAATCCTTGTCTCTTCCAGCTTCTCTTCCTCAGGTCCTTGGTGATCTCCATGTGGCACCAATCTTTCCCCATTTGTGCTTGCTTGCATCTGTGCCTATTTTGCTCCTTTTATATCTCAGAAGTGATTGGTTTAAGACACACCCTACACTGCTATAGTCTCATTAACACGACAAAAAAAATCCTATTTCCAAATGGGATTACATCCACAGGCGTAAAAAACCAAAACCAAACTGCTGTCCAGTTGATTCCAACACATAGCAACCTTACAGGACAGAGCAGAATTGCCCCATAGGGTTAGAATTCACAACACATATTTTTTGGGGGCACAGTTCAATCCATAATATCTCTTTACTGAGGCTAAACTCCACTCCAACAACCCCTCATCACCTTTCTCTCTTCCAGGCACTCTGCTCTAATGAGCACTCCTTGAGTTTTAATCTCTCCCTCTCTACTACTTCCCCTTTCTCTACAAATATTTACAATCATAAAAGGAAAAAGAATGTCTCCACTTTGAATTAACTGATCCCAAGTGTCATGGATTGAACTGTGCCCCCCCTAAAATATGTGCATCAACTTGGCTAGGCCATGATTCCCAGTATTGTATGATTATCCACCATTTTGTCATCTGAAGTCATTTTCCTATGTGTTGTAAATCCTACCTCTATGATGTTAATGAGATGGGAGTAGTGGCAGTTATGTTAATGAGGCAGAACTCAATCTACAAGATTAGATTGTATCTTAAGCCAATTTCTTTCGAGATGTTATAAAAGAGAGAAGCCAGCGGAGAGACAAGGGGACCTCATACCACCAAGAAAGCAGTACCAGGAGAAGAGCACATCCTTTGGACCCGGGGTTCCTGTGGGGAGAAGCACAGGACTGCTAGAGTGTGAGAGAATACATTTCTCTTTGTTAAAGCCATCCACTTGTTGTATTTTGCTTATAGCAGCACTAGATGACTAAGAGAGTTTGGTATCAAGAGTGGGGTGCTGCACTAACAGATACCTAAAATGTGGAAGCAGATTTGAAACTGAATGGATAGAGGGTGGAAGAGTTTTAAAGTGCCTAATAGTAAAAGCCTAGACTATTGCCTTGAAGAGACTGTTGGTGGAATTATGGACATCAGATAATTTTGGTATGGACTCAGAAGTAAGTGAGCAGAAAAATGGCAGCAGCAGAACCAGGAGACCAGCATGAGACAGTGTTGAGCCGACCCCCTGAGTGAGAAAGCTGAGTGCCTTCTGGCTGAAGTTTACTGGTGGAGTGGGGTGCCTCCAGCCACTTCTCGGTGTAGCTACAGAGCTTTGGAACACTTGCCCCAGGAAGGCAGACAATGGTTTAGAGGCTCGAAGGGCCTAGAGGCCAAGGAACTGGGAAGCAGAAGCTGAAGAGACAAGGAACACAGGAAGTCAAGCTGCCTCATTTTCAAAGGGTATGGCCATGACCTCTAGGGTTTTAAAGCGTAGAGCCTCTTGAGTTTCTAAGGGTGGAGTCACCACTCAGATGGACTAGGAGAATGGTGCATCTAAAGCCGAGGGAGCAGAGTTGCTGCCCCAGTGGGCCTGGAAGGTGGAGCTAAAGCCCAGGACCGAAGGGCCTCCACTCAGAATTGGACAGTGTGGCCAATACCTAGAGTCTGGAGGGCAGGGGTATTGTATAAATGGTCTCAGAGAACAGAGAATTATTTTCAAATCCTTGAGGGCTAAACTAATGTGTTCTGTTGACTTGCTCGGTGCCTGTTATCACTTCTTTCCCTCCAATTTCTCCCATTTGTAATGGAAATGTCTAGTTTGTGCCTGTTCCACCATTACATTTTAGAAGTAGATAACTTGTATTCTAGATTTCACAGATGAAGAGGAATTTTTGGATTTTGGACTTGAAGTTGCTTTAAGACATTTGGTATGATATGATGGGGTGAATGTGTTTTACATGTAGCAAGGACATGAATTTTGGGGGGCCAAAGGGTAGAATATCATGGATTGAATTGTGCCCCCCCAAAATATGTTTATCAATTTGGCTGAGCCATAATTCTCAGTATTGTGTGATTGTCTACCATTTTGTCATCTGAAGTGATTTTCCTATGTGTTGTAAATCCTACCTCTATGATGTTAATGAGATGGGAGTAGCAGCAGTTATGTTAATGAGGCAGGACTCTATCTACAAGATTAGATTATATTTTAAGCCAATCTCTTTTGATATATTATGAGAGAAGTGAACAGAGAAACAGGGAGACCTCATACCATTAAGAAACCAGCACTGGGAGCAGAGCATGTCCTTTGGACCCAGGGTTCCTATGCGGGGAAGTTCCTAGACCAGGGGAAGATTGATGAGGACATGGATCTTCCTCCAGAGCCGACAGAGAGAGAAAGTCTTCCCCTGGAGCTGACGCCCTAAATTTGGACGTGTAGCCTACTAGAGTGTGAGAGAATAAATTTCTCTTTGTTAAAGGCATCCACTTGTGGTATTTCTGTTATAGCAGCACTAGATGACTAAGACACCAAGCAATCATCTTATCCATCTTCTTTCTTTCAAAGCAAAGCTTCTCAAATAGTCATATTTCCTCTCCAATCTTAACCCCCTTAACGTGAGTCCACCTCCACTCCACCTAACATCTAACTTAACCTTTCTGCCTCAAAGGTCACCAGCAATCCTCTAATGGCCAAATTCAGTCATTTTTATTCAGTGCTCATTTCTTTTGACCGCTCTGTGGCACTATCACAGTTAAATACCTTCTCTTTTCTCGGTGTCTGGGCAAACACTTTTAATTCTCCTCCAGTCTTGCCAGATCTTTCACTGATACCCTGGACACTGGAGTGGGCACTGCTTTCTATTTTTGGTCCAGTACCCCCTACTTTGGGGAACTGCCCCTACCCCCCTCCATGTGACTGAGATGGGTGGCCAATTACAGGAGCCAGGAGCCCTGACCCAGGGGAGGACAGATGACCCAGGCTAGGCCATCAGACTCTTCCGTTCAGGAACTTGATTATCCAGCCGAAACACACAGTGATGAAGGGTGGTCAGAGAGAAGTCCTCTGAAGGCAGTATCCTAAAGAGATGGTTTATAAGTGTCTGCTCCTAAGATATCTGGAGCTTTCCTGGTTCATGTCCATCTTGAAGCATGATCATTCAGCTCTTTGGTTTTTTAAGTTACCCAAAATACTTCTAATGAATTCTTGTATTGCTTAAATTAGCTATAGTTGGGTTCTGTTGTTCATAATTAAAGAATATGAATGGCCACAACAGTCCCAAAGGTGTTGTTCTTAGTTCTTGTCTTCTTTTTCATCTAGATCAGTGGTTCTCAATCTTTAATGTTTATGAGAATCAAATGGAGTCACCCTGAAATGCAGATTCCTGGCCCCAGGCCTAGAGATTCTAATTCAGTGGGTCTGTGCTGGAACCCAGGAATCTGCATTTTTTTAAAGGATGCCATATGCTTCTGATGAAGGTGATATGGAGATGTGGAAGAGTCTGTTTGTACTCACTCACTTCCAGTTCTCCTCTTCTTCCTGAGCGTATGGCAGAATTACCCTTCAGAGCCCCCTTGTGATAAGAAGGGACCGTGTGACTATTTCTGACCAATGGGCTAAAAGTAGAAATGCTATGCGTCACTTCTAGGTCAAAGCATTCAAGAGCCATCGTGAGAACCTTTCACACACTCTTCTCCCCTGCTGTGTTGACCAGGGAGGGCATATCCTTCATCCTGGGTTCCTGAGTGATATCATGGAGAGAGTCTCTGGCCAATCCATGTTGGACATATAACATGAGGGAATAATAAACCTCTGTTGTGTGAATCCACTGATATTTGAGGCTAATTTGTTACTGCAACATAATGTAGTCTACCCTGACTAATACAGTGAACTACACTTTGAGAAACAATGACCTACACATTTCCCCTCATTATTCTCAGAAAGTCCTAAGTTGTTACGGTATTTGGGTAGTGATGACACACAAAGGATGTAGGACTCTACTTACTGCAAGGCACAGCACAACTCACATCCAATTTGCTGCTGTCTACAACTATGAGTCCCCCCAAGGAAGCTGACGCTAAGAAGAACTTAAATAACAAATAAACACTAAGACTGAGCTCTTGTCTCCATACGGTTGATTCTCCACTCAGCAGCCAGAATGATCTTAAATGTTAAATGGAAATGAAGTTATGTCACTCTTCTGCTCCCATCAATTCCATTTTCCACCAAGAAAAAAAAATCCTACCAAGGCCCCACCTGTTCTGGTCTCTGTCTCTTCTGATTCATGTTCTGCACTCTCTGCCTCCCTTGTGCCACTATAGTCACTTACTCTTCCTGCTATTCCTCAAATGCACAAAGTTGATTGCTACCTCAGGGTGTTTGTATTTGGAGGTCCCTCAGCCTGGAAAGTTCTCCCTGGATCTTTGTGTAGCTTGCTCCCTGATTGCATTCGGATCTCTGCTCAATGTCACTTCCCCAGAGAAGTTTTTCTGGCCTTCTTATGTAAAACAGTCCAACTCCTCCACCCTGTTACTCTCCAACCCTTTATTCTGCTTAATTTTTCTTCATACTACTTATCACTGATACCTCTTCATATAATATATATTTATATGTACTTGTTCATTACCTATTTCCCCCATTAGACTGTAAGCGCTGTGACAGTAGAGCCTATGTTTTACTTGTCCCTTGCTATATCCCAATGCCTAGTACAGAGCCTGACACATAATAGGTGCCTGATAAGTAGTTGCTGAATGAATGAATGAATGAAACTACAGTGCCACTAGACACATACAACCAATATCACCCCATTACAGATGACTCCCAAATTCCTCTATCCAGCCTTATATTCCAGACCTACATCTCCAACTTCCTGGAGGACATCTTCGGATAGCTGTCCCATCAGCACCACCAAGTCAAATGTCCAAAACCATCCAGACCAGCTTCTTCTCATGACATGGACATCTGGCCTCCAAACTTTTTCATCCCCTTCTCTTCATCCTCCACCTTCAACCAGCAGCAACATCTATGAGGTCATACTCCATCATGTGTTTCACTTCCAACCCTGCCTTTTAATTCCTGTCATGGATTGAATTGTCTTGTGTCCCCCAAAAAATATCTGTCAACGTGGTGGACTACGATTCCCAGTATTGTGTGATTGTTCACCATTTTGTCATCTGATGTGATTTTTTTTCCTATGTGTTGTAAATCCTATCTCCAAGATATTGATAACATGGGATTAGCAGTGGTTATGTTAATGAGTCAGAACTCAATCTACAAGGTTGGATTGTATCTCAAGCCAATCTCTTTGGAGATATAAAAGAGAGAAGAGAGCAGAGAGACATTGGGACCTCATACCACCAAGAAAGCAGTGCTGGGAGCAAAGTGCCTCCTTTGGACCTGGGGTCCCTGTGCCTGAGAAGCTCCTAGACCAGGGAAAGATTGATGACAAGAACCTTCCCCCACAGCTGGCAGAAAGAGAAAGCCTCCCCCTGGAGCTGGCCCTCTGATTTTGGACTTCTAGCCCACCAGGTTGTGAGAGAATAAATTTCTCTTTGTTAAAGCCATCCACTTATGGTAGTTCTGTTATAGCAGCACTAGATAACCAAGACGATCCACCACCCCCATTACTTTAAGGAACATTCTTCTCATGGCAATCTGGTCATAGAGGTGGGAGGAATCAACAAGGTCTTTCAGTCCAGCCTCCTGCCCAGTGCCCAAATCCTTTCCCTAACCATCCTGACAGCTGGTCATGTTTGCACTTCAGCTTTGAACACTTTTGGTGACACTGGCTCTGGCAGCAAGGAATTACCTCATTGAACAATTCTGATTGTTAGAAAATTATTTCTTATATGGAACTGAAATCATGTTATTGATACACACATATGTACATACAGACACAATAGCCTGCCTCCTTCTGGAACATGACAGGCCTGAAAATGTGCAAAGATATGGATGAAATTTTCTGGTTTTACTGTTTTTCCAATTTTCTGGTCTCTTTCCCCACAGGAGGATAAGTGAGAGGAAGTGACACATGTCACTTTTGGGCAGAAGCTTCGAGAGCCAGCTTAAGTGATCTCTTTCCCCTTCACCATGAGACAAGCTCAAGTACAGATAGAGGCTGCTCCAGCAGTCTGGGTTCTGAGAGTGAAGATGACAAGAAACAGAGCTGAGAGGGACCTGTAGTGTGAGTGAGATGACTTGAGTCACTTCAAGTTCTAGAAGAGCTGAAATTTGGAGGTCAATTGTCACCACAACATAACCTAGTCCGTACCAAATTAGTCTGTTTTATTTCTAAATCCTTTCTTCACACAATCTCACTTCCCTGGCCATTCTGACCACTGCCTTTCACCCATTTTTGTCATTCTCTCTCTCAAAATGTGGAATCCAAATCTGAATGCAATATCCCAGGTGCAATCCCACTGGAAGAGAGCAGTCCCTGAGCCTAGGAACTCCTCTGAATAGAGCCGAGAGTTGCTTTTGTGTGTTGCTGGGAGAGTGAGAACCCGCTGTTGTTAGTTGCCAGACAGTCGATTGCGACCCCATGTGTGCAGAGTAGAACTGCTCCATAGGGTTTTCAGGGCTGTGACCTGTCGTAAGCAGATTGCCAGGACTTGCTTCTGAGGCACTTCTGGTGGATTTGAACCGCCAACCTTTTGGCTAGGACTCCAGCGATTAACCGTTTGTGCCACCCAGGGACTCCAGCTCAAGTAGACAGGGCGGCATTTTACAACTGTTAAGTGATCTCTCAAAAACTACCTTGTGGCAGAAGCATATATAAAAACCAAACTCGTTGCCGTCGAGTCGATTCCGACTCATAGCGACCCTATAGGACAGGGTAGAACTGTCCCATAGGGCGTCCAAGGCTATAAAGATGCATATATAGACACCAGGTATTCTTTCTTTTGGCCCCGGCCATGCTGTTAATCTTCATCATCTTGTGTATTGAGCCAGGGGTGCAAATTTGCAGCCCCGGCAGGACTGGGCGCACAGTAGGACTGTCCTGCACGACTTACCGGGTAGTCTGCTTGGCCAGCTCCTGGGAGAAGGCCCTGCGGGAGGTTTGCACTGGGACCCTGGAGGCGGGGCCCCATTCTCTCACGCAGGCGCTCTCGGGTCCCGCCGCCTCACCCGCCCGCCGCTCGGTGAAGACCGGAGCCTGCACCCTCCTGTCTTCTGGCGCCGATACCCAATGGGCGGCCGTGGGTCTGTCAGGGGGCGTGGCCCGGCCGAAGAGCCGTCTCGGTTGGCCCGCGGCCGGGCGCGGCCCGTGACGTCGTCTCCGTCGCGTTGCGATTTCGGCGTTCTGTCCGCTGGGGCACCTGAAGGAGACTCTGGGACACCGAAGCCGTCCCCCTTGGTCCTCTTTTGCTGCTGCTGCTGCTGCTGCTGCCGCTGCCTGCGCTCTATGAGGAAGATGCTCGCTGCTGTCTCCCGCGTGTTGTCGGGTGCCGCTCCGAAGCCGGTGAGGCGGCCCGGGCGCGGCGGGGTGGGGTGCGAGCGGGCCAGGCGGGAGCCGAGGTGGGGCTCGAAAGTCGAGGAGCCCGCGAAGAGCGGGCTGGGCCTCCGGCGCGCGGCGCGAGCCTTCCCGGGGCTGGGTGCCACGCGCGGAGGTGGGCGAGGGTAGCCGCCGACCTTTGTTTTGCCTCCGCGTGGTGCCTTCAGCTCCTGGCTCTGACAGATGCGGTCGTGGAACTTCCTTCCTTGCCGCTGAAGCTGCCGCCCGGCCTGCCGGCGCCCACTGCCGTGCCCGTGTGGAGTTAGCCGTGGCTTTGCCCAGTTGGGCTTCGCGGGGTGCCGGGCATGTAGGTGTGCTCGAGAAGTCTGCATTGGGTTACTAGAGGCAGAAAAGGTGGCCTTGGTTTTCCTGTCGGGTGCCTAAAATCGCCAGCTGACCTCCCTCCCTGCGCCCGCTCATTTTAATCGTCGAACTTCATTCCCCTGGACCGTACAGTGCTAAGTAGTTAGGAGCGTGGAGTCAAGAGACAGAGTGGTTCGGTCCAAACACCAGCCTCACCATTTATATACTAGCCCTGTATGTAACCTTGGGTAGGTTTTCAACGTACCTGTGCCCGGCTCTAAAATGGACAGAATAATTGTAGGGTTATTGTGACGATTAAACGAGTTACGTGTATATAAACCTTTCTGAACAGTACCTGGCACACAGTGGGTGCCATGTCGTGTTAAATATTATCATTTATTTGTTTTTGTTCGAATTCAGCTTTTATGAGATGGTCTTGTATTCCAGCCATTATTTATTTATAACACGTTTTTAAAAATATTCATATACATACACACGTGTATATATTCACTTGGTTTTGTTTTGTTTTTAACTTCCCATTCCCCTCTCCCCCCATTCCCTGGTAACCACTTACCTTCTTGTGTCTACGTAAATGTACCTATTGTAGATAATTCATGTGAGTGGGATCATACAGTTATTATTTATTGACTTCCCAGTTTGGTGTACATATGTTGAGTACCTGTGCGGCTCTGTGGAGGGTTTAGACAGGGTCAGGCTCCTGAAAAACAAGCTTCCTCCCCTTCCCTCTTCCTCACCATTGAGCTTTCTTGGCAGTTAATTCCAGAGCAGTCATGCAGAGCTCAGAGGGAACCACTCTCCCCTGCACATGCGTGCACACACACACATACACACACTCAAGAAGTGAGAATAGCAAGGATTTGGGGAAGGTGCAGGTTAGAGGTTAGCACTATTTATGGCCCCATCTTTTAGTAACTCTCCCAGGACTTTGATGCAACTCTGTCTAGTACGGGCAGAGATTGTCAAAGGGTAGGAAGTGCACCTATCTAGGAATCTTAGTTTCCCAGTACTGCTGTAACAAAAGATACCACAAGTGGGCGGCTTTAGAGAACAGAAATTAATTTTCTCGTAGTTCTGGAGGCTAAAGTCCAAATCAAGGTCTTGGCCACGTGGATTCCTTCTGAGGGCCTCTCTCCTAGCTTCTCGTGTCTGCCGGCAACCCTTGGTGGTCCTTATGTGGCATTTTGTCTTCCTCCTGTGTGTGTCTCTGTGTCTGTTCTGCACTTTTTATAAGACACCTCAGAGGTGATAAGGATCCACCCTGCTCTGCTATGACCTGGCTAACAACGAAAACCGCTATTCCCAGACAGGGTCACATTCACAGGTATAGGGGTTAGGACTTCAACATAACTTTTAGAGGAACAAAATTCAATCTGTAACAGAATCCTGTTGACCAAAATAACTACAAACACAATTTGATTAATTAGTTATTAGCATTGAAATTGTAACTATCTACTTGAGGGAGTAGCACATTTCAGGACATAACATGAAAATACATGTATTTCTGCATATACGCATGATATGGCAAGTATTTACTGTGCTCTTAATATGTGCCAGGAAACCTTGGTGGCGTAGTGGTTAAGAGCTACAGCTGCTAACCAAGAGGTTGGCAGTTCGAATCCACCAGATGCTCCTTGGAAACCCTACGGGGGTAGTTCTACTCTGTTCTAGAGAGTCGCTATGAGTCGGAATCAACTCCACGGCAATTGGTTTGGTCTTTTGGGTAGTATGTGCCAGGGCCCTGGTGGCGCAGTAGTTAAGCCTTTGGCTGTTAACCAAAAGGTTGGCTGTTCAAATCCACCAGGTTCTCCTTGGAAATCGTATGGGGCAGTTCTACTCCTTCCCATAGGGTCGCTATGAGTCCGAATTGACTGCAGTGGGTTTGGGTGGGTGGGTGTGTGTGTGTGTGTGTGTGTGTGTGTGTGTGTGGTGTGTGTGTGTGTGGTGTGTGTGTGGTGTGTGTGTGGTGTGTGTGTGTGGTGTGTGTGTGGTGTGTGTGTGTGTGTTTAATATGTGCTGGGCACTAGAATAGGTACTTCACATGCTGTATCTCTTTTAATCTGTACAACATTTGTTTTTATTTAAATGTAAGTAAATAGAAACATGTATTCAACATTGTATAAAAAATCTCAGGCATGTCTTTTGCTGTTGTCTCATCACAGTGATCTGAACTGTAGTTTGAAATGAAATGCAATCTTGTATAGTAACTGCAAAGACTCAAAAAAAGGGAATGTACCAGTACAGGCTATTTTTAGGGGTACTGCAAGCACCCCAGATTAACCCAGCCCAGTGTTTAGGATGCAGTAAAGCAGTTTCAATGTTTACTTCATCTTAATGTCCTCATCACTAAGCATGCATTTTTCTTTTTTCTAATTGATAGTGGATTTTATGATTTCCTAAACTAACAGCAATTGCTGTAAAAAATTGCTGTAGATTCCTTTGATATATTTGGTTCTTACATTCTTGGTATTATGTTCAGATTTTTATGTTACGTTGAAGAGTTGACTTTGACATGTTTTTATTCTCCCCAACTACTGCTACCCTAGGTTGCTGTTGAAAGTATCTTCTCTATTTAGTTACTTTGAAATTTTGTTTTAGTTACCTTTTGGGTACCACTTGGCTTTCAATTCATTGTTTCTTTAAAATGGCTACAAAGTAGTACTTTCTTTTTAAGTACTGTATTGTGTCCAATTTAAAGGACTACATTAAAAAAAGAAAAACTTTTATAGAATTAATGATGATCCTACGGGAAAAGGAAAATTTGTGTGAGTTTTGAAAATACTGTCACTTCTTTGTCCACGTGAACAGATAGAAGTCACTATTTAAAATCAGAGCCTCATTCCTTTAACTGCCCTAGTTGTGTTTGGTAACCTTCAAGCAATGTATTTGCATAAAATGCAATGGCACTTCATCTTCCACTCAGTAACACTTTGGCCTCTTTCAAAAATCCTGTAAGGCAGTCCCCAGGTTACGAACAACATCGGTGCCTAAGAATTTGCAGGTAAGTCCAAACACTGCATACACTTCTTAATTACCCTTACTTTAGGGCAAGAAAAGGAGCCCTGGTGGTGCAATGATTAAAGCGCATGGCTGCTAGCCAAAGGTCGGTGGTTCCAACTCAGCAGCTGCTCCTCAGGGAGAAAAATGTGGCCATCTGCTTCCATGAAGATTTACAGCCTTGGAAACCCTGTGGGGGCAGTTCTACTCTGTCCTCCTATAGGGTGGCTGTGAGTCGGAATCGACTCAATGGTAGTGACCTTGATTTGGGGTTTTTAGTGCAAGAAGAGGCTGAGAGCCCTTTCAATGATTTAAAAGTGGCATATGCTGCAAGTGAAGGTGATTGTGATGAAGGATTTCTTGGGAGTAGGGTTGGTTCAGTCTTTGCAAAGTGAGGCCAAATTTACATAACAGTAAAGGGCAAAGTACAAGTTGTCCCGTGTCAGATGTTGGTAACCTGGGGACTTACTGCTTCCTGCGGCAGGATCCAAATAGAAATGAGTTTTGGGTTACAGTGATCTGTTGACTGGATAAAACAAGAGTGGAATATAACTTCATTCAGTCAAAAATTCTCATTGAAAGCAAAGACCATTACAGTGAAAAGGAATTCCCCTACATAACCATTTCTTTCTCTTTTACTTTGTTATTTTGATGGGGATGAGGGGCAGCGAAAGGGTGGTTCTGTACTTGGAGTAACTCAGCTTTTTGCTTTTTGGCTCTTTTGCATGTTTATTCTGTTGCCTGCATACGTGGCATTAATCATACTAAGGCACAGGGAAAGGTTTTTCAGAATTATGTATTAAAATTATGTGTGTCCAAGAGCTGACGCCTTGTTTAATAGCTCCCCCTCCAACGAAACAGAGCAAAGTAATCAGTGTTTCCATTAACTGTTATAATTGATGCGATGTCCCCAGAGTGCTCCTTGCACTTCCGCTCTTGGATCTAATGTGCTTATTGCTTGTTTATTAACTCCAGTCTTGCTAACAAGGCTGCTTAGAGTGTTTAAAGTGTGTGTTTTACAATCATCATAGACCCATACTTTTTATTTTTCACCCATAATTTTTTTTTTGTCCTTCACAAGCCTTGTTTTTTTTTTTTTTTTATTGAGGTAAAAATGCATATAACAAAACATTTGCCAGATGCTTTTACATGTACAGGTCAGTGATATTATGTTCATCATGTTGTGCAACAATCACCACTGTCCTTTTCCAAATTCTTCCGTCACCATTAACAGAAATTCAGTGCCTCCTAAGCAACGATTCCCCCATCCCCCTCCATCCCACCCTTGGTAACCACTAATAAACTTCGCCTTTTTTTTCTAGGTACTCTGTATAAGTGGGATCATACAATATCTGTCCGTTTGTGACTGATAATGCTTCACTCAGCATAATGCTTTCAAGTCTTATCCATGCCATAGCATGTATTGGGACTTCATATCTCTTTATGGCTGAGTGACAGTCCATCGTATGGACACACCACATTTTGTTTATCCAGTCATCTGTTGATGGACGTTTAAGTTGTTTCCACCTTTTGGCTTTTGCTAAAAGTGCTGAAATGAACAATGGTGTACAGTTTCTGTTTGTGTTCCTGCTTTCAATTCTTTTGGGTATGTAGCTAGGATTGGGATTGCTGGATCATATGGTAGTTCTGTGTTCAACCTTTTGAGGAACTGCTGAACTGTTTTCCACAACCAAAGAAAAAAAAACCAATCCTGTTGCCATCAAGTCAGTTCCGACTCATCTATAGGACAGAGTAGAACTGCCCCATAGGGTTTCCAAGGAGCGCCTGGTGGATTCGAATTGTCTGCCTTTGGGTTAGCAGCTGTAGCTCTTAACCACTATGCCACCAGGGTTTCCATGCTTTCCACAACGGCTGTACCATTTTACATTCCCACCAGCAGTGGATGAGGGTTCTGGCTTCTCTGCAGTCTCACCAACACCTGTTGTTTGCCTTTTTAAGAAACATCATTAGAATAATGAAAGTGAGAGTTGATACCTAATTTTGGTTTTGATTTGCATCTTCCTTTTTTTTATGGCTAATGACATTGAGCATCTTTTCAGGTGCTTGTTAACTATTTGAATATCTTCTTTGATGAGATATCTGTTCAAGTCCTTTGCCCATTTTTTGATTGGATTGTTTGTCTTATTATAGAAGTTTTTATAGAATTTGGGTATTAGACCCTTACCAAACATATGGTTCCTGAAAATTTTCTGCCAATCTGTAGGTTGTCTTTTCACTTTTTTGATAAAGTCCTTCGATGAACAAAAGTATTTTCTATGAGGTCTCACTTATCTATTTTGTCTTTTAAAAAATAATTTGCTGTTGACATTGTACACAGCAAAACATACACCAATTCAACAATATTCAGTGACATGGATTGCATGCTTTTGTTGTCAGATCTGATAATCCATCATTAAAAACTAGGCTCAGCAGACATACTCCGTATTTTCTTCTAAGAATATTGTGGTTTTAGTTTTCACATTTAGATCCTTGATCCATTTTGAATTGATTTTTACATATAGTGTGAGGCATGGATAGTGTTTCATTTTTCTGCATATGGAAATCCAGTTTTCCCAACACCATTTATTGAAGAGACTCTTCCTTCCCCATGGAGTGAACTTAGCACCCTTGTCAAAAATTAGTTGACCACGGATGCATGGATTTATTTCTGGACTTGCAGTTTTATTCCATCCGTCTACAGTCTATATGTCTGTTATTATACCAATACCAGGCTGTTGTAACTACTGTAGCTTTATAGTATGCGTTTTAAAATCAGGAAGTGTGAGTCCTCCTACTTTATTATTCAAGATTGCTTTAGCTATTTGGGGTGCCTTGCCGTTTCGTATAAATTCGAGGATTTGCTTTTCCATTTCTGCAAAGAAGGCTGTTGGAATTTTGATGGGAATTGCATTGAATTTAGAGATTGCTTTGGGTAGTATTGACATCTTAACAGTATTAAGTCTTCCAGTCCATGAATATGGACTGTCCTTCCCATTTATCTGTTGTTGTTGTTAGCGGCTGTCAAGTCAGCTCCTGCCTCGTGGCGACCTCCATGCACAAGGGAACGAAACGCTGCACGGTCCTATGCCATCCTCATGACCTGTTGTGGATCAAACCATAGTGATCCATAGGGTTTTCATGGGCTGATTTTTGGAAGTAGATTGCCAGGCCTTTCTCCTTTTGGTTAGCAGCTGTAGCTCTTAACCACTATGCCACCAGGGTTTCCATGCTTTCCAGAATGGTTGTACCATTTTACATTCCCTCTTAGTCTGAAAGCTCTGCTGAAACCTGCTCAGCGTCATAGCAACCCAGGAGCTGTGTTTGAGTTGTGTTAGCTGGGAATCAAACCATGGTCTCCTGCACGGAAGGAAGAATTCTACCACTGAACCACCAAGGCCCCTCCATTTATTTAGGTCTTCTTTAATTTCTTTTAGTAATGTTTTATAATTGTCATTGTATAAGTCTTTCACCTCCCTGGTTAAATGTATTCCTGGGTGTTTTATTCTTTTAGATGCTGTTGGAAATGGAATTGTTTCCTTAATTCTTTTCAGAATGCTCACTGCTGATGTATACAAACCCAACTGATTTTTGTGGCCTGACCTTGCACCCTGCCACTCTGCTGAATTCATTTATTAGCTGTAGTAGCTTTTGGTTGGGGTTTCCTTGTATAGGATCATGTCATAATGCAAAAAGGGATGATAGTTTTACTTCTTCCTCCTCAATTAGGATACCTTTTATTTTTCTTGTTTAGTTTCTCTGGCTAGGACTTCCGGTCCAATGTTGAATAGCAGTGGTGAGAGCAGGCACACTTGTCTTACTCCTGATCTTATGGGGACGGGGGGAAGCTCTGGTCTTTCTCCATTGAGTATGATTTAGCTGTGGGTTTTTCGTAAATGCCCTTTATCTCATTGAGGAATTTTCCGCCTATTCCTATTCATGAAAGGGTGTTGGGTTTTGTCAGATATCTTCTCTGTGACAATTGAGGTGATCATGTGATTCTTTTCTTCTGTTAATCTGGTGGTTTACACATTGATTATTTTCTAATGTTTTCTATTGTTTCTAACCACCCTTGCATTTCCTGGGTTACATCCTACTTGATCATGGTGTATAGTCCTTTTAATATCCTTTTGGATTTGGTTTGCTAGTATTTTGTGGAGGATTTTTGCATTTATATTCATAAGGATATTGGTCTGTAGTTTTCTCCTGGTGTCTTTGACTACGGTATCAGGGTAATGCTAGTCTCACAGAATGAGTTAAGTGTTCCTTTGTCTTCTATTTTTTGGAGAAGTTTAAGAAGGATTAGTCACCGCTATAAATGTTTGGGAGCTTTCCCCAGTGACATCATCTGGTCCAGGACTTTTTTTTTTTTTTTGGTTGGGAGGTTTTTGATTACTGATTCAATCTCTTTACTTTATGGGTTTCTTGATTTTCTGTTTCATCATCGTAGGAAGTTTGTGTTTCTAGGTATTTGTCCATTTTCTCTAAGCTGTCTAATTTGTTGACATACAGTTGTTCATAGTATGTTCTTGTGTTCCTTTTTCTTTCCGCAGGGTCGGCTGTAATATCCCCACTTTCATTTCTAATTTTATGTATTTGCATCTTCTCTGTCAGTCTAGCTAAAGGTTTGTCATACAGAAAAAGCAGAGAGCCCAATATAAGTTCAGTGTAAGTTACTTTGAGGTCTTGTGATTTCATCTTTGAATGTGGTTGATATTTTTTTTAAAGTTCTGTTTCATGGAAGAAGATGGAATTGCATTTGAAATTTTTATTCTTGGTCTCATTGTTTGTATTTCTGTTATGACCCCTTCTTGTGTAACTCATTTTTGTGAGATCTTTATTACCAGTATTCTTTCTCTTTTTAATTAGTAGGTAAGATTTTTAACTTACACTGGTAGAGTCTAGAATTTCAGAAGTATTTTTCTCTTTCACTTGAATGGTTCCCATGTATTAGGAGCTTAAAGTTTTTGTTTTTCACAATTTGAATGGGTTATCCATGGCCTTTGTCAAAGAGGAATCTCATTTAACAGAGAATCTTTCTATGACTCTCCTGAGAAAATGAATGGTAAAGTTATGTTTTCAACAATCTCATAGTTAAAAAGTATGACACATTCACGTACTAATATGACCTTTAGCTTCTTTAATTTAACTTGATTCCTTTCACCATTATGTCAGCGGTTCTACTGATTTTTGAGATTCATTAAAAGTAATGGTACAAGGGGAGAAAGTAAGTAGTTTCCTGGCAGTCATAATCTTTGACCTTACCTTCTCGTTCTCTATTATCTAGTACTGCCTATCATTCTTCGTTGTTTTTACCTTACCTGTTACCTGTTGCTGTCTAGTCACTTCTGACTCATAGCAACCCCAGAGGACAGAGTAGAACTGCCCCATAGGGTTTCCAAGGAGTGGCTGGTGGATTCGAACTGCCAACCTTTTTGGTTAGCAGCCGAACTCTAGCCACTGTGCCACCAGGATAGGGAAAAAGGATTCACCTTTTCTCTGTTACTGTTGCCTGGCTGGTTTGGTCTCTAGTTTTAAACTGTTCTAAGAAATGCAGTGTCTGTAACTGTAGCTGGAAATTTATTGTGCAATACAGTAAATATTTCTGGCTCCACAAAATAATTTACTTGCCAAAAATAATACGCCCATTCCATGATTGCCAAATGTAACTTTTCCTGTCCTACCTCACCCCTCTCAGCCTTACTTCTTCCCAAATTTCTGAATTTCCTCTACTTATTCTTAGATGCATGTGTGAACTCTCTACCTCTAACTTAACTGAAGCAATTTATTTCTAGTAGTTAAACTTTTTCCTCCTGCAGTCTTAGTGTCATTACATGTTGGCTTTATCAGACAATGGCATATTGATAGATGAAGAGGTAGTTAGATATTAGCTTTCTGCCTATTGCTTGGTACATTTAGAGGTAATACTTAGAAGGTAAATCTGTTTTTTTGTGTGTGTGTCTTTAACTGTACTTTAGATGAAGGTTTACAGAACAAACTAGCTTCTCATTAAACAGTTAGTACACATATTGTTCTATGACATTGGTTAAGAACCCCACGACATGCCAACACTCTCCCTTCTCTTTCTTGGGTTCCCTATTACCAGCTTTCCTCTCCCCTTCTGCCTTCTTGTCCTTGCCCCTGGGCTGGTGTGCCCCTTTAGTCTTGTTTTGTTTTATGGGCCTAATCTCTGGCTGAGGGGTGAACCTCAGGAGTGACTTCATTACTGAGCTATAAGGGTGTCCAGGGGTCATACTCTTGGGCTTTCTCCAGTCTCTGTCAGGCCAGCAAGTCTGTGTTTGCTTGTTTTTGGTGTAAGAATTTTGTTCTACATTTTCTCCAGCTCTGTCTAGGACCCTCTGAATTGTGATCCCTGTCAGAGCAGTTGGTGGTGGTACCCAGGCACCAACCATCTCTAGTTGTGCTAGACTCAGTCTGGTGGAGGCTGTGGTAGTTGTGGTCCATTAGTCCTTTGGACTAATTTTTCCCTTGTGTCTCTAGTTTTCTTCATTCTCCCTTTGCTCCAGATGGGTTGAGACCAGTGGAGTATCTTAGATGGCTCCTCACAAGCTTTTAAAACCCCAGACGCTACTCACCAAAGTAGAATGTAGAACATTTTCTTTATAAACTATGTTATTAACAAGTAAATCTTAACCCTTCTCAACAAAATCAAGTCTAGTCTTAGGAGTTGGATAGTGAGGTGATACACTGTATGAAAGTACTTTTTATGGGATCTGATGAATATGCTTCAAGTCTCCGTGAAAAGAAATGGTGCTGGTTTACATTTCAGTGTGTGAAAATGTTTCCAAAGATGACATAATCCAGAATGTGGCTAAAACAGCACAATATACTAATTGGTTGCATTTTTTGTATCTAACCTGGACCATAGCCATCCCATAGAATACTTTTGCTCTGAGCAGGTGTGTTCAGTTGTAACTGTGATGGCCACCATCAAGAAGGGAACACATTGCTTTGGAGAACATGCCTCTCTTCTGGGGCTTCAGAAGGATCCTTCCCTAGATTTAGGCTGTGCAAAGTAAAAATCTAGTCTCTTCCATTCAGCCGTTCATTTCCTCATGTTCTCAGCTATAATTCCTTTGACACCAAACTTTCCCTTTCTGCTGTTTGCCTTCAGATGGAGGGACAGTGGCATTTCATTGGCCACAGCATGGATTATTTTGGAAAACAAGATGCAGCATAATGAACAGAATGGAAGCTGAGCCCATGAATATGTTGGGGCTTATTAAAGTCAAAGTCAGGGCTTACTAAAGTTCCATGACTGCATCTTGATAACTGATTAATAGTAATGACTTTCAAAAATAAATGCCTGACGATTAGAATGTACTAATTTATGTATTTTGTTTCTCCAAGGCTAGTAGAGTGCTGGTTGCATCCCGTAACTTTGCAAATGATGCTACATTTGAAATTAAGGTAAGAGGTGTTTTACTTGGGGTTAGTAACTTTTTACATAGGTACACTTTGATACTGCAGTTTCATCTTTGGAATAGAACATTTTGATATTCATACTTTTTCACCATTTTCTTCGTAACATCCCAGAATCACAGGTTCACAGGGAAGTTTAGCAAAAATTAGAATGGATTATTCTTTCTTAGTGGCTTGCTGGTGTTCCCTAGTGGAGAGCTAAAGAAAATAAACGACTTAACCCCACAAAAATTTGAGCAAGAAAATTCGTAGACTGTTTCTTTGAAAGTGTATCTTTCAACCTGTAACTTGGTTCATCTCTAGTTTTCAGTGAAAGTCTTCTTTGAGGGGAAAGATTTCCTTCCCCAAAATACCCCATGGCCTTGCACAGTCAAGTTCCTAGATGTAAGGAATCAGAACGTGGAACAGTTCTGATGTGCTTCTTTGCTGTTTTTGAGTTACCACATTATTTGAGATTGAGCCAGATAGATTTTAGAGTGAGCTCGCAGTGTTTACAGTGTAATAAATGGAAGATAAATGCCTTATTTCAGAAATGTGATCTCCATCGGTTGGAAGAAGGCCCCCCTGTCACAACCGTGCTCACCAGGGAGGATGGGCTCAGATACTACAGGATGATGCAGACTGTCCGCCGAATGGAATTAAAGGCAGATCAGCTGTATAAACAGAAAATAATCCGGGGCTTCTGCCACTTGTGTGATGGTCAGGTGAGTGGGAGCTTTCACTTCAAGACAGAAGTCTGAGTTTTTCTGTGAAATTTTCCCAGTATTTCAAGGTTAACAGCTGCTGGGAAGATCAAATCCCATTTCTCTGACACCTAATTATGTGAAAATCAAAATCAATTTATTATCAATTCTGTTATGTTCCCAACTATTCTGACACCACCAGCCCATGCAGCACTTTTTCCCTTGACCGTAACCACCCAGAGCTAAAAGAGACCTCACAGGTTAAAGGGCATAGTCGTCCAGTCTGCCAAGTCTGCCCAAGCTTGGAGCTGCCATGACACCATCAGCACCCCACCCCCCTTGCTGGCTCCCACTACTCCCTCCAGTAGAATGACTCCCTTCGCTAGAATGGCTGACAGAACTCACGGAAAGTGCTTTACTAACAATTAGAGTTTTATTGTAGCAAAAAAGGAAGAGACACATAGGGTGAGGCTCTGGGAGGGTTCCCAGCACAGAGCTTCCATGTCCAGAAAGTGACGCACTCCCCTCCCGCATGCATCAATGTCTTTTACCTACCAGGAAGCCCGTGAAACCTCAGTGTCTAGAGCATTTATTGGGGTCTCATTGAGTAATTCAAGCCCTTGTCCCCTGAGGTTGGTGGCTATCACAAGGTTGGGTCTTTGTGGCATAGTCAGCCCCCACCCAGCAGGAGTCATAAATCCTCAGGTGTGGTCTGGAGGCCTCATCAAAGAGGCTTTAATCACTGGGGAAGTCCAGGGTTTTAGATGTTACTTCTTAGGAGTCAAGGGCAAAGAGCAAATTTTCTTCTGGTAAAGTTAACCTCTTTACCCTACACATCTGATTGAGGGTTTTTTTTTTTTTTTTAAATCACTGTGCAGGCTAAAGAAAACAACATATCTGTTTGTTGCCCGTGTATGGCTTCTGGTTTGGGCCTTATCTTCCACTGTGTTTTTGACAAAAACCAATTCCTGTGGTTACTGATGAAGTGTTCAGCTAGTCGAAATGTTTCACGACAATCTAGGAGAGCTTTTTATCGAGAAATGTGTGATGTATTGACTTGCTGTTTCTTCTTCCTTTAATGTAGGAAGCATGCTGTGTGGGGCTGGAGGCCGGTATAAATCCCACCGATCATCTCATTACAGCCTATCGGGCTCATGGCTTTACCTTTACTCGTGGTCTTTCTGTCCGAGAAATCCTCGCAGAGCTAACAGGTTTGCTAGTGATTTCCAAAAAGGTGAAATAAATGAACTAGGTTTTCAAGTATCTCCTGTAAAGATGCTGTTATGAGTTAAAAAAAAAAAAAAAAAAAACTCCCTTTTGTTGACCACTTTTGAGGTCATCTGGCCCCTCAGGTAAATGTTTAAAAAGGTTAGCTATATAAAACCAGAATAGTGTTTCTTTCATCACTCAAGCATGCCAACAGAAGTCTAGCTGTCATAGAAAGTAAAAAGGGTAGACGCACTCCATGGTATGTAATTTAAATTCCAGGAATCTTAATATTCCCTTTTTCCTTGTCCTCCTTGACTCTCGAAGTATATATAGTATACCAGTACAGCAGGAATTGGATATTTGTTAAAAAAAAAAAAAAAAGTCCAGGATACCAAGCTAACACTTGAAGGAAACGGCTGAGAAGGTTGGGTCTGAAACATCAAGGACACGGTAGTAGTCTGACCATTATAAAAAAGGACAGGGATACAAGGAAGACCATGTTTACACAGAGAGAGGGACAGATACTCAGATAATTGAATAGACCTAGGAGTTCCAATGGTTGTGCTTTCTCAGTGAGTGACTACTTGGGGTGTGGATTTGTTTCGTGTATTTGTTTTTTGATGCATGTGTGTGTTTTCTGCCGCTTCTAGGACGAAGAGGAGGTTGTGCTAAAGGAAAAGGAGGCTCAATGCATATGTATGCCAAGAACTTCTATGGGGGCAATGGCATTGTCGGGGCTCAGGTAGTCTATTTATGGCCCTGACAAGGATGTGCAAGAAGTGTCCTGCCTTCCCAGATTGGCTTGCGTCTCCCCAAAATTTCACCCCCCCCCAACAACTTTTTAAGTACATAAATGGCTTTGTTGCCTCAATGTAGTCCTGCCTCACTGCTTTTAGACAATGCTAGCATTGGGGCTAAGCTAGAAGAGGCAGGCTATCTCGGGCTGATTTATAATCCAAAGCCAACTTCTGTGTAGTGTCCTCCTTGGTCCCATCGATTAGTGGACAATCGAGTTTTAAGAAAAAACCTAGGTTTTATCGGTTTTATCTTGGGGTTGTTTGGGATTAGTAGTTGAATTTTGGACGGCAGAAACAGTTGAATACAGTATTTTATTCATGTCACTTTTTGGGTTTCTTTAAAATACTGGGGGTGGGGTAAGCAAGGTCTAAAGAGAGTTTGCAGCAGCTGTATAATTTTCCAAATTCTG
Organism: Loxodonta africana; assembly: GCF_030014295.1. Classification (NCBI taxonomy): domain Eukaryota; kingdom Metazoa; phylum Chordata; class Mammalia; order Proboscidea; family Elephantidae; genus Loxodonta; species Loxodonta africana. Next base: position 20,946,783 of record NC_087369.1, read on the forward strand.
GCCAGGAGTTAAGACGCAGAGCATTTAATTTCCCTCCTCATGGATTTCTGTGGTTCCTTTCTGGGTTGTCCTTGATGTCAGGTGCCCCTGGGAGCTGGCATTGCTCTGGCCTGCAAATACAACGGAAAAGATGAGGTCTGCTTGACTCTCTATGGTGATGGCGCGGCTAATCAGGTACATGTGTAGCTCTTAATTTTCTGTAACCAATTACAGTTTTATTTCCAAATTGTTGACTATTCATAGTTGAGTTTGTAAAGTAGTAGCATATTGCTTATTAGCTGAGACAGAAATTACATGTTATCAGCATGTTTTCACAAGTGCTTTGTTTCACAAGTGCTTCACAGAGCCGTATTGCTGTGCAGGAACTTCCTTAATGGCCTACATCCGTGCTCCCCAAACTACCTGTAGGTAAAGGAACCCTCCCCCTTTCAGCTTCTAACATCGCAAGCCAGTACAGACTCCTCCTTTTGGACACCATGGCAATGTCTGTAGTTTCTAAAGTTTCTAAACCCTGGCTTGTACTTCCTGCACTTATTCTTGTCCTGGCCCCAGTAGTCAGCAGTCCATGGGGCCAGCCCCCATCCATGGACTGCACTACTGTTCTAGATGTAGAAGCTGAGACACTGGTTGCCACTGGGTATCCAGTGGGTCTGATAGAATTTTTAAGAAAACATAAAACTAGATAAGCCAACATTTTTCATGTTTATCTTTTTTCCATTGTATTCTGTACTCACATGGCCCCATAGAAACAAGTGGTATAAAGTTGGTTTGTCACTTCCCTTAGTTGCAAAGAATATGATACTCGCTGCTTCTCCCCACTTCCCCCAACACAAACACTCCTTTTTCTCAACTACCAAAAGCTTTGTTTTAGAAGACCTTTCATCCTTTATGAAAAAGCTTTCGCTGCTACACAGCACAGCAACGGGTAAGGATAATGAAGTCTAGAGAAAAACAACAAAATGAAAGCACTTGAACTTTTTTATGAATACTTCCAGGGTCAGATATTTGAAGCTTACAACATGGCAGCTTTGTGGAAATTACCTTGTATTTTCATCTGCGAGAATAACCGCTATGGAATGGGAACATCTGTCGAGAGAGCAGCAGCCAGCACAGACTACTACAAGAGAGGCGATTTTATTCCTGGGCTGAGGGTAAGGGCACCCACTGTAAAGCCAAGGCCACCCCCACTCAGCTAGATGCCTTTGTGCATACTCTTGACAAATACAGGAAAATGTAAGGGTTTCATTTTCTTCATGCGTGACCAGGTCATGTAGAATGAGCATGGTTTGGGTCCGTTTGATTTACGTTCTGTTCATTACCCGTTTATGAACAGGTAGATGGAATGGATGTCCTGTGTGTCCGGGAGGCTACAAGGTTTGCAGCTGCCTATTGCAGATCTGGAAAGGTAAGACTTTTCTAAGGACTTTCTCTTAGGCCACAGAGCTAAAGATCCCTAATGACATTTGTCTGTCTTAAAAGAATGCTTCCCACATGCTTCTTCCATTAGAGCCACGAAGAGGGTAGCTGCTAACTGAGGTACGTAACATAGAAGCAGTTGTCCCCCATTTATAGTGCTTTCTGAGCATTTTGCTTTCATGGTGTATTATTTTTGGTTCGGTTAATCATAGGCCCTTGAGTGAACAGATTGGGCATCCCCCACGATGCCCTGCACAGAACTTTGCTTAGAGAATAGGCATTCGATACAAGTTTTATATAAATTAAATATTATGGTTTATTAAATATTGCTATTTCAGTCCTAAAAATCTTTACCTTTATCAATGTATGGCAGAACAGTAAGCTTGGCCTAAGTGTTTTAAGTACATTCAGAGCCAGTATAAAGATGTTCTCCCTAAATCAGTTCCACAGCTCAGAAACCACACCCCTGAGGTTTAGCTTTCAGTGACATGGCTTGTGTGTGTGTTTGGGCTGGGAGTCAGTAATGCAAATAAGATTTAGCTAGCAGTGATGCAATGCCAGCAAGGGAGAGAGTGAAGCAGGGAGAGAAATGTAGAGGAAATGAGAATAATAGAGGACTACTAAGAACACAGGTTGGTTACAATTAGTTAGACAGTACTATGCCAGAATGCCAAGACTGAGGAATCCAGACCTTGGGTGTTAATCACCATCTCTCCCAATTCCTGAACAGAAGAAGAATATGTGGGGTCCAACCCTAGATGGAAAAGTAAGTCTGACCAAAGCCTTGTCCTGGAATTTGGGAGGAGGGTCTGGAAACTCAACCAACCCAGTGTGCTTCCAAATGGAAAGAATAGGGGACAGTACGTTAAGGTAGGTAGGTATGACTATTTTGCAGATGGGTAAAGTGAGGCACAGAGAGGCATTAAGGATTGGAATCCAAACAGTTGGATCTCCAGAGCCCCCTTTTTATTACACCAAACGACCCAGGGAGCCGAGATCCATCCCTTCTCCTTGGTAGTGTTCAAAGTCATCCTCTGGAAATGGGCTCATGTATCATGAGCAGCAAGGCACTGGTGAAGCAGAGCCAGGGAGGTTTGGTGTTTGTTAGAAAGCAATTAGTGGCCAGCCCCTAAGAAACACATTAAGCAGGAGATGGAAATTTACCTACCCAGCCCGTCTTTGGTTCTCTTTTGTCAGAGTTTATATTGTTTTGTCTAGCTTTTTGAATTGCAGAATGTTTATCGACCAGATAGTCCACTGGCCCTGAAGATAAGCCATCACCTCTCCCTCTGCAGTAGCTGCTTTGTATAATAGGTTTTCGTTTTAATAAACTAAAACTTGTGTTTATTTTCTTTAATATCAGTGGGCTCTATAATAATCTGTTAAATGCCTTTTTGGCTCAAAACAAGCTGTGTGGCAGGTTGCCTTATTGAAGTTTCTATTAAAATTGAGGATAAAACATGCAATAAATGAATGTTAGAAATGAGTAACTTAAGAGTCAATGAATAAAGAAGCTTATTTAATGTAGAGCTAGTTTTTTTTTTTTTTTTTTTTTTTTAGTGAGAGTATTATTTGATCCAGAAAGGGTCTGCATTTGAGGCTATGGGTTGTTGGTGTGCTGAGCCCTCATTTCTCATTGTTTCTGTTACAGGGGCCCATACTGATGGAGCTGCAGACTTACCGTTACCACGGACACAGTATGAGTGATCCTGGAGTCAGGTAATGGGAAACCTGAGTGTGATTTGGAATTTCAAAATGTTCTTTTGACTGGAAAGAGCCAGGCTCTTTATCATATTGGACACCTTATATCAACCAAAAAGGGTAGGTTACACTAGGAAGATAAGAGTTTTTACTTTGTCATTAATTGAAAGAAAAGTAGATTTAGTAAAACTAAATCTTAACAAGCTTTTGTTTTTGTTTGTAGAATGGAATTCTAAGAGTAAATTTTGTAGGAAGAAATTGTGTGGTTCCATAGCTAGAATCAAGAATTGGACTTTGGCATCCAAGTTTCTTTGTTTCTTTTTTTGCTGGGGTCTTCAGAAAGGAGAAACCAAAAAACAAAACAAAAAACCTGGCCTTCGGTTGTCTCAACGGCTGTGATTTCCACACTACCCCAACCCATGTAAAATATAGGAGCCCAAAAGTTATGTTTGCCACATAACATTTATAACATTTAAAGAGGGCTCCACCACTTCCTTCCTACCCTTACATCTAGATCAAAAAAAAAAAAAACCAATGTGGTCCAGTTGTCCAAATGCTCAGTTTCCTGTATGAGCAACTCTTACAGAATGCTATTTTGAGCACCAAAACTATCAAGTTGGATTAAATATGTTGCTAACATCTTTTCAAAGTATAATGCCCACAGTGACATACGCGCAGACCTTTATTTCAGAAGCAATATCATGATGTTTCCCTCCATACAGTTACCGTACACGAGAAGAAATTCAGGAAGTGAGAAGTAAGAGTGATCCTATTATGCTTCTCAAGGATAGAATGGTGAACAGCAACCTTGCCAGTGTTGAAGAGTTAAAGGTACAGACACTTTTGGTGGTTTAAAAGTTGGTGGTTTAAAAGCCAGAGTTTGTCTAAGCCCAGAAAGTGCATAACAAATTTATACATTTATACATTTCCTTAGACTTTTTTTCTCAGAGTTATTGTATTACTCTTTATTAAGAAGATTGTGGTGAGCGGTAAAGTCAGTGACATGACTTAATCATTGCAAAGCCTTTATATTTCCTTAAAATGTACCTTGCATTTTTAATACGTAAGTGTTATAAGCAATGATGGCCGCTTCTATTACTACTGGTACAGTGGTTAAGAGCTGGCAGTTCGAACCCACCAGCTGCTTCCTGGAAACTGTTGGAATTGGGAATTGAGGGCAACAGGTTTTCTCTTCCTAGTAGAAGAGCAGTAACAGGTTCAGAGTATAACTGTAGTTGGTACCCAAGCTGCTGTTTATTCTAAAACCTCTTGAACTATAATCTGATTTTTAGGAAATTGATGTTGAAGTGAGGAAGGAAATTGAGGATGCGGCTCAGTTTGCTACAGCTGATCCTGAACCACCTTTGGAAGAATTAGGTCATCACATCTACTCCAGTGAACCACCTTTTGAAGTTCGTGGTGCAAATCAGTGGATCAAGTTTAAGTCAGTCAGTTAAAGGGAGACCACATGTGAATTTCTTACTAGACCTTCAATGGGATAGTTCTCATTACATTAAGCCACTGTTTGTGTTTTAAGGAGGAATAAAATCCACAAAATAAGTCTTATAAAATTTGCATTAAGGCTAAATAGTATGTAGATTAAAGGGATATTTGCATGCAATTTGTACATCTTAACATTGAAACATGTTAAGAAGTACTTAACTGTTTCGTGTAAAGATTTTAGATTTATAACAGGTCTAAAATAAAATAGGACATAGGAGCCTTGATGGTGCAGTGGTTAAGCACTCGGCTGCTAACTAAAAGGTTGGGGATTTGAACCAACCAGCCATTCCACATGGGGAAGATGTGGCAGCCTGCTTCTGTAAAAATTACAGCCTTGGAAACCCTATGGGGCAGTTCTGCTCTGTTCTTTAGAGTCGCTATGAGTCAGAATTGACTCGACGGCAACGGGTTTGGTTTGTTTTTTTTGTTTTGGTTAAAACAGGAATTACAGTTTAGCGCTTCCCCAATTTATCTCCTAATGCAGTTCTAATTTGACTTAGCTGTATGCTATTTTAATACTCTTTTTAGTTACTAAAAACAATTCCTTTGTATGTATGCCTGCTCCAACTCTGCCACCTTTTTGGGGGGGAGGCTCACTGCCCTGAGGTAGCAGTGCTCGGCAGACTCACAGGAAGCAGCCACTAGCACAGCTTTGTAGAGTAGCAGCCCCCGTTCTACAGTGCAGCACTGGTGCGGGAGCCTGCGACACTGGCCGTGGGCCATCCTCTCCTCCTCCGTGCCGAAGCCTGGCGTTTATGATCTTACAGGCAGGAGCAGAAGGCAGTACCGAGCCCTCTTCATCTGCAAAGCCCATTTGTACATTCAATATGAAGATATTTTCTTAATTGTTTTGTATTTACATTCATATCCAACATCAAACGCAAGGATTATTACCTCTTTTTCAAATTTATGTGCAGTATGAATGAATCATACCGTATAAATCTAAAACAGATCTCCTAGCCTTTTCATTTCTTTAAATAAAACAACTATGGTTTCGCCTCTTCCAGCAAGTGCTATATAGGGTATGCTGACTTTCTTTTATTGAAGTAAAAATCCATCTTTAAGAATTTCAAAGACTACCCTGGGATGCCAAAACTCAGACTCACAATCATTGTGCACGTACGTGAACAGAAGCTTTAACAACAAAGATGGATGGTGTACCTGGCTGTGATTCCGCCTCCTGCTCGGTTTTGGGGGGCTCCCGAGCCCGTGCTCTGTACTGGGAGACAGCCTTCCAGACCCTGCAGAGCAGGCCACCACTACAGGACAAAGAAAAGCACCCCTTTAGGGTTACAAGAAGGACCTCATTCAAAGCAACAAGGCAAAAATACTTCTTTAGGAGCCGTTGGGGCAAAAGTAACAGCATCTCATTCTAGATGTCTTTATAGCGGACATCTAGTCTTAAAAAATGCACCCCTAACTCAAACATACCAAAAATACCAATCTGTTCCTCTTCACGTGTGGAGGTGACACTTGCGCCCCAGCAGTAGTGGGACATGGACTTCGAGGTTAAGTAGTGTAAAGGAAAATGTCTGTTCCCCGGGCATCTGGTTCCTTTCCTCACCCCATTCCCAGCCAGGCTCGGGCTGGGAAAAGCAAACTATGGAGAGCAGCTCCTTTCTCCTCTCCCCACTGCTGCCACCCTCTCTGAACCCGGCAACAGTCCAGAGTTTGGATGGAGGCTGGCTTGTTTTATTTTCTGGCTAAGCCAGAGGAAGGGGGGTTAACGACAGTTAGAGGAGGCCAGTTACTAAAACTTCAAAGGGTAATCATGCAGGAAAAGTAGTTTTCCATTAAATGGTTTTGAGGCGATTCTTACCGAAGTCGAATGCATCTTAGATCTTCCTTAGTGATGTCGTGAAGAATATTATAAAGTGTATAACCCTCTTTAGTAATCTGAAACAAAGACCAAATATACAGACACGGTAAGAAGCTTTAAGAAGAGCATATGAATAGCTGTATGATTACTGATTTACCTTTTCAATTGTCTCAGCATCTGCTCCTTGTAGTTTCAGCCAGTCTTCCAGCTCTTGATCTCCTCTGTGCCCGGGAAACCCAGGACGGGGTGCTGGGTCCTCCGTACTACCTGTAAATTGATTAGAAATATGTTTTATTGTATATTAATGTTAGCCAGTAAAACTCTTCCCAGGATAATAACCAGTTGGGTGTAGTAAACTCTTCCAGAACACAAATGGGGTGATGTGAAAAGGAAATGAATTAAGTCTGTATTACTCAGTTGCTCTAATACATATTAAACAACGATTCATAGTTCTTGGATTCTGTTTCCAGAGCATAAAATAATCCTTACCTGTGTTGCCTTGGTTTAGCTTGGAATTTGACATGTTTTCTGCCTACCACCTCATATACTTATTATTCCTTTGCCTTTAAATGCCTTTTTCTTGGGAATCATATCCCTAACTGCATTGACAGTCAAGTGAGGAAAAAGATTTCAGTATTATTTGCCTCAGTTTATTCATCCCACATTCTAAGAGGTAGCTATAGCTCTTTCCCACGTGGGACAAAATGAAGAACTCAGGTTTACTGAGGTATACTTTATGCAGTAAACCAGCCTTTTTAGGTAAACCAAAAAACCAAACCCAATTCCATCTAGTCGATTTTGACTCAAAGTGGCCCTACAGGATAGAGTAGAACAGCCCCATAGTGTTTCCACAGACTGCTGCATCCTTCTCTTTTTTTTTTAGGTATACAGTGCTATGAACTTTGACAAATGCCAATAACCACTACAACCAAGATAAAGTAATTTACGTCACTCCAAAAGTTTCCTCGGGCCTGTTTGTAATCCCCTTTGCACAACTCCAGCCATTTTGATTTGTTTTCTTTATAGTTTTGCCTTTTCCAGAAGATTGTATAAATGGAATCATAGTATGTAGCCTTTTGAATCTGGCATAAAGCAGCATAAAGCAGATGCGCTTTACCCCACGTTGTTGAATATATCACTGGAGAGCTCAGTTGCTAACCAAGAGGTTGGCAGTTTGAACCCACCCAGCAGCTCAGCAGGAAAAAGACCTGGCAATCTGTGCCCATTAAAGATTTGAGCGCAGGAAACCCTATGAGGCATTTCTACTCTGTCACATGGGATCGCTGAGTGGAAATCGACACTACACACCCAACATTCTAAAACCTACTGGAATACAAGTTTAATAGAGGATAACCTACACTGTTGTCAAGGTTGAGTACAATATCTATTAGCCAGATTTTAAAACCATCTCTCGTACACACAAATCAGACCAAGTGGAAAATGACTCACCATTAGATTGGAAATGTAACCGGAGCTGATACAATTCTTGAGTTTTCTGTTCCAGAGTTTGCCGTAGGAAATTCTGGTACTCTCTCTCTCTCTGAATCAGGTGTTCCAAAAGTCTGGTTTAAAGAGAAAAAAAAAAAAAACCATCATCCAGACAGCCTGACGAATACCTTAACACCATTCAATTCAAACATTTGTTGAATTTTAGAGATTGAAAAAACAGCACAAGCCCAGCAGTCAGTCTGGTGAGGGAAGCCAAGGTGGCGTTTCTAAAAGTTCTGTGAATCAGGTTGCAGCCTGTATATGGGAACCTTCCTTGTGTTTTTCCTTCACTTGAAAACAAAGACCAACACTCAGAGAGTGGTTATATTTTGTCCCAGAATGTATCACGAACCAAAAGTTCACTTGATGTTGATTGGTGGAACTCAGCCAGAAGGATGGTCTGGTTATTTAAACTTGTCTCCCTGTTAAGATAGAGAAGCTGAAGGGAAGTTAAGTAATTAGCCCAGAGTCATACTGGCTGGGCTCCTCCCATCAGGATGGTCTCCTGACACCCAATCTTGTTCCTCCTTCTCCCTGGGACAAGAAAGACAGGCATGGGCATAGCTGAGCCAAGAACATTCGATTCACCACCACCCCCAATGCCAGGGATCACAGATTACAGGCTTTTCCAGCTTTTCTTGTTTGTGCAGGCACCTAGGCAGTAAGACTCTTTTAGCTTTTAACTGCATGCTTTTTTATGATCCATGCTGGTGGTGGACTAACTTTTACATCATTGACTCTGCCCTCCAAAGTCAGTCTGCAACAATATATAAACAAATCCAGGCAAAACAAGGAGCAAGCATGTTATCTGGGTAATTTGGTGGCAAAAATGGGGCATGGATAGAACACTTTTGGCCCAGGGAGCAACACAGGAAATGCTGGTGGCTCAACAGGTAAGGAACCCTGAAGTCATTTCCCATCTCTACCCCTGCCTGCCTTGTCCTTGTCACTCAATAATTCCACCACCTAAGGAGGCAGCTGCAGTGCTCCAAGTGGATCCTCAATGCACCCTCAAGCCCATTTCGATTGGAGAGTGGGCTCAGTAACCAGCTGTAACTGAGTTTACGGGCAGAAGGGGCTCGTGGGACTGTCACTGGGACTGAGCAGATACTTCCACTCAGCATCGTTCTGTCCACGCCTCCTTCAGCTCTGCCCCAGCCTCGCACAATAAGGTATCTCCACAGCACAAGGACAGGCGCACTATAGAGGGACTGCAGGCTTATTAGCAACCGGCATTCACGTGCTGGCTGATACTTTACCGATTGCTAATTTGCCTGAGATGAAGACAGCAGAATGACTTAATAGTGGAGAGGACTAACTTTTGAACACAAAGACAGCACTTTATTGATTAGCATCACCAGTGACCTTATGGCTACAAAGCAACATTTGGAACAAGTACCAACTAGTTTGCTATGGCTATGGATTAGATATACATATAAAAGCCTATTGATAATAGGATCCCCCAGAGCAAATGGGACTCACTTCCTTCATTTAACAGAAATTTAGGGAGCACCTACTGTGTGCTCCTGGTTGGGAGGCAGCCCACAACTGCCTGCTGAAGGATCATGGAAAATCCTGAGGAAGAGAGTCAAAGATGGATGGGAAAACTTCTCGGGGCCAGGGTTGTGGGGTACCCACCTGTATTAGTCCCTCAGTTTAATCTGAGAATACCCCCTTGCCCAGTTCACAGATGGTTAAGATGCTTTACAACACACCGCTTCTGCTTTACATGGCTCCTGTGAGACCGAGGTGAGGCACTGTCCACTCAACAATTAAACCAATCACCTTGTCAGTCCCAGACATTCTCCCACCCCTCTTCAGGTACATGGTGTAGGAGATTCTTACCTGGAAGTCTCCTGTCTGAGCTTGACCAGTTGGAAGCGCAGGTGCTGGTGGGGGTGGATCTCCTGGAAGGCTGCTGAACCGGGTCTGTCCCCTCCATAGGTGGCAGGCACTTCACTTCCACGTGGGTCTGCAGGAGGGTAGTCCTCTTCCATCTCTCCATCCTTATCTACCCCCTCCATCTCAGACGTAGGCTCGAAGTGTGCTTGTAGCTCTGCAAAATTGTAGAAGAAGAAATGACCGTGGTCTCTGGGTGGTACAAATGGCCAGCGTGCTGACCTGCAAACTACATGGTTGGGAGGTTTGAGCCCACCCAGAGGACCCTCGGAAGGAAGGCCTGGGGATCTACTTCCAAAAAATCATCCACTGAAAACCCTATGGAGCACAGTTGTACTTTGACATACGAGGGGTTGCCATGAGTTGGAGCTGACTCGACAGCAACTGGTTTTTATCAAAAGAGCATTTCCACAAGGTCAGGGCTTGGTGGAGCTTACATCCCATCCCAGCAAACCAGGCTGTACAGAGGCTGGCCTGGCCAATGCGACACTATCAGGGCCGCTGACTTCCTAAGTGGAGAAAGGAGACTATTTGGTTCTCTGCAGTGTAAAAACGATCCCCCCGACCCCCACCCCCAGTTTACGAATGAGGAGAGCGAGGCTTAAAAACACGTTGAGTTAGCCAAAGACAGCTTAAAAAAGGTACAGCCAGGCTTCCAAACAGGCCTGGGTACTTTTACTACAGAAAATTGCCTGCTTGGAGTGGGGAAGTAATGAAGCGTTGCGTTTTAACAAGCCTTTCCTGCAACCTCTGTTAAAGACAGCCTTCAGAAGGACACACAAGATGACCAGAGATCAGAGTAAATAGAGGAAGTGGTAGTATCAATAAAAAAGGTTTCAAGTCACCCTTTGTAGGAAGAAGTCACCACAAAAGCAGCATCGACTTTGGTATTAAGCTGCCCTAACATTTCAAAAACAGAGGCTACAAAAGCCAGATTTCTACAGCTACCACAATGATTCTTAGGAGTCCGAGTGTTAAAGGATCAAGCAACCAGGAATCCTTTGCTGAGCTCACACTGAAATGGATAGTGAACACCAGCGGACAGCAGGATCCTCACCGCAGGCTCAACACTCCCCTCAGAGATCCACCTGCAGTCAACTTAGTTACGCCAAGGGAGCCAATAAACAGAGCCATGAGATTCTTAGAACACAGAATCTTGGCTCCAGGAGGAGTCTGTGACAACATTCACCCAAATGCAGGAAGTACATAGCCAAGACGGAACAAAGAAAGCAACAGTGGTGCCTGCAGAGGACATATCTGATCTTTTCCATAGCATGAAGCTGACCTTGACCACAAAGAAGGCACTTACCTGGGATGAGAATGGTGACCGCAGCCTGCACCGCTCGGCGGATGATGTTATCCATCGCAAACATCCAGTGGGGCCTAATTAAGTGGTTCCTCAAAATTTTATTTACCTAAAAATCACAAAAATTCTTATTTCTGGCCTAGTAGACTTTTAAGACATATGAGTTAGTCCTTACTAATTCTAATTTGCTTCTACTCTGTCTAAGATAAAAGTGTCAACCAAGCTGCCCTGGTCTTTGACCTACTTGTGTTTTCCTTCCTCTAAGTTGGCCCTAAGTCATGCTGGGGTCTGGGAGGTGGGTACAGTGATCAGATCAGCCTTACTGGGCTCTTCATTTGTTTCTTCAACAAGCATGTACTGAGCACTTATGAAGTGTCCAGCTCCATGCTGGGTGCTTGGGACACAAACATGAACAAGACACATGGTTTCTGGCCTGCAGGAGCTCCCTTCTGTTTGGGCGGACATATAAGCTTAAACCGCACACCCACTACTCTATTGGCAGTTGCCACACGTACCCAGATCCTATACTCATGCTCTACGGCCAAGCACAAATCAGCACATTCACTGAGATGACATTTCACATACTTGCACACTCTGTGTTTAGAGGGTGCTGCAGAAACTTGGCACTTCAAGGAAAACAGGTGAGAAGAGATGGGGATGATGGGAGAAGATAGTAATCAAACTCTATGGTCTTAGCTATGAGCTACTTCAGTGGGCTCCCTGCCTTCTAGTATGTTCTGTAGGGCCAGAGGTAACACTTACAGCATCCTGAAATCCAAACAGTACCAGGTGAATCTGATTGATGGATGAGCTATCAAAGTCCAGCTCCACCTTTAGCTTTGATATTGTAGACGCCATCACCCTGTGCTCTGGGGAGCGTATGAAGTCCCTGAGGATTCCAATTACTTGCTTGATGTGGCCAACTGAGAGATGCAACTCTTCTGAACTCTGACCTCCCCCCCAAAAATAAAGAGTAAGTCAGAGAGAAGGTGGGGAAATTCAAGAAATACCAAGGGAACAAAAAAGCCTGTTGCTGTCAAGTTGATTCCAACTCACTATGAGTAGAACTGTCCCATAGGGTTTCCAAGGCTGTAATCTACAGAAGCAGACTGCCACGTCTTTCTCCTATGGAGCAGCTGCTGGGTTCGAACCACTGACCTCTGGGTTAGTAGCCAAGCACTTAACGACTGTGCCACATTGATGGAAACTAGGTGACAATTATCTAGTTAATAGAATTGTGGGACTCCCAGGTAAGAAGAGGTCTCCATTTGCTCCTGGAATTCCTTCCAGATCTTTCCTGTATGAGGGTTATCTGGCCCTTGCTTTTCCCTGGCCTGTGTGTGTATGCACACCCACTCTCACAGTTAAGCCCCATATTAAGGAGAAAGACTGGGGCCTCATCAGAGGATACGGCTCACACCTCTATGATGGGGCAGTGGCCTCTTCATAGAAGGACCTTTCCCCAGGCAAAATAAGGAAGGGGGGAAATCAGTTTGCCATTACTGCTTCCTAGTTAAAACTTTCCTTCCAGCTTCTGAGGGCAGCACCCACAGCTGGAGGAGTACCTGGGCTCCCAAAGGCTGGGAGGCCCTTCAGTACCCCTGGGCTTTGTGCCACCATCTGGCTGGTTTCACCACCAGGTGGCAGCACCACCCCACCACTGCCTGGACTCACTGCAGTGTTTTGCAAATTCATGTTTCAGTGGGGTTTTTTGGTTTTGTTTTTCTCTTGCTATTTTGTTTTATTGAGGGAAGGAAGGAAGTTGGGAAACATGGTGATTATTTTAACTATGTGAATGTTCCAGTGTAAAAAGTACCTCCTCGGTCCCTCCTTGACAGGACAGAGGGGGCAAGATCAGCAGGTGCCCTCACTCAGGCCTGTACCTGGGCCACGCACTCCAGCAGGTTGGAAGCCACCTGGCTCTGCTCCTCCCACAGGATTTTGTACAGGATGGCACGGCGCTCGCTGTCCTTGCGCAGCAGGAAGAGGCCCGGGTCCCTGTCCTCCGGGGACGGGGTGGCGCTCTCATCCGCAACGCTGTGGGCAAACACACACAGATAATGTCTGCAGTCCCCAGGCACCTTCTCCAGAAGTGTCACAGGCTAGGGCCCCATGGGGAGGGTAGGTGTGAAGAGATACTCTGCAGTCCCCACCACAAGAAGATGGCACGGCAGGGGAAGGTTGGAGAGTACAGGAGGAAGGTGAATCTGAAGAGAAATGCAATGTTTTCTCTAACCCCAGAGCTCCAGTGCTGGGGGTGGGGGGTGGGGGGGATGAAGGAGAGAAGAGGGGACAAGAAGGGGAGGGGGAAAGGAGTGAGACTTGAGGTGGGGGAGAAGAGAAAGAGGTGAGGGAGAAAGAAGGGGAAATAAAGAGGGGGAGGGACAGCAAATGAATACTCTCTCCTTGCTGGCACAGTGCCCACGTGGCCCTATACTGATGTAAGCCCCTGGAGCACCTGGATTTTGCCTGCAGGTATTTTGCCCCTGAGGCACATGAGTACCTCTTGCTGCCCAGGGACCCAGGCCATACCACATACCTGAGAAGGTGACTGAGGTGGTGCTTGGGTGGAGCCTCGGAGGGCAGGCCACGGGCCTTCTCGAAGAACACGTCGCACTGGGCCTCCGAGTCAGGGGAGATGGAGCTGGGGGAGATGGAGCTGTGCTCGCTGCTGCTGCCCCCACCACCGCCTGCTATCTCCCCCAGTGTTGGCAGGGCCAGGGAAGCAGCTTGGGCCCCCTCTGTGCGGAAGAGAGAGGGAGGTAGGCGGTGAGCTCCAGGGAGCCTATGCCACTCAAACCGGGATGTCCAAACAAGACACCCCAAGTCCTGTGACAATGAGGATTTCAATTCAGTAGGGCCTGCGAATCTGCACTTCTAACAAGTCTTTGGGCGGGGGCGGGGCAGGGGGGGAAGCAGGCAGCTAGTTGGAGGACCACGCTCTGCAGAGCAAGACGCTGAGCCTTTCTGTTATGGGTTCTAACCCTGATCCACAACAGAAAAATGAGAACAAACGACCTCCTTTTCACGGGTCTCCCTTAGGTCACTGCCATCGGGATTTACTGCAGGAGTCCTTTCAAACTCCCCTGACACACCCTTTAATCAAGGTCAGGAGCAGCACAGCAGGCTGGTTCCCACAATGGAACCAGGCTCTGCACAGGAAGACAGGAGACCCCAGCCAGGACACCTCCCTCCTCGTCACCATCTCAAAGGAAAGACATAACAAGGGGGTAAGACCACAGTGCCTAAGGGGCTGTGTGTGCCTCTGTCAACAAGTCAGACAGACATGCAACGCTTGGGCTTTGACAAGCCCCAAACTTGCTACACCAATCCCTGCCACCCTTCACCAAAGTGGGAAGCTCAGTACAGCCACCTGGCCCAGCTGTCCAGGTAGGCCTCACCTGAGGGCTTGAAAGCAATTCGGTTCTTCTTGCCCTTGTTCACCTGCCTTAAGAAACTCTCTCTGAGCAGGCCAGCAGCCGTGACACGTTTGTGGGGGTCAGGCTCAAAACAGGATAAAATGAAGGCTCTGGCTTCCGCCGAAAGGGCTTCTGGAATCTCTGGGTGGATCTTAAACATCCCCACCTGCATTTAAGGGAAAGGTAGCCATATCTGTGTCAGTGAGGTCTCAGGTAAATCCGGGTGCACATTTTCAATACAAAGCTCTACATCCACCATTCTGTGCAGGGCTAGTGACAGGTTGCAAGAGTGCCCCAAGGAACCTCACCTGTGTCCCCACCCCTTTGCAATGTTGTGTTGCTGCTGCTCCCCTCCTGAGGTGGACTCTCTTTCCCCACTCCCTTAATCTGGGCTGGCCTCTTGGGCCTTAGTTTTGACCAACAGAATATGGAGGAAGTAATACTAAGTTTCAGAGCCTGGGTCTCAAGACCCTTCCCTAGCTTCCACTCTAGTCCTCTGGGGACCCAGAGACCACCATGCAGTGAGGAATCCTGGGGTGAAAGAACACAAGGGGAGCAGGCCCAGCCATCCCAGCTGCAACCCTGGCCAGGTGGGAGAGGCCATTTCAGACCAGCTGCCTAGCCATCCACTGGGTGCAGCCACATGAGTGAGCACAGGAGAAACCAGTGGAAGAACTAACCAGTCAACCCACAATCATTCCTTGAAGCCTCTAAGCGGTGGTTTGTTCCACAGCAGTAGATAACTGAGACAGGACTTGGGCCACAGCCTGTAGCAGGATATGCTAAAGGAGGGGACTCAAAGGCAGCTGTTATCTGTTCCCTAAAACACAGCTTCTCTAAGAGATGCCCCACACACCTCACAACCCTCTCAACCTCTACGTATTCACAGCCGAAACTTCCAAGCTCCAGTTCTAAACCACGTGCACACAAACCCTTGTGGATGGGAACTCATAGACAAGGAACTAATCATCCAAAGCCAAACCCACTGCCTGTCCCTGTTAGCGCTTGTCTTAGATGTCTAGTTGCTGCTGGAACACAAATACCACAAGTGGGCAGCTTTAAAGAACAGAAAATTATTTCCTCACGGTTCTGGAGGCTAGAAGTCCGAATCAGGGCCTCAGCCATGTGGACTCCTTCCTTGTCCATAACCTGGGTGTTCCTTGGCTTGTAGACAGTCCTCACATGGCGTCTGTCCCCCACCCCTCCCGTGTATGTGTGTCTCTGTGTCTAATCTGTTCTTTTTATAACTCAGAAGTCATTAGATTTAGGATCCACCCTACTTGGGTATGATCTAATTAACATAGATACAGGATTACATCCACCAGTGTAAGGGTTAGAACTCCAACACAGATTTTGGTAAGACACCCTTTAATCCACAACAGGGTCCCCTGCTAGAATTTCTGCTTCAGCGCCCCTTTCTGGCCAGCGAATCATTGTCCTGCTAAAGGCTGTCTGTCCCTATGGCCCGTAAGGGGAGGCAAGAGTTGGGTTGAATTGTCCCATCTCACTGTGACATGGGAATGCTTCTACTGCAAGTCCTACTCATTCATCCTGCATAACTGTCCCCATTAGGGGTGGCTCTCTTTTCTTTTTAGGAGTTGGCATCTTAAAGTATGCCGTCTTGTTTCTTTCCTAATGATCCAGGGATGGAAGCCATTCAGCCCACCAGGTCCATCCCCACTCCCAGCTCCTCTGCAATCTCAGGCCACCTCAGCCTCATATGTCCCCATAAAGGGGATCTGGGTGCTGTAGAAAGCAAACTGCAGAGCCTGCAGACTTCAGATCCTATAGTGTCCCTTGACCAAGCAGGGGCACACTTATATTTCAAACACAGCTCAAGAATTTTCAATCTTCAGAACACGAAAGGCTGGATAGATTCAAACTACCATGATTTAAAACACAAGACCCATTACAGGGGCTAGCCCTCTGAGAGTAGGGAGAGGAGTTGGCAGTGCCCCTAGGCACAGGGGGCAGAGGCAAAAACTCAGGACAAGAACCCAGTGCAAATGGGTGGCTTTCCCTCTAGCTCTTAGGAAGGAAAAAGCAGATGTGGGCAGCCCCCTAGCACCAGGCAAAGACATCACTTTTAAGGGTACTTTGGTGCTGCTCAAAAAGTCTCTCTGGGGAGGGGGAAAGGTCCCCCTTTGTTTCTGATGCTGCCCAAGTTTCCTGAAAATCTCCTGAAGGATTCGAGATATCCCAGAAATGATATCTACGGTCTTTGCTCAGAGAACATATGGAACATTATTTACGACAGTAAATTTCTCATTTGCAATACAAATAGACTTTTTATGCTGTTATGGATTTAACTGTGTCCCCCAACAAGGTATGTTGAAGTCCTAACCCCTGGTAACCTATGAACATGACTGTTTGGAAATATGGTCTTTAAAGATGTTATCAGTTAACTTGAGGTCATATTGAAGTAGGGTGTGTCCTAGATCTATCTGAGTGGTGTCCTTATAAAAAGAGAGACAAGACACAGAGGAAGAACAACATGTAAAGATGGAGGCAGAGACTGGAGTTACACTGTCACAGCAACGAACACCTGTGACTACCAGAAGCTGGGAGAGAAGAGGAAAGATCTCCTAGAGTCTTCAGAGAGAGCACAGCCCTGTAGACACCATGAACGTGGACTTCTAGCTTCCAGAATGTTGAGAGAGTAGCTTTCTGTTCTTTTACACCACTTGCTTTGTGATCCTTTCTTACAGCAGCCCTAGGAAACTAACACATGTGTCATCTAAGAAAATATATTTTCAAAAAATCTGTATACCTAAGGAGCTAACCAGAACCAGGAGGAAGAAGAGCTGGAGGGAGTCACTCGTGCCCTAGGATGAAGGTAGGGACCCACAGCCTTCAGGTGGGTGTGCCTAAGTTTACACAGGAAGTCACCAGCAGAATGGAAAACAAATAGCCCTGGCTCTCAGGTGGCCCAGATGTTTTCCTCAGCCCCAGGTGCTATGTGTTCCAAAGGTCTGAGTTTGAAGCTGCAGATGAGAGCTTACACGGCCCCAACTGGGTCCATCATGAATAGACATCTAAGTACTGGGAAAGGTCATTGCTGTCCTCCAGCCCCACTGCTCAAGGTCACATTAAGACCAGTTGCTAGAGATCTTTGTTGACTGGGGTTCTTGTCTGTGGAGCTGCCTGTGCAACTGGTGTGAAGGTGGTAAGGTCTCAGTGCCTTCTACAGGGGCCCAAGTTCTGGGGCAAGGCCAGGTCAAGAAGAGCAGCAAAGGCAGGGACTCACAGTACATAGCACTCGGAGCGGGCTGAACGTCCTGCACTCATGCCTTTGAATTCTTTCTGGTGAAGAGGCCAAGCTGGAGGGGCTGACAAAGATGTAGGCAGTGAGGCAGGAACGAGTTGAGAGAGGCCTCCACATTGGCAGAGTAGCCATGAAACAAGGACTCTGGAATCACATCATATCAAATTGCTTTGCTGCACTGTAACCTCATTATCCACAAGCAATAGCCATTTGGCATTTTGCAACCCCACACTCTTGCTTCTCAGCATTGGGGGGAATAAAACTACTTCATGGGAAGTCAGGGCTAGAGACCGTCTTAAACTTGTCTAAGCATACACGGAACCAGAAGCTGCAGACCTGACCATGGACACAGAGGGCTTTCCTGGCATGTTTCCCATGGGGTCTCAAGCAAGCATGTCACCACCCAAGGTTTCAGCCTGTCCATTTGTAAAACCCCCAGCCATATTGGTCAATCAGAACCATGTTGGCCACAATACGTGGCTTACCCTTCCTGTTAACTTGGGAGGGTTTTCAGAATCACAAAGATTAGAGTATCTGATACCCCAAGTCCCAAAATCCTGTCAGAAACCTTTCCTCCAAAGACTGAGACTCCACATGGTCTCTGCACCTTGCCCAGCAACCTAGAGTACCAAACAGCTCTTACTTTGAACATTGCTGCCTGTGGTTCACCGAGCTCATGGAACGGAGGCCTGCTGGTTGCCATCTCAATGATGGTGCAGCCCAGGGACCAGATATCAGCTGGGGCACCATACCCTCGAGGTCCCTGATCAATAATCTCCGGTGCCATGTACTGCAGAGTGCCTATTTGGAGAAAAAACAAAGATCGTGGGTACCATATTGCTGAAAAATGAAGTGGACCATTAGTAAACAAGTGTGTGAACTTGAACCCCCTCATTCATGATGGATGGAGCCTTGCTCCATGCATAAATAATGTGGCCATATCTTTTCTTTGACAAGAGACATGCAACATGCCTTCCTTTAATACTGGTTACACTGAGAGGATTTCTTAGCCCCTAAAAGGATGAGCCCAATTCAACTCAATAAGTATATATTAGTGCCTGACCTCAAGGAGCTGCCCAGTGGAGAAGACAGGCATCATGATGATAGCAGCATGGGATAAATGTGACAACAGAAGAGTCTAAGAATGCTACAGGAACATGAATGAAAAAGTGCTTGATTCTAAAGGGGGAGGTTACTGCTTATGGAGTACCGGCATTTCAGTGTACGGTGACGGAAAAATCGCAATGATTATAGGTAGAGTTGCATAGCTGAGTAACATAATTGCTGTCAATAAGATATACACCTGAAAAAGGTTGAATCGTCAAAAGTTGTATGATAGATAACGTTTACAACGACAAAAAGAAAAGTTGCTGAGGCTTATATTACAACCAAACACATCATGGGATTTGGCTTTTTGGTTTGGAGGCTTGGGGTCATGAATTCATGGCACATCCCAGCTAATTGGCCTAATAAGGTGTTTAATACTTCCATTCCTTGTGTAGTGCCTGGGGTCTTAAAAGTTTGCAAGTGGCCATCCAAGGCAAAACAATTGCTCTTTATTCTGGAGCAACAGAGGAGAGAGTCAGGGATAAGACGAGGAAATGGAATATATGGCTAGTTGCTTCCATGAACAACAGACCTCTTTTGCCATGAGACCAGAACTGGATGGTGTCCAGCTACCATTACTAAACATTTTGATCAAAGATTCTATAGAAGAATTTTGATCAAAAGGGAGAAAATGCAGAAGAGAAATTAAAATTTCTCATGGAATCCATACTTTCTGGAGCCATGGAGGCTGGATGAACCTCTGAAATTACTGCCCTGAGATGATCTTTAAACCTTAAATCAAAAATATCCCCCTGAAGTCTTCTTAAAACCAAACGATAGACTAGCTTAATGAGTAAAGAATATCTGCCTTGAGCATTACACTCTTTTAAAATCTATCTATATGGGATTAAACTGACAAAAGCAACGGGAAAAATTAGATAGGAACCTTAGGGGGAATTGAGTTTATGTTAATGGGGAGGAAAAACTCCAAAAAGGAGGGTGAGAATGGTTACACAACTCAAAGAGTGCCATCAATGTCACTGAATTATACATGTAGAAACTGTTGAATTGGTGTTTGTTCTGCTGTGTATATTCTCAAAAACAAATAAATATTTTAAAAGTACTTGATTCTGCCTGGTTTGAGTCAGAGAAAGCTATGGCAAAGAGGGCCGTGTCAATTCAGATCCTCTGAGAAGTAAATGCCAAGATGAGATCAGACAGAGATTTATTGGGGAGAAAGCCTAAGAAGGATAAAGGGGGAGGGAGCAGGAGTAGACTGGGCGAGCTGTCAGTTGCAATGCAGGCCTGACATCTGGGAAGGGAGGGGAGGAAGGAAGGCTTGGGAAGGAAGTTTCATATGGTAGACAGCTCTGAGAACACTTCAGACACGCCACCGGGGAATCCCTGACAAAAGTTGCCCGTTGGATGAGTCCCATATTAGTTCCAGTACCCCCACCATGCTCAGCCATTGGCTGGAAGCAGCCTGGGTAAAGCATGACCTTGATATGAATATGGTGGTAGACACAAATGGGTGGCAGCTGGGGCTCAGTGAACTAGGCTCCTGCTGTGAGGGTCAAAGAGGTAGACGACGGGATGGGAGGGCTTCCAGGTAAGGGGAACAACTTGAGCAAAGGCACATGCATGTGAAGTATATCGGAGTCCAGGGAACACGCGATGTTTGACACAGGGTAGGGCGTGGGAAGAAATGAGGAAAAGCAAGTTGTGTGTTCTGAAAGCTCTGGCTTTGGCCTTCTCTCCTGTGGGCCGTGAGCCACTAGAGGTTGCCACAGGGAAGGTGGTGATGAGATATGGCAGCAGATGGGAGAAGGGATTCTTGAGGAGAGAGATAGGGGACAGGGAAGGTCAGTCAGGGCTCCGTGAGTAACACCTTTGGTTTTCCTCGAAACTAGGCTAGACACTGTGCTGGAGAAATATGGAAGCAACATCGCCAGATGCTATGCGCCCACAATGAGTTTTGAAATCAGACAGCAAACTCAGAGATGACCTTGGCCAACGTGAGAATAGAGAACACTGACACCCTAAGAAAAATCAAGGATCTGTCTCAAGATCACACAACCAAAGCATGTTTCCAGACTCTTTTTTTTGTGTGTGTGTGCTTTAGGCAAAAGTTTACAGTTGAAGTTAATTTCTCACACAAAAATTTATACACATATTGCTTTGCGACATTTGTTGCAATCCCCACAATGTGACAGCACACTTCCCCCTTCCTTTCCACCTCAGCTTGCCTGCGTCCATTCAACCAGTTCCTGTCCCTTCTTGCCTTCTCATCCTGCCTCCAGACAGGAGCTATCCGTTTGGTCTCCCGTACCTGATTGAACTAAGAAGCACACTCTTCATGTGTATTATTTTTTGTTTTATAGTCCTATCTAATCTTTGTCCGAAGAGTGGGCTTCAGGAATGGTTTCGGTTCTGGTTTAACAGAGCGTCCAGGGGCCATGGCTTTGGGGGTCCCTCCAGTCTGAGTCAGACCAGTAAGTCTGGTCTTTTTACATGAATTTGAGTTCTGTGTGACTTTTCTCCCGCTCTGTCCCAGACTCTGTTGTGTTCCTTGTCAGGGCAGTCATTGGTGGTAGCCAGGCACATCTGGTTCTTCTACTCAGGCTGGTGCAGTCTCTGGTTCATGTGGTCCTTTAGTCTCTTGGGCTAATATTTTCCTTGTGTCTTTGGATTTCTTCATTCATTTCTGGTTTATTAGTATTTGAAAGACTGAGACAGCTGTGACCAATAGAGCTTCCTGCAATGATGGAAATGTTCTATTTGCTGCAGTCCAATACAGTAGCCACTAGTCTCAGGTAACTGTTGGGTGCTTGAAATGTGGCTAGTGAGGCTGAAGAAATAAATTTTAGATTATTTTAATTTTATTTAATGCTAACTAATTAGAAGTTAAATATGAACCTGGTTGTATCAGTGAGCTTAACAGATCCGTAGGGCAGAAATAATGGCTTTGGTCTCCAGAGCTGAAGGGGAGGTGCTCAATCAATTAGTTGCAGGGTTGAGCAAGACAGAGATACATAGCACTTGCTGCACTGTTAGGAAATCCCAGAGCCCCAGGAAGGGAACTTCCAGTGATACAATATCCCCTTACAGGCTCCTGCTGCTGTAAATTACAGATGGCAAGGCCTTGGCAGGTATCTTTGGCTGGATTCTCTAGAGAAGCAAAACCAGTAAAGTATATAAATATATATAGAGAGAGATTTATGTCAAGGAAATGGCTCACACGGTTGTAGAGACTGTAATGCCCCATATCCATGGGTCAGGAAAGAGGTTTTTCCCAATTCACATAGCTGCAGGGCCTGGCAAACCCAAGATCAGTAGGCCAGAGAGCAGGGCTGTTGCTCACAGGCTGTGAAGACTGATGAGGCAAAACTATAGGTAAGCTGCTAGCTCAAGTCCCAAGAACCGGAGGTCTGAAAATCAAGAGCCAGCTGCAGGATCCAGAATGAGCAAAAGCCCAGAGCCCAGCCTGAACGTCCACTCACACTCCATGCAGACCACACGCCCAAGGAAACTCCTCTTCAACTGACTGGCTACTCACAGTAGATCCCATCATGGGGGTGATCACATATCAATTCTCAACAGGGAAGTGATAAGGACATTATATGAGTACCAAAACACTGAGAATCGTGGCCCAGCCAAGTTGACACACAATCTTAACCATCACGGCAGCGAATTCACCTTCTAACTAATCTGCAAATCACTCATTAAGGCAAGATTTGACACTATTGCTGGTTATTAAGCTATTATCTCTCAGCTCTCCTTGGTGGTGCTAGGCCTGGGACCTGCAAAGCACATTTCTGCTTTGCCTGCTGCTCGGTTTTTTTTTTTTTTTTTTTTTCGGTTAGGATCTGCCACTAGGTGGTGCCAGAAACAGCTGGGAAGGATGGGGGAGGGAGAAGGGACTTGGTCCTCTGGGTCTGCTAACTGTTCCTGCAAGCAAACTTCACTTTGGACCCCCAGCTGGTTCCAAGAGCAGCACTTGGTTACAGTCTTCAGCCTTTCTTGTCCCCTCACATTTCCAGAACCAGCCTCATCTTGTCCCCTCAGGGGTATCTGCTCCAGTGGGTGGCACCCCTACTCAGAGGTCCAAGTCCTACCACAGAGCTCTCACCCTTTGCTCCCTCGCCCCCAGGGGTGTAGATGCTTCCTGCTACCTCAGTGCCCCCTTTTTGCCTTTTCAGTTCTCAGTACCCAGTAAAACGTTCTTTATATTAAATGCTCTACGTAAATGTAACTGGGTGAGTTCTCTTTTCCTGTCTGGACTCCGACAATCACTGAAAGTTAATTGTTAAAAGAGAGAATAGGTACCACAGGGACATCGCCAAGGAACCGGGAAAAGAGTGCTAAGAAGCTGAAACAAGGATGTCCCCTAGAGTGGGCAGAGGGCACCTTCAACTAAAGCCAGCACCCTGAATTTGAGCCCTGGTGACACACTGGCCAAGTGCTTGGCTGCTAACTGAAAGGCTGGCGGTACAAACCCACCCAGTGGCTCTGTAGGAGAAAGACCTGGCGATCTGTTCCCGTAAACATTACAGCCAAGAAAGCCTGTGGGGCAGTTCTGCTCTGTCACAAGGAGCTGCCACGAGCTGAATCAACTCAATGGCACCTAACAACAACAAACTGTGAGAAAATAAATTCCTGTTTGTTAGAGCCAAAAAAAGAATAAATTAATAAAGTTATACAATAATGGAAAATAGTGCTAAACCAATTCATGATGGCTTATTTGCCCTGGTCAAATAACTGCCTTCCCCCCTTAGTACAATTATCTTGTAATCAAAGTCTGTTTATTTAGTCTAAAAAAAAAAGTCTAAATTATGCCAAATTTGAAGATTTTTTTCCTATGGCTTCATAGCAAACACCACCCTTCCTAAAGGCAGAGACTTAGCAATAAAATCTGTATTAGTTGTTAACTGCTGCCGAGTCCGCTCCGACTCCTGGCACCCCCATCTACAGCAGAACAAAACATGACTCTGTCCTGTACCATCTTCACAATCACTGGAATGCTTGAGTCCATTGTTGCGGCCACTGTTGTATTTTGAGTCCTTTCCAAACTGGGGCTTATCTTCTAGCACTGTATCAGACAATATTCTGTTGTGATGGAAAGGGTTTTCATTGGCTAATTTTCAGAAATACATCTCCAGGCCTTTCTTCCTAGTCTGCCTTAATAGGGAAGCTGCAATGAAACCTGTCCACCACGGGTGACCCTGCTGGTACTTGAAATACCAGTGGCATAGCTTCCGGCATCATAGCAATATGCAAGCTACTACAGTACAAAAAACTGACAGACAGGTGGTGGAGTTGTCCATTACTGTGTAAGAACTTACCCTAAAACTTCGCAGCTTAAAAAAATAAACAGTTGCTATCTCACAGAGTTTCTGTGGGTCAGGAATCCAGAAGCAGCTCAGTGGGTGGTTCTGGCTCAGCGTCCCTCAGGAGATTGCAGCCAACATGTCAGTGGGGGCTCCAGTCATCTGAAGGCTTGACTGGGGCTGGAGGATTCACTTCCAAGATAGTCCCCTCAAGTGGTTGTTGGTAGGAGGCTTTAGCGTCTCAGTACATGAAATTCTCCATAGGGCTACTCAGGACATGGCTTGTCCCAGAGCAAGTGTTCCCCGAGACAGCGAGCAAGAGGGATGCCACATTGCTTTTTATGACCTAGTCTCCAAGTCACACACCATCACTTCCGTCATCTTCCGTCCATCAGAACCTGATGCCATGGAGTTGATTTTGACTCACAGCAACCCTACAGACAGAGGAGAATTGCCCTGTAGGGTTTCTAAGGCTGTATTCTTTATGGAAGCAGACTGCCACATCTTTCTCCCACGGAGCGGCTGGTGGGTTTGAACCACCCACTTTTGGTCAGCAGCTGAACACTTAAATCACTCCTCTACCAGGGCTCTTTCCATTCATTAGAAGCTAGTTACAAAGTCCAGCCCACACTCAAGGGGAAGGAATTACACAGCAGCTCAAGTACCAGGATGTGGGGGGCATTACAGGCCACCTTGAAGGCCGCCTGCTACAACTGACCTCTGGCTAACACAGCATCTTCATGTAGCATTGTCCCTCTGACTCTCACAACTCCATAAGGTCCAGCAGAGGAGGCACAACCTATTATTCTCATGTTACATACACACGAGAAAACTGAGGCTTAGAGAAGCTAAGGAATTTGCTCAAGCAGAAAAGCCAGAGCTAGAACCCTGGTCTTCTGCCTCCAAGTTCAGGCCTACTCACCCCGAGGTCACTGATCTATGTAATAAATCAAAGGGCCACTGAAGGAAAAGCTGAGGCAAGGAATTCCAAAGCCATATGTGACTGGAAGGTGTGAAGCAAGCATGGAAAACTAGGTGTTCCCTTTTATTTACTACTGTCTTCACAGAGAAGCATCCACTCACAGTAAGGAGCCAACAGAGAGAGGCAGCTCCACACAACTATCTCACGTAATCAAGTGTCTTGGGTTGGGTTGTCTAGAGAAGCAAAACCAGTATAGCATATGAACATATACAGAGATTTATATCAAGGAATTGGCTCATGTGGTTGTAGAGGCTGGAACGTCCCAAGTCTGTGAGTCAGGATAGAGGCTTCCCCTGATTGATACAGCCGAAAGGGCTAGGGAACCCAAGATTTGCAAGTCAGAGAGGAGGGCTCTTGCTCACAGGCTTCGAAGATGGATGAATCCCAAGACTGGCAGGCAAGATTTCAGGTAAGCTGCTAACTCAAGTCCCAAGAACCAGAGGTCAGAGGAACAGGAGCCAGCTGCAGGATCCAGGACAAGAATAAAGCCCCCGAGTCTTGCCAGAATGTCCACTCATATTCAATGCAGGCCACACACCCAAGGAAACTCCCTTTCAACTGACTGGCTACTCAGCAGATCCCATCATGGAGGTGATCACATTACATCAAATCCAATCATGGAAGCGATCATAACATCATATGACTGCCAAACCACTGAGAATCATAGCCCAGCCAACTTGACATACAACCTTAACCATCACATCAAGGCAAGGTCCCCAGGTGGTGTGTATGATGTGGGCACAGGTCAGCTGTACAGAAGGTGGGGTTCTGTTTAAGAAAGGCAAGGGACAACACCATGCGGGACATAAGAATAATACAGAAATCCTGGAAAACTTGTTTGCCTTAAATCTGCCTCTTATAAGGGCTTCGTATCCTCATTAAACTGCCCTCCACCAAAGTGTGCCCCTACACTGGTCACTGAGTGGGCCAGCCACGCCTCTCAGGCACCCAAATGCACCCATCTGGCCCCCTTGGGATGTAAAATCCATTGGGGACTATTGGACAATTGTCCAAGCAGGGTTTTCAAATTACCAGCAGTCTTAGCTTCCTAGGGCTGCCATAACAAAATAACACAAACTGGGTGGCTTATAAGGACAGAAATTTATTGTCCCAAAGTTCTGGAGGCAAGCAGTCCAAATTCAGGGTGCTGGCAGGGCCATACGCTCTCCCTCCCAAGTCTCTTAAAGGTCTTTTCTTGTCTCTCTCAGCCTCTGGTGGCCCCAGGAGTTCCTTGGCTCGTAGATGTATCTTCACATGGCCATCCTTCCTCTGTCTCTGTTCCCTTCTTTTATAAGGACACCACTCAGATGACATTAAGACCCACCCTACTCCAGTGTGACCTCATGTTAACTGGTAACATCGTCAAAGACCTTATTTCCAAATGAGGTCACATTCACACGTACCGGGGGTTAGGACTTAAACATATCTTTGTGGGGGTGTACAATTCAATTCATAACACCAGCAAAGAAAACACATGGACTAGAGCAATAAACTAGAACTTTTGACTACAGCACCAAGATATGATATGGATACCAAGGTCAGGGGCCAAACAGGGACCAAAAGGCCCGCACTTTCTAAGGAATCTCGTAGAACTGGTTATACAACTCTTGGGCCCCTTGTCCAGGGAGTCCCACTCAGATCAGAAGTTAAAAGGGTAGAGAGAGTAGAAACCCTTTGGAGGTGACTTCTGAGAGAGCTATGGGACATCTCCAGAAGGCAGTGGGTCCCTTGAAGGCTCGAGCAACTCAACATCAACTCAAGAATAATCGCACCTGGAAGGCGGCCACATGTGGTAGCATTTTTCATAGATTCCTTGAGATATCATTTGTGCCCAAAATTTCACACTTTCACCTTACTGCTATACAGAAAAGAGACCAACCCAGTTATCCTGCCCAAGGGATAGGCCTGTGGGCAGGGGGCAGGGCTTTCTCCTAACCCAAAACCTTTGAGGGGATCTGTGTTGAACCCACTTCGAGCTCGCCATGTCTGCGTTCCCTGTAGGTAAGTTGCACAAAGGACAGGTTCCTGGGGGAGCCAAAGCAACTTCCAACAGCAGAAGGGAGGCCATATAAGTGGGTAAAAGATGCATGAATCCTGGACACCAAGTATGGGACCCACTGTGGCAATTCCGACTCACAGTGACCCTAAAGCACAAAGTAGAACTGCCCCATAGAGTTTCCAAGGAGCACCTATCAGATATGGGTTTAGGGTCTTTTAAAATCGATTTCTGCCCAAAGTAGTCTGCCAGGGCCTGGGCTCCTCAGGAGACAGACACTGAAGGGTGGGTATAATACAGGAGAAAGAAGGTGGGTGTGGGGCATCAGGCAAAGGACAGGCCCCTGCCCATGACATAGGAGTTACATTCAGAGGGACTCAGCTGAAGTTACTAGGAAACATCAGCCAGGCCCAGAGAACACAAAGCCAGCTTATAGCAGTCCTAGTCAAGCAATAAGAGGCAGTGGTGTTTCAGTGACAGAACTCTCGCCTTCCATGCAGGACATCTGGGTTTGGTTCCCAGCCAGTGCACCTCGTATGTAGCCATTGCCATCTGTCAGGGGAGGCTTCCGTGTTGCTATGATGCTGATCAGGTTTCAGTGGAGCTTCTAGACTAAGATGGACTAGGAGGAAAGGCCTGGAGATCAACTTCTGAAAGTCAGCCAATGAAAATCCCATGGGTTACAACGGTATGATCCGTAACTGATCAGGGAATGGCGCAAGACTAGGAAACGTTGACCGCATGCACAATACTGTGCATGCGGTCAACATGAGTCTGCTGACACCTAACAGTCAAGTAACACACCTTTCCATGCCCCTTCTCCCTCTTGCAGTTAGTGGCCGGCGGCAGGGAGGCTGATTGCAGGTAACTGCCTGATGAGTGAGGTCCAGAGTGCTGGCTAGTACAGCCTGTACCCTTTGAATCACTGAATTCAGACTCTGTATTCAGACTTTCTCTGTTATCTAAGGAGACTGGAAAAGTCCTGGGAAAGGACCACAGTTGTGGGTGGATTTGAAGGAGCAAATAAAGTGGCTTTTGTGACCACACCCTTGGAGTCCTACAGGTTCAATGTGTTACTTACACACATATCATTGTTATTAGTTGCCTCCAACTTGGCTCTGACTCACGTACAACAGAATGAAATGCTGTCCAGCCCTCCACCATTGTCTCAATCATTGGTCTGCTCCAGTCCATTGTTGCAACCACTGTGTATTTTAAGTGCCCTTCAGTCTAGGGTGCTCATCTTCTAGCCCTGTCATCAGGCAATATTCTGCTGGGATCCATTGGGTTTTCACTGGCTAATTTGCTAGTCTGTTTTAGTCTGGAAGGTCTGCTGAAACCTATCCATCATTGGTGGCCCTGCTCCTATTTGAAATACTGGCAGTATGGCTTCCAGCAACACACCAGCCCCCACAGTTTATGACAAACTAACAGATGAGTGGTGGAGTTATACACATGAACTCCCTTATCTCAAAGGCTCTTTTCAGCATTAATAAAACCTGTCACTTGTAAATGCGCATTAGTATTTAGTTTATTTATTTAGTTAACTAACACTTCCATTGCACTTGCTATAAGCCAGATGAGGAGCCCTGGTAGCACAGTGGTTAAAGTGCTCAGCTGCTAAGCCAAATGTTGGGGGCTCGAACCCACCAGCCGCACCATGGGAGAAGGATGTAGCAGTCTGCTTCCGTTAAGATTTACTGCCTATGGGGCAGTTCTACTCTGTCCGACAGGGTCGCTGAGTTGGAACTGACTCAACAGCAGTAGGTTTTTGGGGATGATCTAGGTACCAATCTAAGCACTTCATCAATATTAACTTATTTAATCCTCATTAAAAACCCTATAAGGCACTACTAAGAGCATCTCCATTTTACGACGAAGAAAGTGAGATACAGAGAGGTTAAGAAACATGCCCAAGGTTACACAGCTAGCAAGTGGCTGAGCCAGGATTTGAAGCAACGATGTTTACAGTCGGACCAGAGCAGAATTCCTGTCCCCAGAGACTTCAATGAGTCCAGTGCCCAAAAATAAGGAGGGCTGCAGCAATTCCGTTCATAGTACCTACCCAAGAGGAATGAAAATACACATCCACACAAAGGCTTACACGCGAATGTTCACTGCAGCATTATTCACAATAGCCCCAAAGTGGAAACAGCCCAAATGTCCATGAACTAGGAAATGGATAAACAAAATGTTGTAGACCAGTACAACTGGATTCGCTTCAGCAGCAAAATGGAACAGACTACTGATACCTGCTAACTAACCAACCAGTTGTTATTGATGAGATTCCAACTCACGGTGACCCCATGTGGGTCAGAGTAGAACTGTGTGCTCCATAGGGATTTACATGGCTGATTTCTTGGAAGTCGATTGCCAGGTGTTTTTTCCAAGGCACTTCAGGATGGACTCAAACTGCTAACTTTTTGGTTAGCAACCAAGCAGCATTCATCATCTGTACCACCCTGGGACTCCAATGGATATTCGCTACAAGATGGATAAGCCTCAAAAATATCATGCTAAACAAAAGATGCTAGATGCAAAAGACTACATGTTGTATCATTCCATTTCTGTGAAATCTATAGAACCAGAGAGGAGAACAATGTTGCCTGGGGTGGGAAGGACTGCTGGAAAGGGACACAGGGATCTCTCTGGGGTGAGGGGAATGTTTAGAAACCAGACTGCGGTGATGCCAGCACAACTCAGTAAGTTTATTAAAAACCACTGAATCGTATACTTAAAACGAATATATTTGATGATATGTAAATTGTAGTTCCCACCACCCATCTGTCAGTCTGTCATATTGTGGTGGCTTGCGTGTTGCTGTGCTGCTGGAAACCATGCCACCAGTATTTCAAATACCAGCTGGGTCACCCACAGTGGACAAGTTTCAACAAAGCTTCCAGACTCGCAGACTAAGAAGAAAGGTCTGGCGATCTACCTTCAGAAAATTGGCCAATGAAAACCTTAGGGATCATTAACGGAACACTGTCCAATTGGCTTTTGCATTGGCCATGTCATCAGGAGGGATCAATCGCTGGAAGAGGACTTCGTGTTTGGTGACGTTGAGGGTCTTCGGTGAGATGGCACAACAGCCACAACGATAGGCTCGAATGTGCCAGTGATCCTGAGGACAGCACAAGACCGGGCAACGTTTCGTTCTGTTGTACATAAGGCTGCCACGAGTTGGAGAGGATTCAGTGGCAGCTATCTATCTAAATTACAGCTCAATAAAACTGCTAAAAAAAAAAAAAAAAGGCACGGGGGCTACCCCTGGTTTTTCTAGGTAGTTTACACTGACAGGGGTGGGGTGGTGGGCTCAAGGCCAAGAAGCTGCCCAAAGTCTCTGCCTCTCCTCCCAGCTATGAAACCCTCCATCGCTTTTTGGGAAAGCCCCACCAGACCCATGTGACGTGAGGTCCACACCGACCAGATCAGGTGTCCTTACAGAACCGCTCTGTTTTGCAGAGTATTTACATGCAGGGGAATTTCCTAACCAAAATGAGACCCCTTCTTTATGATTCCCCAAACACCCCTGCATTATTTTGTAATCCAAAATCCATGCCTCCTCAAGCCAATTACTTGGGGAAATGGGATATGCAATAATGAATTATACATGTGTCGTTTTTGTGAATTTTTTTCTTCTCCTCAGGGATGCTAATTATGAGATAAATTTTTGGGAGTTTTATGTCTGGAAATAACTCCTTGTCATATCAGAGCCCTTTTTGCTATGTATTGCAAAGCTAATTGGTGCCATTCAAAGAGGAAGACATAACTCATTTTCAATTAGGGCAATCAAATGCCCAAGGAAAAAATGTGCCAGTCATACATACACATATATATATATTCATATATACATACTAACATAGGCTATGTATGTCCATATGTCTGTGTGTGTGTGTGTGTGTATACCCTCAACAAAGAACAAAAATCCAACACACACTTCCTGTGGGAGATTCTGATGGAACCCTTGGTGTAGTGGTTTGCCATTGTGAGATGCATGTACCTTCTCTTGCATTGCAACCGAGAGATCATTCTCAATGTATACAAATTCCCTTTAGATAAAGGAATATGCCTCTACGTGGGCATCCAATGTGGCCGAGAAACAACAACTCTCTTGTTGAAGAAAAGTCTTTTAAAGCCGAGCCATTATTCCCAGAGAATAAGGCCAAAGCTGTCCACTCCGCAGCTTGGGCGACTACTGGGATAAAGGACAAGCATTTGTCTTTTTATAGCTTCTTTCACAGCTATAATGTTATAAAAGCAGTTTTGGAATTCTACTGAGCCAGACCGTTGTGATCCTTATGCAGCTCCTTGTTGCTAGTTTCCATTGAGTTGGCCCTGACTCATGGGGACCCCATGAGAAATGGAAAAAAAGCCACCAGGTCCTGTGCCATCCCCATGATTGATTGCAGACTGGATTGTTGTGATCCATCGTGTTTTCACTGATTTTCCAAAGTAGATTCCATTGCCATAGACTCAATTCCGACTCATGGCGACCCCATGTGTTACAGAGTCCAATAGCTCCATAGTGTTTTCTTGGCTATAATCTTTACAAAAACAGATCACTAGGCCTTTCTCCAGTGACACCGCTGGGTGGGTTTGAACCACCAACCTTTAAGTTAGCAGCCGATTGCAAACCTGCTTGTGCTACCCAAGCAGGTTTCATGTTACTCCTTCACACACACACGCACACACCCGTTGCCGTCAAGTTGATTCCAACTCATAGTAACCCTATAGGAAAGAGTAGAATTGCCCTATAGGGTTTCCAAGGAGTGGCTGGTGGATTCGAACTGCCAACCTTTTGGTTAGCAGACAAGCTCTTAACCACTGTGCCACCAGGGCTCCATGCTATTCCTCAGGGGACCTAAAACTTTTACTTATTCCAAATCAGGACTTCCAAGGATCAAAGTTTCTGCTATAGTTGTTTAAAGTAGTAATTTCAAAATGGCACAGGATAGCTTTTGATCATTATTCTACCCGTTGGTCTTGTAAATGTAAAGCTAGCTGATAATTTTATGCCACTCTTTGAATTCAGTCCTTCCCAACACTAAGATTATTGTCTCTGAAACATAGAAAAGAAAACCCATTTTCCTCAAACACTTTCAGAATATCATATTCTCCAGAACCAGCCTCCACAGAAAACACAACCATATCAAAACATAAGGGACCAGAATTCACTAAGATGGCAGGCTGTTTTTATGACTATTACAATTTCCTAATAAACCGTCTGAGGAAAGGCTGTTATTTGGAATTACCCACTATTTGGAGTAATGTAGTATTGATTTACTGCTTGAGAAATCCTCAAAAAGCCTTAAGCAGAGCGCTACACCTACCCAACTCTTGAAAGGCGAAGTAGAAAGTACGGTAATCCTGTTGCCACAAGTAGCTGGCTAACTACTTCATCATGAAAGTTACAATTTGCTGTTGGAGAATACATTGTCAACCTCAAGTATCAATTACCCACTCAGCACTGAGAAGGTACTCAGTAAGTAACTCTTGAATGATCGTATCTTCTGCAGAAAGCAAAATTTCAAGTTGGCTGCCCACGCCAAGCTTGTTCCACTTACCAGCAAAAGTCTCTGTACACGGATTGACTCCTGCCAGACGTTTAGAGGTTCCAAAATCAGAAATTTTCACCACTCCACTGTAGGTATTTACCAGAACATTATCACCCTTTAGAAAAAGAATAACATTAAGCACCGAAAGACACACTTAAACAAACTAATGTAAAACAGATCGGGACTTTAAGAAAACTGCCATAAGTTTCTAGGAAGACTGGACTTCCCCCTTTGGGGACAATCATGCAAAATCATATCCCTTCTGGGATGCAGTCAGGCAGCAGGCACTATCGACAGTTGTCATCAGATATGATGAAAAGGAAACCTTGTGGCTTGGAAAAGCAGCTACCTTTATGTCTCTGTGCACTATCTGGTTTTCGTGGAGATACTTCAGGCCTTCTAGGATCTGCCTGGTGTAAAACTTGATAGTGGGCTCCTTCATTGGCCCCCATTTCGATCGCAGAAGAGCTGAAAGGCTTCCTAGAAATGGACATAGCAGAAAACTTGTCAGGGTGACAAAGTGTCAATTATAAGAGTTCGGGGATGTCTTAGTTATCTAGTGCTGCTGTAACAGGAAAACCACAAGTGGGTGGCTTTAACAAACAGCAATTTATTTTCTCACAGTTTAGGAGCCTAGAAATCTGAATTCAGGGTGCCGTCTCTAGGGAAAGGCTCTCTCTCTGGCAGCTCTGGAGGAAGGCCCTTTGCTCTTTTCAGGTTCTGTTCCATAGTCCCTTGGTGACGTTCACGTGGCCTGGCATCTATCTACCCATCTCTGCTTCCTTCTCTGTGCCTAGTCAGCTTGGTTTATATCTCAAAAGTGGCTGGCTTTAGACACGCCCTCCAGTGATATGGCCTCATTAACAAAGAAAGCCCTATTCCCAAATGGAATTAGATCCACAAATTTAGGGGTTAGGATTTACAACACATTTCAATGCAATTCGAACAAAGCAAGGTGATGTTTCTACCTAACCTAAGCAACTACCCCAACATCATTGCCTCTGGGCCAAATGCAATGTGTTTTCTCATACCTTGAGTATCAATGAATACTAGCAGCAACTTACAAATTTTGTACTAAACTATGAGCAACCTGAAGGAAGAAAGTGTACTTCCTTTATCCCTAACGTAGCCCTCAAAATCTAGCCCACTACCTGGCTCATAGTGCGCTCTCGGTAAGCGTTGGTTGAATAAATGAATGAATATCATCAGACTTCTAACTGAAGAGTTTGTGTTTGTATACAGATAATAGTAATAATAATGATTAGTTATATTATTGCTATTATTATATTTAATAATACCTATTGTTACTATAGGATCCCTGGTGGTGCAGTGGGTAAGTGCTTGGATGCTAACTGAAAGGTCAGCGGTTCAAACCCACTATGTGCTCTGCCGGAGAAAGATATGGCAGTCAGCTTCTTACTATTATTTCAACGAACACTTACTCTTGCTCTCTGCCAGGCACTGTTCTAAGACTTTTACATGCATTATTTGACTTAATCCACCCAACAATTCTTTATTTATTCAACCAGAAAACTGAGAGCACAAAGAAGTAAAATATTTTGCCCTAGGTCACACAGCTTGTAGATGAATGGTCGAGATTCCAACTAGATGGTCTGGTTCTAGATCCAAGAAAGTCTCAACTCCTGCAGTGTCTGCTTGCATTTGGGGAGTTTGTGGATACAGAACTGGTGTTTGATTTAGTTAACAATATATGTATTTTTTGTAATGCTGTTTTTAAAACTACGTCCCCCTTCCCCATCCTTTTCTAGCCATCTTTAAACTCCTAGACTGTGAGAGTCTCAAGGTCAGAGATCAGGCTTTTTTCACTTATACATCTCCAACTCTCAGCCCAACCACTGGCCCTTACAGGAAATATCTGAATGAACAGACAAACAAACCGGAAACAGACTGTTCATATAACATTGGAAAGTGTCTTTTGAACTCTTTTTTTTAGAGAGAAATGCTTTGCAACATTAAAAAATGGCCAGACAGGTAAGGATGTTCATGTTATATTTACACTTGTGATTTTTCAGTGTGAGACCAGAAGCCTGGAGATTACTCACCTCCTGGCACTTGCTCCATGAATATCTTAATGTAGCCGTCCTCTGAAACTGAGCCCAGGTACTGGACAATATTGCGGTGCTTGAGGTACTTGTGTAGGGCGATCTCCTCGTGCAGAGGCTGAGAGTACCTGTTAAGAAGAAACAAAGCCAGTGTCACCTGCCAAAGGATCCAGGTCTGTGTCACACCTTGCCAGGACCTGTTGCCACTGCTGGCCATCCCTTCTTTCTGAGAAACTCTCTTCCTTTGGCTCCCATGCTACTACTCAGCTTCCCATCTGCACAATAGGGATCATCATACCAGCCCTACTGGGCTGCTAGGGGCCAAAAATGTCTCTTAAAATATGATCCTCTGCGATCCATATGCCTCTGAGGTGGTTCCATTTTCTTAATCCAGTTACAATACAGAGAACAAGAGCAAATCATCCTGATGACAAGAGAATTACAAACTTTTGGATGATGTAACTCTTCTATTCATAATCCTCTGGACAATCAGTGGTGGACACGGGATTAGGGGAATTGAAATGGTCACTGGAGAATGCAAGATGGCCGCCCCGACTTGCCTGCTATCTCTCTCTGGGACTTCTTTGATGGCTATTCGCACTCGATTACTCAAATCTCTTCCAGCATACACGATCCCATAGGTGCCTTTCCCCAACACAACTCTCTCTCCGTTCACATCATGATCATACTCATACTAAAAAGGATAAAACAACAGAGCAAAAAAGCATACAAGTTGTAGTGGAGATTTCTCCTCAAAGCACAAACATTGCCCAGAAATTTCTAGATTTATACATAACCATTTGAGCACAAGGCCATCACCCTTCTTAAGTCACGTACTTTTCATTCAATCATTATACCTTCTCCTCACTTATCGACTATCTCATTATCTGACATTTTGCACTGACGACAATAGTAAAAAATCTACTATTTTGTGCATTAACAACATACCTCTGGCAGTAAAGAACGCCCAGGTGTGAGGCAAGGGTAACACTGGCGGTAATGGTTAAGGTTATGTGCCAACTTCGCTGGGCATTTTTCATCAGGGGTTTGGCAGTTATGTAATGCTGTAATTTGGCAGTTATGTAATGATATAGTCATCCTCCATTTTTCCATAACAATTTTGCATAACGACCTGGTCTTTGTAACCTAACCACATTTATAAGTGAAAAGGGGGCTTACTTTAAAGGGGTAGAATTCTCAGTTACTTGCATATTCATAAAATGATTTTATGAAAGGGAATCCAAGAAATTAAGAAATATGGCTCACCTTTTAGAGATTTTCCCCCACTTTAAGGCTGCAGTTTAAAAACGCTTCTGAGCATGTAAAGTACCCGAACACAGGTGTCATCCTGCAGGACTCATTATATGTCAGGAAAGAACCTCTTTCTATAGCCCAGGATCAAAGGTCAATCAAATTAAAATGGTCTCACTACCAAGAATGTATGTTGGACTCTCTCCTTTTTTAGATGGCTAGATCTAGTATTGAACACATACTGCAAAATTTCAACCTACAATTATCACTGATATTTTGTTCCCCCAAACTTACTGCCTAAAGTGGTCATGCACAGCTGTACTACAGTTGATGCCTCTTGATGATTAAAACAATGGTAACTCTAGGCTGAGCAACACTTATTCAAAGTAGGGAGGCAGCAATGAATTACTTCTGTTGTTTTACA
Organism: Loxodonta africana; assembly: GCF_030014295.1. Lineage (NCBI taxonomy): Eukaryota > Metazoa > Chordata > Mammalia > Proboscidea > Elephantidae > Loxodonta > Loxodonta africana. The sequence continues at coordinate 20,983,247 of NC_087369.1, forward strand.
TGCTCCACTGTGTTCACTTACAGAAGTGCAGCTTATACACAGAACAGGCGTGTATGTGTGTCCCTTTACACCTACCTCTAGGGATGCTCATGCCAATTAAGATTACTAGCAAGTACCCATCGCTATCTGATTTCCTTAGAAACCAGCCTGCTCCACAAAAGGCTTTTCTCTCACACCTTTCTCTGTCCCTCACTGTTACCTTCAAAAGTACACCCACCACTCGGTTCATTTCTACAACAAACTTTTTGACTTGTAGTACCTGACTCAATTATTAAAATTAATCCCTTTGATATTTTCAGAAAGAAACCTTGAGGAATTCATTCCAGTCTAACTTGAAAGTATAGCAAAATCTCATTAAACTGCAGTCACTGGGAGAACCTGACTTAGTGACAAATTGGAATAATTGTGCAATAGTTAAATGAAGCTATCGTGGTGGATTACCTGTGGACTCCGACTGCGCTGTCTAAAACAGCTTACGATGATCCTACTTTCTTGAAAATTATTTTTAAGATTTTATATTTAATATACTATAATATGTGAGAAGATATAACTAAAGCCATTTGAGGCATAAATGAAAAGTCTTGTTTCTACTTGGCTAACTAGTTCTCATAAACAATATTAATCAGCTTAGCAAAATTTTTTCATAAAAAAATTTGAACTAGTCTATGGACAAATCTTTCTTACAATCTCTGCTGAGAAGATCCCAAAGTAATGAGGTTTTTCTACAGAGACACAGTAATCTCCGAAAGTCATGGGTGCTGATGGCTGGCTGGTTCATAAATGAGTATTCAAAATATACATGGTAAAGAATTTCACATGAAGAATATGAAATTTTCTTTAAGTGAAGACACAATAACTAACCTTTTCTTCTTCCGTTTTATGCTTCTCAATCAGGAGATTAAGAAGTAGAAAGTTAAAAAAAGAAGAAAAAAGTGTTTCCATGTTCTAGGTCTTCCCATGACTCACCTCTAAGGTATCTCCATCAGTCTCTCCCTCCAGCTCCACCGTACTGCCCATCACATTGGTTATCATCTCTTTGACCAAAGAGCAAAACCTAAGACAGCAAGTAACACAAAAATGTCGCTAATTATCATCACTCTTGTTCCAAGTCTTAAGTTGAAGGTTGTGACCCAAGGGTTCCCTATTTGATATTTACTTTGATCGCTAAATATGTTGTGATTATGTATTGTCAGACACAATGAACTGAAATTTTCTTAAATTACATGATAAAACACTCAACAAACTAGGAATAAAAGGGAACTTTCTTAATCTGATAAAGGGCGCCTATGAAAAATCTAAAATCATACTTAACAGTAAAAAAGTCAAGGTTTCCCCCTAAGATCAGGAACAAGACAAGAATGTCTGCTCTTGTCACTTGTATTCAACATTATACTGGGGATTCTAACCAGGGCAATTGAGCAAGAAAAAGAAATAAAAGCATCCTGATCAGAAAGGAAGAACTAAAGCTATTGCTGTTTGCAGATGACATGATTGTATATATAGAAAATCTTAAGAAATTCACTAAAAAAACTTATTAGAGCTGATTAAGTTCAGCAAGGTTGCAAAAATCAAGATCAACATACAAAGATCAAGTATATTTGTATGTACTAGCAATGAACCTTCTAAAAATGAAATTAAGAAAACAATTCCATTTGCAATAGTATCAAAATAATAAAATACTTAGCTCTAAGTGTAACAAAAGAAGTAAAGACTTACACATTGAAAACTATAAAACATTGTTGAAGTAAATTAAAGAAGACCTAAATAAACGAAAGACATCATGTCATGGATTGGAAAGCTTTATTCTGTTAAGATGGCAGTAGTCCCCATGTTGATCTGCAGATTCAGCGTAAGCTCTATCAAAAACCCAGGCGAATTTTTTTTTTTAATTAACAAGCAGATCCTAAAATTCATATGGAAATGAGAGTACCCAGAATAGCCAAAATCATATTGAAAAAGAAGAAAGTTGGAGGACTTACACATCCTGATTTTAAAACTTAGCTCAGACGTACAATAATCAAGAAAGTTTGGTGCTGGAATAAGGATAGACATACAGACCAATGTCATAGAACTGAGTCCAAAAATAATCCCTTATATTTATGGTCAACTGATCTTTGACAAGGCTGCTAACACAACAAATGGTACTGGGACAACTAGATATCCGCATGCAAAAGTATGAAGCTGGACCCCCTACCTCATGCCATATACAAAATTAATTCATAATAGAGCAGAGACCTAAATGTATGTAATCACTAAAACTATTAAGATTCTTAGAAGAAAACATAGAAAACCTTTAGTTAGTCAAAGCTTTCTTATACTTGATACTAAAAGCACAAATGACAAAAGAAAAAAATAAACTGGACGTCATCAAACAGAAAACTTTTGTGCTACAAATGTTACCATCAATAGAACGAAAAGACAACCCAAAGAATGGGAGAAAATATTTCCAACTCATGTATCTGATACAGGACTTGTACGTAGAGTATGCAAAGAACTTTTACAACTAAGTAATAAAAGATCTAATAAAAAATGGGCAAAGCCTGAAGAAACCTGACAAACGCCGCTTTCACCAGGTGATCCAAGTTAGTATCACCAGTAAGGAGACAAAGGTATCACGTACCTCATGACGTCAGGCACTGAGGACACTACATCACTTCTAGGGTTTCCCTGCCCCAAATGCACAACACTCATCTAATCCTAGGGAACCTTCAAACAAAGCCAAATTGAAGGACTACAAAATAAATTGCCTGTACTCTTCAAAAGTATTAAGATAAGAAAGAAAAAGAATAATGATGAAGTGTTCCAGATGAAAGAATATAAAAACCTGACAATTATATGCAACATGTAATCCTGGGTTGGATTGTAGACCAGAAAAAAAAAATTAACTTTTGTTTTGCTATAAATATAGAACACCAGTGAGACAATAAGTGAAATTTGAAAAAGGTTGATAGATTCAGGGATAGCACTATCTCAATCTTAATTTCCTGAATTAGTTAGCTATTGTGATCGCGTAGGCGAATGTCCTTGTTTTTAGGAAAAACACATGGAAGTATTTAGGAGTAATGGAGCATTACACATCTACAACTTACTCTCAAACAGTTCAGAAAAAATAATCACATGCCTATAGAGAGAATCATAAAATAAACGTGGTAAAGTGCTGTTGTTGTTAGGTGCTGTTGAGTCGGTTCCTACTCATAGCGACCCTATGTACAACAGAACGAAACACTGCCCATCCTTTGTCATCCTCACAATCTTTGCTATGTTTCAGTCCATTGTTTCAGCCACTGGATTGGCACAGTAGCTGCAACAAAGGATGGAGTGTTAACTTTGGGGTATTCTAGGTGAAATGAATATGGAAATTCTTTGTACTGGTCTTGAAACTTCCCTGTAGGCCTGATTTTTCCAAATTAAAAAGTTTAAAGTTTTCTTAAAAATTATGCAAGGATTTCTGTAGACACTTCTCCAAAGAAGATATACAAACAGCCAACAAGCACATGAAAAGATGCTCAGTGTCATTAACCATTAAACCAAAAAAAAAAAAAAAAACCCTTTGATGTTGAGTTGATTCCGACTCATAGTGACCCTATAGGAAGGACAGAGGAGAACTTCCCCATAGGGTTTCCAAGGAGTGGCTGATGGACTTGAAGTGCTGACCTCTTAGTTTGCAACCCTAGCTCTTAACCACTGTGCAACCAGGGCTCCAAATAGGTATACCAAAAAAAAAAACCAAAAAACCAAACACACTGCCATCGAGTTGATTCAGACTCATAGCCATCCTATAGGAGAGAGTAGAACTGCCCCATAGTTTCCAAGGAGTGCCTGGTATATTTGAACTGCTGACCTTTTGGTTAGCAGGTGTAGCACTTAACCACTGTACCACCAGGGCTTCCCCAAATAGGTATAAGTGAAACATTATTTCTCTCATTTGTTCCCCTAACTTATTTGTTCCTGTATAAAAAGGGTTAGCCTCATCCCAGAAGATTTAGCCATTAGGGAAATGAAAATCAAAACCAAAATGAGATACCATTTTACACCCACTGGCATGGCTATGATCAAGAAGAGGGACAATAACAAGTGTTGGTCAGGCTGTAGAGAAACGAAAACTCTCATACATTGCTGATAAGAAGGTAAAATGGGAGAACAATCTGGCAGTTTCTTAAAATGCAAAACACAGAGGTACCATATGACCTAACAATTCCACTCCAAGTGAAAAGCATGAGCACATACAAAAGCTAGTTTATAACAGCATTATTCATAACAGCCAAACAGTGGAAACAAAGCCAAACGGTGGAAACAATTCATATTCTTCAACTAATGAACAGATGAATAAAATGTGGTCTATCCATATAATGGAGTATCATTTACCCACAGAAAGGAATGAAGTACTGACACACGCTGCAATGTGGATAAACCTTGAAAACACTATGCTAAGAAGCCACACACAATGGACCACATAATGTATGTTTCCATTTATATGAACTGTGTACTACAGGCGAATCTATAGAAACATAAAGTAGATTAGTGGTTGCCTAGGTTTGGTGGTGGAGAAGGTTGGGAGGAAATGGGGAGTGATTGCTAATGGGTTTGGGGTGATGAAAATATTCTTAAATGAGACTGTGGTCATGGCTCCACAACTCTAAATCTACTAAAAACCATCGAGTGTACACACATCAATGAGTGAATTGTTGTTATGTGACTTACATCTCAATAAAGCCGTAAAAAAATTTCCTTATATTAAAAATTCAAGAAAATCAATTTGACAAATATATGTATGTATTTTACAACAAAGGCCTGGTAAAAGTGATTCACCATTGTTAGGTTGTAAATACCTGAATAATCTATAACTCACCTACTACACCGGTCTTCGGTAGAAAAGTAGATTTGAAAGTCATCAGAGTTATCATGGACGTAAAGAAAACAACACCGCTCATCAAACTTAGATATGCTGTAAAATTACAATAAATAAGAATAATTGTTAAACATAAGTTACAATACTAATTTTAAATTTTTGAGAAAATCTAATAACAGTTTCTTCTATTTGACACATTTTTGAAGATTCATTACTCTTCTAACAAATCTCCCCCAAATTTGCCTTTTTTTCTATGAAATTTAAATAACAGGAACATTTATCTTGCTTATGTTTGAGCTGCATTCATCAACTGGCTTTAACCAATATGTATCAAGAACTTACCATGTATTCATTCAGTGCTAAGCAAAGCAACTGGGCAACAGAAAAGAGAAGAAAAAATATGGTCCCTGCCATGGAGGAATTGAAAATTTCACCGAAGATGTCTTGGCCATCTAGAGCTGCTATAACAGAAATACCACAAGTGGATGCTTTAACAAAGAGAAATTAATTTTCTCACAGTCTAGTAGGTTACAAGTTCAAATTCAGGGCGTCAGCTCCAGGGGAAGGCTCTCTCTCTCTGTCGGCTCTAGAGGTTTTCCTCGTCAAATGGGCTAGGAATCCCGGGTCCAAAGGATGCGCTCTGTTCCCAGTGCTGCTTTCTTGGTGGTATGAGGTCCCTCAACTCTCTACTTGCTTCCCTTTATCTCTTGTAAGATAAAAGGTGGTGTAGGCCACACACACACACAGAGGAGCAGAGTGTGACTGCTGTTCAACCTTCCTTAGCCCTCCAAGGGCTGCTGAGAGGACTCTGTCTTGAATATCAGTGGGTTCCATCTTAGATTCCAGATGTGTGTGCAACCTAATTAACATACACCCGCCATTCTGAGAAGTACCCGCCCCTTGAAAGAAGCCCACTAAATATTCATTATTCCTATTGTCTCCATATAACCCACATAAGCCTTAGCCTTGCTTCCCTTTTTGAGTCAGTCTTTTGGAGAGGCTTAGGCCCCCCTACCCCCGACTAATTTTGCTTGACTCAAGCAAAATATAGCTTGCTGAAGATAAAATTTGTCTTTCGTGTGTATTCTTACTTGGGAAAAGACAAGGACCCTTTGTGTCAGATTGGCAATTGGTAACACTATTACTCAAATGCACTACTCTAAATCTTAAATTATGTCTGTGCCTTTAAAGTGACATAAACATGATTCTGATTTAGGCACTGCTCTGTTCAGGGGAGGATCATGCTGTGTCTGAAGGCGACTAGGGATTTGGTTCAATGCTTATAGTTGCCTTAGAATCAGAGGAAGGTCAGGGAGTTCTAGTCCAAGCCTTTTATTTGATAGATAAAGAAGCTGATATCTGGTTGAGAGACTTTCCCAAGGTCACACAGCAGAAGAGGAATTAGAACTCAGATCTGCTTCAGAGCAGCTGTCACCCTTGGATGTGCTCGCATGATCGCGAGGTATAGCTGCATTGTGTTAACCCCACTTGGGGAAGGGAGGTCATCAGTCCTGACTCAAAGCCACACCTCTCCTTGGAACACACCACCTCACTCCCTGGCTAGTAACAATATTCCAGGTTGTTCCATTACTCCACCCAGGACACACTCCATCCAAGCGTCACCAAATAACTCTTGGCTTCAGATCTGAGGGTCCCTGAGCACTCTGGACATGGCTGGCTCAGAGAAGACACATTTTCTTTCTATGGATCTAATGTTATTCTTAAAAAGCTTGAGAGGAGAGTTTTTATCTGCTGGGTAGAAGAAAAACTACTTTCATAACAAGCCATGAAGCCCTGACAACGGCACATTATGAACCAGCTCAGGCTGGGCAAGGAAACAGAAAATAGTCCATTTTGGATTCCAGTAAGAATGAGAACATTACGTATTATAAATAAGTGGAAACATTTAAATGCATAAAACATCATCATCATTTGTAGAAAAGCAATTGTTTTCATATGTTCTTACCTTATTCCCCTAATGGAAGAGGCTGTAAAATTCCATTCGTGCATTTGTTTCTGCAAGTTTATCAAAGGTAGAAGTCAATAGATTTTTTTCAATGCAAAATGAAGAATCAGGTTTTTTTAAACTTTATTGCACTTTAGGTGAAAGTTTACAGCACAAATTACTTTCTCATGCTAAAATTTATACACAAATTGTCTTGTGACATGGGTTGTATGTAATCCTTGCAATGTGTCAACACTCTCCCCCCTTTCACTCCAGGTTCACTGTGTCCATCCGTCCAGTTTTCCTGTCCCTTCCTGCCTCATCTTTGCTTTTGGGCAGGTGTTGCCCATCTGCTCTTGACTTAACTAAGAAGCACGCTCCTCACATGTGTTATTGTTTGTTTTATACGCCTGTCTAATCTTTGGCTGAAAGGAGGACCTTGGGTGTGGCTTCAGTTCTGAGTTAGCGGGGTGTCTAGGGGCCATAGTCTCAGTGGTTACTCCAGTATTTGTCAGACCACTAAAGTCTTTTTTGATTTTCATTTTGTTCTACATTTTTCATCTGCTCTGTTCAGGACCCTCTATTGTGATCCCTGTCAGAGCAGTCAGTGGTGGTAGGCAGGCGCCATCTAGTTCTTCTAGGCTCAGGCTGGTGGAGGCTGTGATTCATGTGGTCCACTACTTCTTTGGACTAATACTTTCCTTGTGTCTTTGGTTTTCTTCATTCTCCTTTGCTCTGGACAGGATGAAACCAATAGATGTATCGTAGATGGCCGCTCTCCTAAGCTTTTAAGACCCCAGACGTTACTCACCAAAGTAGGATGTAGAACATTGTCTTTATGAACTATGTTATGCCAATTGACCTACATGTCCCCTGAGACCATGGTCCCCAGCCTTAGCCCCAATAACTCGGTCCCTCAAAGTGTTTGGATGTGTTTAGGAAGTTTCTATGACTTTGCCTTGGTCAAGTTGTGCTGACTTGCCCTGTGTATCGCATGTTATCTTTCCCTTCACCAAAGTTAACCCTTGCCCGCTATCTAGTTAGTGACTTCCCCTCCTCTCTTAACCATCAAAGATTTTTTTTTCTGTGTGTAAACCATTTCTTGGATTTTTATAATAGTGATCTCCTACAATATTTGTCTTTTCGTGATTGACTTATTTCACTCAGCATGATACCTTCCAGATCCACCCATGTTGTGGGATGTTTCACGGATTCATCACTGTTCTTTATCGTTGTGTAGTATTCCATTGCGTGTATGTACACTAATTTGTTTATCCATTCATCTGTTGTTGGGCTTGTAGGTTGCGAAGAATCATTTTTTATTTCATTCTATGGTCAACCACTTCTGCTATTTTACTTTCAATAGGGACTTAAGGGGTTACGGCAATATTAACTTGGAACACTAAAAAATTTTCTAATGTATTATAAAAATTCATCTGTAGCTTTAATCCAGTTTAGGGGAAATTTAACTAAATTTAAGGTAAGGGTCTAAATTTGAGATAGAAACAATAAGAACATATTTTCTGTCAACATATTGTTGTTAGCTGCTGTGGAATTGGCTCTGACTCATGACGACCTCATGCACAACAGAAGAAAACATTGCCTGGTAAGCACCGCCTTCATAATTGCCTGGGCGTGCACTATCTTCATGAACATTGGCATGTTTGAGTCCATTGTTTGGGCTATTGTGAATTTTGAGTGACTTCCAAAACAGGGGACTCACCTTCTAGCGCTATATCGGACAATATTCTGTTGCAGTCCTTAATGTTTTCATAGCCTAAATTTTTAAGTTGATTGCTAGGCCTTTCCTCCTAGTCTTGTCTGGAAGCTCTGCTGAAATATGTCCACTGCGGGTGATCCTGCTGGTATTTGAAATGTCGATCGCATAGCTTCTAGCGTCATAACAATATGCAAGCCACCACAGTATTACTAACAGACAGATGGGTGGTGGGTCAACATATTAGCAAACCCTAAAATGAGTTTGAGAATAGCCCACGTAGGTTGAGTGATCTGCAAAAATGTTTGGAGAAGCAAAACAGTGGCAAACACTGCTCAGTGTTCACCAGTCTCCACTTCCTCCTGGGAACAGAGCTAGACTACATTTCCCAGCCTCCCTTGCAGCTCGGTGAGGCCATAGTACTGAATTCTGGCCAAGGGAATGTGAGCAGGAATGATGTTTGCAACCCTTGGGTCTGATTCATAAAAATCTCCACAGCAGTCCTCTACATTCTCTTTTCCCATCACTCAATACATGATGTAATAGTGCCTTCTGCCAACCTGGATATGACGTGAGTCAAAAAGAAACCTTTATCATGTTAAGGCATTGAGAACTGGGGGGTAATTGTTTTAGCAGCTACCCTACCACGACAGTTAAAAAGACTGACTGGGATTTCCATCTGTGCGAGATTCATTTTTTTAATAAAAACACTGTCACTCTCCACAATTCGTTTCCCTTAAGCTTAACACAAAACTAAGCCTCAGAAAGAATGTCTAAAAAATCCATTTCAGAAGAGCTGTAGGCTACAAGACCAATACATTACAACAACAGAAGATATTTTTATAAATAGGGAAAGATATTTTTATAAATAGGGAAAGATATTTGGTTGGCCTCATGAGTATCATAAATGATCACCTAAGCCACCAAGGGAAGAGAAGGGTAAGAGCCAAGTGACCGAGCATGTGGCTCAGGAGGATAGCTGCAAGTAGTTGAGTGACATGGTTTCCACCATCCTGGATCAGCAACAATAAGAGCAGACAGGAGGATGGTTCCCCGCAGGAGAACTCCATTCATTCACGTGCCAGGGAAGGTACCAGGCACTGAGGACATGGCAGTTAACAATAAAGTTTCTGCCCTCATTTGAGCGAGGGGACATGGACAATAAGTCACATGGCAAATTATATAGCTGGGTGGAGGGTGAAAAGTGCTACCATGAAAAACAAAGCAAGGAAGAGCATTAAGGTAGCATGGGAGGTCATGGTGTTAAACTAGATCCTCAGGGAAGGCCTTCCTGGTGACTTTTGAGCAGAAAACTAAAGGAGGTGAAACAGTGAGCTCTGTGGATATGTTAAGATTCCAGGCAGAAGAAAGGGCAAGTGCAAAGGCCCTGAGGCAGAAGTGTTGCTTGACATGTTTGGGAACAGCAAGGAGGCAAGTGTGCAGGAGTAGAGTGAGCAAGGAGAGTGGAGGAGAGGAGACGAAGTTGGAGGGTTAATGAGCCTTGTGGATCACCATCAGGACTTCAGCTTTGACTCTGTGTGAGATGGGAAGCCACTGAGGGCTGTGAAACATGAAAGAGCAAGAAAACATGAAATCAACTAAATAGGATTCGACCTCGTAGGAAAGGCCAAGTGTGTCCAAAGTCACTCAGAGAAGGCGGAGGTGGAGAGTAGGAGCCTGCCTTTGAATCTGGGAACAGAAATGTGAACCAGGGCAGATTCAAGATCTGGCCCACACATGCCTACAAGAGGCTGCATGTATACAGAAAGCTAAGCCCTCCAATTTTCAAACTATTCTCAGGGTGGCAGGTTTACTCTAGGGAACTTCTCCAATTGGGAAGACGTTTTTGAAAACTAATAAACAGTAGGACGGCCTCTGTGCATGATAGAGACAATCGGACAACTGCAGGCATTCAGTGGAAGGAATGAAAGGGTGCTGTTGAGTCGATTCCAACTCATGGCGACCCCACGTGTGTCACAGTAGAACTGTGCTCCACAGGGTTTTCAAGGGCCAATTTTTCAGAAGTTGATCACCAGGCCTTTCTTCTGAGATGCCTCTGGGTGGACTCAAACCTCCAACCTTTAGACAAGCCATCAAGCGTGTTATCTGTCTGCACCACCCAGGGATCTTGTGTAAGTATATAAAAGGCACACAAAACACAAAAAGAGCTTTTCAAAACCAGCAGCCCTGCCTGAGTGGGCAGCACTGGAAGCTGCTGTGTGTGCCTGTCGGTGATGTTAACGGTCCAGAGAAGCTGAGGGAGCAGTGATGAATCCTCTCCTGTTCTGTGGGGGTCTCCTTGCACCGGGTGCTGAATGCAGCTTGTAGAGGCAGGGGAAGGCCAACTGCCTGCGCCGCTTTCTAACTCCAAGTTCAGCAATCAAATGTTGGTTGCTTAAAATTGACCACGGTGAGCGTATTTACATCACAGAAATCAGTCTACACTGCAATTCAGGGTTTCGCCTGCCTCCCTTCTTGAAGAGCTGGTTGTTATTTACCAGCACATCTCTGCTGCCTTACTTCCACCAAGTGTAAATGAAGGCAAAAGCTTCCCTCCCCCCAACTCCCCAAAAAAGACGAATTTCTGTTTCTCTCAGATGTTTCCACTGACAACTACAAGCAGCTGTGTGAAACACTCCACTAGTTAAGGAAAGCTAGCATTTGCAGCTTATACACTTCTCCTCCATTTCTCATTATGGACTATATACAAACAAGGCAAAACATTCACAACTAGAGGGAGATTATGTGTACCAGTGAAAATTTCCGTTAATGACCTGTAGCCACCACCAAATTCAAACGAGAAGGGCAGAGTTTGGAGAATTCCAGGGGATCAAAATCCTCTTGCTCTGCAACTACGAACAGTTGCTTTAGCTGCATTAGTTGTTTCGGAGACAACTTTTCAAAGTCTGAGGGGTTCTGTGCCAATGTCAACTAGCGAGTGAGATTATGGATCATAATTTTGAACATTCTCTTGTACCACAGTGAAGTCAATGACACAGATAGGCAAGGTGGGTCCCTAGAATGAGAATTCCAAAACTGGGAACACAGTACAATTAGGCCCGGACCTCTGACATACTTGAGTTAGAACGAACAGCACTTCAATGAACACCTGGTTTTGATTTTTGGTGTTTCTTATTGTTAGTAATATACACTACATACAATGTGAAAATATATCTGTAAATTTGTATCTAATGTTTCCAACCCGCAAAGAAAAATAAATATCCGATTTATAAAGACACTTATAATAAAAGGCAATAGTAATGACAAAGAAGAGGTACTGACTTACCCAAATTTTTATGCAAATAATGTGCACTTTCTATGGTTACTGGCTTATTTCTGATAAGTTTCTACTATAAATTTGAACTTATGCTTATTCTCCAACATTGCATTTTATTTTGGAAGATATTGTTTATTTTTATGTGATTAAAACATAATTGGAGACTTGGTGGCACAATGGGTAAGAGCTTGGCTGCTAACCGAATGGTCAGCAGTTTGACTCTTAGCAGCTGTTCCTTGGAAAACCTATGAAGAAGTTCTACTGCATCCTATAGGGTCGATATGAGTCGGAATCGACTCCACAGCAAAGATTTGGTTTTAAAACATAATCGTTCACACTCTTGCTTCCCAGAAAAAAATATCCTTAGCCAAGTTAATGTCAATACTCTCCCATACTCCATGAAAACGTGATAGTCCTTTAACTGTGTCTGCAGAGGTAACTCATTAAAGGCGCCACATCTCCTCATTACTGCAAAATATTTCATTAAAAAAAAAAGCTGAGGAGGTGCTTTCAATAAACAGAGATGAAAAAATAGCCATTACCACAAAATATCAGGTCCAGCTCAGCATTTCTATAATCTCTTTAAAGGGCAATTAAAATGTTTCCTCTCCTCTGTTGGTGTATTATGTTGGAATGATACGTATTTGGCAGTAGCTATCTAAGTTTTAAACACAGATAACCTTTAACCTGAGAGACCCTGGATGGTGTGAACATTCGTTTAACACAGCTGCTAAACGAAAAGGTTGGAGGTTCAAGTCTACCCAAATGCACCTTGGAAGAATATCCTGGAGATCTAGTTCAGAAAAATCAGCCACTGAAAAGCCTATGGACCACAGTTCTACTCTGAAGCACATGGGGCCACCATGAATGAGAGTTAACTCCACGGCAACTGGCGCCCTTTAATCCAGCAGGTCCATTCCTGGCACTCTGTCCTCCAGAAACGCTTTACTTGAACGTAGTAGGACAGAACTAGCAGGATGGGTACTGGCGGCTCAAGTGCAAGTGTACAAAATCTGAGACCTAAATGTACATTGGTTGGAAAATGGTGAAAGAAATCATGGTTCATGCATACCGGGAAATACACCACAGGACGAGGGACAGGGCGAATGCCGCGTTAATAAACTCGGGCGGCTCAGAGTGCGCTAATGCGGAAAACTGTCTAACACGCAGAATGAGTTCAGAGACATAAGCGGCAGAATAAACACATACTGCGTGACTTCACTTTAATGAAAATGCCTCTCACTCTCTAGATACATGTACACAGACACACACACATTATACAGATATAAATGAGTTTAGGAAAAGAAATAAATGGATATAGTCACGAAATCATTAGGAATGGTGGTGGCAATGGAGGGACTCTTCCTTTATCCCTTTCCTTATGATTTAACTTTAAAAAGGCCTTTTCAGTTTTATAACTCAGGTCACATATATGAGATAATAAACATAGATTTTATACACATATTTGTGTGTGTGCGTATATAACCTGCTACCATTCTTTCACCTGTGATCATACTATCTCATATATTCCCATAATTCATACGTTACGCATAGGTACATGTTCTTTCAAATACTACAACATAGACTCTGCTGCTTGATTTTTCTTCTTACCATTTCCACGGGTGAGACGTGCCATAAAGAAACCGTTCTCTCCTCAGCTTCGCTGTTTATGGAGATATAAGAAGGTTGGTAGACTTTGGTTGGCTCTATCACCAGAACCTAAAATACGAACACATCTCTGTAACGCATAGGAGTCTAAAGCACAGGATACCCTGCCCAGAGAGGAAGTAGAAACATTTGTATTCAGCAAATACTCATCCAGTACCTACTATGTGCCAAGTGTGAAGGGTTATGCTCTCAAGGGACAGAGTAACATACAGATCCCAGCAAACCAGTTGCTGGGGAGTTGACTCTGACTCACGGCAACCCCACGTGTGTCACAGTAGAACTGTGCTCCATAGGGTTTTCAATGGCCGTTTCAGAAGGAGATCACCGGGCCCTTCTTCCAAGGCACCTCTGGGTAAATTCAAAGCTCCAATTTTGGTTCAAGTATGTTGACACTTTGCACCACCCAGGGAGTCCAACAAACAGATAGGAAGGTGCAATGTAACAACATGGAAAGTGTTCTGAGGAAAATAAAAGAGTCAAGTGGGGGCGCTTCTTTAAATGGGGTGGCCAAGGCAGGCCTCTCTGAGGAGATGGCAAAGAAGAGGGAGGTTACAGTCTTTGTAAGGGAACTGAGAAAGCAGACAGGGTGGTCCTCAGGTACCAATTGTTGGTAAAAAATGCAAGGAGATGAAAAGTCAAAAGACATTCTATCAGAGAGACAGAGAGAGAAGGAACAGGGGTGGGGGGAAACAGATCAAGATTTCCAAAGAAAATAAAGCAAGATGTTTAATATGCTAAACCCAAGGAGATTACATAAGTGTCCTATTACTTTTTACCTTTCAATAGGTTTGAAACATTTAATAATTAAAAGAAGCTTTCACACCTTATTATTCAGGAAGAAAATAATCATCATAATGATTTCAAGCACCTCAATCCTTTATTAGATGCTTATTGAAATTCTTAAACTCTGCATGTTCTCAAAATCTCACGGCATGAATAGGAAACATAGTTATCTGAAGTTCACTTTCCAGGCTGCTTAGATATCTTACTTATGACTCCTTATGAGAAGGTCACAAAATTTGAAGAAAAAGTCAGTGAAAAGCTCAAAGCAATTTTGCTTTTCAGTAGTTTTAAAAATTTAGTGGCATTCGAGGCAAACCAAAGTTCAACAGGAAACAGCTTTTGAATTGCCACATTTCACTATCAGCACTGCACTGTTTTACAGCAAGGTTTCTCCACCTTGCCCTAGTGGCGCAGTGGTTGACTGGTTAAGAGCTCAGGCTGCTAACCAGTTCGAATCCATGAGCTGCTCCTTGGAAACCCTATAGGGCAGTTCTACTCTGACCTACAGAGTCACTATGAGTTGGAATCGACTCAACGGCAACAGATTTGGTTTTGTTTTTTCTATCTCAGCGGTATTGACACTTTGGGCTGGATAATTCTTAATTATAGGGGAGTGTCCTGTGCATTAGGAGCCCGGGTGGGATGGTGGTTAGGTGCTCAGCCACTAACCAAAGATTGGAGGTTCGAATCCACCAGCCGCCCTGTGGGTAAAAGATGTGGCAGTCTGCTTCCATAAAGATTAAAAACAAAAAACCAAACCCATTGCCATGGGGTCACTCCGACTCATAGTGACCCTAGAGGACAGAGTAGAACTGCCCATAGGATTTCCAAGGCTGTAAACCTTTATGGAAGCAGGCTCCCACATCATTCTCTACAGAGCACCTCGTGGGTTTGAACTGCTGAACTTTCGATTAGCAGTCAAGTCCTTAACCACTACACCACCAAGGCTCCTCTGGTAAAGATTACAGCCTTGGAAACCTTACGGGGCAGTTCTACTCTATCTTATAAAAAACCCAGGGCCGTAGAGTCGGTTCCGACTCATAGAGACACTACAGGACAGAGTAGAACTGCCCCATACAGCTTCCAAGGAGCGCCTGGTGGATTTGAACTGCCGACCTTTTGGTTAACAGCCATAGCACTTAACCACTACGCAACCAGGGTTTCTTATAGGGTAGCTATAAATCAGAATTGACTCGATGGCGTCCGATTTGGTTTTAGGTTTGGTCCTGTATATTGTGGGATGTTTGACAGAATTCTTGGCTTCCACCCACTAGATGTCAATACCATCCACCCCTCCAGTTATAACAACGCAAAACATCTCCAGACATGGCCAAGTGCCTCTTGGTGGACAAAATCACCTGCAGCCGAGAACCTCGTTTTAGAGGATACAACCCCAGTAAGCTGATTTCCCACTTGCAGATTCTACATAAGACTAACGCTTAAGCTAACATTTTAAATTGCTCTAAGGGTTTCTTCCTTTCAGAGATGCAATAATTACAACCAGTTGCTGCCGAGTTGATTCTGACTCACAGTGACCCCTCGTGTGTCAGAGTAGAACTGTACTCCACGGGGTTTTCTATGGCTGACCTTTCAGAAATAGATCTCTAGGTCTTTCTTCTGAGGCACCTCTGGGTGGACTCGAACCGCTCGTTACCCATCTGCACCACCCAGAGACTCCATTCAGCAATTAGACACCACCAATCCCAACTTTCTATTATCGTAAAGAAATGGAGTTAGCATAGCTTACTGGAAATCGGAGTCCACTCGTAGCTTCGTTTGTTGCTTCAAAAATTACATCTAACCAGAAGTGAAGCCGTTCTTGCCTGGGTGAATATTCATTGACGGATTTCTTAAAGCGCTGAATTAATACTATGTTCTGAACTAATGATCTCAGGTACCTAGAAAAAGTATAGACACCAGTAAATTAGATTCCTAAAGAAACCGAATTCACTTCTACCCCCTTTAAAAGGAGCTTCACAAACTCTGTAATTATTTACTCATACAGGGAAACCTTCTAGAGCCGAAATGCAAGGAGTCTGCCTTGTTTTCCCTGGTCTGTCAAGTTTTCCGCCTTTGACAGGGTGTTGTCTTACCACTTTTCTACTGCTCATTTTAGTGGAAGATATTTCAGTTTTCTTTCTCTGACAGGTTTCCGACTTACACAGGTTCCGGCTTTCAAAGGTTTTACTGTATTTTTATTACATAATGAGTACTTCTTAAACAATCCCTTAGTGGTTGCGTAATTAATTAAAAGGAACCCAAACAGAGGGCTAAATAAGTCAGCCTAACAAAATCAGACAACATGGCTTTTTACCAACACTGAGCTAAACCTCAATTTTGGTACATAATGTCCACAGTGTAGGGATTGGCAGGAATTTGATAGCTTTTAATTAAAAAGAGCAATTAGTTTAAAATTCAGAGCAATTGCAAAGGGACGAAATTTCAAATTCATTGTCTTTTTCTTTTATTTAAACTTTTAGAGATAATTGTAGGTTCACATGCAGTTAAGAAATAATACAGAGAAATCCCATGTGCTCTTTACCCTGTATCCCCCAATGGTAACATCTTGCCAAAAAAAAAAAAACCTATAATACCCTATGATAATTAGGATATTGACATTGATACAGTCAAAATGCAAAACATTCCATCACCAAGGATCCCTTTTATAGCCATACCCACTTCTCTCCCATCCCCATCCCCTCCCTTGTCCCTTGGCAACCACTAATCTGAAACTCATTGTCATTAAAAAATATATATATTAGACTCCACCAGGTAGATTTTGATGTTATAAAGTCTTGAATCTGACCACACCTGTCCTGTCTTTGAACTAACCTAACTCCTTCAAAGGAGTCAGGCAGTGGCGGTCACACCCTCTCTGGTACTGAGTGAAAATGATTCAGTTGAAAGCATCACAGTATTATTTCACCCTTCGGGGATAAAGTCTGGAACTATCCTGGGAAACCAGTTAGACTCCCACTGACCTTACTGGGTCGCAACACAACCAGGCCTGATGCCAATGTAACACAACTGTACCCGACCCTGGGGTCTCTCCTTCCTGGAATCAGTTCCTTCTGGTCCACATACAGGCAAGTGCCTCAAGGGTAGGAGATTACATTCTGGAGACAGCCAGGCAGTCCAGGAGGGCTGGAGGACCAGCCTGGCTCTGCATCCTCTCAGCCTCAGAGAACTTTGAAAAGGTTGATATGGTTTGGGGGCCAAATTTATGGTCCTCCTGACTGAGAAGAAGTAGAGTCAATCTAGATCTGTCTGAAGAAATTCCTAACCCTAGGAATCCAGACTGGCCCACTGAGCTGAGATGGCAGACAAACATGGATCATTCAAAAATAAAATTGTTTAAATTATATAAGTAATCCAAATGCAGTTTTGAAAAATCAAAAAACAGAGACAAATAAAAAAAAAAACTGGGTCATGGTTAGCTCAAGATAGGAACCATTCCCAAAGCCAACTCTTCAGACAGGGATTGGACTGGAGTATAAGATAGAAAATGATACTGGTGAGAAGTGAGCTTCTTGGATCAAGTAGACTTGGATCAAGATACTATGTGGGCAGCTCCTGTCTGGAGGGGAGATGAGACAGAAGCTGCCCGAATGGACACGAAAATAGAGAGTGGAGGGAAGGAGTGTGCTGTCTCATTAGAGGGAGAGCAACTAGGAGTATACAGCAAGGTGTATATAAGTTTTTGTATGACTTGATTTATAAACTTTCACTTAAAACGCAATAAAAATTTTTAAAAAATCAAAAACTTTTTAAAGGGCTACCTTCCTGAGCTAACCACTGTCAATACTTTGGAGAAAATCCCTCCTTCATTTGTTAATTCCACAAATACCTCTTGAGCACCTATTATGTAAAACAATAAGATAATCAGAGACCTAATGAAGCCTGGAAACCCTGGTGGTATAGTGGTTAAGAGTTCCACTGCTAACCAAAAGTGTGCAGCTTGAATCCACCAGGTGCTCCTTGGAAACTCTATGGGGCAGTTATACTCTGTCCTGTAGGGTCACTAGGAGTTGGAATCGACTTGACTCAATGAGTTTTTTTTTTTTTAATGAAGCTTAACATCTATTGCGGTGAGTCAGACACTGCCCACCTCTCCCAGACATGTCTCTATGAATCACATACTAAAAACATATTTTTAATTAAAATGAGATCATATAGAATAGTGGTTCTCAAAGTATGGTGTCCAGAGCAGCAGTTATCAGTTTATGTTTGTAAATGCAAATTCTCAGGTGCCATCCCACACCCAATGAACCAGAAATCCTAAGGGTATGGCCCGGCAATCTGTGTTTTCATCAACATGCTGAAATTTGACAACCAGTGAGATAGAATATACCCTGCAGCTGGCTTTTTTTACTCGGTAATCAACCATGAACACATTTCCATTTCTGAGTATTCTTTCCTGCACATTTTAATGGTTGTATAATGGGTTAACCCAGGGCTGTTATTGTGCTACAATTTTCTTGACCATACTCTATTATTGATCTTTTAGGTCAGTTCCAGTTTTCGTTGGTGATGAACATCATTTTCTTGGTGTGCTTTTTAGTTTGACTATCTGCTTTCTCCCTGATGTACTAGTACATTATCACAAGTACACTATGAACTAGTACCAAAGAGTGGAGGGAGGAGGTGATTCAGCGGTAGAACTCTCACCTTCCACGTGGGAGACCTGGGTTCTATTTCCGGCCAATGCAACTCAAGCGCAGCCACCACCCATCTGTCAGTGGAAGCTTGCGTGTTGCTATGATGCTGAACAAGTTTCAGCAGAGCTTCCGGACTAAGACGGACTAAGAAAAAAAGCCTGAAGATCTACTTCCAAAAATCAGCCAATGAAAACCCAATGGGGATCACAATAGTCCAATTCCATTGTACATGGGGTCACCATGAGTCTGGCGCTGACTCGATGGCAGCTAATTACACTTAAGAGTGTTTTGCTCCTGAGGACCTAGATAGCCTGAAGAAGTTAATATGATTGACAGCCCAATCCTGGGGATATAACATGTAGGGTATATATGATGTATGTGCGTGTTCTTGCCTCCCTTCACATAGAATAAAAGCAAGTGAGTCCTCAGAGTTGATATGTCTGCTCTAAATTTGCTTTAATGAAGATGTCAGAAGGAGACACATAGCAGTTGTAATTGCTTTTTGGATTTACACTTCGTCTACCTGAGGCAAACATTTCAGAACAAGATCAGATACTGAGATGGATGAGGCCAAAACACAGACGCGACTCACCAGACGGGAGGATTCAGCTTGAACAACTTCTCGGCTGCCTGGACGGCCTTCCCAGCATCATTGGCCAACATGCTTACATTAAAGAACTGCCCCACATCCCAGTAGTTGTTCATTTTCTCCAAGCTACCTTTCCGTCCCAACAAACTGTTCAGCCGGACACCTTAAGGAGTTGAATGTTAGAAAAGTTATAAAAAACCTTTCTTGCTTCTATCATTAGCAGGTAAGCCTTCAGAAACAGGAAAAGCAGGCATTTTATCTGGGTTACTGCCTCAGGTGTGCTGAGAGAAACTAACTGTTCCTTTTGGAAAAGAATGCTGGTTGTTTTTTAATGCTGAACTTGTATAACCCAAGCATCAACATCTGCAAGAACAAATAAACAAAAACGAGCTGCTGTTGAGTCACAACCCCATGTGTTTCATAGAACTGTGCTCCATGAGGTTTTCAACGGCTGATTTTTTGGAAGTAGGTTGCCAGGCCTTTCTTCCAAAGTGCCCTTGGGTGGACTAGAACCTCCAACTTTTCAGTTAGCAGCCAAGTGTACTAACTGTTGGCATCACTCAGGGACACCCCCCCGATAATGAATAGCATTACCTATTTTCCTTAGTTCCATGGAAGTTTCAAATTGTTGTCCAGCCACTATCAGCAAAACTGCAAGGTTAATTCCCGAATAGAGAGATGACTGGAGCTCAAACCCTTTGCGATACCTGTAATTACAGAGCCATCAAATTCTTATGTCATATTATATTAGAACAACAAAAAACAAGATGTATAAATAATGGTACAAACCAGCCTTCATGAATATTTCTAGTATTCTAGTTGACATTTTCAAGTTTTCCCCCACCTTTACAAACAGTTCCACGCAGTTCTTAAATTACTTTTGTAAAAATATCATAATAGCAACACCGTAACTCATACCAGCGAGTTTTTCACGTTTTCTTTGTGGGGTTTATATTTTGATTATGAAAGCCATGATTGCCGTAGAAAATAAAGAAGTTACATTAAAGCATGCAAAGTGAGGTTAAAATCTATTATAATCCTCTCCCCAAAAGAGGATCACAATTTGATGTCTAAATCTCATTTTTAAATTAGACTCCATTTGCATATCATTTTTATTGTATAGAAACTGTGTCAATTGTAGGTTCTTTCTCTGAAGATCATTTGTTTGTTTGCTTATCTGCTTGTATCCCAAAATGGAGTCACTTTCCTCATATGAAGTGGTATTCCCAAAATCCTGGATCCCAAATAGCTACAAAGAAATGGCATTAAGTGAGGTAAGCTGTGGGGACCTGTTACATTAGGATAAAGAACAAGATACCAAACAGGTAATACCAGTTTTATACCAAAGTATTAATAGTGCCATTTCTTTTTTACTCTCCTCTTTATCGTTTTATATGCAAGTTGTCCCATATTTAAGATAGAGTTCCATTCCTACAACTCTCTTGAAAGTTGGTTCTGACATAAGTCGAATACTTTTTTTTTTAGTTCTCATTATTATTCTTCTATTATCAGTATCTTTATAAATCCAATCTTTAAACATCTGCAAGTAAACATCTAAGGATGATAACACCAGCAAACTAAAGGCTGCAATACTGTAGTACATATTAGTAACATTGAGATGCACCAAAAAAAAAAACACCCAGTCGTAAGCACAGTTTGTCATAACTTGAATACATTGTAATTCAGGGACTACCTGTACATAAAAAGTTTTCCCTCCCTTCCATGAGTAAGTATGAATATTACAATCAGGAAAAAGAACTCAATCAATGGAGTAACGACACAAAAATGTCTTTAAATGGTACCATTCATATCAAAGACTGTCAAAAATGGAGTAATTTTATCACCCATGTGACAACAGGAGAATTCAACACTAAATATTAATTCTGGAAGGAGAAGTTAGGTCAGTTAAAATCTGGTTTTATGAACTCTGGGGTATAGTACAAGAACCCTCAGGTGGACCAGAGGAAGGACAGCAAGGCAGTCCTTCCCACCTCAGGCTTTATGCCACAAGCCAACAAAAGCCCAATCTTTTTTTTTCTCTATATGTATGTTTTGAGGATTTCAAATTCTATATCCTTCTGAATATGTTTTTTTTTTTCATGTGCTTTTAAAACAGTTAAGTCCCTGGGTTATGAATGTCTGACTTGTGGACAGTAAACCCCAAAAAACCAAACTCACTGCCATCAAGTCGATTTTGACTCATAGTGACCCTATAGGGTAGAACAGAACTGCCCTCAAGGAGCGTGTGGTGGATTCGAACCACCAGCCTTTCTGGTTAGCAATCGATCTTTTGGTTAGCACCTATAGTTCTTAACCACTGTACCACCAGAACTCCCCTTTAATGTTATATAAATTTGCCCTAACTTTGAAATGTTTGAACCAACCCCCACCCCACAAAAATTCATCACAATCGCCTTCACTTGCTATACATAAGCAGCTTTTAAATCATTGAAAAGGCTTCTTCAGGTCTTTTCTTGCACTAAAGTAAGGCTAAATAAGAATCACATGCACCTGTTCTGACTCACCCACAAATCTGACTTAAAGACACACTCAGGAACAGATCTCATTCCTAACCCAGGGAGACTCTACTATGAAAAGTTACATTGGGAAGAGGGAAGAAGGGGCTATTTCCCCATGACTTTTATCTGTAAATTAGACAGGCCAGCGTGGGGACAGACAAGATTTGAACTTGGAGTCAAGACTGTAGACCCAACTTTGCTTCTGACCAGCTGTGACCTTGGACTAGCCAGCCACCCACCTCCCTGGACCACATGCTCTACATATATACCTGAGGGTTTGGGTAAGACGGTCCCCAAGGCTTCATTCCGAACCACCATACTCTGCCCAGAAGACTGGGCATCATTTGCTCCTCTACCCACTGCCACTATCTTCTGAAGTGGGTGGAGAAAGACTCCTATGACTTTCTTGAAAGAGCCATAGGCAGTAGTTTCTTGACATAAGGGTTGGACTCTTGGCCACCATGGCGAAAATACAGGTTTCTGTTTTTGTTCTACCAAACATTAGCTTCTTTATCTTCCTTTGCCTCCAACACCCTGAGTGATACTCCTTTACCATGCAGTGTATTAAGTACTACTGGGGATGAAATAGGAACAAAACAAGGTCCCTGTCAGGTCCCTTTAAGAGCCCACACTATGATGGAGGTGGGGATGGATAGGATCCATACACAATTAGTGAAAATACAAGCAAGGGTGTGGAAAGTATCCTAAAACCATGCAAACCAAGTCTAGGGGGATTCACAGAAGAGATCTCTCTAGATATCTCTAGATCAAGTTCTGACTTGAAGTATGCCATGAAGATGGATAGAATTGTGATGTGGGAAGGGAAACCCCAGCCTAAGAAATGGTAACAGCAGAAATGGGAGGTTGAGGAGCTCCTGAGGGAACTTGCACCTTAGTTAGATATATACGGGGTAGTGGGAAATAGAGCTAGAGGTGGGTTGGGGAAAGTTTGCAAAGCACCTTGAATGGCAATATAAGAGTTTGGATTTTTTTATTTAATAGCAGTTGGGGAGCTGTGGTGGATTTTTTTTTAATTGTGCTTCAGGTGAAGGTTAACAGTTCAATTTCTCATTCAAAAATTTATACATATATTGGTTTCTGACATTGGTAGTGGTGGGTTTTTGAGCTTTAGGAAGAGTAAGCTAAAAATCTGTGAAGGATGGACTGAAGAGACAACAAGCAGGGAGCCAACTTGGGATAATGCTACAACATTCCCGGCAAGAAAGTTACAAAAAACAAAAACCCGGGACTAATTGGGGTGGGGTGATGGGAAAGGATTGGCAGGGAGTCAGGGAAGACTCACAGAAGGGTTGGAATGGGGAAATGACTGGATGGGGAGATAAGTGAAAGGAATGTAACATTAACACAAAGCTTAAGCCTTGGAGGCTAAAGGATAGTAGTAAGAAAGCAAGACATTGGAAGCCATAACTTGTAGAGAGGAGGAAATGGCTTCTGCCTTCAACATGTTGAGTCTTACATACCAGCATCATCTTGAGGCAGAACAGGTCAGCAGAAAGGGGACAATGTGGGGCCACAGATGAAGGGAAGAGGTTGAGCTGGAGATCTCAGCTAAGGGTCCCAAGGTGTGGGAATAGCTGGGATAACCAGGGAAGTGTGTGCATGGAAAGAAGACAGAGGGCAGAGTCTCTCATTTGGATGGAAGGAGAAGACACAGAGGACGCATTTAGAATTAAACTAGATTGGGACATCAGTACCAAGAGCTCTCACGATTGAAGTGGATGATGTGGGTTGTTGGTTCTATCTCCAAAATGCATCCAGACTCTGTCTTGTTGTTTTCATTACTACCACCCTGTTCTTCCCTGAATTACTGCAACAGGCCCCTAACTATTCCCTGCTTCCATCCCTGCCCCTGGAGTGAATAGTTTAATGGCCACAAATTCCTCCCATTCCAATAGGCATACACCTTTGAAATGCAAACTTCTTCCCCTCCCACCAGAGATTGAAGCTATTTCCCCACTTTCTTGAATTTGGGCTGGTCTTGGATTGCCTTTGACCAATAGCTTGTGGCAGAGGTGACACTGTGTGACTTCCAGAGCCAAGGCCTCAAGAGGCCTTGCAGTTTCCACCTTCCCTCTCTTAGAATACTGCCTATCTCATAAGTAAGCTGGTCTAGCTGGATGAAAGGCCACATGATGGAGAACCAAGTCAAACCATCAATAGCCAGCACAAGCTGCCAAATGTGTATGGGGCCATCTGGGGCCTTCCAACCCCACTGACACTCCAGCCAACTGCAATTCTAAGACTGAGCCCATGTAAAGCCAGCAGTGGAACTGCCTGGCTAACTGACAGAATCATGGAAAAGATAAACTGTTGTTTAAGCCACTAAGTTTTGGGGTTGTTTGTTATGCAGCAAAAGATAGCTGATATATACCCCCATCAGTTTATTCTTTGCACAACAGTGAGAATATCCTGTTAAACGTATGTCAGGTCTCGTCACTTCTCTGCTCAGCATACTCCAATGCCATTCCACTCAGAGGAAAATAAAAAATCCTTTTTATAGTCTACAGGTCCTTCCTGGTCTTCTCCCCTCCAATTTCCTGTTACTCTCCCCCTTGCTCACTCTTCACCCCTACACACCTCCTCCCTCAGGGTCTTCGTTCTTTTTGTTCCCTCCACAGATAACTGCAAGGCTCTCTTCTTCACCTCCTTCATGTCTTTATTCACCTCCACTGACCACACCATTTAAAACTGCAGACCACCCCTCCTCACCCTCCTTATCCACTCCCTGCTTTACTTTGGCTTCATAACCCTCGCCAGCAGCCGAAAGCCTATGTGTTCCCTTTTTATCCATCTGACTTCCCTTACCAGGTATGTAAGGTCCATGAGATTCATGTCTGTCACGTCTGTATCCCTGTTGCTGGTAGTTTTAGACTCACAGCAACCCCTGTGAAAGAGTAGAACTGCCCCATAGGGTTTCCTAGGCTGTAATCTTTACAGGAGCAGATCGCCAGGTCTTTCTCTGGTGGAGCCACTGGGTAGGTTCAACCAACCAACCTTTCAGTTAGTAGTCGAGTGCTTAATCATCTACACCTCCAAAGCTCCTGGTCTGTACTCCTACTACCTAGAAAACTTTCTAGCACAAGTAGGCCTCCATTAAATGTTTGTTGAATAAATGAATGAATCGACAGCTCACTGGGAAGGTAGTGCCCAAGTGGAGGTGGAAAAAAGTTCTGAAATAGGCAACTGGGAAGGAGTGTGCTGAGCCTCCTCCTTGCCCCCATAAATGAGTGGGCCTGTGAGAAAATGTCAACAGTAGAAAACCCTGTTTCTAATTGGTTCCTCTGTGAAAGGCATTCTGGAAAATTCCATACCACATTTTTTACTTTTTTTTTTTTTCCCTTCACTTGCTGGCAGACGGGCACATACACAGGTAGGAAAAAGACCTGGTCCCTTAGCCCCTGCAACTGTCCTTTGCAGAGAAGGACATGTTACTTGACTAGGGCTGAGAGCTTACCACTCAATGGCACTGTCTCGGCTGGCATAATCTTTATAGTTGGAATCCAAGAAGATGTCTTTGTAGATCCTCCCACACAGGCAGAACATGTCGGGGGCTGGGCGGTCACAGCTCTGCAGAACCTGGAGCATGACCTGAAGAGCCTTCTCACGGTCACCCACATTGCTTCTCCTGAAAGGTGAGTATCACAGTATCACAAACATTAGAATTGAGACACAGGAGTAAGTACACATTCATTCTGCCAAAGAACTGGGTGTAAGGGATGCTGTGCTTTAGCAGGGTAACAAATTCTAAATAATACTACATTTTTAAATGTAGCAACTGCTTAAAAGCCACACCAGTAAGTGTCATACAATTATTCTCAGGTCCCTACTTGATCCTTTCTCTTTAAATGAGACTCGCAACTGTTAAAGGAACAAATTGCCGGAGTTTGTGTTCTTGTGAAAGGCTGGAAATAAATGTTCATTGGTAGCGAGGACTGTTGAGTAAACTCTGATACATCCACCCAACGATAAAACTCTAAGAAGGAATAAGACAACTTTTCCATGACACTACTATGGCATGAGTTCCAGAATATATTGTTTTAAAAAAAAACAGTACTGAATAATGTACACAGAAGGCTACCTTTTTATAAGAAAGGAGGGAGGGCGTTAATACACACATTTGCTTTAATTCATTCAAAATGAAAGGATAAACCAAAAAGTAATAAAAGTGGTTACTGAAGGGTAGAGAGAGGGTGAGGATGTGGTGAAGAGGGCAAGGACAGAAGTTGCACTTCTCAGAACTTGACTCTGAAATGACTTGTTTTACATAATTACAAAAGAAAAGGAAATAAATTTTTAAAAGTGTTCCCTGAAGACACTGGTTGCCTATAAGAATATCACCTGAGTTTGTGGCTGGGGCAAAAAAAAATTGAATGAAGCTATCTATCTGGCTGATGGCTTAACCACAATGGAGTGAAACTATTTCATCTCATTTTAAAGGACAGCAATTTGGCTGTTATTTCCCTAGGAGGATATACCCTAAGGAAAAAAAAAATAAACACAAAGAAATCATAACTTGATTTCAGTAATCCTATCGTTAGTGATAGCATTAGTATTGGTATTTGAATAATTACAATAATATTAGGAACCAGATTTTTCAACATAAAAGAAATACAAATGTAAAATTATAGAAGTAAAAATCCTACAGTGTCTAAATTTGAATTGGAACATCAATATGAAGCCAGGAAATGGTTTCCATTAAATATAGCAAAAAGAAACAAACAAACCTGTTGCCATCAAGTCAATTCTAACTAACAGTGACCCTATGAGACTTGGATTTGAACCGCTGACCTTTTGGATAGCAGACTACGCCACCAGAGCTACTCCCTTAATTATGTATAATTTTCTAGCTGTGAACCAGTAGCAACAAGAACGTCTAAGCCCTGACTGGGGTCTCTAAATATCTTCCGCTAAAAAGAATCAAGGCTCCTTGGAGAAATGGCCAAATAAATGTCTAAGACGATCCTGTGTAACATCTTATTACACTAAGATCATATCAGAAAGACTCATGAGCCAACTTACTTCAGTTTCTGGCCAAAGATGGCACAAGTTTTATATCAAGAAGAATAATGACAACAAAGGATTGAAACACATCAAATATTTTAAAATGATGAGTTCATAATGATTTTAGAAAAACTCACCAGTCATCTTTGGAGGATGCTAAGAAGCCAACTGATAAAGATCAAGCATTTATTCTCCTTTTCCTATACAAACTGCACATCAGAGTAACCACGTTGTTGATGAGGGGAAATTTCTCTTTGTAAAGTACTTGCCCTAATAAGTTAGAAAGTAACTATCACATGGAATTGAAGCTATTTCTGCGGGTCACCCTTCAGCCCACAAATTGGCTTATAAAATAAACAGTATCATCTTTGAGTAATTGGTTCCTATGAAGTACATAATATATAAGACCAAATGGTCAACATTTACCCAAAAGCAAAGGTGAGAAGGCAAAGAGGGGCAGGGAAGCTAGATCAATGGAAACAGAACAAACAGAATGGAAACAATGACAACGTTGACACGCTGTAAAAACTGTAAACAATGACATGGAGCAATTTGTATAAAAATTGTTAAAGATAAATCTAATTTGCTCTGTAAACTTGACATAAAACACAATAAAATATTATTTAAAAGAAAGAGAAAGCAATGATCAAATTCAAACATCATTATTTTGCAACCCCTAATGAAGTAATGGAACCCTGGTGGTTCACAGCAGTTAAGAGCTCTGGCTGCCAACCAAAAGGTTGGCAGTTTGAATCTATCAGCCGCTCCTTGGAAACCCCATGGGGCAGTTCTACCCTGTCCTATACAGTTGCTATGAGTTGGAATTGACCCAACGGCAATGGGGTATTTTTTTTAATGAAGTATGGATCTAAGCAATGATTATCAATGGCTGCTAGCATCAAAAAAGAGAACCCAGATGTAAGTACACACCATCGATTATTAAGTATTCTTTGAAAAAAAAAAAATCAAACCATAATCTCAAATGAGCCTCCAGGTGTAACTACTAACTTGTACGAGGAATAAAAAGACAGAAAACTAATTAAACCACATCAAGAGATATGGTGAGCAAAATCCAGAATGCTGGAAGTTATACAGGACAAAAGCTTCTTCAACAAATAAATCATAAGGAAAACAAAAAAGAAGAAGAGGAAACTTATATACGAAAAACGACAAGAGAGTCATATTAAATAAATGCAATGTACGGATCTTGATCAGATCACAATTCAAAAAAACCAAATGCAAAAAAAAAAGTGTTGGAAAAATTTTGAACACTGACATTTAGAAAGTTTTAGGTACGGTAACATAATTGAAATTATTTTTTTTTAATGTGTTTAACTTTTGGAGACATGTACTGAACTATCTATGGATAAACTGAGATGTTTTTGCTTCATAATAAAGTCAGTGTTGGGGTAATTCAGCATTCAGGTAGCAGATGGGGTATGGAGGAAACAAGGCTGGCCAGTTAATGGTAATTACTGAAGTGGATAAGGAGTCCATTGTACCATTCCCAAAGCCTTGGTGGCACAGTGGTTAAGAGCTACGGCCACTAACCCAAAGGTCAGCAGTTCGAATCCACCAGCCAATCCCTGGAAACCCTATGGGGCAGTTCTACTCCATCCTATACGGTTGCTATGAGTTGAAATCGACTCGATAGCAACAGGTTTGGTTTTTAGTTTTCCACTATGCCCTGCTTTTGACTGTTTGAAATCTTCCGTAATAAAACAAAAGAATAACAGGTACCTACCATCCTGAGTCAACAATTCCACTTCTAGAATCTATAACACAGAAAAAGTTATATACATATCCAAAAATTTTTAAACAGAAATGTTCATTACATCACTATCTGTAAAAGTAAAAATACCCAGGTGACTCAAATCTCCATTAACAGAAGAATGGCAAAATGTACTTTGTAGCAACCAAACTATGGAATACCATGTAACTCTTAAGAGGCAGATACATATATAATTATATAGACAAATGTCTGTAACGTTTCAAGGGAAAAAGCTTGCTGAACTAGATATATAACATGATCACATTCTTTGAAATAAACAGTTTATATATGTTTATGTACACAGACAAAAGTCTGGAGGGGTACATATTAAACTGTTCCAGAAACCATTGCTGTGATTGGTACAATATGGTCCTGTATGTATTTCATGAATACCTATTTCAGTTAACCCCATACATCTCTCAGTTTGTCCTACTGTGGAAGCTTGAGTGTTGCTATGATGCTAGAAGCTATGCCACCAGTATTTCGAATACTAGCAGGGTGACCCATGGTGGACAGGTTTCAGCTGAGCTTCTAGACTAAAGACAAACTAAGAAGAAGGACCTGGCAGTCTACGTCTGAAAAAATTAGCCAATAAAAGCCTTATGAATAGCAGGGAATGTTGTCTGACACAGTACCAGAAGATGAGCCCCTAAAGATAGAAGGCACTCAAGATACAGCTAGGGAAGAGCTGCCTCCTCCAAGTAGAGTTGAACTTAATGATACAGAATGAGTCAAGCTTTCGGGACCTTCATTTGCTGATGTGGCGTGACTCAAAATGAGAAGAGACAGCTGCAAACACCCATTAATAATCGGAACGTGGAATGTACGAAGTATTAATTTAGGAAAATTAGAAATCATAAAAAATGAAATGGAATGCATACGCATCGATATCCTAGGCATTAGTGAGTTGAAATGGACTGGTATTAGCCATTTTGAATTGGACAATCATATGGTCTACTATGTCAGGAATTACAAACTGAAGAGGAATTGCATGGCATTCAGAGTCAAAAAGATATTTCAACATCTATCATGAAGTTCAATGCTGTCAATGATAGGAAAATATGAATACGCCTTTGAGTAAGACCAGCTAATGTGACTAGTACTCGAATTTACTCACCAACCACTAAGGCCATAGAAGAAAAAAATTGAAAAAAATTTTTTTACCAACTTTTGCAGTCTGAAATTGATTGAACATACAATCACCATGCATTCATAATTACTGGTGATTGGAATGCAAAGTTGGAAACAAAGAAGAGGAAAGAGTGGTTGGAAATATGGCCTTGGTGATAGAAACGATGCTGGTGACCACACAATAGAATTTTGCAAGACCAATGAGCTATTCACTGGAAATACCCTTTCTGAACAACATAAAGGGCAACTATATGCGTGGACGACACAGGGTAGACTACACAGGAATCAAATCGACTACATCTGTGGAAAGAGACGGTGGGGAAGCTCCGGATCATCAGTCAGAACAAGTCCAGGAGACAACTCCAAAACAGACCGTCAATTGCTAATGCGCAAGTTCAAGCTGAGAACAAGTCCACGAGAGCCAAAATACAACCTTGAGTATATCCCACCTGAATTTAGATACCAGCTCAAGAATAGATTTGATGCATTGAACACTAGTGACTGAAGACCAGATGACTTATGGAATGACATCAAGGACATCATCCATCAAGAAAGCAAGAGGTCACTGAAAAGACAGGAAAGAAAGAAAACACCAAAATGGATGGCAGAAGAGACTCTGAAAGTTGTGCTTAAATGTAGAATAGCTAAAGCAAAAGGAATCATGAAGTAAGAGAGTTGAAAAAATTTCAATCAGCGGCTTGAGAAGACAAAGTATTAATGTGACATGTACAAAGACCTGGAGTTGGGAGACCAAAAGGGAAGAACACACTTGGCATTCTCAAGCTGAAAGAACTGGAGAAAAAACTCAAGCCTCGAGTTGCAACACTGAAGAATTCTGCAGGGAAAACATTAAATGACTCAGGAAGCATCAGAAGATGGAAGGAATAGTCACTGTACCAAAAAGAATTGTTCAATGTTCAGCCATTTCAGGAGGTAGCAAATGATCAAGAACCGATGGTACTAAAAGAAATGCGAGCTGCGCTGAAGGCACTAGTAAAAAACAGGGCTCCACGAATTGACAGAATACCAACTGAGATGTTTCAACAAACAGATTCACTGCTGGATGTGCTCACTCCTCTATGCCAAGATTTGGAAGACAGCTACCTGGCCAACTGACTGGAAGATATCCATATCCGTGCCCATTCCAAAAAAAAGGTCATCCAAAAGTATGCGGAAATTATCAAACAATATCATTAACATCACACACAAGTAAAATTTTGCCGAGGATAACTCAAAAGCAGCTGCAACAGCCAGAAATTCAAGCCAGATTCAGAGGAGAATGTGGAATGAGGGATATCATTGCTGATGCCAGATGGATCTTGGCTCAGAGCAAAGAATACCAGAAAGGTGTTTACCTGTGTTTTATTGGCTATGAAAGAAAAGGCATTCGACTGTGTGGATCATAACAAATTACGGATAACATTGTGAAGAAGGAAACCCTGGTGTTAAGTACTACGGCTGCTAACCAAGAGGCTGGCACTTCAAATCCGCCAGGCGCTCCTTGGAAACTCAATTGGGCAGTTCTACTCTGTCATGTAGGGGTCGCTATGAGTCAGAATCGACTCGACGGCAGCGGATTTTTGGGATTGTGAAGAATGGGAATTCCAGAACACTTAATTGTGCTCATGAGGAATCAGTACATAGACCAAGAAGCAGTTGTTCCAACAGAACAAGGGGATATTTGCGTGGTTTAAATTCAGGAAAGGTGTGGGTCAGGGTTTTATCCTTTCACCATACTTGTTCAATCTGCATGCTGAGCAAATAATCTGAGAAGCTGGATTAATATGAAGAAGAACGGAGCATCAGAATTCAAGGGAGACTCATTATCAACCTGCGTTATGCAGATGACACAACCTTGCTTGCTGAAAGCAAAGATGACTTGAAGCACTTACTAATGAAGATCAAAGACCACAGCCTTCAGTATGGATAACACCTCAACATGAATACAAAAATCCTCACAACTGAATCAATAAGCAACATCATGATAAATGAAGAAAAGATTGAAGCTGTCAAGGACTGCATTTTACTTGGATCCACAATCAACACCCATGGAAGCACATAGAAGCAGCAGTCAAGAAATCAAAAGACCCATTGTGTTGGGCAAATCTGCTGCAAAAGACCTCTTTAAAGTGTGGAAAAACAAAGATGTCACCTTGAGGACTAAGGTGCCCCTGACCCAAGCCTTGGTGTTTTCAATCACCTCATATGCATGCGAATGCTGGACAATGAATAAGGAAGAACAAAGAACTGATGCCTTTGAATTAGGGTGTTGGTGAAGAATAATGAATATACCATGGACTGCCAGAAGAAGTCTGTCTTGGAAGAAGTACAGGCAGACTGCACCTTAGAAGCGAGGATGGCAAGACTTCATGTCAAGTACTTTGAACATGTTATCAGGACGGACCAGTCACTGGAGAAGGACATAATGCTTGGTAGAGGGTCATTGAAAGAAAAGAAGACCCTCAATGAGATGAATTGACACAGTGGCTGCAATGATGAGCTCAAGCATAGCAATGATTGTGAGGATGGTGCAGAACTGGGCGGTGTTTCATTCTGTTGTACACAGGGTCACTTTGAGTAGGAACTGACTCAATGGCACCTAACAACATTTTAATTAAATGAATGAAGAGATTATTCTTTTTAATTTCTTGGGAATTCTATAACAGGCTCTTTTATGCTTTTTTTTTTTGTTTTAAAAATACATAAATACAACTTTTGCCGATTCAACATTTTTCAGGGTACATTTTAGTGATATCAATATATTAACCACGTTGTACAACCATCACCCATAATCATTGCCAAATTTTCCATCACCATAAATAAAAATGCACTGCTTCCTAAACAATGGCTCCCTCTCTCCCTAGCCCCTGGTAACCTACACTTTCTTTCCCCAGGAAATCTACCTCAAAAAACTACTGACAGAGTAGTAGCTAAAACAGCCTTTCTCAACCAGGGTTTCCTGAGAGAATTAAGCTCTACAGATAATGATTTGCCTATTTGAGGGACTATTTTCTTAATTAACCCAACGATGGTACATAAACAGTCCCATTCTGGATGCTAAGAAACCCAAAACCAAACCCACTGCCGTTGAGCTGATTCTTGTAATGACCCTGTAGGACAAAGAAGAACTGCCTCTTAAGGTTTCCTAGGCTGTAAATCTTTCTTTATGCAAGCTGACTGCCACAATCTTTCTCCTGGGGAGCTTCTGGTGGGTTCAAACTGCCAAGCTATTGGTTAGCAGCCGAGCGCTAGAACCACTGCTCTGCTAAGCTCCTTGGATGTGAGAGAGTTTAATTCATTTTATTCAACGGATGCCTTCAGGCATAGGGCTTAATTTTCTTCTGGAACCCTGGTTGATCTAGGGCTAATCTAGAAACTTGGCAAACTTCAGGGAGCCTGCAATAATTAAGCCTGTATTTCAACTCAGACTGTCCATTTTTCTACCTTGGTCCTGTTCTAATAATAATACATTCGATCTTTTTTCTCTTTGTCTTGTAGAGTCCAATTTACTCAGCCTGAAAACCAGATCTCTTGATGAACAGCATACCCATGATATTCTTTAATTTTTAAGAGCCAACAGATACCAACCAAACTCATTTTACTAAAGCATTTAAATAATTTCTAGAGACTGTGATGAGAAAATGAAAAAGATTAAAACTTTAATAAGGTACAAAATTTCTACATCTCTAATGCGCCAACTTTTGAGGTGTGTGAAACATTCAGTATTCTGCAAAGAATGTACTTAACTCTCTTAAATGCTTAATTATTGACGTGATTTAAGGTTTATCGTAGGTTTTTTTGTTTAGGGATTTTTTTTTTTTGGTCCAGTTACATGTATATTTCCTTAAATTTTTTTTCCATTAATTTCAAACTGAACATTATGACTCAAAACAACAAGTCTTGAGCATGAACAAAACAAAACATAAAAAACGTTTACGGCCATCTAAGATACTCCACTGGTCCCATCCTGTCTGGAGCAAGGGAGAATGAAGAAAACTAAAAACACGAGGGAAAGAGTAGTCCAAGGGACTAATGGACCACAACTTTCACAACTTCCACCAGGCTGAGTCCAGCACGACTAGATGGCATCCGGCTACCACCACCAACTGCTCTGACAGGGATCACAATAGAGGGTCCTGGACAGAGCTGGAGAAAAATATAGAACAAAATTCTAACTCACAAAAAAAAAAAAAGATCAGAATTACTGGCCTGACAGTGACTGGAGAAACCCTGAGAGTATAGCCCCTGGACACCCCTTTTAACTCAGTATTGAAGTCACTCCCAACCCTTCAGCCAAAGATTAGACAGGTCAATAAAACAGAATCAGACTAAAGGGGCACACTAGCCCAGGGGCAAGGATGAGAAGGCAGGAGGGGACAGGAAAGCTGGTAATAGGGAACCCAAGGTCGAGAAGGGAGAATGCTGACCTGTTGTGGGGTTGGCTGCCAACCGATATCGCAAAATAATATGTGTATTAATTGTTTAATGAGAAACTAATTTGCTCAGTATACCTTCATCTAGAGCACAATAAAAAAAATTTGCAAAAATGAAAAGGAAGGAGTAAAAGCCACTTTAAGACGGGTACTAAATAGCTCATCCCTTTAGTGGTTAATAATTAGCTTTCAGATCTGCTTATCATTTTCAGATCCCAAGGTATCCAAGGACAAGCCTATAGATGGATAAAAGCTCTGGTGTTTAATTAGGCAGCAACATCTGTTTCTGGCAATAAGGCCATTCCACAATTAAGAGAAGGAAATGAACTAAGACCCACTAAGACAGTGGGGCGCAACCCTGACTGCATATTAGAATTACCTGGAAAACTTTAAAAATCCTGGGGCCTAGGCTGCATCCAGAACAATTAAATCAGAAATTTCCGGAGATGGGACCCACATGTCAGTGTTTCTTACCCTCGGCAAAGTTTGGGTCATTGCAAAATCCACTGATAAATTCTTAGCCCTCATCTTATTTGATCTGCCAACAGCATTTGACAGTTGGACATGTCTTCCCTTCTTGGATCATTTTCTTCAATTGGCTTGCAGGACATCACAATTTTCTTGGTTTTCCTCCTACCTTAATCTACTTTTCTGGTTGTTATGATGTGGAATAGGTTTCAACAGAGCTCCTAGACTAAGATAGACTAGGAGGAAAGACCTGGTAATCTACTTCTGAAAATTAGCCAATAAATCACAAAGGTGCAGTCCTCAACAATCATGAGGATGGTACAGGATCGGGCAAGCATTTATGTCTGTTGTGCACAGGGCCAACTCGACAACAACTAACAATTCATTACTTTGACCCCCTAGGCACAAATCGTGGACCTTTCCTTCTGAACTACAATAGATCCCTCTATTACATCATCCAGTGTCTTGACTTTTAAAACCATCTATATATATTCTGACGACTACCAAGTTTTTATCTCTAGGCAAGACCTTTCCTCTTAACTCCTGACTCATATCCAACTGCCTTCTCATCATCTTACTTGGATGTCTAATACCTCAAACTTCACAAATTCAAAGCCAAACCAAACTTAACAGGTCATGATCCTCCCTTCACACGTGTTCTCCTCATAGTCTTTCCCCCGTCTTTATTTAATGGCTGGTCCATCCTTCCTGCTGTTCAGACCAAAAACTTTTGGAGTCATGCTTGATTCTAACACCGCTAATCAGCAACTTCGGTCAGCTTTTATTTCAAAACAGATCCCAAATTGCCCCACTCCTCTTAACTTCCAGAATACTGTCCTGGTCCAAGCCATCAACATCTGCTGCTTTCACCTTCACCCCTCTACAATCTATTCTCAACAGAGCAGTCAGAGCAATCCTGCTGAACCATAAGTCAGATCACATTGCTCCTCTACTCAACATTCACCAATGGTTTCCCATCTCAGAGCAAAAGCCAGTTTTCTTACAATGGCCTACAAGGCTCTACAAGATCTAGTTCCCAGTGACTTCTCCAACCTCGTCTCTTAATTTCCAACCCCATGACCTTCTCTGCTCCAGCAGGACAGGCCTCCTTGCTGTTCCCCAAGATAGCTGCCACTGCCCCACCTACAAACCTTTGTACCTGCTGATCCCTCTGCCTGGAATGCTCCTTCCCCATATATTTCCCTCACCTCTTCCTGATCTTTTCTCCATGTCATTTTCTACTAAACGAGTCTTGCCTGAGCACCCAACTTCCTGCCTCTCACTGCTATAATTCTACCCTGTTTCATTACACTTTCCTTATCTATTTATTGTCTCTCCGCTTTAGAATGTAATCTCAAAGAGGGAGGGATTTTGTCTTCTTTTGTTCGCTGCTGTGCCCCAACACTTAGAACTGGATCTGGCACATAGTATGCACTCAACAAGTGTCTGTTAAATTAATGACAAACTGAAGCAGGACTATATGCACTAACATGAAGAGATCTCCAAGTATTTGTTGCTTAGTGAACAAAGAAAACCACAGAATACCTCCTACATAGTTTTATATATATACACACATATATATGTGGAAACCCTGGTGACATAGTGATTAAGGGATACAGCTTCTAACCAAAAGGTTGGCAGTTCGAATCCACCAGGTGCTGCTTGGAAACTCTATGGGGCAGTTCTACTCCGTCCTGTAGGGTCTCTATGAGTCGGAATCGACTCGACGGCAACAGGCTTATGTGCATGTATATATATACATACATGCACATGAATCATTCATATATCTATCTAGATATATATTTTTTAATCAGTAAAGTTTCAATGATTCTTTTTCCCCCCCATGGTGAAAATACATACAATAAAACATAAGCCAAATCAACAGTATCTAAACATATAATTCAGCCGATCCTATAATTTTAAAAGCTTGCAATATTACGTATTTTAACAATATGAAAATCACCTGAAAGGAAATACAACAAACTGATGAGAGCAGTTACTTCTAGAACATGAATGAGACTGGGGGTTAGAGTTAAAAGAGATAACTGCTTTAAACATATTCTTTGTAATTTTTTGCAATAAGAATACACAAACATACTTATGTATTATTTACACAATAAAATGGTAAAGAATAAAACTAGAACACTGCACTGGGAATCATACAGAGCTAAATTCTAGTTATTTCACAGCATTAACCAACCACTTGATTTTGATCAAGTGCCTTTATCCTTTCTACGCTTCAGTTTTTCATCTGAAAAATCTGTCTGCTTACCTCACAGGATTACTATGAGCTACAGGTCTGCTAGAGCATTGATTTGCCACTAACTACCCTGTCTGCCTGCCCATCTTTTGTATTCTGTTGTGTGACTATAAGAGGAAGTTCATAGGGTGGGAGATGGACATGGGCCCAACTCCTAAGACAGCTCTCAGCATTAATGAGCAGAAGGTCTCATTAGACAAGTGTCCTTTGTAGAACAATCTCTGCCTTGGGTCACCCATCAAAAGCCTTTGAAGAATGAATGGATAAACAAAATGTGGTATAAAGGAATATCCAGCAATTTAAAAAATAAAACCAGTTGCCACAGAGTTGATTCTGACTCCTAAACATAGCACCCCTATAGGATGAAGTAGAACTGCCGGATAGGGTTTCCAAGGCTGTAATCTTTACAGAAGCAGACTGCCACATCCTTCTCCTGCATAGAGCCTGGTAGGTTCAAACTGGATATTTTGGTTAGAAGTTGAGGGTTTAACCACTGCGTCACCAGGGCTCCTTATTCAGCCATAAAGAAATATAAGGTCCTGATACATTCTATAACACAAATGAACCTTAAAAAGATTATGCTGAGAGGATAGAGCTAATATGGCACCCTAGTCAGACGCAACATCCCGTCCCTCTGCAGAGAAGACCCAAAAAAACCAAGTAAAACAGATACAAACGTCAATCCTGGAACCCTAAGCATCAAATGAAGGGATAAAGAGCTAGAGAAGGTACCAAATGGAAGAAAAAACTGACAGAAAACAGAGAACAGGGAGAGATAAGGAGGTCCCTGCCACTAATACGGCACAGGGCCGCCATCTTAAAGCACAGTAAGCAACAGCCCCAGACAAGGAGTACTGGAAGGCAAATTTACAGAGGTCCTAATAGGAGACAGAGGACCTGGTAACCGAAGAAACACGCTTTCCCACCCCTTACCTTTCTGGTGAGTAGAAGCAAGAACCCCGGCCCCATTCTGGCAATGCCTACTGCCAGGGTCCACAATATGAATTTCCCCCAGCCCACTTTCTTCCCCTCCTGCCACATGGCTTTTTTTTTTCTTTAATGTTCCTTTTCTTTCTCCCTCCCACCTATTCCCGTATGCCACCTCTGCCCCCTTCCTTCCAGCCACCAACCTGCTGCCACTCCGAGTCCACACTGTGCCCACCCGCCAGCTCAAGCCACACGAAAATTTTTTTCTTTCTCCTTCCCACCTAGTCTCGTACACCACTCCCCCCATCCCATCAGCCCTGGCCACACTGTCACAGCTAGAGCATCCCCGGCACTCAGGCCTACTGCCACACCAGGTCCATACCACACCTCCCCTTCTGCCACTCAACTAGCTGCAGAACAATGGGAAGCAAGCCCATACCACTCCCCAGTTGACACCCCCAACAATCTGATGGGGGCTGTGAACACCTACACCACTGGACCATATCATGAAGCAGACAATGCCTACCCAGTCCACCCTCAGCCACCAAGCCAAACCAACATATGGCAGAGAGGGCTTGCCGTGCCTACTTTTGCCTTACCCACCCAGACGAGGTGGTGAATGTTATCACGCCCACAGACAAGCAGGTAGCAAAGCACAACTGGACAGCCAGGCTGACATTTCAAAACAAAACAGAAAAGCAGGTCGAAATAAACATACAATTCAATGAATAAAGAAAATAATACCTCAAGTCTTGGAGACAGCAGACAATATCAAAACAAATTTTAAAAAAGGAAGATAAGATGGCTCCAGCAAGCAATCAAAATAAAAAATCTGATAACCTTCCGGTAGAAGAAAAGACAGTGGAAAAACCTTGTATGGAACCCTAATATTTAGGGCTCTCTAAGAGATTTTTTTTTCTAAGAGATTAGGAAAGAGATCAAGAAAACACAGATAAAACCAAGGGAAAAAAAGATAAAATCATGGAAAATAGAGAAAACGAATAAAAAATCAAGGAAAACACAGGGCAACAGAAGGGTTTAGGAAAATACAAAAACAAAACATGGAGATTAAATATACGAGTAGAAATTATACAAAAACAGCAACCAGAAATCCAAAACATAAACAACAGAATTCCATTCAGAAATGGACAAAGCAATACAAGATTTTAGCAGCAAACTTGAAATAGTGGAAGACAGAATCATCATGATTGAAGACAAATCCATGGATGACACTTTGTATAAAGAAAAATCACAGGAAAGAAAAAAAAAAACCTAAGCATTACGTGGTACACAACTAAAAGCAAAAATTTCCATGTCATCAGTTCCAGAACAGGGGGAGAAACAGAAAACAGAGAAGATTGATAAAGATTTGCTGGCAGAAAACTTCCCGTATGTCCTAAAAGATGAAAAGTGACCATCCAAGAAACTCAGCGAACTTCTTATAGGACAGACCCCAAGAGAAAGTCACCAAGACATATTATAATCACACTGGCCAACATCAAAGACAAAGAAAGAATCCTGAGAGCAGCTCCAGAAGAAAAATTTACTTACAAAGGGGAAACAAAAAGACTAAGCTCTGATTACTTGGCAGAAACTATGCAGGCAAGTATGCAATGGGAAGACATACCTAAGACTTTAAAAAAAACTACAACCAAGAATAATATATCCTGCAAAACTCTTAAATACAATGGCAAATTCAGGACATTTCCAAATAAAACAGAAATTAAGGGAATTAATAAAAACCAAACCATTATATAATGATTAAAGGGACCATCTACCAAGAAAACATAACATTAATAAATATCTATATACACAACGACAGAGCTTCCAAATACTTACAAGAAACTCTACAAATGGATGCCCATCTGTAAAAAAAAGAAACAGAACTCATATCTCACATTATACACAAAAACTAATTGAAATGAATCAAGGACCTAAATATACAACCTAAAATGATAAAGATCATGGAAGAAAAAGTAAGTACAACAATAAGGGCCCTAATACGCAGCATAAAGAGAATATAAACCACAACTAACAATTCACAAACATTAGAAGAGAAACTAGATAGCCTCCTAAAAATTAAACATGCTCATCAAAAGACTTCAACAACAAAGTAAAAAGTGAACCTACAAACAGGGAAAAAATTTTTTTGGCTACAACATATCTGAAAAGGGTCTAATCTCCAAAATCTATAGAAAACTTCAACACCTCAACAACAAAAAAAGACAAATAATCCAATTAAAAAATAAGCAAAGGATATGAACAGATACTTTACCAAAGAAGACGTTTAGGCACTAACAGACCCATGAGGAAAAGCTTGTGATCATAAGCCATTAAAGAAATACAAATCAAAACTACAATGAGATATTATGTCGCCCAGACATTCTGACAGAAATCAAAAGAACAGAAAATTACAAATGCTGGAGAGGTTGCAGGGAGACTGGAACTCTTATGCACTGCTGATGTGAATGTAAAATGATACAACCACTACTGAAAACGATATGGCACCTCCTTAAAAAGCTAGAAAGAGAAATACCATACAATCCAGCAATCCCACTCCTAGGATCATATCCTAGAGAAATAGGAGTCTAAACACGAACGGACATATGCGCACCCATGTTGACTGCAGCATTATTCACAATAGCAAAGAGAAGGAAACAATGGAAGTGCCCATCAACAGACAAATGGATAAACAAATTGTGGTACATACACACAATGCAATAAGACACAAAAATAAAGAACAATGACCAATCCTCAAAACATCTCACAGCATGGATGAATATAGAGAGCATTATGCTGAGTGAAATAAGTAAATCACAAAAAGACAAACATTGTGTGAGACCACAGCTGTAAAAACTCCAGAAAAGGTTTATGCACAGAAAGAAACAATCTTTGATGGTTAGTTACAAGGGACAGAAGACGTGGGTAGGGGCAATCGCTAGATATTAGACAAGTGGTAACTTTGGTGAAGGGAAAGACAACACAAAATATAGGGCAAGTCAGCACAACCTGGTCAAGGCAAAGTCATAGAAGCTTCGTAGACACATCTAAACACTGTGACACACCAAGTTACTGGGGTTGAGGGCTGAAGATCATCTAGGTCAACTGATATACTTCATAAAGACAATGTTCTACATCCTACTCAGGTGAGTAGTTTCTGGGGTCTTAAAAGCTTGCAAGCAGCCATCTAAGATACATCTATTGGTCTCAGCCCATGTGGAGCAAAGAAAAATGAAGAAAACCAAAGACACAAGGAAAATATTAGTCCAGAGGGCTAATGGACCACATGAACCACAGCCTCTATCAGCCTGAGCCAAGAAGAATTAGATGGTGCCCAACTACCGCCACCTACCACTTTGACCAAGATCACAATAGAGGGTCCCACATAGAGCAGGAGAAAAATGGTACCTGACTACCATCACCAACTGCTCTCACAGGGATCACAATAGAGGGTCCTGGACAGAGTGGGAGAAAAGTGTAGAACAAAATTCAAATTCACAAAAAAGGACCAGACTTACTGGTCTGATAGAGACTGACGAACCCCTGAGACTATGGTCCCTGGACACCCTGCTAACTCAGAACTTCAGCCACTCCCAAAGTCCACCTTTCAGCCAAAGATTAGACAGACCTATAAAACAATGATACACGTGTGGAACGTGCTTCTCAGTTCAATCAAGTATACAGGACCAGATGGGCAACACCTGCCCAAAAGCAAAGACAAGGAGGCAGGAAGGGACAGGAAAACTGGTCAAGCGGACACAGAAACCCGGGAGGAAAGGGAAAAAGTACTAACACACTGCAGGGATTGCAACCAGGGTCACAAAACAATTTGTGTATGAATTTTTGAATTAAAAACTAATTTGCACTGAACTGTCACTTAAAACAATCACATCCCCCAAAAAGAAAAACGAAAAACAGACCAGACTTACTGCTCTGATAGAGACTGGAGGAAATCTGAGACTATGGCCCCTGGACACTTTGCTAACTCAGAAGTAAAGCAATTCCTGAAGCCTACCTTTCGGCCAAAGATTAGACAGGCCTAAAAAAACATATAATAACACACGTGAGGAACGTGCTTCTTAGTTCAATTAAGTCTATGAGACCAGATGGACACCTGCCCAAATGCAAAGGCAAGAAGTCAGGAAGGAACAGGAAAACGGGACACAAGGACACAGGAACCCGGGGTGGAAAGGGGGAGAGTGCCGACACATTGTGGGGATTGCAACCAATGTCACAAAACAATTTGTGTATAAATATTTGAGTGAGAAATAAACTTGAACCGTAAACTTTCCCTAAAGCACAATAAACAAATTATGCTGAGGGAAATAAATCAGACATAAAAGGACAAATATTGCATGATCTCACTTATAGGAAATATTTAGAATAGATAAATTCATAGGCAGAATGTAGATTAGAGTTTACCAGGGGCTGGGGCATAGGGAAATGGGGAACTATTGCTTAATGAACTCAGAATTTCTCTTTGGGGTGATGAAAACATTTTAGAAATATACCCGGTCATCACTTATCAACAGGGTTAGGTTCCAAAGACCAGGTCATTACATGAAGAGGGTCGTTATGCAAAAAGGGAAGTTATTTTTGTTTATTTTCACACCATCCATTTGTCAGATTCTTTTATTTAGAAAACATGATCATAGAAATAATTGCAGCTAAGATTTACTCATGTGCTCATCACTGTGATTAGTCCAGTTAGATTATTCCTCTGGAGGAGGCGAGGAGAAGACAAAGCTGGAGGCTGTGTGACTAGTGGGCCCACAGCTTAATCATTTCATCTTTCTGAGCTGGGTCAGAGATTCCCTCACAGCACTGGCTCCAGGGCTCCACCCCCACCCCCAAAAGCCCTGAGTTTCCTATCCAAGAGCCTGCTCTGCCCTCTGGGCCTGGCCAGTGACCAAGAGGTGTGGGTGGGGCTTCTTGCCAGGGTCTTGGGAGCACCTGGCTCCTCAGGAGGTGGAGGCTTCAGGTCCAGTTCAGCTCATTTTTGGATGTCATTAAACTTGCACACATTTTTTCCAAGCATCCTCTTCAATGACTCTTTCCTTCCAGCCTTCCCAACCCCCCAGCAATTTTGAGCTACAGGGCTTCAGGATGCATAGGAGCTGGGA
Source organism: Loxodonta africana (assembly GCF_030014295.1). Taxonomy (NCBI): domain Eukaryota; kingdom Metazoa; phylum Chordata; class Mammalia; order Proboscidea; family Elephantidae; genus Loxodonta; species Loxodonta africana. Next base: position 21,026,387 of record NC_087369.1, read on the forward strand.
GCCCAGAACAGGCAGGCATCCAGTGGCTCGATTCTGCCTGCGTACATCCACCACGACAGGACGCCATGGCCATGGAGGAGGCTGCCCTATGGCAGCTGGACACAGTGACTCCACCAGGCAGCAAGGCCCAGCTTCCCAGAGGCCTCCAAGAGACCCTCCTTGAGAGAGCGGATGCTCCACAACTGTCATCACCATGCCAGCTGCCTTGTTAATGAGCAAAATAGTGGGATGGTACTTTTTTTTTTTTACTGTTTTTGTAAATGAGAAATGTCGGATGAGATGTTAAGTGAGAAGTAGGTGTGTTATCATAGTGATGGTTGCACGGCACTGTGAATGTAGTTAATGCCACTGAAATGTACACTTAAAATGATTTAAGCGACAAATGTTATAGGTGTATTTTACCACAATAAAATTAAAACAAAAAATAATCTGCTTCCAGTTAGGATGCAGAAGACTGTGGAAGACTTTCACTCTTATGGTAACAAAACCCCAAAGACATAAAAACCATACTGAATGGAAAGTCGCATTTCAGAGAAAAATAAGCATTTCTGAGGTGACCAGAGAGCCATGACAGCAGCTTCACCACAGTTCAGGCTCCTTCCAGGTGATTCTGACTCCTGGTTCAGGTAATATCACCTCTTCCTTGGGTCTCTCCAGTCAAGGGGTGGTAAGCAGCTTCCTGCTGATGCTACTTCCTGGGCTGCCTCTCAGTTTCCTGTTTGGTTTCTCAGCTCTTCCACTGCCTGTATAACCATTTTTCTGTATCCAGCTCCCTCTATTTTAAAGACTTAGAGTGGTTTCTGTTTCTTGATGGGACGCTGACAGATATACACCTGCCACAAGACAGCAGGTGCCCTACACTGGCCAGATGCTTCATATTTACATAAAGAGATAGAACAATTAGAGTCAAGCTGGGTTTTAGTGTGAACAATGCCCAGGGCCAAAGAAAACACACAGACCAGCAGGGTTGTTTTCCTACTCCACAGAGCAGCCCTAGGTACCTCTGTGGGGCACTTGTGTTAGTAGGTGCCCTCCAAACACTTCCAACTCATAGTTGACTCCACGCACAACAGAACAAAACCCTGGTCCTGCACCATCCTCACAATTGTTGCTTTGCTTGAGTCCACTGTTGCAGCCGCTGTATCAACCCACCTTGTTGAGGGTCTTCCTCTTTTTTGCTGACCCTCTACTTTACCAAGCATGATGTCCTTCTCCAGGGTCTGATGCCTCCTGATAACATGTACAAAATATGTGAGACGTAGTCTCCGCACCCTTGGTTCTGAGGAACATTCTGACTCTAAGGAACATTCTGGTTGTACTCTATTAAATCATCCCAAACTTTCCTGTCTCCTGGGATCACAAAGCAATCTGTGAAGGTTTGGCTGTACACTGAGCTGGAAGGGCTGCTATGGAGCTACGCTGTTCTCGGGCTACCTCTCCATTCTCACCAAGGAGCGGAGCTGAACAGTCCCTCTCCCTGAACTCTTGGTTCTAATATATGATATGTTCCTAGTGACCTCCATGCTGACAGACCCAGTTACAACTCTCCTCCTCATTCCCAAGTGCTAGCAGAGACTAGAACGTGGCCTTTTTTTTTTTCCTGGGCACTCAGCCAGGCTATGCTCTTCCTTTTTTCTTATCTGTCTGAAGGAGATATGGGGGCCAAAGTTTATTGGTGGTTACCAGGGGCGGGATGGAGTAGGAAAGGGAGAGTCACTGCTTAGGGCTAGGGAGCTTCTGTTAAGGGTGATGGAAAAATTTGGAAACTTATAATGGTGATGCTGGAACAACATGACTAACATAATTCATGTCACTGAATTGTCCACGTAAAAAAAATCACTGACATGGCAAATGTTTTGTGACATCAATTTCATCACAATAAAAAATTTTATAAGCCACAGCCTTCCCCATATGTGCAAGGGGGAGCTGGTTTCCCACCGCTGTGGCTCTACCCCTTATGCCTTCCTCATACCCGAAATGCACAAGAGAACTAGCAAATGGACAGTTCCTCCCACCATGCTTCCTGAATCCCTTTCAGTGCACTCTTACTGTCCAGGTAATAAGAACCCATGGATGGAGCAGAAAATAGCCCGAGGGGCTCCTGCTTGATCAGAAGTTTCTTTCATATGATTTACTGGGCAACTATATTTCTAAAACTTATTATAAAAGGGGGGGGGCAACTGTTATTAAAATAATATTTAGTGCACTTAGTCTCACATCACCATGGGGCCCACTGTGTGGGTGACAGGGTAATGTACACTGACATCCTTGGATTTAGAAAGGGGTTACCTAGAGTTGATCTGGTAGTTCTCTTCAGAACTTTCTCTAGGTAAATATGAAAGGCAGTCTCCTTTTACTCCTGATCAAAACCAAACCCGCTGCCTTCCAGTCAATTATAACTCTATAGAGTAGAACCGCTCCATAGGGTTGCCACATCTTTCCCCTGTGGAACGGCTGGTAGATTCGAACTGCAAACCTTCTGGTTAGCAGTCGAGCACTGAAACCACTGTGTCACTGGGGCTCCTTTACTCCTAATGAGCATCCCTATTTCAAGGGCAATAGTGACAGGGATCAACACATGTGAAGTTACTAAATGTACACTCAAAGGCATAAGAGGCTAGACCTACTCTCTGTGTTTCCCAAATTGCAACATGGCATTTGTCTTTTGTTTGAAGTCCTCAGACAGAGAAGGTAGCTTTCCCCAGGTTTACAAACTCCTGGACTTCCAGTTTGGTCTTCCAGATTCAATATGGCAACAGGGACTTTAAAATGTAGGTAATGAGACATGTTCACGCGGTGCTTATCCTGAGTGCCAAGAAAACACCTTGGAAGTAATTTACATTCTGCTCAGAATTTTCCTCAGGAATGATTAATAATTAATGGTTCACTTTGTGTTTCCAATTTTATTACAAATAAATTCCCAGTCCTTAAGAACTCAACTGATATCTGATGCTGGTACATGCTACCACGAGCCTCCAAATGTTCATAAAGTGAGCAACTGGTAGGACTGGTTATCACTGGAATGTTCTGGATGCCAGTTGCAAGGACAAAATATACATTAAAACAAGGCTTCCTGCATCAACCTTAATTATTATGAAAAACAACACATTAAATCACTGGAGGTACTTTTTCCCCCCAAAGCACACATACAAAAACAGAAACACAAGCAACACCGTTCTTAAATCTCATTGATGGGAAGTTGGGTGTTATGTACGTGCCATGGATTGAATTGTGTCTCCCAAAAATATTTGTCAACTTGTCTAGATCATGATTTCCTTGTATGATTGTCTACCATATTATCTTCTGATGTGATTTCTGTATGTGTTGTAAATCCTATCACTATGATGGAATACGATGGATTAGTGCCAGTAATGCTGATAAGGTCTACAAGATTAGGTAGTGTCTTAAGCCAAAGAGATAAGCGAGAAGACATGGGAACCTCATACCACCATGAAAGCAATGCCGGGAGCAGAGCTTCTCGTTTGGATCTGAGATTCCTGTGCTGAGATGCTCCCAGACCAAGGGAAGACTGATGCATCACAAGGACCTTCCTTCACAACCAAGAGACAAAAAGCCTTCTTCTGGAGCTGGCGCCCTGAATTCGGACATTTATCCTACGGGACTGTGAGAGAATAAGTTTTTCTTTGTTAAAGCCATCCACTTGTGGTATTTCTGTTATACCAGCACTAGATGACTAAGTAGGGAAACTTATCCTCCAAAGGCCTCTACTGATTCTATTTAAATACTAATAATCTTAACTCTCTTGAGGTTGTCATTGTCTTAGGCTGAAGAAAAAGTTGGCTATAACACTGTTTTAGGTTCATTCAAGATTACAGTTCATTGAGATAACATTAGTGGTTGGCATTCTGCTGGGAAAAAGATGCATCTTCTATGTTCCAGGCACTGGGCTAAGTCTTTCACTTACAATTTTCTTTAAGTAATATTTTATCAAGTTTTCGGTGAAGGTTTAGATAGCAGTTTGTTCCCAGTCAACAATTTCTACACAAATCGCTCAGCCACAATTCCTTACATTTTTCTCACTGCGTAAGCATTCACATTGTTTCTGTTCTACTTGTTATGTTTCCATTAGTTTTCCTGCCCCCTTACATTTTCATGTTTATTTTGAAGTAATTGCTGAATACTTGGCTTGTATAGGTGATTTTTTTAAAATAATTTTTATTGAGATTTAAGTGAAACTTTACAAATCAAGTCAGCCTATCACATATAAGCTTATATACACCTTAACCATACTCCCACTTACTCTCCCCCTAACGAGTCAGCCCGCTCCCTCCTTCCAGTCTCTCCTTTCGTGACGATTTTGCCAGTTTCTAACCCTCCCATTTTCCCTCCAGACAGGATATTCCAACACAGTCTGAAGTGTCCACCTGATACAACCTCACTCTTCATCAGCATCTCTCTCCAACTCACTGTTCAGTCCCTTCCATATCTGATGAGTTGTCTTCGGGAATGGATTCTGTCCTGGGCCAACAGAAGGTTTGGGGACCATGACCGCTGGGATTCCTCTAGTCTCAGTCAGACCACTAAGTCTGGTCTTTTTATGAGAATTTGGGGTCTGAATTCCACTGTTCTCCTGCTCCCTCAGGGGTTCTCTGTTGTGCTCCGTCAGGGCAGTCATTGGTTGAGGCCGGGGACCATCTAGTTCCTCTGGTCTCAGGATGATGTAGTCGCTGGTTCATGTGGCCCTTTCTGTTTCTTGGGCTCATAATTACCTTGTGACCTTGGTGTTCTTCATTCTCCTTTGATCCAGGTGGGTTGAGACCAATTGATGCATCTTAGATGGCCGCTTGTTAGCATTTAAGACCCCAGACGCCACATTTCAAAGTGGGATGCAGAATGTTTTCATAATAGAACTATTTTGCCAATTGACTTAGAAGTCCCCTTAAGCCGTAGTCTCCAAACTCCCGCCCTTCCTCCACTGACCTTTGAAGCATTCAATTTATCCCAGAAACTTCTTTGCTTTTGGTCCGGTCCAGTTGACCTTCCCTTCACCTAAAATAGTTCTTATCTACTAACGTAAATAACCCTCTCCGACTCTCCCTCCCTCCCCACTCTCATAACCACAACAGAATGTGTTCTTCTCAGTTTATACTATTTCTCAAGAACTTATAATAGTGGTCTTATACAATATTTGTCCTTTTGCATCTGACTAATTTCACTCAGCATAATGCGTTCCAGGTTCCTCCACGTTATGAAATGTTTCACAGAATCGTCACTGTTCTTTATCGATGAGTAGTATTCCATTGTGTGAATATACCATAATTTATTTAACCATTCCTCTATTGATGGACACCTTGGTAGCTTCCAGCTTTTTGCTATTGTAAACAGAGCTGCAATAAACATGGGTGTGCATATATCTGTTCATGTAAAGGCTCTTATTTCTCTAGGGTATATTCCAAGGAGTGGGATTTCTGGGTTGTATGGTAGTTCTATTTCTAACTGTTTAAGATAATGCCAGATAGATTTCCAAAGTGGTTGTACCATTTTACATTCCCACCAGCAGTGTATAAGAGTTCCAATCTCTGCACAGCCCCTCCAACATTTATTCTTTTGTGTTTTTTGGATTAATGCCAGCCTTGTTGGAGTGAGATGGAATCTCATCGTAGTTTTAATTTGCATTTCTCTCATGGCTAATGATCGAGAGCATTTTCTCATGTATCTGTTAGCTGCCTGAGGATCTTTAGTGAAATGCGTGTTCATATCCATTGCCCACTTTTTGATTGGGTTGTTTGTCTTTTTGTGGTTGAGTTTTAACAGAATCATATAGATTTTAGAGATCAGGCGCTGGTCAGAGATGTCATAGCTGAAAATTTATTCCCAAACTGTAGGTCATCTTTTTCCTCTTTTGGTGAAGTGTTTAGATGAGCATAGGTGTTTGATTTTTAGGAGCTCCCAGTTATCTGGTTTCTCTTCGTCTTTTTTAGTAATGTTTTGTATTCTGTTTATGCCTTCTATTAGGGTTCCTGACGTTGTCCCTATTTTTTCTTCCATGATCTTTATCATTTTAGTCTTTATGTTTAGGTCTTTGATCCACTTGGAGTTAGTTTTTCTGCATGGTGTGAGGTATGGGTCCTGTTTCATTTTTTTGCAAATGGATATCCAGTTATGCCAGCACCATTTGTTAAAAAGACTATCTTTTCCCCAATTAACTGACACTGGGCCTTTGTCAAATATCAGCTGCTCATATGTGGATGGATTTATATCTGGGTTCTCAGTTCTGTTCCACTGGTCTATGTGCCTGTTGTTGTACCAGTACCAGGCTGTTTTGACTACTGTGGCTGTATAATAGGTTCTGAAATCAGGTAGAGTGAGGCCTCCCACTTTCTTCTTCTTTTTCAGTAATGCTTTACTTATCCGGGGCTTCTTTCCCTTCCCTATGAAGTTGGTGATTTGTTTCTCCATCACATTAAAAAATGTCATTGGAATTTGGATCGCAAATGCATTGTATGTATAGATGGCTTTTGGTAGAATAGACATTGTTACTATGTTAAGTCTTCCTATCCATGAGCAAGGTATGTTTTTCCACTTATGTAGGTCCCTTTTAGTTTCTTGGCACTACTACTTTGTAGTTTTCTTTGTATAGGTCTTTTCCAACCTTGGTAAGATTTATTCCTAAGTATTTTATCTTCTTGGGGGCTACTGTGAATGGTATCGATTTGGTGATTTCCTCTTCGATGTTCTTTTGTTGATGTAGAGGAATCCAAGTGATTTGGTGATTTCCTCTTCGATGTTCTTTTGTTGATGTAGAGGAATCCAAGTGTATGTTTATCTTGTAACCTGAGACTCTGCTGAACTCTTCTATTAGTTTCATCAGTTTTCTGGAGGATTCCTTAGGGTTTTCTGTGTATAAGATCATGTCATCTGCAAATAGAGATAACTTTACTTCTTCCTTGCCAATCCAGATGCCCTTTATTTCTTTGTATAGCCTAATTGCTCTGGCTAAGACCTCCAGCACAATGTCGAATAAGAGCGGTAATAAAGACCATCCTTGTCTGCTTCCTGTTCTCAAGGGAAATGCTTTTAGGTTCTCTCCATTTATAGTGATGTTGCCTGTTGGCTTTGTATAGATGCCCTTTATTATGTTGAGGAATTTTCCTTCAATTTCTATTTTGGTGAGAGTTTTTATCATGAATGGGTGTTGGACTTTGTCAAATGCCTTTTCTGCATCAACTGATAAGATCATGTGGTTTTTGTCTTATTTATATAATGGATCACATTAATGGTTTTTCTAATATTAAACCAACCTTGCATACCTGGTATAAGTCCCACTTGCTGGTAGTGGATTTTTTTTTGGTATGTTGTTGAATTCTATTGGCTAGAATTTTGTTGAGGATTTTTGCATCTATGTTCATGAGGGATATAGGTCTGTGATTTTCTTTTTTTGTGGTGTCTTTACCTGGTTGTGGCATCAGGGAAATGGTGGCTTCATAGAATGAGTTGGGTAGTATTCCATCATTTTCTATGCTTTGAAATACCTTCAGTAGTAGTGGTGTTAACTCTTCTCTGAAAGTTTGGTAGAACTCTGCAGTGAAGCCGTCCGGGCCAGGGCTTTTTTTTGTTGTTGTTGGGAGTTTTTGATTACCTTTTCAATCTCTCCTTTTCTAATGGGTCTATTTAGGTGTTCTACTTCTGATTGTGTTAGTTTAGGTAGGTAGTGTTTTTCGAGGAATTCATCCATTTCTTCTAGGTTTTCAAATTTGTTAGAGTACAATTTTTCATAATAATCTGATATGATTCTTTTAATTTCAGTTGGGTCTGTTGTGATATGGCCCATCCTGTCTCTTACTCGGGTTATTTGTTTCCTTTCCTGTATTTCTTTAGTCAGTCTGGCCAATGGTTTATCAATTTTGTTATTTTTTTCAAAGAACCAGCTTTTGGCTTTGTTCATTCTTTCAATTGTTTTTCTGTTCTCTAATTCGTTTAGTTCAGCTCTAATTTTTATTATTTGTTTTCTTCTGGTGCCTGATGGATTCTTTTGTTGCTCGCTTTCTATTTGTTCAAGTTGTAGGGACAGTTCTCTGATTTTGGCTCTTCCTTTTGTATGTGTGCATTTATCGATATAATTGACCTCTGAGCACTGCTTTTGCTGTGTCCCAGAGGTTTTGATAGGAAGTGTTTTCATTCTTGTTGCATTCTATGAATTTCTTTATTCCCTCCTTAATGTCTTCTATAACCCAATCTTTTTTCAGCAGGGTATTGTTCAGTTTCCAAGTATTTGATTTCTTTTCCCTAATTTTTCTGTAATTGATTTCCACTTTTATGGACTTCTGGTATGAGAAGATGCTTTGTAATATTTCGATGTTTTGGATTCTGCAAAGGTTTGGTTTATGACCTAATATGTGGTCTATTCTAGAGAATGTTCCATGTGCGCAAGAAAAAAAAGTATACTTTGCAGCTGTTGTGTACTGTATAAGTCAATGAGGTCAAGTTGGTTGACTGTAGCAACTGGGTCTTCTGTGTCCCTATTGAGCTTCTTACTGGAAGTGCTGTCCTTCTCCGAAAGTGGTGTGTTAAAGTCTCCTACTATAATTGTGGAGGTGTTTATCTCACTTTTCAGTTGTTAAAGTTTGTTTTATGTATCTTGCAGCCCTGTCATTGGGTGCATAAATATTTAATATGGCTATACCTTCCTGGTCTATTGTCCCTTTAATCATTATGTAGTGTCCTTCTTTATCCTTTGTGGTGGATTTAACTTTAAAGTCTATTTTTGTCAGAAATTAATACAGCTACTCCTGATCTTTTTTGCGTGTTGTTTGTTTGATATATTTTTTCCCATCCTTTGGGTTTTAGTTTGTTTCTGTCTCTAAGTCTAAGGTGTGTCTCTTGTAGGCAGCATATAGATGGATCGTGTTTCTTTATCCATTCTGAGACTGTCTCTTTACTGGTGCATTTAGTCCATTTACATTCAGCGTAATTATAGATATGTGTTTAAAAAGTGCTGTCATTTTGATGCCTTTTTGTGTGTGTTGTTGACAATTTCATTTTTCCACTTACTTTTTTGTTCTGAGACATTTTTCTTTGTAAATTGTGTGTTCCTCATTTTCATAGTACTTGAATTTATGTTTGCTGAGTCGTTATGTTTTTCTTGGTTTCTATTTTGAGTTATGGAGTTGTTATACCTCTTTGTGGTTACCTTAATATTTACCCCTATTTTTCTAAGTAAAAACCTAACTTGTATTGTCCTATATCGCCTTGTTTCCCTCTCCATATGGCAGAGTTCTATGCCTCCTGTATTTAGTCACTCTTTTTGAGTATTATGATTTTTACATACTGACTTCAATGATTCCCTGTTTTGAGCATTTTTTTTCTTTTTAAAATTAATCTTAATTCGTTTTTTGTGATTTCCCTATTTGAGTTTATGTCAGGATGTTCTGTTCTGTGACCTTGTGTTGTGCTGGTATCTGATATTATTGATCTTATGATCAAACAATTTCCTTTAGTATTTCTTATAGCTTTGGTTTGGTTTTTGCAAATTCTCTAAGCTTGTGTTTATCTGTAAAAGTTTTAATTTCACCATCATATTGAGAGAGAGAGTGCCGTTGCCTGCGTTGAGATTGTCCCTGAGGGTCAGGCCCACTTTCCATGCTCGTGCTGTCTCAGAAGCTGTGGTCAGTTCCTCCACTCCTGTTCCAAAGCCCAGCGCCAAGGTTCCCCGGCTGGGATGCTGCACTCCAGGCTCCAAAACCAGTCGCTGCCTCCCGGTGACTTCCACTCCTGTCAACCCCGTCACTGCGCTGCCTGCGTGCACTGGCTGGGCTTCCCCGGAGGTCACTTCTGGGGGCTAGGGCTGCATACCGTGTTTGCGCTGTCTCAGGATGCCGTGCTCAGCTCCCGTGCACCCAGTCCAAAGCCGATGCCAAGGTTTTCTGACTGGGATGCTTGCTCCAGGCTCTGAATGCAGTCGTTGCTTCCCCGTGGTTGTTCGTTCTCAGTCTCTGTCACTCAGGTCAACTCTTTAGATCTGTGTTTGATGGTCAGAGTTCGTAGATTGTCATGTATGTGACCGATTCACTTGTTTTTCCGAGTCTTTGTTCCAAGAGGGATCGGAGGTAGCTTCTACCTAGTCAGCCATCTTGGCCCCGCCTACTAGGTGATTTTTCAAAGGAGCACAGTACTTATGGGTGATATTCATTTTATGAGGCAATCTGTTATTTAGCTACAAGGTGGCCTCAGGGGTTAGTTTTGGTTCAAGGTTTGTAGAGTATCTCAGGGCAATAGTCTCTGGGAGTCCTCCAAGTTTTACGCAGTCCAGTAGATCGGTTGTTTGTTTTAGAAATTTGAGGTACATTTTTCTGCCATTCTATCCGGGTCCTTCTACTGTAGCCCTGATTAGAGCTATCGGCAGTGTTAGCCAGTTACCATCTCGTTCTTCTCATCGCAGGGTAGATGAGGCCGTGGTTCCTGTAGACTAGTTTCTTCTTTGAATCTTTGGCTTCCTTCTCTTTAGCTCTAGATGAGTAGAGACCAATGTCTGTATCTTATATGGCTGCTCACAAGCTTTTATGACCCCAGACACTATTTACCAAATTAGGATGTAGAACGTAACTTCATGAACTATATTATGCCAACTGACTAAGATGTCCCACGAGGCGAGGCCAAGATGGCAGACTAGGTGGACGCTACCGCGGATCCCTCTTGCAAGAAAGACTCGGAAAAACAAGTGAATCGATCACATACATAACAATCTAAGAACCCTGAACAACAAACACAGATTTAGAGATGGAGAACGAACAAATACGGGGAGGCAGCGATTATTTTCAGAGCCTGGAGCCAGCGTCCAAGTCAGCGGATTTTCTGGAAAACCTAGTTTCCCAGTGATGGCTTGGAGACAGCAGTCCATATCAAACCACATAAAGAAGCAGACCATGACAGCTTCTACAACCCCCCAAACAAAAGAATCAAAATCTTTCCTAAATGAAGATACAATCCTGGAATTATCAGATACAGAATATAAAAAACTAATTTACAGAATGCTTCAAGACATCACAAACGAAATAAGGCAAAAAGCCTGCAGAAAAAGCCAAGGAACACACTGATAAAACTGTTGAAGAACTCAAAAAGATTATTCAAGAACATAGTGGAAAAATTAATAAGTTGCAAGAATCCATACAGAGACAGCATGTAGAAATCCAAAAGATTAACAATAAAATTACAGAATTAGACAACGCAATAGGAAGTCAGAGGAGCAGACTCGAGCAATTAGAATGCAGACTGGGACATCTGGAGGACCAGGGAATCAACACCAACATAGCTGAAAAAAAATCAGATAAAACAATTTAAAAAAATGAAGAAACCCAAGAATCATGTGGGACTCTATCAAGAAGGATAACTTACCAGTGATTGGAGTCCCAGAACAGGGAGGGGGGACAGAAAACACAGAGAAAATAGTTGAAGAACTCCTGACACAAAACTTCCCTGACATCATGAAAGACGAAAGGATATCTATCCAAGATGCTCATCGAACCCCATTTAAGATTGATTCAAAAAGAAAAACACCAAGACATATTATCATCAAACTTGCCAAAACCAAAGATAAAGAGAAAATTTTAAAAGCAGCCAGGGAGAAAAGAATGGTTTCCTTCAAGGGAGAATCAATAAGAATAAGTTCAGACTACTCAGCAGAAACCATACAGGGACGAAGGGAATGGGACGACATATACAGAGCACTGAAGGAGAAAAACTGACGGCCCAGGATCATGTATCCAGCAAAACTCTCTCTGAAATATGAAGGCGAAATTAAGATATTTACAGATAAACACAAGTTTAGAGAATTTGCAAAAACCAAACCAAAGCTACGAGAAATACTAAAGGATATTGTTTGGTCAGAAAACCAATAATATCAGATACCAGCACAATACAAGGTCACAAAACAGAACGTCCTGATCTCAACTCAAATAGGGAAATCACAAAAACAAACAAATTAAGATTAATAAAAAAAAAATAATACACATAACAGGGAATCATGGAAGTCAACAGGTAAAAGATCACAATAATCAAAAAGAGGGACCAAATACAGGAGGCATTGAACTGCCAGATGGAGAGTGATACTAGGCGATATAGAATGATACAAGCTAGGTTTTTACTTAGAAAAATAGGGGTAAATAATAAGGTAACCACAAAAAGGTATAACAACTCCACAACTCAAGATAAAAGCCAAGAAAAACGTTTAACGACTCAACTAACATAAAGTCAAACACTATGAAAATGAGGATCTCACAATTTACTAAGAAAAATGTCTCAGCACAAAAAAGTATGTAGAAAAACGAAATGGCCAACAACACACATGAAAAGCCATCAAAATGACAGCACTAAAAACTTATTTATCTATAATTATGCTGAATGTAAATGGACTAAATGCACCAGTAAAGAGACGGAGAGTCACGGACTGGATAAAGAAACACGATCCATCTATATGCTGCCTACAAGAGACACACCTTAGACTTAGAGACACAAACAAACTAAAACTCAAAGGATGGAAAAAAATATATCAAGCAAACAAAAAGCAAAAAAGAAGAGGAGTAGCAATATTAATTTCTGACAAAATAGACTTTAGACTTAAATCCACCATAAAGGATAAAGAAGGACACTATATAATGATAAAAGGGACAATGGATCAGGAAGACATAACCATATTAAATATTTATGCACCCAATGACAGGGCTGCAAGATACATAAATCAAATTTTAACAGAACTGAAAAGTGAGATAGACACTTCCACAATTATAGTAGGAGACTTCAACACACCACTTTCGGAGAAGGACAGGACATCCAGTAAGAAGCTCAATAGAGACACGGAAGACCTACTTACAACAATCAACCAACTTGACCTCATTGACTTATACAGAACTCTCCACCCAACTGCTGCAAAGTATACTTTTTTTTCTAGCGCACATGGAACATTCTCTAGAATAGACCACATATTAGGTCATAAAACAAACCTTTGCAGAATCCAAAACGTTGAAATATTACAAAGCATCTTCTCAGACCACAAGGTGATAAAACTAGAAATCAATAACAGAAAAACTAGGGAAAAGAAATCAAATACTTGGAAACTGAACAATACCCTCCTGAAAAAAGACTGGGTTATAGAAGACATCAAGGAGGGAATAAGGAAATTCATAGAATGCAACGAGAATGAAAATACTTCCTAGCAAAACCTCTGGGACACAGCAAAAGCAGTGCTCAGAGGCCAATTTACATCGATAAATGCACACATACAAAAAGAAGAAAGAGCCAAAATCAGAGAACTGTCCCTACAACTTGAACAAATAGAAAGCGAGCAACAAAAGAATCCATCAGGCACCAGAAGAAAACAAAGAATAAAAATAAGAGCTGAACTAAATGAATTAGAGAACAGAAAAACAATTGAAAGAATTAACAAAGCCAAAAGCTGGTTCTTTGAAAAAATTAACAAAATTGATAAACCATTGGCTAGACTGACTAAAGAAATACAGGAAAGGAAACAAATAACCCAAATAAGAAATGAGAAGGGCCACATCACAACAGACCCAACTGAAATTAAAAGAATCATATCAGATTATTACAAAAAATTGTACTCCAACAAATTTACAAACCTAGAAGAAATGGATGAATTCCTGGAAAAACACTACCCACCTAAAGTAACACATTCAGAAGTAGAACAACTAAATAGACCCATAACAAAAAAAGAGATTGAAACGGTAATCAAAAAATTCCCAACAAAAAAAAGCCCTGGCCCGGGCGGCTTCACTGCAGAGTTCTACCAAACTTTCACAGAAGAGTTAACACCACTACTACTGAAGGTATTTCAAAGCATAGGAAATGACGGAATACTACCCAACTCATTCTATGAAGCCACCATCTCCCTGATACCAAAACCAGGTAAAGACATTACAAAAAAAGAAAATTACAGACCTATATCCCTCATGAAAATAGATTCAAAAATCCTCAACAAAATTCTAGCCAATAGAATCCAACAACACATCAAAAAAATAATTCACCATGATCAAGTGGGATTTATACCAGGTATGCAAGGCTGGTTTAATATCAGAAAAACCATTAATGTAATCCATCACATAAATAAAACAAAAGATAAAAACCACATGATCTTATCAATTGATGCAGAAAAGGCATTTGACAAAGTCCAACACCCATTTACGATAAAAACTCTCACCAAAATAGGAATTGAAGGAAAATTCCTCAACATAATAAAGGGCATCTATGCAAAGCCAACAGCCAATATCACTCTAAATGGAGAGAACCTGAAAGCATTTCCCTTGAGAACGGGAACCAGACAAGGATGCCCGTTATCACCGCTCTTATTCAACATTGTGCCAGAAGTCCTAGCCAGGGCAATTAGGCTAGACAAAGAAATAAAGGGCATCCGGATTGGCAAGGAGGAAGTAAAGTTATCACTATTTGCAGATGACATGATCTTATACACAGAAAACCCTAAGGAATCCTCCAGAAAACTACTGAAACTAATAGAAGAGTTTGGCAGAGTCTCAGGTTATAAAATAAACATACAAAAATCACTTGGATTCCTCTACATCAACAAAAAGAACACCGAAGAGGAAATAACCAAATCAATACCATTCACAGTAGCCCCCAAGAAGATAAAATAGTTAGGAATAAATCTTACCAAGGATGTAAAAGCCCTATACAAAGAAAACTACAAAGCTCTACTACAAGAAATTCAAAAGGACATACTTAAGTGGAAAAACATACCTTGCTCATGGATAGGAAGACTTAACATAGTAAAAATGTCTATTTCTACCAAAAGCCATCTAGACATATAACGCACTTCCGATCCAAATTCCAATGTCATATTTTAAGGGGATAGAGAAACAAATCACCAATTTCATATGGAAGGGAAAGAAGCCCCGGATAAGCAAAGCACTACTGAAAAAGAAGAAGAAAGTGGGAGGCCTCACCTTACCTGACTTCAGAACCTATTATACAGCCACAGTAGTCAAAACAGCCTGGTATTGGTACAACAACAGACACATAGACCAATGGAACAGAATTGAGAACCCAGACATAGATCCATCCACGTATGAGCAGCTGATATTTGACAAAGGACCAGTGTCAATTAACTGGGGAAAAGATAGCCTTTTTAACAAATGGTGCTGGCATAACTGGATATCCATTTGCAAAAAAATGAAACAGGACCCATACCTCACACCATGCACAAAAACTAACTCCAAGTGGATCAAAGACCTAAACATAAAGACTAAAACGATAAAGATCATGGAAGAAAAAATTGGGACAACCCTAGGAGCCCTAATACAAGGTATAAACAGAATACAAAACATTACCAAAAATGATGAAGAGAAACCCGATAACTGGGAGCTCCTAAAAATCAAACACCTATGCTCATCTAAAGACTTCACCAAAAGAGTAAAAAGACCACCTACAGATTGGGAAAGAATTTTCAGCTATGACATCTCCGACCAGCGCCTGATCTCTAAAATCTACATGATTCTGTCAAAACTCAACCACAAAAAGACAAACAACCCAATCAAGAAGTGGGCAAAGGATATGAACACACATTTCTCTAAAGAAGATATTCAGGCAGCCAACAGATACATGAGAAAATGCTCTCGATCATTAGCCATTAGAGAAATGCAAATTAAAACTACGATGAGATTCCATCTCACACCAGCAAGGCTGGCATTAATCCAAAAAACACAAAATAATAAATGTTGGAGAGGCTGCGGAGAGATTGGAACTCTCATACACTGCTGGTGGGAATGTAAAATGGTACAACCACTTTGGAAATCTATCTGGCGTTATCCTAAACAGTTAGAAATAGAACTACCATACAACCCACAAATCCCACTCCTCGGAATATACCCTAGAGATACAAGAGCCTTCACATAAACAGACATATGCACACCCATGTTTATTGCAGCTCTGTTTACAATAGCAAAAAGCTGGAAGCAACCAAGGTGTCCATCAACGGATGAATGGGTAAATAAATTGTGGTATATTCACACAATGGAATACTACGCATAGATAAAGAACAGTGACGATTCTGTGAAACATTTCATAACATGGAGGAACCTGGAAGGCATTATGCTGAGCGAAATGAGTCAGAGGCAAAAGGACAAATATTGTATAAGACCACTATTATAAGATCTTGAGAAACAGTAAAAACTGAGAAGAACACATACTTTTGTGGTTACGAAGGGGGGAGGGAGGGAGGGAGGGAGAGGTTTTTTTATTGATTAATCAGTAGATAAGAACTGCTTTGGGTGAAGGGAAAGACAACACTCAATACATGGAAGGTCAGCTCAATTGGACTGGACCAAAAGCAAAGAAGTTTCCGGGATAAAATGAATGCTTCAAAGGTCAGCGGAGCAAGCGCGGGGGTCTGGGGAGCATGGTTTGAGGGGACTTCTAAGTCAATGGGCAAAATAATTCTATTATTAAAACATTCTGCATCCCACTTTGAAATGTGGCGTCTGGGGTCTTAAATGCTAACAAGCGGCCATCTAAGATGCATCAGTTGGTCTCAACCCACCTGGAGCAATGGAAAATGAAGAACACCAAGGTCACATGACAACTAGGAGCCCAAGAGACAGAAAGGGCCACATGAACCAGAGACCTACATCATCCTGAGACCGGAAGAACTAGTTGGTGCCCGGCCACAATCGATGACTGCCCTGACAGGGAACACACCAGAGGACCCCTGAGGGAGCAGGAGATCAGTGGGATGCAGACCCCAAATTCTCATAAAAAGACCAGACTTAATGGTCTGACTGAGACTAGAGGAATCCCGGCGGCCATGCTCCCCAGACCTTCTGTCGGCACAGGACAGGAACCATCCCTGAAGACAACTCATCAGACATGAAAGGGACTGGTCAGCGGGTGGGAGAGAGATGCTGATGAAGAGTGAGCTACTTGTATCAGGTGGACACTTGAGACTGTGTTGGCATCTCCTGTCTGGAGGGGGGACGGGGGGATAGAGAGAGAGGGAAGCTGGCAAAATTGTCACGAAAGGAGAGACTGAAAGGGCTGACTCAATAGGGGAAGAGCAAGTGGGAGTACGGAGTAAGATGTATGTAAACTTATATGTGATAGACTGATTGGATTTGTAAATGTTCCCTTGAAGCTTATTAAAATTTAATAAAAAAAAAAAAAAAGATGTCCCACGAGACCAGGGTCCTAATCCTTCAAGTCCAGAAATCTAATCCTATGAGCTGCTTGGTTATGCCTACGAAGTATCTGTAACTGAGCCCCCTATGTGACGGTACTCTTATTTACTTCCTGCAGTTGTTAGCTGCTATTGAGTTGGTCCCAGATTCATTAAGACCTCACACACAATAGAAGGAAAAGCTGCCCAGTCCTGCGCCACCCCTGCAGATAGACTTTTGTCATCCACAGGGTTTTCATAAGTAAATTACTAGGCCTTTATCCCTAGTTCAGCATCATAGGGAGATGCATTGGCTGGGTCTCCCTCATGAAATGGAAAAATTCTACCACTGAACCACCACTGGCCCCCTTATTTTAACTCTTAGGAAAACCATATTAATTCCTATTATCCTCATTTTTTCACAGAAGTCCACTCCGTGGTTTTATGGGTTGTAAATAGCAGAGTAGCTTCCAAATATTTTTCAAAGCATTCCAAAGTTGTATGCTCTCCGGACAACCAACTCTTAACTCTTGGTCGGTTAAGAGCTATGAGCAAATTTTTTTTTTTTTCTGGCTAAATTACAGGATTTTTTTCTTGTCTACTTTAAACAATCATAATTCTTACAGACTAAGCCAGTAAATCACTTGGTACTTGCCATGTTGACTCTGCAACTTTTTTTTTTTTACATCGCACTGTGGTATCTCTCCATTAGAATAAGTCATTGCTGTGGTAACCCTATGTGTTACAGAATAGAATTGCTCCACAGGGTTTCCTTAGCTGTAGCATTTACGGAAGCAGATCACCAGGCCTTTCTTCGATGGAACCACTAGGTGAGTTTGAACTGCCAACCTTTAGGTTGAGCACAAACCATTCCACTACCCAGGGACCAGGATTAGAATAAAGAAGTTTAAGAAGGACAAGAGGATAAGGGACAGAACTTTTAGTAAATGCCTTCTAGCTGCCAGGTGCTGCTCAGGCTATTTACATATGCTCTTTCTTAGTCTCTTCACAAGAGGCCCCACCAGCCTGGTTTTTAGACAGGGCTTTAAACTGATTCATTCAGGTTCGAACCCCTGCTGAAAATTTGCATTTCTAACAAGTTCCCAGGCAATGCTAATACTGCTGGTTAGGAATCAATTCTGAGAACCACTAATAGAGCAGTGGTTCTCAAAATTTATTATATGTAAGAATCACCTGGGAACCTGTAGCTTCCAATATAGTCCATCTGGGGTAGAAATGTAAATTCTCAGCAGATGTTCAAACTGGAATGAACTGCTTTTAAGCCCTGTTTATAGATGAGGAACCTCAGGCTTAAGGAGTTTAATTATCTTGTCAAAATCACATCCCTGGTAACAACAACAACAACAAAAAATGAAGATGAAGCCCATTACAGTCAAGTTGATTCCAACTCATAGCGACCCCATAGGACAGGGTGGAACTGTCTCATGGAGTTTCCAAATAATGTCTGGTGTATTCAAACTGCCTTCCTTTTGGTTAGCAGCTGTAGCTCTTAACTACTAGGCCACCAGGGTTTCCAAATTGCTGGTAAGTCATTCTAAATTCAAAGCGTACACTCTTTCCACACCCCACACTGCCTCTCTATCAGAATAGTGGTTCTCAACCAAGGGCAATTTGTCCCCCCTGGGACACGTGGCCACGTCTGGAGACATTTTTGGTTGTCACTCCTGGAAGGGGGTTAAGAGCTACTGGCATCTAATGGGTAGAGGCCAGGGATGCTGCTAAACATCCTACAATGCACATGACAGCCTCTACCACAAAGAATGATCTGGGCCCAATGTCACGTGTGCTGAGGTTGAGAAACTCTGCTCTAAAGTAACAGACTGATTTTTACCAAACATACCATTCTTTCTTTCTACAAACATCTACACTCAAATGAACCCTGCCCGCCATTCAAAGCAGACACCTAAGAGGGCCACGTACTTATTCCAACAATGTTCTCATGCTAACAGCACTTTCATAAACTTCTGTATGAAATTTTCTTCAAAGCCCAAGGGATGATCTTTGAAATCTCTTCCATGGCCAGGCGGGTCTATGGTTAGCTAATAAACATGATATTTGGAAAGGATCAGAAGTTGTTACGCAGCAATAGTAACTGCCACAGGCAAGCACCTGCTCCATGCTAGTACTCCTCCAAGTAATACTTACTACATGGTAGGTGTTAGGATCCCTTTTTAAGGATGAAAAACTAATGTTTCAGGAGACTAAGTGGCTTGACTATATCACTAATGTGATGGAGCCAGAATCTGTCCCAGATGTCTTTAAACTGCACATAATTGTACAGACTTCCTATCCCCCTTCTAGGAGTCCTTGGGTAGCGCAATTGGTTAACACGCTTGGCTGCTAACTGAAAGGCTGGAGGTTCCAATCCACACAGACCGTCTCAGAAGGCCTGGTGATCTACTTCCAAAAGTTCAGCCGCCAAAAACCCTGTGGAGCACAATTCTACTCTGACATGTATGGTCGCCATGAGCCTGAGTCGAATTGACGGCGACAAGTTTATGTGCCTTGGAAGTTGACTCAATGTAATGTCAAAGAAAAAAAATCCCTTCTTGACTGGAGAACCCCCAGAGAGTATGACCCCCGGACACCCTTTCAACTCAGTAATGAAGTCACTCCTGAAGTTCACCCTTCATCCATAGACAGGCCCATAAAACAAAAGGAGACTAAATGGGCACACCAGCCCAGGGGCAAGGACGAGAAGGCAGGAGGGGATAGGAAAGCTGGTAACGGGGAACCCAAGGGCAGGAAGGGACAGTGTTGGCATGTCATGGGCTTGGCAACCAATGTCACAAACCAATATGTGTATTAGTTGTTTAATGAGAAACGAATTTGCTCTGTAAGCCTTCATCTAAAGCACAATAAAAATAAATTACTCTAAAGCAAAGATGGGACTTTAAGGAGGCAGGGAAACTAGGGTACTGAAAAAAAAAAAAGACCAAACTTACTGGTTTTACAGAGACTGGAGAAACCCCAAGAGTATGGTCCCCGTATACCCTTATAGCTCAGTAATGAAGTCACTCCTGAAGTTCACCCTTCAGTCATAGACAGGCCCATAAAACAAAACTAGACAAAAGGGGCACACCAGCCTAGGGGCAGGGACTAGAAGGCAGGAGGGGATAGGAAAGCTGGTAACAGGGAAGCCAAAGTTGAGAAGGGGAGAGTGTTGAAATGTTGTCGAGTTGTTAACCAATGTCAAAAAACAATGCGTGTACTAGCTGTTTAATGAGGAGCTAGTTTGTTCTGTAACCCTTCATCTAAAGTACAATAATAAAAAATAAATAAAAGAATTCTTAAATTGGTTATATGCGAAAGTGATCACATTTTTTACTTATTGCTTTAAATAAAAAATAAATATAAAAAAAAAATCCCTTCCTCCTGCCAACACCAGAATATTCTGAAAAACGGCCCCAAAACCCATTGCTGTCTCATAGCAACTGTAAAGGACAGAGTAGAACCGCCCCATATGGTTTCCAAGGAGCGCCTGGTGGATTCAAACTGCCAAACTTTCAGATAGCAGCCGTAGCTCTTAACCACTACGCCACCAGGGTTTTCCTGAATAATGGCAGCGCTATCAAAATAAATACAGAGCATTGCACGGCCATCAATTTGAAGAGAACAAGTTCATTTGTAAAAGTTCAACTGTATGTGTGTGTACATACATACACATGTGTGTTTATATTTTTAATCCTCATTAATTTCAGGCACACCCCGTAAGCACTCACCTTCATGAGCTCATGGGCCTTCCACTGATGTCAATCAGTCCATGAGGGAGGAGGGACCAAAGGGAGGGAGCAAGAAGGAAGTAGACAGAAAAGGTAGCTATCCTAGTAGCAAGGAGACCAGTGGGTAGGAATGAAGGCAAACTGAAGTGGCAAGTCCTTTGAATAAATATTTTTCAAAAGGAAAACATGTATTAATGGCAAGGCCAGTGATAAGGAAAACAAAAAACCTAAAATGAGCTTTTCGCTATAAAAAGTATACATTATGACCTTGAAGTGAAACTACCCCTTCAAGTCACCTTTTAGCTAAATAGGTTATCTCATAAAGCAATGAACATCCCCTTAGAGTACTGTGTTCTTTCAAAAAATCAGCCATATGAGACCAAATGGTCAACAAATACTCTAAGGCATAGATGAGAAGGTTGGGGGGCTGGAAGACTAGGTTAATTGAAACATAAACAACGAGAACAAAAATAATGCGAATGCTGACGCAATGTAAAGAATGTAACCCATGTCAGTCAACAATTTGTGCAAATTGCTTAATTTCACCGAATATACAATGAAATATTATTTTTCAAAATTATGTATTATGAAAGTGGCTTCAATATTCAGCTATCATCTACGGAATTCTCTCATTCTATATGACAAGCCAGGACATATAAAGGGATAGGATTGCAAATGGAAGCCCTTGGCTTGTTTGGTTTGCGTTCCAGGCCAAAAAAAATCTAAACTAAAGCCTGCTGGGAAGAATTTGATTCTATCATGGTATTATGATCAGCAGCTTAGAAAACTAGTGTATGCAGAGTACTGTGCTAAAACCTGGAGTTCTAGTCCCAGACCTCTTGCTGACGAACTGTTGTTATACTTTGGGCTCTTGCCTTTCTTTGTTCTTCCTCTCTAAAATAAAGGGTATGGACTAAAGGATGTCTTATAAGTTTGCAGATTTCATGATTCTGTTCCCTGCCAGGAAAACAACAGCCCGTATGTATTCTTTGGCGACATGCTTTTAGGTACCTGAAGACAAGGCACAGTAAATGTGGGAAGACGGCATCTTTTTGTTACTGCTGACATGTTACAAAGAATGGATATTTATAGAAACACAAATTTAGGCAATGAAATCAGAGTGAACATAAACAGAAGAGACAAAGAAAAGGATGCCAATGGCTACTGTCAAGGTCAGCCCACCATGCCCTCCTGAGGGCAGGTGTCCCTCCAGCAGAATAATGACCTGGTTTGAAGCCCACTGGCTAAGGATGAGGCAACTGATGCAGGCTCTAGAAAAAGCTGTCTCCTTCCAGCCCTTATGGTGTAGGCTGGATTCAGTAGCACTCATCTAATATGCCCCACACCCACCGTTCCAACAGCCCACAAGGCAGCTTTTCTCTCCACAGCTATCCTTAAAACTCATTTAAGCCACAGAATGACACATCAGACAGTCTAATAAATGTGTCGCGCACTCACTTTCATCTCCACTTGCTGAGTAATTCGATGAGTTAAATTTCGCCAGAGTTGCTGCTGGTCTTGAATCAAAGATACAGGAAATAGAAAATGAGCAAGTTCCTACTTTGTGATAGGCAAGTTTTGTTTTGCTTTCCAGCTACAACTTTGGCTTCAATACTCTCTGGACCATCCTTCTGCCTGAGTCCCTGGTCAGAATCTTCCAACTGTGTTAGCGGATCTAACAAAGACCTGTCTGTAACAGCAACAGTAAATAAATATTGCTCACGAAGAACTCCATGCTGTTGAGAGGCAAGCAGATTTAACTGCCCAATGGAAACTTGAAGCAGCTTTGAAGGGCTTGTGCGTGCACTGAAGTGGAAGGTATGAGGGAAAATTGGCCAGCTCAAGCCAGCTTTCCTAGTAACACAGAGAACTTGCCATCCAAGTGCCAAACATCATTCATTACCGTCAACCTGTAGAAACTAATTTATGGACATGATTTGCTTCACTTCCTAAGAGTTAAAAGACAACTGTAATGCAGGAAAATTCAGTATTTGCCCATCCCTATTTTCTGCTTTATAGATACAAGGTAACTCCATAAACTACCTTAAAACTATCCTACTGCGACTATGTTGACAGCTGGCCAAGTTAAACCCAGAGCCAAGCGGCGACTGGACCTCATGTATCAACACTGCAATATTCAGAAAATGTCTAGTTTGGTGGAGAAGATGAGGTTCTCAGCATCAAGGACCCTGCTCTGGCCTACAACACAGAGCCATTGTCTCATGGCAATTTGTGTTCTCCAGTTCTGCTCATAAATACGGCACCCTTCTTTTCTATCGTGCAATGATGTTAACTCTACTTCTTAAACGAGTCCCCCTCAGTCTACAGTATCCATCCCTTATCGTGTACACACGGTACCATTAGCCACGTTTGGCTCCCTCACTTGTGTCTGCTTCACCTGCACTGGATGCTCCCTGAGTGCACCTTGCACGCGAAGAAGTCTTTGCTCGTACTCTGTCCTGTCTACATGTAACGGTCTTGTCACCATCCCCCGCCCATCCCACACTCTCTCAGGTCCATGGGGTCATTCTTACTAATTCTTCAAAAACCTAGCTCCAAAAACGTCTGAGAAGTGTCTCTAAAACACGCAAGCAAGTGAATTCCTCCCATAACACTTTGGACAAAGCTTCATTACGACATTTATCTCTCTGTGCTATGAGGATTTATTTACATGTCAGACCTCACAGCTAGAAGATATGTTCCAAAGACAGACTCCTTGAGGACAAAGACCATACCTTATCCATCTTCATAACCTTGGCATTTAGCACATGACTTGGCACATATTCGAACGTAGAATGAAAGAAGGAAGCAGAATTTAAAAAGTGGCTTGTTTCAAAACCCTAGACATGCGTTGCCATTCTTACCTATTCAGTGCAAATGCATAGTGGAACTTAATATTATGCTGATCAGCCAAGTCACACGTAGGCAGCATTTCCAGTGTCTCTACCAGCTTCACCATCGCGTCATAGTCCTGTTGGCAAGAGATCTCAAGATGAGAAAGGGAGAAATCACAGCTCTTCACAGATTATTCTGAACAGTTATAAATGTGAGATGGCCGTGACATTTAAAGACAGGCCTTTCCTTCCAGGGGGCATTTAGTGAAGTTACCTGTAGCCCTTAGTAGCACAAAAGATCAGAAAACAAGACAGATGAGAGAGAAAAGGACAGAGAAGGAATCCCTATTATCAAAGACCGCACAAGGACCAAATAAAAAGGGTTAAACCTAAAGGCAACAAGAGAGCAAATGAGCAGAGCATTCAGGAAAAGAGCTGTGAGTGAGAATGAGCTGGACATAAATGCCCAAGAAAACTTACCTTTCAAGTAAAGGGAAGTTCCTCCTATTTTGCCAGAGGCAATCGAGTCCATCTAAACCAGGATTTTTCAACCTCGGTACTATCAACATCTGGGCCGGTTCATTCTTACCTCTGGGGGGCTGTTCTGTGCACTGTAGGATGTTGAACGGCATCCTTGGCCTCTACCCACTAACTGCCAGTAGCATTCTCACCCCGACCCCAGTTGTTACAACTAAAAACGTCTCTAGATTTTGCCAAATGTCCTCAGATCGGCAAAATTGCCCCTGGTTGAGAACCCCCGCTCTAAACTACAATAAACTACCCAGGGAAAAATTGCTACCATGTCTGTCTCAGCTGAGTTCCCTGTTAGCAGCCCCACCTGCTACCCTCTCAGCCAGCCTTAGAATCATGGGTACTAGCCAACTCCCTAACAACCAGCTCCAGTTGCCCAGGGGGGCATCCCACCAAAATCCCAGGCCCATCTCGTGGCTCTGCACCTTGATGCTGGTGGCCCACAACATCTTCCAGGAATCTCCTGGCTCACCTAGAGCTTGAGAGTCCCATCAATGGAAGGTGATGAAAAGAAGAGATGCATGAAAGCAAGGAGGAGAGGAAGCCAGCAGCTGAAGGGAGCAAAAATTTCAAGAAAAGCTATTCCCATTCTCTTGTTCCTTGGGGTATACATGAATCATTGCCACAATCCCTAATTGCATCTGCTATTAAAACCAGTTACATGCATTCGTTTATCACTAGGGGCACAAGTTCCTTAGTTTTTGATTTACCACATTTCTCCAAAATCTAAAAAAACATCAGGTTATGGATGGATATCTCTCACTTAAAGACCTGTGGCCACCAACCTCCAACATGGCTTTGCAGAATTCTGCGGGTAGGGTACAGTATCTGTGTTCCTCCAAAGAGAAGGTAAGCTAGACACCTAAGTGGCTCAATGACATTAAACTTATCCATTGCTGTTGATTCCAACTCACCCTATAGGACAGACTAGACCTGCCTCACAGGGTTTCCAACGAGTGGCTGATGGATTTGAACTGCTGACCTCTTGGTTAGCAGCCAAACACTTAACCACTGCTCCACCAGGGCCCCGGCATTAAACTTGGAGGGAGAAGATGCCCCATTTCCTTCATGGTACCCTACAAGCCCTGTCTCAAGAACTCTCCAGAAGCCTCTGACACTTGCCTTGGAATAAACATCTGTGTTTCCCTGGGTCCTCTATTTGCCTCTGCTACCTCCTGCTCTCCTTGTCCCTGACAGGTGGTAGCAAACAAAGAAGATGACAAAGATCTAAAGGAAGTGGCATAGCAGAGAGAATAAGAGCGACGATAACAGAGCCACGCTGCCTCAGTTTGAATCCTAACTTCACCAACTGCTCTGTGACCTTGGGCAAGTTACCTTCTTTGTGCCTCACTGTCCTCACTGATACAATGGGGATAATCACAGCATATATCCCAAAGGGTTGGTTAAAAGGATTAGATGGATTAGTATTTGCGAAGTGTTTGAACAATGCCTAGCGTAACATGCATATACTCAGTTAAAGTCTGAGTTCCTTATACTGAGCAGACTTGTACACGAGGTCTCCTTGGAGTGGCCTTCTGAATGCATGCCATCCCAGATGTGGCCAAACCCCCTCCAATGTTTCCGCCACAACAGATTCACTGGGTGACAGATGACTTAGCTATGTCTATGAACAGCTGCCTTACTATACACACAGGAAGAGAGAACTTCATAGTAGTAGTTTCTTAGGCGAGGAAGGACTTGGCATATTTGAGCCTCATCTGAACATAGTTCATACCTGGATATCACGGTAGGACAGCAGTAAATTAATGACGATGTCTGAAGTCAGAACCTCAGTGTTATCCATGCGGAGTTTGATCCGAGCCAGCTCCTTTGCGAGTTCATCACCCTGGTATTTCTCTCTGGCTTTCCGAATGTCATTCAACAAGGTTTCTTTGTAATAAGCACTGGAGAGGGAGACACGAGAACTTCTTGTCACATTACATACACCCAGGTCTACCTACTTCCTTTCGTGGAGCAATCAAACATGGTTCTCACTGAGGTGGCTTATGCTAACACATGGGGGCCGCAGCCCAATCCTGAGACTCCCTGTGCTAGTAAACGGGGGACACTTGCTATTTCGATACTACTTGCTACTTAGATTTATCAAAACTAAGGAGCACAGTGGCACAAACGGGTAAGCGCTTGACTGCTAACTGGAAGGTTGATGGGTCAAACCCACCCAGTGGTGCCTCAGGAACAAGCCCCTGGTAGTCTACTCCCATAAAGATTACAGACAAGCAAACCCTATGGGGTAGTTGTACTCTGTCAAAGGGGGTCACTATGAGTTGAAATCGACTCAATGGCACCCAAAGACAATCACCAGTAAATGGAGCCTCTGGGTGGTGTAAATGGCTAACGTGGCAGACCTGAGTTGAAGTCAACTCATAGCAACTGTTAACCAGTAAATAGTTAAAAACAAATCAGTTCATTTGAACCTTGAAAATACTGTTAAAGTTGATCCAATCTGCCTTTGGAAGACACGTGGGACTTGCAACCCAACTCATCTCCTCTGGTATCTTCAAACACACAGAGGGCAAAAAGGTACCTTACCTGACTATCTCTTCCACTAGTAACAGAATATCACCAAGCCAAACAGAACCCCAAAAGCCAAAAACATAGTATAATGAGGACTTCTTTAAAAATTATTTTCTCTATCAGGTGTTCCATGCTCATAATCTCAAAACTTTTCCCAGTGATCGAGAACCTGGCAAAACTAGTCATGGCCTCAAGCAAGGAAGACACACAGAAGCCAGGGGGAAGCTTCTAGACAGCCTCGTCTTTGGCCCCCTCTCACTCTCCTTGTCATTTTGGACTGTCAGAATGGTTTTATGTAAAGTAAAATATAAAACTTCCTTCTTGTGGGCTGCTCCGTAAGGTTGTCTTCGCTACAGTCTAATGGAAGCAGATCATCAGGTCCTTCTTCTGTGGCGCTGCTGTGGGGTTTGAACCGCCAACCTTGCAGTTAGCAGTCAAGCACAACCGTTTGTGCCACTAAGGGACCTTAGATACTAATGGTGACGT
Source organism: Loxodonta africana (assembly GCF_030014295.1). Taxonomy (NCBI): domain Eukaryota; kingdom Metazoa; phylum Chordata; class Mammalia; order Proboscidea; family Elephantidae; genus Loxodonta; species Loxodonta africana. The sequence continues at coordinate 21,053,650 of NC_087369.1, forward strand.
TTAAAAACATTTAAAGCAGCTGAAAACCACACTGGGTCATTGAATTGTGGATGTAGACACAGTTGCCTAATGTTTGGCTGTGTCTGAACCAAATTAAAAAAAATTTTTTTTTTAATAACAAACAACAAAAAACCACGTTGAAGTATTTTGCCATATCCTCTTAAAGAACCAATGCTAGTATCTGGTACTTGGTTTAAAACCTTTATAAATGACCTATTTTGGTGTCCAGAGGCAGATTTATGATGACCATACCAAAAAAAAAAAAAAACCGTTGCCACGGAGTCAACTCCAACTCACAGCGACCATACAGGACAGAGGAGAACTACCCCATAGGGTTCCCAAGGAGTACATGGTGGACTGGAACTGCTGACCTTTTGGTTAGCAACTATAACTCTCAACCACTATGCCACCAGGGTTTCCACAATGACCATAGGTTGACCTAAACATCTTGTCTGTGCACTGCCTGCCAAGCACTGTCAATCCATTAAGTAGCTGAAATGATCTAACTGTAGGGAACAAAATTAAGTTACTCATTGAGGAAGTAAACTACATGAAATTAGTCTCCAGAAAAGGAGAAACACTAAATGAGAATGAACAGGAACAAATGTTATTTACTTTTACTAAGTATAAATAAACTTGCAGACCGTACACAGCCTGGTCCTAGCCTCAGAAGATGACGATGAAGGGGTGCCCCACAGCAGTGGCATCACTAGGGTTGGTGTCACCCAGTGTGGTAGCTCATGGTGTGACACCCCCCCCAACGGGCCTCCTCCCATACCAGACCATGCAGAATCCTTAGTAATGTTTTTGGTACTGTTGGTCATGAATTATAATTCCTGTATATCACTCCTTCTTTCCCTTTAATTACTACTTCATTCTCAAAAAAGGTATTGATATAGGTTCACGAATACTAATTACCACAATATTGTAGCTATAACACCAGAAAATTTGACAAAATCAGCAACTATAACAAAACAGCAGCAATGAAACCACAGCGTGTGCTTATAGCGTGTGCAGAGGAAACCACCTGATTCGAAGCATCGTTGTACTTGAGTAATAACGACAGCTATGACTGGAGTGCATCAGAGGGTTCTAAGAGTAAATTACCATAGTCTTAGCCTTGTTTGATACATGTAAGCAGGGCTTATGAAAAATGTTTTTGTTGTTATAACTAACTACAGGGATATTTTTATTAAAAAATAATAAATTTCTCATCCCATCCAGAGCAACAGAGAATGATGAAAACCAAAGACACAAGAAAAATATTAGCCCAAAGGACTAAAGGACCACGTGAAGCAGAGACTCCACCAGCCTGAGACCAGAAGAACTAATGGTGCCAGGCTACCACCACCAGTGGCTCTGACAGGGATCACAACAGAGTCCCAGACAGAAAGAGAAAGATGTAAAACAGAATTCAAATTCATGAGAAAAGATCACTTACTGCTCTGACAGAGTCTGGAGGAACCCCTGAAACTACAGCCTCTGGACACTGCTAACCCAGAAGTGAAACCATTCCCACAGCCCAGTTTTCAGACAAAGATTAAACAGGCCTATAAAACAAAAAATAACACACGTGAAGAACGTGCTTCTTCGTTCAATCAAATATATGAGACCAAATGGGGAACTCCTGTTCAAAAGCAAGATGAGAAAGAAGCGACAGGAGCTGACTGAATGGACATAGGGAACCTGGGGTGGAAAGGGCGAGCGTGCTAACGCATTGTAGGGATTGCAACCAACGTCACGAAACAATATGTGTATAAATTTCTGAATGAGAAATTAACTTGAGCTGTAAGCTTTCCCCGAAATCACAATAAAACTAAAGTAATAATAAAATTCTGCTGAAACACTGCACAAAAATTCTGGACAGTCATTTTGGTATCACCCCGTCAGTGCCACCCGCTGTGGTCTGCATCCCCCACACGATCCCTAGTGACACCACTGCCCCACGGGAGGGTTCTGATATAAAAATACCAATGCATTGCTGTCATTGATTCTTTCCTTCTTTGTCTATTGCTTCTCATCCCAATGATGAGCAAATTAGCAGATCCTGCCAGGTGTTTAAAGTTTGATCACTAATCCCATGAGCCATTAAGTTGGGCAACAGCTGCTGCATTTGGTGGACAATAAAGGTATCAAAGCTATTAAAGTATTATTAGTTTAGCCTGACAAGTAAAAAGTTATGCTATAGTTTAACCTTGTTTTCATGAGTAATTCTGAAAAATAGTTTTAATAAGCTAGGAACCACTAATAAGTACAGTAACTTATAAGTAAATCAACCCAATACTAAAGTAAGCATCGCTCAGGGACATCAGATATGTAATAAACACATGGCCATTGCTCCTTATGGTAAGCAGGGAAGATGTTGCTAATCAATGTGAACTTGGAAATGGCTTCCAAATCCTTTCAGCCACCCAGGGCTCCTTTATCATCTATCAGAATCAGCATTTGAGCTTAAAATCTACAGACCAACCCTGTTAAAAAAAAAAAAAAAAAAGCCCCACTCATGGAGACCCATGTGTTTCTCAGTAGAAACTGCACATAGGGTTTTCAATAGCTGCGATCTTTTAGATGTAGATCCAGGACTTTCTACCAAGACACCTCTAGGTTAGTAGCCCAGTACTTAATTGTTTTTGAGACCCAGGGACTCCACACTTAACCAAAAACCAAACCTGTTGCCGTTAAGTCGAGTCGATTCTGACTCACGGCAACCCCATATGTTCAAAGTAGAACTGCTCCATAGGGTTTTCAAGGCTGTTAGCTTTCAGAAGCAGATCACCAGGCCTCCCTTTCAAGGCATCTCTGAGTGGGGTTGGAACTACCAGCCTTTCGGCTAGTAGTCAAACACAACTGTTTGAGCCACCCAGAGATTCCCTATCCCTGTTAGGCATGTTTTAAACCACAAGCCCAATGTACCCTCTCACATTATCAGACATCTGCCAGTTCATGGGGTAGGAATACGCCAACAGGTCTTTCAAGTCCTTTCAAATTAAACCAAAGTCCAAAGAGTTGTTTTCCTACCAATAACATCCATAAGAAACAAACTTGCATTTCTCGCAAAGACCTGGACTTAACCTGCAGATTCAAGCCAGCCTACACCTCCTTTCTCAGACCTGAAAACATGGTATTGGGAGAGCTTTCTCTCTAAATTTCACTAAAATGTTAGTTCTGCAATCAGAGAATACTTAGCAAGAGGAGGCCAAGTGAGGTTTTCCTGGAATGTGCTACCAAACATCCCATTTGCTTTCAATGTTCCATGTGACCACACGCATCTGGGATTCCAGTCTTATTTTCCCTTTACCTTTGGTAGAAGAAATTCTCAAGTATATGTTATGGGACTGAAAAAGACAGTGCACCGTTAACAAGTGTGTTGTTATTGTATTGCCTGGAGTCAATTTTCAACTCATGAACCAAAAAACCCAACCTGTTGCTGTTCAGTTGATTCCAATTCATAGCGACCCTATAGGACAGAGTAGAACTGGCCCACACAGTTTCCAAGGAGCAGCTGGTGGATTCAGACTGCTGACCTTTTGGTTAGCAGTCTGAGCTTTAGAACTGCCCCATAGGGTTTTCTAGACTATAATCTTTATGAAAGTAGATTGCAAGGTCTTTCTCCCATGGAGCTGCTGGGTGAGTTTCCAACCGCCAACATTTTGGTTAGCAGCTGAGTGCTTAAGTGTTGCACCATTGGGACTCCTTAACCAAGTGAGTACCTCATGCAAATACTACGATATTAACACTCCACGATAAGGGTGCTACAATTTGGGTCAAACCTTAACGTGTGGAACTTTAAATTTCTTCCTAAATTCCTTCTGCCAATTATTCAGATTTTCATTTGTTTTAGAAGGACAAATTCTTCTTGTGACATGACCGCAGGAGTAAATCCTGTAAATTGGCTGCAAGTAAAAACAACTGAATTCTCTGGTTAAGTAGATTCATTTTTTTTTTTTTGCCCTTAGCTTTAAAATAAGAAAAAGATTTTTAAAAATTTGATTCTAGAAAAATATATATAACAAAACACTTGCCATTTTATGTGCACAATTCAGGGACGTTAATTACTTTTACTCCCTTGTGTAGCTATCACCATACCCATTTCCAAGGGACAGAGTGAGAACACTTTAAGGTACAGTTTCTTGAACACGGAGGCTCCAAGCAGTGAGCTGACTTTTACAAGGCTTCACAACAAGAACTGCCTGACCAAAGACTCCCACTGTATCCACTTCTAAATCAGCATCACACAATTTCCAACATAAATCTAAAAAGAACTTACCACGGTACATCCTAAGAACCTCAGCAACTGAGGAGGGGTTAAATTAGGCCCAGAAACTATGCTAAAACAGGAAATCTTCAAGGTGAAAGAGATGAATTTCCCAAGGTCACACAGGAGGCAGCCTAATCCTGGCCTCCTACCTACCTCCACGTCCACTCTCTTTTGGCTACAGTTCAGTGGCCCAATTCAGTGAGGAGTGAGGGGCCATGAGGAGCCCTGGTGGTGGAGTGGTCAAGAGCTTGGCTACTAACCAGAAGGTTGGCAGTTCAACTTCCCCAGCTGCTCCTTGAAAACCCTGTGTGGCAGTTCTACTCTGTCCTATAGGATTGCTATGAGTCAGAATTGACTCGACAGCAATGGGGGGAGGGGCAACGAAGGACTGCAGTATGACTTAAAAATAATTGGCCGAACATATACCACTTCATCCTATTAGTAGAATAGCAATTAATAAGGAAAAAGAAACAACAGGTGCTGACAAACTTGTGGAGAAACTGGAACCCTCAGCCATTGCCAGTGGGAATGTAAAATACTACAGCCACTGTGGAAAACAGATTAGCAGTTCCTCAAAAAGCTGAATATAGAATTACCATATATGACCAGCATTTCCACTCCTAGGCATATACTCAGGAGTAGCAGAGGCAAGAACACAAAGAGAAACCCGTACAACAGTGTTCATTGCAGTACTCACAACAACCAAAAGGCACAAAATCTGAGTGTCCGTCAACAGGTGAATGGATAAACAGAATGTAGTATAGGCATACAATGGAATTTCACACGACCACAAAGAGAAATGAAGTCCTGAAGCGTGCCACAACATGGAGGAATCTGAAAAACACCACGCTGAGCAAACTAAGTCAGGGGAAAAGGATACTGTATGATCTCACTTATATGAAATAAGCAAATATATAGAAACTGAAGATTATTAGTCATTACCAGGGATGGGAGGAAGGGGGAGCTTTTACTTAGGGGTCACTCAGTTTGTCAGTGGTGACGGGATGATTTTAGAAAAGGACAGTGAGAATGGCTTCACGACTTGAAGAATATATCGATGTTACTGAATTGTACATGTAGGAATTATTGAAATGGCTGTATTTGTTTATGTAGATCTTGACCAGAATAAAAGCAAAAAAAAAATTTGGTCCTAGGTATATACCCAAAAGGACTGAAAGCAGGAACGCAAATGGACACTTATACACAAATATTCACAAGAACACTATTCTTAATAGGTGAAAGTTGGAAACAAACCAAGTACCCATCAACAGATGACTGGATAAACAGAATGTGGTACCTACATAAACAGAATAAAACTCAGCCATAAAGAGAAATGAAGTCTTGATATATACCACAACATGGATAAAAGCCTTCAAAACATTCTGCTGAGCGAAATCAGTTATGAAAAGATAAATATTATATGAAATATCCAGAATGGACAAATATGTGGAGACCAAAGCTTAATAGTGGTTACCATGGGTAGGCGGGAGGGGGAAAGAGCAGCCACTGCTTAGTGGGCAGAGAGTTACTGTTAATGGTGAAGGAATAACTGGGAATGTCGCTAAATTGTACATATAAAAATGAACTGACAGGTATTTTGTATTATACATTTTTAAAACAATTAAAAAAGATATTGGCCAGAGTTCCCCATTCTCAGGGCACTCTGGTCACTTGAGGAATAGCACCACCATGAACATGAAAAGAAACCTGTGGCAAGGCTCCAGGGGATGCTGGTTCCTGATGGGAATTACCATGAGGTTACGTGGATGTCCTTGAGGAGGCTAATGAACCTGTCCACCAGGGGCACACACAGTGGGCCTAGGACGGTGTCCCGGTTGGGATGCACGTACTCCGACGCACGCCTCTGGGCATCGCTCTCACAGCAAAAATAATCCTTGCCTGGCGTCACAATGTACGGGATGAAATAATAATTTCCACTAGATGCCTGGAAAAAAGAAAGAAAAGTGTTTCAGAAAGTAATTGATGCAGAAGTACAGCTGTGGTTTTGGGCAGACGGGACCCTGATGGAAATGATGCCTGAGTTGATGACCTACGTTGCAAAATCATTATATATCCATTAGGCTACAAAAACACCACACGTCTGTCAGTCTGTCACATTGTGGTGGCTTGCGTGTTGCTGGAAACTATGCCACCAGTATTTCAAATACCAGCAGGGTCACCCAAGTGGACAGGTTTCAGCTGAGCTTCCAGCCTAAAATAGACTAGGAAGACCCCTAAAAAAAATTGGCCAGTGAAAACCTTATGACTAGCAGAGGGACATTGTCTGACATACTGTCAGAAGATGAGGCCTCTCAGGTTGGAAGATACTCAAAGTACGACTGGGGAACGGCTGCCTCCTCAAAGTAGAGTCAAACTTAAAGACGGACTCCAGCTTTCGGGGACCTTCATTTGCTTAGGTGGTACAACTCAAAACAAGAAAAAGCAGCTGCAAACATCTGGTAATAACAGGAAAGTACCACGTATGAACTATAAATCTAGAGAAATTGGAAGCTGTCAAAACTGAAATGGAATGCATAAACATCAACATCCTGGGCATTAGTGAGCTGAAATGGACTGGTAGTGGCCATTTTGAATGGGACAATCACATGGTCTACTGTGCCAGGAATGACAAATTTAAGAGAAACAGTGTCACATTCACTGTCAAAAAGATTTCAAGCTCTATCCTGAAGTACAATGCTATCAGTAATAGGATCATATCCCTATGTCTATAAGGAAGACCAGTTAATATGGCTTTTATTCAAATTTATACAGCAACCACTAATACTAAAAGATGAAGGAATTGAGGATTTTTTATCAACTTCTGCAGTATGAAATTGATCAAGCATGCAATCAAGATGCATTGATAATTATTGGTGACTGGAACGCAAAAGTTGGAAACAGAAGGAGGATCAGTAGTTGGAAAACATGGTTTGGTGACAGAAATGACGTCAGAGATCACACAATAGAACTTTCCAAGACCAACGACCTGTTCACTGGAAATACTTTTTCAACAACATAAACAGCAACTGTACACATGGACCTCACCAAATGGAACCCACAGGAATCAAATCAGCTACATCTGTGGAAAAAGACAATGGATAGGCTCAACGTCCTCAGTCAGAACAAGGTCAGGGGCCAAATGAGGAACACACCATCAATTGTACAAATGCAAGTTCAGGGTGAAGCTGAAGAAAATTAAATCAAGTCCACGAGAGCCAAAGTACTATCTTAGCATATCCCACCTGAATTTAGAGACCATCTCAAGAATAGATTTGAGGCAGTGAACACTAATGACTGAAGAACAGATGAGTTGTGGGATGATATCAAGAACATCATACACAACAAAAGTAAAAAGGTCATTAAAAAGATAGGGGGGAAAAGGCTAAAATGGATGCCAGGAGAGACTCTAAAACTTGCTCTTGAAAGCAGAGTAGCCAAAAAGAAAAGACCAGACTTGCTGGCCTAACAGAGACTGGAGAAACCCTAAGAGTATAGCCCCCAGTGACTCAGCTCAGTAATGAGGCCACTTCTGAGGTTCACCCTTCAGCCAAAGATTGAACAGGCCCATGGTAGAAAACAAGGCTGAAGGGGCACACCAGCCCTGGGGCAGGGACTGGAAGGCAGGAGGGAATAGGAAAGCTGGTAATAGGAACCCAGGGTTGAGAGGGGAGAGTGCTGACATGTCCTGGGGTTGTTAAACAATGTCATAGAACAATGTGTATACTAACTCTTTGATGAGAAACTAGTTCTGTAAACATTCATCTAAAGTGCAATAAAAAATAAAAAACTAGAACACACACACATGATAAAAATAGAGTAGCTAAAGCAAAAACAAAATGATTAAGTAAAAGAGCTAGACAAAGTACTACAATGAAATGTGCAATACTTGGAGTTAGGAAGCCAAAAGGGAACAACACACTTGGCATTTCTCGAGCAGAAAGAACTCGAGTTTCAATACCGAAGGATTCTACAGGGAAAATATTAAATGATGTAGAAAACATCAAAAGAAGATGGAAGAAATACAGTCACTGTACAAAAATGAATTGGTCGACATTCAAATATTTCAGGAGATAGCATATGATCAAGAACCAATGATGCTGAAGGAACAGGTCCAAGCTGCACTGAAGGCATTGGCGAAAAACAAGGCTCAAGGACCGCCCTGAGAGGGAACACAGCAGAGAATCCCTGATGGAGCAGGAGAAAAGTGGGATGCAGAACTCAAATTCTAGTAAAAAGACCAGACTTAATGGTCTGACTGAGATGGGAGGAACCCCAGAAGACATGGCCCCCGAACTCTGTTAACCCACAACTAAAACCATTCCCGAAGCTGCCAACTCTTCATAGATTAGACTGGACTATAAGACATAAAATGATACTCATGAAGAGTGTGTTTCTTAGTTCAAGTAGATACACGAGACTAAATGGGTAGTTCCTGTCCGGAGGCGAGATGAAAAAGCAGAAAGGAATAGGAGCTGGTTGAATGGACACGGGAAACCTGGGGTGGAAAGGGGGCATGTGCGGTCACATGATAGGGACAGCAACCAGGGTCACATAACAATGTGTGTATAAATTTTTTTATGAGAACTTGAGCTCTAAACTTTCACTTAAAGCACAACTGGAAAAAAAAAAGTCTCCAGGAATTGATGGAATACCAACTGAGATGTTTCAACAAACAGATGCAAAGCTAAAAGTGCTCACTCATCTATGTGAAGAAATTTGGAAGACAGCTACCTTGCCAACCAATTGTAAGAGATCCACATACATGCTTATTCCAAAGGAAGGTGATCTAACGAAATGCAGAAACTATCATTAATATCACACACAAGTAAAATTTTGCTGAAGAAAATTTTAAAAATGGCTGCAGCACTACATCAACAGGGAACTGCCAGAAGCTCAAGCCAGATTCAGAGGAATATATAGAACCAGGGATACCATTGCTGATGTCAGATGGATCCTGGCTGAAAGCAAAGAATACCAAAAAGATGTTTACCTGTGTTTTATTGAATGTGCAAAAGCATTCAAGTGTGTGGATCATAACAAATTATGGATAACTTTACAAAGAATGAGAATTCCAGAGCACTTGTGTTCATGCGGAAACCGTACATAGACCAAGAGGCAGTCGTTCAGATAGAAAAACGGGATACTGAGTGGTTCAAACTCAGGAAAGGTGTGCACCAAAGTCGTATCTGTTCACCATACTTATTCCGACTCAATGTGATCCTAGAGCACAGAGCAGAACTACCCCATGAAGTTTCCAAGGCTGTAAATCTTCACAGATCTTTTTCCCAAGGAGCAGGTGGTGAGTTCGAATTGCCAACCTTTCAGTTAGCAGCCAAGCGCTTAACCATTGTGCCACCAGGGCTCCTTAATACTCAGGTAAAACTATCTTTTTTCTAAGGGGTAATTGTAGCTTGGCTACTAATCGTGATGATCTTCAAAGAGCATTCAAGGGGTGCTCAATTTCAAGCTTATCTAGAGGATTAAAATTCATTCTTACCATTACATTCGATCTTTGGTCTACACTGCCTCTGTGAAAAAGAGGATTTTGACAAATTTATGTTACGTGCTGTCACGGATGCTGGCTCAAGTGGCAAAGCCATGGCAGCAGAGGCTGGTGAAGGCTTCTCTCCACAGCTAGAAGCTCTGACCCTCTGAGAACCGTTTAGCCCGTTAAGAGAAAACTGAGCAAGAAAGAGAGGGACTCCATGAACACTGAAACCAGCTGAGCAAGTTTAATGAACAGGACTAGGGAGATGGCAGGAATCTTGGGAAAGGAAAAACACCTCCACTGAGAAAATCTTCTAAGTAAATGCTCCAAAAAATTTTTTTTATTGCACTTTAAGTTTACAAATCAAGTGAGTCTCTCATACAAATTTATATACACCTTGCTATGTACTACTCCTAGTTGCTCTCCCCCTAATGAGACAGCACACTCCTTCTCTCCATCCTGTATTCCCCATGCCCATTCAAAGCCAGCTTCTGTCCACCTCTGCCTTCTCATCTCACCTCCAGACAGGAACTGTCCACATAGTCTCGTGTGTCTACTTGATCCAGGAAGCTCATTCTTCACCGGTATCATTTTCTATCTTATAGTCCAGCGCAATCCCTGTCTGAAGAGCTGGCTTGGGGAATGGTTCCAGTCTTGGGCCAACAGAAGGTCTGAGGGCTATGACCTCCAGGGTCCTTCCAGCTCTCAGTCAGACCACTCAGTCTGGTCTTTTTATGAAAATTTGGGGTCTGCATCCCACTGCTCTCCTGCTTCATGAGGGATTCTCTGTTGTGTTCCCTGTCAGGGTACTCACAGGTTGTAGCCAGGCACCATCTAGTTCTTCTGGTCTCAGGCTGATGTAGTCTCTGGTTTATGTGGCCCTTTCTGTCTCTTGGGTCATAATTACCTTGTGTCTTTGGTGTTCTTCATTCTCTTTTGCTCCAGGTGGGTTGTGAATATTCCAAAATTTGACGGAACAAAATTAGGACTAATGACTAAATTTTAAAAAGCGATTCATGAATTACAAAATGAAAGCAGAGGCTTTTGAATGCATTACTTTTGTTCTTTTTTTTTTAATCTATTTTGTTGTTGAGAATCTACACAGAAAAACACAACAGCAGTTCAACCATTTCTAATGTACAATTCAGTAACAGCAAATACATTCTTCTGAGTTGTACAACCACTCACCCTCCTTTTCTGAGTTGTTCCTCCCCCATTAACAGACTCACTGTCCCCTAAGATTCCTATCTAATCTTTCAAGTTGCTCTTGTCAGTTTGATCTCATATAGTTCTTAAAAGAGCATAATGCTTAAGGCAGACATTTTTCACTAGCTAAGCTAAACTATTGTTTGGAGCCCTGGTGGCACAGTGGTTAAGAGCTTAGCTGCTAACCAAAAGGTCAGCAGTTGGAATCCACAAGCCACTCCTTGGAAACTCTATGGGGGAATTCTACTCTTGTCTTACAAGGTTGCTATGGGTCAGAATTGACTCAAAGACAACAGGTTTTTTGATTTTGTGTTTTTAATTGTTTGTAAGAAAGACTTCAGGGGATATTTTTGGTTTAAGGCTTAAAGATTATCTCAGGGCAATAGTTTCAGAAGTTCATCCAACCTTCACGGCTCCAGGAAATCTGGAGTCCATAAGATTTGAAATTCTGTTCTGCATTTCCCCCTTTCGATCAGGATTGTTCTACAGAATCTTTGATCAAAATGTTCAGTAATGGTAGCCAGGCATCATCCAGTTCTGGTCTCACGGCAAAGGAGGCAGTTGTTCGTGGAGGAAATTAGCCACACATTCTATATCCTCCCCCCTATTCCTGACTCTCCTTCCTGTATTGCTCCAGGTGAACAGAGGCCAATTGTTGTGCTTAGATGGCCAATTTCAAGCTTTTAGGACCCCAAGCAGTACACAACAATACTAGCAGGTAGAACAGAAGCACTAAAAATTAGGCCAATGAACTGGAATGTCCCATGAAACCATGACCCTAGTCCTCCAATCAAGAAACCAAATCCCATGAAGTGTTTGGTTGTATATAAGCAGCCTCGGCAGCTACTTTTTTAAATTGTTGTAACTATATCACAGAACTTTTGCCAATTCAACTTTTTACAGGTGTACAACTTACGGACAGCAATTACAATAATTAGCTGTGCAACCCTACCCTTAACCAATGTGATAGTTCCATCACCATTAACCCTGCTGTTTCCCCTCCCTCCTGCCCCTGATAACCACTAATAAAGTGAGGTCATACAATATTTGTCCTTTTGTGATTGACTTATTTTACTCAGCTTGATGTTTTCCAGCTGCATCCATCCATAACACGTATCAAGACTATCACTTTTATTCTTACAAAGAAAAAGGGACCCAAACATCTTTAAGTGATAGAACACATTCAGACATTTTTTGGTGGGGAGACCAGAAATGAAAAAGAAAAAACATTGATTAGCGTAACACATGTTCAAGAGTGAACTAGGATCAGATATTCTAATTGGTACATTTAGAAATGGAAATATCTGGAGAAATTAGCTCATTAAAATAAATTTAGCAATGGCAGCATAGTTTCCTACATAAAGAGGCATTAGAACCAGTATGCTAACCACATTAATATGTAAACCCTTATTCTAAACACCCTCTCCAAATATTTCCAAAAGGATGATTCCGATACAGTAAGTAAGGGCAGAGTCAAAACCACTGAGCCCTCCTGCTAACTTGGCCAAGTGGAATTTCCAGAATCATTACTATCTACAAATGTCACCACCATGAAAAGAATGTCCTATTATATCACTGGGTTAAGGCATAGGTACAGGTTAAAAAAGTTCTCATTGTAAAAGTGCAATTATAGTCTTAACATCATACTTTTTAAGAGCTCCCTAACACTATACCTAAAAGGAGCCCTGGTGGCACAATGGTTAAGCACTCGGCTGATAACCAAAAGGTTGGCAGTTTGATCCCACCAGCAGCTAAATGGGAGAAAAGACCTAGTGATGTCTTCTGTAAAGATTACATACAGCCTGGGAAACCCTATGGGGCAATTCTACTCCATCTCTGTCTATGGGGTCACATGAGTCAAAATCGACTTGATGGCATACAGCGACCACAACACTCTTACTCTATCTGGTAAATATGTATAGTATACTTAACCATTCTCCTATTGTCTGACTTTGTTTTGAAAATTTCCTTACTGTAAATAACACTAAGATGAACATCTTTGTGCATCTGTTATCTTTCTTTATACTGTGGTCTTAAGGACAGCTTCCTCGGAGTGAAATTACTAGAGCAAGTTTAAGGTTCTTGATATGTGTGGCCAAATTGCTTTCAAAAAAGGATAAAGCAATTTACATTTCCACTAGCAGAACGTGAGGGCATGCCTATTTTATCATCCTCTGGCAGAACTAGATAGTGTTTCATTATTCACATTTGCTAAGTTAGGTGAAAAAGAAATACCTTATCAACACTGTAACAGGAAGTCAGTACAATCTCAATTCAAGCATATCAAGGTGGAAAGAATTCAGAGGAGCCAAGGACTGAATCCTAGCTCTGCCCCATAGTAGATGGATGACCCTGGAAAATGTACTGGTCTACATAAACTTCAGTTTTCTCATCTTTAAAATGGGGTTAATACCATCTCTATAGGGCAGTTCTACTGTGTCCTGTAGGGTCGCTATGAGTCGGAATCGACTCGACAGCGCTGGGTGTTCTTTTTTTTTTTTTTATACCTCATAAGATGGTGGAGGCTTGAATGTTGCTATTTGTATAAAATGCTTTACACACAGTAGGTATTCGAGAAATAGCTATGTGTATTAGCTCTAAGGAGCCCTGATGGCACTGTGGTTAAAGCACTCAGCTGCCAACTGAAAGGTTGACTATTTGAACCCGCTAGCTGCTCTGTGGGAGAAAGATGTGGCAGTCTGCTTCCATAAAGATTACAGCCTTGGAAAACCTATGGGGCAGGTTCTACTCTGTACTATAGGGTCATTATGAGTCAGAATCTACTTGATGGCAATTGGTATTTGTCAATACCTCTCGATCAAACTGAGGGTTCAATTCATTCTTGGGGGTCCATGAACTTGAATGAGAAAAAAAATTACATCTTTATTATTATTTGCCTTTCACTGAAATAATACTTCCTTCTATTAAGGATGTAGGTTATCACATCAGTTAAATTAGCCAACAGCTTCTATAAAGATTACAGCCAAGAAAACCCCATGGAGCAGTAACAGATGGGGTCATCATGAGGCAGGGCCTATTGACAGCAGCTTTTTTAAACAACATCTTGTAATGCAAATGGGGTATAAATCCTTAGTGAAAAAATGAAACTAAAGAGCCCAAGAGATTGTTTCCAAAAAAAACTTTAGGGAGCAAATGAACTAACACGGGGCAATAATCTTTTTAAAAAATTATTCAACATGCCCATGTTTGACAAAGTCAACTTATTAAGAAAGAAAATCCAGTTGGATGCCACTCAAAAAAAAAATTACAAAATCTAAGCCTAGCAATAGAGAATTCTTTGTCTAGCCCGTTAAAGGAGAATTTTTTAATCAGCACACATGCACATCCAGGGAAAGGCAGGGGTTTTCTTTATTTTTAATGTCAATGTAAATAAAAACCTATTCTCATGTCGATTCCAACTCACAGCCACCCTACAGGACAGAGTAGAACTGCCTCATAGGGTTTCCAAGGCTGTAACCTTAAACCTTTGCGGAAGCAGACTGACACATCTTTCTCCAGCAGACCGGCTGGGGGGTTCGAATAGCTGACTTTTAGCTAGCAGCTGAGTGCTTAACCACTGTACCACCAGGGCTCTTTTAAGGCAAATAGCATTCTATACTACTGCTTTTCTAACTTACCTGGTGGGTGGTATAGATGGCTAAGCACTGAGCTACCAGGGAAAAGGTTGGCTGTTCAAATTCACCCACAGGCACTTCAGAAGAAAGGCCTGGCAATCCACTTTGGAAAAAATCAGCCATTGAAAACCCTCTGGAGCACAGTTCTACTGAAACACATGGGGCTGCCATGAGATGAAATCGGGTCAACTGCAACTGGTTCGCTTGTAAACTTTGGAAAGAGGAACAAATATACAGAAGCTGAATGACAATCTCAACTAGAAAACCAGGCTATCGAGTCAGTTAAAGGTAAATGAAGCTATCCCTGGCTGGAAACATGCCATGTGGTGCCAACTGAGCTAGTATCATAGTTCATTGGCTTTGTCCAAACAACTGCCGTGGCCACCATAAATCACAGAATTACTTTAGAGCTGGCACAAATCTCAGAAATCACCTGAGTAACCTTCCTCATTTTATAGAGGAGGAAACAGAGCCAGCAATGTTAACCAACTGGCCGTGACACGCATACGTGTGCGTGCACGGAGTCCCTGGGTGGTCCAAAGAAGAACCCTGTTGGCACAGTGGTTAAGTAAAGATTACAGCCTTGGAAACCCTACAGGGCAGGTCTACCCAGTCCTACAGGGTTGCTATGAGTTGGAAGCAACTAGACAACAATAAGTTTTTGTTTTTGGGGTAGCGCAAATGGCTAACATGCTCGGCTGCTAATGGAAAGGTTAGAGGTTCAAGTCCACCCAGAGGTGCCTCAGAAATAAGGCCTAGCAATCTACTCCGGGAAAATTAGCCATTGAAAACCCTATGGAAAACAGTTTTACTCTGATACACATGGGGTCACCTTGAGTTGAAACTGACTCCATGGAAACTAGTTTTATATATACACACATATACATATATATGTACACAGACACATACATATACATACGTGGTGGTTGTTAGAGGCCATCGAGTCCATTTTTGACTCATAGCAATCCCATGTGACAGAGAAGAACTACCCCATAGGGTTTCCCAGGCCATAATCTTTAAGGGAGCAGATCATCAGGTCTCTCTCCTATGGGGCCACTGGGTGTGCTTGAAATGCAAATCTTTTGGTTAGCAGCAGACTGCTTAGAATTCGCTCCACCAGGGCTCCTCTACACATACACATGCATGTTTAGATACACACAAATGAAGACATACGCACATATGAGATACATACATGTATATAAGAGGGAGATGTCGGCAGCAATTGTCTCACAAGACTGTAGTGGCTGCCATGTCCAAAATCCATATACCAGGTAGGCTGAAAGCTCCCAGGATTATGTGTGTTATAGTATTCGGGCAGAATCCTTCTCTTGGGAGCCTCAGTTTTTGCTCCTAAGGCCTTCAACTGACTAGATGAGGCTCACCCACATTACTGAGGGTAATCAACTTTACTTAGTGTCAACCGATGATAAATGTTAATCACATCAACAAAACTCCTCCACAGCAACAACTAGTGTTTGACGGAACAATGGGCAGCAAAACCTAGCCAAGTTAACAAGAAAAATGAATCATCACATCCTCCCCTCCCTTCCCAGGATTCTTGTCATTGTCACTTTAGCTTGATTTCAAAATACTCTTAAATAAACAAAACTGTGATACATAAAACAAAATGTAAACTGCATCTCCAAAAAAAAAAAAAAAGAAGTTAAGAAAAATCCAGATGGGTGTCATGGGATACCAAAGGCTTACTCAGTTGATAGGCAGAATTACTGTATTTGTTTCGCAAATAATGCATGCCTTCTATGTGTTTGCCAAGCACCCCCCCCCCCCCGGTTATTTTCATATGTATCCTATGCTAATTTTTTACAGCAACATATTAAAAATGGCATATCTTGGCATTTATGAAATGAAAACAGCTCGCAGTGAGGAGGGGCATCTGGCAAACAAATGTAGAAGAGCGTTATTTGCGTAAAAATATGGTAAATGGTTTTAATTTAGTCCAACACCAGCCCTGTGATATTCAACATTACCCCTCTGTTATCCAAGAAGTACATGGATACAGAGAAAAGTTTTGTGGTCCCACCTCCAGACTACTCCAAATTAAAAGACAACAAGAACACAGGCATGCAGAAAGAAATACAAGAAAGAGTTGAACAGAATTTAAGATGAGGCAGCGATAATAAAAAATAGGCACACAAATCAAATAAACAATCAAATAAAGAGAAGGGATTTTTACAGAAATCATGTTCTGTGTGGGAAATGAAATTCTCCCTCTCCATCTACTATGGGACATATCTTTCTTGTTTGAAACTGAGTCTTCACTAATAAAAGTGTTAAAAATCTTGAGTGTGAACTTAGAACACTCAAGGGATGTAGAAAGGAGAGAAGAGATGTAATTGTCCTTTTGTAAATGTAAATAACCCCTACAGGGTCCCCAGGCAATCTCTACCATCTTTGATAAATGTGGATCTCAAGCCAGAGCAAAGTGTAGGACTGAGTCAGGTAGGAGAGAAAGACGAGAAATTCTGTTACCCTGAACTCTAGGCTTAAACATGCTTGTAAACCAGGCAAACAACTTCCAATATTACAGGCATTGCCCCAAATAGTGCCAAGGTCTGTTTCTTAAAGAACTTACAATTTATAGGCCATTTTGGTGGGAACAGTAAGTGTCTCTTAAATCTCACTCACTTTCCAGAAAAAATAATCATGCAGTCTAGAGGTCAAGAACCAGATTAGTTTTTAATAACTTGTATTAGTTTTTAATAACGTGTATTTTAATAACATGATCCTTGCTTGGAAATTTAACTTTGTTTTGTTTTTAAACAACTGTGAACTCTAGCTGTAGGACGTAACAAATGAAAGTAAGGTCTACTCTTCTTTTAATAGAGTCCCTGGGTGGCACAAACTGTTAACATGCTTGGCCATTAGCTAAGAGGATAGAGATTTTTGAGTCAACCCAGAGGCACCTCAAAAGAAAGGCCTGGTGATCTACTTCTGAAAAATAGGCCACTGAAAACCCTATGGAGCACAGTTCTGCTCGGACACAAACGGGGTCGCCGTGAGCTCAAATCAGCTCAACAGCAAATGGTTTGGTTTTTAACAATCCCCTCTACAGTGAAACTTGTGAAAGCTGGAATGTGATAGGACTGCCTTTTTTTCCTGGGTCTTGAATGTTTTCCACCTTTCACAGGGTGCAGGCTTATCACTTTTCTATTGCTCATTTTGTGGTACATATTTGAATTTTCCTTCTCTGACAGGTTTCTGCCTTACACGGCCTATGGCTTTCACAGGTTTTACTGTTCAAGTATTGGGTGAACATATCTTCCCCCAGTAATTCTCCCGGGGGACAGGGAAAACACATGTCCCCACGTTTCCTTTCTGGAGAGGCGACATAACTTTCGGGTAAGTAGAGCCACCAATTCAATGGAAAAAGTACTTCTGTACCTATTGGCCTTAAACATACATCCCAGGCATTAATCCAAAAAACACAAAATAATAAATGTTGGAGAGTTTGTGGAGAGACTGGAACACTTATACACTGCTGGTGGGAATGTAGAATGGTACAACCACTTTGGAAATCAATTCAGCACTTTCTTAAAAAACTAGAAATAGAACTACCATACGATCCAGCAATCCCACTCCTTGGAATATATCCTAGAGAAATAAGAGCCTTTACACGAACAGACATATGCACACCCATGTTCATTACAGCACTGTTTACAATAGCAGAAAGATGGAAGCAACCAAGGTGCCCATCAATGGATGAATGGATAAATAAATTACGGTATATTTACACAATGGAATACTACGCATCGATAAAGAACACTGATGAAACCGTGAATCATTTCATAACATGGAGGAATCTGGAAGGCATTATGCTGAGTGAAATTAGTCAGTTGCAAAAGGACAAATATTGTATGAGACCACTATTATAATAACTTGAGAAACAGTTTAAACAGAGAAGAAAATATTCTTTGATGGTTACAAGTGTGGGGAACGAGGGAGGGAGAGGGGTATTCACTAATTAGATAGTAGACAAGAACTATTTTAGGTGAAAGGAAGGACAACACACTAAAAGCAAAGAAGTTTCCAGAATAAACCGAACCATGGTTTGAGGGGACATCTAGGTCAACTGGCATAATAAAATCTATTAAGAAAACATTCTGCATCCCACATTGGAGAGGGGCATCTGGGGTCTTAAATGCTAGCAAGCGGCCATCTAAGATGCATCAATTGGTCTCAACCCACCTGGAGCAGAGTACAATGAAGAACACCAAAGATACAAGTATAAGCCCAAGAGTCAGAACCAGCCACATAAACCAGAGACTACATCAGACTGAGACAAGAATAAATAGATGGTGCCTGGCTACAACTGATGACTGCCCTAACAGGGAACACAACAGAGAACCCCTGAAGGAGCAGGAGAGCAGTGGGATGCAGACCTCAAATTCTCATCAAAACACCAGACTTAATGGTCTGACTGAGACTAGAAGGACCCCAGA
The DNA here is from genome assembly GCF_030014295.1 of Loxodonta africana. Classification (NCBI taxonomy): domain Eukaryota; kingdom Metazoa; phylum Chordata; class Mammalia; order Proboscidea; family Elephantidae; genus Loxodonta; species Loxodonta africana. The sequence goes on from NC_087369.1 coordinate 21,072,697, forward strand.
GGTCATGGTCCCCAGACCTTCTGTTAGCCTAAGACAGGAACCATTCCTGAAGCCAACTCTTCAGACAAGGATTGGACTGGACTGTAAGACAAAAGGAAACCCTGGTGGCGTAGTGGTTAAGTGTTACAGCTGCTAACCACAAGGTCAGCAGTTCACATCCACCAGGTACTCCATGGAAACTCTATGGGGCATTTCCACTCTGTCCTGTAGGGTCACTATGAGTCAGAATCGACTCAACGGCAGTGGGTTATAAGACAGAAAATGATACTGGTGAGGTGTGGGCTTCTTGGATCAACTAGACACATGAGATCGTGTGCAGCTCCTGTCTGGAGGGGAGATGTGAAGGCAGAAGGGTACAGAAGCTGGCTGAAGAGACACGGAAACACAAGGCGGAAAGGAGTGTGCTGTCTCATTAGGGGGAGAGCAACTAGGAGTATATAGCAGGGTGTATATAAGGTTTTGTATGAGAGACTGACTTGATTTGTAAACTTTCACTTAAAGCACAATAAAAATATATTTAAAAAAAAGATACATCCCATAGTCTTGGGCTGTGTATGATCTTTATATTTTTCAAATGAGATTATTATAATGTGGCAGACATGCTGATATGCCACCCAGATCACCCTTTAAGGAAGGACAGGTTGTTCCAGCTGCTAAGAGCACTTCCGCTATGCATCCCTGCTGTTGGTCACTTTTGGAATTGCCTCAGTTGCGGAGAGCACCTCACTCAAGGTCACGCTCCTTCCACTGACTGAGGAATGCGGGAGTATGATGGCCTGGCCTTCTCATTCCAACTCAGAGCAACTCCGAAAGGACATTCCAGCTCAGGGCTCCCCAGGTGGTCAGCCAAGACTGTCACTGAACCTACATCCCAGTCCACTTCTCCCTCTCCCCAGTGCTGTTTCCCTGCCTTCCCCAGGAAGTTCCAAGGTGAACAGATAAAGCAGTCTCCAAAAGAAAACAAAAACCAAACTGGATGCTGTCAAATTGATTTTGACTCGTGGCAACCCCATGTGTTACAAAGTACAACTGCTCCATTAGGGTTTTCTTGACTGTAATCCTTACAGAAACAGATTGCCAGACCTTTCTTCTGTGGTGCTGCTGGGTAGGTTCGAACCGCCAACCTTTAGGTTAGTACCAAAAAACCAAACCCAATTCCCACTCGTAGTGACCCCATAGACAGAGCAGAACTGCTCCATAGGGTTTCCAAGGCACACCTGGTGGATCTGAACTGCTGACCTTGTGCTCAGCAGCCGAACTCTTAACCACTACGCCACCAGGGTTTCCTTAGGATAAGTCAGGTGCGAACCATTTGCACCACCCAGAGACCTAAAGCAAAGGAACCATTTTGCTTTCACAAAGACACAACCTTGTGTCACCGAACAAACATGTTTTCTAAAGCGATGAAACACTGAAAATGGCTACCATTGCTGTCTCTAAAGCAGCAGAAAAGAGCACAAAAATTCAAACACCAAAAAAGCAAGTCATTTTTATTGAACTCAGATCAAAAACTGAATTACATTTTAATTCAGATAGAGAATTACAAAGTAAAATATGCTAATAGTGTTAAAGATTTCAGAATTTAAAAAAAAAAAAAATCTTTAAGGAATGTTTCTAATGTACAAGAAATTAATTTTTCTCACAAAATCAAATGGTGTATTAAACACAGCAGAACTGGTAATGTCCATTTTGCCATCTGAATTTTAAAATTCTATTTTTTTATCACTAAAAATGTAAACGACTACAGTATCGGGAAACAAATACTGAGTGTGAATAAACATATTGGCATCAATTTTACAGTGGTTCAAATCCTGGCTATGCCACTTGCTAGCTGTGGGACCATGGCCAGATTACTTAACCTCTCTGTGCCTCAATTTCCTCATTTTTATGGTGACTAATTATATTCACTACCATATCAGCTTTTCATAAGGAATGAGTTAATATTTTTTAATCATATAAAACAGTACATAGCACTCAAGACTCCATATTTTAGTGTGAAAATTAAAAATAAAATATATTAATACTGACATATAATTACCACCACCCTCCTCATGTTAAAATGAAATCACACTACAATCCAAATTGAGAATCATGATTTAATTGTTATGATTTAAAATATATCAGTTCTTAAATGATTTAAAATATATCAGTTCTTAAATGCTAACAAGCGGCCATCTAAGATGCATCACTTGGTCTCAACCCACCAGGATCAATGGAGAATGAAGAACACCAAGGTCACACGACAACTATGAGCCCAAGAGACAGAAAGGGCCACATGAACCAGAGACTTACATCATCCTGAGACCAGAAGAACAAGTTGGTGCCCGGCCACAACCGATGGCTGCCCTGACAGGGAACACAACAGAGAACCCCTGAGGGAGCAGGAGATCAGTGGGATGCAGACCCCAAATTCTCATAAAAAGACCAGACTTAATGGTCTGACTGAGACTAGAGGAATCCTGGCGGTCATGGTCCCCAAACCTTCTGTTGGCCCAGGACAGGAACCATTCCCAAAGACAACTCATCAGACATGGAAGGGACTGGACAATGGGTTGGAGAGAGATGCTGACAAAGAGTGAGCTACTTGTATCAGGTGGACACTTGAGACTGTGTTGGCATCTCCTGTCTGGAGGGGAAATGGGAGGGTAGAGAGGGTTAGAAACTGGCAAAATTGTCACGAAAGGAGAGACTGGAAGGGCTGACTCATTAGGGGGAGAGTGAGTGGGAGTACGGAGTAAGGCGTATATAAGCTTATATGTGACAGACTGACTTGATTTGTAAACGTTCACTTAAAGCTCAATAAAAATTATTAAAAAAATAAATCAGTTTATGTTTTTGAGCAGCCCACATTTGTTTTTAGTAACTGATGAAAATGTTTCAATTATTTTATACAACATGTCCACACCAAAAATTTTCTAATCACCAACTTCTTAATACCCTTATTGAAAACTTCCCTAATTTTAAATAAGTCAGAAATTACTCTGTTGTATCCATGACGTTAGTCCACCTTTGGAATGACAAAAGACAATGGGAAATTAAGGCCATGGTCTTTTTGAGAAATTCAATTTGAATTATTTTGTTGATTTTTTTAATCCATTCATACCAACATTCCAAGGAATTTTGCTAAACACGGTTCTGTGTCCTACATGATTCTCATCACTGATGACTACACTGAAATGATCTAGGACAAATGCTCGCTTTAAACAAAATATAATACCATGTTTCCGATGTTAAGATGTTTAAAAAAAAATTTTTTTTTTAGTCTTCATATATGGTAAAAAAAAAAAAAAATTTTTTTTTTTTGTACTTCCCGCTTAAGATCACAATAGAGATACTCCTACTTTTGTTCCAACTTTCTGAAAGGTGAATATTAAAACCTTATCATCAGGCTTTCAGGTGAGCCATTATTTTAAGGCACATGTTCAATGTTTGCTTTAAAGTGTATAAAAAAGAATTAACAGGTTTACCAGCTGTTAGATTTATAACAAGGTAGAAGGGGGTGGGAGAACGGCCTGGCAACACAATCTCTATCAAAATCATAGGCTTTTTGAGAATAATGACAAGCTGATCTTCAAATTCATATATAAAAGCAAAGGACCCAGAATAGCCTAAACCCATTTTGAAAAAGAACAAAAAGTTGCAAGATTTACACTTTCTGACTTCAAAACCTAATATGAAGCTACAGTAATGAGGGTACTGGAGGACTGGCCTAAGGACAGACATACAGATCAATGGAATAGAATTGAGACTCCAGAAATAAACCCTTACATTTCTGGTGAGTTGATTTTGACCAGGATGCCAAGACTATTCAGTGGGGAAAGGATAGTCTTTCCAACAAATGGTGTTGAGACAACAGGATTTCTGATGCAAAAAGAATGAAGTTGGACCCTTACACCTCACGCCATACACAAAAGCTAGCTTAAAAATAGATCAGAGACCTAAATGTAAGAGCTAAAACTATAAAACTCTTAGAAGAAAACATAGGAGTAAATCTTCATGACCATGGGTTAGGCAACAGTTTCTTAGATACGACACCAAAAGCACGATCCATAAAAGAAATAATTCATCAAATAAATATGTGATAAAGGACTTACTTCTAGAATACATATAGAACTCTTATAATAAGAGAACAAACTAAGGGGCAACAGGTTTGAGTAGACATTTCCCCACAGAAGATTACATATGGATAATAAGTGCAAGAAAAGATCCTCAGCCTCATGAGTCAAAAGGAAAACGCAAATTAAAACCACAATGAGATACCAGTTCACACTCACCAGAATGGCTATAAAGAAAGACAGACAACCAAGTGTTGGTCACGGTGGGGAGAAACTGAACTCCCCTTGCTGATGGAAATGCAAAATGGTGAAGCCACTTTGGAAAACAGTCTGGCAGGTCCTCAAATTTTTTGAACATAGAGTTACCATATAACCCAGCAATTTGACTCCTAGGAGAAATAAAAACTTATTTCTTATGTCCATACAAAAACTTGCATGCAGCTGTTCAGAGTGGCATTATTCATAATTACCAAAAAGTAGAAACAATCCAAATGTCCAACAACTAATGGACGGATAAATAAAATGTGGACTATCCATACAAGAAAATTTAAAAAACCCATGGCCGTTGAGTTGATTCCAACTCCTAGTGACCTTACAGGACAGAGGAGAACAGCCCCATTGGCTTTCCAAGCCTGTCAATCATTTACAGAAGCAGACTGCACATCTTTCTCCCAAGGAGTGGCTGGTGGGTTCGAACCCCTGACCTTTTGGTTAGCAGCCGAGCACTTAACCACTGCATCACCAGGATTCCTTATACAATAGAATACTATTCAGCAATAAAAAGGAACAGACTACTGATGATTGTGCTACAACATGGGTGAACCTCAAAAATATCATGTTAAGTGGAAGAAATGAGACACAAATGACCACATGCTGTATGGCTCCGTTTCCATGAAATGACCAGAAAAGGGAAATCTCTAAAACATAAAGCAGATTAGTGGTTGCTTGGGGATGGGAATAAGAACAGAGATGGTCAGCAAACGGAATTCTGAGGGTGATGAAAACATTATGAAACTGGATTGTGGTGATGGCTGCCCAACTGTGTAAGCTTCCTTAAAAATCAATGAATTGAGCCCGTAAAACGGGCGGACTGTATGGTCTGTAAAGCATACCTAAATAAAGCTTTCCTTCTCCCTTAAGCCTGCAACACAGGAACGTGCTCATCAACCTGAAAACCAGGTGATGACCAAAGAGGATACAAAGAATTCCAGTATGGCTGCGGGGCTCCCTTTACAACCCTGCCAATCAACTAGTCTGAGGAATAGGTGCAAACATGCCGGTCCCTTTGCCAAATGAAGCTGAATTCAACACGTCACCAAGCACAATTCTAGAAACATCAAATGACTTCCTGAAGAACAAGACTGTCAAGCATCTTGGTTTTCATACATTCACGTTGTTGTTGTGTGCCATCAGTCTATCTTCGACTCATAGCAACCCTACGTAACAAAGTAGAAGTGCCCTATATAATTTTTAATTTTTCTAGGCTATAATCTTTAGAAGAGCAGATTACCAGTCTTTCTCTTATAAATTCCTTCAAACACCCAGCTGCAGGTTCAGATTGTGGCATATAATCTGTACACTTCACTCATGGTACTTTATACTTCACCACTATTGACCATACCTTTAAAAAAAAAAAAAAAAGCTTTCCAAAATGATCACAGATGTACAATTTTCTTAGATTCTCTCTCAGAACCTCTGGGGTCACACCATCTAGGCCCCTGCTCCCAAGCAATGTCAAACCAGTCCATGTGTAGGGGGCAACCGAGCAAACTTGCCTCATGAGTCCTCAGAGTTACGTTGACATTTTCATGTTTAATCACCCCTAGCTGCAAGATGTCCATTCTGTTGAGCCATCTTTTTTTTTTTTTTCCCCCATCTGCCCTAGTTTCAGTCTACCTGCAATGGAAGGAACCGACTTCCTACTTTCAGAAAGGGAATACCACTCCACTTGAAGATGACCATTAGCAGTACCTCTCAAAGTTTATTTCCCTTCAGTCTTTACCTTCAGATGCTACTCTTTTTGTTCTTCTAAAAGCTCTAAATTTTCACACCTCACCAAACATGACAGCCAATAGTGGGCACAGAATTCTAAAGTAATGCCAACTATTGTAGAGAGATTAGTTGCCAAATTCTTTAGAGTAAGTTTATTCGCTTACCCCCAACCCCCCTCCAAAAAAAAAAAAAAAAACAAGGAGAACAGTGCCAAGATACATTTAGAACAAGGAGAACAGTGCCAAGATACATTTAGAATTACCAAGAACATCAAGAAATTCCTCGGTGTTTAGGAAGGAGATCTGGTGGTGTAGTGGTTAAGGGCTACAGCTGCTAACCAAAAGGTTGGCAGTTCAAAATCCACCAGCCATTCCTTGGAAATGCTATGATGCAGTTCTACTCTGTCCTATAGGGTTGCTATGAGTTGGAATTGACGTGATGGCAATGGGTTTTTTTTTTTTTTTTTTTAAGGAAAAAGGGGATAGATGTACCAGAGGGGAGGCCACTGGCCATCTAAGAGACAACTATTGGTCCAGAGCAAAAGAGAAAAAAGGAAACTCAAAGAAGAAACTAGTCTATAGGACTAATAGTCTACATGAACCACAGCCTCATCTACTCTGAGACCAGAGCTAGATGGTGCCCGGCTACCACTACCAACAATTCTAATCAGGGCCACAATAGATAGACCCTGATAGAATGGGAGAAAAATGTGGAACAGAGCCTCAAATTCCAAAAAAACAAGACAAAACAGATCTACTGGATTGATTAAGACTGGATGATTCCCCAATACTATTGTCCTGAGATACTCTCCAAACCATGAACCAAAACTAACCTGAGGTCACCTTGTAGCTAAATAACAAATTGGTCCCCAAAATAATGAATATCACCCATAAGTACTCTACTCTGTGCTCCTTTAAGAAAACTCACCTATAAGACCAAACAGTCAACAATTACTTTAAAATCAAGATGAGATGGTGAGGAGGCATGGAAACTAGATTAATGGAACCGGAACCACTACAATGAAAACAGTAAGAATATTCACACATCGTGAAAGCGTAACCAATGTCACTGAACGATTTGTGTAGGAATTGTTGAATAGGAACATGCTGCGTAAACCGTCACCGAAAACACAATGAATTAATATTAAAAAGAAGAAGAAGAAGGGAGGCCATGTAGAGAAATCGTACCAGAATGACGCTAAGTCTGTCTCCTGGTGGACAAGCTATTTCTAAGCTCTGACAGACTCAATAGTCAGGACAGAAAAAGAAAGTTTTCTTCCTTGCTCCGTGCCTTAACGCAACTCTTCTTGTTTTACGGAATAACTTTTTCATCTCTAGAATATTCATATGAACATGGAGATATGGCAGGAACATAAAAGCCAAATCAGGAGACTTCAGCACACGAGTGGGACAAAATGAAGTGAAGTTATACCCACTCCTTTTCAGACAGTGGCAGGGAATTTTGGGCTAGGCTCCCATATTAACTGGGGTACAAGTTCCGCATCATTAGGGAAACTTTGTTGGGAAAGCATGATGGGTACAAGCTCCAGCAAAAGGAATCTTGGGGTTGGGGGTTCATGGAACACCACCTTACCTCAGAAGGAGCAGCTACCTGGATGGTTCCAGGCCCAAAGCCCTAGGGAGTAAGGCAGAATGTGCATTTGTCTGACCTTACCCTCTGTCCCACACCCTTGATGCCTGCCTGAGAAGGGCCTGAGCCAGCTGGTAGCTTGCAGGATAGGGGTTTTTAGCTGTCCTCCTTAGAAACACAACTAACAAGCAAGATTAGCAATTAACTTTGCTATTTTTTTTTATCTATGTTATTTTTGGACAAATGTTTTACTATTTCACAACCAAGGCTAAAAATCAGAAAATGTAATACTTACTGTATTTTTCTGTGTTACCATATCCTGAAAAGAAAAAGAAAATGTAAGATATAGTTTATTTCCATAAGCATTAGCCAGCATTTTCTCCCTTATCGTCCAGCATCATCTCAGAGCAACAATAAATCTTGGAAGCCCCTGAACAGGCTCTAGACAGGAAGAACCTCTGAGAATTGTAGAATTCATAAATACTAAGGAAACAAAAAAATAAAGCCATTGCCGTTGAGTCAAATTCTGACTCATAGCGTCCCTATAAGACAGAGCAGAGCTGCCCCCTAGGGTTTCCAAAGAGCGCCCGGTAGATTTGAACTGCCAACCTTTTGGTTAGCAGCTGTAGCACTTAACCACTATGCCACCAGGGTTTCCATACTAAGGAAAATCTATCATAATTGGCTACTTTTGGAATGACTGGGGGGCATTTATGCTTATAAGGAGTTTCCCATCTATCACAGATTGGACTCTGTTCTCCAAAAAGATATGTTGAAGTCCTAACCGCTGGTACCTGTGAACATGACCTTGTTTGGAAATAGTCTTTGATGACGTTATCAGTTAACATGAAGTCATACTAGAGTTGGGTGGGGTCCCAACTGAGTAGTGGTCTTATAAAAGAGAAAGGACAGGAGAGAGAGGAAAAGAGAGACAGAGACAGAGGAAGGATGGCATGTGAAGATGCATTGACAAGGCAAGGACAGCTGAGGCCACCAGAAGCTGGGAGAGACAAGAAAGGGATCTTTCCCTAGAAACTTTTGGGGGGACCATGGCCCTACCAATGCCGTGAATGTGGACTTCTGGCCTCCAGAACTTTTGAGAAGATAAATTTCTATTCTTATAAGCCACCCACTTTGCAGTATTTTATTACAGCCGCCCTAGGAAATTAATGCATCATAGCAATGTTTTTTGCCCGAAAGATATTTTGAGATTCAAGTTTGGGGCCTGTGACTGCATCTTGTCTTCCCGGTGAAGGCGACATGATTGTCAGCAACAGCTAATGCGCCTGGGAAGCACCTTAGGAGCCCAGGATCTGGCTTGCAGCACGTGCTCAGTAAGTATTTCTTGGTCAAGCAATGCGAAGGCCACTGGCCACCCCAGTCAGCCTTCCTATGGAATGAGTGTGGCTGCTCTGATCCCTGACACTCCATTAGGATTGTCTAGAAATTTTCAAACTTTATGACAACAATTTTAGCCAGTTACCTTAGTGTGATGGTTATCCAGTCATTGGCTGTAATCATTTAAGCACTGAAACACCAAACACTTGCCCCCCAAATATATATATATAATTTAACAGGGCTGCCCTGTAAAACAGGAACCCTGGGGGCATAGTAGTTAAGAGCTACGGCTGCTAACCAAAAGGTAGCAGTTCAAATCCACCAGGCACTTCTCCATGGGGCAGTTCTGCTCCATCCTATAGGGTCGCTATGAGTCGAAGTGGACAGGCTCAATGGCAACGGGCTAGGTTTTTGGTTTGGCTCTGTAAAACATGGTTTACATGTATTGAGATTTCTATGTTCTGATGATCAAGGCAGATTGCATCTTCCGGTGTCAGATACAATGGACTACGGTTTCCATTTTAGGCAACATTTTTCCATATCATCAAAAATTAAAACTTTTATCTAAGTTATAGGACTTTCCAGAGGGCTTCACTAAGGCAACTGAGTAAAAAATGTAGTGAATTGAGAAAAATACTTTCTCATTTCATGTTTCTCATCAAAATGTAGGTTAACAAGCATCTTGGTTTCCTAGGGCTGCCTTCACAAGATACTACTAAGTGGAAGGCTTAAAAGAACACAAATTTAATTTCTCATAGTTGTGGAGGCTGAAAAGTCCAAATCTGGGTCTTGGTGGTGATTTCTTCTGTGGGCCTCTTCCCTAGTTTCTGATGACTCCCGACAATCCTTCCTGTTTCTTTGCTGCTTATAGATGTATTTGCCACTGAGGTCACATGGCATCACCCCCTGTCTGTCTCTATGTCTGTCTCCCCTTTTATAAGACACCGCTCAGACAGGATTAGGTTTAGTACCCGACCTACTCTGGTATGACCTCATTAACATAAAAACCCTATTTTCAAACAGGATCACATCCATAGGTACCAAAAATCCAAACCAAATCCACTGCTGGCAAGTCGATTCTGACTCATAGCGGCCCCATAGGACAGAGTAGAACTATCCCACAGAGTTTCCAAGGAGTGGCTGGTGGATTCGAACTGCCCGTCTTTTGGTTACCAGCCAAGCTCTTAACCTCTACACCACCAGGGCTCTTCCAAAGGTACAGGGGTTAGGATTTCAACATATATTTTTGGAGGACACAATTCAATCCATAAAAAATATGAAGGTGTAGCTTATTGTTAAGTTCCAAACATTTGTAACTACCTTCATGAAAAGCCAGGCAAAGAAAAAAAAACCTAAATATTTTAGTAATGTAGATTGACTTACAGCCTTTCGAGACACTATTCTACAATATAAAATACAACAAAGTTTCTTCTTTCACTATTTTAAGTGGGTTGACTAGTGTTCCCCAAAATTCATGTCCCCTGGAACCTCAGAAGGTGATCTTATTTGGAAATAGGGTAATTGCAGATGTAAGTAGTTAAGGTGAGATCACATGGATTAGGGTGGGCCCTAAGTCCAATGACTGGCATCCCTATAAGAGGAAGGAAGGGGGACTGGATACAGACACACGCAGAGGAGAAGGTGATGTGAAGACGGAGGCAGGGGTAGAAGCAACGCATCTACAAGCCAAAGAATGCCAAGGATTGCCACCAGAACCTGGGAGTGAGGCACAGACAATTCTCCCTCAAGAAGGAGCCAGCCATGCCAACACCTTGATTTTGAGCTTTTAGCCTTGAGAACTGTGAGAGCATAAATTTCTGTTCTTTTAAGCCACTCAGTTTTTGTTAATTTGGTACAGCAGCCCTAGGAGGCTTAGGCAGCTTTCACATGAATTACTTCCTCAAATGCAATGCTGTGTTGTAATTACAGATTTACACTTCTGTGTAAAGTATCTGTCGTGTATAACACAGACAGGTTATGCGTCTGAGACAGGTGCTATTTCCACCAGGAAATAATCCCAAGCCATTACAGAACCCGCAACAGCTGGTTAATATTCAATTTCAAGAAAAACAAAAATGGCCAATATTGGCATCACAAAATTATAGTATTTAAATACGAGTGTTTTTAATACTGAGGAAGCTGGACATTCAGAAACAGTGTCTATGAAGGCTGGCTCTTTGAACCACTGGTTCTCATACCTGGCTGCACACCGGGAGGTCAAAAAATCCCAATGCCCAGGTCTCACCCCCCACAGATGGTGACATAACAGGTCTGGGGTGTGGCCTGAGTATTGGGATATCTGCAAACTATTCAAGTGATTCTAAAGTGCAGTCAAGGCTGACAGCAATGCTGTCAACAAAACTTATCTTTTATTCTTTGACGCAGACCAGGATTTTCTGACCAATGTGAAGCTATTTGACCTTGATCTTAGCTGAATTTTGGAATAACTCACTTGAGGCATTTACATGTTACGGATAAAAGCATTTGTAAAATGAACACTATGGTATCCAAAAAAAGTTGTATCGAACTTGCAAAAATGCATTTTAAAAATTCTCATCACTGAGCTGTGCAGACACACATTTTCAGTGTCACTTTGCTTTAGGCTGAGGGAAAATTTAACAGATTAAATACTGATGAGGTCTATGCTAAAACTTTCGATCCATTTTGGCAACTGCTAAATGTTTTCATGTGATTAATCAAGTGCAGATTTTTTTCTTTTATGTGTAGATTTAGACCAAATTGTCCATCAAGGGACTCATAAAGGTATCCTTGCTTCAATGGAAACTATAGGGGTTTTGGCCTTCGTTTCCTTAGGAGTCTAGAAAGGTCTACCAATGCCAGTCTATATAGCACACATGTGCCCACAGTGGCCCGGAAGTGGTCTGATGGGCTGGAACCTGTAGTGGGAAGGAAGGGATTACACAAGCAAATCTGTATTTTTTTTCCTCCATCCTCTTCTGCTACAGTTACATTTCAACTGAAGAATAATTCTGCTTCCCCAAAATGCAGTACTCAGGGGAAGGTGAACAACAGCCTTTACCTTCAATGAGAAAGCAGTGTCGGCGTCCATGTCGTGGTATAGGATCACGTTATTGGCCATGTCGAAGCTTTCGCGGACGCCAAGATGGTAGAAGAGGGAAGGCTGTCGGGAGACATCACTCATGTCCACCACGGCGACATCTGCAATGGAGAACAGGGTGAGGGCAGAGAGACAGCATCTATCTACTTCCTGTTTACTTAATTCCTGATCATCACCAGTGGGAGTTCCTGCAATTTGTATTTCTACCATCAGTCTTTTAGGCAAAGCAGCAGTGAGAGATGATATGATTCAAATTATGCCATGAACTGCGGAAGAAAGGCACTAAGAATAAAACACAAAACCCTTTGCTTCTTGAAAGTGCTGGGAATGCAGCCTTATTTACAACTTGCTGAGAGATTTATTTTTAATGTTATTTGTATTATGAAATATACATGCAAAGAATATGTTGAGCCTATATATAGAGTACAATAAGCCCTGCAAAAGCTGGAACCTGTGTAAGGTAGAAACCTGATAGAGAAAGAAAATGCCAATATTTTCCACTAAAATGAGTGGTAGAAAAATGGTTTAAGACTGCACCCTGTCACAGGTGGAAAACTTCCCAGAGCCAGAAAAATCAGGCAGTCCTGTCAAGTTCCAGCTCTCACAGGTTTCACTGTATAATGAGTGAAAAACCATGGACCAACCAGGCAGTCCAAGACACAGAGCATCACCAACCCCACCATACCCAGCTGCCTCTCCCTGCTCATAACCTGCCTTCCCTCCTGCCCAGGGAAAATCTCTATCCTGGCTTGGACCCTAAGCCTCCTCAGCGGTGTCCTCCCCGCAGCCTGTGAGGGGACTGAGTTCAAGTTCATTTGGTGATGCTGGTCCTTGACACATTGCTGGATAGAGAGCCATTTTTCTTTATCCCATCTCCCAATTTTCTTTTTCTTTCCTTCCTGTACCAATTTCCTTATTCGTAGGTGGATCTTTAAGAAGGAATGTGCAGATCTTCTGATTTGCATAACGCATGCCTCAATAGCCAGAATCCAGTCTTGCAGTGGCCGGAGGGGATTCTTTTAATTTCAACAAGTTAACATATTTGCGCAGAAGGCTCTTGGAGCGGCCTCGTCCTAGACAAATAAATGACGGGTGTTGATGGGATGAACAGCATCCAAAGAGTGAACTTTAAAATGATTTGGTAATGGTGGCACAACATGAAAAATGTAATCAATGTCACTCAATTGTAAATGTGGAAGTTATCTTGGTATAAGTTTTGGTGTATTTTCACAATTAAAAAAAAAAGATTTGGAGAACCAGAGGGAAAGACGGAAGGAAGCAGAAGATGAACTAGGAGAATTAAAGACTCTTTCTCACAGCATCATCATCCTCATCCTCCTTCCTCCAGCATCCCTGCCCATTTCCCATAATTCTCTTTACGCCTCCCTGCCTCGAGCTCATTTAGGGAAAGAGGAAGGTGACCATCTCTTAGGTGGGTAGTTCCCCTCCTTAATCGGTTCTTCTGAGAAGGATGAGGGCACATCTTCTTTAGCAGGTAATGAGTTACCTACTCTGTTCAAGGGCACAGGTTTACGTTCCTCGTGAGTTAGCCCAGATTCCACTTCCAAGAGTCCCTTGACTTCCACACACCACATAGCTAGCAAAACTGAAATGGTAAAGACACAGGATCACAGAATCCTCAAGAACTTGGGTAAAGGACTGCGTTATGAAGGCGACAGGATGCAGAGTAGCTGCACTCGTCACCTGGGAAAAGGCAAATAATAAATAATCAAGGTGCTACACTGACAAACGTCAACATGGGAAGGGAAACCAAAGTGCCGGTAATTTACATTTTTCTTGTTTCGATATGAGGAAAATTAGACCTTCCTATTTGGGTCACCAGCAAAGCTGATGCCACTGAGAAGCTACACAGGCCTCCCAGGTAATCCACATGCCTTTCTCACCAGCTGATATCGCTCATTTAAAGGCTTCTTTTTCCTGTGCCCCAGAAGTTTGCAGAAGTATCCTGCAGCGTGTTTTCCGTATACAGCCCCACACACGGGGACGTGTACTGGCTGCTGTGTGGCGTTCTGCAATCAGCAGACTTTCCTCCTTTGAGGGAGCAAGTACATCCAGGACTACAAGATCAAGGGGTATGGTGGCCAAGGGAAGCCGACTATCCGCCATCCCATCCCCCACAATTATGGAAGACCTGAGGACTCGGATACCCATCATGAGAGGGTTGCTAACAGCTGTACTTGAAGCCTTCCCACTAAAGAGGAGCTGGGAGAAATGGCAGAGGAGCACCTAGAAGACGGGTGAATCCCCCAGTGATTACCATCTGTGGTCTGTTGAGGATTTCTCAAAATTGATTGGCCTGGATGTAAGGGAAGATCAGATTTATCACCCTCTGGTGGTGGTAACTACCTTGCCTCTGCTCTCTTGTTGAGTATCCAAAGTTAAGGAAAAAGGTGGTAGGATGGCAAGAATAGACTATTACTCAAATCTTAGCAGCAGCTACGTGCTCCATTTTGGGACATCCTAGAGAAAGAAAGAAATGAACAAATGTATTAACTGCAAGATCCCAGGTGGCACAAACCGTTAAGAGCTCGACTACTAGTCAAAAAGTTGGTGGTTTGAACCCACCCAGTGACACCTCAGAAAAAAGGCCTGGCGATCTATTTCAGAAAGATCACAATCTTGAAAACCCTATGGTACAGTTCTACTCTGCAACATGTGAGGCCACCATGAGTCAGAATCTACTCAACAGAAACTGGCTTTCTGGTTTGGTGTTAACTGCTCAGAACTATTTACTAAAGAGCCAACTCTTCAGACAGGGATTGGACGGGACAATGGGATAGAAAATGATACTGGTGAAGAATGAGCTTCTTGGATCAAGTAGACACATGAGACTATGCTGGCATCTCCTGTCTGGAGGAGAGATGAGAGGGCAGAGGGGGGCAGAAGCTGGCCGAACGGACACGAAAACAGAGAGTGGAGGGAAGGAGTGTGCTGTCTCAGGGGCAGAGCAATCAGGAGTATATAGCAAGGTGTGTATAAATTTTTGTATGACAGTCCAACTTGATTTGTAAACTTTCATTTAAAGCAGAGCTTTTTACTAAAGAAAATAAGCCTTACTCCGGCCAGCCTAGGAAGGGAACAAAGGAAGATGGGAAACTGTCATTATTGACGGAAGCCAGGATATCTGAAGATGGGTGGTAAAAACAAGGGAAACTCAATGGCATCACTGACAGACTGAAAGAAGTGAGGTCATGTGAAGAGGGAAGATAGAAAGCGACTCTGAAAGATACAGAAAGTACTGGAACGAGGGAATTAGGAAAAGTCCAGAAAGCTAAGGAGTATAGGACAATGGCTGAAAATCAACAGATTTAGGTTTCAGAGGTTGATCCATAATCAACACCCACGGAAGTAGCAGTCAAGAAATCAAGAGACGCATTGCATTGGGCAAATCTGCCACAAAAGACTTCTTTAAAGTGTTAAAAAGCAAAGAGGTCACTTTGAGAACTAATGTGTTGCAAGCAATGGTATTTTCAATCCCTCACATGCATGCAAAAGCTGGACAATGAATAGGAAGACCGAAGAATTGATGCCTTTGAATTGTGCTGTTGGCGAAGAATATTGAATATACCACGGACTGCCAGAAGAACAAAAAAATCTAAGAAAAAGTACAGCCAGAGGGCATCTTAGAAGAGAGGATGGTGAGACTTTGTCTCACATACTCTGCACATGTTACCAGGAGGGACTAGTCCCTGGAGAAGCACATCATGCTTGGTAGAGGGTCAGCGAAAAAGAGGAAGACCCTCAAAGAGATGGATTGACGCAGTGGCTGCAACAATGGGCTCAAGCAGAGCAGTGACTGTGAGGATGGCGCAGGACCGGGCCGCATTTCACTCTGTTGTACACAGGGGTCGCAAGCCAGAACTGACTGTGCAGCACCTAACAACAAGAGGTGGGATCTGGTGATGCTGGGGATGCTTATCACGCAGTTTCCTGAGGGAATTTCTCACTTTGCATCTGGTCAACACAGGCTGTTAGTATTTCAGGTCAGCCTTGTTCCTTTTCCTACTTTTTCCCCCACAGAGGGGTCCTCCGACTGAGGAGCAAGTTTTCTTTCTTTTTCCTAAATCCTATGATCCTACTGGGAGCCACCTGCTGTGCTACATAAAGGCTATCCCGGGTCTATAGAGCTCCAGGGGGAAAGCATCTGATTTGGTTACAATGTGCCTTTTGGAGGGGTGTGACAGAGAGCAGCAGTCTCACACCACGCTGGACAAGCACCCCAAGCTGGAAGGATCGTTTGGGCCCTTAGGGAATAAGGTTACTGGTTTGAGATACAAAACCAATAAAAATACATTACCAAAAGAATAAGGCGTGGTCCTGTGTAAAATGATATTCTTTGTCGAGCTCAGTTAGAAGGAAGAATACCAGTTATAAAAGAATTCGATCAAGGGATGCTTTAAAAATAAGATAAAGGGCCTCTCACCCTGTAATCCACCCATACTTCCAGTAGAAAAGGAAGGTAAAATTAATAAAGGTGGCTGATCACTATACAGCTTTGTACGTTCTTAAGAAAGTAAGTAAGAGTTCCATTTACCCCTGCAGTTCCTAACCCTGCAACTAACTGTTCTGACTTCTCACTTCGGTGATGTTGTCTGCAGTTTCCCTGTATTTGATCTGTTTTGATTTTTCTTTCTGTCTGTCTAGCTGATGAGTCTAAATTCTTGTGTTTGTTGACTAAGAAATTATTTGTGGTAAAGGATTCCTGAAGAGTTTGAAGACACCTGCTATTTTCTCTGGTCATTCATAGGAAGCTTGGAGATATTTGCCTCATCACCAGAGGGTTCTATAATTAATACTTGTAAAGTCCAACATTAATTAGCTATAAAACAGCTCCAAGATAATCATCATTAGTTTAGAATTACACAATTGTTCATATTTAAGGAAGCAATTGGATATTGAGACCACAAAGAACCAAAAGAGAACAGCAAAAAGACAGTCCAATCAAACTTGAATGGACATTTCACCAGAGAGGATATTCAAATGGCCAACAAGCATGGGAAAAGATGCTCAAGTCATTAGCCATTAAAAACCCAAAAACCAAACCCATTGCATTGAGTCGATTCCAATTCATAGCAACCCTATAGGACAGAGTAGAACTGCCCCACAGACTTTCCAAGGAGCACCGGGTGGATTCGAACCGCCGCCCTTTTGGTTACCATCCATACCTATTAACCGCTACACCAGTTTCCCATTAGCCGTAAGTGAGGTGTGAATCAAAACCACACTGAGATACCCCTTCATCCCACTAAAACGGCAATGGTTTTTTAAAAAAGTAAAACAATAGGTGTTGGAGAAGATGCGGAGAGACAGGAACCCTCACCCATTGCTGGTGGGAATGAAAATGGTATAGTCGCTGTGGAAAGTAGTTCAGCAGTTTCTTGAAAAGTTGAACGTGGAACTACTATATTACCCAGCAATCCCAGTTCTAAGTATATACCCAGAATAAGTGAAGGCAGGAACGCAAACAGAAATGTGTACATCCACGTTCATTGTAGCACTTTTAGCAACAGCCAAAAGGTGTAAAACAACCAAAATGTCCATCAAGCCAATGGACAGATAAGCAAAATGTGGTCTATACACACAATGAAATATTACGCAGCTATAAAGAGAAATGAAGTCCTGATGCATGCCACAACATGAATGAATTTTGAAAACACAATGCTAAGAGAAATAAGTCAGCCACAAAAGGACAAATACTGTATGATTTCACTTATATGAAATACTAAAATATATAGAAACCAAAAAATAATAGTGATTATCAGGGGAGGGAGGGGGAAGGGGAAGGTTTTGCTTTGGGGGCATTGAGTTTATGTTCATGGTGGTGGAGTGATTTGGAAAAGGACAGTGAGAACAGTCACACAACTTCAAGAGTGTAATCAGTGTCACTGAATCATACATATAGAAATTGTTGAGCTGGTGTTCCATTTTGCTGTGTATGTTTTCACGACAATAAAAAAAAAAGAACTAATCTAATTAATAGGCAAACAGAAGTCTGGCTTTTACAGACAAGAGACTGCAGAAGGCAGGTCTCCTGTCACTAAATTAATGTTAGGATACAAGTTTGCCCCAGTCTAAGCATAGGTAGATAAACAAAGGTGGATGCCTGTTTTTCATGGAGATTGAATTGACTGTTATAATAACGCAACTACTGATTCAGACCAATGTGAAAAATGGCCTATGGGGTGGCTTTGTCCCCAAGAATTAAAACAGAATCAGAGCTATGCGTGTTAAACACTGAAAGTTCAATCTGTACTCTTCAACCAAGCAATGCCCTCTAATAAGGCTGACACTGGATAATGGCATGGGTGTCTTTGTATCTGGCATCTGGGAAATACTTATTCGCGAAGATGAAACAATTACTAAAAGGCCTGAGTTACCATTTAAATGTGTTTACTGATATGATTGCCTAAAACTCAGGAGAAATCCGTTAGACCTAGAAAGAAGAACTCTTAGCTAAAAGTTTAGGTGATCAGGCTCCAGGGTTAAGCTACTCCTTAGGCTTGCAATGGATAAAACTGCGTGATGAACTGCAAAATAGTAAAGGCAACCATTAGAAATCACAAGCAGTAAAGACGTCATAACAGCTAGGAAAATCAAGGTGATGAAGAATGTGTGCACATAGCTACAAGAATCTGATAGGCTTGTTCTTTCACCATTGGTAGGGTATTTCAAGGTTATTCTCCAAGGTAGGGCTTGTACTGAAATTTTTAAAGCAACTTATCCTAGTTTTGACAATTGCTTTGCAGTTTACTATGGACAGACATCCTGGATATTTAGGCAACTCTAACTTGCCCAGAGAAAGGTAGACACAGCAATGGAGATAAATGTGAACTATTTTATAGTAACACATAGGGGAGGTTACAAATTGCAAAGAGGTTTTCATTCTCCCCTTTGAATACAAAGGAAGAGGGGCTCCCTTCCTTCCCGTTCTTCAGAATTCACTTTAGACAACCCTAAATTTTTCTCTCTTAGAAAAGCATGTAAATCCAGGCTGTTTCCTCAGGGACCTGGGAGTCAGCTCTTTTGAAATGTAACCATCAAGGAACATCACCTCTACCTCCCAGTTTCCTGCTTAGAGTTTAACATAACTTCAGGTATCCTGCCATAAAGGTATTAGAAAATTAGCAATTTTATCTCGAACAGGAGAATTGAATGGGTTGTAGCCACTCAGCTATGCAAAGGATTAGATTCCTTTCCCGCCTTGGGAATCTCTCATAATGGAGGGCCTGTGAGGCAGCCCATTCCGGTTTAATGCTTATTCAGGAATAAAGCCTTTTTTTTCTTTTCCTTTTTTTTGTGAAGAGGTTTTCTGGGTAGGGAGTAGATTTTGTTTTTAGTAACTTTACCCCACACATCGTCAACTGAAGAATGGCTAAGCCAGCTGTGGTATATTCACATGGGGAAATAGCACTTAGAATGAAAAAGGAGCGACCTACTGATATGTGTAACAATACAGACAAACTGCAAAAGATCCTGCTGAAAGAAAGAAGCCAAACACCGAAGACTACCTGTTGTATGAACCCATTTCTACAAAACTCTTGAAAAAAGTAAATCTATAGTGACAGAATGCTCGTCAGTCATTGCCTGGGGTCAGAGATAGGAGTGGACTGGGAACTGAATGTTGAGGAGGGGACCTGAGGGAACATACTACATTGTTCTATATTGATATTGGTTTGAGTTGCACAGGTGAGCGTATCCAAACCTCCATTGCCAACGAGTCGATTCCACCTCATGGGAAACTGTACAGCTAAGACGTGTGCATTTCAATGTATATAATATTGTACATGAAAAAACTTAAAAAGTGTAACAAAAATCAAGTAAGGGCAGGGCGGGGAGTGGGGAAAGCATAAGAATGTAAGGATGTTAGTCATTGTTGAAGCTGGGTAATGTGCCTGTTTGAAACTTTGCATAATAAAAAACAAAATTAAGAGAAGACAAAGCCAGCTTATCTAAGGCTGCCTGCTTCTCTGTGCCTTCTCTCCACCTCCCATCCCCCTGCATCCAGTTCCACCCAATCCCTGGGCTGCCTCCTCCCCCAGACCCTGAGTCCTGTGAGAGCAGCTTCCTGCCACCAATCAACTCCCTTCTGCTCAGCAACCCCCACTGCCACCCCCAACCAAGTCCCACTAACCACCAGGTGTTTCTGCCAACTCCCATCACACCAAAGAGCTCAAAGACTGTGCGAGGAATTGGGAAACACAAATTTTTCCAGTCCCCTCCGTAGACCTTCGGTCCTACCCCCACTGTATCATTTGACCAAAAATTAAACAGCACCTGCCTCAGAGCCCGGTCCACAGAAGGCTTAAAAAACAAAGTTTATGGTTTGTATTCCAAAAAGGTGTTTATAAATTGACTACTAGTAACCGAAACCCCATTTTGCCCTACTAATAAAATAATGCACAGCCAGTGGGGTAGCAGGCCAGCCCACAAATGCACTCCAGGCTCAAGGAGCAATGCCTCAATTAAATGCTGCAGGAGCAATGCTTCTTTCCTCAAAGCCAGCCCACCCACCTAACCGAGAGTTGAGGAAAGTTCCAGGCTCAATGCTGAGTCAGTGGCAACAGCAACAGCTGAAGGAAGGAGGCTCAGGGAGGGGACCCCGTGGTCAAGCAGGAGACAGGTCCAGCAGAGGTTCGACCTGGGCCTCATGAGCCTGGTTCCTGGGCATGAAGTAACCACTGCCCGGCCCGGGCAACCTGGCCACTGTCCCCAGCAACAAGGAGGGAGGGAGAAGCCTTTATAGCAACAACGCCATCCTTAATCTACTGAGCTCATTTTAAATAAAATTCACATGCATACTATAGTAAGTAAGACACATGATGGAAAATGCGGACAAGAATTTTAAAAAACCCTGTAATCTGACCACAAAATTGAAACCACTGTTTCTATTCTCGTGTGTCCAGTGAGAGTTCTTCTAGTCTCTCCTATTATATGCATCACTGAGGACAGAAACTTTCAGACTCAGAAATATATCATTCGGATGGATCTTATTTCTTAATAAAATCATAACCACACTGTGTCTCTACCACCATTTTCAATGTGGTTTCTATGCGAAAATGCATTCTGAAGGAGCTGGACAGATATCTTCAGGAATCACTCAAACAGTAGCAAAGATTGCTCGCTGGCGGCCAATTGTTTGTTTCATCACAGTTGTGTTAACTGTTGCCATCCAGTCTATTCAGGCTCTAGAGGACAGAGGAGAGCTGCCTCACAAGGTTTCCAAGGCTAGAAATCTTTATGGAAGCAGAATGCCACATCTTTTTCCTGCACAGCTGCTGTAGGGTTCAAATCGCCAATCTTCCAGTTAGCAGTTGAGAGTTTAACCACTGTACCACCAGGGCTCCTGTCTTTAAACCATTATACATCCTATGGTTGGAAACGGATAAGAGAGGACAGGGAAGACCTGTCACATAGGTCAACACCTTGGCCCAACAGTAAGTAACATACATTTCTTCTACTTACATACATTTCATTGGCCAGAACTAGTCACACGCCCCACCTGGGCACAAAAGGTGCTGGAAATGTATCAGGAAGCAGGAATCTTTGGTGGTCACCCAGCTATTTCTGCCACACTTTGTATCCCTCCCCGCCCATGTGACTTTTGTATGAAACAGCCAGCCAGAAAGGGGGACTTATCAGGAGAGAGCAAAGCCAACTGATGAATCTGCAGCTGGGGAAATCCAAGGATTCCCTGTTGTAGGTAGTAATACATCACTTTTTAAAATCACTGTAAAAATCATTTAAAACCACTGTAAACATAGCTGAAGAAAGAAAAAAATTTCAGTGAGGTTCCAAGAAGGGAGAAGCTAAGCAAAGCCAAACACAGCAGGTCTCAGTAGGTAACTTGTGCCTGGGGCAGCTCCCTTTAGGGCTTGACCAAAGGGGCTGTCCTTGTTCATTTGTATGGTTAATAGCTAACTCAAGATGTCTGAAAATTAGCATATAGGTGGAGGCCCTAACTTAGATTGGTTATTAACTAACCACCAAACTAACCCGAAGAGTAAGCCTACACTGATAATAAATAGGTGGGAGATGAGGCTCTACCATACGGACTACTGTTACAGCATCCAGAACAGGGCTTCCGTGGTGAAAACATGAGCCAAAGTGGCACAGGTTTCCTTCCTACAGGATTTCTCAGACTTTCATTTGTCATAAGCACTGAGAACGCCCAGGAGGGAGACACCGTACGCAGTACAAAGAAAGTAGAGGAGGCTCCTCACAGTAGCTATGGTCCAAACGTGTAGAATTCAGCCAGAGTCAAGACTATGAATTCTGTAACAAGAGAGGAGAGGGATGAACAATTACACAGAAGGAGCTGAGACATGTCTAGAAGAGGAGGGTTCTTCTGGATAAAAAAGGGGAAACATGTTTTGTTCTCCAAATACCGAAGTAGCCAGGTGATTGGCTCCCAACTTCCTGAATTTTTGACAGTTCTGTTGAACTCAAGACTCCAGTCTTTGGAGATGTATGCTAGATGTTAAAAATCAAATCACAACAGTGTCCACATTTTCTTGCTTAGGTTAAAAGTCTGCTTGTGGCTGTCCTGGAAACCCTGGTGGCGTAGTGATTAAGTGATACGGCTGCTAACCAAAGTGTCGGCAGTTCGAATCCACACCACGCTCTCCTTGGAAACTCTATGGGGCAGTTCTACTCTGTCCTATGGGGTCACTATGCGTCAGAATCGACTCTCCACAGCACCTAACAACAAAACAGCAGCTGCCACTTATTTAAACAAGACTGACCCCCCCCACCCCTTCCAGGTGGGGAAGATTTGCTTGGCAGAAAAATAGATCTGGCTGCCCTTAGGCAAAGAAGCCAGATAAACTTATCTTACTATTAGGGAATGGTGTGACCAGGGTAAAAGCGCCACCCCATTGGTCTTCTCATATGCTCTTAGGGTCCAGGTAGGCACTGTTACTCACTTTCCACCAGCAGAGAAACTGAGGCACAAGACTCCCAGGTAATTACTGTCTTACATACAAGCTTGTGAATGTCACCCCAGTGCCAGAAGGCTTGTCACACAGATACCAAAGGGGTGACAGGAAATACAGCAACAATTCAATCCACACCTTGTCGGTTTGGAGAAGCTCTTGCCCATCAAAAGTACTGATTTTAGCTACTGGTTTTGGTTTTTTAATGTAGTGAACAACAAACCATTCGCCAACTCAACAATTCCTACATGTATTAATCCAGCGACACTGATTATGTTCTCCCATGCTGTACAACCATCATTGTCCCTTTCCGAATTAATCCACCACCATTCAAAAAAAAATTTTTTTCCCCCTCCAAGACAGGATTCTTTATGACACTCTTATTACAGTGACGCTGGACATCTAGTGTCCCCCCTTCGACAACAGTAGAGACCCTGAACCCCCAAATACTTGTGCATTCTGGGGTAAAACATACCCAGCACACCGTCATCGTGTGTTCTGGGCAGGAATTAAAATATGCAAAAGAACCCCGTGAATTTTCTAAGAGGAACCCCGCCCCCACCCGCAGACACCCCCCACACAACTGTAAGACACTCTGGGCGGCACAACGGAATCACCTGGGAAACACTAAACAGGCCCGAGGGTTGGGATGCTGATTCTGGGTGCAGCCTGGGCCCCAGGACTTTTTTTTTTTTTTAATGCTTTCAGTGAAAGCTTACAAACCATGTCAGTC
The DNA here is from genome assembly GCF_030014295.1 of Loxodonta africana. Taxonomy (NCBI): domain Eukaryota; kingdom Metazoa; phylum Chordata; class Mammalia; order Proboscidea; family Elephantidae; genus Loxodonta; species Loxodonta africana. Next base: position 21,096,436 of record NC_087369.1, read on the forward strand.
TCTCATACGAAAATTTATATACACCTTGCTAGGGTTGGGTTATATCCTCCTAGTTGCTCGCCCCCTAATGAGACAGCACTCTCCTCTCCACTCTCTTATTTTCGTGTCCATTCAGCCAGCTTCTGACTCCCTTTGTCCTCTCATCTCCCTTCCAGACAGGAGCTGCCCACATAGTCTCACGTGTCTACTTGATCCAAGAAGCTCACTCTTCACCAGTAGCATTTTCTATCCCACAGTCCAATCCCTGTCTGAAGAGTTGTGGGCCCCGGGATTTTGAAAGCTCCCCAGGTGATTCTAATGTGTAAGCGAGCTTGGGCCCCACTGCTGTAAGGGACAGGCCAGAAGTGAGACAATACAAGATGGATGGCTGGGGGACGGGGGGCTCAGCCCCGTCTGGGTTATAGGTTGTGGGGCAGAAGAATAAAGGGTCTCAGCGCCAGGGGGCTCCATGTTCTTCTCCGTAAAAGGTGAAAATGCTACCTAGTCTAACCTCTCCAAAGGTTCGGCGGTCCTGTCTGAAGAGTCAGGGGCGCAAGGATGGGGAGCGGACCAGAAAAGGAGGAGGGCACGGGGCCGGGCGCCTGCGAGGGTAAAGAGGCAGGCAGGGTGGGGAGGGACAGGGACCGTCCTCACCTGCGTCGTAGAAGGCGTCCAGTACGGCCGTCTCCCCGAAGTCGAGCTCCCCGAAGGACACGGAGGCCAGCTGCGCGCCCTCGGCCTCGCAGGCCCGCAGCAGGCACTGCCGCGCCCCCGCCTCGGGCCCGCACGCCGCACCGCCCGCGGGGCTCTCGCTGCACACGTACACCAGCCGCAGTGCCCGCCGCGGCCCGCCTGCGCCCTCCGCCGCCGCGCCCTCGGCCGCCCCGTCGGGCTCCGCGGGCATCGCCGAGCCCTGGGTCCCCGGCGGCGGCGGGCACTGCGGGGCCTCAGCCAATGTCCCTGCCGGAGCCGAGCCGCCGCTCTCCATGCGCACCCGGTCGGCGCGCGCCTCCCTTGGGCCGCCTCCGCCCCGCGAGGCTGCAGCCAGCACCTGCTCTGGGCGCGGTGGGGGCGCTGGGATGCGGAGAAGAGCGACACGCGCCCCTCGCTGCCCACGGACCTCCGGCCCCGCTGCCCCCAGCGCCCTTTGAGGTCGGGTGAAAAGGAGGGGGCGGAGACGTCAGGACGAGCCCGGGGGAGGAGGGCTGGAGGGCCGCGGGGCAGGAGCCGGAGGGCGCCCCCTGCCGCCTCCCCGGGGCAGTGCCCAGGGCCCGTTCCACCGCTAGGAACTCCAATCACACTTTTTTTTTCCCCAATTTCTTTTTCTCAAGACAATTTGAGGTTATTGAGAGAGCGAGTTGCTCCCCACATCATACAGGGTGAAACCTTTCCAGCACTAGTTGAATATATTCATTTCCAAACCAAATACAGACGTCGTTTTAACCGAGCTTCAGGATTCCAAAAAAAAAAAAAAACTAAACCCACTGCCGTCGAGTCGATTCCGACTCATAGCGACCCTATAGGACAGAGTTAGAACTGCCTCCTAGTTTCCAAGGAGCACCTGGCGGATTTGAACTGCCGACCTTTTGGTTAGCAGCCGTAGCACTTAACCACTACTGCACCAGGGTTTCCACCTTCAGGCTTAAAAAAAAAAAAAAACAACCAACGGGTGCTTATTTAAAGCACCTCTGATTTTGCTGTGCTGAGCACAGTTGCCAAGCCAATAGCCCTCCTGAGTCCAGCAGGTCCGCTTGCCCTGACTTTCATCGTGACCTTGACAGAGCCCCGGGATGCACCAGCTGCAAACCAAGTGCGCTGCCTGCTTGGCCTATGAAATGCTGTGACTCCATCGGGGTCTTTACCCTGTATTTTACCCACCTCACGATTCAGACCCAAATATTTTAAAGTAGTGTCATCACTGCAGCTAGTACCGCTGTATAGAAAAGATGGGATGCACTGGGCGAGTCACAAGCCTTTAAAAAAAAAAAGCTTTATTGAGATATAATTCACATATACAATTCACCCATTTAAAGTGCACATCTCAGCCCTGTTTAGGATAGTCACAGAGTCGTGCAGCCATCACCACAATCGATTTCAGAACATTTTCATCACCCCAACAGAAACTCCATACCCATTTAGTCATCCCCCATTCCCTAAAAAAAAAAAGTTGCCATCGAGTCAATTTTGACTCATAGCAATCCTATAGTACAGAGTAGAACTTCCCCATAGAGTTTCCAAGGCTGTACATCTTTATGGAAACAGACTGCCATGTCTTTCTCCTGCAGAGCGGCTGGTGGGTTCAGAGCACAGACCTTTCAATAGCAGGTGTAGTACTTAGCCACTGCATCACCAGGGCTCCTTCTCGCCCTGTAGGTAGCCACTATATCTATATTATGTCTCTATGGATTTTCCTATTTGACTCTGGATATTTCATGTAAGTGGAATCTTACACTATATGGTCTTTTATGATAGGATTTTGTCACTCAGCATAATGTTTCCAAAATTTTTTTATCACCCCAAAGAGAAACTCTACCCATTCCACAATAAAACCCCATTCCTTCCTCTTCCCCCTCCCCCTAGCCCCTGTGGTTGTTGTTAGGTGCCATCCAGTCCGTTCTCATAGGGACCCCATAGGGTTTCCAAGAAGTGGCTGGTGGATTTGAACTGCCAACCTTTTGGTTAGCGGCCAAGCTCTTAACCACTACGCCACCAGGGCTCACCTAGCCCCTGGTAACCACTAATAAAGCATTTCCCTATTCTAGATATTTCATATAAGTCAGATCATATAATATTTGTCCTTTTGTGTCTGACTTATTTCACTCAGTATAATGTTTTCAAGGTTCATCTATGACATAGCACGTATCAGGACTTCATTTTTCTTTACGGTGGAATACTATTCCAATGTATTTATATACCACATTTTGTTTCCACCTTTGGCTATTACGAATAATGCTGCAATGAACATTGGGGGGCAAATACCTGTTTGAGTCCCTGCTTTCAATTCTTTGGGGTCTATATCTAGGATTGGGATTGCTGAGTCCTATAGTAATTCTGTTTAACTTTTTGAGGAACCGCCAAACCATTTTCCACAGAAGCTGCACCATTTTACATTCCCACCAGCAATGTATGAGGCTTCTACTTTTTCTCCACATCTTGGTCAACACTTGTTATTTTCTGTTTTTTTCTTATCACAGCCACCCTAGTGGGTGTGAAGTGCTACCTCATTGTGGTTGTCATTTGCATGTCCCCAGGAGTGAGCATCTTTTCATGTGCTAATTGACTGTGTATCTTTGGTGAAATGTCCATTCAAGTCTTCCTCTATTTTTAATTAGGTTATTTGCTTTTTATTACAATTTGAGTTCTTTATATATTCTAGATGTAAGTCCCTTATCAGATATATGATTTGCAAATATTTTCTCCCACTGTGTGTGTTATCTTTTCACTGTGCTATAGGCTGGGTGGAAACCCTGGTGATGTAGTGGTTAAGTGTTAGGGCTGCTAACCAAAAGGTGGGCAGTTCGAATCTGCCAGGCGCTCCTTGGAAACTCTATGGGGCAGTTCTACTCTGTCCTATAGGGTCGCTATGAGTCGGACTCAACGGCAGTGGGTTTTATAGGCTGGATAAGATTGACTTTCTAGAACAATCCTTTAGCTTCTTTAGGTTTCCGTAACAATACAGCCCAACCCCCCCAAAAAAACGGAAACTGCCTGTATACGTCCTTGACGAAGCCCCGCCCTAAGTCCAGCCTTAGTAGGAATTCAGAACTCCACAAGTGGCATCCCCCTCTTTTGTGGCTGATAAATGGACGACGGATTGGAGGAAATCTGTAAACACACACCGACCGGAGTTGGGAAGAGGAAGAGCTGGGGTAAAGGTCCAACACCTCTGATCTAAGACTTTTTTAATATGATGCTATAAGAGGGACTGCACTGCATAATAAAATTTCCCTAATGTGCCTGCTCCCCTGAGATCATTCTAGTGCCGGACATGGCCTTCAGACGGGCCAAACCCAACCCAAAATGGGCAAAAGACGCCCATTTTAAAATCACTTGCCAGCGTCTTGCTGTTGTCCCCCGTCCCCCGTGCATCTCTCTTCATTCCTTACAGCTCTCCCCTGGGGCCCTGCTGCCTGAGTATCACACACAGACACAGACACACACAGACACATACACACACACACACACCCATTGCGTCGGAGTTGATTCTGACTCATAACAACCCTATATGACAGAGTAGAACTGCCCCATAGGGTTTCCAAGGCTTTAATCTTTACAGAAGCAGACTGCTACATCCTTCTGTGGAGAAGCAGGTGGGTTTGAACTGGTAGCTTTTCCGCTAACAGCCAACGCTTAACCACAGCGCCACCAGGCTCCTTCAGTACAACATACAAGGATCCTTCGTGAATTCTGCCTTGAATAAGTATCCTGCTCCAAACGCAAGCCCTGCAGAGTAAAAAGCCCAGCATTCACCAGGCTAAGGAGCACCTTCCCCGAAGTTGGCACACACAGCCTGGCTTCTCATTGTCACCAGAAATTCTCACACCTGAAACTGCCCTTGCCTCTTCCCCCAATGTCCCCACTACCTCCCCTGAGCCCCACTGGTATAAATAAATAAATAGCAAAATGCTGGATTAATCTTTTCCGTTTAATTGAACAGTTGTTCCGTTCTTACCCTTGGCCTTGCCTCTTACTAAGCACGTGTCCTGGAAACCACTCAGCCCATAATGCAGAGACACAGAGGTTGCTGGATTCAATTTCCTACTATTTATTGAGGATTTTTTTTTTTTATCTAGGTCTATGAGGAACATGGATCTGTTGTTTTCATTTTTTGTACTGTCTTTGCCTGGTTTTGGTATCAGAGTAATACTAGCCTCATAAAATGAGTTGGGAAATGTTCTGTCCTGTTCTATTTTCAGAAGCCCTGGTGGTGCAGTGCTTGAGCCTTTCCCTGCTAACCAAAAGGTCGGCAGTTGGAATCCACCAGGCGCTCCTTGGATACCCTATGGGGCAATTCTACTCTGTCCTATAGGGTCGCTATGAGTCAGAATTGACTGGACGGCAATGGGTTTGGGTTTTTTTTTTTGTTTTTTTTTTTTTTGTTTTTTCTGTTTTCTGGAAGATTGTGTAAAATTGGTGTTAACTTATTTAAATATTTGGTAGAATAAGTTAACACCAATTTTACACAATCTTCCATCTGGGTGTTTCTTTTTCAGGGGCTTTTTAATTACAAATTCAATTTCTCTAATGGCTATAGAACTATACAGATACTCTGTTTTATCTTGGTTGAGTTTTAGTAGCTTGTGGTTTTCAAGGAATTAGTCCGTTTCTTCTAAGATGTTGAATTTATGATTGTAAAGCTGTTCGTAGTATCCGCTCATCCTTTAAATGGCTGCAGGATCTGTAGTGATATCCTGTTTCATTCTTGATTTCGTGATTTATGTCTTCTCTCTTTTTATCTTTGTCAGTCTTGCTATATATTCAAGTAAATATAAACAGGTCTGCTGGTAGGTCCATCAAAGGCAGTCTTCATTTCTGTTAGTTTTTTTTTATTTCTAGCATTTCTATTTGATTTTTTTTATAATTTCCATCTCTTCTGAAATTAACTATCTGATCTTGCACATTGTCTACTTTTCCATTAGAGCCTTCAACATAGTAATTGTAGTTTTTAAATTTCCCTGCCTGATAATTTCAACAGCTGTGTCATATCTAGGAAACCCTGGTGGTGTAGTGGTTAAGAGCTATTATGGCTGCTAACCAAAACGTGGGCAGTTCCAATCCACCAGGCGCTCCTTGGAAACTCTATGGGGCAATTCTACTCTGTCACTATGAGTCGGAATCGATGCCAGTGGTTGTTTTTTTTTTTTTTTTGGTGTCTTATCTGCATCTGGTTCTGATGATTGCTTCGTCTTTTCTGACTGATCTTTCTTGTCTTTTGGCGTGCCCTAGTTTTTGTCGATAATCAGACATTTTGTATACGCAGTAGATCCCGAGGTAAATAAGGCTTTAGTGTGAGGATTTATGTGAATCTAGACCGGAGTTGGGTTGTGTTGTGGTTTGTTGTTCCTGTGGTTATAAGTGCTGATGGTAGTTGCTGCTATGGGCATCAGAGACTTTGAATTCCTCTAGTGATCCTTTTTGTCCCTTCTCTTGGCTTTGGGGCTTCCGTTTGAGCTGTTTTCCAGAAAGAGCCTGTCTCTTGCAGTGTTCCCTGCTCTAACCCACTGTTGTTCTTACTGGAGGCTTGTTAGCCTGCAGGTGGGGCAGGGGAGTCTCTAATATTCTCTCTCACTCTCTGGAGCCACAGGACGCCTGTGTCTTGGGGTCTGCCCTTCCTCCAGGGCTAGAACTCCCATTACCTTCCCCCATCAGCAGCAAGTATCTACCAGTGTTCTCAGTCTACAGACTTGAGGACTTTTCTTATGCAGAGTAAGGCTTTTTTTTTTTTTAAACTTAGGTGAGACAGGGTGTTTGGGGCTGGGGTTGGGGATGTTCCCTTCCCCAGCTGTAATGGTATTTCACCAGTGCCCTCTGATGATGTCCTTCTGGGGATGAAGCCTTTAGCTCTGAGTGGAATTCTTGGTGATTCCTGTTCCCTCCCCCAGTGAGCACCAAGAGTTTTCCCTGGATTTTCCCCCGTCCTCCTTGGGAGAGCCAAGTGGGATTCCTAGAGGAAAAGCCTGTGGCCAGCAGTTTCACACTCTCCAGCAAGCCCACACTTGGCCTCGGGCAATTTGTCCACTTTTCTGCTGAGTCTGGCAGCTTCTGCAAGTAAGCAAATACTCAGGTCCTGTGTCTCAGGTCCAGATTTTGAAATGGCCGTTTGCTCTGCGAGCGCAGTTCTCTGTTCATTTCCACACTGGGCAGATTTTTTTCTTGCTGTAAGGATGGGAAGGAGGCTTTTGCAGCTCTCTACATTTCTGAGTGGAAACTAGGAGTCCTATTCAACCACTTTTGACCCAAAAAAAGGTCAATTTCTTGTAGTTCAACCTAACAGACTATGGAATCTTGAGTTGCTCTGCCCTTGATGGTGGTTCTCAAACTTGAGCCTGTGTCACAGTGATCCAGAGGGCTTGGGAAAACACGGCCTGTTGGGCTCCACACCCATAGTGTCTAGTTTAGGAGATCTGCACGGAGCCCATGAATTTGCATTTCTACCAATTTCTCAGGCTGCTGCTGGTGGTCCCGCTCTGCCCTATGGCATGTATTGGAGGCAGGACTCCATCTGTAAAAAAAAAAAAAAAAAAGCAATCTATATCTCCCGCTTATTTATCACTTCCTCAGCGGACCTCAAAGAAGTGTCGAGTGTCAACAATATGTCAACAATATGCCCACCCTTGAAAACATCCTTTCTCTAGAGTGAATCTACGAAAAAATGAATGCTTCATGTCTTAAAACAGAGGTAGCCAAGGTTTTTTAATAGTGAATGACAGTCTCAGAGATAAGGATTTATTGAGAGCCATTGTGATGCGAGATGTACTTAGGGTCTGGGTGTGGGCTGGGACTCACATACAGTACAAGTGAGGTGCCTCTGAACGCTTCCTGCAGATTGGTTTTCTTTTGTCATGAATCCTTTCTAACGCTCCAGTTTTGTGCTTGAATTTTAGTAAAAGGTAAAACTGGGCTGCTCAAATTTATAAAATAGATTCCATTTGGCATCAATCACAATTACCAATCCATCTATTCAGTCAAGGAAGACTTATCCAGCGCTTACTATCCACCTGGCAATGTTCTAGATGCTGGGGATGCAGCAGTGGAAAAAACAAAGTCACTACAATTCATGGTGGTTCATTCCAGGAAGGGGACACAGAAAACAGACAAGTGCATACATCGGGTGTCACCCGGTGAGAAAAATGAAGCAGGGTGCAGATATGGGGAGTGTAGGGGTGGATGCAGGTTAGGGTTGCTCTCCTTTGGGGGGGTATGCAAGGCCTCTCTGATGAGGTGTCATTTAAGCAGAGGCCAGAAGGAAGGAATCCAGACTTGACACCTACCTGAGGTTTAAAAGGTGAATATAATTTAGGGGCAGATAGGAGGTTAGTCACTATTGTATGCTAATGTTAATTCAATCGAATGTTAACTCAGGCAAAGATTGTTTTTGCTAAAATATCTCTGGCAATTCATACCCACACTTTGACTTGGTAAATCCACTTCTAGAAATTACCTTAAGGGCAAATTAGAAACATGGACAGGGGTTTCTGCTCCACGATTGTTCACCATCTCCTTTATTTAAAACAGAACAAAATGGGAGTTAACCTAAAATGTCCTTACTCCCCCGACCTCCCCACTCTCAATCTAGATTGTTCACCTCTTCTCTGTGATTCCAAAGCATCACATGCTTATCTCGGGGGACGGGCGGGCATTTCATACATGTGTTCAATCTCTACCCATCTACTTCCCTTCGGCATTCAACAGCAGGGCCTCAGTCCCTGGCAAACTCCTGGTTCGCTCCAATTGAGACTAAGAAAGAATCAGGAAGTTCGAAGAGAATCCCTTCCATTCCTCCTAAGATGCCTCTACTTTTCTTTTGGGGCATAACCTTGGAAATGTTACTGTTTTTTTTTTTTGTGTGTGTGTGGCTCTTCTGTTTGGCTTCAGGACGGCCTGGGCAGCTTGGTTAGTTTAAAAATTTGTTTGTTAACCCTTTAAAACTTTTTAATTCATTAAAACTATAGTGAAAATGTGCGTTTCTGGGGCACCTTCCCATCAAATGGCTCAAAGCTTGCCAACAGATGTCTGCATTTATTTTCTGGAGAACTAGTAATGTTCTGTAAGGGCGGGGGTGGGGGGAAGCATTCAAGACTTAACTGATGCAACCAAGGTGCCCATCAACGGATGAATGGATAAATTATGGTATATTCACACAATGGAATATTACGTATCCATAAAGAACAGTGAGGAATCTGTGAGACATTTCATAACATGGAGGAACCTGGAAGGCATTATGCTGAGTGAAATTAGTCAGTTGCAAAAGGACAAATATTGTATAAGACCACTATTATAAGAACTTGAGGAATAGTTTAAACTGAGAAGAAAACATTCTTTTGTGGTTACGAGAGGGGGGAGGGAGGGAGGGTAGGAGAGAGGTAGTCACTAATTAGATAGTAGATAAGAACTACTTTAGGTGAAGGGAAAGACAACACACAATACAGGGGAGGTCAGCACAATTGGACTAAACCAAAAGCAAAGAAGTTTCCTGAATAAACTGAATGCTTCAAAGGCCAGCGTAGCAGGGCAGGGGTCTGGAGACCATGGTTTCAGGGGACATCTAAGTCAACTGGCATAATAAAATCTATTAAGAAAACATTCTGCATCCCACTTTAGAGAGTGGTGTCCGGGGTCTTAAATGCTAGCAAGCGGCCATCTAAGATGCATCAATTGGTCTCAACCCACCTGGATCAAAGGAGAATGAAGAACACCAAGGACACAAGGTGATTACAAGCCCAAGAGACAGAAAGGGCCACATGAACCAGAGACTTACATCATCCTGAGACCAGAAGAACTAGATGGTGCCCGGCCACAACTGATGACTGCCCTGGCAGGGAGCACAACAGAGAACCCCTAAGGGAGGAGGGGAGCAGTGGGATGCAGACCCCAAATTCTCATAAGACCAAACTTAATGGTCTGAGACTAGAAGGACCCCAGTGGTCATGGCCCCCAGACCTTCTGTTGGCCCAGGGCAGGAACCATTCCCAAAGCCAACTCTTCAGACATGGATTGGACTGGACAATGGGTTGGAGAGGGATGCTGGTGAGGAGTGAGCTTCTTGGATCAGGTGGACACTTGAGACTATGTTGGCATCTCCTGCCTGGAGGGGAGATGAGAGGGTGGAGGGGGTTAGAAGCTGGCGAAATGGACACGAAAAGAGAGAGTGGAGGGAGAGAGCGGGCTGTCTCATTAGGGAGAGAGTAATTGGGAGTATATGGGTTTTTGTGTGAGAGACTGACTTGATTTGTAAGCTTTCACTTAAAGCACAATAAAAATTATTTAAAAAAAAGACTTAACTGACATTATTGTATCAGCCTAATTTAATTAAACCTGTTGCCATTTAAAGAGCCCTGGTGGCACAATGGTTAAGGGCTCAGCTGCTAACCGAAACATTGGTGGTTCAAACCCACCCAGTGGATCTTCTGGAGAAAGACCTGGGAATCTGCTCCCATAAAGATTACAACGTAGAAAAAACCCTCTGGGGCAGTTTGACTCAGTCACATGGGGTTGTATGAGTCTAAATCTTCTCAACGGCACCTAGCAACAACAGCCATTGAAAGAGAATAGTTCTGTGAAGCTGGTTCTCTGGGAACTCAGCTCTTCATCGGCCAGTTTTTTTTCTCTTCCTACTTTTCCTCAGAAAATTCCAGATACAATGTAATGGACCACCTTGCTCTATTGTTTGATTGAAGTATCACCTGTTGCTCCACTAAGAAAAAGGAATTGCCCATCTTACTGTGAATTCCAAATTCTCAAGCATGAGAAACACACACAGTTATCTGGGCCAATTAAAAAGGCATGAAATAAAACCACCTCTGGGACCTGCATCTACTTCATGGATTCTTTTTGGCTTCAGGGGCCACGTTCTGCTCCATGTGTTGGGAACCAAGCTTTGGTGACCTTTGGGGCAGAACTAGGAAAGGCATGAAAGGTTCACCCCCTTAAGAGACGTGACCCCTTTCTCTTTCCTTACATCATTGACAAACATTAATTTCTGGCTGGGAAAGAATCTTCTTGGCCTTGGCCATCTTGTTTCTTCATTAGAACTAATTCTGGGAACAGGCCACAACACCTTCTTCTTCCCTGGGCTTTAGTCCTAAACTTCAAGCCCTCCCTCTGTGGGACACTCCAATCAGCCATGCTGAACACCCGTCACCCACATGGGCATTGCTTTGTTACAGTTCTTATTTGTACAAAACCAAAGAGAAAAGCTTTTCACCAAGCACTCTTGGTGCTAAAACATCTTGACATTAATTTGTACTAAAATAACTAGAGGGCTAAAACCTAATCTAATACAAAAAGGGGACAATGATGACCTCAGGTTACAATGCAAAGGACGTTGTAGAACCTGGGGATTATTTTTACATAGACCCTGGCAACTATGAGCAATAAATTATATACCATGTGGTTTTCCCACAAAGGAGCTGGTTATGAAAGGAAATAAAACCTCACCATTAGCAACCAAGACACTCACGGATGACAGATACAGACTGTCTTTATGGGAGAAAACAAAACATGTACTTGGTATGTTTCCTATAGGGCTATGCATGAATAAAGATGACTTTACACAATTATTCAAATAGTGATAATTTAATGATTTTTATGTGAAAAATTTTATACCTAACTAGCACTTTCTGCTGAAATATGAATATAAAGTTGAACAATTTAAAAAATGGAATTCACATCCGTCCACGGCTTTTAATGGATTATTTCTGCTCACGTGGGAAAGATGGGTGAGAAGGGCACTATTATATTTCGTGTCTCCTGAAGACACTTCTGTAAATCAACTTGTGTAAAATGGAGAAAAATGGTTTGTATTCCAAGAAATCATTCCTCTTGGACCATGACAACTTTGAGCGAAAATATTTTCACAAAATTTCATTTTAATCATCCTCTTTACAAAGCACAATACTTAAGACTTTTCTAAATACAACTTTAGAAAATGAAGCAAAAAAATAATCTCCAAGAGATGCCTGATAAGAGTCCATGCTGAACGCAAAAGATTTGTTTTAAAAGTGATACTTCCAAGCTTTTCGATATTCTTGATGGGTCCCTTTTGCAAAGTAAAGAGTAAAGATGGAGGCTGTCCAGGTGGCTCGCCCAGTTCCAAGATGCGTAATCCTCTTGCCGGTTAGCCTCGGAGGCAGTAATGAAGCTGGATACACCAACTCCTCCTTCTAGAATGGCTTCTCCCTCCCTCCATGTACAAAGGAAGCCAATGGTTGCTGAGAGGGGATGACACCAGCCCTCTATGTTGCATGTTGCCAGTGCCCAACAATGGCTCTCCAACCCCTCAACCTATTAACAATCCTACTCAGTATACACATTATACAAAACCGTATCATTAGAGATTTTCATGACCAGTGAATGCAAAATCCAAACGTCAAAGACTCCAATCTGCATTCCTCTGTGAGGTGGTGGGAAATCTCTGAAGGCTTTACGTTTAACGTAAAAATACTTGAAATGGTCAAGGGCAAGGGAATGTTTGACAGTGACCTACGAAACTTGGCATTCTTGGCCCCAAGCCCAATGAGACCAAGGCTGCTGAAAAAGGTAGTCTAGCCAGGCCTGGGATCTGAGGGTGTGAGGTTGCTTTCTTTATACATTCCCTTCCCTTAAGTGTCTCAGCCCAGGAAGACCGGGGTGGTCTGGTAGGGCTCTGCAAACCCTCAGAGGGAAGCAACAGCCTCCAGCGGGCATGCGCATTCGTAGTAGGGTGGATGTGTAGTAGGCAGATGTAGTAGGTAAGAGGAAGGTGGGGGAAGGGAGGGAGAAAGAGAAAGAGACACCGATTGGTAACTCTTTCAGTGATCAATAACATGGGGTGACCTTTTTTTTTGCATCATTCCTTCTGTGTTAACCAATTCCTATTCTTTGCAGTTGTGTAAATTTATTGATGTTTAGTAGTTTCACTATAAAACTCAGGAAATAGATGAAACAGCTTTCTAGAAACACAGAAAAACATCTTTGGGGGCCACTAAGGGATACCCCCAGTCCCCAACAATCTTGCAATACAGTATGCCCCTTATTTTTGGCTAAGTTTGAGCAAACAATAACATAGCCTAAGGCTGAGCTGTTCATTTGCTACAAAGATAAAGCGGACAAACAAACATGTAGTTCCTTGGGAAGGAGAAAGCAATTCCATAAATGCAAATAACAGCCAAGGGCTAGGCATCAACACGACCCTCCCCCCATTCTCTTTGACCTGAGGAAGGGGTTACAAAAGCAAGGCAAAGGACATTCTGTGGCTCCAGTTTAAAGGATGACACACACAGATAACCTAGTGCAGGAAATAACACAACTTTCCCCCCTGGTGTTCATTTGCATTTTACTTTATTTATTTTTGCTTTAATAATGCATATTCTGTTCACGCAAAAGGTGCAAAGGACAGGAGGCAAGGGTTTGACTTGGCAGGTGAAAAATCAAGCAGGGGTGACATTCTAGTTTCATGAACAACCAAAACCCAGGAGAAACTTCAAAGTCACAGCTGGTACCACCTAGCACTCCCAATTTCACAGCTGTCTCCTCTTCGGACCTTTGGCGATGGTGAGGGAAGCTTTGAAGACAGTGGCCTCTAGTGGACTTTAACAAGTGGCTAAGTAAACTTTTTTTTTTTTTTTTTGGATCATGGTAGCTGCATCACAAAAGCTCCAATCCAGAGGGTGGTAAAAAGAAGGCACAGATCATTGCAAACACCAGATTTTCTCTTTCTCTTTTTGTAAATATACCAACACAGAGAAGCTAAAATTGATCTGAGGGTGGTGGACTTTGTTGGCAGCAGGAAGGGATGGGATGGACCTAAAATTGCATACGTAATACAATCCTAAAGGGGAAAACAAAGCGAGGCAGCTTGCGGCCTGAAGCAAAAGAAGGGGATTCTCACTCCTGACTTATGTGTAGTACAAACACTGGAGGGGTCTGGGACAAAACACGATTAAAAAAATCAAAAAATTATAAAGCTTGTAAACGAAGAACCGGAAATTACATTTTATTCATGGAAAATATCATCAAAATAGTACCACTATGGACTAAACTGCCTGAGTTTTCATTTCGCGTTGAGATCTCAAGGTAGAAAAGCCTTTAGCACAATTTGCTCTGTCGAAGTGCCAGACCCAGGGCTACACCATGGGATAGATTCTCCTCTTGGATGGAATTTGTGTTGTGCTATCAAGACTTTTGTGCTAATCTTTCACACAGGGATATATGGAGGCAAACCTTTCATCTTTTGGCACAAGGTTATTTTGGCTGGGGCGGAAAATTTGAGTCTCTGACTCAGGATGAAAAATGCAACATTTCATTGATCAAGTATTCATTTTGATTGAAGAGCTTTCTTTATGTCGTTAACTTCCATCTATAAAGGAAAACAGAACCACACAGTCACATGGAGTTGGCGGGTTTTCTATACGCTGGAAGATGATCAACCTGGGTATGTTAAAAGAAATCAACCTGACAATTCTACAGGCGAAGTGGTGTCTGGATGAAGAGTTGACTAAGATACTAGACATGGCCCATGCCTAAGGAATAGGCACACGGACTCGATGCACCAGGAAACTGTGGCTATTTTCACTCTCAGGCTACCAATACCCAAAGTTGGTCAAAAGCAGCAATGAGTCCAGCTGCCTGGCCAGAGGAACTGCCAGACCATCTGGCAGTGTTGGGCTGGGCCTGGGGTGTCTGTCAGTGTCCCCGAAGTGATGACGAGCAGGTGCCATCCTTTTCTTAAGCAGCATGGCTCCCACTCACCCCCGAGGGCTCCAAGTGCATTAAAGCTGAACTCCTGCACACACTGCCATTTGGTAAACAGAGTCGCATCAGAGACTAGAAGGGAACAGAGCTTTGATGTCCTGGCAGGACTGACATGCCATCAGGGAGAAATAAAGAACTGAAGAGCAAGTGTGGACAGCTGTGGTCCCTGGGGTCCCAATGACCACACGGCAGAAGCCAGCTGGTCACAGGGCCTCCCCAGTGCCATGTCTTCTAGCAGTTACTATAATGATGCCTCCTGGAAACTGGCAAAACTTTCCACAGAGCAGATGTTTAAGATAAATCCTAAATGAGAAGCCCAACTGAGGGCAAGTTTACTCATGTCTCCCTTTCCCAAGATTTCCTGGATCCCAGAAAGGATGTGAAGTGAGCCTACACAATTCTAAGAAAATTGTCACAGGGAGCGTGTCTAAATCTGCAGAGAAATAACAATCAATTATCTTCAAATAAAAGCCCTGACGCTGCTCCCACCCCCAAATGAACCGCTAGGCCTCAAGGGCAGCAGGACTCTGGGGGACCCACCTGCAACCGAAGCCGGATTTTCTTCTCTTCATCCAACTCTGACAGTAACTGCTTAATCTCTCGTCTGAAAAACAAACGGCAATGAAATTAAACAGAAGCCCAGACTTCCCCCATGAGAGATAACAAATCTTTCATTAACACCGCAAAATAAATCTGACCCTTTTACAAAGAAGTGGACAAAACATTATTTAATTTTTGTATTCTTGTTGCTTAAAATTTGTTGCCGGAAGAAAGGCTTGCCATTATTTCTTGGCTCCCAAAACATGTTGCCATAAAATGCTAGGTATGGAACTGGCCTTTGAGACTCCTTAGTTCGAGCCTTCTCATTTAGATGGGGAAACTGAGGCCCAGAGAGGCGGTATGGCTTGCCCAGTGACTAGACTCCAGGTGTCCAGGCTCGTGTTCTGCTGTCTTCCCTTTCACTACCCGTTTCAGAATCACTGGTCCTTAAATGTACTTACATAATAAATTTCGTTTCCTTTATTTTCACAGTTTTAAATTAAGAAAAGGCTACTGGTATGTTTTCACTGATTCTCGCAAAATCCTACAAATAGTAATACCCTAAAACTTGGAGGTAAATTAACTGAAGTAACGATGTCTGACAACCACGTAGTAGAGGCAGTGGACAGGAGTTAGGGTACACAGTCCAATGCCCTTCCCAACAATAGACGACAAAGCGGCAAAAACCCAATCATTTCACCATCTGAGGGTGCTATACTTCGGACACTTCAATCATTCAAACATTGTCAGAGAGGTGTTCTCCATTTTAAGGTATTAAACACTCCGCTTTACATGCAGATTTTTTGAAAACCAAGAAGCCAAGCCTGCAGAAGCAGCACAGTAAACAAGGCAGATGTTATAGGCCACTCACTCGCTCCGATGAGCACCGTGACGCTCCCTATGCTTGGCACAGCGCCCTGGCACTGCTGTCGACACGTCGGGTTATCGATGTGACTAAGTTGAGACTGCTGCATTTAGTCAAGCACACATGACGCCCAAGATCTCAGTGGGCACCACTTAGGGTGTAGAAAAGAAGCAGAAGATGAGTTCCTGAGCAAACCTCATGGCCCCAGGGAAACCACAGCATGCAAAGCCCCGAGTCATCCAGCTGGGGGGAGCGAAGGAAGTCACTAAGTTTTGAACACCAAAAATGGATGGAAGTCCACGAAGAGGAAGGAAGATGGGGAAAGTGATGGAGAAGAGCCAGGGCAGAAGCAGGGAGGGGAAAGCCAGTACACTGGGGGAGGGAAGGGAGGCTGTGCAGACTTGAGGTGAAGGCTGAAACTGACACCAAGAGCTAAAGTGGGAGCCTGGTGGGGGCCCAATGGCCCTAGGCTGGGGAAGGCTGGGAAAGGCCTTGGAGGAGGGGCAACCAAGAGGTGTTGACTGAAGACGCTGGTTGGGGCAGGATGACCCTGGCCAACTATGTGCAGGCTTCATAGTGGGGATGGGGGTGGTGGCAGCACCAGTGGTTCTGAGCTCAGAGGTAGGCTCAGGCCATTTTACATGTGCAAATTCCAGTCACCTCTCAGAGGATTAGACACTGGGGTCAAAAGGGCTGAAGCCTTGGGTTCAGGTCCCTCTGAGCCAATGATGGTCCTGTTTGCCCACTAGTGGGCGAAGGGAAGCAGGAAGGCCATAGCATGGTGAGGTCAGCCAGGCCCTCAGGACTCAGAGCTGCAGGGAAACAGTGGCTCCGGCCCAGGCAACGCACTGCCTTGGGAATGAGCACTGCTCTTTCCCATTGGCCCTGGGGGCATCATCAGGGTGTGTGGAACTAGCAGATCTTTGGGCTCTCTGGCCTCAGGTCATGCCCACAGGGCACCAGGAAGTGGGCAATAATGACACTAACAACAGCAGCCTACAAGCATGAGTCCTGACTTGGGCCAGGCCTGGTCATGTTCTTTTCATTCATCGTTGACAGTGTTGACAACCACCCTGCACATGGCAGAAAAGCCCTAGTTACTCCCACTTTCCACAGGAGGCACCCGGGGTCAGGGAGGCTAAATCATTTGCTTCAGGTGGATGGCTGATTAGTGTTAGAGCCAAGAGTCTGCACCCAGATGTGTCAAAGGTGCAGGCCTTTGTGCATTTGGAGATTCCATTCCTGCGTGAAGGGACTGACGTGGGTCTCATCACTGCGTTGACAATCTGCACGAGGCGCTTACAAAAGCCCCAGAGCTGTCAATACGCAAGAGAGTAAAGTTCTACCAGAACTTGGGAACAGAAATCACTGTAAGATTTAGAGGCAGATGAAGCTGAAGAGCTCCTTGACACCACTTGCTGAGGGGGTCAAGTCCCCTCCTCAACCCCAGAGATTCCGGTGATCTGTCAGACAAGCCAGCCCTTTTGTACAACCAGTGGGATTGGGGATGGTGTTCTAGAATCTACAAAAGCAGGCTCAAGGCCCGAGGGCTGGGAGCAGCTGGGAGTGGGAAAAAGAAGGGGGACCGCAGGGCAAGATGGGAGGACGGTGAGAGAGATGTGGTGGGGCGTGAGGAGGGTAAGGCAGGGAGAGGAGGAAGAAAATCCAGCAGCAATGAAGAATTTCCAGAAAGGACAAGCAGCTCAGGCGGCTGTGGCAGGAGCCCCCTGGGCTGGGTAGGTAGTCTTAATAATAGCTAACCATGTGGCAAGCGAGAACTAGGGGCCACACAGTGTCCTCAGGCTTTATGAGTAGGGACTTGTTGAGCGCGCCTAAGAACCCCAGGAGGGGCATTATCTCAGGGTTAAACAACAACAAAAACTAAACTCATTGCCATTGAGTCAATTCTGACTCACAGCAACCCTATAGGCAGGGCAGAAATGCCCTGTAAGGTTTCCAAGGCTGTAAATCTTTAAGAACGCAGACTGCCACGTCTTTTACCTGCTGAGTGGCTGGTGGGTTTGAACTGCTGACCTTCTGGTTAGCGGCCAAGCACTTAAGCACTATGCCACCAGGGCTCCTTATCTCAGGGTTACAGATGAGAAAATGGAGATGGGGAGGGCTTCAGTGACTGGCCCAAGGTCACATGGCTCATGAGAAGCCAGGCTGAGACTGGAACCCCACCCATCTGGCGGAACTTGTGTTCTTAACCACTTGCCAACCTGCTCCATGGCTCAGCCCTGTGGTGAGGGCTGACCTGGACTTGGATCCTCCGAAGACAGAG
The DNA here is from genome assembly GCF_030014295.1 of Loxodonta africana. Taxonomy (NCBI): domain Eukaryota; kingdom Metazoa; phylum Chordata; class Mammalia; order Proboscidea; family Elephantidae; genus Loxodonta; species Loxodonta africana. The sequence continues at coordinate 21,114,555 of NC_087369.1, forward strand.
ACATGCCTTGGGCAGCTGGCAACATGCTGGCGGCCTGGCCCAAGCAGCCCAAGATGGAGTAAGGTTCCAGGGCTGCTTAACCCCAACCCCTCTGGAAGCCTGGCAGCCTGGGAAGAAAGCCCACACAAGTGGTGGCTGGCACTCTGTGAGCGGGAGACTTGCTGGTGGCCACTGTTTTCTTCAGGTAGGACATATGAGGTGGAGGCTGCATGTCCCCACTGCCCTCGACGCTTTCTCTCACTGACCCAGAGTCATGTTCCCTCCAGCATAAAGAAATTTTGACTAGGAATGCAGTTTGGCCGAGTGGGTGGCGCTCTGAACTGGAGGTCGGGAGGCCTGCATAGGAGCCCCTACTTTGCCTCCAAGACACTGTGAGGTCGTTTCTGGGCCTCAGTGCCCCCATTTCTGAGGGCCCTGCTCCCCCGACCATCTTTGCCAACTTTCTGTTGGCTGTCTTCTCTTCTGTATGCCATTCAGATTGTGACTTCGCTGAGGGCAGGCACTGTCTCTCCCATGGCTTGAGCGTCTCTGACATTTCCCAGAATGGTGCCCGCCTCACTCCTGAATTAACTTACCTCTGGTGTTGCCCTAGAGGTGGGTTTCTTAAAGTTTGTTCCTGTGCCACATGCATCAGCCTCATGTGAAGAGCTTGGTGTTAAAATGCAGAGTTCTAAGCCCTGCCTCAGCCCTCCTGGATCTGACTCTCGGAGACCCAGAACCTGACTTCTGAACGGGCTGCTCTGTTTGGAAGTCTGAGAACCACTGTCTTGGGATGTTGTGGGGCTGTGGGGTCAATGTCCTGGCAAGGGACATGTGTCATGTGGACATGGATGGGGCCGTTGGGTACCCAAACCTGTAATACCCAGAGCCAGAATGGAGCTGTGGACTTTAACAAGATGTAAGTTAGGGGCAACCTGGCTGGCTCCGGGTGGCCCTCTCTAGTATCATCCTGCTGGTTCTGGATATTATCTGACAAATCCCTCCTAGGTAGGGGTAAGTCCAAGAGGCCTCGGTTTCATATAACACTTCCCAGCCTGAGTGGAACAGAACTGCTTAGAGCCACATTCCTCAAACTACATTCCATGGAGCACCAGAACTCAGATGCTGTAGAAAAAAGGGTTCTGCGATTAAGCACGTTTGAGAAACACTGCGTACTCAACTTCCCTCCATCCTCCTGATATACAGTGAAGGCTCTGAGCAGTCCTTCTGAGAAGAAACGAACTTTGTTTAACCCAGTTATTCCCCAAAGTATCTGACCATGAAACACTTCAGGGCCCCCCAGACCCGTGGGGTGGAGGCAGGGTACTGCTTCTGCCCAGTGCCAGTTCCTGCTGCCGCCCCTGGCCACCTCATGATTCACAGCTGTCCCACACAGCCCTGAATCTGCCCTTGCTGTCCTCTCCATCTGGTGGGCCACTTGGCAGTTCTAGTTCATCTTTCAAAATCCTCCTCAGGAAACACCTCCTTAAGGTGTCTCCTGATTCCCTCAAGAGTGAGCTAACTGAGCCCCAAACTCTGTGCACCTTAGTTTACCTAAGATTAGGGCCGCCATGCTTCTGATTTCTTTTACCAGTGTCGTCATCGCACAAGGCATTCTGTGAGACATCGATTATGGTATATGTTTTTGTTTATAGGTCTTTCTCCCCACCTCTCTTGGGGGAGAGCGCGTGTGTAGGCATGAACAGAGAAACTCCCTCCCAGCTTCATGGTGAGAACATCTTGCCGAGTGTAAAGTCTCAGGTTTAAAGATGCCCCACGCCTTTTTCACGCAATATGGCCCCTAAATGCAAGCCAATTAGTTCACCTGGCAGCTAACTGAAGCAACTGCAATTTTGCTGATACTGGTGGGAAAACTGGCTCTTGAACGTATTGAGAAACGGCGCATGTGAACATTGTTTCATGGGTGCTACAAGGGATTTTCCTTTGAGCACCCTGCTGAGAGCATCAGGCCCAGGATGGCCTCGCCCCTGCACACGCCCTTCCTGCCTGCAGTAGGTCCAGTGTAAACACCACGGAGCTGTGCTCAGTGCAACCTCTCTGTCCATCCTAGCCCTCCACCACAGGGAGGCCCTGGGCCACAGGAGCAGCCCAGGGCAGGAAAAAGGGTCCCTGCACTTACTTCTGCTGGTCCTTCATGGTCTCAATGATGCTCCTCAGCTCACGGACCTGCGTCCTCAGCTCCTCCACGGCTGCCTGGCTGCTGGCCGCAGGCTCCATCTTTGGTTTTCCTTCCGTGCCAAACAGAGACGGGGAGTTGGCTCTGTGTCCAGCTGTTCCCAAAGAGGACGAGAGGGGGGAGGGTGCTGCCGCGGACAATGGGGCTGGCCCACCGCTTGCAGACATGGCCCCCGGCTTGGGCGGCAGGGAAGCTTTGTTGTCCGACACCTGTGACGAGGGAGGAGAGAGGGTCAGAGCCAGGAAGGCATGTGCTGTGCCCCCTGTCCTGGGGAGCAAGCCCTCCCCACTGCTCTCCACAGTTCCCACCACTCTCTACTTCCTCCACAGCCACAAAGGGCCGCTTGGTGCAGGCAGCCCCCCTTCAAGTGCCTTCTTCCATGTATTTTATGTTTAACCGCCTTTTTGGATAGGTAGTTATTAACTGGTTCAGTGTACATGCACAGAGCCTAGCTACATGTCAGACTCCCCAAACTCAGAAGTGAGCAAGACACTCTCCTGGCACTCGAGCAGCTCAGAACCCAGCAAAGTGCAGGCAGGGAGGCAGGCAGGCAGACAGACATTACACTGCAGAGGAGTGAGAAAACCCACACCAGAGAAGGGAGGCAGGCAGAGCGGGCCATGGAAATGCAGGAGAGGGGCCAGCCACCCGGAGGAGGAGCCGACAGCTCCGTCCTGGAGGAGGACTAGGAGATGGCCAGTAGAAAGGAAGGTTGGTTGGAGAAGGACATTCTAGGAAGGAGGGACGCTAGAGGCAAAGGTCTAGAGACCGGAGAACAAACTGCATTTCTGGAAGAAGGCGGATTAGCAGGGCTGGAATGTAAGAGGGGCAGAAGAGAGGTGGGGTGGGTGGTAGAAAGGGCTTGTTGACAGGTTAAAAAGATTGTGTGTCAAGCTAGATGACTCTGGCTGTAGAAGGGCCTTGCAGTTGGCAAGGACACCTGCTGGGAGACTCTTGAACAATGGAAGACAGAAATGGTGAGGGCTAGACCTAGGCAGTGGCCAAGGGGATGGAGAGAAGACAGCTTTGAGGTGTGGGTGGCAGGCTCATCCACCACAGTGCTGGGCACTGTTTCAGATACCGGGTGCGGAAATCGCCAGAAGAGGTGGAAGCCAGGGGGATGGAAAATACAGAAGCAAAGAAGAGGCCCAATGATGGGGTTCTGGGAATCTCCAAGTTTAAGTGGTGGGGAAAGAGTGGCGAGAGAGGTAGAAGCAAGACCAGAAGGGGGTTCTGAGTTACCGGAGCCTCCTGGAGAAGTCCCCAGAAAGAAAAAGTGGTTGAATAAGTGGGTCAAAGGTGCTATGGGTAAAACTGGGGGAGCCCATTTGGTGGAGCAATGAGGACAGATACCTGATGATGGCAGGCTGGTGCCTGATGGGAGGTGAGGGGTGCAGCCTGCAAGTTTAGAGCTCTCTTTCTAGAAACTCAGCTAAGGAAGGGAGGAGAGAGAGAGGGTGCCCATGCAGAAGCCTCAGGAGCGGACAGAATCAAGGAGGGCCTTAGTTTGCTTTCAAAGATGATATGCTCAGAGAAAGAGCCAACAGGGCCAGGCTGAAGACCAAGGGGACAAGAAGGGGACGACTGATGGAAGACTATTCTGAGGCAGCCAGGAGGGCACAGGCAGAGGGAAGGGTCACAGGGCCAGGGGCAGGAGGGAAGAGAGGCACCTGGTGGGCCCAGGGGAGGAGGTGGAAGGGGAGTTGGCAGACAAGAGGGGAGGAGGGAAAGCAGTGAGCTAGGATCGGCGGGTAGATTTTTGCCTTCTGTCCTGTCTTGTCTCCATGTGAGTGACAGGAAGTTGAGGCTGGTGGTGACGCCTGGCCACCACCCCAGGGCAGGAGCCAAGAAGGGGCTGGGCTGGCGTGGTGAGGAGGGAGAGCAGACTTGGGCTATGCTAGAGGGAGAGGCCGGGCAGAGGGAGTAAAGGCAGATGGGCTATCGTTCCCAGCCTCTCTGCTTGCCTGCCTGCTGCCTGCTTTTTCTCTGCCAAGTTACCATTGAGGGAAGCGCTCTCTGCAATCTAGCCATGCGGTGCCTCCACGTTAGTAGGAGTTAGAGTACAAGGGAAGAGGAACTGACATTGACATTGGGGGATCCTGGTCACAGGCCTGACATCATGGGCTAGACAATTCAAATGAGGATCAACGGGCCCACACATTTTACTGAGCAGGAAACTGAGGCTTAGAGAAGTGGCTGAGTAACCCTCCAAGTCTCACAGCTAAGCATCAGCAGAACAAAGGGGGTTCAGTCCCTTCCTCCATCAGCCAGACTCCTTTCGCCCACTGTGACTGTGGCTGCTGGTATCTGGCGATACACTCCCTGTTCCTATTTTCTTTGCTTATTTCCTACTCTTGGGGTCCTGCTTTTCCCATTTCCCACCCAGCATCCTTGTGTACCTGCCAACCCACCAATTCCCTTGTTGTTGTTGTTGTTAGGTGCCATCGAGTCGATTCTGACTCACAGCAACCCTATGTACAACAGGACACAACACTGCCCGGTCCTGCACCATGCCCACAATCTTTGCTATGTTTGAGCCCATCATTGCAGACACTGTCATCCATCTTGTTGAAGGTCTTCCTCTTTTTTGTTGACCCTGTACTTTACCAAACATGATTCCCTTACACTAATATAATTCCGGGCACTTCTCGAATTAACGATTCTCTTAATGTTTCCTACAGGACTCACTCTCCTGGGCCTGTGCAGCTTTTATAAGCCTCAAAGAGTATAGGCCACCACAGGCCCTGAGCAAATTAGCTCAAGTGCAATTTCCAGATACAAAGAAGAGCATGATAGGACAACTCTGGGGACATGAAATACACTAACAGGATACCAACCAAACCAAACCCATTGCCAATGAGCTGATACTGACTCAAACTGACCTTACAGTACAGAGTAGAACTGCCCCATAAGGTTTCCAAGGAGTGGCTGGTGGATTTGAAATGCCAATCTTTTGGTGAGCAGCCGAAAGCCTAACCACAGCGCCACCAGGGTTCCACTAATAGGATAACCAAAAAACCAAACCCGCTGCCGTTGTGGCAACTGCGACTCATAGCGACCCTATGGGACAGAGTAGAACTGGCCCATAGAGCTTCAAAGGAGTGGCTGGTGGATTCAAACTGCTGACCTTTTGGTTAGCAGCCAAACGTTTAACCACTGGCGCCATCAGCACTAATAGGATAAAACCAAAACCAAAACTGGTGCCATTGAGTCGATTCCGACTCATAGCGACCCTGTAGGACAGAGTAGAACTGCCCCATAAGAGTCTCCAAGGAGCGCCTGGCAGATTAGAACTGCCGACCCTTTGGTTAGCAGCTGTAGCACTTAACCACTACGCCACCAGGGTTTCCACGAATAGGATAGAATTGTGGAAACCAGAACTGTGACAAACTGCTGTCCACCAGTAGGTGTCACTATAGACACACCCCAGGGACCTCAGAGAACACAACTGTAGGTACTTCTCTGGAGTCACCAGAAAGCACTAGTCGAAACCAAATTTCTACAAATGGAATCCTTTGATAATGGAAGAATTCAGTTGTGTGAAAAATTACAATTGATCAAGAAAATCCATACCTGTAAATTCTTAAATCTTTGAGAAGGAAAACCCCACATAATCTTTGATTTCTTTTTTAAGTCCTGCTTCAAATGTCTTAAAAAATGGCTCTGGTTTTCTGTTTTTAGACAGAAAAAGACATTGCTAATACTTATAGAAAATAATTCCAATTGACTGGGTTCTGTTAATACGAGAAAATGGAATTTTAAAATCTTGGTTCATACTCATAGGAAGAAGAGAACTTGTACAGGGTGCACCTCTGAAGCCACACACAGTAGCTAACCAATGTTTTCTTTGTTTCTCACAAATCAATAACAAAATAGCTATGCCATTCCCTGGGTATGCAGGGAAATTAAAATGCTTTCAGACTAGAAATGTACCCTGAACGACAAATCCAAATCAGCTCCTTTAAGAGACCCCATTTGTTATTTGCATTTACCAATTGCCCACTATAATTTCTGACACTACCAGCTTTGAACATAAAAGTCCAGCTCTGCGGGCAGAGGGCACATTGTTTAATATATTCTTTCTAGGCACCTGTAGGCTTTTAAAGTTATTTTGGCTGTTGGTGAAGGAGGCGGTGGCGGTGGCGGTGGTGGTGGCGTGCTTGTGTGTGTACGGGCATTTGTGTATGTGTGTTTGACAGTATGGAGCGGAAGCTGAGCCAGAGGAGAAAATAACATGGGAAATAAATAACTGAACCTGTATCTCAGGGATCCTGCCAGCTGTGGAGGCTCTGTAACATGCCTCAAGGATTTTGATGACTAAACTCATGACTGTCACTAAAGAATGACAAATGCCTGCACTTTCTGCCCATCCTAGTTTGGTTTACAATGTACACATCTACATGGGAACGGATGGGAATGAAGGGAAGAGGAAAGGCTATAGTAACGACATTTCTTCAAAGCCTGTCTTTAAAGCCTGCATGGAAAGGCAGGGCTTCCTTTGCTGTCAGGACACCTAGCTGGGCTGGTCACTCACTTGGGATATGGTAACAGTCTTTGACGTTTTCTTTGACGCGTCTGCTCCTCTGTGCGCAAGTGAAACGTGTTCCTCTTTCTCTTCTTCTGGACTTGGAGAGTCAAATATATCAGGGCTTGAGAGGGACGACTGGATAAGGCCAAAAGAAAATGCGGTCAGAATTACACCTTAGCTGACGGAGCTTTCCTTAGTATAATGCTGTACACTTTTCAAAGCACTTCTCGATGCTTCTATTTTGTTTCCTCAGTATAACCCCAGGAGGCAGAAAGTGTGTGGATATCTGTTTACTGGAGACAGTCGCGCAGCTCATTAGTGGTAGAACTGGGACTAAGAGCTACGGTTTCCTAAACCAGGAATCTTTCCACTGCTCCCTGGACTCTTTTTCCACCGATGCCCATCAATTAATTCACCCATTTCATCATCCATCCTTGCCTGCTCCCTCCCTCCCTCCTTCCTTTCTATAAAGATCTGCTATTGTGTGCCAGGCACTGTGTGTGGTACTGTAGACTGAATGGTGCACGTCATACAGGGTCCTGCCATCCCAGGGCTGATGGTCCAGTGGGGAAGGACAGACAGGTCAACAGGAGGCTGCCTCTAGCTGTCCTCTACTTCATCCCTTCGGGATCACAAAATCTGCTGCCTACTGACAGGCCCTAAAAGGACGTGTCTGAGGGGAACCCGTTTCCTGGGGAAAGGGATCAACAGGCCTGCTGCCCAGTGTCCAGAGCCTGAGAAAACAGGTTTGCCTGCCAGCACAGCAAGCTCATGTCTCACCTGGCACCTGCTGCTAATCTCTGCCCTCATTACTGCTGACAATCAATATCCATTTTGGAGTCTATATTTGCTGAGGTATATTCAAAAAGTGGCATCTTGTTGGTAGAATAGTGGGGTAACATCACTACCCTCTCTGCCTCACTGTGAAGATCGAATAAGCTGGGTGAACGTGAGACAACTCACTGAAATTCACCTAGTCAGAAATGATTATTGTACTAGAATGTTCCTATTTTAGGACAAAACAGATGAAAGTAAGAGTTCCCATAGCAAGGATTCTTTTTCCTAAATTTATTTTTTTGTTGTTGTTGAGAATATACACAGCAAAATATATACCAATTCAACAGTTTCTGTGTGTACCATTTGGTGACACTGATTACATTCTTCGAGTTGTGCGACCATTCTCACCCCTCCCTTTCTGAGCTGTTCCTCTCTCATTAACATAAACTCACTGCCCCCTAAGGTTCCTATCTGATCTTTCGAGTTACTGTTGTCAACTTGATCCCATATAGAGCATTAAAAGAGCATAATGCTCAAGGCAGACCTTTTTTTTTTTTTTTACTAGTTAGCTAAACTATTGCTTAGTTTTAAGAAGACTTCAGAGGATATTTTTGGTTTAAGGTTTAAAGATTATTCCAAGGCAATGGTTTCAGGGGCTCATCCATCCTCCACGGCTCCAGAAAGTCTGGAGTCCATGAGAATTTGAAATTCTGTTCTGCACTTTCCCCTTTTTGATCAGGATTTTTCAATGGAATCTTTAATCAAAATGTTCACTAATGGCAGGTGGACACCATCTAGTTCTTCTGGTCTCAGGGAAAAGGAGGCAGTTGTTCATGGAGGCAATTAGCCACACATTCCATAGCCTTCTATTCCTGACTCTCCTTCTTCCTCTGTTGCTCCAGGCAAATAGAGACCAATTGCTGTGCCTTGAATGGCTGCTTGCAAGCTTTTAAGACCCCAGGAACTGCACAACCAACTAGGAGGTAGAACAGAAGCACTAAACACATTATTAGGCCAGTTAACTGGGATGTCCCATGAAACTATAACCCTAAACCTCCAAATCGAGGAACCAAATCCCACGAGGTGTTTGGTTGTATATAAGCAGCCTTGGAAGCTATTCTTTTTTGTTGTTGTCGTTGTAAATGTATCTATGATACAACTTAGCAAGGATTGTTTTTACACAACGAATCTTCCAGAGATATCTTTGGGTGAGCTCATATTCACCCTCACCTCTATGCCTTCTACCCCTTACGGTAGAAGGAGAGTCTCGTTTAGAATCACCACTCGGCGCCAGTAGAAAACCATCACATCTACCGATCCTGTTTGTTTTGTTACTAAGGCAGAAACCTAATGCATTTTAGGGAATTTGTTAAGCAAAATCTTAAATTTAAGAAGTCTTGTTTGTTAATCTTCATTCAATCTGAAAATCCAATTACCTAGAATACCCTCCCCTCTCAAGCTTTCCTATTAATCTAGGCTTAACTGCTTAACCACCTTGCAAGGCCTGCATCATTTCATTTTGAGATTCTATTCAAAAAGCCGCTTTCCTCTTACACAGCCTATGGTTCATGAGCTGCCAATCACAGCTTGCTCTTTGAATCCTATAAATGTAAATAGCTCTAACTAGGGTGAGAGGCCACCAGCTGGGGAATCATGACTGGTGCATTTCCTCAATCATTTCCCCCAGTGGCCTTTTATGAAATACGCTTACGTATACTAATCCCATTTTGCCATCAAAAACCTACGGGTGCAAGCTGCAAAAAGAGTAAATATGAATTCAATGTCCACATCCATATGGGAATGGATGGGAATGAAGAGAGGAGAGTATAGTAATTACATTTCTTCAAAGCACAAATGTATCCTGTTGTCTTAAGTCTGCAAATACAATTGCTTCATATAAAGTTCCAAGCTTTAAGTCACTGTGCTACAAGCTTCCTACAGGCAGGGGCTATGGACATATCACTCTCAGTTGTAGCGTTGGTGACTGGCATATAGCAGACAGTGTCAATAAATACCTGTTGAATGAGTGAAAGAACAAATAAACTTATGTGAAGACAAGATGCCTTTACTGCATTTCCCAAAATACACAGGAACTACCAGACATAGGATGCACGGGCCAAGGGTGGGGTAAAACAAACAAACAAACAAATCAAACCCATTGCCACTGAGTCAATTCCAACTCTTCATGACCCTATAGGGACAGAGTAGAACTGCCCCACAGGGTTTCCAAGGCTGTAATCTTTGTGGAAGCAGGCTACCACATCTTACTCCCTCAGAGTGGCTGGTGGGTTAGAATTGCTGACCTTTTGATTAGTAGCTACGCGCTTAACTACCACACCACCAGGATTCCTTAAGGTGGGGTCATGTTGCCATCAAGTCGATTCCAACTCATAGCGACCCTATAGAACAGAGGAGAACTGCCCCATAGGGATTCCAAGGAGCACCTGGTGGATTCGAACTGCTGACCTTTTGGTTAGCAGCCATAGCTCTTAACCACTAAGCCACCAGGGTTTCCAAGGAGGTAGTAATGTGAACCTCTCAAAAAAAAAAAATTTTTTTTATGTTTAATTCTGGAAACCTCAAGGTTCTTTTGACCTTGAAAAGTCAGGAAGAATTTCGAAGGAAAACAAAAATGATGACGGATTTATAGAGAAGATGTAGGAGGTCGGATTGAAAATCTAAATATGGAGGTACTAAAAAAAAAAGAAGCAATTAAATAGGCTGTGTATAGATGGGGAGTGTCGGGGGGTGTGAAGAGGGGAGAGGGAAAGGGGACAGAGGTGGTGCTGACACAGAGCTCCATATAAAGGTGAAAAAAGAAACCACTTTTTCAAGCCCTTCTCCCCAAACATGTCAATACATGTGAGGGTTGCTTCATACAAGAGGGAAAGTAGGACAACCCAAACCACACTTTCAGACTCAGCAGGAAGGAGAGGAGAGGGTCAAGGGCAGTGGCATTCTGCTTCTAACTGATGACACCTCAGGTAGGATCAGGGCTGAGGTGAAAAGACAGTGTCCCTGGGAAACCTGCAAAAGGTTCACTCTTCGGTGCCTTGGGGTAGGGGTCACTAGGCCATACAGCAGTGTGCCCAGCAAGGATAAGGATGCGTATGTATCTACTGCTTGGGAGAGGCACACTCCATCACCTTTGTGGAGGACAAGTTTGCAACCTGTGGCAAAAGCAAAGCTTGCACCGCCTTTGGCCCACATTCAGAATGATTTGACCTAAGTGAATCATTTTGGAGCAGCATAAGATTTTTCCAAAATGATATTCACTTTGGTGTTGTTTACAATGAAGAATGGGAAACAACATAAATTTCCAATAATAATGCACTGGCTAGACAAACACTCCCATATATTTGTAGGTTAGAAGGCCAGGCGGCCATTAAATGTGATGTTACAGAGAATATTGTAGTGATTGGGGAGAAAGTGGTGCACGTGGGGGAGGCGAAGCAAGTTCCAAAACACTGGGTGCTATGGGATCCCATTTTTGAAGAAATAATCTTACATATACAAATAATAATAATAGTAACCCACTAAGGATTACAGCAACAGGTTAGCAGTTCTCCGTTCTGGGAGCAGGATGAGTTGACTTCCTTTATGCTTTTCATTGCTCAAGTGTGGTATAATAAGGGTGCAACAGGTGTGCAGTAAGGAAAGCAATTATTACAAACCACTCAAACCAAAAACCTCTACGGGCTCCTGAGGGTGTGTGGGGGTCGGTGGAGGGGTGCACGGCTGGGGCTTTAGGAGACAGAGGCACAGCCACTGGCTAGCGCTTTCACTTTCGAGTGGAAGCTCTTTACTTTAGTCTTGTTTTGTTTACACACCACAGCAAAGCAGCTTCTCTCTCCTTCTCCACCACAAAATATGACACTTTTGTCTTACCAGTCTCATGTCAGGTTCAAGTAAGAACTGGTCTGGAAGAAGAGAGAAGGAAATGGGAATAGGGAGCACCTACCTCCCTGGCAGATACACAAAGAACAAATAATAGAAAGGATCAACTGAAGAAGACTCTCAAAACACTTTTGGCTGGCTGTATAGCTCGTGCCCTCCCTCTCTCGGCTGTCCTCAAACCAGCCACTTGCAGAAAGGTCCTCAGCTGAAGTCTTTAACCTTTCCTGCTCTTCAGCTGTGGAAAAGTACGGCAAGAGAAGAAGACACTTACAGACGTGAGAGACTGGGACGGAGGACGCCTTCCCGTGGCTTTTGGTCGGCTTGTGGTTGGGTGACTGAGTTTCTCAGTAGATGACACCACGGAGTCAAAGCCTTCTAGGTCTAAAAGAAAGTAAAACAGTTTGAAGAGCAAAAACAGGCAGGAGTGAAGGTTCTTACGTGACAAACACTGCTTTCCCTTAATTATCCTTGACATCCGGAGCACACTTCACCTTGATGCTGTTTATACCCGTGGGTCAGCGATTAAACGCCATTCACACGGAATGAAACCATTATTTCCTCCTTGGTTTAACAAGCCAGCAGGGAGGACAGTGAAACACGGCTTTTCTTTCTCTCCTGAACAGCTATATTCACAAATCTTTAAAAAGTCATAGAAAGAGGATTAAAGGAGGAATCCTCCCTCTTCCACAAATCCCAGTAAATTTTAGTAGATAAAACCTTCTTGTGGTCTCAACACAAAAGACAGTTATCAAAAGGTACAACAGCCAAGGGCAAGCGGATGTTGGTCATTGATTCCAGAAAGTAAGAGAAGAGCAGGTTCCTCCCCCTGCTTGTGCCGGGCAAGTAGATGGTGTGGCCTGCACTGACAGCCCCCTGGGCACCACTCTGGCACTCGCTGCCTTGTCCTGCCATGGCACTTTAGTCTTTGTGTGTGGGTGTGGTAAAAATATATATAATAAAATTTTTGCCAATTCAACCATTTCTACATGTACAATTCAGCGGCAATGATCACGTTCACCATGCTGTGCAATCGTCACCACTGTTTCCAAATTATATCACCACCATTAACAGAAACTCAGTGCCCCCTAAGCAGTGACTCCTCTCCTCCTCCGTCCCCACTCTCACCCCTGGTAACCACTACTAAGCCTTGATATCTATACACTTCCCTATTTAACATAAGTAGGATCATATTATATTTGTCCTTTTGTGACTATTTCAATGAGCATAGTGTTTTCAAGGTTCATCCATGTTATAGCACATGCCAGGACTTCATTTCTGTTTGTTGTTAGGTGCTATTGAGTTGGTTCTGACTCACAGTGACCCTAAGTATAACAGAACGAAACACCGCCCGGTCCTGCACCATCCTCACAATTGTTGCTATGTTTGAGCCCATTGTTGCAGCCACTGTGTCAATCCATTTCGTTGAGGGTCTTCCGCTTTTTCTCTGACCCTCTACTTTACCAAGCAAGATGTCCTTCTCCACGGACCAGTCCCTCCTGATAACATGTCTAAAGTATGGGGGAGGAATACTCGCCATCCTTGCTTCTAAGGAGCATTCTGGATGTCCTTCTTCCAAGACAGATTTGTTCGTTCTTCTGGCAGTCCATGGTATATTCAATATTCTTTGCCAATACCACAACTGAAAGGCATCAATTCTTCTTCGGTCTTCCTTATTCATTGTTCAGCTTTCACACGTGAGATGATTGAAAATACCATGGCTTAGGTCAGGTTCACCTTAGTGACATCTTTGCTTTTGAACACTTTAAAGAGGTCTTTTGCAGCAGATTTGTCCAATATGTTGTTTGATTTCTTGACTGGTGCTTCCATGGATGTTGATCGTGGATCCAAGTAAAATGAAATCCTTGACAACTTCAATCTTTTCTCCGTTTATCGTGATTTTGCCTATTGATCCAGTTGTGAGGATTTTTGTTTTCTGTATGTTGAGGTGCAATCCATAATGAAGGTTGTGGTCTTTGATCCTCATCAGTAAGTGCTTCAAGTCCTCTTCACTTTCAGCAAGCAAGGAGGTTGTGTCATCTGCATAACACAGGTTGTTAATGAGCCTTCCTCCAATCCTGATGCCATGTTCTTCTTCATACAGTCTGGCTTCTCAGATTATTTGCTCAGCGTACAGATTGAATAAGTATGGTGAAAGGATATAACCCTGATACACACCTTTCCTGACTTTAAACCATGAAGTATCCTCTTGTTCTGTTTGAACAAGTGTCTCTTGATCTATATACAGGTTCCTCATGAACACAATTAAGTGTTCTGGAATTCCCATTCTTCGCTTTATCCCTAATTTGTTATGATCCACACAGTTAAATGCTTTTGCATAGTCAACAAGACACAGGTAAACATTTTTCCGGTATTCTTTGCTTTCAGCCAAGATCCATCTGACACCAGCAATGATGTCATCATTTCTCTTTACAGCTGCATAATATTCCATCATATGTATGTACCACATTTTGTTTATCCATTCATCTGTTGATGGACATTTTGGTTGTTTCTACCTTTTGGCTGTTGTGAATAGTGCTGCCATGAACATTAGTATACAAGTATCTGTTTGTGTTACTGCTTTCAAATCTTTTGGGTCTATACTTAGGAGTGGGATTGCTGGGTCATACGGCGGTTCTATGTTTAATGTTTTGCGGAACCGCCAAACTGTTATCCACATCGGCTGTACCATTCTGCATTTCCACCAGCAATGGATGAGGGGACACTTTGTCTTGCCACCATCTTTTCACTCTGCCATTAGTCAGCTCCTTAGAGAGGGAGACCAAGGTTACACTCCTGCAGATCACTCAGGTGCCATCTGTTTACAGAGGCATCATTCCACGAGGACATCATCGTCTTCAGTCATTAGTCTGCTCGTTCATCACTCCATTATCACTGTGTGGCTACTGCGTGCCGCACATGGCACTAGATATGAGGCAACAACAGTGAACACAACAGACACGAACCCTGCCCTTGAGAGCTTACATTCTCATGACTGATGTCTCAGATGAATGTGGAATCAATCATTCAGCCAGATATCATCCACCCCAGCAATGTGTCCAGGAGAAGTGAGTGCCTCTGCCTTTACTCTGCCACCCTCTTCAACAAATGATCAGGCCAATGGGTTACATGGTTCTCTAGAGTTGTGGAGATTTACAAATAAAGTGCGGATATGTGTGTAATGCATGAGGGAATGACCTGCAAAAAAGGGACAACTCTGAGATGAGTATCGCTTATGACTGGAACATCACCATTTTTACCTGACAAGTAGACTGCGCTTCATATGCCATGACAGATCCCACCTTCCCAAACTATTCTCTGTTCTTCCTTCTAACAGAGCCCCAATTTTGTGTCAGGGCAATGTGCCCAGCTCCTGGGCTGAATCATGTTTGGTATAAACCAATGATGGCAATGCTGCTCCTCTTTGCTGGTGACTAGTCTAGAGTGGCTGTGGGACCCAGTGTGGGTCACTGAGAGCTTCTGATAAAGAGGTTTCTTCTCTGGCTACAGAGGGGTGAGTGAGGAGAAGGCCTTTTGTGCTGATGTCCCCTCTTTCTTTCTGCTTGGGATGCTGTTGTATAAGGACAGAATGCCTAGAGCTCTGGCAGTCTTATTGTGACCATGAGGGGAAGCATGCCAATGCTCTTGAAGATCTTGAGGGTGGGAGAGCAAACCAAAAAAAAAAAAAAAACCCTTGGGTCACTGGCAACCCTGATGAGCTGCCTACCAACCTAGATTCTTGACATGTGAAATTAATAAATTATTTCAGCCATTTTTAAAAAATGAGATAGTCTTTATTTGCAATTGAAAGCATCCTAATTGCCATAACTATAAATATGCTGGCTTAGAACAGAGAGGCTCAAAATAAGAGTGTGTATATATATATATATATATAAAACAAACCCACTGCCGTTGAGTCGATTCCGACTCATAGCGACTCCATAGGACAAAGTAGAACTGCCCCATAGAGTTTCCAAGGAGCGCCGGGCGGATTCGAACTGCCGACCTCTTGGTTGGCAGCTGTAGCACTTAACCACTACACCACCAGGGTTTCTACATATATGTATATAATATATATATACGTGTATACATATTATATATATATACACGTGTATAAATATATTATATATATATATATACACGTGTATATATATTATACACACACACACACACACACACACACACACACACCCCAAAACCAAACCCGTTGCCATCGGGTCAATTCTGACTCATAGCGACCCTTTAGGACAAAGTAGAACTGCCCCACAGAGTTTCCAAGGAGCGCCTAGTGTATTTGAACTGCTGACCTTTTGGTTAGCAGCCGCAGCACTTAACCACTACACCACATATATATGTATTTTTAATTTGGGTAGTGAGCTTTGGTTGATGGTTATAATAAATGGCCTCGCTGTGTGACAATCAGCTTTATTCTATTAATGAACAGGCAGGTGTTGTTTGCAAACTATTTCCTTTAGTACAATATGCAAAACCAAGAACAAGTCATGGGTCAGGAGAAGCCATTAAATTACATCTGGGTTTATATTAAGTGACATCATTCTTGCACCTGGTGAATGAATAATTACTCAATTAACTCATCTTATCAAGTCAAGGCAAAAATATCCAAAGGTTAACTATCTGCAGAGACAGCACAAAGAAAAATGTTAGTGGTGCTTTGAAGCTAAGTGGCAGCCAATCGGCATCTAGCACCAAAGCCAGGCTCAGGAAGGCCCCACCTCTGCAGTCGGCTCAGCAGGGCTCCTAGGGAAGGGGGGATGGCCCTCTTCAGAGTCAACTCACTGGCCCCTTTCAGAAGCCTCCCTTTATAAGCATTTTATTTTCCTAAAAGATTCCTCTACCACCTCCAGCCCAGGACTTACCTCTACCAACCCCATGTTGTCTGAAAATGAAATTCCCCATTACACACTTGGATTGAGGCAAAAATCCATCTTCTAACAGTCACAGTCCAGTTAATTTTTTAAAATCAGCTTTTTTTCTGATTACCAGAGGTATACATATTCAATGTATAATTAAAACACACACACACACACACACACACACACAATTGTAACAACAAAAGAAAGGCAACTATAATCTTACCACACAGAGACAAACCACTATTAATTTTTTGCAGTATTTTCTTCCAGGCTTCTTTCTATAAATAAATAGTTGCACTCATACTATATATAGTATAGGAGCCCTGGTGGTGCTACATTCTACCTATTTCACTTAACATTGTATTCCGTGTCTCTACAAATTCTTCATAAATATTCTGACAGTTGTATAACCTTCTACCGCATTGCAATACATGATTTATTTAATCAATTCCCTATTGTTGGATGGGAGTCCCTGGGCGGTACAAACGTTAACTCGCTCGGTTGCTAGCTGAAAGGTTGGTGGTTCAATTCCACCCAAAGGTGCCTCAGAAGAAAGGCCCGGTAACCCACTTCTGAAAAATCAGGCATTGAAAACCCTACGGGGCACAGTTCTACTTTGACACACATGGGGTCGCCATGAGTTGGAGTCAACTTATTGGCAAGTAAAAAAAAATTATTGGATTGTTTCCAAAATGCCCCTCCCCTTTTTCTTGCCATTATAAGAAAGTACTATACAAACACCCTTGCACGGAATCTCCATAT
The DNA here is from genome assembly GCF_030014295.1 of Loxodonta africana. Lineage (NCBI taxonomy): Eukaryota > Metazoa > Chordata > Mammalia > Proboscidea > Elephantidae > Loxodonta > Loxodonta africana. The sequence continues at coordinate 21,131,566 of NC_087369.1, forward strand.
GATGAGTTTACAGGTTATCCATGTGGCTCCCCAACAGAGCTGGGAAAGAATGGACTCAGGCCAGGGAGGTTTGCTGGCTGGGGGGCACTCGGGGCTGGCGGGCCTGGTTGTGGAGGGCAGACGGCACTATGAGAGACAGTGGGGCCCTGCACTGGGGCAGGGGCGGGGGCCGACAGGAGAGAGGGGACAGAGTCGAGAAGCAGCTGCTTAGCAGGCAGCGAGGGGAGGAGGTGGAGGGGAGGAGCCCTTAAAGGTTCCCACAAACAAGCCGGTGCTGAAGGCCTGGGCTGGGAGCCACGAGGGGCTTCGAGGGCTGACCAGTATCATCGTCTTTGTCAGAAAGCAAAAACAAGCACTGGAGGCAAAACTTGACCAGGATGGAACTATTAACAGAGCAATTCAAAGCTGATGGGCTCTAGGTCTCCACCTTGCCTGTGCACTGGAATCACCTGGATAGTTTTTAGAAATACACAGCACCACTGCCTGGATCCCACCGGGAGATGGACTTTATTGGTCTGCGTACAGCCTGGGCACTGCTGAGTCTAAATCTCCCCCGGTTGGGACTCCTGCTGCAAAGCTCAGAAGCAGTGTTCCAGCAGAGGCTGGAGGCCGAGGGGAGGGAGGGACAAGCAAGGACTTGGAGACAGCAGGGGTGCTCTGGGGCCCAGCGGGGAATGAAGCTGCTCAGCATGGCGCAGTGCTGGGAGTGGTGGCTTTGTGTGATAGGCAACGGGGCACTGGGGCAGTTGATGACCGTGGTGACAGAAGACTTGAGGAGCAGTGACCAGTCAGAGCAAGAAGGCAGCCCTGGAAGTGGCCCTGCATCAAGAGCGCAATGGCAGGGAGCAGATGGGATGGCCTCAGGCCCCTCTTGGGATGAACTTGGCACATCCACTGACGCACAGTGATGGGCAAGTTCACACCAAGGAACTTCTGCCCTGACTCTAGGGAGGATGCCATCTTTGCTCCCCTCCTTAGTTGGCTGCAATAATTAAGTCCCCTTTGGGAGTTTATGGTTGACAAAGTGTGAGATGGTGGTCTATGATAAATCACACTTTCAAGATGACTCAGAGGCCTGCTATCTGTCTCTCCCACTTAGATTGTGAGCCCCAGGAGGGCAGGAACTCAACTTTGTGTTCTCAAAGTCTAGCACGTTCCAGGGAATGAATGATAGTCTGAGTCTTGCTGGTCTGTGAAGAAATAAATGAGAAAGCAGGATGAATGAACAAACTTTCTCAAGAAAAAACTCTTATTCCAGAAGTGTGACTTATAAAGGTGACTACTGTGCAGGGCAAAAAGAAAGCCATCATTGAATTTAGCAGGGCACAGACGGTGGCTTCGGGGTAGGAGGCAGCATTCTCCGCCGCAGCTGCAGAGAAAGCTTGGCTAGCCCCTCTCCTTTTCCTGGCTGAAGTTTGTGTTACAATGTTGTTGTTGTTGTTGTTGTCAGTTGTCATTGAGTAGGCTCTGACTCATGGCGACCCCATGTACAATAGAACAAACCAGGGCCTGGTCCTGCACCATCTTCACGATCATTGTTATGCCGGACTCCATTGTTGTGCTCACTGTGTATTTTCAGCGCCTTCCAACCTAAGGCTCAGCTGCCAGCATTATACTGGACAACATTCTGTTGTGATCTGCAGGGTTTTCATTGGTTAAACCCCTATGGGTATATAAGCCTGGCCACACACAGCAAGTGCCTACATGACAGACCTCAGTGAAGACTGCTTCCTGTCACTCAAGAGTAAAAGGGCCATTCTTAATCTCTTAACGCATATTCAGCTGTGAAGTTTCCCTTACTACAGTTTTAGCTTGTAAAAAGCACTTTCTGGAAACCAAAGTGGTACCAAGAGCAAGAGGCGTCACGTCTGAGGCCACGTGCTGCAAAGGGGACCTCAGGTTCCCCTGGTCTGTTTCCACACACCATCAGCTGCAGGTCGTACTTCTGGTTTCTAACAGTCAGGGGAGCAGCTCTCTGGCGGGCAGTGTGAGCATGCCCCTCATGACTGCGGCCAGGGTAGCGGTGATTAAGACAGAATTTCCATGACTAACCCATTGTGGTGGGAAGAAAACGTCCCAATTTTCATGGTGGTTTTGGAACGAATCAAGCTGAAACTTGATATGAGCTTTCTCAGCCTGGCTGGGCATGTTTCCTCTTAATAAAAAATGGTTTCAAAGCCCACGAGCCAATCCAAAAGTACCGAACTGGCCAACACTGGGATTTTTTTTTTTTTTTAAGTTGCCTTCATAAGGAGGAGAGGGCCTTAGCTTTTGTGAAATGTGGAAAACAAACCCTCTGCAGACACACGGCGATAATTCACATTAGATGCGATGGTGTAGGCTTGGGAAGGGCCCTGGCCTCCGCGTGGCACGTGCTGTCCATTTTCCAAACTTCAATCACGCCCTATTTAGTTCAATTAGAAAATGTAGCGTTATTTTCCATGGACACAAGGGATGGTGCCAGTGGCCACAGGTGACATATAAAGGACAGCAGTTGAAAACTCGGAGGAGAAATAGTCAAAAGGTTGAGACAGGCCAGCTGTCTCACCAACAGAACTGTTGGGGGGCTCTTAACTGGCGCTGCTATTCACTAGAGCTCCCAGCTCTAGACTTGAAGAAGAGCCCTGGGATGCAGGTTCCCCATAGGGGAAGGCTGGCCAGGGCACTGCCTCCCAGAATCTCCCATCTCTCTCCATGCCTGCTCTCGAATCATTAAAACCAGAACAAACTAAACCGGTTGCTGTCAAGTCGATTCCTACTCATAGCAAGCCTATAGGACAGAGCAGGGCTTCCCAGGAGTGGCTGGTAGATTTGAACTGTTCACCTTTTGGTTTGCAGCCAAGCAATTAACCACTGCACACCAGGGATCCTTGGATCACTAAGGCCACTAGAATTTCTTGCCTGGAAGCACATTAAGAGATTTCTCACATCAAGCCCCTTCCCACTCTACCTACTGCCACCAGAGAGAGATGCGTATGGTGCCCATCTGAGTATGCCCCTTTACAACCTGAAACCCTTCCAAAATTTCCATGAAATTCCGTGAAGTTTCACTTACTACAAGCCCCTCATGAGATGGCCCAGGCCCGTCAGTTTCTGCCCCTCCCCAGAGCTGCCCTGACAAGTGGGGCTTTTTTTCCCTTACCCCTGAGCCTCTGAACACACCGATCGTCCTGCTGCAAAAGCCTTTCTTCCCTCCCCTCTTGGCCTGGCTAACTCCTCCGGGTCCATCAAGGCTTGTCTCGACAACTGGGACCTCTTCCAAGCAGTCAGATTGTACCCCAAGGCCTGGGTTGGGTACTTGCCTGCTCACCCATCACTTGGGCCTCAGCTTTTATCACCTTGGACTGTCGGTTCCTTGTTGACTTCTCTGTCTGCCTTGCCAGCCAGGGCAGAAACTCTCTTATCTCTGTTTTTCCCAGGCTCTAACATCATTCCTGACTTGCAGTGCCTGTCCAACAACTGATTATTGAATAAATTAACCAAAAACCCTGCTAGGCTTCTGTTTTTTACATCCAGAAAAATGAGATAATGGTCCATCCTGTTAGCTTCGCAGGATTCTTCTTTGATGAAAAGAGATTTTGTGAAAACCCTCTGCAATCACATAGGCAGAATTTTGTTTTCATATACCAGTAAAGGAGTCGTGGGATTTGGGAACAGGTCTAAGAGCCAGGAGAGGAACTTTGCTTTTTTCAGATTTGAGATGAGAAAACCCTACGCCTCCTGGGGTGCAGGTACCTTCTCTATAATGAAGCAGCATCACAGGCAGTCTGTGCGGAGGAGGGCATCTCATCTCTCACGTCCATCATTTGACTAGTGTGGAGAATCTGTGCAGACTACAAAGATGGGTCCGTTATTAGGGCCAAATGAATATCTCTATCAGCTGCTTCAGCAACTAAACAGTTATTATCTGAGCAATGATTAAATTCTGCAGGAAAACAAGCCCTTTCAAATGTGTAAGGATACAGATTAGCTGCTGGTTTCAATTTATAATCCAGGTGTGAAGTTTACAAAACACCAGCTGCTGAGAGTCAGGAATTTTGAGCTGCTCTGCCTTGAACTCCATGTGCCAGCTACCCCGCTACACATGCTTGATATTCACAATCTCATTTACGTAATCCTCACCAACACCCATGCCATGTAAGTACTACCTGATTTCAGAAAGGAAGAAATGGAGGGTGAGAGGTTAGAAAACTTGCTCAAGGTCACCACCAGAAAATGGCAGGGCCCACGTTCAAATGTGGACTCTTTCCACTACCGAACACTGGAATGACAGCAGGACACTTGTCCTTACTTCTCATTCCATGACTCTGAATTCTAGAAATTGTTTCCACATCAAGAAAAAGAAATGATACTAGAAAACATAATTTTCTTTTGTGACAATAAGCTGCCTTTGTTCTATTTTACTCAAGTGTGTTTCTAAATGGGCAGAAAAAGGGCTGGCTTTATTAAGCTGGCAAGAAATGTAAGTCGTCAGGTGACTTCAGAGAGAATGTTTGGCTTTTCAGAACAAAATAACTTTTACACTGGAGGCCTGTAGCTCAATTAGAGTAAGAGAGGGAGATGGCAGAGTTTATTTACTCACTAATTCAATCAAACACTTCTGAAGTGTCTACTGCGTGCCAGGCATAGTGAGAGTTTTGAGAATGTAAACACAACCACTCTAACCAGTGCTGTCCGAAAGAACTTGCTGGGATGCTGGGAATGGTCTGTATCTGTTCTATCCAATATGGTAGCCACTAGCCCCATGTGGAGTCCCTGGGTGGCACAAATGGTTAGGCTCTTGGCTACTGACCAAAAGGCTGGTGGTTCAAATTGACCCAGAGATGCCACAGAAGAAAGGCCTGGTGACCTACTTCCAAAAGATTATAGCCACTGAAAACTCTAGGGAGCACAGTTCTACTCTGACACACATGGGGTTGCCATGAGATGGAATCAACTCGACAGCTGTTTTTTTTTTTTCCTTAGCCCCATGTGGCTACTGAGAACATGAAATGTAGCTAAGTGTAACTGTTGTCGTTGGGTGCCATTGAGTTAATTCTGACTCATAGTGACCCCATATGTAGAATTGCCCTATAGGGTTTTCTTGACCTTAGTCTTTATGGAAGCAGGTCACCAGGTCTTTCTCCCACAGAGCAGCTGGGTAGGTTCAAACGGCCAAACTTCTGGTTAGCACCTGAGTGCTTAACCATTGTACCACCAGGGCTCCTAAGTGTGACTATATAAACTAAAACACATTTGAATAGTCACATGTGGCTAGCGGCAACCTTACACCATGCTACTTCTCATTTGTGCTCAATCTAGGAGTCCTTAGTGGTGTAATGCCATTTGGCAACACTTATCACAAAAGAGGAAACCCTGGTGGTATAGTGGTTAAGTGCTAGGGCTGCTAACCAAAAGGCCGGCAGTTCAAATCCACCAGGCGCTCCTTGGAAACCCTATGGGAGCAGTTCTACTCTGTTCTAAAGATTCACTTTCAGTCGGAATCGACTCGATGGGAATGGGTTTGGTTTTTCTTAGTTTGGTATCCAAAAGGTAAATGTGTCCACCTTCAGATCTAACAATTCTACTCCTAGAAATTAATCCATAGGAATGTTTATATAAAGTGTAAAATAATACATTTATGAGGCAAGTCATCTTCAGATTGTTTTGATAGAGTCCCCCCAAAATAATTTTAAAAATCCAAGCACCTTCTCACACATCTTCATTTGACATCTAAAATTTTACATCCTAATTTTTAGTTGCAAAGGATATAATTTCTGCTATGTTCTAAATATTGATATTTAAAAATGTAACTGTTATTTTTCTGTCTTAAATATATTCAATATATATTTGAATATCACAGCAATTTAACAATCACCAATCATCCATTTTAAAAAATCCTGAAGAAGCATTTCTTTAACAGTTGGAAATTTTACATTTTTTTCCTCCTTGAATTCATAATCCCATTGTACTTCAACTGCTGAATTTTATTCTCAAGTAATACATTTTAACGCTTTTAAGTCATTTGCTAATTACTTTATCCCCTTTTTCTGCTATAAAAGCATGTATATAAATGGAAAACTGTGATTTTTAATTTGTTCTAATCATAAAGTTCTAAGTGTAAAAATTATTATTCTTCCGGACTGCATTAGCATGACAATTATTATTAGTATACAAATGGCCAAAACACTTGTATACACATAAACCACCCATTTTGGTAAATAAATTTTAAGCATCAAGAAGTAGAATTTTATTTGTTTTTTTTCTCCAAACACATCATATATTTGGATGGCTTTTACTTAATTCCAAAATTAGATGGGTTGGCATAGGTTCTATTCCCATGTTTCATTTTATTGATGTAGGTGCCAAGAAACTTTGTCCACATAAATAGAAGGAAATGGGAACGGCAAGAGTTTTATCGCAATGTCACTTAATTCTTTGAACCTCTTTCGGGTTACGTACCAAAAATCAGACAGCGATTTAGCATCATCGAGCACTATTTTTTACAGTCTATCAGCAAAGAACTAAACCAGTGCCTCCTTCAATTTTATTGGAATCAAATAATCTGAAACAAACTGATTCATTTCAGTTTACTGATCCAGTCAGTAGAGTCATTTAATTTCTTAACTCTAACATTGACCTTAGAATTGACCCTTAGTTTGCATCAGGGGACTTTACGCCCCTGGGTGGCTGAGAGGGTGGTCTTCCTGTGGAGGGTGGCAGAGGGTGATTGGCAGAGTAGAAGCAGCATGACGCCAGGCTCTCAGGCCAATGGGAGTGAAGAAAGAGTGTATAAGGAGACAGGGAACTCTGTAGCCTTGGGAAGTCTGCATGTCCACTCAAGGGTACAGGTAGCCCTGCTTGACGATCACTATCCGAGGGCATCCTTTGCAGCATTGCTTCTAGAGAACTGCTTCTAGTACAACCACACGACAGGATATTATGCAGCCTTTAAAAGTATATGGTTAACCTATGTGACTTAGGTGGAAAGATGTCAAACACACATTATTTAGTACAAAGAACAAGTGGATTAGAACTGTATGTATAACATCACATTAAAAATTCTATTTATCCATCCAAACACAGACTTCTAAAAGTGTGTACAACAAATTAACAGTGATAATGTCAAGGAGAGGGTGAGGTATGTGGGACTCTCACTTTCTAACTTTCTGAGTTTTTTTTTAACACCTATTTCCTTTGTAATTAGGAAAACAAATCTCTTTAAAATAAAGAAAGATACAATTGATTAGATTATGTGCGAACTGATTGCAGATTCAGCCATAGGACTCTCAGTCAGCTGGCTTACTTTATGTGTTTAAGGACATCGCTAACACCGACAGTAGCAGTTATGTCAAAGATGGAGGCCAATGCTTGGTGGTACTTCCCTTGAGCTGAACTGCAGCTCTACCAGCTACCACTCAGTCGGCACCTGTCTTGTGTCAGCCACATCCCATCATTCTGTCTAAACTCTAAGGTGGCAGGGCACAATGAAGAGGAAAGTGGGGCTCATAAAGACCCTCTATCTGGAACTTGCAGAGCTAGGATTCCAATCTAAGTGCACCAACCTGGGGACCCATGTTTTATCTAACACCTTCCTTGGTGACTCTCCATGTGATTATCTTGACTCTTTATGAGGGTTCAGTTTGGGAACTCAAACTTATTTAAGATGGCAAACATCCCACCCTTTTACCTTTCTCTGTAAGAATTTGGGTAGAAAAAAATCAAAGTATTTTAAAAAAGGTAGAATGAATTACTGTATGAACTTTATAAAAGGCTATGCCCATAACCCCTTAACAATTACTTCAACTTCCATATGGCAAATCTTTAACAAGCAAAAACCATTCAGCCAAAGGAAACCTAGATTAGACCTTAGAAGGGGCCAAATGATCAATTCTAGATAAAAAGAACTAACAAAGCTAAAGGAATTGAAGTAAAGAGACAAATGAAAGAATGTTGTTGTTAGGTGCTGTCAAGCTGACTCTGGCTCATAGCGACAACAGAATGAAACACTGCCCAGTCCTGCCCCATCCTCACAATCGTTGTTATGCTTGAGCCCATCGTTGCAGTCACTGTGTCACTCTGTCTTGTCGAGGGTCTTCCTGTTTTTCGCTGACCCTCTACTTTACCAAGCATGACGTCCTTCTCCAGGGACTGATCCCTCCTGATGATACATCCAAAGTATGTGAGATGTAGTTTTCACTGGCTAATTATTTTCAGAAGCAGACCACCAGATCCTTCTTCCTAGTCTATCTTAGTCTGGAAGTTCAGCTGAAACTTGTCCACCCTGGGCGACCCTGCTGGTATTTAAATACTGGTGGCATACCTTCCAGCATCACAGCAACACCCAAGCCCCCACAGTACAACAAACTGACAGACGCATGAGGGGAATGAAAGAATAAGCTGTTTAATTTTAAAGAGGATTCAGAGGCTACCAAGAGAGCAGTTTTTTTTTTAAAATTGTTTAGAAACCAGTTAAATAAATGGATAGAATCAGAGAAAGAGAGTCTGCAATATTTACCTGGACCCCTTACCATCATTTTATCCAAGCCCCTTGTTTAGAGACGAAAAACCAAGATGAAAGAGGTGTGGTGACTGGCCCAAGGTCCTGCTCCCATGTGATGTGCAGCCAGCACAGAGGGCAAGCTTCTTTTTGGGGAGCAAGACATACGGGCCATGTCATCTTACTTAACAGTGATTCACTTGGATAAAAGAGCAGCCGTCTGACTTTCGTAATATAAAATTTTAAACCCTGTGTAAAACAATAACATGATAATGTCCAGAACTAGATGGAAGCCAAAATCATGCTGAGTACAAAACTGGGGAAGGAAATACCTCCTGACCTAAAGCCTGGTGCTCTTTTTCCTATACTGGGAGGAATGGGGACTAGAAGGTGCTAGAAGGGGCTGGTCTGCTCTCCTTCACCAGCCTTGGTAACTAGAAGAGCTTCTTCATCTTACTTGTACAATTAGGGAAAAGAAAAAGGTTGGGGTAGAGGATATTTAAAAAAAATATTTTTTTTTTAGAGGATATTTACGTGTGCTTAAAACTATGTCATTCCATGAGAGGTTTAAAAAAATTACAAGGAATTGTAGCTCTATAAAAAAAAAAAATTCATCTGCTAATTGTACCTATCCGTTTTATCGTTAGGTGCCATCAAGTCGGTTTGACTCATAGTGACCCTACGCACAACAAAATGAAACATGCCCAGCCCTGTGCCATCTTCACAATCATTGCTATTTTGAGCCCACTGTTTCAGCCACCATGTCAACCCAACTCATTGAAGGTTTTCCTCTTGTCGACCCTCTGCTTTACCAAGCATGATGTCCTTCTCCAGGGACTGGTCCCTCCTGATAACATGTACAAAGTACATGAGACCAAGTCTCGCCACCCTCCCTTCTAAGGAGCATTCTGGCTGTACTTCTTCCAAGACAGATTTGTTTGTTCTTCTGGCAGTCCATGGTATGTTTAATATTCTTCATCAACACCACAATTCAAATGCATCGATTCTTCAGTCTTCCTTATTCATTGTCCAGCTTACGCATGCATATGAGGCGACTGAAAACACCATGGCTTGGATCAGGTGCATCTTAGTCCTCAAAGTGACATCTTCACTTTTTAACCCTTGAAAGAGGTTGTTTGCAGCATTTTTGCCCAATGCAATACATCACTTGACATTTCCTGACTGCTGCTTCCATGGCTATTGATTGTGGATCCAAGTAAAATGAAATCCTTGACAACTTTAATCTTTTCTCCATTTATCACGATGTTGCTTACTGGTCCAGTTGTGAGGATTTTTGTTTTATGTTGAGGTACAATCCATACTGAAGGCTGTGGTCTTTGATCTTTATCAGTAAGTGCTTCAAGTCCTCTTCGCTTTCAGCAAGCAAGGTTGTGTCATCTGCATATTGCAGGCTGTTAATGAGTCTTCCTCTAATCCTGATGCCGCATTCTTCTTCATATAGTCCAGTTTCTCAGATTATTTGCTCAGCATATAGACTGAATAAGTATGGTGAAAGGATACAATTCTGATGCACACCTTTCCTGATTTTAAACCATGCAGTATCCCCTTGTCCTGTTGGAACGACTGCCTCTTGGTCTATATACAGGTTCCCTGTGAGTATAATTAAGTGTTCTGGAATCCCCATTCTCCGCAATTTTTTTTTACAATAATTTTTATTTTGCTTTAAGTTTACAAATCAAGTCAGTCTCGCACATATAAACTTATATACACCTTACTCCATACTCCCACTTACTCTCCCCCTAATGAGTCAGCCCGCTCCCTCCTTCCAGTCTCTCCTTTCGTGATGATTTTGTCAGTTTCTAACCCCCTCTACCCTCCCATCTCCCCTCCAGACAGGAGATGCCAACACAGTCTCAAGTGTCCACCTGATGCAAGTAGCTTACTCCTCATCAGCATCTCTCTCCAGCCCATTGTCCAGTCCAATCCATGTCTGGTGAGTTGTTTTCGGGAATGGTTCCTGTCCTGGGCTAACAGAAGGTTTGGGGACCATGACCGCCGGGCTTCTTCTAGTCTCAGTCAGACCATTAAGTCTGGTCTTTTTATGAGAACTTGGGGTCTGCATCCCATTGCTCTCCTGCTCCCTCAGGGGTTCTCTGTTGTGCTCCCTGCCAGGGCAGTCATCGGTTGTGGCCGGGCACCATCTAGTTCTTCTGGTCTCAGGATGATGTAGTCTCTAGTTCATGTGGCCCTTTCTGTCTCTTGGGCTCATAATTACCTTGTGACCTTGGTGTTCTTCATTCTCCTTTGATCCAGGTGGGTTGAGACCAATTGATGCATCTTAAATGGCTGCTTGCCAGTGTTTAAGACCCCAGATGCCACACTTCAAAGTGGGATGCAGAACGTTTTCTTAATAGATTCTATTATGCCAATTGACTTAGAAGTCCCCTTAAGCCATAGTCCCCAAACCCCTACCCTTGCTCCGCTGACCTTCAAAGTATTCGGTTTATTCAGGAACTTCTTTGCTTTTGGTCCAGTCCAGTTGTGCTGACCTCCCCTGAATTCTCCGTAATTTTATCGCTAATTTGTTATACTCCACACAGTCGAATGCCTTTGCATAGTCAATAAAACACAGGTAAACACCTTTCTGGTATTCTCTGCTTTCAGCCAAGATCCATCTGATATCAACAATGATATCCCTCCTTTTATGTCCTCTTCTGAATCCAGCTTGAATTTCTGGCAGTTCCCTGTTGATATACGGCTGCAACCGGTTTTGAATAATCTTCAGCAAAACTTGCATGTGATGTTAATTATATTGTTCAATACTTTCTACATTCTGTTGGATCACCTTTCTTTGGAATGGGCATAAATAAGGATCTCTTCCAGTTGGTTGGCCAGGTAGCTGTCTTCAAAATTTCTTGGCATAGACGAGTGAGTGCTTCCAGTGTTGCATCCGTTTGTTGAAACATCTCAATAGGTATTCCATCAATTCCTGCGGCCTTGTTTTTTGCCAATGCCTTCAGTGCAGCTTGGATTTTTTCCTTCAATACCATCAGTTCTTGATCATATGCTACCTCCTGAAATGGCTGAATGTCGACCAATTCTTTTTGGTACAGTGAATTTCTTCCATCTTCTTTTGATGCTTCCTGCGTCGTTCAATACTTTGCCCACAGAATCCTTCAGTATTGCAACTTGAGGCTTGAATTTTTCCTTCAGTTCTTTCAGCTAGAGAAATGCTGAGCATGTTCTTCCCTTTTGGTTTTCTAACTCCAGGTCTTTGCACATTTCATTATAATACTTTGTCTTCTCCAGTCACCCTTCGAAATCTTTTGTTCAGCTCTTTTACCTCATCATTCCTTCCATTTGCTTTAGCTACTCAGGGTCACTATGAGTCAGAACCTACTTGATGGCAATGGGTACCTGTCTAGATGGTGAATTTTTACGTGAGCTACTGCTTCAACACATGACTGTCTTTGGTGCTTTTTACTAGCCTACCTTTCTCCTCTTCCTCCCCATCTCTGCAGATACGTCCGGAACTATTGGTTTTCAAAAGCTGGACCAAGAATGTGTCCATGACAGTTACCACTGTCATAAAGCACTTCAGAAAATAAGGTCAATGTTGTGAGTTTTCCCATTAAACTAAATTTGCTCAATTTCTAAACTTGGAGATTATATACTTTAACAGGAGATGGCATGTGTTTTTAAAAACGTGCTTAATAAAATAAAAATCAGCAGCCCTCCAAAATAAAAGCCCCCCCCCCCTTAATAGTCTGTGAAATTCCAAAGTGTATGAACCACAGGGAAAGCTGACTCAGGCCTGGGGAGGTGAAGAGCATCATTACAGGTCATCCCGTTAACTTTACACCTCATCCTTAGCCTGTTACCACCAGATCCAGTTACCTTTTAACGAGGCCCACCAACCTCACTCTCCAGCTGCCAGGGCTTTACATCTGTTCTTCCCGGTTCAGTCATGGCCAAGGAAGTAAACCCAGAACAGACCCAAATTTTTAAAATTTTTAAAATTTGGGTGAACCAGAATGATCACCAGAACAGGAAAAATTACGGGTTGAAGCCCTGCTAGAAACCTAATCTCCCTCTTAGAAAATAAGGGCAGCGTACATGTTGCATAGCAATCAAAGCTCTTGCCTGTTGAATTTTGAGCTGAATAGGAAACAGAGGTGCCCTACTCAAAGATGGCAGCCTACCACACATAGCTTTGTTATGTGTCCCTCTCCACAGTCCTGCCAATAATCCAATCCCATGCATCAGGCTCCTGAAAGTGCTCACTACATCTCTTCCAAGTCTCCCATTCTAGGGCTTCGACCTGTAATTTTTCCCATTCTGGTTATCATTCCAGATCACCCAAACTGTAAAAATCCGGGTCAGTTCTGGTCTCGCTTTGTCAGCCAAGACTGAACCAGCTGGAAGCCCCGCCAGCTGCTAAATCACTAACTACTGTTCTCATTTACTGAATCAAAATTATCAGGAGGTTGCGTTGGCCAAGGTTTTCAGGCAACACCTTCACAAGAGTCTATGGGTAGGTAAGGATTTTGGTAACTCACCTTTTCTCCTCATGAAGTGTAATTTGTCTGCAATGCTTTTATTATGACAAAGAAGTACAGGAGCATGACTCTCTGGCAGGCTGTATATCCCTCTGGATATTTACAAGCATAATAGGGTTCTGCCAATCCACGAGCCTACAGCCAGTGGGTGGAGGGAGGCACCTCAAGCCAAATAAATGCCATGTGCCATCTAAGAGCTCAACATCACCTGTTCTCTTCTTGCTTTCACACTCGCTTTCGGCACAGAGGCTTCTGTTGAGTACATGGTGGATCTGGCAAAAGCTACTATATAAATCTCTTTGCTGTTTAGAGACTACTTTGAATCCACTCTACCTCTGGGTTTTTAGTCTCAAAGCAGGAAACAGTTTCAGCATGTAGCAAAGGCAGGGGCGCTCAAGGCACTGGGATAAATTACAAATGTAATGGCTCTGTCCACAGAGAGGGAGGGTGGCCAACATGCCGTGGAGGACATGCCATCTCTTGCACACAGAGGAGCTTCTGGAACTAGGCTAAGTCCACATGTCTACAAGGCACCATGACCCTATCCAAATCAAGAAACATCTGAATCGATGCTAGTTACACACTCAAAAGTTCTTCCACCCACCTCATCAGTTACTCTTCCTCGTTTTAGGCTGATGGTTGTAGATGGCTTGGGTATGGATGGCATCGTTCACGTTATGCACAATTAGTTTTCTATGTTTTCACATCACCAAATATATCATTATGCAATGTCTGTCATTTTCTTCCCACTTTGTTTAGCCTCCACCTATGCTTTTATTGTATTCACGAGACTTTTCTTACCGGCACTTTCAACGTTTATTGCTTTTGCACTTATCAGATGGGATGGGGTAAAAGATGTATGTCAAACCCCTCAAGATCAAGTGCAAACACAGCCAAAGCGGCGGGGGGGGGGGGGGGCAAGCAGGCAGAGATGAGTACCTTGGTTCTGGGGTGGGCAGACATTTCTAACTGTGAAGGTCAGTGGAGACGTTCAGTTTACAGCTGGGATCAGGTTCCTAGAAGTACTGAGAAGTACAGGCCTCTAAGTCAGCCCATCTCCTGTAGGACTGTGAGATGATTTTGGAATCCACAGTGGTTGCCAGCTTGACCTCATTTAATCAGTGGCATATCTCCGCTGGGGTCCCTAAGAATCTCAGATGAAAGGTTGGGAACCAGTGGAGAGCTCATGGGCAATGCAGGTGGAGGCCCGGGATGAAACCTCTCTGAATTAACTAGAGCCAAACCTGTGTCGCTAAGTGTGGGGAGAGAACCAAAAATGCTCAGAGGACTGACCATGTTAGCAACCAGTCAGTCAGAAGTTCATCCTGTTCATTTTCTTGATGTAAAGTGTTTAACCCTAAGCACAATCTCTTTGGCTTTTGTTATCACACCTGAGAAACACATATTGCTTCTCAAATACTCCTGATTTAAACTGAAGCTTGATCACAAATTACGTCCCTCAACAGGATCCAGAGTTACGCATGTCTACACATTTGTACCCCACATTATCGCACAGACTTGACTGTCGTACAACAGCGACTGCATCTTCGTCTCCTCTGCACGGGTAATGTCGACCAAGTTCCAGATCCTCAAAGTTTGTGTCTGAACGTCATTGGCAAGGAGACAGTGTCTCTAGGGGTGAGTGGTGGCCCTCCCATGAAAGTCCTTATGCCAGAAGGATTAACCTCGAGAAAGGCTGAGAGACACGGCTCATTGTTGTTCACACACGTGCTTGGCCAGTCTATCTGGAACATTCCACATGTCACTCATGCAGTTCTTTAAGGCAGGCAGGACACTGTATATGCTGTTCTGTTAAACCTGAGCAATTAATTGCTCAACCACCTGAAATGCTGCAAGGAGCATTAACTAGCTCTTTAGCTCTAAAAGGAGAATTTTAAAATATAAAAAAAGAGGACAAAAAAACCAAGAGCCCAAAGCTAGAGGATCTAAGTCTTCCCTCAAAATCTAAGAAGCCACTTGAAATGATTTATTATAGTAAAAGGTAAAAATTACAAAATAAGGTTACGATTTAATCACTTGTTTACAGAGATCTGGTGTCATATTAACAACAATTTTGTGTTATTGATCACTATTAAATTGCCTTACATATGTCTAATCAAAGCTTAACTGTACAGAGTACACATTTATAATTTAGCATTGATTAAATTCCATGTCTGTTGGCCTTTTATAAAACATTAGATATTAAATCTTGAGAGAGTACCTAATCCCAATTATAACACTCTTTCTACATGAAAATATGATTCAAATTGCATTATTTTTTTCTAGGGCAAGTAACTTGCCACAAGTCTGAAAAAAGTATCTCAAAGGTCATTGTCAACTTTGATAGATGTTTAGGCTAATTATTTCAAATATGCTTACTTTTTTTATATATAAAGTTGCCAGTTTCCAAAAGCTCCAAGACTATTTTCAAGCTCTGTTTTCCGAAGATTCTCAGGACATGAGACAGGCCACTCCATTGAGTACAGGCTGTACTTGAGGGACTGCATGGCCTCAACTTGCCACTCTTGACATTTGGGCTGGATGACTCTTTGCTGTGGGGGTTATCCTGTGCATGGTAGGATGTTTAGCAGTCTCCCTGGACTCTACCCACTAGATGCCAGTAGCATCTTCCCTTCTCCAGTTGTGATAACCAAAAAATGTCTCCAGACATTGTCAAATGTCCCCAGTAGGCAAAATGCCCCCAGCTGAGAACCACTGACATAGAGCAATCTCCCACACTGAAAAGTTTGGGCTCATGGGTCAGGGAGATCCAGGTTCAAAGCCAACGCTGCTACATACTAGCCAGTTAATCTTGCCCAAGTTGCCCAGCACTCTTTATTCCCCGTTCCACTCCTATAAAAATGAGAGTCATTATATATTTTCTTCAAGGGCTGTTTTGATGATGAAAAAATAGATACAAAAATGTATAGGCACCTGACAAATATTAGTTCCTTTTTCCTCTTGTTTGCTCCGATTGCTATTATTTCCACGCTAGAACCTCAGGAAGACAGTATAGGAATTAATAAAGGGAGTATATCTCTTTATTATATTATATTCCTTCTCCATTGTACTGAAGGAATAATTCTAAAAAAAAAATAATTCTAACGCTATGAAATTATACACACAGCAATCTTTATCAGAAGCAACTAACTGCAAACTGTATCTTAAAGAGGCATCAAAGATTAGAAAGGCATATTCTACCCTCAAATATGCTTAGAGAACACTCCTAAGTCTTTAAAACATTTTGTGATTATTCTAACACCACAGCTGTAGTTACTACTTATCAATATCCAAGTGTGCCTCAATTTAACTGTGTAAAACAATATACTTAACAACCAAAAGGACTTATTTGTATTAGGAAATGATTCCTTTACAAGCTTTTAGAGAGCTTCCTTAATACATCTAAAACATAGCTTTCTTTATAAAAGGTTGGTTTATAGACATCTAAGAAACACAAATATAGTTGTTATTATTGTAAATAAACATAACTCCTTAATAAAGTGGTACTTCTAACCCATACTTATAAATTAGGGGTATGTATTTTTTTAACACTGGGACCTCAAAGTGAACTTTAGACAAACTTCGAAAGGCTTTAGGAAAACAACTTTCCCTTAAAATGTGGACTTTGCCCAGGGTTTGGTCTTCAGCCCTTGGTTCCTCTTTCTCTTCTCTCACGGAGAGAACTAATTTGTTTTCCCAGCTTGACTATCAATTCTAGGCAAACACCACCGTTAAGAATAAGCATGTGGATTCTACATCCTTCTGGAAGACAACGTGAGGAAGCAGATAGAGATGTTGTTATTCCTTATAAATAAAAGAAGCTAAAGCTCAGACAGTCTGTATAAACTGTGAAAATGCTTTTTTCTTTTTAACAGCTTTATCGAGGTATAATTTCTATACCACAAAATTTACCCATTTTAATGTACGACTCAGTGATTTTCAGTAAATTTACAGAGTTGTGCAACCACTACCACAATCTAATTCTAGAACACCTGCATTAGCCCAAATCAAGTAGCTCTTAATAGCATTCCTGTGGCATGGTTAAGTTCTTTTTCATTTCCTGGTCCAAATGAGCTGCAGGGCTGGAGGCATCCATGAGATCTGAGGACGAGTTGAAGTTAGCCTTCATCTCTTCCCAACCTGTTGCATGCCCTAGCAACACACCCAAATCTACTTACTGCCATGTGAAGTCATGTCTGTGGGGGACTTGGGGATCCTCACCTTCCTCAAGTGAAGAGGGGGTGTTACCAGCTGTAAGGTTAAGGTTGTATGTCAACTTGGCTGAACCATGATTCTCAGTGGTTTGGCAGTTATGTAATGATGTAGTCATCCTCCATTTTGAGATCTGATGTGAGCAGCCAATCAGTTGAAAAGGGAGTTTCCTTTGGGGTGTGGCCTGCATCCAATATATATGGATGTTTTGGCAAAGCTCACTCGCTTGCTCTGGATCCTGCTTCCAGCTCATCATCATATGACCTCCAGTTTTTGGGACTTGAGCCAGTGGTCTGCTGTATTGCCTGCTGATCTTGGAATTCATTGGTCGCCACAGCCTATGAGCCAACAGCCTGCCATCTTACCTGCTGATCTTGGGTTCATCAGTGCCTACAGCTGTGAGAATCAGGAGAAGCCTCCAGCCTGATGCCTGGCCCATGGACTTGGGACTTGCCAGCCTCTATAGCTGGTTGAGCCATTTCCTTGACATAAATCTCTCCCTATATGTATTTATGGAAACCCTGGTGGCACAGGAGTTAAGTGCTCTGGCTGCTAACCAAAGGGCTAGCAGTTTAAATCCGCCCGGTGCTCCTCAGAAACTCTGTGGGGCAGTTCTACTCTGTCCTATAGGGTCGCTATGAGTCGGAATCGACTCGACGGCACTGGGTTTGGTTTTTTGGTTTATATGTATATATATGCTCATCGCTGGTTTTGCTTCTCTACAGAATCCAGCCTAAGACAGCCACATAAAGAGTTGGAAGTGGGAACACTTTCATCAGCCATGAGTGGGAAAAGTTTGGTGAGGTTCGAATAGAATGGGAAAAAAACCACCATAAAAACAAAGAAACCAAGCAACTGAGGAGGAATGAGAAGGGCTTTCTTTAAGTCAATTAGTGCAAACATGATGCCTTAGTTCAAAGGCTGCTTCCCATCCAGAGGCCTGTTGCTACGTGCTTTTCCGGGAAAAGAACGGAAGATGAAGTGTGACAATAAATCCTGCCATGCGGTGGGAAATACAATCTATGGCATAATAAAAGTAAATGTTATGGCACTTGACTTCGCGGCCTATAATCTTCCATTCAATCGGAACAGAGATTCTTCTGTCAGCAAGAGCAAACTGGACGATTTAATTTTCATTTCTATTCATGTGCAGGCCTGCGCTGGAGCTCATCCATGTTTTCTATTATGTTACTTGAAATATGGCCGCAGAGTTTGATGCAAACAATATCTCAAACTGACATCAACAACTTTGTTTCAGACCAACTGATTCCATTCTAACTAATTGCTGGCTGACAGATGCTGGTAGCTGCCCACACTAGATCTGAAAACGCCATGTTCTATAATTTAACATTATAATAATTTTAAATTATAGCTTTATGAAGAGAAAACACAAACTTATTTATAGCTAACGTTGATGGTTTCTAATGGCTTTCAGGGCTGTTTTATGCCATTCACTGCAGCCCACATATGGGCAGCGTCAATTGTCTGAATCACTCACAAAAAAATTCCGGTACAAATAATTTCCTCCTTGATTGAAAGCAATGAACAAACGCTATAAAAGCAAAGATAAAAAAGCAGCACTGAAAAGAGCTACCCCTCAGCAGTGCCCTATTCTCCTGGATCTATATCCCTGCAGAGAACTGTTCTGCATTCAAGCGAACACATTCTGCTGAGAAACCTGTCTTCCCCTGACCTCTGTGATGTTGCAAGATCCCGCCTTTCCCTTTAAATGTGGACTCTGCTCAGGACTTGGTCTTCGGCCCTTGGTTCTTCTTTCTCTTCTCTCACAGCAAGAACTAATTTATTTTCCCGACTTGACTATCACCTCTATGCAAACAATAACATCAAGAATAAGCAGTTATATCTTTTTACAGTCCATCACGTGATTGTATAGACTTCTGGGAGACAATGTGAGAAAGTAGGTAGAGATGCCATTATTCCACATAAAGAAGCTGAGCTCCGACTGTGTAAATTAAAAAAAGTAAATTACAGACTGGTAAATCATCCAGCCAGAAAGCAGCCGAGACAGCACCCAAACTTGGGTCTGCAGAAGCCAATGGTGGGTTGTCCTCACGGGCTACCATGAAGCTCCTTATCTCTATCTCCAATCCCTGCCAGTCTCTCAAGTCTTAGCCTACACCATCAGCTTCCACCTGGCATTGATAGCGGATGTGCGACTGAAGCTCAAAGTTAATGTATTTAACTAAATTCATCACATTTCCCTCCAAACCAGCTCTTTCTCCTGACACGCTCATTTCTGCCCAAGTCATTTTTTCTCCAGTCACCCAACCCTAAAACCTCATGGCTAACAAATCATTCTCTTCCTCTCCCCTCTCCCAAATCCAATTTTTTACAAAGGCCTAGCAATAATTCTATTTTGCTTCCAAATTTATCCCTTCTTCCACAATCCTTTTGTGACCAGCTTAATTCTGGCTCTTACTACTTCTTGTTCAAAGCATCGAATAACCTGACTCCTTGACACCCATCACTTCTTCAACTGATTGGCCCTGCAAAGCTCTACCAGTTACTATCTGAGGTTTTAAACCCGGTCATGGCACTATGGTGTCAACCATCAACAGCTTACTGCTTACACAATAAATGAGAAATCCATCCATCTCAAACTCCATCTAGTCCCTACTTCTGTTTCCAGGCTGACTTCAGCTCCATGCCACCACACACCTTCTACTACAGCCAGGCTGATGATTCTACTCACACTTACCAACACTACCATGTGATTTACCTGCCCACTCCCACTCCTACCTGGACAAATTCAGCTTCAAGGTACAGATGAGTCTACCCCCTTAATGAAGCCTTCCCTGACACCCTGGCCCCCAGGGAACATCCCCCCACCCATCTGATCAGCATTTTCTTTCTACCATTCATTTATCATAGGGGCAGTGGTGGTTCAGTGGTAGAATTCTCACCTTCCAGGCAGGAGACCAGGTTCGATTCCTGGCCAGTGTACCTCATGCGTAGCCACCACCTGTCTGTCAGTGGAGGCTTGCATGTTGCTGTGATGAACAGGTTTCAGAGGAGCTTCCAGCCCAAGATGGACTAGGAAGAAAGGCCTAGCAATCTATTTCCAAAAATCAGCCTATGAAATACCTATGGATCACAATGGTCTGATCCACAACCAATCAGGGGGGTGGTGCAGGACCAGGCAGCATTTTGTTCTGCTGTGCACAGGGTCGCCATGAGTTGGGGGCCAACTTCATGGCAGCTAAAAATAACAAAAACAACTCATTTGTCATTTATACAGACCTTCAGTGTTACCTCATTTTTCATTTGCCATCTTAGGCAAAAGCCCCTGGAAGGCAGGGCCTGGGTGTGAGGTCCTTTGTACCCATGTATTCTTTTTTTGGGGGGGAAGGGGGGAAGCAATATGTTTATTCATAATTAAAATTACAGTGTTGAAAAAAAAAGAAAATGTTTACTTATTTAAAAACCAGAAAGAAAAAAAAATCACCACAATCCAACCTGAATTATATTTGCTTTTGTACCGAGGCAGTTGTAAAATATAATTTTTTTAATGGAGGATGCGGCTCAGGAAGGCCAAAGTGGCTCAGGCCCACAAAAGTCTTAATGCCATGGACTGGACCCCTTTGGGGAAGCTGGGAGCCCCTTCTCCAAATACCATTTGTAGATGCATTAAAAAAAAGTTTGTAGACACACATTATACATTTGTCAAAACCCATAGGACTGTACAACACAAAGAGTGAGCCCTAATGTGAACTATGGGCTACAGTCAATAATAAGGCATCAGTACTGGTTCACTGGACCAAATGGTCAACAATTATCTTAAAACAAAGATGAGAATGTAAGGGGAGAGAAGCCAAATCCACTACTGTTGAGTCGATTCCAACTCACAGTGATCCTGTAAGGCAGAGCAGAACTGCCCTATAGGATTTCCTAGTCTGTAATCTGTCTGTGTGTGCGTTTCAGGTGAAAGTTTATAGTGCAAATTAGTTTCTCATTCAAAAATTTATATACAAATTGTTTCGTGACATGGGTTGCAATCCCCACAATGTGTCAGCACTCCCCCTTTCCGTTTCCACCCTGGGTTCTCTGTGTCCACTCATCCAGTTTTCCTGTCCCTTCTTGCCTTCCCATCTTTGTTTTTGGGCAGGTGTTGCTCATTTGGTCTCGTATACTTAATTGAACTAAGAAGCATGTTTCTCACATGTGTTACTGTTTGCTTTATAGCCCTGTTTAATCTTTGGCTAAAAGGTGGACTTCTGGAGTGGCTTCAGTTCTGAGTTAGGAGGGTATCTGGGGACCATAGTCTTGGGGCTCCTCCAGTCTCTGTCCGACCAGTAAGTCTGGACTTTTTCCTTTTTTTATTGTACTTTAGGTGAAAGTTTACAGCTCAAGTTAGTTTCTCATACAAAAATTTATACATACATTGTTATGTGACCCTAGTTGCTCTCCCTATAATGTGACAGCACACTCTCCCTTTCCATCCCGGATTTCCCGTGTCCATTCAACCAGCTGTTTCCTATTCCTTTCTGCCTTCTCATCTCGCCTCCGGGCAGGAGCTACCCATCTAGTCTCATGTATCTACTTGAGCTAAGAAGCACATTCTTCACGAGTATCATTTTATGCCTTATAGTCCAGTTTAATCTTTGTCTGAAGAGTTGGCTTCGGGAATAGTTTTAGCTCTGGGCTAAAAGAGAGTCTGGCAGCCATGTCCTCTGGGGCCCCTCCAGTCTCAGTCAGACCATTAAGTCTGACCTTTTTACTAGAATTTGAGTTCTGCACTCCACTTTTCTCCTGCTCCGTCAGGGACTGACTCTCTGTTGCACTCCCTGTCAGGGCAGTCATTGGTGGTGGCCGGGCACCATCTAGTTTTTCTGGTCTCAGGCTGATGGGGTCTCTGGTTTATGTGGTCCCTTTTTTCTCTTGGGCTAATATTTTCCTTGTGTCTTTGGTGTTCTTCATTCTCCTTTGCTCCAGGTGGGTTGGGACCAATTGATGCATCTTAGATGGCCGCTCACTAGCTTTTAATACACCAGATGCCACTCACCAAAGTGGGATGCAGAACATTTTCTTAATAAACTTTGTTATGCCAATTGAAGGTCTGGTCTTTTTTGGTGAATTTGAATTTTGTACTACATTTTTCTCCTACTCTGTTTGGGGCCCTCTATCGTGATCCCTGTCAGAGTGGTCAGTGGTAGTAGCCAGGCACCATCTAGTTCTTCTGGGCTCAGGCTGGTGAAGGCTGTGGTTCATGTGTACCACCCATGTGTTCTTGCACAAAGTAGACACGTATTTATTGATTGATTACATGGCTGTCAATCATTGTTTCTTGCAATGCAAGTAATAAATGCATTAAATTATTACCCTGAAGAACTATAGTCTTCTGGGATTACTGTCTTCTTGGCAAAGCAAGTGAGAACCAAACCTCTGTATCATCTTTCTGGGCTCTTGAATACGTACATCCTGTGCTTAGTTTGGAGCCCTGGTAACATAGTGGTTGAAGAGCTTGGCTGCTAACCAAAAGGTCAGCAGTTCAAATCTGCCAGGTGCTCCTTGGAAACCCTATGGAGCAGCTCTACTCTGTCCTATGGGGTCACTATGAGTCGAAATTGACTCAAAGGCATGCTTAGCTTACACAGTAAAAGCTCCTGCAGACTAAAACCTCCAATGAGTGCCCTCAACATTTCCAAACTAGCTTGTCAGACTGAAAAAAAATGTGACTCATTTTGGAGACGGCCACCTTAGTTCTCTCCAGACAAAAAGCAAGCAAGGGTCAAAGGCCAATGCTCTTAACAAGTAAGACATACAGCCCTGTATATTCTGGAGGTGGAAAAACCCTTCCTTTCTGTGTGAGACCCACATCACTTTCACCAACACTTCGCCTATCGGCCACCCTGGCTCACAACAGGGCCCAAATGCTAAACCACGGTAAAAGAACCAGAACTTAATCAGCCTCCTCCTGGTGATTCCTTTTATTTTTAATTGTGGTAAAAATATATACAGCAAAACATTTGCCATTGTCAACAATCTGATGATTCCTTTTTATTTGCAGCCAACTACTGCTCTGCCTTCCTCTGCCCTTTAATCAGGTTACAAGCTACAGTGGACCAGTGTGCTGTTTATTACTGCGTCAGCCCAAGCTGTCAGAAGTTTTTGTTATGGTTCCTGACTTGGCTTCTCAAAGGCTGACTGGGGATGTTTTAACAGTCTCTGGAAACAGGGTAACTACTTTTGGTATTTACAGTTTCAACCGCACATGCTATCCCTAAGCCTGTGCAAGATCAGACCAGAGACTGCAGGTTGGATGCAAAGCTGCAACTTGATGAACAGGTTCAGAAGAAAACAGCACCAAAACTGAGGAGTGACACCACGCTCATCTTAGTCTCTCCAGGGCCTCTTACAAGGCCTGGCAACTGTCGGACATTTGTTTCTGAATTGAGCAGTCAATGCAGATGATGCTGGAAATCTTCCGTGTCATATCAATCCCTGACAGTGGTTGTCAGAGGCTGGGGTGGGAGATGGGGATGGAGGTGGCTGTGGTTACCAAAGAGCAACATGAGGGATCCTGGTGGTGATGAATATGTTCTATATTTTGAAAGTGATGGTGGGTACACAAACTATACTTGTGATAACACTGCACAGAACTACACACACACACACACACACACACACACACACGGAGAACTAGTAAAACTGGGAACAACTGAGTAAGATTGGTGGATTATATCAATGCCGAAATCCTGGTTGTGATAGCATACTACAGTTTTGCAAAATTTTATCCTCGGGGAAGCTGGGTAGAGGGTACATGGAATCTCTATTATTTCTTATATTTGCATGTGAATTTATAATTATCTCAAAATAAAAAGTTTAGTGGAAAAAAGGTAGATTTTACAATGTAGCTCTCTATATTATGTAAAATATAAGAGGATATTAACTCACGATCATGACAGATACAGATGAAAGATATATAGCTAAAAAAAAGAAAAAAATTTGAACCTGAACTTGAATCTGAACCCAGAATCAGATTCAGCCCTTCCTAAAAGGGCTGTCACCCAAATCAGACCACCAGCAGGTACAACGCCAGCCTCAACCAGCACACATGCAGCCTCACGCCCACTCCTGCCCACCCCCAAAAGGACCTGACTTGTTTACCCAGAGTGGCCTTAGCCCCTTTCATTTATCACATGGGATGACTTGACCTTGGCAACATGTACTCATTTTCTGAATGAAATGGCAATTACTACCCCAAAGCTTGTTTTATACTCAAATTCAAAACACTTAGTGCTCTATCTACAATGAACTCTGACATTCTGCATTTTGACCCATTCAACCTTTTAGACTAAATACAGAAATCACTGGAAAACGTGAACATAAGTGCCAACGCTTACTTTTACAAAAAGGGCTATTCATCATTTGTTTTCATTTAGACTTTGCAAGGAATTTCTCCTAAGGCCAGGGAGAGTAAAAACTCCAGAGATTTTGTTTTAATGTGGAAACCACCTTCACTTCCCTTCTTTACAAACCTGCGGCACATAAAATCAATGGAAGCCTGTTAAGCTTGCATTTAAACGGTGTTGTCATTTTCAACACGCTGCTGAAGGCGTAAGCCAGGGCTCTGCACTTCCTTTATAACTCTGCAAGAGAGAAGCAATAACGCTCTCCTTTACTCACCGATGTCATTGCTGCGGTCCGAGAGATCCTTGTCCAGGATGCCGGAAATCGCACTGCCCACCAAGTCAATCTTTGGACCGTCACCCCTATGTGAAAAGAACAAGTCCGGGCATTTAATCATTGGAGTGTGTCCTGGACATTTTGTGGCACACACATTACGGAGCGTGCTGGGTGTGGGGCGGGTGGCACTGTTGCCTGCAATGGAACCAGTGGGAGCCAAAGAGCTGTCTAACCACATGGGCCCTGGTGTAGCCTGGCCAACAGATTGGAGGCCCCCTCTCCAGCACACATTTTCAAAGGCGACTATTTTAGTAACGGCTGTTCCTTAACGCACCTCAGCCACAAAACCTCCTGCCGGGTACACATTGTGCGACGTGGGGCCTGCTCCTGCCCCATTACCAAATAAGAACTGGCAAATGACAACTGGAGCTTCCCTTTTAAGGAACGAGGAATTTAGCCAATGCTGCTTGTCAAAGGCCAGCCAGTTTTAACCTTGAGAAAAGGGTTTTCTGGCCTGAAGCTAAGGCATGGGCCAGGCTGTTGACAGGCACAAGGTGTTGAGTTGAGATCTGGCAGCCCAAAAGCTTGTACGGGGTGGAGGCCTGTAAAATTAGCCGGCTCCTGGGTAGGTGCCCAAGTGCCCATCAGGACACAAGTGACTTCCCTCTGTATCTGGGTTGGGAGCAGCCAGTTGGGACAAGGACAGGTCTCCAAAATGATGTAAGAAGGCCAGCCTACTCATGCGTGAGCAGAAGGTTCTTTTAAATTCCTCTTAGGCAGCCCTTGTGACTCTTTAGGGGCAGATGAGGCTCGAACTAGATTATCAAGGGCTGCGATGGCAGTGAAATAGGAAAGATCCTTGCCCATAAGATGAGAGGGTGAAGCCGAGCAGCGTTCCCCGCCACGCAACAGAAATAATCTGTCTCACAGCACCTGGTGGTCGCCAGGCCTGAAGCTGAACTGCACGACTGATAACTTAGCTTTATTCAACAAGCATTTGTCAAAATACCTATTCTGCTGGGGGCCTTCAGAGGGCCAAGCCAGATGGCACCTACTCTGGAGGGGCTCACGGTCTAAATGGGAGAGACAGACAGACAGACAGGCAGGCAGCTAAGTCCACCCAGTGCATGCCGTTTATGATCAAGGCGTGTCAAGCACCCCGGGAGGAAAGGACTGGGTTAGTACTGGGGTGAGCGGCATACAAGGGGTGGGGGACATGCAGAGGAGATGGCATTAAAATTGGGCACTGGAGGAAGCTGGAGGAAAAGGACAGGTCATTAAGAGGCATGATGGCACGAGGACTCAAGCGTGGATGAGAGCACCCGGTGTGACCAGGGCCCCCAGGGTTAAACCCTGATACATCCGGGGGGTAGTCAGGGGAGAAGGCTGGCTAGGCTGGCGAATGTCAGGCTGTGCAGGGCCAAGTACACCAAGCTACGGGGATCCATCTGTCCTGTGGGCAATGGGGGCAGAGGGAAAGTTGGAGCCGAGCAGTGTTTTGTTCCATTGTGCAAAGGGTCACCACGAGTCGGGGCCAACTCGATAGCAGCTGACAACAAGAACTGTACTTGGAAAGGAGGAGCAGCAGCTTGAACTTCGCAGCAGAGCCTTTATTTCCTGCCTTCCCCCAGCCTCCTAAAGCCGGAGGGCTTGGTGCACCCGGGCCAGGTGTCCCTAACAGATTCCCTCTACATCCCCTGGCTGCAAGAGCTCGTGCCCCACAGGGCACTCTTCCTCAGACGGATTCTAAGCCAACAGGAGACGCAGAACTTAGGAAATGTATTTCAAAACATCTTCTTGTCAGGGCCCCACTAACCACTAATCTGAATATAATCTTCCGAATGAAACATTCTAGAAATACAGTATTATTAGTAGGAAAGCAGTTGAATTTTCAAAAGTACTCCTTCCCCTGGATGTAAAGAAATATTCTTTTTTTAAAATAATTTTTATTGTGCTTTAAGTGAAAGTTTACAAATCAAGTCAGTCTCTCACACAAAAACCCATATACACCTTGCTACACACTCCCAATTACTCTCCCCCTAATAAGAAATACATTCTTGAGGGCCCTTAATATTATGATTGGATAGCCATGGAGCCTGAATGATTTGGTGGTGGTGTCCTGCACACTCACAGATGGGACCTGGGTTACTCTTGCAGCCAGATAGTCCTGTCCTTTGTGGAACATGCTAAGGATGCAAACTTAGGAGGACACTTGTTCTGCCTGGGGAGAGAGGCCACTAAGGCAGAGACATTCCACATTATTCCAATGGGCATGTTTTTTTTTTTTTTGCCAAGAGGGAGGGTGATTAAAAGTGACGCCCAGCCCCGCCACAACCGATGACTGCCCTGACAGGGAGCACAATAGAGAACCGCTGGGGGAGCAGGAGATCAGTGGGATGCAGACCCCAAATTCTCATAAAAAGACCAGACTTAATGGTCTGACTGAGACTAGAGGAATCCCGACGGCCATGGTCCCCAAACCTTCTGTTGGCCCAGGACAGGAACCATTCCCAAAGACAACTCATCAGACATGGAAGGGACTGGACAGTGGGTAGGAGAGAGATGCTGATGAAGAGTGAGCTATTTGTATCAGGTGGACACTTGAGACTGTGTTGGCATCTCCTGTCTGGAGGGGGGATGGGAGGATAGAGAGGGTTAGAAACTGGCAAAGCGGTCACGAAAGGAAAGACTGGAAGGAGGAAGCGGGCTGACTCTTTAGGGGGAGAGTAAATGGGAGTATATAAAAAAAATAGTAAGGTGTATATAAGTTTAGATGTAAGAGACTGACTTGATTTGTAAACTTTCACTTAAAGCACAATAAAAATTATTAAAAAAAAGTGACACCCTTGTGGGGAGCTGGGGAGGAAATCAGATGGGGTATTGGTGGGGAAGAGGAGTTTTGCTCACACTTGGCTGCTAACTAAAAGAAAGGTTGGAGCCCACCCAGAGGCATCTAGGAAGAAAGGCCTGGCAATCTACTTTAAAGAACTCAGCCATTGAAAACCTTGTGGAGCACAGTTTTACTTTGACACACTTGGGGTCGCCATGAGTTGGAATCAACTTAACAGCAACTGGTTGGATTTCTACCTCAGAACCTTCTGAGCATCTGGTTTATGTGTGTATTTTGGTCAAGCTGAGGTTTCCCTCTTTGACAGCTGGAAGCTTCCAGTCAAATGCAAGGCCTATCTCAAGGGAGTGTAGCGGACTCCGATAGAGTACGTTACTGTGTTACTTCCTTTTCTACCCTTATTTTCCCTTTATTACCACTCTGAACTATTTTATTCTTTCATATGCATTTTTGAAAGTTACTTCACAGCCTTTGTAGACTGGTGCAGGGTAGAAATAAGTAATTTTTAAAAACTGATAACATTCACTTGTTGAACCAGCTCTGAGACTCTATACATCAATATGTTTACCACAGCGTTATTTATAAAAAAGAAAAATAGAACCGAACTGGCATCTTTTCGACATAGGAGCACAGCTGAATAGATGGCTGGTATTTGACAGACTTTTTACACAGCCATTAAAATTACATTCACAAATGGTTTATAACAAGGACGAACGCTTGTGTTACAACGTTAAGTGACAGCAACAGGTTAGAAACAACATGTGCAGCGATGCAGATATACCCACACAGCCTCCTGATATACTAGGGAGAGAGACTGTGTTTTGAGACTAGAAGAATATTTGCAGTGGTTCTTCCTGGGCAGTGGGGTGGGTGATGTCCAGCACCCAGCTCAATGCCTGGTACCTGACAGGGACTCGGGCCACACCTGTGGCATCAAGGAGCATTTCCCCCATCTTCTGAAACAGAAATGCATTATGTATTTGTACAATAAATGTAATTTTTCCCCAAAAGACAAAGTTGTATGGTGTACAGTATGACCATACCTATGTAAAACCAATGAAAAACAAGCAAAATCATATATAGGTAAAAGACAGGAAAGAAATAGTCCAAAATGTTATAGTAGCTGAGGCTATAGTAAATGTTTTAGTGGAAACCCTGGTGGCATAGTGGTTAAGTGCTACAGCTGCTAACCAAAGGGTCGGCAGTTCGAATCCACCAGGCGCTCCTTGGAAACTCTACGGGGCAGTTCTACTCTGTCCTATAGGGTCGCTATGAGTCCGAATCGACTCGATGGCACTGGGTTTGGTTTTGGTTTTTTAAAGGAAGAATAAAGACTAGAGACTAGAATAAAGACTAAAGACCAGAGATTCATGCAATTCAGTCAGCTCATATCCTCTCTCCTTTCGGCCCCAACAGCATCCCCAAAGTAAAAGGTGAGGTTGTCTGCCTCCCAAACTCTCTCCTTTAATCATCTCCCCCACCACAGGGACCCTGTGTAGTCATCTCCCCTGGGAACCAGTAAGGTGTGTGTGGAGTTCAGAATTCTGGACTTAAAAGTCCAGGCCATGGGTGCTACACCTAAACCTATCGTCTACTACCTGTGTGACCTTCACCAGGTCACTTAACCTCTCGGGACCTTGGGTGCTTCATCAGTGAAATGATGGGTGGGCCAGCTTGGACAGGATCATCTCCCAGGGGCCTTCTAGATCTTGCATTCCACAATTTCAACATTAGAGAGTTGTTGGAGACTGGGGTGGGGGTTGGAGGCGGTAGCCCTCTGTGTGGGGGCAAATTCCGGGAGAGTTCATCATCTCTTTTGCCTCTGTAAAGGTCTGGATTGCCCTCCGTTCCCTCTCTGCTGGACGAATGTGACTCACACTTTAGCATTAGGGAAGGCACCGGCTCTTTCTCTTGTAACTGCAGCACACTCCCCTGCCCACCCCCTTACCCTAATCGTATGTGCACCTAGTGTCTGTTCCACTTTTTCTTCAGAATAGGGGTTGTCGTTCCTTCCTCCCAGCACAATGTTGCAGACATGTAGGTATGCCTTTTTTTTTTTTAACTAAATGAGTGAGCCAACATTGTGAATTGTCTGGGCCTTGTATGCACTGGGTTTGGGTTGTATGCCTTAGCTAGCTACATTCTTGGTCCTATGTCTAACCTTCATTCTCTAATAAAGTAGTTCTCAAACTTGAGTAATGCGTGAACAAAAAGCAATTTAAAAGAAATAATCCAAACAAAAAGCAATTCTTGCAGATCCCCAAGTATCATCCCTGCTTGAGAAATACTAAGAAATTAAATACACAGATGACGTCTGTCAACGGGAAACTGCTGCTATGAGAGCATTCCATCTTTGTAACGGTTAAAAGGAAACTACAAAGAATATCACACAAATGAGAAGCTACCCATCATTTCTTGTAGATTTTAAAGGTTCTAGCTGCAACTGGGGGAACGCTGCTCTAGCGGCATTAGATCAAAGAACTGTACCCAGTAGGCCAGGGTGGCTGCCCCTCCTGCGGCATTTGGAGTGACCTGGGATGAACCCTTGCCAGGTGAGGGGCTTCTGCTTCTGGGATTGGCCTGCGGGCTCTGTGTAGATGGCCTGATACTGTGAACCCTGACAGACCACCCTGGAGAAATAAAACTAACAATCCCTAAGCAATTCCTCTGAGATTCTAAATCAGGAAGGAGGTTGGGATCTCCCCATCTCCCTAACTTAGCCCTGAGGCCTCATGCCAACAGCCAGACACCAGCTTTAGGCTGATATGATCTTCTATAGAGGGCCAGAGCAAGCCTATTTTGAAAACACAGTAGGTGTAGTTTAAAAAGGTTCTGATCCTTCCAAGTAGGGAAGCTGCAGCTGGTGTTTTGACAGCCTTCAGACCGTGGGTGTGTAAGAGTTTTACAATGTCTATTTGTAAATGCCTTTCACTGTATTTATAGCTTTGTACAACAATGCTAATGAATTTCAGTTTTGAAAAGGACCAAAATTTCTGAAATTCGCCAAAGCATGTCTTTGGAGCGACTGCCACCCAAGGAAGACCAGGTTCTCGGTGGCTCCACCTTTCCCACAGTCTGCCTAGTACCAGGGCACCATTTTGGCAAAAGGGATATTACTGGATTCAAAGAGAGAGAAAAAAAAAGGCCGTCCTTTTGTAATTTACCAGCTCCTGCAAGTGTTTTTGTCTGGTTAGCGCATATGCCCACAGCTGCTAATCATAGGAGAAAATAGCAGGCAGGCCTATCACCATATATCCAAAGATATCTCAATAAGGTTGCTCTCGCTCATTCTGATTTTTGAATCAAAATACTGATTTTCTTGTATTTTTCTTAGCACTTTTAGTTATGGACACATGGCAAATGTGACCAACTAGCAGTTAAGAGTCTCCTTGCTTACTGGCCAGGGAACCTAAAACACAGTGAAGGAATTGACTAGCCCAAGGTACACCCAGCAGGTACAAGAAAAGCCTATAATTCTACAGAAACTGCAACAGCAGCTACCGTCTACTGAATGCTTACCATGTGCCAGGCACTAGGACAAGCCTCTTTCATACATTAACTTTTAGTCCTCACAACCACTCCATGAGATAGATCTGTGCTCTGCATGGAGGACACTGAGCTGTGCCCCACAGGTCTCCTTCAGTGAAGGGCCTGTTGGCCCAGCTGCTGGGCGTGTGGTGATGGTCCGCTGTCAGTCCCTCCAGGGCCGCTTCAGCTGCAGAGAGCCGCCTCACCCCAGTCACAGCCTTTCCACCGTGGCCCATTGCTCAGTGACTGATGGAGGCCGGGAGTGGGGGCGGCGGGGGAAGGAGGGAATAAAGTTACCGTCATTCCAGCCCAACATGGGACTAATAGGCCCTTTTAGCTCCAAGGCTCCCCATGCAGTTGGCAGAGGCTTTGTCAAGTCAGTATCAGTACTTGACTTCTCCGTCTGTCCAGTCCTGCTTCCTTTACTTCCCTTCCATGGGTACTGAATCTTAAACAATATTGTGCATACTAAACTCTGTCTCAGAGTCAGCTTCCTGGAGAACTCCACCAGCGATGCTGAACTTAAGGCTCAGTGAGATTAAGTCACTTGCTTACAGGAGGTCATAAAAGCAGTAGAGGGTCTAGGTTTGAACCCATGAAGTCTGCCTCCAAAGCCCAAGCTCTTGACCACTTTTCCAAGCTGCTTCGCTCAGACTCCTGGTCACCCAGACTGGGGTCTGGCCATCAGGGCAGTGAGTCATCGAGGACACCAGGGAGCCAGTGTCACCATGGCTCACTGCTAGTGGATGAATCACCTTCCCTCCCTGAGTGAAAAAAAAGACTACTTATAAACAGAAGTCACACAGCCCATCTGCCCAGAATGGCCTGCTCCTCCCACTGGGACCCAAGACATCAGACCTGCACATGCCCAGGAGGAATCACGCCAGATGGGCATTGTGCATCCCTTGAGAACATGAACTCAGAGGCACAGCTCAATTTAGCCCAAGTTAGGACAGTTAAGCCAAGACAGGCAACCTGGAAAAGGTGTTGAAATGCATGGAAAGCCAAGGCACACACACACACAAAAAGACAAAATTAACAGCAGCACTGACAGCTACAACATAAAACCATCAAGAAGAACCCCCAAACCTGGAGATGAGTGGGGATTTTGAAGGGAGAAAACAAACCCACTGATTCTTACTGAACAAAAGATTTCACATGCAGATAATGACTCCTTTTGGTAGTCCCCCCAACTCAAAACAAACAAAAAAGGATGTGTTACTACAATGCAAATATTTGCATTTGAACTGCCTAAAATTTTTTTACAGAGGGGGGAAAAAGCAGGTAAGAAAAGGAAGGGAAAAGAAATAGCAAAGGCCCCTCTAGCAAGCTCAGGAAAGCACTGAAGAAGCACACATGGGACGTCCTCTATTCCTCACCTCATCCCACCCAGAGGCTGTCAACTTCTTGTACGATGGCAGGTGTTAAATGCGAACACCAAAGAGGAAACACACGAGTCACACGGTCCTCTTCTTTCTTCAGTGCTGCACCCTTATTCTACCAACCCCTTCTACTGTAAACCATTGAGCCTTGTTCACCACAGTTGTCCTCGGCCAACCACCTGACTCACAAAGGCACCAAAGGATGCGAGACCGCTACACATGACCACTCCCTCACTGCTCTGCCGGATGTCCACTCAACAGCTCTCAGACTTAGGCTCCACTCAGCACAAGCCCCCATGTGACAGACTGGGGTCTGTCTCCAATGGCAGGAGTTATGTGCCCAAGACCAGGATTACTGAGAGGGCTGATACTGGGATGAGAGCTTCCTGATTCCCTATCTAATCAAAACGAGCACCCACATAACACACGTCTTTCGTTTTCAGAGATTTTGTTTTTCTCAAATAAACAAAGCAAAGCTAGTCCTTCAGAAACATTCTGCACCAGGCTATGGCTGTCCGTGGAAGCAGAATCCTTCCACAAGGAAAGGTCACCAGTAACTCAGCTTCCTTCACTCATCAGCTAGAGGGAGGAAGGAGCCTCCATCCCCTGTCCCAGAAATGGGGACCCAGAGGCCCTGCTGATATCTGTGCAGTCCCTACATACCCACCTGGTGGCCAAACACGTCCCAAGGAGTCACGGGCCCTTTCCAGGCTGCGAGCTTCCCATTTAAACGTGGGGTGAAACGCGAGGCCAGGGGCACAAGAAGCGGGAAGCAGAGTGCTGGCAGCTCTCCCTTCGCACCGCGTCCTTGTTTGGAGGAGCACAAACAAGCCTGGCTATTTATAGTTCGTGAAGACACGGTGGAAGGTGATGGGCCACTGCCCACTCTATTCCCCTCCAAATTTCTGTTCTTTGTGCAGACTCTGCGAGTGTGTCTGGAAACAGGCCTCTCTCCAGAGCCCAGCTGGGGTGCAACTAGCCTGCACTTCCCTAAGGCAAAGGAAGATGGCACCTGCAGACCTCATCTCAAAGAGGCCAGGGGGCTTTAAGGAGGCGGGGACCAACTCTTGGGCAATGCTTGGAGGAGGGGGAGCTCATTACTGTGCAACTCGGAGAAAAGTTTGTGAAGTGCCACTTGGAAGACACATACTCAAAGAATTCACCCATGGACAAAGCGTTCCTTGAGCCAGTCAGTACTATGCATACGGGAGGGGTTCGGACTGTCTAGCGTTTCACTGCCTGATTGTGCCCATCAGCAGCAGGAACATCAAGGGGGCTCAGTCGGGCTGGGGCTGAACCCCGCCAGTAGTGTTGAGTCTTGTTGGTTCTTGCTGTAGCAAATCAAATTCATTCGAAGTGTGGATAGAAAGAAGTAAAGAGAGAAGGTTATATGCACAAATAAAATAGGGTCAGCAAATCAATGCAGACCTCCCTAAAACACTACAAGGTATTTTCTCCCTGTCCTCCCAGTCCCCAGCCTTCCCTAGGTCCTGACTCTACCTGGTGATGGCTTCTTCTGGGGGAGGCTGCTCAAGTTCCCACCCCCTGGACACCAGAAGACATGCTGATGGAGGACTGTCCATGTGTCCTCTCTCCCTCAAGGCACTACATCATGACCTGCTCGCCACTGTGTAGGAATCCCTCCTCCAGCAAAGCTACCAATCTCTCAGGGGAGGAAAAGCAGCACATATTTGTTGAGTGTCTCTCAACAAGCTAGGAGCCTTAGGTGTAGCATCTTGTTTAAACTCTCAGCAAGGTAGGCCTCACTTTGTAGATAAGGAAACTCAGTCTCCGGAGGTCACAGGGTGAGTAAGTGGAGCGGTAGAATTTTGACCCCGGTGTGCCTGGCTCCAAAGCCCAAGGAAGCAATGAGTGGACAGAAACCATGTCTGGCTTGATTACCATAGTATATGTACTATCTAGAAGAGGGCCTGCCCAAATGTGGACACTTGATAAATATCTGAAACAAATTAATGACTCCCACAATACACACACGCACACACAACACACACACACACACACACACACACACACAGACGCCCTCTCTCACCAGTCAATCCATACCTAGCAACCATTCTCCATCTTTTTTCTATAGCTAAGTTTCTCAAAAGGAAGTCTACACATGCTTTGGCTGCCTGCCCATTCCCTCTTCAACTCACCCAAATCTGTCTCTTGCCCTCAACCGTTCCACAGGAACTGCGCGACAAGGGTCACCAACGGCCAACAAATGACCAAATCCTGTGGGTTCCCTTTAGCCTCCCCAGCTCTGTTTGACTGTGGTTCTCAAAGTGGGGGACCCTGACGAGCAGCGGCAGCACTGGGCGCTTGTTATAAACGCAAATTCTCAGGCCTTAACTCTGACCTAGACGGTCTGGGTGGTGCAAAAGGTTAACGTACTTGGCTGCTAACTGAAAGGTCGGAGGTTCAAGTCTACCCAGAGGCACCCTGGAAGAAAGGCCTGGCAATCTACTGTTGAAAAATCAGCCACTGAAAACACAGCTTTACTCTGGCACACAAGGGATCACCATGAGTCAGAGTCGTCTTTAAAGGCCACCGGTTTTAACCCAGGCCTGCTGAATCAGAAACTTGGGCTGGTTGGGGGCGGGGGAGGCAGTGAACTGTGTTTTAACCAGCCCTCCAGGGGATGTGTGGGCAGCTCAAGTATGAGAACCCCTGCTCTACAGTTGCTCCACACTCCCCTTCTTCTAGTTACCATGACAGCACACTCCTACCCTTGTCCATGACTCCTAGTCCTTCATCCATCCTGTGAATAATGATTTTCCTCACACTTGTCTCTACTCCCTCCTCTTCTTCTCCATAACCTGAGTGATTACATCTATCCCATGCTTGTAACTACCACCTATGAGCCAATGACACCCGCCTCTATAATTTTGCCACCAAGACCTCTGTTATGGATTGAACTGTGTCCCCCCAAAATATGTGCTGTAAATCCTAGCCTCTATGCCTGTGGTTATAATCCCATTTGAGAATGGGTTGTCTTTGTTATGTTAATAAAGCAGGATTAGTACGGGGTGTATCTAGAGTCAATCTCTTTTGAGATATAAAAGAAATTAAACCCAAGCTAGCAGGCAGAGAAGGAGAAAGAGAGATGCCACGCCACATGAAGATCGCTCAGGAGCAGAAGAGATAAGGACTTTCCTCCAGAGCTGACAGAGACAGAAAGCCTTCCTCTAGAGCTGGTACCCTGAATTTGGGCTTCTAGCCTCCTAAACTGTGAGAAAATAAACGTTTGTTAAAGCCACGCACTTGTGGTATTTTTGTTATAACAGCACTAGGTAACTAAGACAATCTCTCTCCTGAATTCTACTAAGAAATGTCTTTGTCCTAACTTGTAGGAAAGAAGGGAAACACTCAGAAATCACACCAGGCAGCACTGGGACTCTCTGAAAAGAAATTTAGAACAGCAAACCGATGGCCCAATCACCCAACTGCACATCTCACCTGCTAACTGGGGGAACGCTTAGCACTCGCGAGCTAGCTTTCTTGACTTCTTTTTTGATTAACTGATTGATTAGTTTATACTAATAAGAGCAGAGAGGTCTTTTTTAGTCTTTTTTTGGTGGGCATGGTGACAATACACCTCACAGGGTGATCAACACCTGGCAGCTTATTTCCTGCTAAGTTGTAACCCCAGGGGCTTAAGCAGCCAGGATGCCTCTGCAAAGCTGAAGGAAGAAAAAGATTAACTTCCACGTGGCTAAGTTGGTCTCCAGAGAAACATCTGCCCTTCCCTAGAGCACTGAGTTGATGTGTGGCATGTAAGTGTTCACTTAATTTTTGCCTCAAGCTAAAATGTCTCTGAGTTCATCAGTCATCTATCTCCCCAGGTTTTTCTGGTATCCAGGGCTCCATCATCATTACAAGTAAAGCCTTCGCAGCTCCACCAGGCCCCCAGAAGGGATTCTGGGCTCCAGCTCTCTCCTCGGGAAAGGTACCTGCTGTGTTCAGCATTTAACGTATGAGGCCATTTTCCAAGTGGCAGGGGTTTGGGACATCACTGGGGCCTCCTGTCACATCCCTGTGTCCACTACCCAATTCTTCATCTTGTCAGTGAGATTTCTCCCCCGACACATGCTTCCACATCAGAAGTCAATGGACAGTGCCCTCTGGAATGCCTGAGCCATGGCAACCAAGTCCCCCATATCTAGACCTCCTCACTGAATGGCCCGCCACCACCCTGGTACTTCCTGCCACCAGCCAGAGTAAAGGCTGCTAATTCTGCTCTGCCTGATGCAGGATGGAGCCAGTGGCTCCACCAGCAGTTCCGTTCGTTGCAAGTTGAAAGTCATACACTCCCACCACCTTCAAAAGCCCCTTCCTCCTCTGAGGCTCATGTCACCTGCTATGGCACTGTTGAACCCTTCTTCTGCCTGTCATCAACTCCCAGAATGCACCGGCATCCATCTGGGAGGACACTGGCTCCTAGTGCATTGGCCTCCCTGACTTCAGGACTACCATCTTTCTGAGCCTTTGATGGCCATGTGGGCCATCCAGCCCCAACGCCGGCCCCGCCTTCCTCCTCCTCCTGACCCCTTCAGGCCCTATGACTTTCATTCATCCTCAGTCAGTCACACTCATGAGGCCACCCCTGTGGGCGACTCCACCTCTGAGATGATAAGCACCAATCTTCCCTTTCTGACCACTATCGCCATCCTTCCAGCCATCAACTTCTCTCACTCCTGCTCCCACAAAATCCTTAGTCACCTCTCCTTCCATCTTCTAGTTTCACATCATTCCCCTCTGTCCCAGATGCCCCGCCTATGGCTGAGGCCCCAGATCCCAGCACCTCATGTCCCCGCTGGCAGTCACCTGCCCTCTCTACCTGGAGAGCCCAGGGCCCACTGTGCTCTGCGCTGCACTGGACAGTGGGTCAAGCTCCCTCCCTCCTTGGAGCAGTGGCTCTGCCTCAGCCTCCCCACGCTTTTGGAAGAAAACAGAAAAAACATTACGATATAGGGTGCCTGTGTCCGGGAAGATTAACAAACCTGTCCTGGCCAACTCAGCCTGCTTCTACCTCTTTAATTATTGGGTTTACTTTCTTTTCAGAGCACACACCTGCTCTCACCCCTCAGGTTTCTGCTGGCTGTCACTGGCTGCAGGCAATAATCAGAGTTCAGGGAAAAGGCTTCTCACCAGCATTTCCTTGGACCCTCCTTTTTTGGACCCTTCTCCCAAGTCTCAGGATCTCTTCTCACGGAGGTTTCTGAACCCATTTTTATTAAACTGATAACATACATTATTAAACATATAACATCATATATATACACAAAAAGCTTAGACACACGTAGTTATTTGAATATATATTTATGTTCAAATATCAAAACAAATAAGCAAGCTTTATACTTTGAACCTCCCTTTTCCCAAGTGCAAAAAGAGGGTTAGATGGGATACTCTCGGCACCACAGCCATGGGAGTTATGTGCTGGGCTGGACAAGGGCAGCAAGCCCCGGGTTTGCACACTATGAAATCAGAACCGAGGCGTCCACGAGGTGCACGCTTTAAAACAAGGGAGGCACTTATGCTCTAAGAGAGTCTCCTATTATCATTCAAGTTTTAAATCAACCGTGGTATTAAAATTATTTAAAAAGTTTTTTCTCCCTGTTAAAATTGCATCTTAACTTACTTTCCAGAAACTAGAAGAACATTTTTTAAATGGCTAAATAGATTAACGTCCGAGAAGAGGTCCATCACAGTGCAGGCCTTAACTCGGCCCTAGGGGCAGTGTAGAACTGCCCCGTAGGGTTTCCAAGGCCGTAGTCTTTACGGAAGCAGACTGTCACATCTTTCTCCTGCGGAGCGGCTGGCGGGTTCGAACCACCTGCCTTCTGGTTAGCAGCCCACTGCTTAATCACTGTGCCACTAGGGCTTCTTTTTCTCCTGTTTAGAATTCCTGAAAACTGAACTGGAACCATGGAGCCCCCCCACTCCCATTACTAATATCCAGAACAGCGCCTTGCACACAGCAGTCCCTTGATAAGTGAATGTATCTAAAAACGACTCTAAGCTCTTCCTAAAATTACGCATTCCTTTTTTCTAAAAGATGCTAGCTCCTGTTTAAATGGAAAGAAATCGATCTCTTCTGGAAGTCACAGTTGGCAACGAGCTTTCTGGCTGGTGAGAGTAAGCTTGAGCCCAGACAACGCAGCTGGTGCTGCAATGCCTAGTTCCAAAAAGAATGGCAAACAACAGCTGGGTGTCCATTTGTGCAACTGTCTGTCTGTTCATCCGTCTGTCCACCCATCCATCAGGACAATCCTGGCAATGATTTGGGTTCACACAGCATACAATTCCCTTTCTCTGGAGAACCACTGATATAAAATTATTTGAATTAAGTGAATATTTCTACCTCAACTAATTAGGCACAACAAAACAAGCTCATAAACCAATGTACGGGTTGGTCAACGTATCTGCTTAGCAAAAACATGAAATGTGTTAAGTATTAAGAAATAATAAGCCTTTCTTTGATTCTGTACAAAAAATATTCTTTTATGTTGAAATCCAGGTTGCCTAGAATGTAAGACACACAAGCTGAAGAGCTGGTACAGAGGCTGGGAAGGACAGGAGGAGAAGCAACAGTGACCAAACTGTAAGCCCTGGCACCCCCTGCCCCCAGTTTTATGAACCACGGCACTCAACAAGTGTTTGTCAAATGAGCAACACTCATACGCTCCACGCCGGGAGGCGTGGAGATGACAAAACATACTCTTGATCTGCTCTCAATCTGGTAAAGGAGCCTGAGGGTGGGAGCATCCCAGCAACACGGCATGGGGCGCAGGACCAGGCTAAACATGGGGCCGGGCATTTGAGGGGTGCATAATCACCTGGCTCTGGGGGGGTGGCGAGGGCAGGCTCCCAGAGGAGGACCCGCTAGCTGGGCTTTCAAGTCAGGGAGGAGTCACAAGTACACGAGAGGTGGCAGGGAGGAGAGGGGCACGTCACAAACTCGGCAGCATCTAGAACAGTGGTTCTCACTGTGTGGACATGGACCAGCAGCAGCAGCAGCATCACCTGAGCGCCTGTTAGAGATGGAAATTCCCAGGCCTACCGAGCCAGAAACTCCAGGGGTAGGGCCAGAAATGTGTCTAGCAAGTTCTCCGGGTGATTCTGATTCAGACGCAAGCTTGGGAACAGCTGAGTCAGAGCTTCCCTCCTCTTCCCCCAGCAAACCACTGCCTTGGAGGGTTGGATGGGGGGCGTCCCCTCTCCCAGGCTGTTCAGATGACACATGCAATGCTGGGAACAGTTCTGTTTCCCATTGGCTTCCATACAGATACCCTCACGCATCCTCCTCAGTGACCTTCTAACTTACAAGTGGACGTTGCAAAGGCTGCAGGCTGAGGGGAGCTAAGCAGAGGTGGGAGAGAA
Organism: Loxodonta africana; assembly: GCF_030014295.1. Classification (NCBI taxonomy): domain Eukaryota; kingdom Metazoa; phylum Chordata; class Mammalia; order Proboscidea; family Elephantidae; genus Loxodonta; species Loxodonta africana. Next base: position 21,171,568 of record NC_087369.1, read on the forward strand.
GTAGGCCTCTGAGAGCCCAGTATTTAGGATGTGCCTCCCCCATGTTCACAGATCTAATCAGCGGCTCGCAAAGTCTGCACCTAGCAGATACTGAGAGGTTTGAGAACAACCCTAGGAGCCAAGGAAGCAGGTGGAATTTCATCAGGTCATTAGAGAGAGCTGCAGGAGTATTTTGGAAATTGTTACTGACTCCGTGGAAACGTCTGTAGTCCCTGGAAGACTAAGAGCACTTGGCCGAGCACGACTTCTGATTTCCTTTCACCAGCCATGAAGTGACGTGTAACCTTTGTTACTCCAAAGCTTCTCACTGTTTGTGCAGCTCACATTATTTCCAGAAGCACTGAGGCTTACATCGCCTTTCTCTTCTGAAGTGTTTGCTTCTAGGCCGACCATGCCACTGAAGTGGCCCTTGCTAAGGTCAGCAGGGCTGTCAAGCTGCATGTCACACGCCTGTGCAAACAGCCCCTGCTATCAGTCAGTGGCAGAGAGCATGCCACGTAGGGGTCTGACAAACTCAGCAGTGGCCCTAGTCTCATCAGTTTCCCCAGGGGCCATTTACGCAGGCAGTGGTTTGAATGGACCTTGGTGGGCCACCTAAGAATAGTACAGGTGAGCCAGCTGCTCCTCAAATGGGCTCCTGTGCCTGAGAGAAGTACAGCTGTGTGCTCGCTGGGTGGCTGGTCTCACACACGGGAACGTGTACACCATGGCCAGGTGAAATTCTGACATCTCTCAATCACTCATGTCACCACCTGCCTTGATACGTGAGCACGGGTGTTTTTTGTTGTTGTTAAAAGCAAATAAGCTACAGGAACCACCCCCAAAGACAACTCATCAGGCATGAAAAGGACTGGTCAGTGGGGGGGAGAGAGATGCTGATGAAGAGTGAGCTAATTAAATCAGGTGGACACTGGAGAGTGTGTTGGCAACTCTTGACTGGAGAGGGGATGGGAAGATAGAGAGAGAGGGAAGATGGCAAAATTGGCACGAAACGAGAGACTGTAAGGGCTGACTCAATAGGGGGAGAGCAAGTGGGAGAAGGGAGTAAGATGTATGTAAACCTACATGTGACAGACTGATTGGAATTGTAAATGTTCACTTGAAGCTTAATAAAAATTAATTATAAAAAAAAAAAAGCAAATAAGCTATTCCTGTCTTATTGCAGTATGCCCAGTTTTATAGGACAGACTAAAAATGACAATGAAAATAACACTGGTTTACAGGCATGGTGCTAAGTACTTTGGGAATGATCTCCTTCCTTCCTTCCTCTGTAGGTGCATTCCATTACCATCCTCGGTTTATAGATGGAAACAGTGAGGAGAAGACGGGCAGTGACTGGCCAAGACTCCCACTCCTACGATGAGATGGGGTGAGATGCAAGCCCAGAAGGCTGTCTGTCAGAGTGCACTGAAGCCCCACACAACTCTCACCGTGCAAGCTTAGCTCATAAGAAAAAAGAAATGGAGGGCATCAATTGCATGCTGCGAGGTACATGTAAATACCTCCAGGTTAACTGACTTGATCTGGTGTTTTATACCAACACATGTAACCTATACGTAACAGTAGAAAGTTCTCACAATGAACTTCTGGTGAGAATTCAAATAAGGTCCTTGCTATGTGGTGGTCATATTAGTTCTGGAATGTACAATATCCTACTGTAACTTCGTGTTACTAAACCAAGTGGCCAGCCGGCCATTTAACAATACCAATTTTGCCAGGCAAATCTCAGAACATGTGCCTGAACAAAGCACGTCTCCTGCCTTGGAGGGTTTCATAGTTTAGAGACTCAGTGCCAGCTGCTGAGTTCCACAATAGGGCCATGTGGTAATGAGCACAACGGGCATAGCAGATGGGCCAGGGGTGTGAAAGGAGGCACAACAGGACAGGGAGCAGGTTCCCTGATGTCACTGAGTGAGTGTGAGGTGCACACCAGAGGTCAGTAGGGCACCTAGGTGGGCAAGTACGAGCATGCCGCCACATTTCCGGTCAGAACAGCTGGCTTGGCTCTAATGAAGCTAAGTCCCTGTGTGGGGGCAGGGCCTAGATGCTGGGGGCAGATCCTCATCCACTAACCCTATAACCCACACGGCACCTCCTAACCTTGGGGTCACTTCTGCCCAAATGCAGGGACAACGACAGAAGTGGCCAGAGTCTGGGACAACTTGGCTAGAGGGCATAGAAGAAAGCTTTATCCCCTACCTCCCTCCGTCTTCCCTTTCTGTGTTCCGTGGCTGCCCCACCCACCCCCAGAAGCCAGCATGAAGCAGTACCTGGTGTGGGTCAGAGGACCCACTGGTCGTTCTGGCCTTCTTGGGGGCATCGCGCCAGGTCTGTTGACAGAATTGGTCTTAGGTGGCCGAGGCTTTTTTGGCGGTATGGCAGGAACGGAGGGTTTCTGTAAATCCAGTTTTGGCTCTCTGTCTGGTCTTTCTTTAAATCATTGTTTAAAAAGACCATAAAGAAAACAGATAGACCCAGTATAAGCGACAGAACTCAGGTACAAATTGTTTCCTGCTTTAAAAAAAAAATCCCGGCTGACATTTGTGAAAATAAGGGGGAAGAAGAGGAGCATCATTTCTCCTTTGCCATGCTAGAAAAAGGCCCACGGAGCAGCAGCTCACTGCCCCCTTCTTCTGCTCCTTTGTTCATACTGATCCCTCCATCTAGAATGTCCTTCCAGCCACTGCCTATGCTCAGCAAACTCCTACTCATCCTTCAACTCATGGCTGAAATGCAACAACAGATTCTTCTCAACAGCTGGGCCTGCTTCCAAAGGCAGACTTATTTACTTCTTGACCCAAGGACCTAAGGGCAACCCTTCACGAACAGGCTCTGCCTGGACCACACTACCTCCCGGGTGTTCGCATGCTTGGCACAGCCTGCTTGGCTGTAAGCCCCCGATGGCAGGGCCCACGTCTGGCCATCTCTCTGAAACCCTGCACAGTGCCCAGCACACAGCAGGGGCTAGGCAAATGTCTGATGGGTTTGGCAAAGGGCCCCCAGGACCTGCTGGGTGTGGGGAGGAAAGAGGCCTGGAACCTCTCAGGTCAGCATGTGGAAAGGGCCATGAGCCAATCCAGGGGGAAGAGTTTCAGGGAACAATGGTTAGTTCTGGATTCTTTTTGTGCAGTTTGAACTTGGAAGGTAAACTGGGTTGCACAGGTATTTTCTTTCCAAGGCGTTTTGGCATCAGAGCTATGAGAATGAAGTTGAAGCCGGATGTGGTAGCAAAGCTGTGCAGTACTCAGTGACAGCTTCATGTTTTCTGTCCTCAGCTAGCCTTGTCCTGTGCATGGCCTAAAAGCATATACCCACGTTCTTCGTTCTAAAGACGGAACTTCAGAGAGGTGCCAACTAGAGAACAGCTAGGGAACTTAGGTTTGCTTGTAAGGTGCTACTCAGAACGTTTTACCTGCAAACCCAAACTTATGCTGTTTGGGTCCCCAGGCCAAGGGGCAAAAGCTTTAAACAGCCTATCAGGTATATCACAGATATCACTGTGCTCATCCCCACAGCATTTCTGTGGGTAAATATTCTCCAACCAGGAATGCTGGGAACTCACACACTGGTACATGAGCACCAACTGAGGAAGGGCTTCTCTGGAATACAAAGGACGGGAGATTTTTCTTGCGGGGCAGTGGGACAGGGACCAGAGCATCAGTGGCCTACAGAATGAATGGGAGAGGGGGCTTGGCCTGGCCAAATTGTGAGGAGAAGGCTGGTTTCCTGGCCAGGGCTCCTGCCTTCCACTGTGGCATAGAGCAAGGGATCATGGGACCAGTGGTGTGTGGCCACATGGCCATCCAACTGGGGCAATTGTTCCTACATAAGTCGAGTCCATGTTAGACACTGTGGATCAGAGGCAAGAATGTCCTCACCATGGAGCCTGGCTATGACAAAGAAACTAGCCACATGTCCTCCATGAAGATAGGGGACAGCGTTTGGATATTTCATAGCACATACTTCTACTGAAGACGTATTCACATGGTATACATTCACTGGCTATCTTTTCATTGTGTCTGTTACACAGACCTGGGCTTCACAGTGAGGTTTCTACAACTCAAGTTTTAACTGTTCGCTGTGAGAGAAAGAGGTATAACTTCTTAAGAGATTGCAATGTTAGCAAAACTTCGGGCAGGTTGATATATTAAATTTCACAATAAAATTTCATGAGGCCACCAGGGAACACCTCCAAATAATTATATTCATTAATTTAGCATTGCTCTTGCGGCTGAAACATAACTGCTTTTTAAAATGGAAATTGCTATGCCCCCTGTTCCTAACAATAACATAGCACTTTTCTCATAAAATGTATGACCAATTAAATCTTAGACACGTAAGGAAAAAAGCCTTCCACAGCCTGCAGGTTCCTTTGGGAGAGACACTCAGAACAGTAGGAGTCAGGCACACTGGCAAAACTGTGTAACCAATGAGGCAAGTTAAGCTACTTCCCTGCAAATGACATTTCTGACCACCTTCAGGAGACCTTGGGTGGCTCAAATGGTTAAGAGCTTGGCCACTAATGGAAAGGCTAGCAGTTGAATCCACTCCCTTAGAGGTGCCTTGGAAGGAAGGCCTGGTGATCTATTTCTAAAAGGGCACAGCCCTGAAAACTCTATGGGGCAGTTCTACTCTGACACATAGGGTTGCCATGAATCAGAATCAACACAAGAGTAACTTTTGTTTTGTTTTTCAGGAGACTCTGGGCTCTGAACTGCTTTTCCTAGTTCTGCCAAGTGTCTCCTGCCCCAACATTTTTGACCAAGGACACGTGTCTATAACACGGTCAGCAGGGACTGAGGAATAGAGCTATCATTTGTATGAATGGGAGCTTAAGCCATGTCCATCCTTCAACAGTTAATGGGCACCCTGGGGTACTAGGCATTAGGGGGAAGGCCCGTCTGGCTATAACATGGGGAAGACACGTCTGGGCCCTCAAGGAACTTCCGGTCATCATCATGACTTCAGGATGCTGCTGGTGCGGGTGGGGTGGTGATGGCAGAGGCATCGCTGAAGAGCCCCAATATGCAACTTTGCTAAGTTGGTTGTTTTTCATTTGATGAGAAATTTTGACCCAAAGAAGTGCCGTATAACCTTCTCTTATTTCCTTAGAAATGGGATGTTTAAAAGTAACCAAAACCGAGCCATAATCCACCATATTCTAAAGAAAAAGCAAATTCTGTGGGTAATCAGGATGCCCCTGTGACAGACGGCTTTGCCTACTGCTGCTCTGGAAGCACCGGGGAAGAATTGATCTCATACCTTTTTCTTCTGTTCTGTTTGGAAGCGTTTCTGGTCTTTCAGGAGGTATCTTTTTAATTTCATGTTTCCTCTCAGTGGTACCTAGAGGGGAAAGGATAATAGTGATCAGAAAATGTTTTCTTTATTTGTTTACTTGGCACACCAGCAGTTAAATATTTATCAGGTACAACAAAGTCAAGAGATTTTTTTTTTTTCCTGAGCTGGGTGCTGGTGTTATCTGGCAAACAGGAGCTGCTCAGAAACACAGCAGAAATCTTTTCTGGCCTATGTCTTTAAGTTGGCCTGCCTATGCTTCCTTAATTTACAAGAAAAGCACTAATATCTTTGATATTTAAGCTTGACTTCTCTAGGCATCAACACAGTCACACAGAAAATCACTGGGGGGAATGTGTATAAATAAACAAGTCAATCATCAAAATGTACAAATAACGAGTCACTGGATATCATGCTGTACAAATAAAAAGGAATTTCACAGGGACCTGGACTCCATTTTGTAGTGGTTTTAAAATATGGCCTCCAACCGTCTGGTAAGCAACCAGCTGCTGTGGAGTCGATTCTGACTCATGGCTACCCCATGGATGTTGGAGTAGAACTGTGCTCCATAGGGTTTTCGACGGTTGATTTTTCACAAGAAGGTTGCTAGGCCTTTCTTCTAAGGTGCCTCTGGGTGGACTCGAACCTCCAACTGAGTATGTTAACCACACGAACCACCCAGGAACTCCAGTTGTTTGATATCCCTCCCATTAAGAGGTGAGGTCTATAGCCCCTTGCCTGGAAGGTGGGTGGGCTTGTGACTGCCTCAACCAAAGTGATACCATGTGATTTCATAAAAGGCCATGTCACTTACGCTGGAATACCGAACTGACATGTAAGAAGCTCAGCTACCTTGAGGCTGCCATGCTGGAGAGGCCCCGTGGAGGCATCCCAGCCAACAGCCCCAGCTGAGCCCAGTCCTCAGCTGTCTGTACCGTGCGGTGCCAGGCACGTGAGCAAAGAAGTGGCTCCTCCAGCCTCAGCTGATCCAGCATTCCCAGCTGAGGTCCCATCCTCGTGGAGCAGAGCCAAGCCGTCCTGGTTGGGCTCCGTTCAAATTCATGACCCACGGAACCCGTGAGCTTTTGGTTGTTGCTTTATGCCACTACATTATGCAGCAAGAGTAACCGGAACGGAACACGTTTTTAAGTTGAAGAATGTGCAGAGAAGATACGGTGGTTCTCTCAAAGTCCCTCCTGTCTGTAACTGTGTCCCTCAAGTATTACATTTTCCAAATGTGCCAATTAGCATTTCATCTTTACCCAGGTGGATGGCAGCTGCTCCCTCGCTTGGGGCCCTCATCAGTGCCAGAAGCCTCAGGGATGTAAAAGCAGTTGGAAAATAGTTAAAGCACCAAACAAATCCAAAACATTGCTGTTATATATGCATTTGGTTAAGTGCTTGGCAAACTCTTTACACGACCAGCCCCAGAGATGGGCGCTTGGAACACACACTTCACCTAAATCTTCTTAACGACTCAGTACAATTAAACTCTGTATTGGAGTTTTGTTATCAATTCCACATCTGTTGTGGGTTTTTTTTTTAATCAAATAATTGAAAATAATAAAAGTTGATGATGAGTAAAAGTTGATGATGAGGAAAATATGAATATCTACCTCTCGTTACCAAGCAGTTTCCAAGATTCTTCTGCAGGATAGATGAGCGGTAGAAATAATCTAGGAAGATTAGATGCCATCTTGCTTTGCCCCACCCACAGAGACCCATCATAAACTCGGGTAAAATTATTTGAAAAGGGTAAGAGTTTTGCCTACTATGATACAATCTAGACTCCTAATGACAATGAAGACATTCAGTATGATACCCAGAGATACAGCAGGAACTGACAATCCTAATATCAGGAAGACTCCAATCCAAGTTACACTCTAGGCTACTTGAGCCTTGGACCACTAGACCCATTTCCTTGGTCTCTTATGGGTTATTAAGACCTCTGGGGAAAAGCGTCTTCAGAGAAAAGCAAATAAATAGCCTGCTGTAATTTCTGCACAATAAAATATTTCTACTGCCAGAACCACCAGGTGGCAAAATTAAACTGCTCAACACAAACGAGGGTGGGGGCAGAGCAGGAGATGTAATTAACATCCCATTTCAGGGCTTATTCTCTGTAATTCTCAGCTACGCAGAAGGAAATGGGAAAGGAATCTGTGGTCACGCTGATTCCCTCCACAACTTGGTGGGCCAAAAGAACTTAAAAGAAAAAAACACTCATTAATAAATTTATAAACAAACCAATTTGGAAATTTATTCATTCAAAAAAAAAAAAAAACCCCACTGCTGTCTAGTCGATTCCAACTCATAGCAACCCTTATGGGACAGAGTAGAACTGCCCCATTGGATTTCCAAGGAGCGACTTGGTGGCTTTGAACTGCCGACCTTTTGGTTAGCAGCCAAGCTCTTAACCACTATGCCACCAGGGCGCCAATCATTTAAATGGTATATAAAATATCATGATACAGAAACTGAAATTGTGAATGTGCAGAACCGGAAATACCTTTACTCTTCTTCTATTTTAGTTGCTAATTTTTTTTAAATGCCACTTAACTAGTTATTCATGCTTCTGTGAATAACTTCTCTCCCCAATGAATTTTAGTAATTATAAAGGGGAATTCTAGTCCACCTTTATGCATGAGAATCTAGTATGTAATGAGTTACCCGAATTCCCACCATCAATTCTACCTATATTATTCAACCCTAATATCTGAACTACGCAGAAGAAATAAATTGGATGCTTTTCAAGATTAAAAAAGAATCATGGGAGAAAGTATTTATTGGTAGAAAGCAAAATCTTTTTGGAATGTGAAATAAGTGCAAATTTTGGTTAACCACACAGGGCACAATGAAAATTCAGCAACTCTGTACATGCCCTGGTGGCACAGGGGTTAAGAGCTCTGGCTGCTAACCAAAAGGCTGGCAGTTCGAAGCCACTAGTCGCTCCTTGGAAACCCTATGGGGCAGTGCTACTCTGTCCTATATAGGGTCACTATGAGTCAGAATCGACTCAATGGCAGTGGGTTTTTATACACACCCAGTTGTCACTGGGCAGGTCACCATGACCCATGAGGAGAGATGTTCCCCAAGCTGACCCTAGATGGGGCACATGCAAAGCAGCACAATTAGGTCCTCCTTGGCTCATAGGAGTTTGTTAAAAAGAAAAAGAAAGCAAAACAAACTCAGTTTATTTTAAAGCTCTTTCTGGCCACTGTCTTTGGGAACTCAGAAACTTTCACTGTATCAAGGACACATTTTATTTTTCAGGAAAAACAGCAGTATATTTAAATTCTGTCTGCCTAGATCAAATCACCATTTCCCAGTCTGGCCATCCAGGAATCTTGTGTTCTCTCAGGGGTGATCTGAATACGTGTATGCCAAGAGCAAGATGCACACTGTGCTGACGGAACTGAAAGGTACATTACCTGCCCCTTGTTTGATGACAGGAGCTGATGGAGGGGGTGGCTTCTTGGGTCTCTGAAAAATGAATCAAAAGTAGAGCACGTGAGAATGCTGGCAAGCCTCTTCTCTGACATAAGGACCACAGACATTGTTTTCTAGATGCAGTTTGGACAACCCAGAAAACCTCTCCAAAAAAATTGAGCAACTCTCTCTCCAGGGATGTCAGTTTTTGGCACCTTTAAACAAACACTAAAATAAATTCAGTCTGCAAAACAAACTCCATCAGCGAATGAAGCGCCATTTCCCTCTTTCTAAATTTGTAACAGCCTTCTGGAAAAGCACGCCTCAGCAAAAATGGCCTGACACCAGCAAGCACAATGGTACTCCTACGCCGAAACAGCATTTGCAATTAAGATTTAATCTGCTGAATAACCCAGTGCTTCAGAGTCACTGGTACAACTCAACTCGAAATCAAATCTGCTCAAATCTGCTCTCCGTGGGGAAACGACACCATGGCGGAGGGCCCGCTGCGGCCAAGAGGGGTTCCAAGCCTTCTGCCCCTTTCCACCCCACAGCTGGCAGGCTGTTTGTGGCACTCCCACAGACCAGTCCCACCCTGTCACAAGTGATGAGATGGAACGGATTTTTCGCCGCATATCAGCGGCTGTTTGTTTTTCTTTCGTGCCCTTGCACTCTGTAGCTGAAGGAGGCAATCAATGACTGTCATCCTTGAACCAGCTCCAAAGGCACAGGAGCCAGGCATCTCTTGCTCACAAAAGATCAACTGTGGTCGGGCAGTGGCCGGAGAACCCAGCCGGGACGCCAGTCTCAGGCTACCACATTAGTACTACTGCCAGGCTAAGGGAAGTGGGGGCCAAGTGCAAGGGGACAGCCATCGCCACACTGAAATCATTACAGACAGATGGACACGGGGAAGGTCTGAGCCTATGATCTATGTCGCTGCTGACACTTCTATGCCCTCTGGGCATCATCGGGCTTGTGACTTTTCAAAAGTGCCAAGAGTCTCCTCTGCTCTCAGAAAACATGCTACTGTGCCCTTACTGCAGAGGCCAGCAGAAGTGGCCACCCATCAGCAGCCCTGACCCACCAAGGTCTGGTGCAGCCCCAGGGCCCGGAGAATCTCAGGCCCACATGGGACTTTCTCAGGGGGCATCATCACATTTAGGCTCTGGATTCACAGCATTTTAGTTCTGCTCTTTACTAGCTGGGCAATTTGGCCAGGTTCCTCCTGGTAAGCAGGCTAGCACCGTGGGGTAAGAGGTGAGGCTTCAGAATCAGACTGCCAACGATTAGCTGTGGACACTGGGTAACTTATCTCACCCAGCCGAACCTTCCCATCTGTAAGGGGTGATATTACTATTACCTCCCTTCTAGGGACGCTGTGAGGGTTAAATGGCACAGAGTGAGCGCAGAGTTACTTAATCCTCGTGACAGCTCTATGAAGTAGTGATCGTCTTATGCCCATGTTGCAGATGAGGTCATTGAGGCTTCGAGGTCACCCAGCTAGTACAGGGGGCTGGGAGCTGGGCATGCAGCCCAGGCTGTCTACCCCACAGGCACGCTCTTGACCACTGTGAGCAGTGCACCCTCCATGGTGAGTCCACCACTCCCACAGGGTTTAGAAAAGCATGGAACTGTCTGCATCATGTTAAAGCTGAGAAAAAATAACCAGATATCAAGTTGCAGCTACAGCATGAGCTCAACTATGTTATAAAATATACAGAAAGAGCAAAAGACTGGAAAGCAATCCATTTAGAGTGACCTGTGATTTGTGGGCTTGTGGGTGCCTGGGTTTGTGTGTGCGTCCCCTTCTTAGTATTCTTCTGTCTTGTCTATGTGAGAACACAAACTTTGGTAGAGAAAAGAAAGGAAGGAAGCTGTGCGGAGGGCCCCTCGCCTTGCGTACAAGCCTCCACGGGAGGGATTCTTTCTGGCTTACACAGCTCAGGTCACTCTTTCGCCTTGGACAGTCTCTTCCAGCTCCCTACCGCTTCGCAAGGCCTTCCCTTTTCTTTCACCCTTCTCTGTCTTTGCCCTCACCTGAGGACAGATGTGTGTTTACCTAATGAAGTTATCCTTGAACCTCTGCCAATTAACCTTCCTTTACCTTAGCATCAGAGTAATTGCTTACTCACCAAATTGCCAACACCCTGTGACCTAATTCCTCCCAGCCAAGTCCCACAAATGCCAGCTCCTAGATGTCTCACTCCTCCACTGGTCTGAGCATTTTCACTCCTCCACTGGTCTGAGCATTTTTATAACCAATTTCACAGGCGCCTCCCCTCACTGAGGCTGTTGCCCCAGAGACCTTGCCTCAAACCACAGGGCCCCAAATAAAAAAAATAAAAACAATTACGAGTCATCATATTTTCCAAGACTACTGTGCTAGCAATGGAAAAAAAAATCTGACGGTTGTGTCATATTTGGCATGGAGCAGACACATGAAACGTGACAGGGCAGAGCAGAGGGGCAGAGAGAGAGAGGACGGGAAATGTTGTGCCACCAGACAGCGTGTGAAAGGTGTGGTCCCAGCGCGTGCGCAGGTGAAACATGGCAGGGAACGAGAAGCCAGTGGGCAGCGATATGAGTTTCTGCTTGGAGCCTGGGCAGGTGCAGAGGCGGCTGGGGCAGAGTTCGGAAAGGAAGGAACAGTTTGGCAGCTGTCTATCCTGCCTCCTCCACACCTGACTAATGCTGGCCAGGTGCCTGCTTTGCTGGTTAACTGAGTGGGTTTACAGATTTTCCTTCGGTTTTTTGCTTTTCTCTTGACTGACTTCACTTTCTCCGGTTTCATCCAACTTCTTCACAGCCTTCATGCCTCCTTGGATGAGAAGCTATGCCAGTTTTCAAATAAGATGTTTTCTAAGGCAATTCTAGGTTCCCCGGGGTGCTGCAAATGGTTAACACGCTTGGCTGCTAACCAAAAGATTGGAGGTTCGAGTCCGCCCAGAGGAACCTCAAAGAAAGGCCTGGTGTTCGACTTCTGAAAAATCAGCCATTGAAAACCCTATGGAGCTCAGTTCTACTCTGATACACATGGGGTCGCCGTGAGCCGAAGTCGACACCACGGCAGCTGGAAGTAAGGTAATTCTAAACAAGTGTCAGGGCTTGGGTTCTGTCTAGCTCTGGGCCGTGCTCCCAATGATTAATAAAATTAATAAATGCTTAATACTTGGGCTGCCGTGACTTTTTATTTCAATGCAATCGGAAGACAGGACAGTTAGAACTGCAAAAGTAGATTGGATAAACGTGTAGCAAAATTTGACAGTGGAAAATGCACCCCAGGAGGTCATGCTTCTTAAATAAGATGTGAGCATATCACTTAGTTGATTTCCCTCAAAATGTCACATTGTAACTGGATGAAGCAATTGGGACTAAGGGAACCCCAGGGTAAGCAGGAAGCCAACGTTTCCTCTACCAAGTTTACCAGCAATAAGATATTAACTTGCTTTATGGCTGCTAACCAAAAGGTTGGCAGTTTGAATCCACCAGGCACTCCTTGGAAACTCTATGGGGCAGTTTTACTCTGTCCTATAAGGTTGCTATGAGTCGGTAATCGAGTCGACAGCAGTGGGTTTTAGTGGGAGGTGTGTGGACAGAAATAGCCTTTCTGCTCAGGCCAGGAGTTTAAGTCATAAATTTTTAGAAGCACTTGTTCTAGTTACTTTTTCTCTCCCTCCAGGATGAAAGTAAAATACCTCAATTCTGCACTCAGGTGGCTTCAGCCTGCTCAATTTGCAGGTAAATGTTAAAAAAAAAAAAAAAAAAGAGGATGTTAAAGCTACTAGTGCCACAGGCGTCCTCTGTACAGCTGAGAAAACGGAAGCCAAGATGGGCTATGTCAACAGCTTGTTGGTGGCCATAGTGGGCCTAGGGCTCACATCTCTCAACATCCAGACTAGGGGGATTCCTTAAAAACGAGCTAACGTAAAAATGCTCCTAAGAACACAGAGCCCACATTTTCTGTTTTTCTGGGCAGGAAAAAGGTCTGCCTTGGCCTTCATGAAGACAGGGATCAGAGGCCAAAGTGCATGTGTGTCTGTGTCTGCCTGTGTGTGTGTCTGGGTGTGGAGTCGCTGGCTTAGACAAGGACTCGGATATAATCCTTCAAAGGATATATTAAGGCTAGATGAGATTTCTTCCCATTACTACGAGCGAAGACATAAATTGAAATTTTCTGGAGTGAGGACAGCAGGAAGGCAAGCTTTGCTTCCTGTTGAAGGATTCGGAACTGACTCTGCTCGGTGCTTGGCAAGGTTGGCCAGTCCTTGGCAACAGACCTCATCAGCTGGTTCCACTGTTCTCTCTGGCAGGAATTTTGACTTGCAACTTTGCCTCTTCTGCCAGTTTGCCTTCAGAGGTCTGGCCCCAGCGATATGATGTGCTGAAAATAACCAGGGGAGTATACCCCTGGAGGCTAGGCACCCTTCAGGGGTGCTTTGTCAGAGGGCCAGAAGCAAATCGCAGCTTGATTCTGAGCAATTCTGGGCCTTGGGAAACCTTCCCCCATGTACCCAGCTGCTAAGTTCTGTGGAGGTGCTTGTGGGAAAGAAATGGATGGTTCCTGACTGGGGCACTCCTCACTGTTTAAAAATACTCAGGGGTCTCTTCTCTGCCCTCTTCTCCCCTGCTCCTGGAGGACCAGACATACCTTTGAAGTGTGAGGCTAGGGCTATGTCCATAACTGCCCCTAAGCAACCTACAGAGTCCCCATCAACTGCCTGCCCTGTCATCAGCACAGGAGACCCCTAGGAGCCACTGTGCAACTTGCCCTGGGGAGGGGCTCTCTGGGTTCCTCTTAGCGTCTGGCCTGGTGGTTCACGTCCATGGTCTCCCTCTCAGCTAGGTTCCCAGACTGGTGGCCTTTTGGGTGGTTGGCCAGGCTTTGGTATTCAGCTTCTCCCCAAGATGCTTTCTCAGTTCACCCCCTTGGCTCACCTCTTTGCTTCATCCATTCCACCCTGGAAGGGGGGGCCTTGACTGCATAACCAGACCCCACATCTGGATGTGAGGACCTAGGCCCCCCTTTATCTGGGAAGGGGAATCTGACAAGGGACCTGGCTTCCCCTTTCTCCTCCTTCCACTTTTCCTCCTCTTTTAAACTCATATAAGACAGCAGCAAGCAGGAGAGGAGGGGACACAAGGAAGCAAGGGAAGGTACACACTGGCACCCAACAATCAAAGGACAAGGATTCTTGAGCATCAACCATGTTCCAGGTACTCTGTCAGGCCCTTGAGGGAGAAGCTTGGGACAATGGCTCTGTCTTTAAGGAGACTGCAATTCAGATGGAGCAATGTGAGAAGACCACTTTGGGCCAGAAAATTTCCAACGAGATGCTCAACTGGGATAGGGCAGCTGTTAAGTACCACCAGGGAGGGGAGAAGGAGCACCATCCACGCCACTTTTGGGAAGCACAGTTGGGGCTTGGTCAACAGGCCACAAAGATGCCTTGATGATACTCCTCAATCTGCACTTGAAACCACCCATGGAAATTAATGTACAAAACATAAATGTCATAGGTGAAATTTTTTTTCATAATGCTTATTAGAAGCACATTTTATTTTTGGAAGACTAAAAAAGTTGAAATAATTTATTGGGAATCTTCAGAACTTAGAAAAAAATAATGTTGTTGCTAGTTGCCATTGAGTCAGCTCTGACTCACAGTGACCCCAAGGTACAACACAACAAAACGTAGCCCGGTCCTGTGCCATCTTCATGATCAGTGGTATGGTTGAGTCCATTATTATAGCCACTCTGTTTTGAGTGCCTTCCAACCTACGGGGCTCATCTTCCAGCACTGTATCAGACAATGTTCTTTTGTGATCCGTAGAGTTTTTATTGGCTAATTTTCAGAAGGAGATTGCCAGGCATTTCTTCTTAGTCTGTCACCTCTGTTGAAACCTGTCCACCATGGGTGACCCTGCTGATATTTGAAATACTGGTGGCATAGCTTCCAGCATCACAGCAACACGTAAGCCACCACAGCACAACAAACTGACAACAGCAGTTCTCAAAAGGCTGAAGGACATGACAAGGAATAAAGAAAATCTTGTCTGGAAGGGAGACGAGAGAGCAGAGGGGGTCAGAAGCTGGCCGAATGGACACGAAAATAGAGAGTGGAGGGAAGGAGTGTGCTGTCTCATTAGGGGAGAGCAATTAGGAGTATATAAAAATATAGCAAGGTGTATATAATTTTTGTATGAGAGACTGCCTCGATTTGTAAACTTTCACTTAAAGCACAATAAAAATTAAAAGAAAGAAAGAAAGAAAACCTTGTTTAAGAACAGGTTTAATAAACCAGCTTGTCAGAAGGTGAGGGCTAAGGTAAGAGGCTCCTAAGAACTCGGTAAAGAGAACGTAGTTGGAGTTCAGCCAGCAAAATTCACTTACAGTGGATTAGCCACTGTTGGACTCAAGCAAGAGACTGCCTTTTCTGTCCAAGTTTGGAACACATAAAACTTCTGCTGGGTGATCTAGAGTGGTCTTACAAGGCTGGGTTGGCATACGACTGTAACTGAGAAAGTGGGACTCAGCCGACTGCATCACAGTGTGTCTGGAGAGTGACAGTGAACAGTCATGAACAGTCATGGAATCAGAGAAAAATAGAGCACTGCTGCAGCCGATGGAACAGTGCTGTTCCAGGCATTGTCTGGGCTTAGCCGAATTCAGTGTATAGCTCCCTTAGCAAACCTTTCCCTCTGGTGGGTGAGGAGGCCTCCAGCTATAACTTCTTCAGAGCAACTGGTTACTCACCCTTCCAGCTAACATCAGAGAAACGTAGTTTCCAGTGAAATCTGGCTTCTAAAGAATCAGGCCCACAGGGAGCAAATGCCCAAGGCAGAGAGACCCAGGGGTTCCAGACGGGCTGACATTTCAGTCCTTGCTGCAATCAGTGAAGTGGCAGGCCACCTTGCTTACCAGGGTAAGTCTCTGTGACTTGGCAAAGGTGAACGTGCATGGCACTCACAGCAGCATCTTCACGGGCAGGTTTCTGAGTCCCTGCAGCTAAGAGGCAGACCCTACACAGTAGAGCGTTCACTAGGGGATCATCTGTGGCACACACCACCCCTGTTCTTGACACTGCACAGACTCTGAAGAGCCCTCCACATAAATGTATGCTAGAACATTCACACCTTCTACTGATGATGTGAACCTTTTCTCGTAAAGCACTGAAGCCTGAGTCTTTATTAGAAGTCCAGCACTGTCTTTCAGATAGTTCTGACTGTGAGAAGTTGTTGCTGCTATATTCTTGAGAGTCCAAGTTCCCCGTTACCTTCAGTAATTATGACAGAGCATGCCCGTTGCTTCAATAAAGCTCTCAGAACATTTAATCTTTCAATTTGGATATTCGATTTTACCGTCAGGGCTCAAAACAAACAGCCAGCCATTGAATCCCCAGTCTCTTATAAACAGCTTACATAATTGCCCCAAAATATGCACCAAGAGATATACTAGTACTCTCCAGGAATATCTTGAGAAAAACCCCCAAAGAGCTTGTCACCTTGGTGAGGGAGAATCTGCTGAGCCCTCATTAAAAGAGGTCACCAGGAATTCCAGAGGTCGTTTTTTTTTTTCATGGTAACCACCTGAATCCAAACCCCAGCAGAATATACAGCAGCTTCTTCTGAAGGCTTCAGGGATGCCCACTGAGTCGATAGGGCCTGGGGTTGACTTAATGCTGTCTGCTACTGCCTGCCCTAATCATCACAGATCATCCTCTTTTCAGGGTGAACGACTGCAACCCCAGCCCCTGGCAAGACGATATCTGCCTGAAAGTGGTGACAGAATGACTCTGTCATCCACACAGCATCTCTGTGTTAATGATTCTGACCATCTTCACACCACCAACTCAGCAAATGACAGCCCTGTCTCCAGTCACGTTGTCACCAACTCATCAATACTCCGGGCTCAGCAACAAAGCCTTGTCTAACAATCAGTGCCAAGCTGGCTGGCTAGTTTCAGAGGCTGTTGTTGGTTGTCGTCAGGTTGAGTCGCACTCAGGGTGATGCCACATATGCAGAGTAGAATTGCTCCACAGGGTTTTTAAGTAATATTTTATTGTGTTTTCGGTGAAAGTTTGCACAGCAAATTAGGTTCCCATTTGACAATTTCTATACAAATTGCTCAATGACGTTAGTTAGATTTTTCACAGTGTGTCAACATTCTCTTTAATTGCGTTCTGGTTGCTCTGTTTGTTTCATTTTCAGTGCTCTAGCTTCCTTGCCTCCCTTATCTTCTCGTCTCTGCTCTTGAGTAATTGTTGGCCTTCTGTCTCATGTAAATGGTTTTGTAATGGACACCCCACTCACAGGTAGTAACCCTTATTTTGTGTGCCAATGTTCCACAGGGTTTTCAAGGCTGAGATCTTTTGGAAGCAGATCACCAGCCGTGTCCTGGATAGACCCACACTGCCAGTCCTTCATTTAGTAGCCCCGCGCCCTACCATTTGCACCACCCAAGGACTCTGGTTTTATAGGCCAGAGGGGGTTAAAACAAGAGTGTAATAATGCTTTGGACTTTGTAAAAACTAAATGTCATATTACACAATTACTTCCCAGCTGTAAGTGTTCCTTTGTCTAACAGATATTACATTTGTTTCCCTAAAACTTGGTTTTCTGCTTCATAGGGACAAGGTTAAAAGACCTATCGAAGAGATGGTGGCTGCTTGGCTGGGGTTGGAGAGAGGTCCACAGCACCCCAGAGAGTGTACATGCCCCAATGAGCAAGCTAAAATGCATCTACTCATCACTGACAACTTTATTCTCATGGTGGAAGTGCTTCCCTTAGCGCTTTATGTAACAGAGCAGAGCTTCTAGAAAAGTATGTCATGGAATCTTTTTCGTCTGAGTGAATTTACTGCCCCACTGAAATATGACTGGCAACTAGAAGGCAGGATGCCACAAGGTAGGCAAACACATAGAACACATTTGTGTTTGTTTGTTAAATGAATGACCCACTGGGCAAAGGGAGAGGAGTCACCACGAAGGTCCTGGTGTCAAACTGCTTTAGGATACCGGCCCCTTTCACCAGCCTCACAAAGAAGTGAGAAGGGTGCACCAGGTAGTCTGGAGTGACCGCTCGCCTCCACTCACCTGCAGAGGCACCCACAGAGTGTCCTTCTGGAAATGTCTGGCAAGTCTGTTTGGCCCTGAACACCAAACCTGAAGCCCAACTCTAAGGCCACAAGGGCAGCAGCATCCCTGTGTGTAGTCTTCATTTCCTATCACCTGGCATGGTGGCCATCCCAGAGGAAGGACTCAATAAATACTGAAGGAATGAATGAATATAAGACATAATCGTTGGGCAAGCAGAGCCAGAAAACGTGGGAAAAATAACCTGAAGACTATGCCATTCTGTGCTCACTTGTCTCTACAAATGTGTTTTATAATCATTGGACTTGAACCAATGATTGAGCTCAGAAGAAATAGATGGTGTCCGGGTACCACTACCAACCACTCTGACAGGGATCACAAAAGAGGGTCTCAGACAGAGCAGGAGAAAAATGTAGAACAAAATTCCAATTCATAAAAGAAGACCAGACTTACTGGTCTGACAGAGACTGGAAGAAACTCTGACACTATGGCCCCCAGACACCATGCTAACTCAGTACTGAACCCACTTCCAAAGTCTGCCTTTCAGCCAAGGATTAAACAGGCCTATAAAACAAACAGTAACACACTTAAGGAACATGCTTCTAGTTCAATCAACTGTAGGACACCAGATGAGCAACACCTGCCCAAAAGAAAAGATGAGAAGGCAGGAAGGGACAGGGAGCCTGGACGAATGGACACGGGGAACCCAGGGTGGAAAGGGAAAGGGGGAGAGTGCTGACGCATTGTGGGGATTGCAACCAAAGTCACAAAGCAATTTGTGTATAAATTTTTGAATGAAGAAACTAATCTGCGCTGTAAACTTTCATCTAAAACGCAATAAAATTAAAAAACAAAAAAGCCTAAGAGGTATGGCCTTAGACTTCAAAATAATCTAACAATCTGTGGGCTCACTTCTGACAGGTGCGGACACCATCTAGCTTCTTGAACAATGACAGTGGCTTATCTAAGCAGTGCACACACCATCAGGTGCTTGCTTAGTATCCTTGACAACCAATCCCCCAGTACTGTAGCTCTCCTCCCTGCACCTCGGCTCTGTGGAAATGGTGATGTATCAAGGTCAGGTTCAGCATGGTCCAGGAACAGAGCCCCCATGGAGAGGGCCCAGGCCAGGAAAGGTGGGCAAAGTCATGTGGAAGCCTAAGGGAACAGCTCTGAGGGGCAGAACTGGATGGATAAGTGCAAATCACCACCGTCTTACACTGTACAGTGCATCTAACTTTTTAATAGTTCATGTTACGTTGTAGGCAGAGAAACCACTACACCTGGAGTTAGGCAGAGATGAACAGGCTTTGTAAAATGGGTTCCCATAAAGAAAGGGTTCTGGCAGGTTATTGAGGTGCTTCAACATGCCAGGGACTGTACTGAGGGCTTTACATACATTATCTTGTGTATTCACGCAACAAATCTAGACTAAGGATCACTGTTGCCAATTGACAGATGAAGAAATTGAGGCTCACGGAGGTTAACGGACTTGTCCACAGCCACACACTGGGTATAGGGCAGACGAGGGCTAGAATCTGGGTCCATCTAACTCAAATGCCAGGGCCCTTAAATGTCATACCAAACTCCCCACCCCGCATGCCAAGTCCCATCACGGGAGCCACAATTCTGACAATGTGTGGAGCACAGAGATCAAAAACACACACACTTACGTTGCCTTCCTTTTCAAAGTCTGGTGGGAGTAACTTCACGAAGTTATCGGGGAACACTCCTCGTCTGCCGTTGAGCTCCCCTTCCCACCAGCCTATATCGATGCAGTCCTAGGAAAGAGGAGAGCAGAGGGTGAGAAATGGGGGCGCGCACCCTCTAGAGGGTCAGAGGGTCGCTATGGATCAGAATCGACTTGATGGCAATGGGTACTTTCCAGAGAGGTCTGACATTGCTTTTTGAGGAAATGAAGGCTCTTTCCTTGAAGAAATGAGGAAACTATCAATGCAACAGTGGTTACTAAGACTAAACACACACCCCAAAGTCAGATGGGAGAATAAAAACTTAAGTGTGTTGGAGCTGCTGGCTGGGGCGCAACACCAAATGGTGCTTTTAGATGCTCCAGAAGCAATACGGCCTTTTTTTTTTTTTTTTAAGATAGGAGGATGTGTATATTTTCCTAGTTTTCATTTTACGGAAGCAAAATTATTTCATTAGCTGCAACAGTGGTTTCGAAAAGATCACATGCACAAATGTCCTCTTCGATTAGCCTGTCATAAAGCGTATTCAAATTAAAAAAGGGCTCTGTGCCAGTCAGCCGCTAAACATTTATTGAGTGCCTACTCTGTGCCAGCCACTCAGCCAGGTGTCAAGGAGGAAGCAATGAACGAAACAGAAACAGCCCTGCTTTCGCAGACCTCCCATCCTGGGCTTAATGGCTCCAGGGTTCTCCTGGGCATTCAACCTCATGCCACAAGGCCATTTCTATTTTTTTCCCAAATTCACTTGGTTCCCAAAACCCCTGCTGCTGTCAAGTTGATTTGGACTCATAGCGAACTTACAGTACAGAGTAGAACTGCCCCCATAGGGTTTCCAAGGGTGTAATCTTTACAGAAACAGACTGTCACATCTTTCTCCCGAGGAGCAGCTGGTAGATTCGAAGACCTTTTGGTTAGCAGCTGAATGCTTTAACCACTGCACCACCAGGGCTCCTATTCACTTGGTAGGAGGTCCTATATGCTCTACTTTTATATCTTGCATTTTCCCTGTGTCCAATTCTATTTCTATTACCCCAACTCAGGACTTGTCTAGCTAGTAATACTGTAAACCTCCTTGCTTGGCATCTCTTCCTGCCCAGTATATGTACATACACATGTTGCTGTTAAGTACAGCGTCCTTGAGTACAAATCCACTACTCAAGACTCGTGATCAACAACTTCCAGCTTAAATACAAAATGACCGAAGGCCTTCCCAAAACTGCTAGCAACACAAAGGACTCATAAAGTTACATCTGGAGCGGGAAGATGATGAAGCAAGCAAGGAGATGATGTTCAGGGCCCATGGAGAGATGCTGGTGGTCCTTCCTACCACCAGTGGGACTGGCCTGGGGTCAGGTTGTGAAGGCCCCTTGGTGTCAGCTCTTAGAGGATCACAGCATATGTAGCTCACTAGCCAGTCCTTGGAAGATCCAAAATTCCAACAAGGTGAGGAACACATCTGTCTGGTTCACTGTTATACCGCCAGCACATTGCACAATGCCAGATTATAATAAGCAGTTGTGAAATCAGTAGAACTCTTTCTAACCCTGAGTTCTGTGATCTCCTGCAGTCTAACACTTTGATTATTGCAGGACAAAGTAGCCTCTTTCTACCTCAACTTGTGGGAATTCTGTATCTGTTAACATAAGCTCTACCTCTCCCTTCCCCAGTGCTATCTGTTACAAGGACAAACTAACCGCTTAGAAGAGAATGAGGATTTTGAGAATTGGTCTTTAATCACAGACTGTAAATTCTAGCCCCAAGTAACATCAAAAAACAAATACCCTTGAAGCATTAAGTTCAGATTTACCCAGAACAAAAAGTTCAAAGGACTCCCAACATGAGAGAACGCTGATCATTCTTGGAAAATGATAACGGGAAATCCAGCAAATAGTCTGGTCCTGCCCATGTCATATCATCCCATAAACAATCTGGCATCATTCCCCAAAGAAGGAATTCACAAATAGGATTTGATGGCTTCTGAAGTTCTTCCAACCCTGAGATGTTATAAATGTCATCAACAATACCAGAGTAACAGAGGAAGACGGTTAGGGGTAGAATTTCTTTATTTTTTTATCCTTAGAGGAGCCCTGCTGGCACAGGGTTTAAGAGCTCGGCTGCTAATCAAAAGGTTGGTGGTTCGAATCCAGCAGCTGCTCCTTGGAAACCCTATGGGGCAGTTCTACTCTGTCCTGTAGGGTCACTATGAGTTGCAATCAGCTCAATGGCAACCGATTTGTTTTTTTTATCTTTAGAAATGAAGCCTCTCAATCCAGAAGGCTCTGCTTCCAAGAAATGCCTGGCACGATTTTTACTCTTCTTTTCTTGGATGTGTCCTTCTCATCTTCAAAACCCAACTGAAAGCTTACCTTTAGGAAGGTGGGTGTGATGAATGCTTTACCTTTTCTCTAACACTCAGTACCGTATGAATTTGCACCTCATGATATTCAACTCAATAAACACCTATTAAACGCAAAATAGACTTAAGTTCCTCCTATAGGAGACTTCATCTCATAAACTTTAGACATGTTGCCAGGAGGGATCAGTCCCTGGAGAAGGACATCATGCTTGGTAAGGTAGAGGGTCAGCGAAAAAGAAGACGACCCTCGACGAGATGGATTGACACAGTAGCTACAACAATGGGCTCGAACATAGCAACAATTGTGAGGATGGTGCAGGACCGGGCAGTGTTTTGTTCTGTTGTACACAGGGTAGCAATGAGTCGGAAATGGCTCGAGAGCACCTAACAACAACAACAGCAACATAGGTATTGCAGTGCTTCCAGACTAAGACAGACTTGGAAAAAAGGCCTGGTGATAGATCCACTTCTGAAAATCAACCAGTGAAAACCCTATGGATCACAACGGTCCCATCCGCAACTGATCATTGGGATGGCGCGGGACCAGGCAGCATTTTGTTTCACTGTGCACGGGGTCGCCATGAATCAGGGGCCAACTTGACAGAAGCTAACAACAACAACATAGGCATTGAACATTAAACATGTGGAGAACATGGTCCCTGTCCTCAGTAGTCACCCGGGAACCACTGCTTCCACGTGTGAGAAAAACATTAAAGAAAATTTTAATAAGCAAAAGCACACCCAGAATAGCATCAGAAGTACTGGCCCTCTACAGGGAGAACGCACATAATGACGCTAGATTTACTGTGTCTCCGACCAGGGGCGACCGGCTTGGATCTCCACTCTTAAGGAAAATATTAACAATGCTAATCATTGCATAATTCAAAGCGAAAAAGGAAAAAGGCAAAGGGAGAAGACAACATGTCTAACTGTCCCAATCGGCAGATGAAGAAATGCAGGCTCCTGGATATGACAGGCACACTTAAAAAGCAAACTGCTGTACTGCTTGAAATACTAAGAGAAGCGAAAAATGGCACCTGCTGCAGGCAGAAAATGGCCCAAGGGTCAGGACACCTGGGCTGGGTTGGCCATCTACAGAGAACCTAAGCATTTTTCCCAGCAATAGAAGTGAAAATAAAATGAGAAGTGAAAATAAGTCCTCTTCAACAAACCAGAAAACGAGGCTATCCTTTTGATGGTAGAGATGAAGAGAAAATTATTCATACGAGGGCTGTGCTTCCAGAAGTGTAAAATACCAGCAGGTTCAATTTATCTATTGAGGACCTAAAACATGAAGGATAGGAGAGGAATTCAGGGGAAAAAAGAAAATCATCTTACCCTCATGGGGCTCCCAAGCTCACAGCCTAGTGGGAGAGGCAGACACAGTGAATCAGTATTGCCCAGAAATACCAGCAAAAGGGCTGGGCTGGATTCAAAAACAAGTGGGACCAAGAGAGGCTGGGAGCCTGGCAGGACAGAACAAGGGCAAAAACCAGAGGCAATGAGAAAGGTCAAAGGCAGGATCACTGGGAGTGAGGGAAGGGAAAAGGGAGAGATGGAAAGCTGTGGTTATGGAATATTCTAGAATTGGAGGTTAGAGCTAAGACAGTGCTTGGTTCCTGGGAGGCACCCAACCAATGTCTACTGGACAGTGATGGTGAGGCAAGATGGCATCCATGAGTAACAGAGGCAGGTGGCCAATGACCTGTGAGGCCAGAATGTCATCAGGCCAGAAGTGGGTGTACTCCAGGAAGAAGGCAGAAGCCGAAACAATTGAGGAAGGAAGCACTGTGGCCAAGACACTGGACGATTTTAGGGTAACCATATTGTGTATTTCTAAACCTAGGGCACTACTAATAATTACACCAGGACCACAGGTATAACCCAAGACGATGGTCATCCTAGTGGATTCTCAGACTCCAAGGAAAAGGAAAGGGTAGTGTGGGCAGGTGGGAAGATGGCCTCTGAATGAGGCAGGGGTTTGCAGCGGCAGAGTAAAAGCTCAGCATGTAGATGAAAGCTTCCAGACAAAAGCTGATTAGAAATAAGCTTTATTTGCATGAAAGCGGGGGAAGCAGACTTGTGCCCTTATTAAGAGTATGCAAAGAGCTCTATTTCTCACACAGAATGTTCACCCTTCTATGATCAAATCTTCAAAATGGCCAAAATGGTTTCTCCATGCCTCATCACCAGGCAGATATTAGAGTAAAATAGATTTTTCCTTAAAAAGACAAGCGATGTTTTCCTTTAAAGCAATGAATAAACAGAGCCTCAGGATATGCTGTAGTCCAGCCTCTCCTTCCTGCACCATCTGGGCTAACTGCTCTTTGTTAGCATGTCGCCAATAAGAGATTTCGTTATGTCACGAGGGAGCTCATTCCTTATGAGCTGACATGTTTGTGCGGAACCTGGCGAGAGGGGAAAAAGCACAAACTTGGGCCACCTGATACTTCGGCAGCTCATGGGTGTTGCAAACCGGCTGGTTCTCGGTTTTCTGAGGCACACGGAATGCCGTGAGTTGTAAAGAATGACACAGAGGCTGGTTGTGGTGGTTATCATCATTATAGTCCCTGTGGGGGAATGTGGCCAAGCTCACATGGCATTCGTCCTATGACTCAGCAGCACCATCATCAGGTGCAGATGAGCCACTCCCAGTCCCTGCTGCCTCCGGTGACACAACTTGGCAGTGGCTCACACACTTGGGAAAGGGGGCACGGAGGGAGGGATGCCAAGGCCCTGTGATGTGTATGAGGAGGGAGGCCCTGCCCAGACCTTCACGTCATGCCCATCCCCTCAGCCCTGCCTAAGTGGTCCCGGGGAGCCTGGCACCCCACATAGCCACCGAGCAGGGGCTGGCTGAGAGCGACTCCCTGACACATAGCTTGTCAACACAGGCAGGGCCAGCAGGTAAGATGGAGTCGCCAGGGAGCCCGGGTGTGTCCATCTCTAGTTGAAGCACTTGAAATCTTTAGAAAAGACAAATTTGTCACCTAGCTTTTAAACTGAGCCACAATCTTGGGCTCTGTTTTGCCGGAGTACAAAGCAATATACTAGACCAGTGGTTGTCATCCTTGCTGCACATTTACAATCACCTGGAAAATTCTTTACAATCCTGATGCCTAGGCCACAGTCCAGACCAACTAAATCACAATTTCTGGGGGTGGGCCCATAAATCAGTACTTTTTAAAGTACTGATTGCTCCAATGTGCAGGCTGAGAATCAGTGATGTATACCAGTGCTCCTCAAATCTTAATGTGCGTGCAAATCACGTGGGAGATCTTGTTAAAATGCTGACCCTAATTCGATAGGTCTGGGCGAGGCCTGAGACTGCATTTCTAACAAGCTCCCAGAGTCTCCGAGTGGTGCACATGGTCAATGTCCTCAGCTACTAACTGAAAGGTTGGAGGTTTGAGTGCACTCAGAGGTGCGTCGGAAGAAACACCTGGCGATCTACTTCCAAAAACTCAGCCATTGAAAATCCTATGGAGCACAGTTCTACTCTGACACACATGGGGTCGCCATGAGTCAGAGTCAACTCAACAGACAACTGGTCTAACAAGCTCCAGGTGATGACAATACTGTTGGTTCATAGACCCCACTTTGAGTAGCCAGAACAAGGATCTTTTTTTTATAATAATTTTTATTGAGCTTTAAGTGAACGTTTACAAATCAAGTCAGTCTGTCACATATAAGCTTATATACACCTTACTCCATATTCCCACTTGCTCTCCCCCTAATGAGTCAGCCCTTCCAGTCTCTCCTTTCGGGACCATTTTGCCAGCTTCCAACTCTCTCTATCCTCCCATCCCCCCTCCAGACAGGAGATGCCAACACAGTCTCAAGTGTCCACCTGATACAAATAGCTCACTCTTCATCAGCATCTCTCTCCTACCCACTGTCCAGTCCCTTCCATGTCTGATGAGTTGTCTTTGGGAATGGTTCCTGTCCTGGGCCAACAGAAGGTTTGGGGACCGTGACCACCGGGATTCCTCTAGTCTCAGTCAGACCATTAAGTCTGGTCTTTTTATGAGAATTTGGGGTCTGCATCCCACTGATCTCCTGCTCCCTCAGGGGTTCTCTGTTGTGCTCCCTGTCAGGGCAGTCATCGATTGTGGCCGGGCACCAACTAGTTCTTCAGGTCTCGGGATGATGTAGGTCTCTGGTTCATGTGGCCCTTTCTGTCTCTTGGGCTCTTAGTTGTCGTGTGACCTTGGCGTTCTTCATTCTCCTTTGCTCCAGGTGGGTTGAGAAGAACAAGGATCTTTACACCTTTGTATCCACCAAATACCTGGCACAACGCCTGGCACGCACAGATTTTGAGTAAATGCTGACTGGCTGGCTGGACCAATCTTTCACCAGACTGTTATTCTACTTCTCTCAATTTTCAAACATCAGAAGTAAGGTTGAGTTGAACCAGGAAGAGGCACTTACATTTACACAATGCTACTTCATCTATATGGTCAGGCTTACCTGACTGTTGATCTGTACTGAATTTATGGTTGTTGTTGTTTGCTGTGGAGTCAACTCCAGCTCATGGCGACTCCATGTGTTACAGCAGAATTGCTCCATAGAGTTTTCTTGGCTTTTATCTTAATGGAAGCAGATCACTAGGACTTTTCTTCTGCAGTACTACTGGGTGGGTTCAAGTCACCAACCTTCAGGTTAGCAGCCACGGGCAAACTGTTTTTGCTACCTAGTGACCTTACTGAATTTATTCATCGTTCATAAATTGTGGAAACAACTTAAAAAGTATCCCCAAAAGTAGGACATATTTTCTCATGCATTCTAAGTGTTCTGAGTTTAGACTGGAACATACAACTTAGAAATAGCCATTTCAAACCAAAAAATGGAACAATAAAAATGAGTTCACCACCTGGTCCAAACGAAAAAGAAAAGCACTCTGCCCCGTCACTTCTTGTAGTCTGAGCCACTGGGCACCCTAGTATCAATTTCCCGGAAATCACCCATCAGGCCTGTTTTTCCAGACCTTCCCTCATAACTCAGCTGTCACTGGAGGAGAAAGTCGAGAGTCATACAAATTTCAGTGTGGCTGCTACGTGAGCCTCAGAGCACCCAAAGGGGGTCTCACACCCTCAGCACTCCACCAGCAGTACAGAAAGTGCTGTTTAATATTTACTAATGAACGCCTTCTGCACGGAGCTTCGGGGGGCTGCGAGCAAAAGCTCCATTGAAGCCGGAGCCCAGGAGCACTTAGCTCTGCCCCTGCTTGTTAACACCTCCCTAAGAGATGCAATTATTCTGCAGGGCTGGGATTTCGTCTCAAAATTTCCAACATCCCCATAAGTCAGTTACTAAAGTGGGCTCATCAACAGCACAGTTTATGAGGCAACGGAGGGGGGTGGGGGGGAGAACCCTGGTCTATCTCTGTGTCAAAAGAAATGCCTCAGTGACCACTGTAACAAGGGAAGCCCCGGGAGGCAGTCTCAGCAACAAGCCCAACCAAGAAAACACCACCTTTCAAGTGCCAAAATCCAATGACACCAAAGCTTCATCAGTCATTCACTGTTTTGTGACACCAGGAAGTCATGACCTCAAAGAGCTTGTCTACTTACTCATAAAAAATCTTGACTTCTTTCTGGGCAATAGCTTACAGGATTTGGTATACTAACTTCTGAGTTTTAAATTCTACATATTGCATAATCTGGCAACAAAAAATTGGATGGGTAACACCCAAAAAACAGTAACGAAACTTCCTTTTTGTCATGCCAATATGAACTCATGCATGTACTGATGCCTGAAAACTGTCCCATGCCTTTTATAAGCTACTTATTCCACATTTCATGAAATCCTACAGAAGAAGAGACTCTGAAGAGTGATCTAGTCTCTAAACACTTCCTGAAAGGATGGTCTCTAGATCAGGGGTCAAACTATGGCCCATAGGCCAAATCTAGACCACTGTTTCTGTAAATAAAATTTAATTGGAACACCGCTATACCCATTCATTTACCTATTGTCTGCGGCTGCTTTCATGCTACAAAGGCAGGGCTGAGTCCTTGCAACAGAGACGTGTAGTCTGTCACGCCTAAAATATTTACTATTCTGGCCCTTGACAGAAAAAGTCTGCTGACCCCTGCTCTAGACCACTGCTGAACAGTGGCTGGTTTCCTCTTCAAATGATGTATAAATTTTTATAATCTCTTCCTCTGAGTTACAATAATCAACTATGTTGGTAAAACACTGGTCTTATCAATAGTATTATTGAAGAATGCTTTCGGGTTCTGGGAGTAACAATGTTTCCATGAGTATCTAGCTTGTGCAAGTAGTTAACTTATTCTGCTAATCTAAATTGAACTAAAAAAAAAAAGGGCTAAATAATTAACTAAGTATGAATGTTATTTCTAAATTTGTCACTAAGAGTCATTAAAAAAATTTTTTTTTCATACATGCTGAAATTGCAAGTTGGGAATAATTCAGCAGTCACAAGGCATAGAGTTTCTTGCTGCTGCAACTGTTATTATTCCTACCATTCCCGCATCCCCACAACCACCATGCCACCTAATATTTACTGGGCAATTAGAATGTGCCAATCACTGGGCTGAGGGTTTTATATCAATTACATTTAACATCAATTACATTTAATTTTCACAACAACTCTAAAAGTAGACATTATCCTCATTTGATAAATGAGAAAACTTAGCTTTTTAGTTTCTCACTGAGAAGCTAAAGCTAAGTAGAGTAACATGCTCAAGGTCACACAATAAGTGTTGAAATTGGGATTAAAACCTAACTAGTTTTAAAAATCTTTATCAGGAGGGCCAGTCCTTGGAGAAGGACATCATGCTTGGCAGAGCGGAGGGTCAGTAAAAAAGAGGAAGACCTCAGTGAGATGGACTGACACAGTGGCTGCAACAATGGGCTCAAGCAGAACAATGATTGTGAGGATGGTGCAGGACCGGGCAGTGTTTTGTTCTGTTGTACACAGGGTTGGAACCGACTCAATGGTACCTAACAATAACAGCAAGAGATCATTTGCGTTGAAATGATCACTTAACGTTGTATTTTAAAAGTTGTTTCTAACGGTACCTTCATCTCATCCAGTAGCACATAACTAAGGACACAGCTTACCTCTCAAGGACATGTGCCCTATAGCTGAGCTTTCATTTTCATTTATGTTTAGAGAACTGTATTGACGCTGCATCCAAATATATGCTTTTCTTCCATGAAAACAATAGTAGTTATGACAGAATATCATTTTGCCTCATTGATAAAGACCCTGGCATTTGCAGAGCATCTTTCATTATGCTTTAAGAGATTTTCTTAGCTCCTGCACCACCTCTAAGAGAGACAAGAAAGCTTTAAGTGGGGGGAGGGTGTTACCTTCATTTTACAGATAAGGACTGGGAAGGAGTAAGAGGTAAAGGGCATACCCATGATGACTACGCAGGTCAAGAACATCCAAGCCACTGCAGCAGTTGCTAACTGAAAGGTCAGCAGTTTGAACCCAACAGCTGCTCTGTGGGAGAAAGATGTGGCAGTCTGCTTCCTTAAAGACTACAGCCTTGGAAACCCTATAGGGCACTACTACTCTGTCCTATGGGATCGCTTTGAGTTGGAATTGACTTGATGGCAATGTGTCAGGTTTTGACCACCAATCCTCACCAGATAAATCTACATTTCTTTAAAGAAGTTTTTCTATGAGGAAGATCCTACTTGTTCCTTGGCCCAAAAATGTGTTTGGGGCCTTATTCTCTCTATTGAACAAATTTATCTTCTAGGACTATGCAGTGGGTGCAAAATATAAGTCCCAGGACAAATCCAGTCCCTCAGGCTACTCAGCGGAGTCCAGGTTTGACGGGTGGAATGTGGCTACATGTGTCCTGGCTGCCACCTTGGGGGACAAGGGGCGGGGGTAGGGCAGGGAAAAGCTCCAACATGGGAGATTCATGGCCTTGCATCACAAAGGATATTCTCAGGAAAACTCAGGACAAAATAAGGTCTTTGAAATTCGTGTCATTACATTTATTTACTGAGCACTAGCACTCAGTCTGCCTTGTAGGACAAAGCAGCCAATAACATTCTCTTAACAGCACTTCTTGCAGAGCAAAGGCTCTGAATTCTACCAAAGTCCAATTTATTAATTTTTTCTTTTATGGATTGTGCTTTTGGTATCATATTTAACAACGGCTTTGCCTGTTTTCATAAATAATTGTTTGTTTTATGTTTTACATGTAGAGTTATGATCCATTTTGAGCTAATTTTTGGATAATGTGTTAGGTTTAGGTTGGGGTTCATTTTTTTGCCTATGGACATCCAATTGTGCCAACACTATTTCTTGAAAAGACTATTCTTTCTTTCTTAAAGTGTCTTTGCACCTTTGCTGGAAATCAATTGGCCCTATTTTTACAGGTCTATTTCTAAAACCCTGGTGGCGTAGTGGTTAAGCGCTACAGCTGCTCAGCAAAAAGGTCAGCAGTTCAAATCCGCCAGGCGCTCCTTGTAAACTCTACAGGGCAGTTCTACTCTGTCCTATAGGGTTGCTATGAGTCGGAATCGACTCGAAGGCAGTGGGTTTGGTTTTTTGGTTTTATTTCTGAACATTCATTCTATTTCAGGGGCCAGCAAACTGCAGCCTGTGAGCTGAGGAACCTCTGAGACTGGCGCCAGGACACCCTGCTAACTCAGAACTAAAATCATTTCCCAAACCCACTTTTCAGACAAAGATTAGGCAGGCTTATAAAACAAAACAAAAAAAAAATAACACACATGAGGAAGGTGCTTCTTAGTTCAATCAAATCTACGAGACCAAATGAGCAATTCCTGTCCAAAATCAAGATAAGAAGAAAGGAAGGGACAGGAACTAGACAAACGAACACAGGGAACCTGGGGTGGAAAGAGGGGAGCATGCTGTCACATTGTGGGAATTGCAACTTATGTCACAAAACAGTATGTATATAAATTTCTGAATGAGAAACTAACTTGAGTTGTAAACTTTCACTTAAAGCACAATAAAATTTTTAAAAAATCAAAAAAATATTTTGTGACACACGGAAATTACGTAAAGTTAAAATTAGTGTCCATAAATAAAGTTTTATTGGTACACATCCACACCCAGTCATTTATGTCTATAGCTACTTTCACATCACAATGGCAGAGCTCAATAGCTGCAACAGAGGTATCTGGCCTGCAAAGCCTTAAATATTTACAGAAATATTTCAGTTTGGTGACCTCCACTCTAGGATATAAGGATGCTTACATGCACCCAGGTAGACCCTCAGAGGTGCTGTGAATGCTACTATAAAAAATTATTTATATATATACACACATCCTTTCTAACTAGGTCTAAAATATAAAAGCCTCCCAAACTCTAAAACCAAACCCGCTGCCATCAACTTGATTCCAACTCATAAGTGACCCTATAAAAACCCAGTCCCCTAGGGATTCCAAGGCTGTCACATCTTTCTCCCAGAGTGGCTGGTGAGTTTGAACTGCCTAACTCTCGGCTAGCAGCCAAGTGTTTTAACCGCTGTGCCACCCACCAGGGCTCTTAAGTAAAACTATTCTTAAAAGCATGAGTTTCACTGTACTATAAAGTCTGCCATAAAATGGTGAAATTTAAATCTCAAAGATACTTATTTTTAATGACTTATAAAAAAAACTCCGTGTGTCACAAACTAAGAAAAAATACTTACGCTCTGAAAGCAGACCAGTTAATGTCATGAATGTGAAGTAATTTTTTAATAAAAATCCTAGGGGAAAGGTCCCTAAAACTTCCAACTTTAGTAATAATTTTTAAAAATGCAAACCTGTATCAGATTAGCAGAGGGTTTAAAAAATGATTTAATAGCCATGGATGACAACGATAGGGAAACAATCCCTTGTGGGAAAACTGAGCTGGGAGAATCTTCCAGAACTTCAGTTAAACGCCTTTAAAATGAACTGATGCAGCATTATGCTTAGAGATTTGTCGTAAGGAAATAATAACGAGAATATTTATACAAGGAGCCGTGGTGGCTCAATGGTTAAGCACTTAGCTGCTAACTGAAAAGTTGGCAGTTCGAACCCACCAGCAGCTCCGTGGGAGAAAAGACCTGGAGATCTGCCCCTGTAAAGATTATAGCCTAGAAAACCCTATGAGGCAGTTCTACCCTGTAACACATGGAGTTGTTATGAGTCAAAAATCGACTCAACAGCACCCAACAACAACGTTCACATAGCACTTACTATGAGCCACACATTCTAAGTGCTTATTTAACTTCAACTCATTTAATCTTCATACCAGCAGGTAGGTAACTATTACCATCCCCATTTTACGGATGTGGAAACTGAGACACAGAGATTAAACAATCTGCCCACAGTTACACAGCTAGTAGAAAGTGGCAGAAATAATTAGGTGCACAAACATTTATGAACAAGGTGGCAACTATGTGCGACACAGTCTAAAATAGCAAAAAAAAAAAAAAACTGGAATAAAGCTAAATGTCCAATAAAAGAGGTTTGTGGTACTTCACACATTAGGATGGTAAGGGACCATTTAGCCCCATTGCCAAAGATTGTTGCTATTGTTAGGTGCTGTCAAGTCAGTTCCGACTCACAGCAACCCTGTGTACAACGAAGGAAGCGCAGCCCAGTCCTGCGCCAGCCTTACAATCATTATGCTGGAGCCCGCTGTTGCAGCCACTGTATCAGCCCATCTTGGTGAAGGCCTTCCTCTTTTTCACTGACCCTCTCGTTTACCAAGCACGATGCTCTTCTCCAGAGACTAGTCCCTTCTGATAACATGTCCAAAGCATGTCAGACAAAGTCTCGCCATCCTCGCTTCTAGGGAGCATTCTGGCTTTACTTCTTCCAAGACACCCTTGTTCATTCTTTTGGCAGTCCATAGTATGTATATTCAATATTATTCGCCAACACCATAATTCGAAGGAATCGATTCTTCTTCAGTCTTCCTTATTCATTTGTCCAGCTTTCTTTCGCATGCATAGGAGGTGACTGAAAACATCATGGCTTGGGTTGGGCACACCTTAGTTCTTAAAATGACATCTTTGCTTTTTGAGGTCTTTTGAAGCAGATTTGCCCAATGCAATGCATCTTTTGGTTTCTTGACTGCTGCTTCCGTGAGTGTTGATTGTGGATCCAAGTAAAATGAAATTCTCAACAACTTCAATCTCTTCTCCATTTATCATGTTGTTGTTTATTGGCCCAGTTGTGAGGAGTTTTGTTTTCTTTATTTTGAGCTGTAATCCATACTGAAAGCTGTGGTCTTTGATCTTCATTAGTAAGTGCTTCAAGTCCTCTTCACTTTCAGCAAGCAAGGTTGTGTCATCTGCATATTGCAGGTCATTAATGAGTCTTCCTCCAATCCTGATACCTCATTCTTCTTCATATAGTCCAGCTTCTCAGATTATTTGCTCAGCATACAGATTGAATAAGTATGGTGGAAGGATACAGCCCTGACGCACACCTTTCCTGACTTTAAACCATGCAGTATCCCCGTGTTCTGTTCGAACGGCTGCCTCGTGATCTATGTACAGGTTCTTCATGAGAATGATTAAGTGTTCTGGAATTCCCATGTTTCGCAATGTTATCCATAATTGTTATGACTCACACAGTCAAATGCATTTGCATAGCCAATAAAACACAGGTAAACTTCTTCCTGATATTCTCTGCTTTCAGCCAGGATCCATCTGACATCAACAATGATATCCCTCATTCCACCTCCTCTTCTGAATCCAGCTTGAACTTCTGGCAGTTTCCTGTTGATGTACTGCTGCAACTGATTTTGAATGGTCTTTTGCAAAATTTTACTTGTGTGTGATATTAACGATACTGTTCGACAATTTCCGCATTTGGTTGGATCACCTTTCTTGGGAATAGGCACAAACATGGATCTCTTCCAGTCATTTGGCCAGGAAGCTGTCTTCCAAATTTCTTGGCATAGATGAGTGCGCACTTCCAGAGCTGCATCTGTTTGTTGAAACATGTCAATAGGTGTTCTGTCAATTCTTGGAGCCTTGTTTTTTGCCAATGTCTTCAGTGCAGCTTGGACTTCTTCCTCCAGTACCATGCCAAAGATAGTCATGCTATATTTTAGACAAAGAAGGTTACAGAGTAGTGTGTATACTGTGATCCTATTTTTATTTTAAGCTGTAATTATATGTGTGTGGAAAATGTCTGGAATGACAATTGCTAAAATCTTAAAAGAGGTATCTGAAGGTGGCAAAATCATGGGAAATTTTGGCTTTTCTTATTTACCTGTTTTATTCTCATTTTGTCTTCAAAAGCAAGTATTCTATAATTTTAAAGTATTACTTAAAAGCACATCCCCACCACGTTCCATCTCAGAAATAGTATATTTTAATGAAATACAAATGTGAATGACAAGAGCTTTGGGATAATAAGATGGAGGTTACGCAAATATAATAAATTACTTTCACCCTGAGGAAAGGTTGGAAATCCTGGTGGTGCAGTGGTTAAGAGCTCAGCTATTCGCCAAAAGGTTGGCAGTTCAAATCCACCAGGCACTCCTTGGAAACTCTATGGGGCAGTTCTACTCTGTCCTATAGGGTCGCTATGAGTCAGAATCAACTCGACAACAACGGGTTACACAGGAAAAGTTAAAATAAATAATAAGGAAGAATTTCAGGGAAAGTACCGACCTTAATTTCAGGACAGTTCGACACAGCAAGAAAGGACTTTCAGTCACCAAGCATATCCCTTTTCTTCTTCCTATAAGGCTTATCACAGTGGAAACTATCTTTCAACTTTTACATTTCTAAACCACTTTCAGCCACAACATCTCATTTAATCCTTACAATAGCCATCTAAGAGTAATACAAACAGAAAGGTTGGAAATAGAAAGCAGAAAAAAGAGGGAGTTTCTCTACAATTCCTTAAGACACCTGCTGATTTCCCTGAATGTGGCAGAAAACAACACCCTAAGATGCTGGTGCCGGGATTATGGATGTCCCTGCCACTTGATAAGAGCCCTCCAGAGAGATTTAACAATTAGGGAGAACAACTGGAGGGCCTCTTTAGATAGCTTTGCAGAACTTACGTAGGTACATGAAGTTGGGAATTCACGACTGCAAATTCACCGGTCAACAAGGCAAAGTAAAAATGTGCAATTACGACTATCAAGACTTTGGGGGTGGCATTGTTTTGATTCTCTACCAGTAAACTGGACAGAAACCGTCTTGCATACTGAGCCCTATGTTTAACATCTCCATTGAATTTAAAAATCTGTATTTGTGACGGCAAGCAAGCTCAGAGAAGGAGAGTTTTGAGCAAATGCACTTACGGTGTCAAGTTTCTTCCCACCAGCCCCAGGTTCCTGGCTACTTTTTTTTATTTTTATTGTGCTTTTTTTTTTTTTAAGTGAAAGTTTGCAAACCAAGTCAGTCTCTCATACAAAAAGTTATATACACCTTGCTTATGTACTCCTAGTTGCTCTCCCCCTAATGAGACAGCACACTCCTTCTCTCTACCCTCTATTTTCGTGTCCATTCAGCCAGCTCCTGTCCCCCTCTGCCTTCACATCTCTCCTCCAGACAGGAGCTGCCCACATAGTCTCATGTGTCCACTTGATTCAAGAAGCTCACTCCTCACCAGTATCATATTCTATCCCATAGTCCAGTCCAATCCCTGTCTGAAGAGCTGGCTTTGGGAATGGTTCCTGTCTTGGGCTAACAGAAGGTCTGGGGACCATGACCTCCGGGGCCCTTCTAGTCTCAGTCAGACCATTAAGTCTGGTCTTTTTATGAGAATTTGAGGTCTGCATCCCACTGCTCTCTTGCTCCCTCAGGGATTCTCTGTTGTATTCCCTGTCAGGGCAGTCATCAGTTGTGGCTGGGCACCATCTAGATCTTCTGGTCTCAGGCTGATATAGTCTCTGGTTTATATGGCCTTTTCTGTCTCTTGGGCTCATAATTACCTTGTGTCTTTGGTGCCTAGCTACTTTTAAGAGTAAGATAAAACAGCAGCAGACTATATTCCTTTGGATTTCCAATGCTCTGAGGAGCAAATATATTGTGACTTCTGTCTCGAGTGAGGACATACGCAGTCTAAGAAGACAGGCCATACTGCAAGAACTACATCCTATGACACAGATGACTCATTTGCACAATGCTGGCATTTTTCAAATGTGTGTAAACCCAGATGATCCCAGACCTATGCTTAACTTCTTCATTCACTCATAAAACATGTCCTTCTAATGGGTCTGTCAGCTTGCCATCATTTCCAGGGTGACACCTGCTAATTTACTCCTCACCCTTGAAACCACATTTAATCCTAGCATTTTAGCTCTGCTAGAAGCTTCAGCATTTCAGAGAGAAAGGGCCAAGGCCAGCAATCTATTTAGCTGATCGACTTTCTTCTACTAAGGTAAGGACTTTTCCTGAGATTCCTAAAACTCTGCTCCTTATCTTTGTGGCAGCATCCTTGCTTCCCGTGGGGTGGGAAGCAAGGGAGTTAGAAAACATTTTTCACATGAATAAATGCTTAAATTAAGGAATTAATGCAAGGGAGGGAGTGAGGAAGAAGGGAAAATCAGCATCAGAACAAACAAAAGACCGTACAATCAGAGAATAGCCTAGAAAGACACTCAGGGCTCTGCAATTCTGCTTCTGGCATATCACCATCTTGCTTCCTGGGAAGGGCAAGCAGAAAACTAAGTGGCACCCAGGATATGGGCAAAAAGAGGATCTCCAAGTCCACAGGGCAGGGGAAGAAGCAAGTGGGAAAGGAGGGCTTGGGGGCACAACAGGGACCAACATGAGCCCTGAGCCAGCTCACTACCTCCCTTTGCACTCGTTATCACTCCTTTCTTAAGAGTTGACAAGTATGGAATCCAAACTTTGTGGACGATCCAGAAACCACCACTGTAACATCCTAATCCTAATACGTATGAGAAACATGGAGACCCAGACAAAAGTGTGAGAAACCACTGGATGGGGTAATGTCGTGATCCTATAGTTCTGCTGCTAAATAATAACGAGTAATTGCCTCAGATCCCCAGAAACAACTGATGACTCCCAACAGGTAGACAAGATCACCTCTGGGAGTGACTGCACCCCACCCACTACAAGCCATGACATCCCCGAAGGAAAACCAGCTCAGCCCTCAGTTACCACCCTGCCTGCTCCAAAGGCCCATCACACCAGGAGTTAAGGGAGTACTTGACAAGGAATCAGGAGGTGATCTTTGCCCTGCTCTCCCACTAACTTGCTTTGAGTCCCTAGGAAAGCTGCTTAAATGCTCTGTGCCCATCTCTCCTTTGCAATCTGGAGGGAAGATCCATAAC
The DNA here is from genome assembly GCF_030014295.1 of Loxodonta africana. NCBI lineage: Eukaryota > Metazoa > Chordata > Mammalia > Proboscidea > Elephantidae > Loxodonta > Loxodonta africana. The sequence goes on from NC_087369.1 coordinate 21,208,709, forward strand.
CCTACCTAACACCCAGGGCTGTTGGGAGAATGAGACAGGTGCTGAGTTCAAGAGAGCTTCCTGAGGAAAAAGGAGCAGTGATGAGGGGTCCTGGGCTCTTGCTGCTAGTGGCCCAGAAGGGTACTGTGCTGGGAAGCAACAATCCTGTAGGGACCAGTGTAGTCTTGCCATTTCAGTCCTCTGCTGAGCATCTGCCAGCTGTGAGATCTGCTTCTTTGCAGGGCTCTTTTATACGCACAATCTCACTTCCTTCTTACCTAGGAGATAAATTGCTGCTGGGTGCTATGGAGTCAATTACGACTCATACCAACCCCATGTGACACAGTAGAACTGCCCCCTAGGGTCTTCCAGGCTGTAATATTTACAGTATCAGATTGTCAGGTCTTCAGGGTACTGGAATCCTCTCCAGTTTACAAATTAGGAAACTGAGGCACAGAGCACCTAAGTGACTTGTCCAAGGGATCAAAGCCAACTAGTAGTAGAACCTAGGTGGATGCTAACCACCTGTCGGGGCCCTCAGGCCTCCCCCTTGGCCCTCAGTCCGGTTCCCAGCTGCTCCCTACCCCATGGCCACTCACCAGCTTACCTGCTGAGCCCCAATACTCTCCGCTCTTTCATACCCCTCCATCGAGGCTTACTCTGCAGCCCTCCCCTGGCACGCCCTCTAAGGTCTCTCCTTACTGAAGTCCTACCCTTCCTGGCTCCCAGCTCATCACCTACCTTTCCTCCGTGCAACTGGCTGTGCTTCCCGCATCCTCAGAAAAGCTGGCAGGCTGGAGAGGGCCTCTGTGTCACTGTCCTCGCAATATCCTATGGCCCCCAAGGATGGGGGCAACATCTGTCTCATTTTCGTGGCTCATCCCCAGAACGAATTCTCTCCCTCAGCACTCAGGGCTGACCTCTATCCCAGCCCTCCTCCGTTTATCTGTTTGCTCCTCTGTCCCCGCCCTAGACCGTGAGTTCCAGGTCCTGTGGCTAAGGTGCTCAGTGTGGGGTCTGGAGTTAGACTGCCTGAGCAAAATCGAGCTTCAGAACTTACGAGCTGTTGTTCTGGAGCAGGTTCTTGAACCTCTCTGTACCTCAGTTTCTTCATGTCTCAGATAGGAATAATAACAGATCTCCTCACAGAGAGGTGTGAGGGTTAAATAAAATAATCTATGTCAAGTGCTTGGAACATGGTTAAGCCGGAAAGAACATTAGCTATTATTACGGTAAATGTGCAAGCATTCCACTCTGTCCTTCCTATAGGGTCGCTATGAGTCGGAATCGACTCGACGGCACTGGGTTTGGTTTTTTTTTTTTTGTGCAAGCATTGTCTGGGAAAGGAGGGAGGAAAATATACTGGAGTAGAAATGAAGGAAGCTGGGTTAGTTAGGATTCAGTTCTACCTTCGCCCTCACAGCGTGTCCAGCTCCAAATACTTGGGATCCCTGATTTGATACTTCCCTAAGCTCCCCCCCAATAAACAAACCTGTTGCTATTGAGTGGATTCCGACTCACAGCGACCCTACAGGACCCAGCAGAACTGCCCCATAGGGTTTCCAAGGAGTGGCTGGTGGATTCGAACTGCTGACCTTTCGGTTAGCAGCCATAGCTCTTAACCACTGTGCTACCAGGGCTCCCTAGGAAAAGGCAAAACCCCTAGTTTGTATTTTTTTTTCCTAGTGGTAACTGTTATATTTCTGCCTTTATATAATACTATGGGCCCCCTCTCTCCTTAGGTTGCACCTATTCGTTTCCTCCCATAAACATCAATGCTGGCTTGTACTGTTTTCTCTCCCTTCTCTCTATCTCTACCAATACATGAATATAGGCAATAATACTCTTTCTTAGTGTTTATGTTGTTAATATGCTTAGAACAATGAAGAAACATGGCGCTTGTATTGGCTTTGTTAGGGGTTAAAGACATAGCTGCCCAACGGGAATCTTTTTTACAGGAAACACCTGAAGATCCTTGGTGACAAAGGGGTCATCTCAGGGCCCCTTCCTCCCAGGCTTGAAGGGGCTGAAAGTGCTATGGCTCAGAGGCCTAGAGTGGGAACGCTGTTCTGCTCCACAGCTGAGCTCCTTCTGCCCCAAGTGGCCAGGCCCAGGGCAAGACACAGTCCCTGATGGCAGCCACCCTGGCAGCTGAGCCCCAGCCTGGCTTCCATCAGGCAGCTCTTAGCCGTTTCCAGGGAGCGTCCAGTTGGAAAACAGACCCCAGGCTTCTGAACTTTTTCAAATTGCTCTGAGCACAAATGGAGGAGGCAGGGATGGGGGCGGCAGGAACTCAGAAGAGGGAGCTATTTGAGTGACTGGAAATAAAAGCTAAACACAGGTGTGTGCTGCACGAGTGGAAATTTTCCCAAATCCACAAGAATTCTTTAAAAATAAACTAAAAAACTATTCAGGTTGCCACATTTAATCCTAGTTTCCAGGGATACACACAAATAGTTCGGGTCTTCACACATTATTTCCGGAGCTGCGGAGGGTTTATAGGCACCCAGTAAAGGTGCCTGGTTCATTTTCTAGAAAGCTACATGAAATGACAATCTAGAAACTAGAGCGACGTCTGTCCTGTGACTCCTGCACTAGAAAAGCAGGGCAAAGGAAACCCCCTTAATTGACTACTAAAGGAAAACAGTGGATGGAATTCAGGGTCAATAGAAAAAGCTCTACAGCAAGAGCAACCGAATTCAGAGAACAGCAATTCAGGCTTCTCACCTCAACTCATACATCTAGAAATGCATATGCAACAAATTATGGTCAAACTCTTCATTTTATAACAGCAATAGCTCACACTCATCTGTGTGAACTTCTGGGAGATTCCTTCCTGGGGGAGGTGGTAAGACTTCTCTGCAATGTCAGCAGAGTTTTACAGACTCAGGCTCCATTTCCCCCACTTTCGGCAGACAAAATATGGCACGCTGTCTTGCCAGCTTCTTCCTAAAATCTCACCCACTATGAATTTTTAACTATTCTGGTAGACTTTCCACTATTTTTACGTACTTAATAGCATGATATCCAGCCGCAGTAGCAAACTAGGCCCAGCCACAAGAGCTACCCCATTCTCAAGAAGCTGAGGTATGAGAAAGCAGCCAAAATGGAAGTGACAATTGCTAGGGTCCAGGTACCACTAGTGGCACCCTCCCCGTGACAGGTACTTCATACACAGTGTCTTAGTAAATTCTCACGACAGTCTGTGAGGTTGGCGTCAGGGCCCTCGCTTTATGGCCAAGGAAACTTAGGTTCAGAGGGGTTGGGTAATATGCCCAAAGACACACAAGCAGTACTGAGAAGATCCATGTGGAACAGCCACATGGACCACGGCCAGGCAGACAGACTGAGGCCAGACCGCTCAGGAAAATGAGAGCCTGGAAAATATAGCCCTGGTGCGGTGCTTAAGAGCTGGGCTCCTAACCAAAAGGTCAGCGGTTCAAATCACCAGTCGCTCCTTAAAAACCCTACGGGGCAGTTCTGCTCTGTCTTATAGGGTCGCTATGAGTCAGAATCGGCTCAATGGCAACAGGTTTGATTTTGGTTTTTACAATAAAGAAAAAGGAAGTTGCTAAAGACGGTCCTTGGAGCAGAGGGGTTACTAAACAAAGCAATGTTATGGGATACAAAAGAAAGGGCTGTGGTGTTAGGAGCTGGGGAGAGGACTTAGGAAGAAAGTGTCTGCAGGTTCTGGGGCTGCTTGGCTTGTGGTAGGGGCAGGGTGGGCCTGGGGGGACCAATTGGTGAAATGATACAGGAATTCTAGATTCAAGTGGCAGGATTAGTGTACAAGCCAGTCGAGGAACCAGGTGTATAGGGAAGATGACCAGTTCATGGTTTGGAAATGCAAGTGGCAGGATTAGTGTGCAAGGCAGTCGAGGAACCAGGTGTATAGGGAAGACGACCAGTTCATGGTTTAGAAATACAATATTAATATCTGTAAGCTGTGTTACAGTTTCCAAACTGCTTTTAAATATATTAATTGATTAAACTGGGAAAAAGTGACGTCACCTTGGGGAGACTCTTTTATTTATTTATTGTGCTGTAAGTGAGAGTTTACAAATCAAGTCAGTCTCTCATACAAAAACTTATACACACCTTACCATGTACTCCTAGCTGCTCTCCCCGTAATGAGACAGTACACTCCTTCTCTCTACCCTGTATTCCCCATGTCCATTCAGCCAGCTTCTGCCCCTCTCTGCCTCCTCACCTTACCTCCAGACAGGAGCTGCTCACAGAGTCTCATGTGTGTACTTGAGTCAAGAAGCTCACTCCTCACCAGTTTCATCTTCTACCTTATAGTCCAGTCCAATCTCTGTCTGAAAAGTTGGCTTTGGGAATGGTTCCTGTCTTGGGCTAACAGAAGGTCTGGAGACCATGACCTCTGGGGTCCTTCTAGTCTCAGTCAGACCATTAAGTCTGGTCTTTTGACGAGAATTTGAGGTCTGCACCCCACTGCTCTCCTGCTCCCTCAGGGGTTCTCTGTTGTGCTCCCTGTCAGGGCAGTCATTGGTTATAGCCGGGCACCATCTAGTTCTTCTGGTCTCAGGCTGATGTAGTCTCTGGTTTATGTGGCCCTTCCTGTCTTTTGGGCTGATATTTACCTTGTATCTTTGGTGTTCTTCATTTTCCTTTCCTCCAATTGGGTTGAGACCAATTAATGCACCTTAGATGGCCACTTGCTAGAGTTTAAGACCCCAGATGCCACTCACCAAAGTGGGATGAAGAACATTTTCTTAATACATTTTTCTATGCCCATTGATCTAGAGGTCCCCTGAAACCATGGTCTTGGGGAAACTCCTGACAGCAGCTTTTCACACCCACTATCTCTCCCTCCTATGTGGATGGTACCCATAGAGAGTCTCCGTTTGACTATGATCTTGATAAAAATCAGATTCTTTTTATCAGACTGGACTTCCAGCTGGGATGTAGGGACAAAATAATCAAGACAAATGTGTTCTCATCATGATATGTATTTATAAGGGAAGTACTGGAATATATGCATTAAGACTACAGAAACAGATGTGTTCAGGTAAGAAGCCATCCATGGTGTTTTCTTTTTCCAAAACCTCATTAAATATTACTGATACAGCTGGTACATCTGTTTTCAACTAAAAAGAGGCTGCCCTCCTCCCCAAAACAAAAACAAAAACCAGGAAAATAGATCCACCCATTGCAAAGAACTGCAGTTATTTAATTCTCTGGTTGCTTTATCATCACAGGGGGAAAGGGCTCCACCCCTTTACGTGTATTACAAAAACCAAACATCGGTGCTAATTACTGAATTATTTGCGTTATGCTTCATTTAACAACTTTCTTATTCTGTTTGGAAACCCAGGTGGTGTAGTGATTAAGAGCTACAGCTGCTAACCAAAAGGCAGGCAGTTCAAATCCACCAGGCACTCCTTGGAAACTCGATGGGGCAGTTCTGCTCTCTCCTATAGGTTGCTATGAGTCGGAAATGGCTCGATGGCAACCGGTTTTTGTTTGTTTGTTTATTCCATTTGTTTGGCTAAAGGTATGGCTAAAAATAGGAACTGCACTGTATATAAGAAAGCGAAGACCCACATGAGGGCGAGGAAGAGGGGGTGAAAAAGAGAAAACCTGAGCACGCCTCATTTGCAGAAAGGAACCATGGAGGCATTTCTCCCCTTTGCTGATCTTCTCCTGCCACATTCCACACCTACAGCGATGAACTGAAATAACTCATGGGGAGAGTATGTCTGTAGGTACAATGATGGCCGAGTTCCGGAGTGACCTGAGAAGCAGGGGGATCATTTGCTATTCAGAAAGGCTCAGCCCTTCTCATGTGGAGGGGGTAAGAGGACAAGCTCTCTCACTCAAGAAACTTGACCTTGGGCAAGTTACTTACCCTCTCTAGTCATCAGTTCTCTGACGTCTTTGGATTAAGGTACTTAAAACACATAATCGTCTAAAACCCTTATGGAGAGTAACCATCCTTGATTATAAAGGTAGGCCCTGGATGGAGATGCGGCAACCCCACGGCCCTACCTTCTCAGTAATGGCCAGAGACAGTGAGCTCCTGGGTCTTCCCCCTACCCTAACCCCATCCTCTCCGCTTTCACTACATCCCCTATTCTGGCAAAGCCTGCGTGCTCACAGGCAGCCATGATGATCTCCAAGTCACACCTGTGCTAAGGGAATTACAGGTTCCTGCCACTCCCCTGGACACAAGAATAAAACCACCTGACACATATTAAAGACTGTTCAGCTTTTCGTCATATTCCACCATCATAACAAACCTGTACTTCAGAGAAAAGGCCACATACTCCAGGAATCATTAAATAATACATCTTTCAACCGCTTACTTGGCGAGCACCATTGCATGAAAGCATAAACATAACACAGTCAAGGCCCAGTTAAATGGTGTCCCTTTACACAGATTTTATAGCTCTCCAGTTTACAGGGCTCTGCCTGTAATGATAATAAAATCATCTGACCCTCTTAGCCCAAACAAGAAAGGAGAAATTCCCTCAGGATGCCACCTGCCTTTGATCTTAACAGCAAACATTCTTGAAGTGTGTTCAGCCTGCGAGGCATGACTTGCTTTTTCAAAGCCCCCGCTTGGACACTGATGACACAAAGCTTTGTACCAGGGCTGCTGTGAAGGGCAGGGCTCCAGCCTAGCAGGCCACCTTTGGGGTTATCCCTTCTAGGGCTGATGTTTTCTGCAAGGCCATGCAAATCTGCGACTGGTCCAAGACAAACAGAACCTGTTCACTTCCCAAGGAGTCCATTCACTTGGATTCACTGGGCTTGGCCTATCATCCAGAAAGATGCTCACTGTGGGCCCATGAAAACCAAGTGCTTCAAGGACTTAAACAAAAGCTTGCCCTCTATAGTCAACACTCCAAAGAGTTTCAGAGTTTACACCACAGAAGAGAACCTTTGTTTACCTTATTGATGAGAGTGACTATATCGCCTTCTTTGATTGTCAATTCATCGTCATTCTGTGCCTCATACGGAAATATTACTTTGCAGTAATCCTTGGCTGTAGGAAGAAAGAAAACACAACCTTTAAAATGCTTTATCTGGTGAGATGGCCCAGCAGAAGCTGTTCTCTAGCACACTAACTTCAGGAAAACGCACACTGAATAGGTAGGATAGTACCACTGTGTAAGAGACGGTCATCCTCAGGAAATGACTTCAGACTGCTCATTTTTGGCTCGTGCATGTTTGTTCTCATTTTTTCCCTCACAAATCGTGATGTCATGAAACGCCACTGACGACTTAATTTCTCTCAGACAGAAAAGCAAAAAGGTTTCCTTGGTCTCGAGAAAACAGACATGTGCCATTTTATATACTGTTTGGGTGTACATATATGCTGATATAATCTACAAAGAGCAAAAACTTCAAACTTTGCCTCTCTGCCTTCTTCCCTACATCACTAAATCAGGAACAAGGTGTTTGTATTACAAAGCAGCCTGGTGCACAAAACAATGAAAAACGACCCCATTAGATTTGCCTTATGAGGCAGATGTTGGTGTGTTTGTATTTGCACTAATCAACAAATACTGATCAGATGTTCTTTACTCATGTGTGTGTTGGGGGGGAACTTGTTTAGGTATGTCCCACGGTCTCCCCAGAGAACCTGCCTATTCACAGATGGAGTTATTTATCAGCAAGTAGATGCATCAGCCCTCTCCAAAGAGGGGCAAATACCAAGGTCACTCAAAATCAATTCAAACAGGTCTGAATTACATGCTTTTGAAAGTCTATCTGATGATGTAAACGTTAAAATCTTCTCTAATTACACGTAAGTACCAGTTGTGAGAACATTTGTGTTAAAATATTATTAAGGTAGTTGAGAAGTTAAGACTTGGATAACTAGGGTTTGATGACTCAAGACAGAAGGTACGAAAAAAATACAAGAGAATTAGTATCTCCTGGGACAGGCATTTATTATTCTGCATCAATGTCAACAATCCTAATGGCTTTGGATGGCTTTAGATATTTCCCAAGGATTGGGCCAGTTCCTGCAGACAGATCATTAATTACCTAGAGCTAAATATGTAAGTATCAATTACATTGTCCCTAGTACAATTTACATCACTGAAATGTGTTTCTTTATTATGGTTAATGTCCCATCAATCAAAGAAAGTGATATACAAAATAAAGCCAGTAAAAAAAAATCCATAGTACAGATACAGTATATTATGGGTTGAGATATGCCGAGAGAGAGAGGGATGGAGAGAGAGGGATTGACTATTCCTGTGTGGATGTTTTGGTTTTCCACGCAATGGCTTGAAGCTATCAGTTACACCTCCTACCCTAGTGTTGGAAACCTTAGGTCTTACATCTTACATACTCTGCCCTGATGGCTTTTGCACATTAACCTGTGCTGAAATCCCACCAATACCAAATGCCTACTAAATATTTCTAAGCCCACCAATATCCTACCTCTCTTTAATTAGTAATAGCAAACCTCCCAAATTCTGAATCAGTCAAATGTTCTAAACGGAGGGAAAAAGTTAAGCATCTTTAAATTGGATAATGACAGCTCCTTACCAATTTTCCTATTGACTGTGCTAGTGAAATATGACTACCCAACCTCAAAACTTACAACACTGAAACAAATACACTATCATTGAAGAACCGCCCTGCAAAGTCCTGGCTTTAAGAATAACTCTTGGGATGGAAACCACGGAGACATTCTGCAAAAAAGATCAGACACCCGTGGCCAACAGAGAATGAAGGAGCAGGTCATGTTTCCATTCCTTTCAGTTAAAAAAAAAAAAGCCCATTAAGTGTGGCAGACACTGTTGGTTGACTATCCAGGACTCACCCCCTTCTGAGATCACAAAATCTACATCTGTTCAGGTGTGATTTTCAGGATAGAGACCCCTTCTACAGCCCCAAGGATGAGTAAAATATGTCTAAGCAAATAATGTTAGTCTCACTCTTGTTGGTCAGTGATTGGTTTAGGGGTGGGCATGTGATCTACTTTCAGCCAATGAGATGTGAAGGGCAATCTGCTGGGAAGGGGGTTAGATTTTGTTCCCTGCTAAAAACAGAGGCCTGAGGAAAACAGTTGCTCCGGCCTTTCTGTGTTTAGCATTGTTGGAAGATGGTATAATGTTTGGTGCTCTCACAGTCATATTTCGACCATGAGAGGACCACCAAGAAAAACTTAGAGAAGTAGAACCTGGGCCCTGACACCGTTGAGCTGTCTGGAGAATTAAGCAACTTCAGAGGGTCTGTCTCTGGACCTCTTGTTATGATTTCATAACACTATTGCTTAACACTACTTTGTGGTCCAGGTATTCATTACTCAAAACAGAAATAAGTCATCCTGATATGAAGAACTCAGTCGAAGGAAGGGGAAACTTCTAGTTACCGTCTCTGAAAAACTTAACCATAGTCTGGAAAAATAAATAAGCAAATAAAAACAGTCTCTATATATCTTTGTCATTCTCTTTCATTCCCAACTCTTCTTCTGCTACCTCAGGACTTAGCATACAGTAGGGAGTCAACACATGACTGTAGAATTGACTTATAACCAACATAGTGAGAAAACGTTAACAAGAACAGTACTATATCATGCCTTTAAAATGCTTCACAGGGCCATTTTGTTTTAGGCTCACAATTTCCCTACAGGACAAGGAAGGCAGGTGCCCTCCTCCCTTTTTTAAAAAACAGCTTCAACGAAATATAATTTATATACTATAAAATTGACTCCCTTTGAGTGTTCAGTTAGATGAATTTTAATAAATTTATACTGTTGTGTGACCATCACCATAAACCAATTTTACAACACTTCCATCATCCCAGCTATGCTGTTCTATGAGTGAGGCACTAGACAGGAATTATCTGGGAAGCACCAGAAAAGGTGAAATTTTAGATAAAAGGAGGTATTTGCATCATGTTTTATCCCTCTTTGCATCCCCAGACCCTGACACAGGGCTCCCACTCCACACTTCTTGATAATCCCCAAGTGACACCTATAATGGGGAGGAATACTGGAGGGGCAGCAAGTTAGGAGAAGGTTCTGGGCCAGGAGTCATATTAAACATATTAAACAGAACAGTTGGGCTCTCTCAAGCATGTGATCTTAGGCAATCACATTGCAGCCCTGGCCCTCAGCAACCTTGTCTGTAAAATGCGGGGCTGGACAAGGAGGGGCATAACGGAAGTTTGGTTAACTTCCAAAATTTCTTTAAAGCAACCAAACGCTTTTTAGCAAATTGTCAAATAAGAAACAAATTTAAATATATTTCAGAACTCCAACAGAAAACAACTAAAAACAAAGCTCCTCTGGTTCAACTGTCCCATCTCCCACCCAGGTCCCCAAAAATATCACAGGGAAATTTGGGGGGCTCCAAGGGACAAACTGGGCTGGACCTAATTGCTGCCAGCTCTACCATTTCATGATTCTAGTTGCAGGCACTCCAAAACCAGGACTCCTGATCAAACATGGCAACCATCAGCCTCACACTTTATTATTATATATTTTAAAATAAGAGTTTATTTTTACTTATAAGGTATTTGGGCTCTAATTCAGCAGCACTGGAAAATAAAAACATTATGTTGGTTTGGATACACCAATGGTTTTAAGACACTCAAAAACAAATGTACATGCAAAAAAAAATCATTAACTCTGAGATTATGATATAGAACAAAGATGTTCCCTATTTCAACTGAAACATTTGTTGAGCCAACCACCATGAGAAAGTTACTTCTCAGGCCCTGTGATACACAAGTAAGGACAACTTCCCCCTCCACGTTCGCATGGAAGGGACAATCTAATGCCTGGAGAAAGGCAAGGGCAGAGTAGTGGCAGGAAAAAAAGACACACATGAATAAGCGTAAAATAACTACAGTACAGTGCTGTTGTGTTTTAGGAGAAGGCAAGGTTACACTTAGGAGAGAGTTCACAAAAGAGGAGACATTTAATATGTCATTAAAGAAGAGTATAATTCCAAATCATTTTCGGATGTGGGAAGATCATACATTTTAAATGAATAGCAGGGAAAGGTGGAGAGGAAGGGAAGGAAACTAATTTTTGGAGGCAAGCATTTTCCATCTACTCATCAATTAGATGGATTTAATTAGTCTGAGATCAAATAGGAATAAATACACAAAAGCACCTGAAGACATAAAGGCATGGTTTACCCAGGGATTGAAATGATTTTGTTTCCATTTTTCTTTAGAAGGATTAAAAAAACAAAAAACTAACAGATTTGCATAATTAGACTGAAATCCCAAATTGGTTCTTAAGCTTTTCTTTCTTTCTTAAAGTCCTTTAAGAATCTGATAAAAAGCTATTTGGAATAGTGCTGCAATGAACATTGGTGTACATGTGTCTGTTCACATTGCTGCTTTCATGTCTCTTGGGTATATACCTAGGAGTGGAATTGCTGGGTCGTATGGTAGCTCTATGTTTAACTTTTTGAGGAACCACCACACTGTTTTCCACAGCGGCTGTACCATTTTGCATTCCCACCAACAACAGACAAGGGTTCCAATTTCTCCACTTCCTTGCTAACATTTGCTATTTTCCATTATTTACTTATTTTTCAAAATCTTAGCCATCCTGGTGGGAGTAAAGTGGTATCTCATTACGGTTTTGATTTGCATCTTTCTAATGGCTAATGCTACCACTCATTTGTCAATTTGTCGTATTGTGGGGGCTTGTGTATGGCTGGAAGCTATGCCACTGGTATTTCAAATACCAGCAGAGTCACCAATGGTGGACAGGTTTCAGCAGAGCTTCCAGACTAAGACAAGTTGGGAAGAAGGACCTGGTGGTCTACTTCTGAAAAACCTAGCCACTCAAAACCTTATACAAGGGGATACTACATGGTTCAAAATCAGGAAAGGTGTGTGTCATGGATTGAATTATGTCACCCCTAAAATGTGTATATCAACTTGGTTAGGCCATGCATGATTCCCAGTATTCTGTGGTTGTCCTCCATTTTGTGATTGTAATTTTATGTTATAGAGGATTATTGTGGGATTGTAACACCACCCTTATCCAGGTCACATCCCTGATCCTGATGTAAAGGGAGTTTCCCTGGGGTGTGCCGTGCACCACCTTTTATCTCTCAAGAGATAAAAAGGAAAGGGAAGCAAGCAGAGAGTTGGGGACCTCACATCACCAAGATAGCAGCACCAAGAACAGAGCACGTCCTTTGGACACGGGGTCCCGGCACCTGAGAAGCTCCTCGACCATGGGAAGATTGAGGACAAAGACCTTCCTCCAGAGCCAACAGTGAGAGGAAGGCTTCCCCTGGAACCGACACCCTTAATTTGGACTTTTAGCCTACTTTTCCTACCCTGGGTGGCGTAGTGGTTAAGTGCTATGGCTGCTAACCAAAGGGTCGGCAGTTCGAATACACCAGGCGCTCCTTGGAAACTCTATGGGGCAGCTCTACTCTGTCCTATAGGGTCTCTGTGAGTCAGAATCGACTCGACGACACCGGGTTTGGTTTCTTTGGTTTTTTTTACTGTGAGGAAATAAACTTCTCTTTGTTAAAGCCATCCACCTGTGGTAATTCTGCTACAGTAGCACTAGGTAACTAAGACAGTATGCACCATGGTTGTATCCTTTTACCACACTCATTCAATCTGTATGCTGAATAAATAATCTGAGAAGCTGGACTCTATGAAGAAGAATGCTGCATCAGGATTGGAGAAAGACTCATTAACAACCTGCAATATGCAGATAACACAACTTTGCTTGCTGAAAGCAAAGAGGACTTGAAGCCCTTACTGATGAAGATCAAAGACTACACCCTTCAGTATGGATTACACTTCAACATAAAGAAAACAAAAATCCTCACAAGTGGAACAATTAGCAACGAAAAGATTGAAGTTGTCAAGGATTTCATTTTGCTTGGTTCCACAATCAATGCCCATGGAAGCAGCAGTCAATAAATTAAAGGATGTATTGCACTGGGCAAATCTGATGTAAAAGACCTCTTCAAAGTATTCAAAAGCAAAGATGTCACTTTGAGGGCTAAGGTATGTCTGACCCAAGCCATGGTATTTTCAATCGCCTCACATACATGCGGAAGCCGGACAATGAATGAGAAAGATCATAGAAGAATTGATGTCTTTGAATTACAGTGTTGTTGAAAAATATTGACTATCCATGGACTGCCAGAAGAACAAACAAATCTGTCTTAGAAGAGGTAAAGTCAGAATGCTCCTTAGAAGCGAGGATGGTGATACTTCATATTACATACTTTGGACGTGTTATCTGGAGGGACCAGTCCCTGCAAAAGGACATCATGCTTGGTAAAGCACAGGGTCAAGTGAAAAAGAGGAAGCCCCTCAATGAGATAGATTGACACAGTGGCTACAACAATGGGCTCAAACATAGCAATGACTGCGAGGATGGCACTGGACCAGGCAGTGTTTTGTTCAGTTGTACACAGTGTCACTGTGAGTTGGAACTGACTCGATGGCACCTAACAACAACTAAGGGCTAATGACGTTGAGCATTTTTTTCATGTGCTTGTTGGCTATTTGAATACCCTCTTTGGTGAAATGACTGTTCAAAGAGAACAGTGACTGCCTCTTCCCAGAGCCCTTCCTCCCCCTGCCACATACCCATGCACACAGACTCAAATGTGTAGAGACAATGTCACGTACAATATCAGCAAATTCAATGTCCTGAAGCCCTCCCAGATCAACAGGCCCTGTACTAATTAATTGCTGGCTTTGAATTTTAAGAAACTTGCTTTATTAAATCCACCAATGCCAGTCATGATTCACCTCCCAAAGAAGACATTATTTCAATCTTACATGAGATTAAAAACAAATTGTTCAAGGAATTGAACTCTCATGCTCACATCACATGACTTCCTTCAGCTGGTTTTATAATCCATTCATATAAAAAACAAACAAACTAGAAACTTAAAAAAAGACCTCCAAAAGAATAATTAAAAAAAAATCTTCAGCTTAAAAACAAATAGCAGAACAAACATGTCAGTAAGTAGCATGCACACACACGCATAAGAACAGCAGTAAAACCAGGACAAATCTATGGGCTCGACTTTATGACACAAAGATCAAAACCCCGTATGTCACAGTCAGACTCTGGTAAGAAGTCTTCCAGGGCTTTCAGCAGGGATGGAAAGTACCAGATCACGCCTAGAACTAGAAGCTTTCTTTTCCTTTGGGACACTAGACAAAAAAATATCGAGCTCAGTGATGTCTATTTTCACCAACATCAGAATTCTAAATTTTCTGATTAAACTGACAAATATCTGAGATACGACTGGTTCACAGTCTCTTATCCAGAACCACTGGAGGCAGGACTTTTCAGATTTTAGAAAGGAAATCTATTGCACATATCCTATAATGGGTAATAGCCCCCAGGTGGGGTCTGGAGGTACACCCAATCATCAAATACTTTAAAATCTCTGCAACACATAAATGACTACTCTCCCTAAGTGGGATGAAAAAGCCTGTAAACACACACAGGTCAGTTCAGGACAAGTTTTGCCACCTAATGAGCGAGAAAACCTTTAAATTTTCAGAGTTCTTAGTATTTGGGAATTGCATATGAGGTTGTGGACTTCTAGCATGTTTTCTGGGGAGAAGGGACTAAGTTAAATATGACTAGGGTCTGGTTCTCAAGGAGCTTATAATCAAGTAAAGGCACGTATACCAACAGCTCTCAACAAGACAACAGTCATGAGAAGCTGAGAGCCATGTGTTCAGCTTCAAGTATCGGTATCTCAAATGGGGAAACTGCTGCCCCAGCCAGACTCATGAGCCTTCTTGGAGGCTTTGTAAGATGTTCTAGGACTTTGACCTAAGAAATGGGAGTAGGGAGAGAGGAAATACTTGCTAAGTTCTCAAGCAACGTTTCCCAACCATTCCTGATGATAAAAATTACGTGGGGCATGTGTTGATTCTCTACCTTCCCAGGCCCCTTCCCTGGGGACCTGAAGCAACAGGTCTGAGGTGGGACCAAGAATACACCTGCTAAATAAGCACCCTGGGTGATTCTCAAGATCGGGGAAGCGTAAGAAAACACCCGTCTAGGTCAGTGGTTCTCACCCTTGAGCCTGCAGAAGCAGCAGCATCCAGAGCATCTCTAACAGGTTCCCTGGTGATGCTGATGCCTGCCACTGGTCCAGGACCACACTATGAGAATTGCTGGCCTAGGGAATATCCAAACCTGTTGCCATCGAGTCGATTCAGACTCATAGTGACCCTATAGGACAGAGGAGAACTGCTCTACAGGGTTTCCAAGGAGGGGCTGTTGGATTCGAACTGCTGACCTTTCGGTTTGTAGCCCAGCTCTTAATCGCTGCGCCACCAGGGCTCTGGTATAGGGAATGGTATTAGTTAAAGTTTAATGCTAGGAAGGAGCAAGACAACTGTGGGAACCTGGAAAGGGAAACTGGGTGGTAGTGGTGTTGGGGTAGGTATGCTATGGGATCCATTTAGACTAGAAATTGAGTTCTGGGTCAGATTCTGAGTATGGGGGACTAGCAGTGAGGGATGAAATACATACAAGGCTCGTCATTTATTCAAGAACTATGAACTGAGTATCTGCTGCGTGCCAGGCAGCAGGGATCAGCAGTGCCATCACAGAGCTTACTACAGTCGACACCAGTGGTTCCCAGCTGGGGTAATTTTGGTTGTCACAACTGGAGGGGGTGGTGCTACATGCATTCAGTGGGCAGAGGCTAGGAACGCTGCTAAACTTCCCACAACAGACACAGGACAGTCCCCACAACACAGAATTATCTGGCCCCAGATGTCAACAATGCCAAGGTGGAGAAGCCCTCCTACACTTCCATTCAGGCAAGGAAACGAAACACAACGGATACGTCGCTGTTCGTCCACTCCAATCCAATGCCTTCCTTTAGTAAGAAGCTGGCTTTAATCCCAAATCCCAACAACTGCCTTTGGTCTTGGTTGCTGCTGTGAATTTGACTTTCAAATTATTTCACAAGTATTAATTATGACACCATTTACTTTCTCACTTTATAAATAGAAATGTTTTTTAAAAAGAAGAAATCAAAACCTGACAAGCCAAGCCTTTCCACTCCCCACTGTGGCTCAGAGGCCGGGATGCTGCTGTTCTCAAAGGCACAGTCTTCTGCTCAGATGAGAAGCTCTGAGAGTCTCTGGAAGAAAGGAAACCTACCAGGACAACAAAAGAGTTAACTTTCTCCTCCAAGGGGACTGTATTTGAAATCCAGTTCTTAAGCAACATGGGCGGCTGGGCACCCTCTGGGGAAGGCCTGCACTCTGAATCCAGACAGCAAGGTCTGTGTCATGGGCATCTGACAAAAGGTGCTTGACAAAAGGGACCCCAGGGACATCAAGCATGAGGCCTCAGGACACATCAGGTGTGGAAAACACTGAAGAGGTGGGTAGAAAACCTGTAACAAATTGGATGTGCCCCAAATCCCAGGCCCTAGAATGCAAGAGCTTTGGGGAGGATAAATGAGCAAAAACACCCCACCTGCAAAAAATGATAAGAGAGTTCCCAGGTGTATATTATGGGGCTAAGGAAAACCAACAAGAGGAAGTTGACTGGTTTTTTTTCTTATTTAAACATGTGGTGGGAAAGTAAAGATTAATACAGACTGAGGAGGTAGGAAGGTGCCCAGCTCTCCATCAGCCTGAGATGACAGACCCAGTGAGCACAGTGAACAGGAAACGGGATTTCTCCCGAGCTGCAGCTGTAAGGTGTCATAATAACCCCTTTCTTTGAGTGGCTACTGCTTTCTTACTCACTGAGGTCTGTCTTCAAATTGTAGACTGCTGGACACTTTGCTTTTTAAAAATTTTATCAGTAAGAATGAGACATCCTACTCTTGAATGAAGGAACTAAGTCACTTTGACCTAGAAAAGCAGCCCCGATTTCCAGCCAAAGCGCGGAGGCCAAGTGTAGTGCAAGATTTCTGGATACAACGTGGTATATATACCTTAACTTGGTAGTTTCCAAAGAAACAGGATCTGGGGCCACTTGGCAGTCGAGACCTAAGGTTCACCCCTTGATACGCAGCCCTGCGTTGCTTTGAGCCTATCAAAACACTGCTTGATTGAAATGTCACCGAATTCCTACTTTCCTCAAGACTCAGGACCAGTCTTCTGTTCGGTGAGACACCCCACGAGTTGTCTGGCATGCAGTCTCCTTTGCTGCAAGGAGCCAGCAAACCTGACTTTGTCAGACTACACGTTTGTCCCTGGTGGTCTTAGGCTGACTGGGCAAGGACAGTGGTGAGAAAGAATAAAGGGTCTGTCCAGCCCCAAGTGAATGTTGGCAACCACTGCTAACCACTTGGAAACCTGAAAGAGGCTCAAGTCTTACATGAACAGATGTGTCCTTTTCCTCCTGTCAACTGTAAGCATGGGAAAGGGGCTCCACAGCCAATGTGTGCTTTTAAAAGACTTTGTCCAATATGCAGCTGCTGTTGTCAGCTGCTGACGAGTCAGCCCCCGGGCTCATGGCAACCCCGTGCACAATGGCACAAAATGTTGTCCGGTTCTATGTCATCCCCATGAAACATTGTGGATCAGACTGTTGTAATCCATAGGGTTTTCACTGGCTGATTGTCAAGGAAGATCGCTAGACCTTTCTCCCCAGTCTGTCTTAGTCTGGGAGCTCCACTGAAACCTGTTCAGCATCACAGCAACATGGAAGCCTCCGCTGACAGGGACATGGCTGTGCATGAGGTGTGTTGGCTGAGAATTGAGCCCAGGTCTCCCTCATGGGAGGCAAAAATTCTACCACTGAACCACCACTTCTACCCTCTGCAATATAAAAAAAAATATAGAGCCCAATAAATCATAAATCATTTACAATTATCTACTTATTCAACCACCATTTATTATGTGTCCATGGTACTTTTCTAGACTGTACTGGCGGGGATGTAGAGAAGATGAAGCCTCCCCCATATAAGGGAAAAGTGATCTAACTATAACAACAAAGCACCATGTGTCACTATTATAGAGGACAATCCTCAAGAAGCAAGTCAATGGACAAACTGATCACACAGGTGGTCCCCGGGCCCATTATGCAGTGAGGTGAGGTGAGGCACGGAAAGCTTAGCCTTACGCCACAGTCACAATGCATTCGGAAGCCTGGTATGCCCTCGTACAAATTCCGTCAAGGATGTTTTTTTCCCCCAATCCACCTGCTTAACTTCTGAATCTATAAGTCTAAACTATTTGTTCAGAAAGATGTTAAACAGCCTTTTCTTCGGGCTAGTTTTCTATCCTGCCGAGGCCACAAATCTGCATCAATTGCAATAAAAAGAGGGAAACTCCAGATGTGGTGAGCTGGAGGAACCTCAGGGCACTTCATTATGAATCTTTAGACAATTTTCCTCTTGTTATGAAAATTATAGCAATCTGTTCCCTGGTGTGTGTTTCAGATGAATTTCAGTATCATAACGGCTTTCTTTTTTTGGGGGGTGGATAATGTTGTTTAAATAAATCCTGATCAGTTGCATTTCACTTTCACTCAGAAAATACTAACTCACTTCCACACATTTTGATTAGCCAGAACTCTTTATCCTGCCGTGAGCTTGCATTTGAGCATGCTAAGGAGACAGCTGAGCAGGGAGGAGCTTCCCTCCTCTGTATTGCTGGGCCGACTTTGTCCCAGGTTGTCTTCCAACGAGAAGGAAGAAGGAAGGCAGCTGCTCTAGCTGGTCAGCACTGTTTCCTTCCACCTGAACCCAGTGTTGTGTCAAAATCCCGAAGCAGCAACATGTTCCAGATGGAAGGGGCTTCTTAGTGGACTGTGGTGTTTTATGGAAATCATGGAAGAGCAATGACTCCAGACTTTGCTCTTTATAGAAAGAGTAAGTAAGGTAGGATTAAACTCAGAAATTCTTGCCCTCGGGTCCATGAAGTATGTGTATTAATAAACACTCTTCCAGGCATTTCTGACAATTATTATATACAGTGATAACTCTCCTTTGGGGCCTGCTACCCATTTACATGCGTATTTACATCCAAACCCAATGACATCTATACTCAATGACGTCTACAGTCAATGACGTCTATACCCAATGACACTGCCTCCTGTTCCTACCTAATTGTATCCATCTTCCCTTTGCCTCTCCCATCCAGCTGCTCAATTCTTTGAGTACAGAAACCTTTCATTCTGAATGTTAAAGCTTTTAGAATTAAATTAGAGGATGAAGCTACTGGGAGAAATCTCAGGGGTTATCTCCAGTACAACCCTCTGACTTCACAGGCAATGAGGAAGAAAGTCAGAGAAACGAAACTATTTGCCCAAGGTTACATGGCTAGCTAATAACAAAACTTGTTCTAGAACCCATGCTTCTGATCTCAGGCCAAAACATACTACCCAGCTTTTGTAAAACCACACTCCCCATTAGCCCTGCGCCCAACTATGATGCTTATAGAGAGTCAGGTGCATAGATGTAATTAATGGATACATATAGGGCTGAACAAGGTTGGGGTTAGAGCCAGAATTATCCCACATGCTTAAGGGAGCTGAGCATTTGGAAACATGTTAATTTCCAGGCCCAGGGAATCCACATTAGATCCCAGAATTACTCTAAATCTACACTGCCCAATATGGTAGCTACTTGGCACCCATGGTTCCTGAGCGCTTGA
The DNA here is from genome assembly GCF_030014295.1 of Loxodonta africana. Lineage (NCBI taxonomy): Eukaryota > Metazoa > Chordata > Mammalia > Proboscidea > Elephantidae > Loxodonta > Loxodonta africana. The sequence continues at coordinate 21,228,275 of NC_087369.1, forward strand.
AATGGGGCTAATCCAAAATGAGACGTGTTATTAAAAGAAAGAAAGAAAAATATCTCATTTAATTAAAAAACCAATTGCCTTCGAGTTGATTCTGATCCACAGTGACTCTATAGGACAGAGCATAACCGCTCCACAGGGTTTTCAAGGAGCGGCTCGTAGATTCAAACTGCCAACCTTTTAGTTTGCAGCCAAACTCTTAACCACTGTGTCAACATTTAATAGTTGTTTTATATTGATCACATGTTGAAATGATAATATTTTGGATATCGTTATTGTGTTAAGTCGATTCCGACTCATAGTGACCCTATAGGACAGAGAAGGACTACCCCATAGGGTTTCCAAAGAGTGGCTGGTAGATTCAAACTGCTGACCTTTTGGTTAGCGGCCAAGCTCTTAACCACTGTAACACCAGGGCTCCTTATTTTAGATATACTGAGTTAAATAAGATATATTATTAAAAGTACTCTCACCTGTTTTTCCTTTTTAATTTGGCTTAATAGAACATTTTAAATTACATACATGCCTGGCATAATATTTCTCTTGGAGAGGGTTGTTTTAAAACGCAGCTAACCCTCCTACCCTACCCACCACCCAATCCTTGCAAAAAGACTCGAGTTTCCTGCCGGCAGGACATGCTCTTATCCTAAAGTCAGTCCCTGAGCCCGAAGGATTGGTTACTTATCCCTCCCCTGCTGCCTGTCCTGTTCTGTGCCGCGTGCTAGAAGCCACACTCAGGCCCCGTCCTGCTCAGCTCCCCCCAACAGCAACTCACAATGACCCAAGTGCCTATTTACCCTGGATAGAGTTGACCAGCCTACAGAGAATTTCTATTTCACTTCTATTGAAACTCCCATACATAACAAAAATTTTCTTCGCTTCTCAGACAATTTTTCCTGAAAATCAAGAATCAAGTTGATAAAGGCCAATGGTTGCACACATGTCACAAAGGCAGCATGTCTTAGGGACCACATTCTAATTATCTTTGAGGGTTGATATGCTTTCTCCTTTTCCTGTCTACTCCCCACTCCAGCAGTCCATGCAACTTCTTAACAACGTTGATCATTTATAAAGTTGTTAACAACCACAACTACAGAATGAGCATTTGAATGGAAGAAGGCAAAGAAATGCTACTGTCCAATGAGAGAAATGTTTTCAGAAGCGGTTTAACTTTTAATTCTTAAAAACAAGCACACACATACATTTTTAGGACTCTTCAAGAATCTTGAAGATTCTGGTGCCTAAATGTAGGTTTAGCATGATAACCATATGATCCACATGAAAACGCAGGTCTGGTTTCTCCTTAAGAACACTTGTAAGTTCAGAACAATGGTTCTCAAAGTCTGATTCTGAGACCAGCAGCAGCACCAGGGAACTTGTTAGAAAAGCAAATTTTCAGGTTCCCCTCCAGACCTACTGACTCAGAAGCTCTAGATATGGGGCCCAGAAATCTGTATTTTTTAAACAAGCCCTCCAAGTGATCCTGATACACACTCAAGCTTTAGAACCACGAGACTAGAGCATTAGATTAGTGGGATTCCTGCCTATTATTCTGAGTCTGTGCAGTATGGTGAATTACTTAGTATGGCCTTTCTTGCCACAGTCTTGTAACTTCCACCCAGGTGACTGGGCAAGGCTGTGCAAAAAAGATAATTGAGGCCCACCAAGGGGACTGGTCGGTTTTGCCTTGAAAGAGAGCCAGTTCCACAACAGAAAGGAGAGTCCACCACCACCACGGAAGGAGAGACCAGAAGGAGGCGGCAGAGTGGGCTTCCCAGCCCACAGAGCGAGAAAGCTGAGTGTCTTTGGGCAGAGCCTGAGGGCCAGGGAGAAGCCTATGTCTGACCCACGAATTTGTGGCTTGCCAGCCTCCACAACCACATGAGCCGTTTCCTTTATCCAGTTCGTGAGTTCTGTGAGACATCGCATCGAATTAGGGAACCCAAAGACAGGAGGGAGAGCGCTGCAGGGAGGGAGGGAGTAGCTGATGTTAGAGATGATGGAGCAGTACAGCAGCTTGGAAAAGTTGGATATATGGGACATCTTTAACCTCTGCCTCATAGGAACCAGCTTTGTGCTGATCCTTACAAAATAAATGATTCGTTTAGTCTGAATGTACCATTAACAGATGGAATGCACACAGACCTCATCGTAACCTTAACCATTAAGACAGAGCTCCAGCCTCTGCATTGACCATCCATGAATTTATCTAAGCCACCTGAACCACCATTTTTAGCCTGGCAAGTCACATAAAGTCATTTTTATATGCCTGCGGCAGAACTCCCTCTCGTCTGCTTTTAAAACTACCTATTTTGCGGTACAAAAGGAGCTTCTGGTGTATTATTCCACGGTTAATTGAACAAGTCTATCCTTGCCCTTATACTGACCATAATTCTACATGTATTAGATATCTTTCCTTGTTCTCTGGCTTTCCAAGCTAGACTGGCAGTCTGTCCACATTATCCTCATATGGAAATCTGAAGCTGAAGAAAATAAAATAAAACTGCTAAAAGAAACTTGAAGTATTTGTTCTAGGAACAGACGTCCTGAAGTATATGCAGAGTGACCCAGTCATTGGAAGAATGATTAAAGCAATTGTAGGGCTGCCAGATTCAGCAAATACAAATACAGGGCACCCAGTTAAATTTGAATTTCAGATAAACAACAAATTATTACATGGGTCATACTTATACCAAAAAATTATTCATTGTTTTTCTGAAACGAAAATTTAACTGGGTATCCTGTATTTTCTCTGGCAACTGTAGAACTGGGAAAACTAAACTTTGAGAAGGTTTTAGGGAGGCAACTGGCCTCAAATATTTAAAAGGCTGTTATGAGAAAAATGGGCCAATATTAACCCAGAGAACAGAATCCATGGGTAAAAATTACAGGAAGAGGATATTTGGCTCAATTAAAAAACCCACTGCCATCAAGTCAATTCTGATTCATAGTGACCCTACAGGACAGAGTAGAACCGCCCCACAGGGTTTCCAAGGAGAGGCTGGTGGATTAGAACTGCCAACCTTTTGGTTAGCAACTGTAGCTCCTAGCCACTGTGCCACCAGGACCTCAATAGAAGAAAGAAATTTATAAAAAGTTTGAGTCATCCCAAGAGTTGCCTTGGTAATCTCACGGGCAAGGACTTCCTTATCTCTGGAGACAGTGACGCAGACATGTGTTGAGGATGCTTGGGGAAGTTGAGTCAGTAGGGTTGGCTGAGTGGTTAGGCTAAAAGATGTACAAGGCCTCTCTGACCTGAAGGCCTATAAAGTCTAAATTGCTTTAGCTACCACTCTAGAATTCTGCTGCCCCTTGAACTATGCAAAGTAGTCTATATGGATAAACTAGCTCTATACACGGGTTGATCCACAATGAACAACCATGGAAGCAGCAGTTAAGAAATGAAACAACACATTGCATTGGGCAAATCTGCTGCAAAAGACCTTGTTTAAGTGTTAAAAAGCAAAGATGTCACCTTGAGGACTAAGGTGCACCTGACCAAGGCCATGGTATTTTCAGTGGCCTTGTATGCATGTGAAAGCTGGACAATGAATAAGGAAGACTGAAGAAGAATTGATGCATTTAAATTATGATGTTGGTGAAGAATACTGAATATACCACGGGCTGCCAGACAAATGAACAATTCTGTCTTGGAAGAAGTAGAGCCAGAATGCTCCTTAAAAGCAAGGGTAGCAAAATTATGTCTTATATACTTAGGACATGTTATCAGGAGGGATCAGTCCCTGGAGAAGGACATCACACTTGGTAAAGCAGAAGGTCAGCGAAAAAGAGGAAGATCCTCCATGGGATAGACTGACACAGTGGCTGCAACAATGGGCTCAAGTATAACAACAATTGTGAATATGGTGCAGGACTGAGCAGTGTTTCGTTCTGTTGTACACAGGGTGTTATGAGTCAGAACTGACTCAATGGCACCTAACAACAACAACATACATGGCAGGAAAGAACCATGTTCCACAAAGGAAAAAAAAGGTTGAGGGGGCTCTGAATCTAACTTGTGCTGGTCTTACTGGTAGGGTTCTAACTAAAAACTTTTCTGTGTGCTTTTATGTGTTTGAAAAAGCTAGTGGTTAAGAGCTCGGCTGCTAACCGAAAAGTCAGCAGTTTGAATCCATCAGTCACTCCTTGGAAACCCTATGGGGCAGTTCTACTCTGTCCTATAGGGTCACTATGAGTTGGAATAGACTCAACGGCAACAGGTTTGGTTTTGGTTTATCAAGATTATGGATGGATTTGTCCAAAAGCATCTCAATGATTAGAAAACCCTTAATTGCTTTCGAATGTAAAATGGATATAAAGAAGGAAACTTACTCTTTGCCCTGCTGTCCATTTCTGTTTTTGACGACTCTTGAGTTGCTGTAGTTGGAGGTAACTTCTTCCCAATAGTCTGGGGGGAAAAAAGATGATGTTACTTATGAAGATGATTCTCTCCATTAAGCCAAGGACTAAAACCAAGATCATAAAGACGAGATGCTCAAGACAGGCTGTGAAAACCAGCCACTTGAGTTTTTTCACTGCTCTGCGTATTGGCTGACAATCTTTAATAGGTCTGAACCTCAATGACAAACAAGTGGGAAAACTTAGTTAAAAAGAGCTTTATCCTTGTTAGCACGCAGTACCTTTTCTTCCTTGATGTTTTTATTAAAAGGTTCACTATTTTTAGCTGAGAAAATAGGCACACTTCCCTCATTTTATGAGAAGCTGTGGGTTGACTAACTTAAGTAGGTACAGTGTAGCTGGGTCTCAGAAGTAGATGCAGAGTGGAAGGATGGTCATAGAGGGAAGAAATAAAAAGACAGAAGGATGGAAGGCCAGAAGGACAGACGGACAAAAGGGCAGGTAGAAAGATAGGCAGAAGCCAGGGTGTCCAGGGCAACTGTGCCTTATTGAGCCATTCTCTAGCCATCTAAGATTCAGTCCAATTCACAGCTTCTAAGTAACTGTACTCATGGCCTCTTGGCCAGGTCCATCCGCCCCAAAGGTAAAAACAAACAGGACTGGCAGTTCCCTTTCTACCAGTCTTTTAACACTCCACGGCTTTGGAAAAGTCCAACTCCTCAGACCCTAGGCTTCTCTTTACTGGTTAAAAAAGAGAAAGAGTATGAGTTTGTTTTGAGTTGATTTTCTTTCCTCCATTTGAAGCTAATCCCAGCATCATCCACTATTTAGGAGCCATCCTAGAGACGTTCCTGAAAACACAGCCAACTCAGCAGCTCAAAATACAATGATGGTTCCAAAGGTGAGATCTGTTCCCACTTCTCTCCTTTGCCACCACATCTGTGTAATCATAATTAAAGTCTGAGGAAAATGTCTACTGATACCAGGGGCGCAGCTGTCAAAACCATACGTAGCTGGGTCAGTTGGCCTGCCCAACAATGAGAGGTTTCCCCAGTGAGAAATCTAGCCCCTGGGAAAATCAAACGTATCTGCCTTGAACACATGAAGAAGGATGAAGCATAGAATTCAAGCACTGGCATGGCGGAACTGGTCCACAGATAAGACTGATTCACTACTGTTTTTCATTTGAAAAAGTTCCTCACGCTTCAAATGTAGAAACTAACATTAAATATGAATAAATCACAGAAAGAGGATAAGATAAATCAAATCCTCAGCCCTTCATGAATTTTTAAAGACATTCGTGACAGAAAGCCTTTACGTTTTACACGGCGACATTTTTATTTAGCGCCAGAGGGCTTTCTATATTGGATAAAAAATGAAACTCAAAGTAACATTCCATCCCCCCCATCGCTGCTAAGGACTCAAACTAATAACATTTTATGATTCCAAGGAGACATCAGGGAGGAAAAAAACTTGATGTTATTCTGCCATAAGGTCAAATTTGATGAAAAGCTGTTCTTAGGACTATCTTGAAAAATCAGGTATTGACACTAAAAATAGAAGTGCTCAAAGTATCACTCACATTCCTTTTTCTACTTCTACCAGTATCCCCAACCATCCCTGCCAATCTCTTTGTTCTTCCCTTTTGGGGACCAGAAGAAAGCATCACCATTGTTAACACAGAGCCCTGGTGGCGTAGTGGTTAAGAGCTACAGCTGCTAATCAAAAGGTCAGCAGTTCACAACCACCAGCCGCTCCTTGAAACCCTATGGGGCAGTTCTACTCTGTCCTGTAGGATTGCTATGAGTTGGAATTGACTCAATGGCAATGAGTGCTTTTTTTTTTTTAATTGCTAACATACTAGGAAGAAGAAAACAAAAACCTCATGTACTTCGGTGATGACTGACAGTGGGTAAGAGTCACCAGGAAATGCAATAGGGTTTTAATGGGTATCCCCAAGCCGAAGTCTGTCTGCTTTCCTGAAGGAAATTAGCCAACGATTTGAGCCTTACACCCTGCCCTCCTTTAGAGAAACCTCTGCAGGTCGTGTATTCTTACAATTGCCCCTTATATGGTAACAAAGTGCTGCTTGTCATCTCCGTTGTCCCAGCTACTAATCCATTCAAGCTAAGGGACAGCAAGAAAAACCACCTCTGTAAAGGGAAATGAAGTCCTGATACATAGTACAACATGGCTGAACCTTGAAAACATGATGCTGAGTGAAATCAGTCAGTCATAAAAGGACAAATACCGTATGATCCCACTTACAGGAAATATCTAGAATAGGCAAACGTACGTATAGAGACCAAAGTTCATTAGTGGTTGTTGGGGGTTAGGGGGCAGGAGGGAGATGGAAAGGGGGAGTCACTGCTCAGGAGGCACTCAATTTCTATTAAGGGTGGTGGGATAATCTGGAAATGGATAGTGGTGATGGCTGTACAGCGTGATGAATGTAATTAATGTCACTGAATCATACACTTAAAAAACTGAAATGGCAAATGTTTTATTATATTCATTTTTACCACAATTAAAAAAAAAGGAAGGCCACCTGTTAAATACACTCACTTCTATTCAGGAAGACATGAGAAAGCAAAGCTTAAACCTTTTTTTTTCTCACTATTTCAGAAAACACACCATACTGGCTTCTATGTGGATCCTAGCAACAGGGGTGGTGGTGGAGCTGGTACCACACCCATCTTCCAGGAGTGCTGGGACCCTAATTCCTTCCTTCTTTTTCAGTGGGCCACGATGAAAAGAATAGAAGTCAAAAACATCATGCTAAAGGAAAGAAGCCAGACACAAAAGGTTACACACTGCATGATTCCATTTATATGAACTGTCCAGAATAGTGAAATCCATAGATGAAGAGAGCAGACTGGTAGCTGCCAGGGGCTGGGGGCGAGGGGGTAAGGGGAAGTAACTGCTTAATGGGTGTGGGGCTTCCTCTTGGGGTTATGAAATCAGATAGTTTTGAAACTAGACAAAGGTGGTGGTGCACATCTTTGTCAATGTACTACATGTCACTGAACTGGTCATTTTCAAATGACTAATTTTAATGTCATGTGAATTTTATTCAATTAAAAAAAAAGAATAGAGGGCTGCCTGTTTCTCCCCTCCCAGCCTAGCCCTCCAGGTGCTCCTGAGACAGAAACTGTTTGGGTGTGTCTCTCTTATCTAGGACCTAGACCTAGAGCAGTGTGGTCCCTGGTCTGGCAGCACCAGCAGCATCCGGGAACTTGTTAGAGATGCAAATTTCCAGGCCCCACCCCAGACCGACTGAATCAGAAACTCTGGGGGTGGTGCCCAGCAGTCTCTGTTTGAACACACCCTCTGTCTGATTCTGGGGCACACTCAAGTTTGAGAATCACTGGCCTAGATCACAGCAGGTATTCCACTACACCAAAAGCCAAATCCTTAGCCATCAAGTCGATTCCGACTCATAGTGACCCTACAGGTCAAAGTAGAACGGTCCCATAAAGTTTCCAAGGAGTGGCTAGTGGATTTGAACTGCCGATCTTTTGGTTAGCAGATGAGCTCTTAACCACTGTGCAACCAGGGCTCCGAGGTATTCCACTAGTATTAATCAAATACCTTTTCCCGGATTAAAACTTGGGTGCCTATTCTCATACCCAGATAAATTATGAAACATCTTTTCACTCTTCTTTCTCTCTTCTCTCCCTCCTCCTACCTTCTCTGTTCTCACTAGTGTAGAAACTTGTCACTGCTCCTCAATGAGTCAGTTCAGAGAGAAGCTTCAGTTTATAAGAGCAGACAATGGGACAACATTGCTGAGGAAAATAAAAGGGCTGCACAGGGTGGCCACTGAGACCCTTCACTAGCCAAGTGCTAAAAAGATGGGTGGGTGGGTAAATGGGTGGATGGATAAATGGTTTTGAATCCAAAATGGAAGGCTGTATTTAGCCTTTCTGGGCTCAGACCATCCTGAAAACCACATGGGCAGATTCCCATGACTACAGTGACCTTCGGAAACCCTGGTGGCGTAGTGGTTAAGTGCTACAGCTGCTAACCAAAAGGTCAGCAGTTCGAATCCACCAGGCACTCCTTGGAAACTCCATGGGGTAGTCCTACTCTGTCCTATAGGGTCGCTATGAGTCGGAATTGATTTGATGGCAAGGGTTTTTTTTTTTTTTTTAAATAGTAACCTTCAGAGACGGCCACATCCTGCTGTTCCTTGCGGGGGGGCGGGGTCCTGATTACTGGCATTTGAGGCAGGACTTCTTTTCATTGTAGAAGACTGTCACACACACTTAAGGACCTTTAGCAACCTTGGCCGCTGCCTGCTAAAAGCATGTAGTGCTTCCTAGCTTTGTGTCTACCTCAACCTCCCTCACCCCTTTCCTAAGACTTCCCAGGCAAGGACTTCTCACCCCTGTGCAGTAGAAGCTTGCCCTTCCTCTGGATGCAAGAACAAACACCAAGGCGATGAATTACTGCTCTCCCACCAGCCTGCCAATGCCCTCTACCTCTGAACACATCTTTAATCCACTGGGCTCAAAATGAACAGAAGCCCACATTTTAAAGGGTATGCATCATGAAAGCAAGGCACACACACAGTACACACACAGTCATATAGATCAAGTGTAACTGAATGCCAGCTACTATTCAGGCCAAAGGGGACAGAAAAACCAGAAGTCACATCTGTATGCCTTTCATCCACCTGGCAGGCAGCAAAGAAAGACGTTTGCCTTGCGATGGCTGTGGAAGCAGATTCAACATCTCCACTCCTGGTGTCCTGGGCAGAGGACCAAGTTCCCGCACTCCTGCATGCCAGATACAAGGTGACTTATCCAGGACAAACACCATCCATGCCTTAGGGGCTGTGCTCATGCTGCATAGGACACAGCTCAACCACCTTCTAAAAGATCTGCAGACAGGCCCATTTGCCATATGCCTTCTAAAGCAACACACTTGGGCTCCTCTCCACAGCTCGGCCCAACACTTCCTCTTCCCTTCTTCACTGTGACTTGAGTTCCTAGTCCACACATCCACATTAGTCTGGTCGTCTTGGCTCCCTCTGGGAGTGAATGCACACATGGATGGATGTACACATAGATGGACAGATAGAGCCAAAAGCTCTACAAGCAGACCACTGCTATTGACCTCCTTTGGCACACAGGAATCACCAGGATGCTACCAACCTCCATTTAAAACTGATTATCATTATTATTATTATTCTCTTTTTTTTACAAATAATTCAGAAAATATATTACTTTGAACATTTACTAACAAAAGTTCCTCTCCCTTTAGCTCTTGCCAAACATACTAAACGAACTTTTGGGGAGTTTTGATATAGAATGGGAACATCCTATACACTATCTCTACAAGTTCTGGTGATACAGTTACTCAGCATTGGTACAGATAGCTACCATATGATTTCAGTAAGCGGAGCAAGTAATTTTTTTTCTTTTTCTGTGCCAAAATGAAGAAACCAATGCTTACAGGAAAGAAAATCACCAGATTCCAGGTCAGTGGAATCCAAGTCCCTAATGACTAATGTATGTGTTTCTATTTGTGACTACCAGAGCACGAGCCCAGGATCCTGCGCAAAGCAGTGGTATAAAAATCACTCCTCTGACTTTACTCTAATTCAAATGCAAATGCCTTTGAGGGTAAAAAGCCCTACTTATAGGGCAATTCTAAGGAGAAGAAAGTTTATGCCTTATCTCTGAGAGTCTCCTCTCCAGGAATACCACACACAACCCATATCACAAAAGCAACCAGGATCAATGGGGAGGAGGACCAGAGAGAGGACTCCCTGCCTTCTAGTAGCTAGGGAAGCCCTCCTGTCAGCAGGCCAGGCTTTTTGACAAGTAATCTAGAAGAAGGTGATGGCTGAGAAGTTATATGTAGACATTACTCAAGTGTTCTCACAAAGCCAAACACAAGAGGTAAATTTTAAAACAGCCAGAAAAACACAAAATAAAGGATGGCTTTTGGAAGGCATTTCTTTTACAAGGCTAGCATCTGACAGTTCTCCTTGCCTTTCTGTTCAGTATAGATTTGTTAGTGAAAAAAAAAAAAAAAATATATATATATATATATATATATTGGCGTGAGATAGGAAAGCAGAAGAAAAGCTAGGAGGAAGCTGCACACTATCCCAAACACTGAAACCGCAATACATGGGGTTCTCCAAACTGGCGTCTTGAGGCTGGCCAACAGTTCAGAGTGGTTATTCCAAATCCTGGTCATACAGAGGATATGGAGAGATAGATGCAGAAGACAGTGATGGGAGGAGGGACAAAACAGTATCTACACAAGACCATAGCCATATCGTTCAGTTTTCTTTTACCACCAAAAGTCACGAAGACACACAAACTGTGTATTAAAACTCACTGCAAACTTTTTATATTTATTTTTGCCAGAAGCACTTAAAAACATGCTGCCTTCACAAATGCCTACGACTGGTGGCATTATGAAAAGTATTCTTGGCTCTCAGCAGGGAGCAGTAGGAGCAGAGCAGAAGCCCCACTCGCCAGCTCATGTCACAGCCAGAAGAGAAATAGCACAAAGGAACATCTTTACAATGGAGCGCCTTGTGCACGCCTAATGGAAGGCTTGTCTACGCACTGTGAAATTTACATTAGCAACTGACAATTCTCCCACATTTGGCCCAGCTTAAACTATTTGCTATCAACAGAAGGTATGTCAGAGCAAAGCACAACTCAAAATCCTAAAATAAAATGCATGGTCCAGCACAAGAAACACATTTGTAGTTTCATTCCAGAGACAGGAGTTACCTTTAAATACCTCACATACCACTGTACCAATTCCAACTTCCCCCCAGAGGCATGCTTTAGAGTCTATTTTAAATCTTGGCTATAAGAAAAATAAAATTTAAAAAGCAATTTTCTGATTATGAAATCGGGCACAATTTTTTATTTTTATTATTGGGCACTTGTTTATTTCCCTGATTGTCCCAGAAAAGTCAGAGAGATGATTTAAAATTATATTAAACTTCTTGGTCCAACCACAGTTAAAGGCCTTGATAGATTTGTAGCTGCTTTAGAAGCATTTGCCAACTATTAGTTGTAATATAGTTATTAGAAGTTTAACTGCCTTTCTCCCACTTTCTCTTCAGAAATAGTGTCCGCCTTAAGAGCCGGACCCAGATGTTCTTTTTTCTCTTATTCCCACAAAGTGAGGGGTCAGTAAATGTTGGTGGAATGGAGCACAGTTTTAGGATACCATCCATTCACCCCTTGGCCTAACATTAGCATCCTACCACACAACAGGTAAGATGACAGAAGATTCCTCTTAGGCAAATCTGAGTGCCTCTCTACCTCCTGGAATCTCACCATCGAAGTCACGGTTATACATCAGCTCTTCCCAACCTGGCCTCTGGGGACAGCACAATTGTCCAGGACGTCTTCCTACACCTCTTTTCCCCCTGCCTTACTTCCTTTTATTCCCACGCAGACACACCTCCAACCTCTTATAAATCACTGATAGCTATAAAGAAGCATCCAGTCCTAGCCATGTTTCCAGTGAACACCTCTCTGCACATGACTTCCAAAGACTCATACCAGCTTACTCCCTCATATTCTTTCAAGTTCCCTATCTATTATGATTAAAAGACCCTCACTTGGATCGGCCGTTATCACTCAGATGTATACATGTACACACACACACCATTCTCTTGTACTGAAATCATTTTCCAAAGTGTGTTCCCCAAGATGCTTCACGAACCAACCAACCTCCAAAACACCTAATCCTCTAATCTGGTAAATTTGAGAAACACTGAATACTTGGTCTAATCAATGCACAGTAGCACATTAAAGGCTATGAGAAGTCCTGTAGTTACTGTTTGACTTTATCTCAGTGTATTCCAAACTTCTCTCACTAAAGAACTCCTACCTCAGGTGATACCTATTAGCACATCACAAGGGTTAGTAGTCTTGAATAGGTGGGTGATCATCATCACCTACCCTTCCTAAAGTCTCTATTTTTGCTTATCCTCTCTGTCTCTCTGGCTCACAATTTAGAGCTTACTCTTGATTACCCTTTCACCGCACCTTTCCATATCTAACCCATCACCAAGGCCCTGCTCTCAGATTTTTCCCTTCCTCTTTGACCCCACAACCTGAACCCCAGCATGGAACCTTGTCACTATCATGGGGTTATTTCGATGGTTTTCTACACAAGGATCCTATTCCCAGATTCAATCTCCTTCATTTGATCTCCCAAAAGCCTCAACTTTTAATCACCCTCCACCATTACCCCTTACTAATACATCTACCAAAGCACTCAGTATATATACCACCTCCTCATGTCTGTTTATGTAAATTCCCGAAGTCCAGAAGAAGTTCAAGGCTTTATTTCCAATTGCCCCAACTTGCCATATCTCCCAACAGCTCTTATCTTCTGATTGTGCTTTCAAGACTAATTGTAAATTTTCTCTGAATACAAAACACCAGATCCATCTTAGATTCTTCCATTAGGTTTCCCAGGGTTTACTCTTTCAATTTGTCCAATAAAACGTTACTGTCTATCACAGGGTAACTATGAGTCAGAATCGACTCGATGCCAACGGATATCTAACATTCTACCGAACACATACATATGAGGTCTGTTTTATATTTGTATATCATACGCATGCTCACACAGATGTGTGTGTGTGTGTGTATTAGAAGAGAGGTGTATCTGAGAATCTGAGTCAAATTCTGTCATTATAACTTCTGCCAGGATCTGATTATTTGGTTCATTTGTTTGCTTTCTGAATACCTCTAGAGCCCATGCCCTAAAAAACTGGCAAGAACTATTTAATACATTCACAGGAAGGGTAGGATTTTTTCTCTCCGTTGAAACAAGATTAACTTTTTAAAGCTTTAGTAGGGGCTTCCACTCATGCTAGGGAAACACAGTGTTGAAGACAGAATCAAAACCTACTTACACGCTCAATGAGGCGGAGAATGTACATTCAGGCAACATTAAAATCATAGAAGGCAGCTCTCCAAATGTCTGACAACGTATGAAAATACTGTTTGTATTTTACCCTTGCCATTCCTGAGAGAGGAGCCTGCATACTATTTTGTTGTAGGATCACCTACCTGGTTCACAGAGGATGAACAAGCCAAAGTAAATTTCCATTTCATACTTCGTTTTGCCAAAATACAATTCGTCATTATGCTTTAAAAGACTGTTTTCCACTGTTATGATAAAAGGAAATCTTGAACTTCCTTCTACCAGGATTAGTTTTATCTTTTGATTAACAATGCTTTCCTTTTAGATCTATTTGGGGAATTTAAGAAGAGTCTGGGTAAGGGAGACAGAAGGCTAGTATAGCAGGAGGGAGTATTACGGGGCTAGCATGCTTTATACAAGTCGACCAAGTCCTAATTTTCCTATACAGCAGTGTGACATTGGACAACCCAAACAACCTTCTAAGATCCTTTCTAGATCTACAATATTTTGATTTATTTAATCGTGACATAGATCAGGCTGTTCCCCTTATCTGAGGATGGTACCTCCTCCCCCAGTAGAGTTGAATCTCATTTCCTTTAAAGTTCCTTTAAAGTCCAGTTGGCTGAATGAAGCAACTTTCAGGGATGTTCTGCACTGACATGCATCCCACACTTGTTTGTGACATTTTTACTTATATGAGATACTTTAGGGCAAAGCCACCTTTTATTCAGTTTTTCTTCACATCTCTAAAATGGAAGTCTGTGCCATTCATTCATTCGCCATTCTTTTCTAAAACTATCCTGAGCCTCAACTTATGCTAAATGCTAGGCGTACAAAGATGAGGCTGGCAGAGTACTGCGATCTTTCATGTCTTCAAAATTTAGCAGCAGAGACAGACTCATTAACAGATGATCACAGTGCAAAGGGATAAACACTAAAATAAAGATGAGTATGGAAGAGAAAAAAGTGGCCATTGACAATTCTACCTGGGGAAATAGGCCTCACAGCAATGATGGGAGTTGAGGTAAATTCTGAAGGATGAGTAGAAATGGTCAAGAATGATGGACAGGGTATTCTAGCCAAAGAAAAACAGGAGCAAAAGGAAGAATGGGCATTAGCTGTGCAGGGAAGGGGACTTGCAGGCACAGGAAGTGGGGGGCTCTCAGTGGGGGATGAAGGGAAGGAGAGTTACTTGGGCCAGGAGGTCAGAAAGGTAAGTTGGGGCTGATGTTATATGGTTTGGGCTTTATCTTAAAGGCAATTGGTAGTCATAAAAAGTAAGCAGAGGCAGGGCATGTTCAAAATCACGACTTTAAGGACAACGATCTGGTGGTAGTAATGTAAGGAATGAAAAAGAAAAGAAAGAGCACGTAAAAGTCAAGGAGACCAATTAGGAGGTTGATATAATAATCCACCCTCAGGAGTGAAACTAAGGATGTAGAAGACGGAAGAGGGTTGAGAAATATGTCAACTGCTTACCTATCCATATTTCATAGTCGCCACAGGGATAAATCATGATTGTGAACTTGTTTGAATATAGGTGGAAAAATCTTTTTAATTCCAAATTCTGTTATATTCTTGGGTCTACATATATGTATTCCCCATAGTTGCTCATTGCCAATTATGTGCAAAGAACAACATTAAATTTGACTTTGATTGTAGAGTCAAAAGACATAGATATGGTGGCTCAGGGAAGCGGCATGGAGACTCTGCCCTGTTCTCAGTGCTCTGATGCTGGTGGGTAAAGTTCAGTGGAAAAATAATAGACCTGGGATTGTTTTCAACAGTTAGCTTACTGTTAAAACACCAATCAACCTACCATTTGAAAATGAAAACACTTTTTAAAAAGACAGACAGATATGAAGCTCTTGACACATATGAAAAGCATCTTTCTAATCTGACAAATTTAAAGTAAATAGTTTAGTCAAGTATGTCTCTGAAAATGTCTTGAGCAAGAGACAAAAACGGGAAATTCCCTTCCCCCAAAGAAATTTCTAGAGAAGCTTTTCTGCCCTTGAGTGTAAGAAAGGGAAATGGAATCGTTTCAATCAGAAAAATGGTAAAACTTGGAGCAATGTTTTGTTTTCAGGTAAAGCGACTTAAAAGGCTTAGGGCATCCTCTGTTTTCCCTAAAAGCCTTTCTCTGACTAGGAATGTTGACTGGAATGGCAAGACACTACTCATGAGGTGCTGATAAAAAAAAAAAAAACCCAACACTTAATACTCAATTACAAAATATTCGGCGGAGGCGGGGGCGGGTAGACAGCATCTAATGAGATGAATTATAGAACAAACCCATCTATGTCAAGAAACTTTCCATCTTGTGGCTGCCTGCTGCATTCATTCACCTTGATCTTATCTTAATCACTCCTTCTACCCACTAATAAAGATAACCCTCCACCTCTGTAAGGACAATCTCTAATTCTGGTTAATGTGAAATAGTCCTGGCTTTAATACTGTAGGACTAAGTCTTTGTTTTCACCACCTGCTCCACAGATTCCCAAAGAGTAGCACTTATTCCTTCTTTTAATCATCTGGGCTCCCCTGTTTTACAGAAGGGAAGAGCAGATTATATCAGAAGTTACTTACTATGACTCTAAATGATATTATTTTTATATTTTGTTTTTATTAGGAAGAACTAGTTCACATCACACAATCAAACCGGTATTCCCTAAATACACCCAGAGGTCAGGCACACAGGTTGTTACATCTTCCAGTGGAATACTTAGAAAGATCATCCTGAAGCGCTACAAGAATGGAGATCCTCCAAGAGAGATCAAGTCAGGCTCAGGGTACTCCATTTAGTAGTCACTTTTACATTTTTTTTTTACATATTCAACAATGAGGGCTGAACCCAAATTGTGAGACTTCCATGAAAATATCCTAGATGCCAACTTCTAGAACTCTCTCTCCCTTCCCTCATGTTCCTACTGAACTTTCTGTGAATCTCTAGAACAGCGCTCACTATCCTCTGCCTTGTATTTATGGCTATTGATGTATGCGTCTATTTAATCCACTGGACTGTAAGTGCTGGAGGGCAAGGACTGTGTCTCGGTGATCTTTGTATCCTTCAACGTACCTTGTACATTGGAGGTGCTAAATATTCTTAATTTACTTCAGTCAACAATAAATTATTTCAACAGCCCTCGAAACTATTTAGATTTATGCAGAAAGTACTGTGGATGATGCATTTCCTAGGTGCTAGGGATATAATCCATCACCTGTTAGTTTGTTGTACTGTAGTGGCTTGAATGTTGCTATGATGCTGGAAGCTATGCCACCAGTATTTCAATACCAGCAGGGTCACCCATGACAGACAGGTTTCAGTGACGCTTTTAGACTAAGAGTAAGTAGGAAGACAGGCCTGGTGATTTACTTCCAAAAGTTAACCAATGGAAACCCAGTGGGTCACAACAGAACACTGTCTGATACAGTACTGAAAGACGAGCCCCTAGGTTAGAATGCACTCAATGGCTGCAACAAGGGACTTGAACATACCAGTGACTGTGAAGATGGTGCAGGACTGGGCAACATTTCGTTCTGTTGTCCGTGGCATTGCTATGAGTCAGAGCTAACTTGATGGCAACTAACAGCCTAACAACCACAACCAGGGATGCAACAGTGAAGCAAAGAAATCCATCCCCCCTTCACAATAGCATCTGGCGGTAGGAGTGAACTACTGTTAAGTAGGAATAGTCTCTAAGAGCACAGACTTAACCAGCTGTGTGACCTTGGGCAAGTTACTTAGTTTCTCTGTACTTCACTTTCCTCATCTGAAATGTAGATGATAATACGCACCTAACAGATTTTCTAGGAAGATTAAAGGAAAAAAGTATGTAAGGTGCTTAGCCATTACTGCTGTTATTGAATTTTACTGAATTAAAAAAAAAAAAACCAATGATCATAATGCCTCTTTTTGAATTCCAATTATAAAGAATTACTGTTTGGATTACAACAGCTTTTTCAAATAGCAGGTTAACTGTCCTGTTCTTTGTTTGCGGGCTGGAAAGCATGAAGCAGCTTTTATAAGACAGTTACATAGCATAGACCTGCTAGAAGGAAGGTGATAACTCTGAAAAAAGGAGAAAGGAGGAAAAGTAACAACTGTCACCCATCTAGTTATCACCTAGGAGAAAAAGCAAACAGAATAAAGAAAATAGAGATGAGGAGGGCCAAAGCTGACAACGTACAGAGCTTTTGAGTCAATCAAGCTTCTTTTAAGGGGGCACCCTACAGTGAGTGGCCGGAAGCCTGTCAGAGGAGCCCCTCAAGGGCTAGCCCATGCCAACTGCTTCTGGCTGCATTCAAACTGCTATCTACTGTTAATGCTGGAGAAACAACAAGGCATGTGTCTGGAAAAAACGGCCTGTCGTCAGAGGACAGAAAGCCTTTTATTTAGAATTTTGATACTCGGGAGCAAACACACCACCAGAGAAAATTACCCAAAGCTATCTTTTACATAGCTTGGCACCCATTCAACAACAGAGGAAAAAAAATCCTAAATCTCTGGGCCAAACAGATACTCCTCCCAAGGCATAAACGCATGTGGTACAGAATGCTAAAGCCACGAGTGGAAATTACTGACAGGCACTTTCAATGTGAAAAGCTGAATTCACAGTCGTCTACCTGGCAGTGGTCAGGCCCACCACCAAAGCCTGCTCTTAAAGGCTTCTTTCACTATCAGCAAGGAAGGCAGGCTGGAATCCTGTTCAGATCCCACAGGCAGCACGTTAAATTCAACAGATCTTTGTGGAATGCCTACCACTATGCAGCCCACAAGCCAAAAATGCTTTTCTATGTTGTTATTTTTACGTTGTCAAGAAAGTGTGTTCTCAGCTATAATATAGATTCAGACACAAGGCTGACGGGAATCAGCATAACCACCAGATTCCAGTTCTCCCAAATCTTCTAGGTATCTAGATCCTTAACACTGAGCATTAAGAGCCTTTTAAAAAGATGTTCACGAAAAGTTTGTAATAACTTGGGAATTTTAAATAATGCCAAGTGAAAAAAGATTAAAAAATGTGTGTAAAAAAATATGAATGTGGTATAATCTCCAAAGTTAAAAATGTACAGCAAAAGATCAAAGTAACTATAAAAAAAAATATTAACAGTGTTTGCCTCACAGTGATTAAATTACTGGTGTTTTTACTTTCCTTTTTATACCCTTTTCTACTTTCCAGTATTTCAACAACGACCAGTTGTTACTTTTATAATCAGAAAAAACTAAAGTTAAAAAAAAGAAAAAAGACTGCATACTAATATAACAAAATGACGGTCTGCCTCTCTACATTACTGATGGCTTTCTGTAAGGTCTGAGTTGATCGGCGACACCTCCTAACTAGGAATCACACGCAGATTTCATTCCTGTGTCATTATATTTCCTTTTCCACGTGATTAATAAGAACGTTAAGTATATCAGATGTAAAATGAGTCATGATAGTAATTCACAAGACACCACCCATACAGAACATTCCCTACCATTTCTCCCCACCCTTTACTTATAGTTATTCATCAGTTCATATCCTGTGACTAAACAGATGACGTAAGGTCATTTCCAATTAATGCTGTTCCAAACAAATTACTGAGACAGTTTATCAAATGTTTCCTAAGTCAAAGAATGTATTTCCTGCTGTCCTAATCAAACCTATGAATTCTTAATTCACACATCTGAAAGGGATTGGAAAATTAATAATACGTTTACTTTGTAGCTGTTTTCCATGTATGATCAAAGACAATGCTTATAAAGCCTTTGCTTCCCAGTATTTGAAGAAGTATTAAGGGATGCAATATATTGCATAAGGTCCATAGCTTCATTTTTCTCAGTTGTCTAGCAGTTTCCCAGTTCTTCACAAGTAAAGACTCTTTTTAGACACGGGTCTAAGTAATCATAACAAACAGCTTCTCAAATGGGAGAAAAAACACAGCGTGATGAAAACCAGGCCCTAAAAGTTTTGATGTTCTGTTTTTTCCCTACTACTCTTGAAACTATTTACTGAAGTATATCACAGTTTTAAAATTATACACATTTCACAGATATTTCCATTTCTCAGCTATTTGACAACCATCTCCACTCGATGTGAACATACTTTGTTTTTGCTGACTTAAAAAAAGTCAAGCTAGCCTTTTTTTTTTTTTTAATGAGATTCAAGTTTGGGGTGGGGACAGGTTGAAGAAATGCCCCTTTAAAAGGTACTTTTTTGTAGAGCAATTTCTAGTTTGGTGGAGCACAAGTTCAATTCAGTCCGTGCCTGGCTGCCATTCATATTCACTCATTCATTCATTCATTTTAACTTCAGTTTAATGGCAAGTCTCAGGAGAAGAGGTCAAATCTGTTGCAAAAGACCTCCTTAAAGTGTTAAAAAGCAAAGATGTCACATTGAGGACTAAGGTGCACCTGACTCAAGCCATGGTATTTTCAATCGCCTCACATGCATGTGAAAGCTGGACAACGGATAAGGAAAACTGAAGAAGAATTGACGCCTTTGAATTGTGGCGTTGGCGAAGAATATTGAACATACCACGGACTGTCAAAAGAATGAACAAATCTGTCTCGGAAGAAGTACAGCCAGAATGCTCCTTAGAAGCAAAGATGGCAAGACTACATCTCACATACTTTGGGCATATTATCAGGAGGGACCAGTCCCTGGAGAAGGACATCGTGCTTGGCAAAGTAGAGGGTCAGCAAAAAAGAGGAAGACCCTCAATGAGATGGACTGATACAGTGGCTGCCAAAACGAGCTCAAGCGTAACAACAATTGCGAGGATGGCGCAGGACCGGGCAGTGTTTCGTTCTGTTGTACATACGGTTGCTATGAGTCAGAGCTGACTCGACGGTCCCTAACAGGAGGAGGAGGAAAAGAGTCCTGGAAGGCTGTATATTCTCTTTAGGATGCCTAAGTTGTAGGCAGATTAGATTCTCACCATATGAACAAACGTTAAATCTTTCATTACTCATTTTGCATGTTCTCATCTTCCTGCACTAAAATATTTCCCCATTCTCTCCTCCTCTCTCTGTACCATACACAAAGGTATCATTTAAAAAAAATTTTAAAAATTTTTTTAAATCCCATGAAATCACCTATTTTAATCATGTGATTTCTTAAATGGTGCTTTTTGTGGGTATATGCTATTTTTTAAAAAAAGATATAGGAAACCCTGGCGGCATAGTGGTTAAGTGCTACAGCTGCTAACCAAAAGTTCGGCAGTTCGAATCCACCAGGCACTCCTTGGAAACCCTATGGGGCAGTTCTACTCTGTCCTATAGGGTCACTATGAGTTGGAATCGACTCTACAGCAACGGGTTTGGGGTGTGTGGGTGTGTGTGTGTGATGGGGGAAGACAATGTATACTGTAAAATATCCCAATTGATGCATTTTCTGGTCTTGAGAAATTCCTTGTTCTTTTCTAATATAACGGAGAATGTTGGTTTCAACGTTCTCTACTTGTAAGTTCCTGAGAGCAGCAATTCTTCTTCATGCCTTTCACCAAGACTTGCTATCTGTTCCACACAGGGAAAAGACAATACAGATTCACTAAAGATGGTGACAAGGAGGAAAAAGACCAGGAATGGTACTTTTTGAGTTTATTACCCATTCTCCATTTCTGAGTTATTATACCTAATCTCTTTCAGACAGCTGGGTTTTGGATGGCTATCTACCTGATTTTACAAGGAATTTCAGTAAAAGACTTCCATAGCGTCCCTTCATAGCACAATGAAGAGTTTATCAGCCATCAGTGTTGGCTGCTTCTCCCTATTCCGAACCTGATCAACACACTTCAAGTTAAATAGGGTTCCCCTTTTTCAGCCATCAGTGGGACCAGACAACAGCCAACCATCAAACCCCACGTAATTCTTCGTTTTCTTATGGACACCATTTAGCCTTTTCTCTTTTCTGCAACGATCATTGTTTCTCCACAGCTCCTGATTTCCAGTTTCTCGACCATCTTCATTCACTGCATTTTAGTCATCGTGTTTTAGAATACCCTTGCCTCCATCTAGCCATTCAATTTCATTACAAGACAATCAATCCACATTAGAACCTTCACCTCAAATAGTTTTCTGACTAAAGTCTGGGTTAGGCTCCACAAAAACATACTATTCTGTGGCCCCATAAAACCACTTTTACTACTTGGAAACTTAGTGATCCCTCCCCTGACCCAGATGTTATCTCCTTTGGCCTCTCATTAACTTTCTCTAGACCCTTTTTCATCTCTTACTCAGACCACTTCTCTCCTCCCCTGCCCAATGATCTACAACTGAAGGCTCTAGTTGGTAAAACCTGGAATTGTCTGAACTTTGGGCACTGAATACAAAAATTACACCAAAATATCAGAGATCCCATAACCCTTCCCTGGAAAGCAGAATAAGGTTGCCCATCAATTACATTCTCTCTTTTTTTTCACCTCTATATTGCAAATTGACAGGTATTGCTTAGGCAGATTACTCACATGTGTGAACACAGAGTTACCAGCTTTATAACATTTCAGCCTCTTCATGTTTGAAAAATAACAATAGTGCCTGTATTTCCCTCACTTGAAAAAACAGGACTCTATGAGTCAGCCTACCAAAGAAGAAAGGCCTGGTGATCTACTTCCGAAAAATCGGCCCGTGAAAACCCAGCGGATCACCAACAGTCCAATCTCGTTGTGCACGGGGTCACCATGAGTTAGGGCTGGACGCAATGGCAGCTAACAACTTTCTCTGCTTCTAGGAATGCCTGAATGTGGAGGGGTCCTAGGGTTTGAAGTTAAAAGAAACTAAATCTAAAATTAGACATATAAGATATGTAAGGCGTAGCTCTCTCAGTGTAGCAACCACACAGTGCTACGTGCTGTACCAAGATGATAAATTTGAGCTATTCTAGGATCTAAAAGCTTGACACTTCACTACTGCTCTTATTATCAGCTTTGCTAATTGTCTAGAAAAGGTACACAAGAAGTTTCAGAAAAGTTACTTCCCGTAGAGAGAGAAAATGAAGTCAAAATAAAAAGAACAGACTGAGCAGATGCTACCAAAACAAATGGAGCACAACATATTAAAATCACTGGTGGGTGAAAATGCTTAACAAGCAAAAGAAGAAAAAAAATGAGGCAGTAAATCCATCTTTACCACTCCTAACCTCCTCTTCTTAAATGAGCAAAACAGAAATACAGCTTCAAAATGCTACAGACCCCAAACTTTGACCTTCACTTTTCCAAACACAGCCTATTCTATCTCCAAAAGTTGAAGAATAAGTTTACTTGAGTGATGCTCCTGGGTCATAGTCTATCCCTGAAAACGGCCCTTTTGATGAAGAAGTGGCTTTTAAGGCAATTCTTATACACTCTTAATTTGCGACTTCTTCTTTTTATAGCCCAGGTTTGGAGAGAGAACGATATTTATTAGGGATATATTTGGAGGCTATTGTGCTTATGTTTCCATTTGTTGGTATTTTAGCCGCCAACATTAAGACCCAGAGTTGGGAATAAGGCTGTCATCCTGTACTTTGTAAATGGCCTCCAATGCCACAGAAAAGTACAGAATATGTTGCGGCTTAACTGACTGATCTCTCTGATTTAAATTCTTTAAACGTTAGAGTCAGCTGGATGGCTTGTTTTATAGTTGCCCGTTATCATATAGCATTAAACATACTCCATCCCACTGCAGCTCAGTTGGCCAGAGTATCGTTTTACAGCTGAGAATATCAGAGAGAACAAGACAAGGTAGGTACGTGAGCACGAATAATTTTAATGGCCACATAGGAATTTTTAAAACCTTGAATTTCAGGAACCAAAAGCATCTGCAAACTCCAGGATATAAATATTATGAAATAATGATTAGCATAAGAACAGAAGATGGCCACAATTGAAGACTTACAGGTACTGTATTTCATCCCATGGAAAAATATCAATTGAATCAAATAGAACTTTTGTTTCCTACCCTAAACAGATCTATGTCAGAAGGTGAGGAGAGAAAGCAATCACAAAACTGGCTTTCTCCGCTAGGTACGATAAAGCAAGTACTGGTATTTGAAATTAACAATAGTGACAAGGAGAAATGTTCATTTTTTTTTTCTCAGAATAACTGTTTTGAATCCACTGCAGATAAATCTTTGTATATAGAATCAAGTAACTGGATGGGGCTAAGTGAGAAGCAGTCCTGGTCAATATTAAACCTTGAAAACCAAGTGACCACCTTGGCACTCCACTTATTTTCTTTTCAGGGGCTGCAGGGACAGGGGGACCTAGTCCTTAGGCAATTTGCAATCTCTTGGGATTGCATGACTGACCAGGTAGTTAATGGAGATTTGCAGCCAGGAGACCTTTCGCCAACCCATCACTGTAAGATGAGAAGGATACTATCCTTTCCCCTTAGTGACAAACAACATGAACACACATTAAAAATCAATTCTACATTTCCAGAAGAGGACACACAATGCTTTTATGGCAATTTCCCCTGGGTAGTAAAACTGAGTGTCTGAGATTGAAAAAGTCTTACCTTTGTTCCCGTGTGAATTTTATATCATATACTTGATTTATTTTCATTAAAAACAAAACCAAAAAGATTTAAGCCAACCTTTAATTTGGAAATTCCTCTTCTAAAAATTTAGCCTAAGGAAATAATCAGAGAAGGTACAACGACGCATACACAAGAATGTTGTTTCTAATATGTGTTAAAAAATTGGAAGCAATCTAAATAGTTACGAAGTGGAGATTGGTTCAATAAATAGGTGGTACGTCACCACAACGGAGGCAGACCCTAAAAATGACCACTTGGCTATCTGACAGAAAAAGAGGGCCCGTAGTACTTTAAGTATAAAAAACAGGCAACATTTAAACTGGCCCCATTATTGTATGAAGAGTGACGTGTATCTACTGCATGCACATTTAGGCTCAGAAAAGTCTGGAAGGATACAAAATGCTAACGCTAATGTTCCTGAATAACACGGTTGTGGGTGATTTCTATTTCTTCATGCCCTTCTACTTTGAGTTTTTATTATTAAGATAATTATTGTTACTACAAAGAGTTCCAGAGAAGTAGCAGAGCTATTTCCATTCTAAGAAACAATCAAGCAAAGGATTCAGGGAGCCCTCAGCAGCACAACTAGTTCACAGGGCACGGAAGAAGGCCAGAGGCTTCCAGAGCCCTCAGGGGCTGCCCTTCCTTTCTCATCTCCAGACACTGATCTGAGGGGGCTAGAGGGGCTACCGAAAGAGCACCCAAGGCCACTGCTGAGACTTTTCCATATTTCACACCTTACAATGTCTTCACTCATTTCCCAAATGAAGAGCCATCATCTTTATTTTGTCTATAAATACCTAATTCTGATTTCTACTTTTCAGAACTCAGAATGATGCCATCCAGCAATAAGATCGGAAAACTTAAGATAGCTTTCACAGGTACTACATCATTATAAGAGAAAACAGGAAAATTCTCTCAAGCCGTTGCAGACGAATATATTTTTATTTTAGTCAACCCCTGCCTGCATTCACCTCACATATCTGCCTCTGTCCTCCTTCTAGGCAAGCAACAGACACCATTAAAAAACCTTTCAAGAAATACTCTAACTCTTAACATAATGTGTGAAAACAATGTGTTTCCTTGTCATCATGCTATTTTCCCTTTTTCTGGTAATTCCTAAAATATTGTAAATTAAAGCTGACAGGAAAAGGACATAAAGGGATATATTTTATAATAAAAAAATAGACATGATCAAATCTCCCTTTAAGTTTTTTTAAAAAAATAAGAGACAGGAATACAGCAGACATGTGACGCATTGTAAGCCTTACTTATCCTGTGGTTTATTTAGGGAATTTTATTTTGTGTTTGGAAAATGACAGACTTCTGCTTTTAGACAGACAAATATGAACAATTCACACAGAGAAAGAAGACCACCTACTACTAGCAAACTCTTAGAAAGTCCAATAATTTAATGCCTTTGTTTACTCTGTGAGTACAGGCAGTCCCCAAATTACAAACAAGTTCCAATTCTAAGTCTGCCTTTAAGTCGAATTTGTATGTAAGTCGGAACACTTAGGTACAGTTCATATCTAACATCGGTTGGTCAACTGTCTTAGTATACAGTATGCCTTTCTATGCATGAAAAGCATTGAAGAAACACTTCCAGATACGCTAAAAACATCTTTAACATAATACAGTAATAATAACAATAATGTTTTGATGCGCATTGCAAAGCAGCAACCATTTGTTATTATGAACCACTGTATATGCCTGGAATTTTTAATATAATAGGCTTTACGGGGGTTGGTTCATAACTACGGGTTGTATGTAAGTCAGACTTTCTAGCCCAGAGACTGCCGGTACATAAAAATAAAGGTTCACTGCTACAAAATTAGCCAAATATCTTTCCCTCTAGAAAAACCAGTGCGACAGCACCCAGAAGTCACTACTCACAGCTTCTCCATTCACAAGGAAAACTCCAAGTCTCCGGGCCCCTCCAGAGTGAGATGCCACACAGCTGGCTCACTTCGCCTGGACATTGTCTTATCTCCTAAGCTAACCTGAAAATCAAGCTGGCTTGTTTACTGCACCAACCTCTGCATCTGCTAAACATCTCCGTGACATGGTGTAACAGTCACTGCTTATGCAAACTGCCCATTTGAATCACTCTCTGTAGTATGAGCACATGAAAACCCAAGACACAGAGAAATTGGAAACATCTGTAAAAATTAATAGCTGAATTGACCAAAGGGGGAGGGCGGGGGTTAAAGCAGCGAAATCCTTCCAGAGCATTAGATGACCTTAGGAAAGACTCTCTCCCTTTAGAGGTTCCTCCTCCGCACAGCCACAGCTCCCCTTCCGTGTGGGATCTTGCCTGGCACGCACATCGTTTTAGCCCACCAATGCAAACTCATTACCAGTCTTGCTACAAAATGGCACAGAGAAGATACAAATTAAAGGGATTTATTACATCTCTAAAAGCAGAAAAGAAATACCTCCTCTCCCATCATGCAGTCAGCCTCCTCTCTGCAGTTTGAAAAGGTCCCAGAACTACCCTGGAATCCTCCCACTTCCTTCCACCAGCCAAAAGGCACGGAGCCTGCAGGACCCAGCCTAACCCTGAGTCATACTTGGGACCAAATGAGCAATGAGGAGAACAAAGCTCACATTTGTTTATGGCTCAGGAAGCCAGGGCCGATTCATGGCTTGGGTGGCTTAGCTAGCAGCTCTCCTCCCTGGCCTCATCTCTGCAGGAATCCAGGCTGCCTCCTGGTGCCCACAGGTGTGACCATTCAAACAAGGAACACACTGAGGGAGTTGTTTATCTGGCAGAACCCAATGATCATTTCTTCTGGTTAAAAACACCCGAGAGGAAATACAAAGCAAACTATTTTTCCACAGACAATATAATTGGGAAGTGAGGAGTATATAGAATATGATTTGTATACAAAATTCAATCATGAAAATGCCTGGATTTTTAAAAAACCAAATTAGTTGTTTGTACTATGCAAAAATTACTCATTAAAGGAAAAAGAAAAAAAAAAGAAGGAAAAATAGCTGTGGCTTTATAGAAATACTTCTCCATGGAAACACACAGCAATATTGTTGCCAGCCATGTCATCGGTAGCATCCTAAATGATTGGACTGAAGTGTTTAAATAGCAATCTAGTTTCCCCAAATGTGATACAATTTTAATCATCGTTTCAATGAATTTAGAGTCCACTGGTGATGAGTTAACAACTCTAAAGCCAGGGTATCTGAGATCAAAATCCCAGCTGGGCCACTTCCTAGTAGTATGCCCATGACCGACTTATGTAACTTCTGCTTGCCTCAGTTTCCTTACCTGTAAAATGGGGTAATAATAACACCAACCTATAGGGTTGTCAAGAAGATTGAATAAGTAATATCCACAAAGGTGCTTAGAAAAGTGTCTGGCGCATAGTAAGCACCATATTAGCTACTATTACAAATTCAGGATGACTTCACAACTCAGGACCCTGAGTCAACAGTATCCTCATCCTATCACCTCTCTCTGTCCAGTTAGATTATGTTTCAGTTATTAATCATGGTTAATTTTTAAATTTTTCAATTAAACTAATTTTAAAACCGCTTATTAAATATTTATTAACTGTCTGCAGTGTGTTCAA
Source organism: Loxodonta africana (assembly GCF_030014295.1). NCBI lineage: Eukaryota > Metazoa > Chordata > Mammalia > Proboscidea > Elephantidae > Loxodonta > Loxodonta africana. Next base: position 21,255,647 of record NC_087369.1, read on the forward strand.
TTCTGTGTGGGGCTTTGAGTAAAACTCTGTCCCAGTCCTCAAGAAATCCATAGATAACACATAGATCTGTTTATATATCACACACACACACACACACACACACACACACACAAATATGGGAGATGTCACTAGGCAGTAAATGACAAGTGTGATGCAAGTGCTACAAGTTAGCACTTGGAATCCAGAAGACAGAAAACACTTTTTCAAAAGCTAATTAGGATCGAAGAAAACAGACAAATCACCCATGCTGAAAAATTTCAAACAATTTATACAGATTCTCTTCCTTCAAGGGGAGAGAACATGACACCCCACTTCTTAAGTGTGAGCTGCAGACAGTGACTTCCTTCCAAAGAAGACAGTATGGGGGCAGGGGGAGACAGAGTAACTTTACAGTGGAGAACGCTGACAAACACCACCTCAGCCAGGTAATCAACGTTAACACCAACAGTGATTAAGTCATGTTATAGTATGTACCCAGACGTGATGAAACAGGTACTTCACCTCTGTGGCCTTCCTCCTCAAAACCCATAACCCCCCCAGTCTAATCAAAATACCTGCCCAGTACTATGAAAACTGCCAAGGTCAACACAAACACAGAGTCTGAGAAACTGTTACAGCCAAACAAGCATCTGTCCTCTCGTTAACTCCAGGAGGAGCCTGAAGAAACATGATGACTAAATGTGAGGTGGTATCCTGGGCGGGACCCTAGAACTGAAGGACATTAGGGGAAAACTAAGGAAACGGAAATAAAGTATGGACTTGACTTAATAATTATGTATCAATATTGGTTCATTAAATATGACAAACCATACCATATTAACAAAAGGGGAAACTGGGCGTGGGGTGTGTGGGAGCTCTCTGTACTATCTTTGCGATTTTTCTGTAAATTTAAAACTATTCTAAAAATAAGTTTATTTAAAAAAAAACAATAACAAAAACCCATCTAGTTATGAAGATAAGCCTACTGAGTGCTTATGTATATGTATATAAACATATGTGTGATTTCTATACATACATGATTATGTATATGTATGTAAATGTATTCAACAAGGGCCTCTCAACTTAATTTTTAAATTATCTTTATATCGTTAGCCTATCTATTAACAAAGATAGTCCAGTGCTCACTCTTGGCTTTTTGGTTACCAAAATACACAAAAGAATTTTCTTTCAAAGGAAACTTGGCTCTTCTGTCACTTTTGCTGCCAACCCTGGCTACTGCGGCCCAGCTTAAAGAGTGTGCATGAGGTGGGCCCATCTGCCCCTTTCCAAGAGCTACTAGAAGTTCCTGGTGCCTGGCCAATTAGTCATCAACCACAGAGCCCCGGGGCTGGCAACTCTCCCAGCTACTTCCTCTCCCATCTCCAGTCCCCATTCCACTGGGCCTCCCAAGTTATCTTTCAAAAATGGAAACGGGATCATGCCACTGCCCGACTTAACTCCTCCACTAACTCCCGGCCCACCCAGAATATGTGTAAGTTGTCAGTGGGCTCCCCTCCTCCAGCTACCCACCTCCACCACCTACTCCCCTGCACTGCAGCCAAACACACTCCTTGACCACCCCTTCAGCATAACCATGTCCTCTCTTTGTCCTTTGTCCATGCACACACAGCCTCTACCCTTAATCCTCATTCATCTTTGAACACTTTGCTCACATATCACTTCCCCTGCATATATCTCCCTGATAGCCATCCCTTCCTTCTCAACCTCCAGGAAAGTTAGCAGCTCCTTCCTCCTCTCTATTCTCAGGAGTGTTTTGGATATACCTCTGCAAGTCCTTAAAACCCAAACAAAACCCACTGCCGTCGAGTCGATTCCGACTCATAGCGACCCTATAGGACAGAGTAGAACTGCCCCATAGAGTTTCCAAGGAGTGCCTGGTGGATTCGAACTGCCGACCTTTTGGTTAGCAGCCGTAGCACTTAACCACTATGCCACCAGGGTTTCCTGCAAGTCCTTAGCACCTACATTATAATGACTTTTATACACACCTACTTCTCTTAGACAGGAACAATCCACACACTAAACCAGGGGTCTGTATGTAAGGCTACTCCAAGGGGTGACTTGGGAAAGCCGGTGTTAACTCCATTCAATAAATGACACCAGGTCCACCCAAACTCAAACAAATGACCTGCTGGGTAAAACAAAACAAAACAAAAACCCTGCACTTATTATATAAATATAGCTTCTAGACATGTCACCTAGCCAATCCCCTTCCAAACGGATTGCTCATTTCTAAAGAAATTCCAGAGTTGCTACTGTTGTTGTTAGGTGTCATCGAGTCAGTTCTGACTCATAGTGACCCTGTGTACAACAGAATGAAACAGTGCCTGGTCCTGTGCTACCCTCACAATCGTTGTTATGCTTGAGCCCATCGTTGCAGCCACTGTGTCAATCCATCTTGTTGAAGGTCTTCCTCTTTTTCGCTGACCCTCTACTTTACTAAGCAGGATGTCCTTCTCCAGGGACTGCTCACTTCTGATAACATGTCCAAAATATGTGAGACGAAGTCAGGGCATCCTTGCTTCTAAGGAGCATTCTGACTGTACTTCTTCCAAGACAGATTTGTTTGTTCTTCTGGCAGTCCATGGTATATTCAATATTCTTTGCTACCACCATAATTCAAAGGCACCAATCCTTCTTCGGTCTTCCTTATTCATTGTCCAGCTTTCACATGCATATAAAGCAATTAAAAATACCACCGCTTGTGTGAGGAGCACCTCAGTCTCCAAGGCAACATCTTTGCTTTTTAACACTTTAAAGAGACTTTTTGCAGCAGGTTTGCCCGATGCAATGTGTCTTTGTGATTTCTTGACTGCTGTTTTCATGGGTATTGATTGTGGATCCAAATAAAATGAAATCCTTGACAACTTCAATCTCTTCTCCATTTATCATGATGTTGCTCATTGGTCCAGTTGTGAGGATTTTTGTTTTATGTTGAGGTGTTATCCATACTGAAGGCTGTGGTTTTTGATCTTCATCAGTGTTTCAAGTCCTCTTCACTTTCAGCAAGCAAGGTTGTGTCATCTGCATAATGCAGGTTGTAAATGAGTCTTCTTCCAATCCTGACGCCCCGTTCTTCTTCATATAGTCTAGCTTCTCGGGTTATCTGTTCAGCATACACATTGAATAGGTATGGTGAAAGAATACAAACCTGATGCACACCTTTCCTGACTTTAAACCAATCAGTATCCCCTTGTTCTGCCCGAATGACTGCCTCTTGATCTATGTAAAGGTTCCTCATGAGCACAATTAAGCGTTCTGGAATTCCCATTCTTCACAGTGTTATCCATAGTTTGTTATGATCCACACAGTTGAATCCCTTTGCATAGTCAATAAAACACAGGTAAACATCCTTCTGGTGTTCTCTGCTTTCAGCCAGGATCCATCTGACATCAGCAATGATATCCCTCGATCCACGTCCTCTTCTGAATCCAGCCTGAGTTTCTGGCAGTTCCCTGTCGATATACTGGCTCAGCTGCTTTTGAATGATCTTCAGCAAAATTTTACTTGCATGTGATATTAATGATATTGTTCAATAATTTCCGCATCCAGTTGGGTCACCTTTCTTGGGAATAGGCATAAATACGGATCTCTTCCAGTCAGTTGGCCAAGTAGCTGTCTTCCAAATTTCTTGGCATAGATAAGTGAGCACTTCCAGTGCTGCATCTGTTTGTTGAAACATCTCAATTTGTATTCTGTTGATTCCTGATCATATGCTACCTCCTGAAATGGCTGAACGTTGACCAATTCTTTTTGGTATAGTGACTCTGTGTATTCCTTCCATCATCCTTTGATGCTTCCTGCATCATTTAGTACTTTCCTCGTAGAATCCTTCAATATTGCAACTCAAAGCTTTAAGTTTTTCTTCAGTTCTGCCAGCTTGAGAAATGCTGAGCCTATTCTTCCCGTTTGGTTTTCTAACTCCTAGTCTTTGCATATGTCATTATAATACCTCACTTTGTCTTCTCGAGCTACCCTTTGAAATCTTCTGTTCACCTCTCTTACTTCATCATTTCTTTCATTTGCTTTAGCTATTTGATGTTCAAGAGCAAGTTTTAGAGTCTCTTTGACATCCATTTTGATCTTTTGTTTCCTTCCTGTCTTTTTAATGATCTCTTGCTTTCTTCATGTATGATGTCCTTGATATCATTCCACAACTCAGCTGGTCTTCCATAATTAGTATTCAATGAGTCAAATTTATTCTTGACATGGTCTCTAAATTCAGGTGGGATATACTCAAGGTCATACTTTGGCTCTCATGGACTTGTTCTAATTTTCTTCACCTTCAACTTGACCTTGCATGTGAGCAATTGATGGTCTGTTCCACAGTCTGCCTCTGGCCTTGTTGTCACTGATGATATTGAGCTTTTCCATCGTCTCTTTCCACAGATGTAGTCGATTTGATTCCTGTGTATTCTGTCTGGCAAGGTCCATGTGTATAGTCGCCATTTATGTTGTTGAAAAAAACTATTTGCAATGAACAAGCCATTGGTCTTGCAAAATTCTATCATACAATCTCCGGCATCGTTTCTATCACCAAGGCCATATTTTCCAAGTACCGATCCTGCTTAATTTCCAACTTTCGCATTCCAATCACCAGTAATTATCAATGCATCGTGATTGCATGTTCAATAAATTTGAGACTGCAGAAGCTGGTAAAAATCTTCAATTTCTTCATCTTTGGTCTTAGTGGCTGGTGTGTAAATTTGAATAATAATCCTGTTAACTGGTCTTCCTTGCAAACTCAACCAAACTCACTGCCGTGGAGTCGATTCCGACTCATAGCGACCCTATAGGACAGAGCAGAACTGCCCAATAGAGTTTCCAAGGAGTGCCTGGTGGAATCGAACTGCTGACCTTTTGGTTAGCAGCCATACCTCTTAACCACTATGCCACCAGGGTTTCCGTCTTCCTTGCAGGCATGTGGATATTATTGTATCACTGACAGCATTGTACTTCAGGCGAGATCTTGAAATGTTCTTTTTGATGATGAATGCAATGCCATTCCTCTTCAAGTTGTCATTCCCGGCATAGTAGACCATATGACTGTCTGATTCAAAATGGCCAATAACAGTTCATTTCAGCTCACTAGCCTAGTATACCACCAGCTGCCACTACTGGTCCATAAAAGGCATTCAACAAAGCTTCAGTAAATAACTAAATGAAATGAATGAACACAGGAGTGAAATCTGTAGTTTGACCATGAGCAGACCCAAATAGAATGAGCATTGCTCTGCAATGTCAATTAGATTAGGACAAAACACCATATTTGCTCACCCATTCAACAAATATTTATTCAGGGCCAACTATAGTTTACCAGCTATTTACAAGGAATTATAAGCACAGTGATGACAAACACAAAGTCCCAAATGCATGGCACTTACTTTCTAGTGGCTGATTATTTAGGACTTGGTGATGTGGAACAAACAGCTAGCACAGATATAGAGAAATCCAAGTCCTAGCACCTTGTCAATGGTCTCTTCTGAGAAGTATAAATGGATACAAAAGACTAATTTGGTTTTAAAGAATATGTCACTGGCCCTTCCTGAAAGCGGGTCTCTGTCCACTGAACAACAAAGCGCGTGTGCATGCGCGCGCACACACACACACACAGAGTTGTCTGCAACTATCAGAAGCCACCCTGGAAAGTGCCAGGGCCAGGTGTACATAAAGGTTCCTTACATCATTCTACTGAAGGAGCCCCGGTGGCATAGTGGTTAAGCGCATGGCTAACCAAAAGGTCGGCAGTTCGAACCCAAGAGCCACCCCTCAAAAGAAAGAAGTGGCAGTCTGTTCCCGTAAAAGATTACAGCCTAGGAAACTCTATGGGGTAGTTCTATTCTATCCTATAGGGTCACTATGAGTTGGAATCAACTTGATGGCAACGGGTTTGGTTTTTCGATACTGTTATTTCTACTCTGAGTTTGAAAGTTTTCACAATAAAAAGTTAAAGATATTATCTTTGAAACTACACTGCTACTTATAGGCACTCCTATCATAATAATAAGAACGACAATAATAATAACAACAATAATAATGTTAATCAAGTGAATATTACATGACAGGCACTATTCTAACCACTTCATGTGCTATTTAATCCTTGCAACAACCCTATGGGGCAGGTCTGCTTGTTATTCTAATTTTACAGAGGAGGAATCAAAACCACTGAGAGGTTTAGTAACTCATTCCAGGAAGAGGCAAAGTTGGAACTTGAACCTCCCTGTCTGGGCTGACTCCTAATCACAGTACTCCTAAAACAAGCTTTTAAAGCTTCCTGGAAATGAGATTCTTGGTGATGATTTAGCTGCAATTCAACATTTCTTATCCAATACACTATGATGAGGATTTTAGGAAGTATATGTAAAGTATATATGAAACAATAAGTAGCACTCAACATCTTAAAAAGTCTGTAATACTGTCTCTGTTTCCCTTTCCCTCCCCTTTACTTTTCCTAGATGAGGATACTTAAGGCTTGAAGTTTTTCTTCAGTTCTTTCAGCTTGAGAAATGCTGAGCCTATTCTTCCTGTTTGGTTTTCTGACTTCTGGTCTTTGCATATGTTATTACATAATACCTCACTTTGTCTTCTTGAGCTACCTTTTGAAATCTTCTGTTCACCTCTCTTACTTCATCATTTCTTTCATTTGCTTTAGCTATTTGATGTTCAAGAGCAAGTTTTAGAGTCTCTTTGACATCCATTTTGATCTTTTGTTTCTTTCCTGTCTTTTTAATGACCTCTCGCTTTCTTCATGTATGATGTCCCTGATGTCATTCCACAACTCATCTGGTCTTCAGACACACTCTGGGAAAAGATAACATATAAACCCAAGTCTGAAAATCCCAGACACTTCATTCAGCCCAGGCAACCAAGCAGCATCTAAATACTGTCTGGTCATTACAAACCATGGATTCTCTACCAGCTCAAGAGTTGTCACATAGTCTTATCTTTCAATCTAAATGATGGACATCCCATACTCTAGGCCTCAGAGAATCACAACAAGGTTTTGACCCAGTTGTGTTTCATTAGTCAAAGAATATCTTCGTTAGCTTCTGGAGATTCATACTGTTTGTTTCCACAGTCTTCCAGAGTCTGCTGCAAAAGATCTTTTTAAAGTGTTCAAACCAAAGATGTCGCTTTGAAGATTAAGGGGCGCCTGACCCAAGTCATGGTATTTTCGATAGCCTCATATGCGTGCGAAAGCTGGACAATGAATAAGGAAGACTGAAGGATTGATGCCTTTGAGTTATGGTGTTGGTGAAGAATGTTGAACATACCATGGGCTGTCAAAAGAAGGAACAAGTCTGTCTTCGAAAAAGTACAGCCAGAATGCTCCTTAGAAGAAAGAATGGCAAGACTTCTTACATACTTTGGACAAGTAATCAGGAGGGACTAGTCCCTGGAGAAGGACATCATGCTGTGCAGAGGATCAGTGAAAAAGAGGGAGACCCTCAGTGAGACAGATTGACACAGTGGGTACAACAATGGGCTCAAACACAGCAACAATTGTGAGGATGGTACAGGACCGGGCAGTGTCTCATTCTATTGTACACAGGGTTGCTATGAGTTGGAACTGACTCGACAGCACGTAACAACAACAGGGATTTAAGACAGAGATCTCTCATTTTTAAGGAACTAAGATCATCACTTTGGATGTTTAGATGTTTTAATTCTACATACGTATACAGCTTCATGAATTTTTACTGGAATGGATAAAAAGACTTGCTGAGATATGTATGAAGATATTAAAACTTATCTAACTGCAATTTAGCTGATTAAAAAAATTAAATGTCATTAGTGATTCTCATTTGTATATGATTTTAATTCTAATTCTGTTACAAGTAAAAGCTATAATGTTGGCAGTATAAAGGCACTAATTTAGGCAACAGTGATTCTATAAATCTGATTCAAGATGACAAGAGTGGAAAAAGAGACTGTCAGAAAAACAACGTCCAGTTGTGGAATACAGTAGAAAATATACAAGGAAAACAGAATCATTTCAAGAGAGAGTGATGTCAAAGCCACTGAAAGAAATCAGCTAAGACAGGAAGACCATGGGAAAGGTGCTTCTTAAAAGATTTCTTTGTAGGGAAACCAGTAAAGTAAACAACCAACCTGGCAAACCATGAGGTTTCAAAATACCATTTCCAATCTGGCTCTTTGAAGAGCCCAGGCAAAAAAGACTGCTTTTCCCAACAATTAAGCGGGCCAGACTAGTAGTGCCTGCAGAGCCTGGCCATGGAATGAGCCTGGCCTTGAAAGGTCAGGATAAGTCCTAGGACTCACGGGAGGATCTAAAATGTACCCATGTGTAACATCTGACACCCCTTTCCTTAAGTGGTTGGCCAAGAGTGATCATCTGATGACTCATAAAAAGAGAAGGAGTTTAGCAAAAAGAGAGTGGTGCCAAGCTGGGAACACAGGGAAGCAGCCCACTGAGGAAATTCCCTCTGAGGTCCACAGGTGATAGACAGAAGAGACCAGCAGTATTCATGAGAATAAGGTCCTAGCCTGGCTGTCTTCTTGCTTCATAGCCTTCCAATCTGATCTCTAGGCTTATGGCCTCCAAGCCTACATCTATAGCTCTCTTTCAACACCAGACTTATTTATCCAACTGCCTGTTGGATGTCTCCACTTGATTGTCCCACAAGTACCTCAAAATCCAGGCAGTCTAAGTCTGAACCCATGACCTTCTCCCCCAAACATCTTCCTCCTCCATTGTTCTCTAATCAGGGAATGGTACCACCGCCACCCATCCAGCTGCTTCAGCCGGTTCCCAAGGCATCATCTTCAAATCCTCCCTCTCCTTCATCCCTCCACACACATCAAACCTCTTGATTCTACTTCCCAAATACTTCTTGAACCCATCCACTTTTCTCCATGACAATAGTCTAAGCTGTTGGAGAGAAAAGCTTCTTGCCTTATCCTAATGTCTCCTTCCATGTAAAGGGAGTTCAATTGGTGTGATACCCCTGGACATTCTCTGCCCCTGTATTCACTTTCCCCTGGAAAAGTAAGATGACAACCAATAGTGAATTTGGGAAAAATAAACTGGGCATGTTCCTCTCAGCTCTTCTCCTTCCTCCTCATGGGAGCTGGCTTTCTCTGCTGTTCCTCAAGGGGTAGGCCCTTCCATCTCACATGGGCCTGCCCTAGTCAGAACTGCTGAGACCTTATGGGTGAGTCTGTCTAACCATGGGGATCAGCTGGCAGGCCCATCTGGCTCTCATACGAACCTATATTCTCTAACTTTTCTTTCATCAATAATAATATTGCAATATATCATACAGACAGAAAGATGTACATATCATACATACATAAGTGAACAACCTGAGGAATTTTTACGAAATGAAATAAGGCCTACGTGGAGGGAAAAACCATGTTCATGGGTTATACAGTATCAATTCTCCCCAAACCTATCTACAGAATCAATATAATCTGAACCAAAATTTCAGGTTGTTTTGCATGTGGGAATTTACAAGTTGATTCTGAAATGTATATGGAAATACAAGGGGCCAAGAATAGCCCACACAATCTTCAAGAAAAGGAATAAAAATGGAGGACATACACTGCCAGTTATCAAGACTTATTAGAAAGTTACAGTAATTCAGACGGCATAGTAGGGGCACAAGGGCAAACAGACCTACAGAACAGAATCCAGAAACAGACCCACACATATACAGCCACATAACTTAGCACAAAGGTGACAGGGTTGTGCGATGCAGAAAGGATGATCTCTCTGATAAACAGTGCTGAGTCAAATGGATATCCATACTGAAAAACATGAGTAAAAAGGATATTTTGATTATTCATATGCTGACTCATTTTATTAACTGGCTTAGAGCCTATAAGCGGGTTGGAGGGGTGGGGAGTGTTATTTATCATGAGAGCTGATGGAAGTTTCTGTCGCTTCTCTCCTGAATTTTAGTTTCCTTGTCTTGTGTAATCCACTCCTCACGTTGCAACTGGAATAATCTTTCTAAACTACCTATATGATCGTGTCACTCTTGCTTTAAACTCTTTGATAGCTTCCCATTGCCTTCAAGGTCAAGTCCAAACTCCTTAACAAGGCCCTTCATGATATGGGCCCTGCTTTCGCTGGAGCCTCTACACACTATCTGTGCTCTTTCTCCCTTCTAGGCATTTATACATACTGCTCTTCCCACCTTGATAACTCTATGCTTCTTTGCTTGATGACTACCTACTGGACTCACGGTTCTCAGCCTACACATCACTTCCTGTAGGCCTAAAAACATCACTTCCTATAGGCCTAAACATTACTTCTTGTAGGAAGTGGATATACATGCATGTGTGCACACACATATTCTCTGGATTCCCTAACAACACACCATTTCTGGCCATACCCAAGGGCTCCTACTGCACAGCACTGTGTTCTCTGCCTGATCATGGCATTTCCCAAGCTGTATCATTATTGCTTGCTTACTTTTCTGCAGTGCCCTGAGGACAGTGACTTGGTCTTGTGTATCACTGTATCCTTTGGGCCAAACATATAAAAAAAACCCAACCCACTGCTGTCCAGTCGATTCCGACTCATGGCAACCTCATGAGTTATAGAGTGGAACTGTGCTCCATAGGGTTTTCTTGGCTGCAATCTTTATGGAAGCTGATCTACAGGCCTTTTCTCTGCAACAACACTGGGTGGTTTTGAATCGCCAACCTTTAGGTTAGTAGTCAAGTGCAAACTGTTAGCGCCATCCAGGGACCTTTTGTTGTCAGTGATACTGCTGTCAACAAGTACTGGTTGAAATAAGTTAAACTGACAATGTACAAAGTATTTTCAGCTACAAATCATTTAATTTAAAAAAGAAAGTCTTGTGAGGTAGGATAGGTATAAAGAATATACCCATTTTATAGATGGTCCAATGGAAGCTAATTAACTTTGTCAAGATGAATCAGCTAGGATAATAGTACCATGCCCCTCTAATCTTATGATATTTAATTTGGTTCATCTTTAGCCACACCGTATTTTCCATTATTTTGGTACATACAGCACATACTTACCTCTGAACTTGGTTTAAATGGTACATTTTTTTCCAAGATTATTTTTGCTTCTTTAACCTTTTATCAAGGAAGATTTCTAATACACATGAAAATAGAGTGTAATGAATCCCCATGTATGCATCCCCCAGTTTCAATAATTATCAACTCATAACCAATCCTGTTTCTTCCACATCTCCACCTACTTTTCTACCTTCCAGAATAAATGGGAGCAAATCCCAGACATTACATCATTTCTTCTGTAAATATTTCAGTTAAATAGTGCATTAAAAAATTCGTTACAGGTTTATCCACTGGTTAGTATTAGATGCCTAAACAGGGTCCTTTCTTACAGCTCGATTAAGAAAACACCTACACTTGCGATGTCTTTATTCAGGGTGGGGGAGTGTGAGACACTATCCCTCCCGGTGTAAAATCTAATCAGCATTCAGTCATGCTGGGCAGGGTGATATGGATTAAAGCGCAGGTAAAACACACATCAAACTATCTTCTGACTCCAAAAAGTAGATCTCAATACTTCACAAACTTCAATGGAAAGTATAACATGATGCTTGCAGTTGTTAATAACTGTCAAATGCCCCTTCCCCTCATCCCAAGTTATCAAACCAGCTGGGTACGGAAGCCAAGTGTCACAGCCTGAGAAGAAGGCCTGACTGTGCCTAGCCTAATAAATGCCATCACAATGCCGTCCAATTTGTGCTTCCGCAACATAAAACCAGTAAGATCAGTCCTCAGAGGAAATGTCCTTCTTTAATCATAAATCACAGACACAAAACCATCTCAAAAGTGATGAGAAACAGATTGTACACTGATGAAACAATAGCACACTCACCAGCTCTGTGCCAGGTTGTACAATAACATAACGGATCCATAAATCTACTCAACTATCCGTGGTGCCAACAACAGGGGGTGTAGAAAGTTTCAAGTCCTCTTATATGCTGTAAAAGTTGTCCGTAGCCAGTAAAGCAGGCTGGGAAGGTTACTGTTTCCCCCAGAGCCTTCACAATGAGGAGCATGTTAGGGAGCTGCCAGCACACAGTTTCGTTAGGCAAACAAATCAGGAACCAGGATGCACACATGCACCCACACACATAGGTATATTTACTTTTATAAAGTCAAAATTTCATGTCACCGAGAGCAACGTAATAAATCTTTTCTTTGTTTCACAAAGAAACAGTGAATTATGCTGCTGTTGTTAGCTTCCATCAAGTCAGACCGTGACTCATGGCAACCCCATGTGTAACAGAATGAAACACTGCGTGATCCTACGCCATCCCCATGATCAGTTGCAGATTGGTCTGTAGGGATCCACAGGGTTTTCACTGGCTGATTTTTGGGAGTAGGCCCTTCTTCCTAGTCCATCTTAGTCTGGAAGCTCCAGTGAAATCTGTTCAGCATCATAAGAGACGCCTCTACTGACAGGCTGGTGGTGGCTGTGTATTGGCCAGGAATTGAACCCAGGTCCCCCCAAAAAAAAAAAAATTTTTTTTTCTCTTGCATGGAAGGTGAGAATTCTACCACATGCACTCATTCATTCTCAATTATATAACTGTTTAATTGTCCAACCCAGTGTCCTCATTTTATTGATGTCTTTTTTTTATAATCTTTAAAATGCTACGTTAGTGTAGCTTTTAGTATTATGCATTCAACAAATATTTATTGAGCACCTATTACACGCCATGCACTTGAACTGTTCTGAGCACACAGTGTAGTTCAGTGAATGAAATAAATAATAAACACATTAAAAAAAATAAATGTTAGGTAAGAAAGTGAAACGTGCTATGGAAAACAAAAAATATCAGGGGCATGGGGAAAAGGGAGCAGGTTTTAGAATTTGTAGGTCAAGGCATGCCTTGTTAAGAAGGTGAGATCTGAGCAAAGCCTTCAAGGAGGAGAGGGAGACAGCCAGGTGAGGCTACAGAAGCAGAGTGGCCCAGGCAGAGGAGACTGCTGGAGCGAAGGTCCTCAAGTGGGAACGTGCCTGGCGTTTTTAATGGAGCCGGAAAGGGGTAAGCGAGGGGCAAGTGGTGGAGCCAAAGTCAGAGGTAACAGGGGTCAGGTCACCTAGGCCACAGAGGCCATGGTGAGGGCTTTCGCTTTTGTTTTGAATATAGTGGGAAGCCTTTGCAGGGGCGTGAGCTGCCGAGTGGCAGGGTCTGACATCGATCTGCAAAGGCTCACTCTGGCTATGCTGTAGAGATGAGACTGTTGGGGAGGGGAGAGCAGGAAGACCTATCCAGAGGCCACTGCAGAGATGGTGAGAGACCCTGGGAGGTGATGAGATGTGGTTGGGCTCTGGGCCTACAAGGAGGCAGAGCTGACAGGGTTTCCTGATGGATGGGACATGGGATGTGAGAGAAGGAGAGGAGTCAGGGACAACTCCAAGGTTTTTGTCCTGAGCAATGGGAAGGATGGCACTGCCTCCTGCTGGGAGGGGGAGGCTGTGGGTGGAGCAGTTTGAGGGGGATGATGAGGTGTTCAGGTTTAGACAAGCTGATATGGTTTTAAGATCTCCAAGTGGAGATACTGAAGTAGGCAGTTGGACATATGGCTCTGGGGTTAGGGGAGAAATGTGCTGAGATACAAACTTAGAAGTATTATATTTGATGCTGATATCATTCATAACAATCCAATTTATTATTACCAGTTCAAACAAATACTAACGGCAATAATAAGCAATAACACAATGTCCTCCTACACAGAGAGGAACAAGACAAAGAATCATAAAACAAATGAAAAGAATTAACTGTTTGCTGACTAAGTCAGTGGTCATGTTCATTTCAACTACTTGAATAGAACAAAGAAAAACTGCACCCACTGTTCCTTCCCAAGATAGGGACTTGCTCCTCTGTCAATATTTACAGGAATCTGGATTTGACCATGTGAAACAGACATGAGCTCCCAAACCGGGATACTGACTAAATAGTTTTTAGATGTAGAGAAACAACGTGTATGGATTACTAGAGGAAACAATGCTGGCTCAAAGAAGCTTCAACAAAAGAACTTCAACGAAACAGTCTTTAATTTCTAAGTATCTACTCTTTCTGCCTTTTTCATGTCTAAGGGTAATAAGTATCCAAAAAGTTTCCTTTTCAGATTCCATTTTTAAGGCCTGATGACACTGGAGAAGGTTGCTGGGGGGTGGAAGTTCTACAGCTGAGGAAGTTGATGCAACCTTTAAAATTTCATCTCACTGAAAATGGGAAAACATTTCAAAGCCACCAATAAACCTGCCTGAGCCATGGTGCCAATGCCCCATCTCCCAAGCCTGCTGGCAAAGACAACAAAGCAAAAAATTCAGTACTAAATCGAATTAACCACCATTCCATGAGCACAGCATGAGTGCTGCTTATTACTATCTGGAAAAATTCTACAGTGTTTATCAAATCCTAAGCAAGGGTAGGATGCTCAGAAGTGTGCCACAGCAAACGTCACCAGCAGCCACAAGCGTGGATGGCTCTGGGTGTGTCGCCATGGCAACCGTGTACTCAGCAGCAACATGCTGCCTGCCTCTCACCAACCCAGAACCAGGGAACCAGAGCCAAAGAAAACCGCCTGCTTTCTGATGGGAACAACCCAGGGGGTCACAGCGGAGTCCGGCTCTACCCCTCGCAAACACGGGAGGCTTCCTTTCAGCAGTCTGAAATCATCTCCCCCTGACTCCTAGAGAAAAAGATGCCCAGTTTCTCTACTGTGGAACCAGTCAACGCACCCAAGTTCAAGGCACTGGAGAAACATATGAGGAGAGACTGTGGGTGTTTGAAAGGTGTCAGGGTCAAAGTAACCGATTCTGTTTGGCTGTGGCCAGACAGGAGGGGCTCTGCCGGGGAGGTAATGGAGAAGTGCCGCTCCATTGGAAAAGTCATCCTGAAAAATGCTCCATAAATGGGAGATCAGTAAGAAGGGAAGCAGCCAACCAGAGCATGAGCTTTTGGAGGGAAGCTGTTGGCACAGAGGGAGAGAGATGCGATGGGGAGAAGGCAAAGTCCCCAAGGAGGCACCGAAAGCTTCGGACTCCAAATCCCACAACATACATTTTTTGGGTATTCCACATTATGATGAAATAAAACAAACTGTCAAACATACCTTTTCCACTGGTAGAAAGTCATTTTCTACTTCAATTGACCTTGGCCTTAATTTTATTGGCTTGTCTTTGAAAATATCTCCAAAGCCCACTCCCTTAACTTTCTTTGGCTGGATCGCTGCAGTTGCGACGGTTCCATTGGCGCCTTCGGACTTGGTACTGCTCGAGTCACCGCCATCACTCTCGGAGCCTGTGGTTTCCCGTAAGCCTGCCAAGAGTAGAGGGCGGGGAGAGAAAGCTCTCAGAAATTAGCCATACGCCTGAAGAAGAACTGCCCGGCCAGCCAGGAGCCACTTCTCAACGTGTTGCTGGATACAGAATCTTTTGCACTGGGGCTTTGTATTCAGTCTGAGTGGCTCTGAGTTTTGTTTGATCTTCCCACCCCCGGCCTTTACTTTTAAGAAGGGAATAAAAACAACTTTTCAGAAAATCTGATTTCAAAGTAGACTTCCTTGTACACATGGAATTTCACCTCTCTTCAGCTGGCGTCTTGTTCTGATCCAAATTTGTTTTGCTGCAGTCTGTGCGTTAACAACCCTTCACCACTGCCACCCCCACCACCTCCTGCACCGCCCCTCCTCGTCTCCCGGCCCAAGGCAGTAGCACATACTGTACCTCCAATCTCTATGACTCATGTCAATTAGCAATTAGCAATGAAAGTAACATTTCCTAAAGGGAAACTGTAAAGCTAAAAGCCATTTAAACAAATTAGCAATTAAAGAAACCACATAAAATTATGACTGCCAAAGAATTAAATCTCTTTGGAAGCTTCACAAGGAATAAATGCATGCAGACATGTTTCTCTAGGAAAGCACTAAACCAAACTTGACATTAAGATGGTTCGCTAGCAAGATGATCTTATTTGTTAAACAGGGAAAGGAAGCCAGAGGCCAGAACCCCCTCCCAGCTCTCGTGCCTTCTTAACACCATCATTTACCCCAAAACTGAATCCCTTTCCAAAAGAAGAACACTGGGGACATGATACCCTTCCTTGGACCTCTTGTGACCTGTGTTGAAAGTCATCAAAGAGCAAACAGCAATACAAGAGGACACTTACCTCCCCAGATTCTTTTTTCCCCAGGCTTTGCCCACAATCATGCTCCTAAAAGGAAGAGCCTATTGGGGTTCAGTTCATCTCTGAGTGTACATTTTTACTTGGACGGTCAGTGCATGGGTTATGCCATCAAAGGGCAAGACTCAAAGGATAGTTTATGGGATACTAAATTCTGTCATTTTTTTTTACTAAAAGCTTCCAGACATGCAGGATGGCTCCTGAGCATTTCCTGCACCTCTCCAGAAGCTAACGATGCCTTTGGGATGCACAGCACACCATTAAATTTTGTTCTCTATTAGCCAATAGTGCATTAGTCTCCCATAGGTGAGGTGGCCTCCTAGTACATGAGAATGACACACCAAGTAACCGCTCACATAAAATGTTGAAATCATTCAAATAAGGAAGTCTCAGTGCAGGAAGAAACTGTTAAATGAAAACAGACAAAATACAGAAAGGTCATTATAAATTGCTAGTAACTTTCAACAACCAAATCCTTCAAACAATGGTTTTGTCTGTTGTTGCTGCTGTTTTCGATAAAATGATATTTACAAGCCAAATGGTGGGGAGGGGAAAGATCCCGGGTGCACATTTTAATTAACTCAAGAATAGCATCGTAAGGGCAGAGGGCAGAACACAACCACTGGCCCAGCTGTAATCTGCAGGACTGGCTTTGAGTGTGCAAACACGGAGAGTCCCCTGGATTCGTTATCCACTTCTGTGCTTATTTGTTCATTGTTTTTGGAAATATCCCTGCTGGAGATGTAATTGTGGAGTCTAAATATTGTGTCATTTCCCCTTTAACATGTTCTCATTTTGCCGTATGGATTCTTTCTATGTGATAAATGGCTTGCATATTCTTTTCTGGTTTGGAAAGAACCATTTGAGAGTGGAACAAGGAAATGGTTAGTGGAAAGAAACCATCGCTGCCCCCCTCCCTCCCCACCACCACCAGAAGGCAGCAGGGCAAATGGATTAGCAGGGCAGGTCGGCTTCAGTTCTCCAAGAGAGGAATTTGAAAGGTTCTTCTATTAGTCCTCATTAGCCAGAACGATAATATTTTCAATCACTGCCATCCTAATTTTCACCGAGCTTCTGTTTTTAGGTATTTGCTGCCTTCTGGGCTCCAGTTAATAACTTCAGCTGAATCACTGTGAGAAGTACTCTTTATGTCACACAGGGAGAGAGTGCACGGTCATTCAACCGCACAAACCTGACCTTGGAAGGAAACACACAGCAGATCTTTCTTCCAGAAATTCTGGCGGCCTGCTTAGATCACTTTTACGTACGTAAATTAAGGGTCTGACTGTGTGGCTTGGGGAAATAACTCCAAACCTAGTGCCTTCTCTTCAGAATGAGAGAACAGTGCCTTTTCATTTTCATGTCTCTTTGGTGCTGCATCTGTTAGCTGCTGGTGCCCATCACAGAGACTATCCCATAGAACGTCCCCATGTCATGCTCAGGATGCCAGATGACGCTCCCATGCAGTGCAACGCAGAGTGTGGTCCGTAGAGTGGGGCCAGACCACAAAGGGTTTGTTATGGGGACACAGCAAGGTAAGTGCAGACAGTGTGCATGTTTAGAAACATTTACAGCAATGTGCGCTAGAGCAACTTCTAGACGTGCGGCCAGTGACTTGTCTAGGGGAACGGGGCACGGTCTAGGTGCCGTCAAACTTGCGCATGAGGCGCAGGCAGCGCGCGGCCTGTATAGCAGTCTTGCGTAGAAGGACCATGTCTCTGTTCACGGTGGGATGGAAATAAAAAAGAAGCTTCACCACAGACAGTTTGAGAAGCACGGCTCTGATGTTCCTGCTGGAAAATTCTCTTTCGTCATGTATATATCTATACACTAAGGTGGATGTTTTTCTTTCAAGGTGAAAAATGAACAAAGCCTCCTCGAATTTGCTATTGCCAGTTGTACAAATGTCCACTTTTGTGTAATTTACCTTACTACTTCAGCACTGACCAGTTTGGATGTGGGAGCCACTTTTACTTATTTATCTGTAACTTAGCAGGAACTGTTCTAAGGGCTTCATGAGATTAACTCATTCATCTCATTCATCTCTTTCCCCCCAACATCTGGCAGATTTCTTTCATAACAGGAAAGGCTACACACTGGTCCTGCCAAAAGAATTCTGCCGTGTGGTGATTGGTGGGATGAGCAAAGCAAAACACCATCACTGGCATGGACTTCCATGCCAAGTTCTTATTTCTATAAACCACACAATGAATAAATGGTTTATCGGTTTCCAATGACCCAATTAGAAAAGGCAATAACCATAAGAGGTTGGCATCTCCACAGGAAGTCATCTTACACCTCCCAAGAAGCTCAAAAATACTGGTACAAATGCATATGCCATGGCAAATGCTACTGTTCCCTTCTCTGCACACATGGTTCATGCACGCATATCACATACATGACAGAGCCACAAAGCAAACAAGAAGCACCAAGGGCTGGTGGTGAGAATGCTCTTGTAGCAACACCAAGGAGATGGCACTTATCTCAGGCAAATAAGGACATGTCCTTGGGTCAGAAGTTCACACAGACACTTGGCATAAGCATGAGCAGCTCAGGAAAGCACAGCTGCATCAAAAAACACAAGTATCCAGAGCTTATCTTTACAATTGCCTCCTGCCGTTAAGGTCACTCACTGTAATAGCGTCTGTGGCCCTCCGTCTTTCCCGGTGCAGCTCGGTACAGAATTGTCCCTTCAAAGGTAGTCTTTCCTGACAGTGAATGAGAGAAGAGAAGGGGAGAAAAAAACAAGAGAGGGGAAAGGGGGAGCAAATGATGGTAAAAGAAGGAAGAGGAAGAGTCTTTAACTGAACTTGCCTTCAATGAATCCGCTGCAAGAGCTTCATCCGCAAAATTAATTAGAGACCATTAGGCAGGAGTTAAGAATGTTACAGAATGAGCCCAAAGTCCTCATGCAACAGTGATGGCACTGAGCACCCAGAATTAAGACTTGCCTCTGCAAATGCTGGCATATCAGATTATGCCCCATTTAAACCTGAGCCATTTTTGAGATCATAACTCAAGAACAGGAAAACCTCAATTAACCAGAGACAATCCAATTGATCAGATTCCTTAATTAACTCAATTATACAGTGCAATCTTCTCTTTGGGGAATATGGTCCAAGCTTAATACTTAGGTCCATTATCCTTTATCTTCTACCCTAGAGCTCTATGTGATTAAAAACTGGTATCCATGACTCTAAGATTCTAAGTAAGATATGGAATTAATCTTTAAAAAATTCTATCATCCTCAGTACCTTTAAGCAAGAACATATATTAATATATTAAAAAAAATTAGAGGGAGGTTTTCAACAAGGAAGTTTGAAACCAACAATGGCATCTATATCAACGTAAAGGGTTTTCTGCTTAGCACCGAGGAAACCAGAAAACCCTATGTCTTGAAACGACTTAATTGAGGTTTTGCCCTATTGGTCATGAGACTGCACTTAAGCATGAGGACACAGGGCTCATCCAGTGCAAAATGTCAACTTATTTTTATTTTAAGTAGAGGTTATCAACAGCATAAGACTGGACACACAGCTAAAGCCCAAATATCTCTGGCACCATGCACAAGTGCACAGAAAGTTCACATACCACTTTGGTTTGAATGTCCCTCGCACACACCCCCACACACAGCGCTAGAGAGTACCACTGGTGGATAAAAGGAAATGCACTGCTCTAGGAATCAGTTCTATCATGGCTTATGATTTAAGTGTCAAACTGGAGGCCAGTCATAGGGCTTCATAATAAGTCTGAGGGATGAAAAAGTAGACCATGTTTACAGAGAGGCTGAGGGCAGAACCGAGAGAAGGAAGAGCAACTTATCTGCTTCCTAGAAACACTCCATTCGAAAGAGGAAAGCCCAATAGGAACCATAGTGTCAGCTTCTGGGTCCAGTCACTTTTAATACACAAGGGGGATTATGAATAACCAGAGGGACAACTTAGGTGGAATCAGTTATTTCCAACTTCCATGTCCTACAGGCAGGGATACCCCTTGTTTTGATGATAAATGTACTCTGCCCAATTAAAGCAAAAACTTAAGATGTTCAAACCACTGACTAAAAAAGAATAATCTAGACTAATAGCCAAGTGTTTCAAATGTTCTTATTAGACTTGCAGCTCTTAAGAACTTTGAGAACAAAAGCAGAGCACGTGACAGTGGCTACTTTTTATTGGGGCAAATTTTTATTCTGCTTAACCTAAGCCTTTAAGTTAACTAAGTCAATGATGCCCCCCACAAGGAACACAGCTGTTTTGCAAGCTAGGCCATCCAAAACCATATAGCAGCAGCCCTCTCAGTGTTAGAAAAAAGTAAGGGTAAACCAAAAAAACCCAGTGCCGTCGAGTTGATTCCGACTCATAAAGTAAGGGTAGGCGAAAAAAAAAATCACTGTTTCAATAATGCTCCCCCTAAGTGTAACGTAACTTCCATGTGCTCTTCTTCAGGAACAAGCCTGAGAATGGCTGAGGTAGACCATGGCCCTGATGACTCTGAACAGTCAATACTTTTGGCAAAGTCTGACTGTCCACTGGTAGAGCAAGGTGACTGGGGCCTGGGCCGGGGGAGGCGGGGGTGGAGATACACAGGCTTTCTACTGGAAGAGCAAAAGATAAAAGTTCATGGGTATGAGTTAGGCTTACTTTATTTGGGGGAAATACTCTATTGCCACTAGTAAATATTAGTGCTTGAAAGCTGCAAACACAATAAAAGAGAAGAATTAAAAAATGTGAACACAAATTCATATGGTTATGCTAGCATCTAATTTTGCCTGAAATTCTGTTTAATCAATTTGCTAGTTGCTCTTCATTGCTAACAGAACATTCATGAACAAAACAAATATCACCTACTATTAAAAAGAAAATAAAAGTATAGTGATGCCTCAGAGTGGGGGTTTGCCAGCCCAGCTGTAGTTTCTGTAGGAGGGGGGTACTGATTAGTCAAGTTTCTTACATGTAATGAGACAAGATTTCTGCATCATGGGAGTTGTTTTCCACAGAAGTTTTAAAAGATCACCTCTATCTTCGTGTTAGCCTGACAAATCACTAAAGTATCAGAACCTAAACTTTTAAAATAAGGAACTAGAAAAGTAAGAACCTCAGTTCAAACTGGAACCTCATGGTTATTCAAGGTTATAGAAAGAAAATACAAAACTTCTCCCTCTCAAGATTATGGGAAATAACCAAAAATGTTCCTGTAGTTACAGGATAAAAAAAAAAATAATAACAGGAATACTTTTTCTAGTTTTACAAAAATGATTTTAGAACCCAAGAAATAAAATAATACAAAAGATTTGTAAAACAGAAAAAACGCATTTATATCTTAAGGGTGAAGCAAAACATGTACGAAACTGAAATTGGACAATAGTCATATCTGGGTTGCTTTGCCATCAAGTCCCAATAAATCTTATTATAGAGTCACGATATTCTGTGATTGTAACACTTATTATCTGTTTCACATTATTTAGTCAATGCTAACATGTGAAAAATTGTAACTGAGAAGGAATTAATTAGTCATGATCTGTGACAAGAAGAGTAAACAGGCTAAACTGTATTCTGGTTTGAAATTTGTCAGGTGCTCTGTGCAAAGGTGCACTACCCACAGTAATGGAGCCAACACCACAGTGTGCGTGGAAGGCCTACAGATTAATTTTGGCCTCATTACTCACAGACGAGGCCACACCCAGGAGTTAATCTCACCAGGCTTTAGAGTTCTTATCTGACACCGGGCTAGATGAACTCTAAATTCCTCTCTACCCCTAACCTAGTAAGATTCTGCCTTCACTATTAATACAAACAACTTGGGTGTTTTGTTTTTTAAAAACCTAATTTACTCAACACTTTTTTCCACTTTTTTTTTTCCACTAGTGATCTGTGTACATGGTAGGCCATGTCATTCTTTTGAGAAAATTCCTTGTGGACACCATTTTGCAACCCCTAATGAATGAATGAAGATATCTGGGTGCAAATCATCAGCGGTCACCTACATTGAAAAAGAGAGACAGCCAGACATTATGTGCCTCCATCTACGAATCAGTCTTAAGGGGGATATATATGTCTATACATATATCTCAAATCTGAATCTGATCAAGCCCCTAAATCTAATGATCAATTTCTAGAAATACAGGTCAAATGACACTGCAGAGATGAAACCAGCAAAGGCAGATGGTGGGAAACTAATAGACAAATGACCTCAGTCTCTTTGGCAAAAAATAGCAAGAAAAAAGGTGATATGGAGGAGGAATCGACAGATTAAAGGACACTTGAGCGTTATCAACCAATCACAATGAGTGCACCTTATTGGGACCCAGATTCAAACTAACAAATTTTTATTAAAAAACATAAGACATTTAAGAAAAAGTGAACACTGACTAAATATTTAATTATATTAAGGAATTACAGGTTTTAGGTTTCTTTTTGGCATGATAATGGTATCTTAAAGTACCCTTTTACTAATAAGTATTGCAATATCTATGGATGAAATCATGAGGTATCCAGGGTTTGCTTCAAAATAATGGAGGGGAGGAATGAATGAGAGTGTAAGTGTCACAAACTGGCCACAGGTTGAAAATTTCTGATGCCAGGTGACAGATACACAAAGGTTCATTATAATACTCTCTACTTCTGTATGTTAGAAACTTTCTATAAAATTTAAACATTTATTAAAATCTTCAAAAAACCACCTTTAAGGTTTCACGAATTCTTTGAAAGATACAAAGGTAAAGATATTTTCAAATGTAAATACGCTACAAAGAGTTTCTGCTACTACATAATTGAATCTCTTTCTCAGATAAAATGTTTAAACCAAATTAGCAACAGATACAATTACTTGTAACTCTTTTCTTAATATATGAGATTACCCTGAATAAAGATCTAAGAAAGCTAAGGAGATTTTCGTAATACACCACACCATATGTAAAAATGCATCGGGGTAAAAGAAAAGCAAGTTCAAGCAATTTGCACCTGTAATTCAAAGAAAAAAATGCCTCCTCAGAATAATAAATGATCCAGCAAGCAATTACTGAGCATCTACCACGTGCCAAGCAGACTTGGCGCATTTCTTTACAAACATAATGCCACTGTTTCTTCTATCACAGTCCATCAGTTCATAGGACGCAACTGAGTAACTACCTCAAATGCTTTCTGGAAGTAGAAATGTGAAGAGTAAAAATGCCAAATAAACGTAAACAAAGGTGTACGTGTGTATGTGTGTGAGAGGGAGAGGGAGTGAAGCACAAAGAGACATGTACAAGGATTCACTGAACACATGGTTCTCTTCATATGTACCCAAACACACAGATGTCATCCATCTTAAAAAACCTCACCCTAATGTCTACAAGGAAACCCTGGTGGTATAGTGGTTAAGTGCTACAGCTGCTAACTAAAAGGTTGGCAGCTTGAATCCACCAGGCGTTCCTTGGAAACCCTACAGGGCAGTTTGACTCTGTCCTATAGGGTCACTATGAGTCTGAATCAACTTAACAGCAACGGGTTTGGTTTTCTGGAATGTCTAAAAAGAGCCCTGGTGGCGCAATGGTTAACGGCTCAGCTGCTAACCCAAAGGTCAGCAGTTCAAATCCACCAGCCTCTCCTTGTAAACCCTACGGGGCAGTTCTACTCTGCCCTATAGGGTCGCTATAAGTCGGAACCGACTCGAAACAGGTTTGGTTTTCTGAATGTCTGGAAGCATTGAAACTAAGAGAAGTTTCGCATGATGTCACTATGATCTCTAAAAATTACCAAAATGGCACAAACATTAGGAGTTGAACTTACTAGAGACCACGTATCAATTAAGCAATCTCTGTGAACAGTGTAATTTATAGAGTATTAAATGGCCCAGTCTAACAGAGACCTTGATTAAGTGCATTTTCAGCTCAGACCAACGTAAAAAGCTAAATGCCTTTTATGCATTAATTGCATTTGTCTTTCTCAGTTTTATAACAAAAGCAAATATCCACGTACTATACTTATGCAAGATGTTACCACTGGGAGAAACTGCATGACGGGTACAGGGGACATCCCTGTACATTATTTTTTGCAACTTCCTGTGAATCCATATTATAATTATTTCAAAATGAAACATTTAAAAAGATTAAATCTCATCAAAAGTAGTAAAACCATTCTCTAGGGGTAGGGAATAAGCAGATCCACTCTAAAACCAAAGGGTCCACTTACACAAATATTACCAGTATACATAATTTCTGCATGTGATCTGAGCTGATTATAAAAATTTCACCATAGTTGCATGCTGAAGCAAATTCAGAATGATAAATGGCTACTGAAAAACCTGTCCAAACACTGATGGATGCTATTTCTCTCTCTTTCTGGGGATTATTTCAATTTATCAAGCTAGAACAAAAACCAAAAAACCAAACCTATTGCCATAGGGTCGGTTCCAACTCAGAGAGACCCTATAGGACAGAATAGGACTGCCCCACAGAGTTTGCAAGGAGCGGCTGGTGGATTCAAACTGCGGACCTTTTGGTTAGCAGCTGTAGCTCTTAACCACTACGCCACCAGGGTTCAGGGACATTACTACCATATCTGCTCTTCCCTGAAGCCCTTTGTGACCACCGCCACCCTCATATCCCAATGGGACTGGCCTCTCTGCCTTTGTAGCCCACTGTTCCCTCAGACCCTGGGTAGCAGAGCACCTGGAGCACCTTCCTCAACTTCTGTTGACTTGTGCGCCCCCTTTCTGCAATGTGAGCTTACTGAAAGTAGCAACCCTATCTGATCTGTCTCTGCGTATCTTTACTGCTTTGTACAGTACCTTAGTAAAAACAGGGGCTCAATAAACCTTGAATGAAGAATGAACGAAAAGAAGGAGAGAAAGATGGATGGATGGATAGATATAGACAGATGGAGAGATGGATAAGATATGCCCTCTTCCCCTTACCTATACATACAGGAAGATTACAAAAGCCATGTGGTTCTTACCAGAAACATTCATTTTTATTAGGAGACCATGTCTCTCCAAGGACCTCAAAACTCCTCTCAACAACGGACAGATTCCTTGTAACTAAGCTTGGCTGCCCTATGACTATTGGGCTCTCCTGGTCCTGAAATGGGCTTTTATTGAGTAAGTATTGGGGGGTGGGGGCAATCTCTACAAGCAGAAACAGCCCCTTCCGAGCAGGTGAACAAAAGTTAAGTGGCTGTGGATACCACCCTACTCAGCCCTCTACTCCTCCCGCTCCAGGAATTCCAGCACCGTATGCTTTGAGCTGAGGAGACAGGCAAGGTCCAATGTCCATATTATTGAGTTGGAGTGAGAGGAGATAGATTTTTTAATAGTTTCAAAAGTACAGTCATCACTTCTCTGGCCATCCAGTTCTTAAGTGCATAGCTGGGATGGCAGGATACCAAGGGGTCAAAGCTTTCCCCAGGAAGTTATCCAATACCCTCTCCCCAAATCTCCTTCTCTATCAGTAGAAGAATCCCAAAGTAATTTCCAAATGCAGACACACTGCTTCAGTGAACGTGGGCTCGATCAATGTGCAAGCAGCCTCTACTTACTAACTGGTAAGTCCCAAGGATTTGTCACTATTAACAATGAGAACAACCATTTATTGAGGGCCTTCTATGGGCCAGATGGTTTATATACATTACTGTTATTGGAACTTGCAATGCATTCCCCCATGGAAATAATGTTATAATGACCCGATTCGGTCCTCCCTCCAAGAAAGCCCATTCAATCCACAAGGTCTCTGAGGTATAGTATTTTTACTGTCAGACCTAATTACTATGTACAATACTATTTCAGTGCACAAAAGGAGACACCAAGGCAGTTAGAATTCTAACGTGGAATTCTGGAGCTATATGAACTCCCAATAAAGTGGGATCAAGGACACCTTCTCCCCTCATTAACTTGCCTGTGGTAGCAGAGAATTCCCCCGCCTTAGCCAGAGAGGGCAGCAGGAGCTCCAAGACACCTTAATTGTCCCCACATCCCCTGATGTCCTTCCTACCATAGAACCTAGGATGGAATGGGGCTGGGGGCCCCAGGCTTTGGTAGTGCAGGGGACGGGGTGTTTCTGAAGCACTGCCATTTCTACATATGGCTGGTTGCATATTCCAGAGCTGCTGAGACACCAAGTGAAGGAAGTCGGTTGAGCATGTCTCTGGAAATGGCTTTGCCTCCAAATCGAGAATTTGTCCAATCATGCTATTGGCCAAATAAAATAGACACAGAATAACGTAAGAACATCACTCAAGTTAGATTTTCCAAGTGGAAAATAAAGGAGTTTGAGAATTATTTTGGCAGACTGAGCCATTCTCTTATTAGAAGTAGAAGTCTTCGACCACAGGTAGTGCTGCACTATGAGGACACAGTCAAGCCTTTTACAACATTCACACCCACAACCTTTGCTCAACACAGCACAAGAGATGCACAGACACCCACAGAGGAAGTCGGGTTAGCGACTGGGAGAACAAAGCTTCCCGGTCCTGACCTTTTGCTCCATGTGCTGGAAAGGGCAGCAGAGAAGCTGGAGGGAGACATTCAGGCCCTGGAGAAAGAAGACCTGAAGTTCGTTCTCACCATCTCAGAATACACATGCTCACCTAGGTGAGGCCTGGACTCTCCGCTGTCTTGTCATACTTCCATGGGAATCACATGCACTCCTCTTAGCCATAGAATTTCTCACTACCAAGGGCTTTATTTATTTATCGGCATGCTATATTCTTCTCCAAGTTCCTCAAGGGATGCGGACAAATACTGACAATCTCATTTGGCTGATTCTAAAAATAATTGCCAACTTACATGGAATGACATTTTAGAAGTCTGTGGAGGCACACCAACCTGGGGCACCCAGGAGACAGTATTAGCATGGCATGAAGGCTGACAATCACCTAACCAGAGAATGTGATCAGTTTGCGGCTTAGCAAACAGTGGGCTAAGGCAGCATAATCAAGAAAACCCTCCTGAGCTTTTGTCACAGCCTCTCAGCACAGGATGTGGAAGATAAGGGAGGCCTCCCCATCCCCTTTCCTGCTCTGAGGGGTGAGATTTCTTACTTGACTTGGAGAGCTGTTCATCCTGGGAAACACCGAGGTCGTCTGACTCTCCTGACAGCTCCTTGATGAAGTTGGAAGGGAACATTCCAGTCTTTCCATTGAGAACACCTTCCCACCATCCTTCCTCTACCTGCACAGATGCAAACAGAAGCAAAGAGATGCAGGGATGTGGTTAGACATGGTGGTTTCCAGTTTTGTTCACCTCTATGTTGCAGAGTACAGAACCCATACAGGGAATGCTGAAGGCCCCAAAACTTAAAAGTTGACAGAGAACGTGGAAAGCAAACCCTGGAGTTTGAGAATCAGGCTAAGGTAGGGGACATTAACCCGGGATCCATAAACTCAAATGGAAAAAGCTTTATTTTCACTAACTTCCAATTGGAATTTAGCATTTCCTTCAATTATGAACACAGGTAACAAACCACAGTAACATTAGGGTACCTGTGACTGCTCACTAAACAAATCACCGATATTTTTGCAGCACATTAGAGAGGTTGTAGGTATCTCAAAATATCATTTACATTTATCACTATTTGAGACACTCATAGTTATTACACCTGCTAGGAGATTCTGGTATTTGATGTATTAATAAAGAAGCACACAGATTACTATATCAAAATTTCCTGTTAAAATGGTTTGATGGTTACTTCAGTATAAACGGTTTCCTTTGTAATCCTATGTGTTTTATTTTATGCATTTAAAAATATTTAAAAACTGAGAATGGCTTCACCAGACTGTCAAAACTAATTAGCCAGGCTAACAAAAACAGTGAAGAATCCCTGGTTTAAGAAGTCAAGACCTCAATAAGAAGGCAAAAGGACTCCTTGAAGGTTTCCAAAGTGTTCTAGTCGAACCTACCCAGTGGCACCTTGGAAGACAGGCTTGGCAGTCTACTTCTAAAAGGTCACAGTCTTAAAAACCCTATCTATAGAGAAAAAAAAAAATTTTTTTTTTTTTTTATAGAGCAGTTCTACTCTGCACACACGGGGTCACCACGAGTTGAAATGACTCA
Source organism: Loxodonta africana (assembly GCF_030014295.1). Classification (NCBI taxonomy): domain Eukaryota; kingdom Metazoa; phylum Chordata; class Mammalia; order Proboscidea; family Elephantidae; genus Loxodonta; species Loxodonta africana. Next base: position 21,283,846 of record NC_087369.1, read on the forward strand.
AGTGCAACTGACAACAAGGCAAAAAACAAATGGGGGCACAGTTATGGATACTTCCGAGACATAACTACACACCTTGTGGAAGTGGTTTACTGGATTTGAAGGCTTATGAGGGACAACTCGGTCAACTGACAAAACATAGTTCACAAACTTTATGTTCTACATCCTAGTTTGGTAAGTATTGTCTGGGGTCTTAAAAGCTTGTGAGTGGCCATCTAAGACACAACTATTGGTCTCTACTTGTCGGAACAAAAGAGAAAAAAGGAAACCAAAGACTCAAAGATGAAACTATTCTACATCACTAACAGTCTACATAAACCATGTCCTCATCTATCCTGAGACTAAAAGAACTAGATGGTGCCCAGCTATCACTACAGACCATTCTGACCAGGGGACACAACAGACAGTCCTGGATAGGATGGGAGAAAAATGTAGAACAAAATTCAAATTCTTAAAAAAGGCCAGACTTACTGGACTCGTAGAGACTAGAGGAATCCCCAAGACTGTCACCCAAGATACACTTTAAACTTTATACTGAAACCACACCAGGAGGTCACCTTTCAGCTACATAACATATTGGTTGTAAAATAAACAAAATCACCCATGAGTACTGTGCTCCTTTAAAAAAAATCATCTATATGAGACCAAATGGTCAACATTCACCCTAAAGCAAAGATGAGAAGGTGGGGGGGGGGGCGGGGAAGCTAGATTAATGGTAACAAAACAATCAGAACGGGAATAATGAAAATGTAGACACATTGTGGAAAATGTAATCCATGTCACTGAACAATATGTACAGAAATTTTAAAACAGGAAACTAATTTGCTGTGTAAACTTTCACCAAAAACACAATAAAATATTACAATAAAAAATAAAATCCATTAATAAGAGGGAACTGGGATTCTGAATTTCAAAAACAAACCAATTAAAGGGCTCGAGATTACCCTGGGATGAACCAAAATGGGGTGCAGGGAAGCAGGGAGGGCAGTGAAATTAAGTCATCTGGGTAGGTAAGTGAAGGTTAGATTGGGGGAGCAGCAAGAATGGACAAGGCAGACGTGGACATGCGGCCCTTTGAGGTATGAGCTGGCCTTAAGTGACCACTTGGCTAGGATGGGAGAGAGAAGGGTAAAAAAAAAATCACCCCTTTATTCACTAACTAAATAAAAATAAAAAACTAGATAGTAGACAAGAATTACCTTAGGTGAAGGGAAGGACAATATACAATACAGGGAAGGTCAGCACAACTGGACTAAACCAAAAGCTAAGAAGTTTCCTGAATACGATCAAACACTTCAAGGGACAGAGTAGCAGGGGCGGGGGGTCTGGGGACATCTAGGGCAATTGGCATAACAAAGGTTATTAAGAAAATGCTCTGCATCTCATTTGGGTGAGTGGTATCTGGGGTCTTAAAAGCTAGCAAGCGGCCATCTGAGATGCATCAATTGGTCCCAACCCACCTGGAGCAAAGGAGAATGAGGAACACCAAAGACAAAAGGAAAATATTAGCCCAAGAGACAGAAAGGGCCACATAAACCAGAGACTCCATCAGCCTGAGACCAGAAGAACTAGATTGTGCCCAGCTACCACCAATGACCACCCAGACAGGGAGCACAACAGAGACTCCCTGACGGAGCAGGAGAAAAGAGGGATGCAGAACTCAAATTCACATAAAAAGGCCAGACTTAATGGTCTGACTGAGACTGGGGGAACCCGTGAAGACATGGCCTCTGGACTCTCTGTTAACCCAGAACTAAAACCATTCCCAAAGCCAACTCTGCAGACAAAGATTAAACTGGACTATACCACCCACCATAAGATGAAGACAGTGAAGGCCATAGTGATTACATTCATTTATTCTAGGAGTAAAGCACATGGCTTCCCACATTGAATGAATGAATGGATGAACGAATGATAGAGAAATCACTGGGGGAAAATCCTTCACAGGGGCCTATGATTCCCCCCTGCAAAAGGATTTTTCCTTCCTCCGAGAAGATGAAGGGATCAAGGGATTCTGACTATACTGGCTATTCTCAATGAGGTACAGCCCCACCTGGGTCTGTGTGCCCCTCCCAGAGAGGGGCCATGGAGTCATTCAATCCCCCAATACGTAATGAGCACATACTCTGTGGTGGGCACTTCCTGAGGATCTTGGGATAAATTTACTAGTGTACAGAACAGATAAAGACCCCTTCCCTTGAGAAGCTTTTGCAACAAAAAAGATGGACATACAAGAGCCTTACATCCCCCACTTGCAAATCAAACTTACTTTTATGTTTCTCTATTTAAAGAGAGAGAGAAACATGTCTCTCTAAAAAAGTAGAGATACAGATATCACCAAGGGCTGACAATTTCTGCCCCAAGGAAAGTAATAACAGGAGTCAGACTCCCACCTTTGTCCCCCTACCCCTTGTACACTCATAAACAGTTTTCTCCAGGCCTTGGCTCTCCGCTGAGAACAAACCTGACCTGTATCTCTCCATGACCAACCCAGCCAGCTCTGAAGCCCACAGCTGCTCCCTAGCAGAGAACCCCACCTTTGGCAGAGAGCTGGGAACAGGGCAGCTTACACCTAGTAGTATTTGGAAAAAAAAAAGAAAGAGTAAATCACTTAAATAGTTTGAGTCTCCAAGTGTCCAGCAATTTCCATGTTTTCAGGATCAATAGCATCCAAGTGGGCTCAGGACCCAAGGAGGTGGTTTCCATATTTTACCCATGTTGGAAGTTGGGGATGAATTTCAATACCCTCGCCACCACAATCTAGTACACTATCTACATTTATAAGGCACCTAAGGTGATGTCTGTGGATGAAGAGGTGACTATGCCCATGCATGAGTGCCTAGTTGTTCAGAAGGGTTCCAGTTCATCACTGGTGAAGCTGTACATGTCAACTGTACTGAGAAGAGGAACAGCGCATTTACCAAGTCTAAAGTCTGCCTCGGGCTACCAGTAGCAAGCCGGAAAAGTCTATTTAATGGCTGCTATAGTTTTTTTTTTTATTATTATTATAGTTGTCATCAGCAGGGATCAGTCCCTGGAGAAGGACATCACGCTTGGTAGAGGGTCAGCGAAAAAGAGGAAGATCCTGAGCAAGATGGATTGACACAGTGGCTGCAACAATGGGCTCAAGCATAACAACGATTGTGAGGGTGGTGTAGGACCGGGCAGTGTTTTGTTCTGTTGTATGTAGAGTTGCTATGAGTTGGAACCAACTCCACAGCACCTAACAACAACATAGTTTTTGTAATCCAATTAACCCTGTGTTACCCAAACCCCAGTCAGAGGCACACAAGAAGAGTGTGGTGGGGGGGAGGATAGGGGAGGGAGATGCACACAGGCGAATGAATTCAGCCTCACTGGTCCAAGAGCTGTTTTACCATTTTTTCCATAAAGTAAACAGGACAAATCAAACTTGAAGGAAAGGCCTAGACCTTTAACATTACTAAAATTGTCCTCAAAATTTATTTCAAAATAATTACATGAGAATCTCAATACCAGTCCTTTCTGCTGTCTGTAATACGTTCGGGAAGGTGTTTTGAAATTTTAAAACACTAGAACAATACTAGGTTTTTTTTTTTTTTTAATTAAAGCATAATTCACATAAACGCAGTTCTTAACCATACAGGCTGATCCATTTTGACAAATGCATACATACCCATGTAATTCACACCTTTATCAACACATACAACATTTCCATCACTCCAGTAATTTCCCTTATACCCTTTCCTAGTCAATCCCTAGCAAACATTCACTAATCTGATGTCTATTTTTTGATTAGCTTTCCTTTTCTAAAACTTCTTTTTTTTTTTACCTGTGTTGTTGTTAGGTGCCGTTGAGTCAATACCAACTCATGGCGATGCCATGTGTGCAGAACAGAACTGCCCCAAAGGGTTTTCAAGGCTGTGACTTTTCGGGAGCAGATCACCAGGACTTTGTCTTCCAAGGCGCCACTGGGTGGGTTCGGATCACCAACTTTTTGGCTAATAGTTGAATGCTTAACTGTTTGCACCACCCAGGGATTCCACACAAATGGAATTATGTTGTAGATAAGCTTTTGTGCTAAGACATGATTTTAGTTTTTAGATATTGTTACAAAAACACAAATTGGTTTTGGAAACTATCTTTTTCTATCAGTGGAATTAGCAAAAAAACACATACATATTTTAAGGGGCTAATTCCTGAAGGTACAAACACCTACATTATTCTCCATTTTAGTTGCTTTAAATAATCATCACTGCTGATTTTAGGATAAGGGAAGCTGCTTCTGCCAAATATAAACAAGTATTATCTGGGTCTTTAGTGCCTGGGCCAATATTTTTCCCCAATTCCTGTGTAGTTCATTGTATGACTGTCTCTTTCTAGCAGGGCCAGAACATTCCATACGTACAGGGAAGTTATTTTTATTCCCTTCCCTTGTTCTTCCAAAAATGAACCTATTCCACATGAGATGGGTCCCTGAAAGGAGGAATCTGTAGGGTAATTCAAAAGGAAATAATTTAAGAAAACATTTCTATTCAAGACTGAGGCAAACTATGCCCAATGGTACAGAACACCAACATCCATGATTTCATCGTGGTGTAATGGGTTTCTGTTGGACTTTTCTAGGCATCCAATCTTTAGCAATGCTGTGCCGTGATCATTCCTCTCCTTAAAAACAACTACGGGCTAGTGTACAGGTCCCCAAATTTCCATATGACCCAATGCTAAGACCTTACTATCATTTCAACTTTAAAATGTGAACTAACAGTAAATCAAGTCAGCAAGATAACTTTTCTGAGGACTCAAGATCCTGAAGTTTTGCCCTATCACTATTCCCAGGTGTCATAGATTGAATTATGTCCCCCCAAAAATGTGTGTATCAACTTGGTTAGGCCATGATTCCCAGTATTGTGTGCTTGTCCTCCATGTGGTGATTGTAATTTTATGTTGACAGGATTAGGGTGGGATTCTAACACCAGCCTCACCCAGGTCACCTCCCTGATCCAAGGTAAAGGGAGTTTCCCTGGGGTGTGGCCTGGACCACCCTTTATCTCTCAGGGGATGAAAGGTAAGAAAGCAAGCAGAGAGTAGGGCGACCTCATACTACCAAGAAATCAGCACCAGGAGCAGAGTGCATCCTTTAGACATGGGGTCCCTGCACCTGAGAAGCTCCTCGACCATGGAAAGATTGAGGACAAGGACATTCTTCCAGAGCTGACAGAAGAGAAAGGCTTCCCCTGGAGCTGACGCCTTGAAGTTGGACTTTTAGCCTACTTACCACGGGGAAATCTATTTCTCTTTGTTAAAGCCATCCACTTGTGGTATTTCCGTTATAGCAGCACTAGATGGCTAAGACGCCAAGTGAGAATGCTGTCTATAGAGATATGTTAACCTTAGAAAACCTCTTATAATATGAAAGGAACCTTTAACCCTTTCGTGACCAGAGAGACATATTGTACTCACCTACATTTTCCGCCTCTCGGGTTTACTGGAAAGCTGCTTTCTCACTGACAGTACGTGCTAGCGGTAGGCAGGGACCTGTCCGACTCTTTGAAGCGGAGAAATGGGCATATGCCATGAATTACTGTTTTTTACAGGGTACTGTATTCGGTCGAAAGAGCCCTGGTGGCACAGTAGTTAAAGCACTCGGCTGCTAACTAAAAGGTCAGCAGTTCAAACCCAGCAGCTGCTCCAAGGGAGAAAGATATGGCAGTCTGCTTCCGTAGAGATTACAGCCTTGGAAACCCCATGGGCAGTTCTACTAGGTCCTATAGGGTCACTATGAGTCAGGATCGACTGTACAACAGTGGGTGGGTATTATTAGGTGGTGCATCCTGGAGGTGTGATTGTGCAAAACTTTTGTCTCTTTTGGCTTTCGTACAGCAAGATAACCCTTGTAAGTATAGTTCTGGGTTCCTTCACGTTATTGGGAAGCTACATTTCTTGCGATGATTCCATGTTCACACGAATACAGCCTTTGCAGGAGACATTCACTCTATGTACCTGTCAAGGGATCCAGATGGCAATGGAAAGTCCAGAGGGACATGAGTCCCATATACCTCTACCTCCCAGAGTCCAGAGTGGCAAGTGCATCCCGCATAACTGTACCCTAGAGTTCAGAGGGATACATGCACCCCACATAATATGCATCAAAATCCATATTTCATAATAAAATTTCAGAAATGTTCCTTGATTCGGCATGCCTTCTATTAATGAAAATATATGGCATCAACAAAAAATTCAAAGCAGAATATATTTGGGTCTTGAACGAGGTGTTCCTTTTTAAAGTTCAGTGCAGGCAGCATCATAAACTTTCACCTCAGCCCCATTTCACTGCATCCACCAGCTCCTGCTTCATACACTCTACCCATAACCCATTGCCGTCGAGTCGATTCCGATTCATAGTGACCCTATACACTCTACATCTGCCCCCAAACTGTCACAGATCACCTCCCGCTGCAAAGCCAAGCTGTACTAACCTCTGTCCTCCTTCCTCCAGCCTAGCTCAGTGTCTTGTACAATACAACACGTGCTTATTGACAAATTAACTCAAATACTGTCCACCTTTCACATGTCCAGTTGTAAGTTCGCCTAATCAAGGAAGCATCTTCTTTACCCTCAATGAGCACTGCTGTTCTAAAATGTCTCTCCAACTTACTGGGTTTTTTTACTCTAATAACATCTTGGGGTTTTTAGTTCTCTTCATAGCTATGTGTATCTTATCCTCCCTAACTAGACCGAGCATATTTCAAGGCCAAGATTGTGTCCAATATATCTTTTTTGAATCTCCATAAACACAGTTTCTTTCATAGAGTAAGCACTCAAATATTTGATAAATCCCATAGCTATGCAAATCTATTATAAATACACTTAAACTTGCAAATATGGTAGTTATATCTGGTTGTATACTGGTGGTTTGTATTCTGGTGGTTTCAATCTAATCGCTTTTACTCCTAAACATGGCTTCCCTCTCCTTAAAAGGCATGTTTTTATCATCTCTCCACATTAGAAAATCAGAAGCGTTTACTCCAAAGTTATCTAGAGGGATAATAATAGAACTGAACCCTGGTGGTGCAGTGGTTCAGAGCTTGGCTGCTAACCAAAAGATCAGCAGTTTGAATCCACCAGCTGCTCCTTGGAAACCCTATGGTGCAGTTCTACTCTGTCCTATAGGGTCGCTATGAGTCAGAATCGACTTGACAGCAATGGGTAATTATAAAACAGCTTGAGCTCTTTGGATTATCAAATTCCAATACACAAATTTTTATATTACAGTTCCTTTTTGTTTACCATCTCTGTAGATCAATTCCTAGGAATGTGAATACTGGGTCAAAGTGTGTTATTTAGATATTTATAGCTTTTTTTTTTTTTGACGCATCTTACTACATGGTTTTATATGACAATCATACAGATATACAAAGTCACCAGTTTTTCTTAAAATTTGTCAACATTCTTACCACTAAATGTTTTCTTAAAAAAAAAACCACCCAGTGCCGTCAAGTCGATCCTGACTCATGGCGACCCTATGACAGAGTAGAGCTGTTCCATGGAGTTTCCAAGGAGCGCCTGGCAGATTTGAACTGCCTACCTTTTGGTTAGCAGCCGTAGCACTTAACCCATTATTGTCTTGTTTTGTATTTCTTGGAAATCCTGGTGGCGCAGTGGCTAAGAGCTACGGCTGCTAACCAAAAGGCTGGCAGTTGGAATCCACCAAGCGCTCCTTGGAAACCGTATGAAGCAGTTCTACCCTGTCCTACAGGGTCACTATGAGTCAAAATCAACTCAACGGCAACGGATTTTTTTTGTATTTCTTTGATAGCATGGCGAAACATTTTCTCATGTCTAAGATTTTTATTTCCCTTTGTGAGATTTGTGTTTATGGCAAATTTACCTATCAAAACAAAAAAAAAAACCCAAACCCATTCCTATCGAGTGGATTCCAACTCATAGCGACCCTACAGGACAGAGAAGAACTGCCCCGTAGAGTTTCCAAGGATCACCTGGCAGATTCAAACTGCCGACCCTTTGGTTAGCAGCCGTAGCACTTAACCACTATCCCACCAGGGTTTCTAATTCACCTGTCACTTACTATTATTACAGTGGCTTCCTAATATATTTTAATATGTTACGTATATAATTTTTGCCATAAGCTATTGCAAAAATTTCTTATTTAGCTATCCTAGCTTCAAATCATACCAAAGTTTTAATTCTTTTTTTTTTTTTTAAGCGACATCTGTTTATTTTTTTCTCTGGAATTTCTTACAGGTTTTGGTCTTAAGAAATTTGTCCTTCTACCATTGGGATCAATGTTCTACTCTGTTGTCCATTTATTTTTTACTTAGTCACCTTTCAAAAAATGCCTCCCAAGTGCCCTGCTTGGCATCAGGGATGCAAAAGAATAAGTGATATATTAATATAAATTAGCCAAAACTCAGAAATAGGCAAAAGGGGTTCCTGCACATCCAGTGCCATGTTGGGCATTGTCTAGCAGTCCTTCCCTTGCCCCTAATCCCATTAACTGATCCTCTAGGGATAAGTATATTTGTATGACATACTGTTTATGGGGATAGTTTATAACTGTTAGTGTCGATGTTAACTGGTAGAAAACTGAAAGTGATTCAAATAAATTTTGACTGATAGAGATCTGTCCCCCAGAAAAGATAACCTCACAGATTAGTTTTACTGCCCTGTAGGACACTAAGTAGTTTTGCGTCTAACCTAGCAATCTTAAGTGTTTTCTTCTTTAGTCACTATATTTTACTCTTTCACAATTCTCTTTGAGTCAGTCTTACTATCTTGCAGAGTCCCTCACTAATGAATTAAATAAAGCTTTGACACATGTTCACTTTATATTTGCAGGAGAGTCAGGAAATTTGGCCTCTAGCATCAGCTTTGCCACTTTCACCCATGTGATAGTTCCCTGGAACTTCTCCTTGACCTCTAGGTTCCTTTTTTTGTAAATCAGGGGCTTCTGTAAGGTCAAATGATATTCAGGAAATGAAAACAGTCAGAAAATTATCTTTCTATATTCAGCTACAAATGCTAAATCACAATCAATGATCAGGTTCTAAGTCCAAGGCCCAGCATCCCCCAGGCCCAAGGGAGTGGAGACTGAGAAGCCCATCCCAGTGTCTGGCGGGATATTTCACCAGGGGGACTAGCTCTGTGTATCCAGGACGCAATGGGAACCCAGGGAAGGAGGTGCAGCGGAAAGAGCAAAGTCTCCAGTCAGATGGACCTGGCTTCAGCCATAAGCTCTGCCTCTTCAGGCTCCCTTGAGCCCGTTTCTTCATCCACAAACTAAAGTAGGTGTGATGAGTAAATGAGCTACTGTGTGCAAAGAGTCCTGCTCATGCCTGTCACATACTGTGCCTTTTAGGACACTTAAGAAATGTCGGTTCTTTTTCTTCCTGCTAAATCCAATGGTGTTGCCCAGAATGAAAATGGAATCCATACTCTAGGTATGGCGCAGGGTCACTCTGGATATCCAGAGTCTAATATCAATTGAAGCAGAGTGATTTGATAGGAAAAAAAAATCTGTGGCACCAGGTTAGAATTTCAGAGATACATAGTATGCTGTGTTAGCAAGACAATGGTTTTAAGTGACCCCACATCTGCCTCCAACTGGCTTGGAGGCATTCCTCTCTGGGAACCCAATTTCTCAGAGAGGAGACTCAACTAGATGACCTATAAACTCTCTTCAAGTTCTAACATCCAACAGGCCAAGGCCAAAAAGCTTTGGAATCTACAGCAACAGGCTCCTCCTGATTGAGGAAGCTGGTGGGCTCTGACCACCCATGCGTGGCGACTGCACTTTCTGCCCAGCTCACTCACCTCTCCTACCACCTCTATGATGTCACCGACTTTCAGTTCAAGCTCATCGTCGTTCTGAGGCAGGTAGCTAAATGCCACCTGGCATCGGCGCCTCCGTCGTTCACCTGGATGGGAAAGCAAAATATTTAGATACAACTCTTCTCCCAAATAATATTTTAAAGAGGGGCTTCCTAGGCATGCAGGCAAATTAAGCTGACTTGTCTCAGATACGCTCTCTGGGAAATGGCTAGAGGCATGGCAGCCCTAGTCTTGTAGGGAGAGGCAGTAGAAAGCAGAGCAATGCTTCTCGGTCTTTTAAAAGCTGCTGGGTCAGAAAGGCATGAATATGAGAAACAGATCCATTTGTGCAGAAGGCAAACCACCCCCCTCCTGAAGCACTGGAGCACAATGTTGCCTTAAACGGTTTTCTATGGATGGGGCTTTGTAGTTGCTGCCGCTGACTTTTAATGAAAGCTGATGTGATGTGGTAGAGAAAAGAGAACAGTCTGCTTCTGATGCTAGCAAGGCAGAGGAAATTTTCCCCCAGTGTGCAAAGGAAAAGATAATGTATCCTGGCCTTCTCATTACTAATCATCACCCTTTCAACATACTGGAACTCAGGCCTGATAAGCAAAGGCCAATTCCATTTCAGCCTTCTCTTGGTACCATTTCAAACGTCCCACAGCGGTTCAACAAATCCACTCTTTGTCCCTCTGTCCCAAGGGATCCATTAACAGCCCTGGTTGCTTACACAGGACCAACCCAGGCTAATCAAGATAAAAGACAGGACCACATCTGACTCGACCAGAGGACACTCAAGGCGACACCATCACACTCACCCAGTGTGGCCCAACTGGGAGTTCCTGGCTTACAGCTAGTTCAAATCCAGACGCAACTATCCGCAGCACATCCACACCACAGATGTGCATCACGGGAAGAAAGAACACTTATGTGGTGTGTGCGTGTGAGAGAGAGAGAGACAGACAGACATGCAGACATGCAGACATACAGCAGTGGAGGCCCAAGCCAGAGAGAGGTGGATGGGGAGATATGACATGAGACCAACACTGCTCAGAAGTTTGTTGCTCATGGCTGACCGCCTCATGCCGTTCCTTCATGCCACCATACGGCCTGGAAAACCAAAGGCATCAACAACATAAAAGAAACGCATTTAGAAATGTTTCAATTATTTTTGGATACTTCCTACAGGAATTCTTTTTCTTTTTTAATCTTTTGCCTGTGAAAGGAAGCCCCTGTGGGTGTGATCACAGGGGACATTGAGGCCCCCAACAGCCTAACCTCATACAAAAGGGAAGGGCTCTCTGCTATACCCAATATGCTCACTGATCAATGTTGTTCAAAAGCCAGTGGCCTAGATCTCTGTGTTCCATTTTTCTCTGTCTGTACATCACTTCTAAGGAAGAACAGAGTTGAACAGACGGAAGAGAACAGAAATTCAGAATCGATATCTCATCTAATCATATCTCTGGCGACTACACAAATACATCCGACCCTCTGTACAAAATCACAAGCCGTCTCGTCTTAAGAAGAATAAACACATAATGCTCGGGCCAATTCCCAGGTGCTAACAGCACCGTTAGCAGGCAGAGGAGTTCGAGCCCAAGCAGGGACAGAAGGTCCAGCCCAGCTTGCTTTTCTAAGGTGGGAAGTCAGTAAGAGTGGTACTCCAGCGCAAAGAGCTCCCTCCCCACTCCATGGCTTCCGATGGGCTGTAAGTCAGAGTTCAAGTCCTTTGCATCATAAAGTCAACAAATTTCTCATTACAGCAAAGAAAGTCTAGATGATAAGACTAACTTGGCTCCCCTCTCTCAACCCCCTGCAACTTGCCTGCCTCCACAAGACACCCCTTATAAATGTTTAAGGGTATGTATTTGCTAGATGTTATGTTAGAAAGTAAACTCCACAGATATAAGTCTGAAAAACATGAAACAAGTAAAATGACATAAATGTCTGAAAGCCAACACTCACAACCACAGAAGTCACGGAAGTCCTGACCAAAGTGACTTAAAAACAACATCTGAAGATACAGTGTTAGCTGAAGCCAAAAAACTTAGACCACCCACCACCAGTCGCCACCGATTCCGACTCATGGTGACCCCATGTGTGTCAGAATAGAGCTATGCTCCACAGGGTTTTCAACGGTTGATTTTTCATAAGCAGATTGCCAGACCTTTCTTCCAAGGTGCTGTCTCTGGGTGGACTCGAACCACCAACCTTTTGGTGAGCCGCTGAGTATGTTAACTGCACTACCCAGGGACTTAAAAAAAAACTTATTTAGAGTTATGTGTGTTTATTTTCCAAAGACCCTCAGTGGAAAGTACCATCTAGCCCAACACTGCACAAACAGCAAAGGGAAGAGCGATGTATTCTTAGAGAAGAGACTAGCCCAGCAGATTGTGGGACTGGAACAGAATAAACAGATTTGCACGTCCATGAAGCCTGCCCTGCAACAGGAGGAATGACGCGGTCATGATGACTTTCTCTCTGCCAGCCTAGTCAGTATTTCTTAAAAGCCTCTAAGAAAGCTATTTATCAAAACGTATAAAGCACACTGCCAACGTACAGCACCAAGAAAAGTCAACCCTCCAGAGGGCACAGAGGAAGTACCCAGAGGTTGCTGGTGGAAAGCGTCTCCTAACTGGGCCCCAAGCAAGACAGTTATTCCCCTTCACGGTGGGATAGCGCAGGGTGGCTTCTAAAGCACTTCTGATATCCACTACCCTATCTCATCCTGCCATCCACACCAGCTAAACAGAAAAAGAGCCAAAATGAGCAACTATCTTACAAATGAGGAAACTAAGGCTAAGTGACTTACCCAAGGTCACAAAGTTAGTAAGTGGCAGTGTCTGCCTGACCTGAGTTCAGAGCTCTCTCTCCAAAGCTGGACCAACCAATTCAACCTGCAGTTTGTCCCCAGTTCTCTGCTATTTGCACTTAACTGCCCCCTGAAACACTGCCTTAGGTCTTCACCATGCCTCTCTCGTTACAGGGAACTCCCAAACTCCTGGACTGCTGCCTATCACTGATTCAATTTTTTTTTTTTTTTTTTTTTGCCAGTTCTACTTAACCTATAAACCAGTTCAGCGTTTGGAGCTGGAGAATTATTTCAGTTGCCTGTGTCCATCTTAAATTTAAGGAAATTTAAGGATGTCATTGGCCATTTTTTTCCCCTCTACTGGCATTACACTGATGTTTACTAGAGGGTCTTGACCTGCCTCGAGGAGAGAGGTAGATGATAACGTCATCTCCTTACAACAGCTACTGTAAACTGGAGAAAGAATCTATGACTTGCCCAAAGCCCGTGGTTTGGAATCCCTACTTTGAGCTACTACCATCACACCCAGAGCCCAGTCCATATGAACATTTAAGTTTTAACACATTTTATTGGGCTTTTTGTCCACTGAATAAACTGGGCCTTGAAAGAAAATTTTTCTTTAAAAAATCAAATGCCCATCAACAGATGAACGGATAAACAAAATGTGGTATATATACACAATGGAATATTACTCTGCCATAAAGAGAAATAAAGTCCTGATACAACATGGATGGACCTTGCAAACATTATGCTGAGTGATAAGTCAATCACGAAAAGACAAACACTGTAAAATCTCACTAATATGAAACACTTAGAATAGGCAAAATGTATAGAGACAAGGGTTAATGCGACCCTATGAGTCAGAATCGACTCGATGGCAATGGGTTTGTTTTTTTTTTTTATAGAGACAAGGGTTAAGAGTGGTTATCAGGGGTGGGAGGGAAGAGGAAAGAGGGGAATCTTTGTTTAGCTGGCATTTAGTTTCTATTTATGGGGACGGAAAATGTAGCAATAAATGTTGGTGACAACTGTACAACATGACTGATGTAATTGGTTTCATTGAATTGTACAAGTGAAAGATGTTGCATTGGTAAATGTATGTTACCTGTGTTTTTACAACAAAAAGCTTTAAACAAACAAATATGCATGCCGATAATAGCCAGCAATATAAATGTATATTAGAACAGCCACAAAGAGGGGAGAAACATGTTTTCCTCATTCATGTTAGTGCACTCCTCTGCCACCATACTTTATCACTGCTTACATCTTCCAGGCCGGGTCACTACTCCTTACACGTAACTGAGGCATGGATGAACCCAAATGCCATCTAAAAAAAAAAAAAATTTTTTTTTAAATGTTATCTACGTACATGCAAATGTGCATGAGCACATGGCTTACTGAAAGGGTATGGCTATGGCAGATTTCACAAGGCATACTCGAGACATCTCTAATTTATTGCCATGCTGTATGACAGCCATGGAATATGTGTTCATATGTATGACACAGGCACACACAAAGCAAGGCAGCCACACCCTCAATTCTCTCACTAGATCCCATACCCACTTCCCATTCATGACCACCTTTGTTTAATAAAACAATAGCAGCTAACATTTACTGAGCACTTACTACATGTCAGAGGCTACTAAGTGCTTTATAGGTATTACCCCAATTACACATACATTATACCTCTGGGGTAGATCACTGACACCCTTTTTTCACACAAGGAGTCTAAGGCGGCACTAAGATTGAGTGTCTTACCAGAGGTCTTAGAGCTAGTAAGTGGAGGGCCTAGGATTTCAAGCCAGGCAATGCAACTCCAGAGACACTGCCTCCCAGGTCTGAACGCTCTTAAGAAGAATTCTTGGCTATGGGTCTTGCAACTGCAGAATGGACTAGCTGGGCTAACGTGGTAAAATGTGAAACCAGGAAGTGAAAACCCACAAGTTAGGAGTGTTTCCTTACAGCTGCTGGGAACTGGGGCTCCTATTTTAATGAAATAAAGCTGGTTGGATGGGAGGAAATGTAATACATTAACATTTTCTAAAAATGAAATAGCAGAAACTGAAATGGTACCAAGACCCGGTCTCAGAAACGGTCCACAAATCTATGGTTTTAGAGTCTCCATCGAGGGTTTTAATGGCATAAGAAAACTTTACTAAGGCCAACTTAGGCAACGAGCACAGAAATATGCAACAAATAAATACGGTGGTAGAAAAAGTCTTTGGGTCAACTGAGAACCTGCAACACTCACACAGTATATTTTTTTTTACATCCCACATCCCCCATGACAGAACAGCAGTAAAGAACTGCCAGGGTTTTAAATCATTTGACGTTTTCATGGAATCCACTAACTTAATCTAATAGATCCTCATACGTGCCTAGGGGACAGAGCAGTATCCTTAAGTCACAGAAGGAGAAAGAAAATATTGATAAAAGTCAAAAAGGAAAATCAGCCACGGAGGCTGGATGAACCCCCAAAACTACTGCCTTGAGATAATCTTTAACCCTTAAACCAAAAATATTCCCTGAAGTTTTCTTGAAAGCAATCGTTTACCTTAACTAGTAAAGAGTGTCTTCCTTGAGCATTAGACTTTTTTTAAGATCTATATGGGATTTGGAAACCCTGGTGGCGTAGTGATTAAGTGCTACAGCTGCTAACAAAAGGGTCGGCAGTTCAAATCCACCAGGCGCTCCTTGGAAACTCTATGGGGCAGTTCTACTCTGTCCTATAGGGTCGCTATGAGTCGGAATAGACTCGACGGCACTGGGTTTGGTTTTTTTTTTATATGGGATTTAGAGACCCTGGTGGCGTAGCAGTTAAGAGGTACGACTGCTAACCAAAAGGTTGCCAGTTCAAATCCCCCAGGCACTCCTTGGAAACCCTATGGGGCAGTTCTACTCTGTCCTATAGGGCTACTGTGAGTCTGAATCGACTTGATGGCCATGGATTTTTTTTTAAGTATGGGATCAAATTGACAACGGCAACTCAAAAGATTAGATAGTAACCCGAGGGGACGGTGAGTATATATTAATGGAGGAGGGACAACTCAGAAAAGGAGGGTGAGAATGGTTGCACAACTCAATATAATGAATGTCACTGAATTATACATGTAGAAACTTGAACTGGTGTATGTTTTTGCTGTGTATAGTCTCAACAACAAAAAAGAAATATTTTTTTAAAAAAAGGAAAATAAGAAGTTTCAGATTCCTAGTTCCCAGAGTTATTTCTGGCCTTTTCTCCAGGCATGACCTGGGAACCACCTGTGTCAGAATGTTAAAATGCAAGGCAAATCTACTGAACCACACTCTCTGGGGTTGGGGCTAGGGGGTCTGTGTTTCAAGCAGATTCCCCCAAGTGATAATGCCCCAAAAAATCGAAGAACCTCAGCAACCAATCAATATCACTAATTACAGGTCATGGTAACATGCCTTGTGGGAACGAACAGGTGGCCTCCCCTTGGAAAACTCTAACCCAGAGGTTCTCAAGCTTGGCTGCACATTGAAATCACCTGGGGAGCTTTCCTAACACTGATGATGCCTTGCTAAAGACTAGTCCTGGAGGAACTAGGTCTCCATAGAAAATGGCTGCTTCTGGGGCTGGGGCAAGAAGATAAGAGGTGAGCCTAGAATATCCAGTTGTGCCAAAACTAATGAAGCGCTCACTCACTCAAGGGATAATTTCAAAAGGTCACAGTAATCAACCTGAAGGGGCTTCCATGGACCAAATCTGAAGAATGTATTATACTTTATTGATTTCAAAAAAATTCATGAGTCCATACTGATATGGTTGGTTGGTTGGTAGGTAGGCAGGTAAGTAGAAGTAGATTAGATAGATTAGATACATAGATACCTAGATGTAGATGGAGAGAAGGGAAAGCTTTTATTCACAAATGAATGTCAACTAATATAGAAATTACTGAAAAACACAATCACTATTTTACAGCCATTATTGTAATAACTGACTCAGCAAGAACCTATAGTTGCTAAAACCAGTGGGTGGAAGTTTGTTTGGGATTAGGATATTTACAGAGTCTCAAGTGTCTCTCCAAAGATTATTAATTACAAAAGGAAAATGGTCCCTTTAGAATGGAGAAACCTGGCAGACACAGCCTTCCCCAGGTGATTGAAGTTAACATCGCCAATGATGGGACAAGTTGACATCATGTGTGTCCAGATCTGATGCTCTGAGAAGGCCTGAACATGGCCTTCAGAACACTCCTGCCCAAAACAGTTAACCAGATACCAATCATGAGGAAACAATCATGCAAATCCAAATTGAGGGACATTCTACAAGGAACCTGACCTGGTTTTTTTCCTTATCTTTTTAAAAAGAAAAAGTCAACAACACAAAAGATAATTTTAAAAGACTAGAGAACTGCTGCAGATTAAAAAAAAAAAAGTAAAGAGCTATGACAACTAAATAGAAGATATGCTATTTAATTGGATTCTGGATTTTTTTTTTTTTATAAAGGATATTATTGGGAAACTGGTGAAATTTGAATGTGCACTAAATACCAGATAAAACAAACAAAAAAGCCTGTTGTCATCGAGTCGATTCCAACTCACAGCAATCCTATAGGACAGAGTAGAACCACCCCATATGATTTCCAAGGAACGGCTGGTGGATTTGAAATGCTAACCTTTTGATTAGCAGCCATAGTTTTTAACCACTGTGCCACCAAGGCTCCAAACACCAGATAATAGCACTATTTAAAAAAAAAAACCCACCAAATCCATTGCCATTGAGTCGATTCCGACTCACAGCAGCAACCCTATAGGCAGGCTTGCAACTGGTTTGTTCTGGTTCAAACCCATGCTGAGAACTTGCGTTTCTAACAAGTTCCCTGCCGAAAAGTTGCATTTCCACCCCAGATATACTGAATCAGAATCTACAGTTTAACAAAATCCCCAGGTGATTCTTATGTATACCTTCCACAGAACTTGTTAGAAATGCAAATAAATGCTCAGCAGGGATTCGAACCTGAATGAACTGGTTCAAACCCCTGCCCATAGGACAGAGTAGAATTGCCCCATAGGGTTTCCATAGGCTATAAATCTTTACAGAAGCAGACTGCCACATCTTTCTCCCGTGCAGCAGCTGGTAAGTAGCCAAGCTCTTAACCACTGTGCCACCAGGGCGCCATATAATATATGGAAACCCTATATACCAAACGGTCGGCAGTAGGAATCCACCAATCACTCCTTGGAAACCCTATGCGGCAGTTCTACTCTGTTCTATAGGGTTGCTATGAGTCAGAATCTACTCAAAGACAACGGGATTAGATAGGATATATACATATACATACATAGAGGAGGGAGGAAGAAAAAAATAAAGCATATGTGGCAAAATGCTAACAACTGGTGACGTTTGATGAAGGATATATGGGTATTCATTGTACTATTGTTAAAACTTTTCTGTACATTTGAAAATTTTCAAAAATTTTAGGGGGATAAAGGAAAACAATCTGATGACTGAGTCTCCCCAGAGACTCTAATTAAATTGGTCTGGGGTACAGCCTGAGTACCTGGGTTTTTAAAAGCCAGGGTTGAGAGACATGTAGACAGACTGTTATCCAGAGAGGAGTAGCAGGCCAAGCATAAATAGGACTTTTCCAGGACCACGTAATTTAGATCCCACATTTAGCATCTTTTCCCACAAGGGAAAAAAAAAATCTACATATTTGACAATATTATCCTAATACATAACCCATGCGAACGCTGCTGTGCTGGGATTTCATCTCGTGGTCCCGCCCGACACTTGCACTACGTAGTTTCTAGCTCTGACACTGTTCCTGGGCAGGGGTGGGGGAGAAGACAGTGGTCTCTGCTATGATTAACTTGGGGAGGTGTTGCACAGCCTTGCTGGCGTGTGCAACACCTCCCCAAGTTAATGAGCAATACGCCCAGTTCTTGAAGCTGTTCTTTAGCTGGAAACCTTACTTTATAGCAGGGGTCTGGTTTCCTACTTCAGGATGGAAAAATGATATAAACCGAGCTAGATAAATGTGGAGAAACACACATTTTGCCTGGGACATCTAGTGAATTCTGCGGGCAAGGACCAAGAAAGCTGAATTACTGCTCCTGCGGACTCTGTATCATACCCTCTACTGGACAAATGTTCACTCCTCGTCATGTTTTAATGTCATGTAAGTCAGGGGAAGAGAAGGACACTTCAGAAGCCGAAGGCACCCCAAAAAAGGAACTCCTGGGTCTGTCTTTGCAAACACCGCTTGGCTGTGACTGGATTGTCGCAATGGAAATGTACAGCGTTTCATTAACCAGCACTGTTTGGTCCCTGGAGATGAGCCTGCTTGATTGTCACAGGGACGTGTATAATCAACATATTTGCATGGCAGAAAACAGCAAATCCATTTGCCTGATACTTCAAAGGCAGAGATCATTCGAAAGGCGGTTACAGTTATGCCAGTGCTCATTTTCTCCCACGTCCTGTCAGAATACAGGAGAAAAAATGTCAGATCAGAAGGGAACCATTTATTCAGGCCTCTGAGCCATGAGTGTGTGAGCGGGGCAGGGGGTAAATCAACTTAATCTTGTTGGGGGAACTAACACTGATTAGATATCTGCTCTGTTCCAGGAACTGTGCTTGGCATGTTGCAGCCTCACCTCAAGTCCTCGTGCCACCCCTATGGGGCTAGGGGTGCTGCCCCATCTTTATGGATAAGCCCAGAAAGGTTGGATAACTGGTCGAAGGCACATGGGTTAAATAAGTTGTGGTTTTCTATTCTCTTCTTCCACTGATCCAAGATAATACCAGGAGGTAGACTGGGAGTGAGTTTCTGGGGGGACTTTGGATGCCAGGCTAAGGATGTTGTCATTGCATGCTGATGCATGGATTCCGACTCACAGCAACTCTACAGACAGAGTAGAACTGCCCCATAAGGTTTCCAAGGCTGTAATCTTTATGGGAGCAAATTGCCAGGTCTTTCTCCCGAGGAGCGACTGGGTGGGTTCAAGCTGTCAACCTTTCAGTTAGCAGTCCAGCGCTCAACCACCATGCCACCAGGGCTCCTTATGTTGTTGTGTGCTGTTGAGTCGATTTCAACTCACAGCAACCCTACAGGACAGAGCGGAACACCCCCATAGTGTTTCCTAGGCTGTAATCTTCACAGGAGCAGATCACTAGGTCTTTTCACTTGCGCCACCAGGGCTCCTTAAGCTAAGGATAAGGACAATGAGGAAGCAGAGGGAGTTTCTGGGCAGGTTAGTGATAAGATGAATGGGGACAGTGTTCTAGGGAGAAGCGCCTGATGTTAGGGGTGTGCAGGATGGCTTGGGAGGGAGCCTGGAAGCAGGTAGATGGTCCAATAGAAGACAATGAAGTACAGAGGAAATCTGAGGTGGCGGGGTGGGGGGGGGGTGGTAGACGGGATTATACATCCAAGGAAGGAGAGGCTGATACACAGACATGAACACAGACATACACAGTATCATTATCAGCTGATGTGTCTGCTGCCCCCCTTTGGGGGTCCAAGACCCTCTCTTACTGGTCTTTAATCCCCAGTACCTAGCTCAGTGCCTGTTAGGGTAGATACTCAAACCGTTCTTGATAAATGAAGACTTGCTTCACCCTTTTGTCTGTGGGTCATGGTTGTATAAATACAAACTCCCACACGTACAGAAGGGCACTAGAGAAAGACAGAAGGTGGAAGGGAAAGCGTTAAACCCTCAACATGGTGTTAAACAGGACACCCACCAATGTGGGCTTAATAGACAATACCACCTTGATTTTTTGAAACTATGAGGATGGAAAGATGGTGGCCCCTGTAGTCTTGCTATTGTGTCAAAGGTGACTCATTCTCCATCAACATTACAGTCCAAAGCATCTATAATACTGAACAATGCCTGACATATTCCTGTTTTCCTCTTAAAAATTTATAGTCCACTATCAATTATCCGGAAACCCTGGTGGCGTAGTGGTTAAGTGCTACAGCTGCTAACCAAAAGGTCAGCAGTTAGAATCCACCAGGCACTCCTTGGGAACTCTATGGGGCAGTTCTACTCTGTCTTGTAGGGTTGTTATGAGGCGGAATCGACTCAAGGGCAACAAGTTTGGTTTGGTTTTGGTTTATCAATTATCCATACCAAATGGTAGAGCAGGGCTATGTATGAACACTATTTTATTTTCCCGATTACTCAGAGGCTATCATGCACTCAACAAATGTTTATTAATAAATAACTGAATTCATTCAACATCCAACTAACACACAATTAAATGAACAAGAGAAGGGATGCGTGTGTACACAACTACATGTGTGTAAACACAGAAAATGGTACAGAAGGATACACTCCAAAGTAACAGTGATTACTTCTGAGGGTGTGGGGACTGGGGGAAGTATAGAGACTCATTTAAAAGCTTCTGCACATCAATTTGTTTTTACAATGAACGCATAATACACTGTAATCGCTTTTTAAAAACATCAGTCACCTATTAAAATAATTGTCTTGCATTATGAAACTTACCTTTATAATCATGCTCTGATGACATTAATAGGACAGTTATTTCATATTCCCTAAGTAAACAAATTCCAACTGGATAATGCAGAAAGGTGATATGGATGGGCTGATGACAAATGGGCTCTGAGCTGCCAAAAGAAGCTGGCTGCGGTTGGCCCAGGACGATAAACAGGAGGTATGAGCCCAGAGAAATGTCTCAGCTGTTCTATAACCCCCAGAAGCCCAGACTCTCATGGGCAGTCCCCTGACAAATCCCAAAAAAAAATCCCAAAAGGGCCTATCAATTACCAACCAATGTCGTCTTCCCTGGCCTGACTCCCTGAGCCCACTCAGCCCAGGCAGCCATCACCTTCCAGGCGGAGTGGCACTGTGTCCATCTGCCCAGCTCGTTCTCACTTATTCCATCACCTACTCATAGGGACACACACACACTCACCTCAACTCACTCATCCTTGGGGCCCCTTTCCTGGGTTCCCTTAACAACCACTGCTTTTCTCTATCACGGCCCTCATCGCACTGTATTTTAACTTTCTCAGTGTTCATTTACATGTCTTGTCTCCACCCCTTCAACTCTGTCACCTCTCAGCTCTCTCATGTACACCATTTTCACAAATATGACTCATTTATCAAGACTCACATATCCCCCACGATGGTTATGATGATGCCTTTCATCACAAGTGCCCCACTCTCAATCAATATGCAGGCCCAGGCGCCACATACCTAGAAACAGAGGAAAGGACACAATTCCCAGATCCAGTCCCTCCTCAGCCCTATAAACTTCGGAGTCCAATGCATAATTTAAAGGAGCCATTGAAATCAGTCTTAAAGCCGATCAATTAACATATGACAAAAATCGAGTTTCTGCTGTATTCTGAGTTAATATAGAAATGTTGTTGTTAGTTGGCGTTAGGTTAATTCTGACTCATGGCGACCCCATGAGTTCAAAGTAGAACTACTCCATGGGGTTTTCAGAAGCAGATCACCAGGTCTGTCTTCTGAAGCACCTCTGGGTGGGTTCGAACCGCCAAGCTTTCGGCTAGTACTTGTGTACTTAACTGTTTGCGCCACTCGGGAACTATATTTCATAAACTGAGTTTCTAAGAACAGAAGCTGCATATGGATATTTTCAATGTTAACACTGTCATCTGATTATTTTCTTAGAAGCCACACCTATAATTTTGGTGCCAGGGCATTAAGAACTCTTCTAACCATGATGTCCTCCACCTCAGCTATCTTATAAAAATGGTGTGGGAATTAGCCATGTGAAAAGACACCTGAGCTTTAGTTTTCTGCTCATGGACACATGGTCCATAATGAGAGCACTCAAGTTCATCAAGAGAATCCTGGGCCTCAACACAGAAGAGACAGAAACACTGATGGACCCAGCACTGCAACAGTGTCATGGAGCCCACTTCCTGGCTCTGTGCCTTGGCTTTCTCCTGCTCTACAGGAGGCTTGACTTCCACCTGACTCCCTCCCCCTTTTCCATTTGGCTTTACATTCATAAACCTGCTAAAAGGCAGCTTTGTTTATTATTTATACTAGCTCAACCAATTTTCTTTTCACCAGCCTTCCCTTCCCATCAGATTGAGGGAGAAGCTAAATCATTGATGTCTCTAAATGTTCCCTGTTTCCCCTTCCCTTAGGTTGGTCCCAGGAATCGGTTCTGGCTTTTTAGCATGCCCCCCAAGCCAAATGTCCCAACCCACAACAGCCCATACCAGGGATACTTTCTCAAATGTCCCTGGCCTGATTCCCCTAGCCCAAGCAGCCACCTCCCCAGGGAAGGGAGTCCAGCATTTCAGAGGAGAAAATCCAATACATAAAGCACATTGCTTTTCTCTGCTTTAGCAATGCTGATTTTGGCAAAATGCCCAAAAGAACTCAACATATTTATAGTTTTGTTTGATCTACTTTTAAATGCTTCATGCGGAATCATTCAAGTGAAATGAGAATACAGAAGTTCAAAGGAAAAACTGAAGGAAGATTCTAAATATAAGTTATTTGTTGAGCATAAACAAGATTTCTTCCTTCTATCCAGCACACTCCCCAACAGATTGATTTTTAAAGGCATTCTCACTCTTGCCGCTGACAAATGGATATGTCAGACCCTTTTAATTTCTACAATTAACAGGGGGTTACACGGTCACTATGAGTCAGAATTGACTCGATGGAAATGGTGATGGTGGTGGTGGATAGGGTGCAAGAGGGCAAAGAAGGGGCAGGGGAGGGGGAGAAAGAGAGGAAGGGAGGAAGGAGGGAAGTGTGGAGAAAGAGTGAGGGACAAAGACAGAGACAG
This sequence comes from Loxodonta africana, assembly GCF_030014295.1. Taxonomy (NCBI): domain Eukaryota; kingdom Metazoa; phylum Chordata; class Mammalia; order Proboscidea; family Elephantidae; genus Loxodonta; species Loxodonta africana. The sequence goes on from NC_087369.1 coordinate 21,307,245, forward strand.
ATAATGTATTATAAACTGTAACGGTCTTAAAAATCCTAAAGACACTCATCTGGGGTTCATCTCTCTTGCCTATTCTTAAGAGAATTCTGGGAAGAATATATACACCATAAACAAATCTAGAGTTTTCCAGTTTTTACAATCAGCACCAAAAATCAGCCACCATACTGGGAAATTTAGAGAATGACAAAACATTCCACACATCCCTCTCCTTGGGGAGGGGAAAAAGATCTTCATTGCAGGTAATCAAAATATTTTTCATTTTGACTCATTTTTAATAGAGTTTCTCTTTTCGTCCTCATTAGGATTGAGAAGGGGGAAATCCCAGATATTTGTGAATTTTCTTGATGCAAATGGAGATTTTCATCTCTGCAAATTCTTATTTGGTATCTAAAAGGCAGAGGGCCTTAACCAGCGTCCATGGAGTCTACTCCATGGAGTCTCAACTTGGATGCAAAGGAAATAATATCTTTATTTTCACTATCCTGTAACTGAAAGTTGACCTTTCCTTCAGCTTTGAGTATAGACAACAAACCACACTAGAATGAGCAGCACCTGTGGATTTTATTTCACATCACATGGTTTTGTTTCACATTATGGTTTTGTAGCAGTTATCTTGAAATATCATTTGCATTCATCCCTAGTTCAAAACTATGATTGTTTCTAGATCCACTGCTGGATTTTGCTATTTAATACCATCAATAAAGAATATGCATTACTTATGCTTCTGCAACATTATGAAACTGTATTTCAGTATAATTGGCTTCCTTGGTAATCCTATGAAAACCCTGGTGGCGTAGTGGCTAAGTGCTACAGCTGCTAACCAAAAGGTTGGCAGCTCAAAACCGCCAGGCACTCCTTGGAAACTCTATGGGGCAGTTCTACTCTGTCCTATAGGGTTGCTATGAGTCGGAATCGACTCGATGGCACTGGGTTTGGTTTTGGTTTTGGTAATCCTATGGATTTTATTTTATTCACCGACAAACATTTTTCTGAGAAGGGGTCCATAGGCTTCACCAGTCTGGTTCCTTGGCAATTGAAGAAAAAAAAAGTTAAAAATCTGTGACGCCTGCTTTCAAGATCATGATTTCCAAGGAAACCCAATGGTGCAGGGGGAAACTGAATGACTGTGTGTAAGAGTGCGAGAGAGAAATAAGGCAGTAAATAACACTTAGATTCTCTTCATTGGGATGTTTCACAGAACTTGGAGAAGCACACAATGACGAAAGAACAACCTGATCTGCAAAGGGCCACGTGGCACAGTGTTCATGAGGCTGCTGGCCAAGTGCCCTCTGATTACCCAGGTCAGTGGCTGGGGAGAGCCCCATTCTGTCATCTGGAGCCTTGGCTCAGCTGAGCTGAATGCCCAGCTCCCTTCCACAAAGGCCAGCACAGCTCATTTGCAGTCTGACACCTGCTACCACCTCACTCCCCTCCATTTTGGCCCCACATTTCTCTCCCTTTTCTAGCTAGGGAAACTCTGGAAAGTACTACAACTGCCCCTACCCCCACCCAGGGATAAAGAGCTCCCTACGTCTTCCACACACCCACGGGGCTTCACATACACCTCTTCCTCCTCGCCCTCCTCACTGCACTGGCATTCTGTGTGTGTGTGTGTCTTTAAGGTTCCTGTTCACCTCTGTAACCTCAGTCCCGCCTGTACAGTAAGCACACCTATGTTTTATGAAGAGGACAATTTGCCCAGAGGGGCTGCCTGCCATGACCCCAGGTCCCATCTTTGTGGTATCATTAAATGATAAAGGACCCTAAGGTCAGCAAGCCCACCTTGGATGGAGGCATCTGACCAATTCTTCAAAGAGCATTCACAAATCAAGGCAACAGCAATTCCACTTTTAGAAAGTTATACTCCAGATAAACTTACAGGAAATGTGCAAAGATATATATATATAACCCACCACTCCCAGTGCCAATTTATATATATATATATATACATATATATATACATATATATATATACATATATATATATATACATATATATATATATACATATATATATATAAAACATTTACTGCTCCGTTTCAGAACAGCAGAAAATCAGAATAATCAGAAATATCCTTCTGTTAGGGGACTGCTACAGGCAGTCCCCAGGTTACAAATGCCCAGCTTAGGGACAACTCCTACTTCCCCTTTAATGTTATGTAAATCTGCCCTCACACTGAAAGGGCTGAATCGACCCCTATTCGTAACAAAGTCTTCATCACAACCACCTTCACTTGCTGCACGTACAGCTTTTAAGTCATCAAAAAGGCTTTGAGCCTTTTCTTGCACTAACCAAAGACCCATTGCTGTCAAGTTGATTCCAACTCACAGCAACCCTACAGGACAGTGTAGAACTGCCTCACACAGTTTCCATGGCTGTAAATCTTTACAGAAGCAGGCTGCCACATCTTTCTCCTGCAAAGTGCCTGGTGAGTTCGAACTGCCAACCTTTTGGTTAGCAGCTGAGCACTTTAACCACTAAGGCTACTTCTTGGCTAAATAAGAACTGTATGCACCTGATCTGACTTACCTACAAATTCTTAAAGACACACTCAGCAGTGGGTCTTGTTTGTAACCCACTTAAATACAGGGGACTGCCTGTATTTAAGCCATGGTCTATTTACGCAATGAACCACTAAACAAAGGCCTAGCTCTAAAGGAGCTGATATGGCAAGATTTTTTTTAACCTAACATGACAAGTTACGATACAGCATAAACAGTATGATCCCACCTATAGTTTTAAAAATACCAATATGTCCATATCGTCACACGGTTAAGTCATAGCATATGAAATTGCCCGTTTTGTGGCTGAATATCTACAACCTCATATGGTTCAACGTGATGTCCCCGTACAGGCACCTTCTGTAGAGAAAACCATGAACCAGGTTACCTCTGGAGAGTATGACTGGGGGGAGGCAGAAATTTTACGTTACTCTTGATACCATGACTTTATCATTTTAATTTTTTACAGTAAACATGCATTATTTTTATAGGAAGTCTAAGAAAACTTAGGGTTAGTCTAAAAGCAAATGTACAGCACACACACACACACATACACATACACACACAAAGAGCAGTGAGGTCTAAACGCCACAACAGCACAAAAGCTGTCTTGCTGAGCAGATGATCTGGGGGTAACGAGAGCAACAAAGCCCATTACTGTGGGCTTCCTACAGGGGCTGCAACTGGTTGCTTGCCAAGGCCCCTCTGGAGGGGGCTTCCTGAAAAGGCTGCTTGAGGCAAATGAGCAGTGTGGATAAAGGGACAGTCGCTCTGCCAGTGAAGCTCTTTAAGCAGATTTTTCTTTTCAAATAAAAAGGTAGTAACCCATATTATCTACTTGTTCAACACAAATAAAGCCTTGTCCCTTTATTTAAACAAACAAACCTTACTTCCCTTGGAAGTAGGTGAGAGTAGCAAAAGTGCATTAGTATATTAAAAAACGAGCTCTCATTCAGGCTTTTCCTTCTCCAAACCCACCTGCACCTTTACTCTGCCCTCAGAGGGAGGGAACCGGGTGTCACAAAAAGTGTCAGTTCAGTCATTGTACACCTAGAAAGTGTAAATCTAGAAATTCTAGGGGAGAAAAAGGAAAGTAGATTTACTCATGGAATAAAGAAAACAGAGAAAGGAACAGCAGAGTGGGAGGAGCAGAAAGAGAAATGCATATCAATCTGTCCACACCACTGACTTCTGTCTGTCCTTCTCGCCTCAGCAATTCAGTGTAGTCCACCTTTTCCTCAAGAGGATTTATCACGATGTTCTCTGTATATTACACACAAGTCCTTTTGCGAGATGAAACCTCTTGGGGGGGCAGGAACTGAATTTTTCTACTGGTCTACGGTAGGGGTCAGCAAACTTTTTCTGTAACAGGCCAGAGGGTATGTATTTTAAGCTCTGCAGCCATACAGTCTATATGACAACTACTTTGCTGTTGTAGTGCAAAAGCAGGCATAGACAGTACATAAGCAAATGGTTGTGGCTGTGTTCCAATAAAACTTTATTGACAAAAACAGGTTGTGCTGGATTTGGCCATAGTTTGCTGACCGTTGGTCTATAGGAAAGAGTAATAAGCGTCCAAATCAGAGACCAGGGATTTTTTTTTTTTTAAGAGTAAGAGGTATTGCTAAGGTTGAATCATCAGCTTAGAAGCAACGCCCTCCCAGATGCCTTCCCTGACTGCCTTCAAGGCAGGGCTAGGCACCCACCACCACAGTGGGATCACACAGCATCCACTGCACAGTGCTCTCTTAACCCTGCGCACACCATCCAGAGACTGCTCGATCCCCTGCCTCCCTCCCAAATCCTAGGCTCTTGAGAGCAGGCCCTGAGCAGCCTCCTTGTGGATTACTAGAGACTAATCCAGAGCCCAGCACAGAACAGGACTTTACTGATGATCTCACAAACAAAGAACAACAAATGATGATGAAGGTGTTGATGGAGGAGTTAAAAGTGACCCTGAAGTGTTGATGGGAGGAATTGAAGATTGGTGATGCCACCAACTAAAGAGCAGAATGGAGACACAGCAGGAGTGTGGCAGGAAGGAGAACCTGCTGCTCAACCCTGTGGGGACAGTTGAGACACTGCAATAGCCTCCCATCAGCCACTACCGCAGACCACCTGACCTGGGCTAGGTTCCACCAGGGACGGGTTCAGGGATGGGCAGGCAGCCTTATGCCAGAGTAGCACAGTGAGGTATAAAGATGAGTGTGCCTGGAGCATCTGGAAAAACAGAGGCCCCTGCCCTTCCCCACTGGATGTAAACCAGGAAGCCTGTCGCCCCAGTTGCTGGCTGCAGTATGAAGTCAACTCAGCAAGAGGTAGGGCAAAGAGAGCAGAAATCTGGGCCCAGGAGCCTGTCCTGCTTCTCAACTTCCTGTTGTGCAAGATGGACATTTCTTTACAACCTAAGCCAGGCTGCACCAGGCTGTCTGTAACTTACAGCTGAGACCAGTAATTAGCACAGTGTCTGAGAGTGGGTGTAAGGGGGGATACCATGGAGGGAGGCCTGGCCCAGTGGCTGGGTTTGGGGGTTGCATGCTTCTCGGCATTGGCTGAGCCGAGGAGTACCTGGACAAAATAACAGGCGTCAAAGACAGGACCATGAAAACAGCTTACATTTAGGAAGTCAGAGGAGTCAGCAAAATATAACAGAGAAAGGGGTGGAGCAGGAGTAACGAGGACAAATACAGAGGCGCAGAAGGCAAAGCGGAGTGTTTCCAGAAAGAGGTGATAATCGAAAGAGCTACATGCCAAAGAGGAGTAGGGTGGAGGTAGTGTGGTGAAATGGGGCTGACAGACCCAGATTCGAACCCAAACTGCACCACTCACCAGAAGTGTGACCGAGGACAGGTCACTTAACCTCTCTGAGTCTTGGTTTTTCCAACTGTAAAATGGAAATGATACTACTTACTTTTGAGGGTTGTTTTGAGGATTACACAGATGTCTCTATAACAATACTGTGCATAGACAACGGGTGACCTGGCTGCATTAAGGGCCTAACTCTTCACCCCTCCCTGCATGTATGCATGCCCTTTGTCCCGTGACTTTAGAGTGTCTCCCTTAAGGACAGAGTAGATTTCCCCACCCCACACGACTTGCTTTGGAAAACACAGTGAGATGGAGTGGCAGTGTGCAGTTCCGGCTCAGGTCTCAAGAGAAGAACTCATGTTTCCACTTTCTCTGCTGCACTTCTACCATCTCCAGGAGAACATGTCCAAGCTAGCCACTGGAGGATTCAAGGCACACACAGCAGCGCTGAGTCACCTCAGGCATGCCAGCTGAGGCCATTCCAAATTAGGCCAAATGCTAGCTAACCTCCAGACATATGAGGAAGCCCAGCCAAAATCAGAATTGCCACTCAGCCAGCCTCCAGCTGACTCCAGATCCAGAAGCAATAAATGCTTATTGGTGTATGCCACTGAGGTTTTATGGATGTTTGTTATGCAGCATTATTGTGGGAACAGATAACTGATAGAACAATGCCGGGCACACAGCAGGTCCCCAACAAATGTTAAAACAAATCCTCGGGAAGGACAAAGGCTGTACATGTTTTATATCATTCCTCTATCCTGGTGAGTTAAGTGCTATTTTCCTTGGCTATGTCTCTATACTCATTGAGGTCCAAAGGGTAAACAGAAGTTTCTAGAAAGATTTCTTTTTACAATTTTCTAGAAAGACTAACTTTTTTAAAAAAATTGTACTTTAGATGAAGGTTTACAGAAAAAAACTAGCTTCTCATTAAATAGTACACATACTATTTAATGACACTGGTTACCAACCCCATGACATGTCAACACTCTCCCTTCTGAACCTTGGGTTCCCTATTACCAGTTTTCCTGTCCCCTCCTGCCTTCTAGTCCTTCCCCCTGGGCTGTTGTGTTCCTTTAGTCTCGTTTTGTTTTATGGGCCTGTCTAATCTTTGGCTGAAGGGTGAACCTCAGGAGCGACTTCAGTACTTAGTTAAAAGGGTATCCAGGGGCCATACTCTTGGGGCTTCTCCAGTCTCTGTCAGACCAGTAAGTCTGGGCTTTTTTTGTGAGTTAGAATTTTGTTCTATATTTTCCTCCAGCTCTGTCTGGGACCCTCTATTGTGATCCCTGTCAGAGCAGTCAGTGGTGGTAGCTGGGCACCATCTAGCTGTACTAGACTCAGTCTGGTGGAAGCCGTGGTAGTTGTGGTCCATTAGTCTGAGAAAGACTAATTTTAAATGACAGGAAAAGGTTATTAATTCCCTACTTGTTGTAGTATGTCTATCTTTAGCTACCAAATGCAAACGGAAAATAAAGCAGGGAAAGGAAAACTCTCTTACTCAAGTCACCGTTCATCAAGAGTTCCTTTCTTCCTCAGCACAGACACACAATGTAACTGAGATTGGGTAACATACATGTCATGCCATCTGTAATTGTTAATTTCTTAAATTTCTTGCCTGGTGGTGGGTAGAAGGGTGCTGGGTATTTGTCATATTATCCTGGATTTCTTTTTACATGTCTTTATTAAAACTCTAAATATTAAACATGCTAAAACAAACACATCATTTAGCTAGCAGCCTCCTGCCATGATCCAAAAAGGTTGGGGGAATGGGATTGACACCTAGTGTTTGCAATTCAACCCAATTTGCTATGGACAATTTTATCACACATCCATTGAAATAAACAAGGAGATGATACAAAACAACCCTTTGGGAGAGGCAGTACTCTGGACCATGCTGAGTTGAATGCAAAGTGAACACTCATTTCACCACCCACCCAACATCCACGGAATCAAACTGAGTAAAGGCTGGCAGAAACCCGCATTGCCATGGAGTAGATAAGAATGAGTGGTTTACCGAAGACAGAAACAGTTTTAGCTTCATTACTCACCAAAATCATCATAGGGGCTTTCTCAGCAAAGATTCAGATTTTTCCAAATTTCTCCAGAAGCTTCTGACAGGTCATGTGGGAACCTGATTCATTCAACGAATGTTTGTTGACTATGGGAGCTAGAAGGGACCACAGATGATATGTAGAATGGACCCCAATTCCTTCCCTGGGGACCCTGGGAAGGGTTTGCAAAAAGGAGTGGGGATCCTTAAGCTTTTCAACATTTCAAAAGGCTTAATAGCCAAAATAAGGGTATATAGGTTAAAATGCTTTGAAGGGCTATATATAAAAGTACCGTGTCCCTGATTTGAAGAACTAATTACGTGCTAATGAAGATATAAAAATCTGTCATACAAAGAGAAAAAGCTTTTAGAAAGGGTTTCCAGATTTTAAAATACTAGAAACTTCTCAATCAACCTTTCAAAATGCAGTGGAGAAACAGATACTTAATAAAGTGAAATGACCTCCCCAAGCTCGTTAATGTCTGGCAGAGCTGAGAATTAAACGTTGTCTCATGAATCCCAAAATGAAGGTCTCAGAATCACCCTGAGCAGAAGTATGAGGGATACGAAGGTAAATAATGGTTTTCCATCCTCAAGTAACCTACAGTCTAGTTCTAAGCCACTGAAAATGGATAGGATATCCATCGAATTTCATCAAGTCTTGCTGGTTATCCTGGAAAGGGAGGCCATCCAGGCCTGTGTGGCTTTGTTTGTTTTGTTTCACTACAAAACTAACACTCACCAGCTCTAATGAAAGATCACTTTCCATTTTCCACTTCAACCCGGGCATTTGGTAAAATAAGTTCATACATCAATGCGAACAGATCGATACAGTTTATAATTTATAAAGATGTGGAGGGATAGAGAGATTGATCCTGTAGAACCACCTAACTGATGCTTGCCTCCTTTCCTCTCTGCCCTCTTGCTGCCAGGTTTTTGGTCATTTTTTAATTTATTAACACCTCCACCAGAGAGGATAAGCAGGGAGTAAGAAGAGTGAAATCGCATGCTACACACACCTCTCTAAAAAGATTTATAGTAAAACTGTAGACTTAGAGTTAAGCTTTAAAGGGTTTCTGTGGGTCATCCTGGATTTCAACGATCCACGTTATTCCCGTCAGCCCTGCACAAATGTAAGTAAGAGTGAATGACACGCATGAACGTAACACACATCTATCCACACCTTAGGGACCCAGTTCGGGACTGGATTCAGCTTAAGAGAGAGAGGGAGGAAAAGGGAGCCAGGGGAAAAAACGGAAGGAATAAAGGAAAGAGGGAGGGCGGGAAGGAATCTCAAACATTAATGTGAATTGCACATGAATTCTGAGAAAGATGGGCAGAGCTATAGGGCCAAAGCTCAGGAGGGAGAGTGTAAAAGATTTTTTAGTGTACATATTTGTACAAACTAAGTACAGAATTTTTATTCCTGACTCATCTTGGTTTGCCTATCCCTGCCCACACCGTGTTGTGAGGCACATCATCAACTTGGTTATTCTTTTTCTCTGTACATAACTTCAAGTGTCTTACCTTTTATCTCAATGATTTAGTCAAAAATAAATTACAAAGAAAGCTAATTTCTTAAGGAAAAAAAAATTATTCCTACTGATATCCTCAGAGTTGTTTTAAGGCTTTGGAAAGGTCAGATATAAAACAATGGGTGTCATTTTTTTCCTAGACAACATTTTTAAAAATATAAATATTAACAGCATGTTGTATTCATTTGTTTGCTTTAATCTGTGAAATTAACATGACCTAGAAAAGGATTAAAAGAAATAAAGGAGAAAACTCAGTGGCAAAACACTGTGGAAATTTGATTTTGCTTTGCAAAGAATGACTATACTGAAGAATCTATCCCTGTCAGCCTTAGGGAGAAGGGAAGGCAAGAAGAGAGCAAGGGCAGGGAGGGGGCCCTCACTGGCCCTCCACCTGGGATCCCGCACAGGGGTGCACCACAGGGAGTGCTCAGCCTCCCCACTCCAGAGTTACCATCTTCAACAAGCGAACCGGAGGTGGTTTTAAAAAAAAAAACTTGTGGTCGAGTCGATTCTGACTCCTAGGGACCCAACATGACAGAGTAGAACTGCCCCATAGGGTTTCCAAGTTTGTAATTTTTACGGAAGCAGACTGCCACATTTTTCTCTTGCAGAGCAGCTGGTGGGTTCAAACTGCTAACTTTTTGATCAGCAGCTGGGCGCTTAACCACTCTGCCACCAGGGCTCCTTTGGAGGTGGTTACAAAGGTAGATTTCACTGAAATTGAAATCTTAAACACAATACTAATCCCTGATCATTCGTAACACTGGGTTCTGGACAACCAAAACTGGCACCTAATCACATAATTTAAACATCCCTTTTAATAAACATTTTAACTTTCTCTCCCTGGCTCTGACAAAGACAGTGATGAGCAACCAAACATCAGGGCGTGAGAAGCCCAGAAGAGGGAAGAAAAGCGAAGTCCTGGCCCTCATACTCCAAAAAAAGGCAAGAGTGGATACACTGTACGTAAAAAATTCAACTATATATCCTTTCACCTCGAAAAACTTGGGGTGGGGTGTAAAACCAAAAATAGATTAAAATGACCACATAAAATCCTAACCTTCCCTTGCCTTGGATGCATTCTCTTACTTTCATCTTATGTTTATACAAGTAAATGTGAAAAATTTAGGCGCCTTCTCTCTAAGCACAGAATGACCCCTATAACTGAACTCCACTTTCAACCTCTTTAAACTCAAGATCTAGTTCAAATCTCCTTTAGAGCCATATTTAGCCTTCTCACTCTCTGCTAGCCGCCCATTAGCAGGCCCAGACCTAGGTTCAGTACTTATTCTCATAATCCACTTTCAAAACCAGACACTGAATAAGTCTCCCCTCTCCCTCAGCTGTCAGGAGCCAAAGGCAATTTCTCTGAACCAGAGAACTACAGCTTTTCTCCTTAAATGTATAACTTGATAAGCTTGTTCTGCCTCTGGTAGTTTTTTTGCTGGTAACTTGTCTTTCAAAAGGGTTGTTGTTGTTAGGTGCTGCCAAGTCAATTGCAACTCATAGCGACCACATGTGACAGGGCAGAACTGCCCCATAGGAATTTTCTAGGCTGTAACCTTTATGGGAGCAGACCACCAGGTCTTTCTCTGGTAGAGCCGCTGGGTAAGTGGGAATTACTAACCCTTCAGTTAGCAGCCAAGTGCTTAACCATTGCATCACCAGGACTCCTTCAAAAGGGTTAGGGTGTGTGAACTTAAGTACATAAAATTCAACAACTAAACTTTTTAAACTCGGTTCCAAGATAAGTAAGATGTGGCTTCTTCCTTCAAGGAGCTTACAATCTAATAAAGAAAACCAAAACCTAAATGCACCCCCAAATAACTCAAAGAAGAATACAAGTACATTAATGGAATGAACCACAGCCACAAGTGTCTAAAAATAATCATTTATGATCAGCTGTTCACTAAGGTTTTCTGATGTCATTACCCATATTATGGCATTTATTTTTGTGCTATGAAGGCAGCAAAAGACCTTCCATCTCTGCCTTTTATTGGTGCCTTGGGGAGGTAATTTCACTTCTTCCCATCTCAGTTTCCCATTTTTAAAATGGACTGATAATGATGCCTCCTCTACCACCCCTTAGGGGTTGTTCTAAGGAGTGAATGAGTCTTTCAGTCTCTTTCTCTCCATAAACTCTAAAGCTCTAGCTGAGTTAAGAAATTTTTGTTTATAAAATGTCATTTGCTCAAATATAGTATTTTGTAATTACCACCAATCCACTCATTCACTCTCCAAAAGCTACTGCCTAATCAACACTAACAATTCTCTTAATATAAGAGAGGAAATTTTTTGAGCTAACAAGAATGTTCTACAAAAGGCTGTTATAAAGAAAATCTTCAAAGTTAAATTCTTCTATGTATCATCAATAAGAAAAAAACACGAGGGAGGAAGAGCTTCTTTACAAAAGCCAACAATAAGCACAATCTATCTTGGAATTACATTTATAAGAAGCAAGACTGCACAACTAAAACTGTAACTAAGACTTGTCTAAACAGAGTGAAACACCATGTTATCAGAGCTGTTAAGAATTCAGAAGTGGACGTATGTTTAATTTGGTGACATATTAGCAGGAAATGGTCTACTGTGATATTTGGGAGGAGCAGCGAAAGGAGAAAAGTTTGTCATTTAATGTACTTGTATGTGAAGATTTTTTTTTATATGGAGATGGTTTGTATGACAATAAAAAGCTCTTAAACAAAAAATGTTGGAAAAGTGTCAATTCTTTCAACATTGACTTATAATTTTAATGCAATTGAAATCTAAATCCCAATGGGATCTTTTAAACTTGATAACACGATCCTAAAATAAACATATGAAAAATAGCTAATTTTTTTTGAAAATTAAGAATGATAACAGGAAGGACAAAAGCTTGCCATACTATATATTAAAATGTACTATAGAGCCACATCAGTTAACAATATTGATACAAGAATGGTGAAAGAAATTAATGGTTCAGAATCCAAAGTCCAGAAGAAAGACCCTAAAATATATGATAAGATTATATGACAAATGAGGTTTCACAAATTAATGAAGAGGGAATGGACAATTCAATAAATTGTCCATAGCTATTTCAAAATAAAAATCAATTTGGATACTAAGCTCATACATCAAAATTCCACATAGATGTAAAAATTAAAGTAAGAAATGAAGCCAATATAAAAGAGAAGAAAAATTAGATGAGAATTTATTCACAGAAATTGCAAAAGAAAACATTAATATACTACTCTACATAAAAATATACTATTCTTGTACATCAAAATCTATCATGATAAAATGAAAAGTGAACAAACCAGGAAGCAAAATTTGTCACAAGTGACAAAGGAATAATACACTCATCAGTAAGAAAAAACATAAAGATCTCAATACAAAGAGCAAAGAATACGAACAAATGGCAGAAGAAAAAATGATCAAGCACTCTATTCATCAAGGTAATTCAAGCTTAAAAAACTAAGAAGCGCTTTCACCAGTTCTGGTGGTAGTGCAATTTGGTGACAGCCTTCAGGAAATCAATTTGATAATATGAATCAAAGTCCCATAAAATATATACATGCCTCTGGTAATTCCACATCTAAGAATCATTCCTAAAGAAATCATCAGAGCTACAGATAAGATTTATGCGCAAAAATAGCCATCGCAGAGTTACTGACAATGGCAAGAAAAATTGGAAACATAAATGGGTTCTTTCCTTTCCAGCAAAGACTCTCTCTATGAAGCACAGAATTTAGAATATAGAGGTTTGGTTTTTGATTTACAGGGAATCTCATTTTTTCTCAAGAAATGAACAATAGGATGCCACAGCCAGTATTCCACCCTTCTCAAATCGACTCTCTAATATTTAGGTCATCCCTAGCAAAACAGTGTCTTCTTGATCCCTCAGACTCACTATCTCCTAGACAACTGACTGAAGAAAAATATAAAGCTTCATGGAGAAATATATAATTTTTTAAAGACTTGAATAAACAGAATGACACATCTTATCCCTCAGCTGGAGTGGGGTGGGAGGAGGGACAGAAAAGAGAAAGGGCAGACAGCCAGCCAAACACAACCTGACACTGCATTTTAACACCACTTTGTGTGGTAATCTTTTTAAATAGCTTTATTGAGATATAATCTATATATCGAAAAATCACCCATTTTAAGTGTACAATTAAAGTGATTTTTCTATTTTCACAGAACTGTGTAACCATCACCACAATCTAATTTGAGGACATTTCCATCACTTCAAAAAAGCGCCTTCATGCCCATTAGCAGCCACTCTCATTCCCATGCCTAGCTCTAGGCAAATACTAATCTACTTTGTTTCTATAGATTTGACTCTTCTGGACATTTTATGTAAGTGGAATCATTCAATATGTGATCTTCCGTGGCTGGTTTCTTTCACGTAGCATAATGTTTTCAAGGTCCGTTGATGTTGTACCATGTATTGGTAGTTCCTTCCTTTTTATTGCCAAATAATATTCTCTTGTGTAGATAAACCATTATCTTATCCATTCGTCAGTTGATGGACGTGCAGGTTATTTCCACTTTTCGGTTATTATGAATAATGCTCCTATGAACACTCGTGTTTTTGTGAGGACTTATGTTTTCCCTTCTCTTGGGTATGTACCTTAAAGTGGAATGCTGGGTCACATGATAACTCTATATTTAACCTTTTGAGGAACTGCCAGACTGTTTTCCAAAGTGGCTGCACCATTTTATATCCCCACCAGTAAGGTATGAGTTGTTCATAGTATTCCCTTATAACCCTTTTAATTTCTCTAAGATCAGTAGTGACGTTTCTTCCTTAATTCCTCATTTTAGTAATTTGAATCTTTTTTTCTCCATCAGTGTAGCTAAAATTCGTCAATTTTGTTGACCATTTCAAAGAGGCACCTTTTGTTTTGTTTTTAATTTTCTCTATTGCTTTTCTAGTTTCTATTTATTTCCACTCTAATCTTTACCATTTCTTTCTCTGCTTGCTTTGTTTCTTTTTCTAGTTTCTTAAGGTAGAAGATTTTATTGATTTGAGATTTTTCTTCTCTTTTAAAAACATAGGCATTTATAGCTATAAATGTCCCTCTAAGCACTGTTTTTTAAGCACTGTTTTAGCTACATGCGACATATTTTGGTATGCTGTGTTTTCATTTCCATTCGTTTCAAAGTATTTTATAATTTCCCTTGTGATTTCTTCTTTGACCAATTGGTTATTTATGACTATGTTCTTTAATTTCCATATATCTGTGAGTTTCCCAAATTTCCTTCTGTTATTGATTTTTAATTTCACTGTGGTTGAAGAACATATTTTGTATGATTTCAATTCTTTTAACTTTATTGAGACTTGTTTTCTGGCCTAGCATATGGCCTATCCTGCAGAATGTTCTGTGTCCATCTGAGTAGAATGCGTACTGTGTTGTCGTTAAGCGGAGTGTATTACAGATGTCTGTTAGGCCTAGTTGGTTGATAGTGCTGTTCGAGTCTTCTACATCCTTGTTGATTTTCTGTCTAGTTCTATCCATTACTGGTATTCAAGTCTCCAACTATTATTGCTGAATTATCTTTCTTGTTTCAATTCTATCAGTTTTTGCTTCATGTATTTCGAACTCTGTTGTTAGGTGCATATATGTTCAAGATTGTTGTATCTTCCTGATGTCCTAACTCTTACCATTATAAAATATCCCTTCTTTGCCGCTAGTAACATTTTTTTGTCTTAAAGTCTATTTTGTTTGATATTAATATAGTCATTCTGGCTCTCTTCTGGTTGCCGTTTGCATAGTATCTCTTTTCCCACCCTTTTACTTTTAACTTAGTTATATCTTTAAATCTAAAATGTGTCTCTTGTAGACTGTATACACTCAGATCTTTTTTTTTTAATTCAATCTGATCTACCCAAACCCCAACACCATTGAGTCAATTCCGACTCACAGCACCCCTACAGGACAAAGTAGAACTGCCCCATATGATTTCCAAGGCTGTAAATCTTCAAAGAAGCAGACTGCCACATTTTTCTCCTGCAGAGTGGCTGGTGGGTTTGAACTGCTGACCTTTTGGTTGGGAACTGAGCGCTTTAACCACTGTACCACCAGCAATCCTCTCCAGTCTGACAATCTCTGCTTTTTGAGAAGATTATTCAATCCAATCATACTTATTCTTGATTTGGTTCTACTTACACCTACCATTTTGCTATTTTTTTCCTATGTCTCATACCCTTTTTGTTCCTTCTTCATACAAATGCTTTTTAAATGAGGTAAGAGAAGAAAGCAGAATTATGCAATTACACTTTTTGTTGTGCATGGGTCACACTTTTGTGTTTCTTTGCATGCCTTTTTTTTTTTTTTTTTTTGCTGAAAACTGGACATTTTACATGATACATCAGCTCTGGATTCTGACTCCCCTATCCCCACCCTAGGGTTTGTTTTTGTTGTGTTGTTTTTAGTTTGTCTATTTATTTAGTGACCTGCCTGGCCTAATCCTGCAATGTGCACCCTCTGATGTCACTGCTCTGTCCACGTCTTTTTTTTTTGTTAACCCTGGTTTCATAGATGTCACCCCTGGGTCAGCTTAATGTTCAGCCAGTGAGTGGACGATAAGATTTCTACCATTTGCCCTCGGATTTGTGTATGGTTGGGGAATGCTTTCACAGTTCAGGAAGTTTACAAGTCTATTCTGTGTTCAGCCAGGGATTAGCAGCTAGCAAATACCCTCTCCTGTTGCTCCTGAATGGGTACAGCCTAGTGCAGGTACACAGCCCTCAGAACCACCAGCGAGGTGACCTCAGCAGAACTCTTTTTGGGTGTCTCTTTCCCTGCATCTCTCTGTTAAATTCCTGGCTGCTCTGCCATTTTGTTCGCTTCTACTAGTATCACAGTACTGTTGGTCATCTCTGATAGCTTGCCACTATAATTTTGTTTTCTCCAATGTCTCTGGACATAGGTTCCTTTCTATTCTGTTCCAAACAAAGTCTGCTGCCTCAGGCAGGGCCTCAGAGCTGCCAGTCTTCAAGGCTTACCCCCACCCTCCCTGGGCAGAAGCTCTGCACTAACAGGGCTTCAAACTGGTTCATTCTGGTTTGAACCCCTGCTGAGAATTTGCATTTCCACCCCAGATATACTGAATCGGAATCTACAGGTTTTTTTAAATTGTGCATTAGGTAAAAGTTTACAGAGCAAATTAGTTTCCCATTTGATAGTTTGTACATAGTGTTCCATAACATTGGTTTCACTCCCCACAATGTGTCAGCACTCTCTCCATTTCCTCTCAAGTTTCCCCATTTCCTTTTGTCCTGATTTTCTACCCCTTCCTGCCTTCTCATCTTTGCTTCTGGACACATATTGCCTTTTTGCATCTCGTATAATTGATTGTTCCAAGGAGCACATTCCTCTTGGGTGTTATTGTTTATTTTATGGGCCTATGGTTTGGCTGAAAGGTGTCTCTGGGAATGGCTTCAGTTAAATTTCAGAAGGGTGTCTCAGGGCTTTAGTCTCGGGGGTTACCCCGGTCTCTGCCAGACCGGTAGGTAAGTCTGCTCTTTTTTGTGAATTTGATTTTTTGTTCTACGTTTTTCCCCTGCTCTGTCTAGGACCCTCTGTTGTGATCCCAATCAGAGCAGTCGGTAGTGGTAACTGGGCATCAGCTAGTTCTTCTGGTCTCAGGGTTGTGTAGCTTGTGGTTCATGTGGTCCATTAGTCCTTTGGACTAATTGCTCCCTTGAGTATTTGGTTTTCTTCACTCTCCTTTGCTCCAGATGGAAAGAAACCAACAGTTGTATCTTAGATGGTCACTCGCAAGCTTTTAAGATCCCAGATGCTATTCAACACAATAGGGTGCAGAATTTTGTCTTTATGAACTATGTCATGACAATTGATGTAGATGTCCCCCATATCTATGGTCCTTCATCCTTGACCCTAAGAACTTCATCCTACAAGGTGCTTGGTTATGTCTAAGAAGTTGCCCTGACTGTGGCCCTTGTGTGCTCTATTGTCTGTATTAATATACAAGCAGCACCTATAGTTATATATATAGAAACATCCACCACCAAACCTATATCTTCAGGTGGGTTATGTTTCCTTATAACCTCCCAACCTCCTGGCATACCTATCTACCAATGTATCCATTTGTAAATCATTGTTAGTTAATACTACTGTTGCAGGATTGTCTACCCTACAGTAATTACTGTTGTTACCCTTTGTCCTACGTTCCTCTCAGTGTCCTCCCTTGCCTTGGTCATGTTCTGCTACTTCTTCTGTATTGCCTTTCCCTTCACCAATATTAATACATGTCTTCTATTTGGTAATTTTACCTCCAATCCCCTTCCATCCCTGGTAACCATCAAAGAGTTTTTTTTTTTTCTGTGTGTAAACCTTTTCTTGTTTCTTTATAATAGTGGTCTCATACAATATTTGTCCTTTTGTGATTGACTTATTTCAGTCAGCATAATGTCAGAATCTACACTGTAACAAGATTCCTAGGTGATTCTTATATATAATAAATTTTGAGAACCGCTGCTCTACTAGTGGTTTTCAGAACTGGTCCCTAACCAGCAGCATTAGCGTTGCTTGGAAGCTTGTTAGAAACGCAAACTTTCCGCAGGGGTTTGAACCACAATAAACTGGAGGGGGGATGGGAGTTGCTGATCTTCATTAGCTACCCCACCCAGACCCTCCTATAGAGTGGGAGGTGGAAGGGGTAGGCATTGCCAAGCCCACTGATAATCCATTTCCCAGCACAGAGCTGGGAGGAATGGGACCCACCAGACTTCATGGTCTGACTTGTCCATCCAAAATAGATCTTCTGTAACAGGGAGCTGGAAGCGGGAGAGGGGGTAGGTCCAGCTCAAATGCCATAACTTCTCACTAGTCTTATCAAAATTCAGAGATTCAGTCCATTTTCTTCAATAAATTTTCTCAATTTGTTGTATGTCCTTTGGTCAATTTCCAGAGACTTTAAATGCCTGTCTTAAGTGATCTTGATCAGTTTAACTCTGGAGGAGAGGATTTGCTGAGCTTGAGCTTCTCGTACAACCATTCCAGAAATATTTACCTGATAATCTTTTTAATAATTTCTGATCCTTCTTCCCTCTCTCATTCAATTCTGAACAATTCAGCTCAGAACCAGACAAAAAAAATAATTATGTGCAGTGGTAAAATTTTAGTATTTAATGTTACTTATCTAACTAGAATCCCAAATTTGTTTTGTTCTCTTATGTGTTATAAAAAGTACTCTTCTTCTGCAACACTTATATACTGTTGGTGGGAATGTAAAATGGTAAAACCACTTTGGAAATCGATTTGGCACTTCCTTAAAAGGCTAGAAATAGAACTACCATATGATCCAGCAATCCCACTCCTTGGAATATAACCTAGAGAAATAAGAGCCTTTACACAAACAGATATATGCACACCCATGTTCACTGCAGCACTGTTTACAATAGCAAAAAGATGGAAGCAACCAAGATGCCCATCAATGGATGAATGGATAAATTATGGTATATCCACACAATGGAATACTATGCAACAAGAAAGAACAAGGATGAATTCGTGAAACATCTCATAATGTGGAGGAATCTGGAAGGCATTACCCTGAGTGAAATTCGTCAGTCACAAAAGGACAAATATTGTCTCAGACCACTACTATAAGAACTCAAGAAATAGTTTAAACAGAGAAGAAAATATTCTTTCGTGGTTACAAAAGTGGGGCGGGAGGGAGGGAGAGAGGTATTCACTAATTAGACAGTAGACGAGAACTATTTTAGGTGAAGGGAATGACAACACACAATACAGGAGAGGTCAACACAATGGGACTAAACCCAAAGCAAAGAAGTTTCCAGAATAAACCAAACACTTCAAAGGCCAGAGTAGCAGGGGCAGGGGTTTGGGGACCATGGTTTCAGGGGACATCTAGGTCAACTGGCAAAATAAAATCTATCAAGAAAACATTCTGCATCCCACTTTGGTGAGTGGCGTCTGGGGTCTTAAACGTTAGTAAGTGGCCATGTAAGATGCATCAATTGGTCTTAACCTACCTGGAGCAAAGGAGAATGAAGAACACCAAAGACACAAGGTAATTATGAGCCCAAGAGACAGAAAGTGCCACATAAACCAGAGACTACATCAGCCTGAGACCAGAAGAACTAGATGGTGCCCGGCTGCAACCAATGACTGCCCTGACAGGGAACAGAGAACCCCTGAGAGAGCAGGAGAGCAGTGGAATGCAGACCTCAAATTCCCCTAAAAAGGCCAGACTTAATGGTCTGACTGAGACTAGAAGGGCCCCGGCGGTCATGGTCTCCAGACCTTCTGGTAGCCCAAGACTGGAACCATCCCCAAAGCCAACTCTTCAGGCAGGGATTGGACTGGACTATGGGATAGACAATGATACTGGTGAGGAGTGAGCTTCTTGGCTCAAGTGGACACATGAGACTGTGTGGGCAGCTCCTGTCTGGAGGGGAGATAAGAAGGCAGAGGGGGACAGAAGGTGGCTGAATGGACACGGGAATACATGGTGGAGAGAAGGAGTATGCTGTTTCATTAGGGGGAGAGCAACTAGGAGTATATAGCAACGTGTATCTAAATTTTTGTCTGAGAGACTAACTTGATTTGTAAACTTTCACTTAAAGTACAATAAAAATAAAAATATTTTTTTCTTTAAGTACTCTTCTTAAGTAATGGTAGGAAGGAAGTTGATGTGATAAAATCTTTTGGGGACATTGGATCATTTTTCTAAGACATAAAAGGAGCAATATATCTTATATAAATTAGCACATTTTAATTGGGTTTTTAAAAATATTACTTTTAAATAGCACTGCAAATATCTTTCCTCTAAAACCCAAACTTCTAAAGTGACTGATATAGAAAAAAGTGAAATTCCTCCTCTTTGAAAAATTCCCCATCAGTACTCATCTCATAGGCCTCACACCAGACCCAATCTCCCCAGGACTGTTGAGTATTCTCTTTTAATCCTGAAGAGAAGCTACCATCTGGGAATTTGCTAAGAACCAATGTACTTCAAGTCTTTGTTTGTTGAGTGGAATATTACTCTGACTACTCAAAGCAAAGGAGTTTCAAAGAAGTTCACAGCTGGTGACACATTTGGTATCAATATAGAGATTTGTTAGCATAAACATGAATTTATAACAATAAGAAACTATGTCTTTCTAAAAAACAAGCAAAAGACCAAAGTCGGTTAAATGGGGTAAAGACGGTTTTTTTTTTTTTAATTTTTATTGTACTTTAAGTGGAAGTTTACAAATCAAGTCAGTCTCTCATATAAAAATTTATATACACCTTGCTATATACTCCTAATTGCTCTCCCCCTAATGAGACAGAACACTCCTTCCCTCCACTCTCTCTTTTCGTGTCCATTCCACCAGCTTCTGATCCCCCCGCCCTCTCATCTCCCCTCCAGACAGGAGATGCCTACGTAAGTCTCAAGTGTCTACTTGATCCAGGAAGCTCATTCTTCACCAGCATCTCTTTCTCTCCCATTGTCCAGTCCAATCCCTGTCTGAAGAGTTGGCTTTGGGAACGGTTCCTGTCTTGGGCTAACAGAAGGTCTCGGGACCATGACCTCCAAGGTCCTTCTAGTCTCAGTCAGACCATTAAGTCTGGTCTTTTTATGAGAATTTGGGGTCTACATCCCACTGCTCTCCTGCTCCCTAAGGGGTTCTCTGTTGTGTTCCCTAAGACAGTCTTTTTAACAAATGGTGCCGGCAAAACTGGATATCCATCTGCAAAAAAATGAAACAAGACCCATACATCACACCATGCACAAAAACCAACTCAAAATGGATCAAAGACCTAAATATAAAACCTAAAATGATAAAGATCATGAAAGAAAAAATAGGGACAACGTTAGGAGCCCTAATACATGGCATAAACAGTATATAAAACATTACTAACAATGCAAAAGAGAAACTAGATAACTGGGAGCTCCTAAAAAATCAAACAACTATGCTCATCCAAAGACTTCACCAAAAGAGTAAAAAGACTACCTACAGACTGGGAAAAAGTTTTTAGCTATGACAAGACCAAAGGGGCACACCAGCCCTGGGACAAGGACTAGAAGGCAGAAAGGGACAGGAAAGCTGGTAATGGGGAACCCAAGCTTGAGAAGGGAGAGTGTTGACATGTTGTGGGGTGGTTAATCAATGTCATAAGACAGTACGTGTACTAACTGTTTAATGAGAAACTAGTTTGGTCTGTAAACCTTCACCTAAGGCACAATAAAAATAATTTAAAAAAAAAAGGTAAATCCAAAGAAATAGGCTGGGAACTATGGATACTGTTCTGAGAGTCCTTGGGTTAGGTAAGTAATAATATTAGTATTAGCCACATTTGAGTGCTCCCCATGTGCCTGGTACTGTTCTAAGCACATTACAGTTCTCATGTAATTTAATTCATTTAATTCTCACAATAACTCAATGAGGTAGGAAGTGTCACTGGCCCCATTTTAAAGAGAAGTAAACTAAAGTACAGAATGGTAAAGTATCTTGCCCAAGGTCACACAGCTGGTAAGTGGTGGAGCTGAGACTCAAGTCCAAGTAGTGTAGCCACAGAATGTATGTTCTCAACCACTTTATTACTCTGCCACAAAAAGGTACTTTTACTTTATGTATACTGTTTGAATTTTGTAATAACACAAATATAATAATACGTATCTTCTGCTATTAAACATAATTAAATAATAAGTGAAAACGAACTGTCTCTCTCACCCTGCCCAAGATAAAGCCTTGCACAGAATAGCTGATCAATTGACATCTGATCACTGGTCACATCAGGGAAATGACACTTTAAGAAACAACACTTCGCTGCTATTTGCCGTTGAGTCGATCCCAACTCATGGTGACCTCACGTGTGCAGAGTAGAACTGTTCCATAGGGTTTTCAAGGCTGTGACCTTTTAGAAGCAGATCACCAGACATCTCTAGGTGGGTTTGACCTATCAACCTTTCAGCTAATACTCAAGTACTTAAATGTTTGTGCCACTCCGGGAGCCGGTATTTTATTATCACCTTCTATAAATCCGTAAATTTCTTCCCAAAGCTCTTGAGTCTTACTAGAAGTTTTCTTCTAATAACAACTATTACTGTATTTAGTAAGTGACTTTCGCCCTCAACCTTACCTCACTCTATTGCTACCCCATGCCCCAAAACCTATTCTTTTACTCATTTTTATCCTCTCAATTTCCCTGAAGGAATAAACAAAATTAGTTTGTCTTAGCCTGGGTTATCTAGAGAAGCAAAACCAGTAAAGCATATAAATATAGATTTATATTAAGGAAATGGCTCACGTGGCTACAGAGGCTGGAATGTCCCAAATCTGTGGGTCTGGCTAGAGGCTTCTCCTGATTCACGTAGCCATAGGGGCTGGTGAACCCAAGATCAGCAGGTCAGAGAGCAGGGCTCTTGCTCACAGGCTTCAAAGATCGACAAATCCCAAGGTCGGCAGGGAAGACCGCAGGTAAGCTACTAGCTCAAGTCCCAAGAACCGGAGGTCATACGAACAGGAGCCAGATGCAGGATTCAGAGGAAGCAAAAGCCCACAAGCCTTGCCAGAATGTTTACTTATATTCAATGCAGACAGCATGCCCAAGGAAACTCCCTTTCAACTGACTGGCTACTCACAACAGATCCCATCATGGAGGTGATCACATTATATCAAATCTCATCACTGAAGTGATCACATCATACGACTGTCAAAGTATATCACAACTGCCAAGCCAGTGAGAATCATGGCCCAGCCAAGTTACACAACCTTAACCATCACAGCCTCCCTGCCCACGCACTGGAAAACTAGAAGTCAGAGTGAGTATGCAATTTGCCTGCGTTCCACAGAACCGTGGGGGATTCACCAGAAGAGAGGTCTAGAGTCTTCCAACAGCCATTCTTCTTGTGACAAGGCCCTGCTGCCACTAAGCTTATTCAGGTCTCCAGAGAAAAACAAATGGAACAAGCAGTTTAGCCCTCCTCAAACACTCTTGCACACACAGGCACATGCAGAGGAACTTCCTGGTTCTTCTCTCTTTCCGTTTCTGGTTGGGGACGATGAGGACAGCCCATCTGGCACTGTGGCTGGGCCTGCTGTTGGCCTGGCCAAGGCTTAGGGAGGTGTGCCAGAAAATGTCCTCCTTGTTTGGGGTACAATGGTCCCAGACTAAGCTGAGGCTGCATGTGGCATCAGTGGGGATGATTAGAGAGCAACAGAAATAATTAGAAGGAACTGAGGAAACAACGTAAGAAAATGTCCCCTTTCCAGGACTCACTGCAAACGAGTGTAACAAAAGTAACCAGCACTTAAATATACGTCCTCTACCTTTAATTAATGACCTTTAATTAATCTACCAGCTCCCTACCCAGACACAGCTTCCTTTGGAAAGGAGGATTCCATGGGGACCTTAGCAAAAGTCAGTCCTCCAGATCAAGGGGTGTCCTTTCAGGTCTATGGCCAGAGGCCCCATGTCCTCTTATCTGACATGGCGTCAGTGGGTCCCTGCATTAGGCTGAGGGCTGGGCCACCACCAGAGACTCTCAGCCACGTCAGTAATTCTATGATTCCACAACTCTGACAAAGCAAGTGACGTACTTTTTCTTTATGCCTCCCCATGTGGGCTTATTGTTGTTGTTAGGTGCTGTTGAGTAAGTTCCAACTCATAGCAACCCTGTATACAATAGAACAAAACATTGCCCAGTCCTGCACCATCCTCACTATCTTTGCTATGCTTGAGCCCAGCCACTGTGTCAATTCAACTAGTTGAGTGTCTTCCTCTTTTTCGCTGACCCTCTACCAAGTGTGATTGTTAAGGTTGTGTGTCACCTTGGCTGGGCCATGATTCTCAGTGGTTTGGCAGTTATGATGTAGTCTGGCAGTCAATAATGATATAATCACCTCCATGATGAGATCTGATATAATGTGATCGCCACCATGATGGGATCTGCTGTGAGTGGCCAATCAGCTGAAAGGGAGTTTTCTTGGGGATGTGGCCTACATCCAATATGGGTGGACTTTATGGTAAGGCTCACGGGCTTTTGCTCACACTGGATCCTGCAGCTGGCTCCTGTTCGTCTGACACCCAGTTCTTGGGACTTGAGCTAACAGCTTATCTGCTGTCTTGCCTGCCAGTCTTGGAATTCGACAGTCTTCGCAGCTTGTGAGCCAGAGCCCAGCTGTCTGAATTACTGATTTTGGGTTCGCCGGCCCCTCGCCAGCCCCTGCACCTATGTGAATCAGGAGAAGCCTCCAGCCTGACCCTGACTTGGAACATTCCAGCCTGTACAATAGTGTGAGCTATTTCCTTAATATAAATCTCTCTCTATACATATATTTATATGATTTACTGGTTTTGCTTCTCTAGAGATACCAGTCTAGATACCAAGCATGATGTCCTTTATCCAGGGACTTGTCTCTCCTGATAACATGTTGAAGTATGTGAGATAAAAAATGGTAGCCTCTTCCACTAACAGAGAAAGAGACAGGGCATCTTCTGTATGTATAAACAGAGTTGTAATGGTATCAAGAAAAGCTAAGATTTCCTGTCTTTCAATTAAAAGCAGAAAGCGAAGGCAATGTGATTGTTTTGATTATGTGAGGCCTTGTAATCATTATAAAAACCACCCCTGGTTTAAGCCTGATCCAAGTCCCAAGTAGATGTGTACAACCTAGCCTACTGTTCATGGGGTCTGGCCCCCCTGGTCTACTTTTCATGCCAAAACCCGGCCCAGGGAGATACTCTTAGACATAAGGACACAAGAAGTGATTCGGAAAAAAAAAATCTCTTTCAGCTTGTCACTTGAGAAACTACCAAAAGGACTGGCATTCAAGATTCCAATCGGGGGAACATTCTCTTAGCACCATCTCACTTGTGTTTTTGCAGCCATAGGCTTTAGAAGCAACATCAGGTGTTTCTCTCAGTGCATACATCACCATCCCATCTCCACTACCTTTATCATTCCCCGTGTGAGGTAAAATCTAAAGATGATCTGAGCAGTGCTTAGAGAGCTCCTTGCCCTGCATTTTAAAGCTCAGCACATCCCAAAGGGGGGTCCTAACTAGTATTTGGTAAAACACAGTTCCATGATCAAAGCTAAGTAGGTTTCCTTACCACAGACCATGGGAGAGCCTATAATATGCTGATATACTTGTTGATCTCTGAGAGGGTGTTAGCGTGTGCACCTGGAGCAAATATGTATTTGACCAGAGAGCTCATTTTCTCTCCCTCTTTGCCTCCTTATTTCTCTTCCTCCAACCCTTTTTCGTGGGACATTTTGCAGGAACATCCATTGGGAAAGGCTCGTCTGGTTTCCATCAGAGCACATCACACCATCACACCTGGTACATCATCTCCTCTTGAGTAGAGGGAATAGCATCCCCTTTTATAACATGCCTTACACAGACAAACTTGGGCACGCCAAGGCAGATCTCAGGCCTCGTGAAAATAAGCACCACATACGCTGGTGTGCTGTGGCTGACCCAGAGTTCTCCTCAGGCTGAGGACCTGTATAGAGCCTGTATAATTCTGGCACTGGCACCGTGTGGCATGAAAGCTGCTCTGTACCGTTAGCAGGCCTCAGTCATTCCTGGTTATCCAGACTCTCTGACTTCCACAAGGTACCTAAGGCTTCATGCCACCAATATCAAACACAATCCAAGTGGGCTACGCAAAGCTTTGGGAATTTCGAACAGCATTTTCCCATAGAAACAAAATTATAAGTGGTGATTAAGTACCCAGACTAACCCACTATATAGCTAAAAAACAAGGCATGTCTGGCAAGACTATCAACTAACAAAAACTGGAAAACAATGAAATCAAGAAATATTTTTATTTATCAAAAAGACCTATGCTTAGTGGCACACCAAGTAGGGGACAAATTCAGAGGCGTAACTAGGGTAGGGTGGGTATTATACCAGCTCTGGGTGCATGGCGCCACTGAGCAATTTCTATTAACCTGGTATGGCCAGTGGAAATGGCGCCTATATAGCAAGCACTGAAATTGCACCCCTGTCCGAACATCTGACATCCCTCTTTTAGGTAACTTTACCATAATATCAGTTCAAAAATACAAATCAAGTTTGTTAATCTTTTAATTAACATATTACTGTGTTGGGCCATAGCAGGTTAACAGAAACTGCTCAGTGGCACCACGCACCCAGGGCTGGTACAATAACCTAGATACACCACTGGTAGTGGAGGCAGTCCTCACCCCAGCAAGAAGGGGCTGCCTGTGAAGAATTTACAAACAATAATAAAGCTGACAGGTGATTTTTTATTTTCATCACCTGCTGGCAATTGTAAACAATGTCAGTAATAAAATATTGCTCCTACCACCCCTCCTTTGAGGAAGAAGTTTCAACAAGAAGTGAGGAAGTAGTTAGGGGTACTTGGAGTGATTAAGGAGGAGACTGTGGCTTACCTACAAGGGTTTCAGTGTGATTTTTTTATTGTATCCAAATTAATAACTATACCTAGAGTCATGCCTACAAGAATTTTTCTTTAAATGCTTACCTACAATAATATTGGTCAGTGGGGTATTATCACAGATGGAACAAGGGTCGAGAGACAAATTCTATGAGTTCAATAAGCAACTATTAGAAGAGAATGGAAAGGGGTTAAATGGAGTACGTGCATAATGTGAAACACAGTGGGTCTGAGATGGAACTGCATGAATTGTGAACACCGAGTTAGAGGAACCAAAAGGCATCTCACATAAGATCCTCTGAGGGAGAAAAAAGGTAGTCAGAAGGAAGAGTTTCCTAGAAGAGCCACCAGGTGGAGACACCATCACAAAACCACTTCATGGAGCAGCCTCTGCATGGACTCGGATGGAAACCCAACAGGGGTGTGGCAGGAGTCTAAATCAACAACTGTTCCATAGGACGCTCATTAGTGGTAATGCCCTGCAACCAGGACACTGACATTGAAAGGAGATAAATATGTAATAGGAGAAAAATTCTAAAAACCAACTTTGTTGATGACTCACACAGAGAAATACAGAAAATGTACGATAGCAACACCCCTCTACGTAAGCTTCTTTCCACCCATTTTCACTCCCACCATCCCTAGACCCAACAAGCAGTACCGCTCAGATAAAATGAACAAGGGCAACATACCCTAACATCAATTACTGGTTCTAACATGGGCTCCCAATAAAACTCGTCAGAAATGCAGTCAGAGATTAGTTACTTTTAACAACCTCTTCGAGGGCCCATTACTCTATTTACTCTAAGCATTTGAGAATAAAGGTCCAGTGGGAAAAAAGACTATGTATGCATATACAGATAGATACTTTCACACAGATGTATATATTATTGAATAACTATATATTACCTCCATCCATGTTCACTGCCAAGTCGCCAGTTTGATTTTCATTTCCCCATTGGGAAGACCAGTTCAGGGGATAGCCAAGAGCTTCAGCACAACAATAACGCCTTCTCTTAACTCTTCCTACTTTTCTATCCTTCCACAAAAGCCATCTCATTTGGCCAAATCAAGAGATGATACGGTAATTCAGAGAAAAGTTTGACCAAAATGCCACATTTTCAGATTCCTAATAATTTTTTTTTTAATAATTTTCTTAATAATTAGGATAATTTACATTTGTTTCTTCAAAAGGAAATCTGAAAGAAAAAAAGTCTTGTTTCTACAAAAAAAATCCCCAGGTCCTACAAACCACTGGAAAAACAAAGCTGTGGAAATTGTTTATTAGGACACACTTTTTTTCCATCCTTTGTTTATAACTTCATTTCAAACAAAGAACCCACAGCCTTCACACAAACGGGAGATTTCTATTCCAGCACGTGTGTGTTCACACATACTCACGCCCTCAGCCATAGTCTAGCAAACCAGCAAACGGATACCTCTAAAATCTCACTCCAGGCAGCCAAGTAAATGCTAAAGAAATGAAAGCTCAAAAAAAGTTTTACTTTCAGGAGAGACAAGGGAGGAGGGTCCCTGTGGGCAGATCTGTTTAGGAGTTGGAATGGCTAGTGCTGAAACTATGAGGAGCAGAAAGATAAACATTAGGTAAAATTCTTCAGACAGTTACAGGCAGCAGACCAAGAAGGACAGCCCATCCGTGGTGCAAACACTAGGCCCACAGTAATGCTAAGGGCCGTGTATGTACCACCCACCCACAGGCCAAATTAATTCTGAAGAACTTCCACACTAACTTTTAAAGCAACAGTGTGTCACCAGAGGCAGAGCAGCTGTTGGGCCTTCTGTTAAGGAAAACTTTTGACGCAAACTTATCCAAAGGACTGCAAACACCAGAAAAGAACTCACAGAGGAACTCACAGAGCAGTACTCTGCAATCAAAGTCCTATCCACATACCAACTCAGAGAGAAACCCAGCCCCATCTGAACTCGAATCGCACTTGAGAAAGCAGGTCTCACCTGACAGCATCAGCGCTAGACCTGTTACAAACAAGATTTCTTAAACCATCAGATCCTTCAGCATTGATTTCTGGAAGAGGCAGTCAAATGCAAATGCATAACAAACCTTAAATAAAGATGGTAAAAGCAGTTTATCTTTTGGAAGGCAGATGCCAAAATAGCAGAGCGACTTAAAAAAGATGATCATAAACACGTTTTGTATCAGGAAAGCATAACCATAATAATAATAGCAAAGAATAATAAATGTGAAAAATACAATAGAGACTTACCAAACACTGAATTCATGATAAACTGGAAATAGAAACAAGGACATATAAAGCCAACCAGAAAGCCACTGAGTGGCTTCACATTCAGAATGACAGAAGTAAATAAGAGACATACCCCGATCTGGCCATAAAAAGGATATAAGAAGTGTGCAGCACTGTCTCAACATTTTCCCAAGTGACAAAACAGACTGGAACTGCTTTCGGACAGGGCTGGCTGGTATTTTACTTGTCTTCATGTCTACCCCGGCACCAAGGGCAGGGCCAGGCCCATAGCAGACACACAGTGAATGTGTGCTATTGCACGTTCATTGGTATCCACCCAAAAGTGAGGAAGGAATAGTGTCCAAAATCACAGGGGGCAGGAGAGGTTCAGAGAGAGGCGGAGACGCACCTTTCCCCACATAGTTAATGATGCAAAACCCAGGAAATGGAGCCCTGCCATCAAACCTAGTCCCTTCATAGGCCAGCAGGGTATCGATTCAGTTAAACCCCTCTCAGATGAAGCCAAATAACTTTTTATTTCATTTTAATTAAAGCAGAGAGGAGTCCAAACTCACATGGGCAAAATCCTCCTTGCTCATTTTCAAGAATATTTTTAGGGTATTTGCTGTTAACTGTTGAAACTTCCATTTTATTCAATTTTGCTTTGAAACTTGAGGCTTGCATTCTTTAAAAAAAAAAAACTCCTCTACATACCAATGTTCCCTTTTAGGAGAGCCCATCATTCTCCTACATGAGTTTAACAGTATAGGAAACAAAAGAATAAATCATTCTCAGAGAAAACAGACAACTCTCTTCTGTCTGGTACATGAGAATGACATTTGGCTCCAAGGAAAGTTTTTAAATCTTCTGGCTGGGACTCATCAACATACTGGAGTCTGGGATAACTGTAGGATATACAACATTCACACTGTAAATTTAAATGAAAAATAACTTTTATTCCTTGGGAAAGGCTCATTTTAAGCAGGAAGTTCCTTTACTGTGACTCAGGTAAAGACCAAAGAAATGGCCAGGGGTGGGAACAGGCTTGTGCTGAACGTTCTAATGCCCAAAATGTGTAACTGATGTCTGCCAGGCTAGCTGGGAGACTGGTTTGCTCTCTCAATTTCCATTTTGTCTCCTTCTTAAATGAAAAGCCCAAGGAGTCATTCAAGTACCTCCCTAAATCACCTCTGCAAAAATTTGCAAAGGTTGAAGTTGAAAACTGAAACCAGCAGGTTCCCAAATGAATGTTTCCACTGCCCTGGCCTTTTCTCAAGGCTATGAATAGCTTCCTTCAAGCTCAGGGTATCTCCTCACCTTATGCAGGTGCCTGGGGAGGGAGAACTCATCAACATTGTGAAGGCCTACAACCCCTTTACCACTCCCACAAAGTCAGAAAGGTCCTAAAATGAAAAAACCACCTGACACAAGTGGGCAAACTTCTTGAGCTAAATCTATTTCAAATTCAGGACTCACAGAAGTGGTTCCATTTCAGAGTCAAAATAGAAATATGCTTCAGTCTTTCTTTATTAAACCAATTATAAGCCTTTATCAAATGATAAGGCCCAGATAAACAGTCATGTCATCTTCGATAAATATGAAAAAATAAGAACTTGTGTTGATTCTATTCAATTCTCAGAGTCCAAGGCTGAATCACAAGGTGGACTCATATACTTTAAGAAAGATCCCATCTTAGCCAATCAAAGCAGGCTGTTAATAAACTCTGAAAGCAACCTCCCTCCTTAACAGCCATAAACCATAGTAAGAGCCAAAAACATCAGGGAGACTTCTAGGGACAAAGCTTGATGGGGACAAAGGAGACGGGGAGACTTCAGAGTCATTTATGATGACTCATAAAACATTAAAAACTAGTTGGACAGGAGTGTTTACACGTAACTAGTATCATCCCACATTATTTAGCCTTTGATCCTTGTATTTTTTTTTAATTGTTTTGTCATTGATTTTGGGTGGGAAAAAAATGTTGCTTTTGAGCTCAGCACAATGAACTATTTATCAGGCCGGACAAGGCCGATCAATCTCCCCGCTGTTTATCATAAGTAGCGGGAGACTGTTAGTCTTGACTGGTGGGGGAGGGCTGAAGGCGGTCCTGGTCCTCGTACACAATGCTGCACTTCAACTGGAAATTTATGTTTGGCCCAGGTGACCCAGGAGGTCAGCGTAAAGCCTGGGACAGAATGAAGATGGTCTGTTACACATTTCATATGTACAGAATGTCCCCATGGGCTAAGGTCTCGCAGCCACTAGCATATTGGTTATATAAAATACCTAAAAGGGTGGTCGTAATTAGGCCGTGGACCTAAGGCAGAGGCTTCAAAAAGGAGGGTAAGTCAGTATGCCAGCCACTCCTTTTAATTCCATTTTTTGGTTATGAAAAATTCTGTGAGGAAACTCAAAGGCCAGATTTTTAGCTGTAAAGAGATAATTATGTAAAAAGTTACATTCCTTCGTTTACTTAAAGTTCTCAGGTAACTCTACCTGACTCATCTGGATAATTACCTTAATTCCTTACCTTAATTAGTTCCTTATCTTATTAAATTAATTAGTTACCTTAATTCTTCTATTTTCTTTACAAGCACAGGGTTGGCCAAAGAGGCTGGTCAATGTGTGTGCGACCCCTCGGAGCAGAGGCAGGAGGAACAGAAGAGGCCCGAGAGGGAGGTTTGGAAACACTGAAAGATGTGCTGAGCTCTAGATCTCTAATCCAATGAGAGCAGGTCTCAGGAGTTTTGGAGCTTATTTGTGAGAACGCAGGGGGCACCTTTTTCTGGAACACTGTGGTTTTACAGCAAAGTACACTTAATTCTTAAAATGGAAAATCCCCTACCTTGCTAGGATGGGGTTTAAAAAGAAAGAAAGAAAGAAAATCCTATAGCAGCTAACAAACACGGGCCTCCAGCCAGTATTTCATCTGAATAATTCAAAAAAAGGAAATGTAAACCAGGGCAGCTGGGGGGGTGGTGGGGGGAGAAACAGGAAGGAAGAGAGACACAAAGCTCATGTCTCGAGCACTATGATCAATGGACAGTTTACTGGACAAATTCTTCTACTGTCTAAATTTTATGAACGATGAGCTGTTCTTCCCCGTGGTTATGTAAACTTGCCATCTTCTTTTTCTTTTTAATGGAACTCTTTGCTAATACACTCCCTGCTCCTGCTTTTGCCCAGCTCTGAATTTCTCTTTAAAGGAGTCAGAAGGCAGTGAAAAGCTTGCAGTTATATGCTAGCCTACTGTGGGCATGCTCAGAGTGGGCCCGCTGATCTGAGGGATGGGGTCAGGAAGAGCTGAGGGAAACCCAGCCCTAGTGTGACCACAGCATAAAATTCAGTCAGGTCGTCTCTGCCATCTTATTTTCTCTCTCACATCATTTTAAATGACAGTGATCACAAAGGAGGGATGGGGGAGAAGACAAAATTTCAGCAAGCTGATATCTTAAAATTTGCCTCAAGGTCTCAAAAAAGGGAAAACATGATTAGAGGTCTCCTGGTTAGATGGCTGTATTGGCTGTATCTTCGCACGTACTGCCTCTTGAACGGAGAAAGCTGGGCCTGTGTTAGGGACTTCAGAGGTTAGAGAGAGAAAAGCCCTGTTAAAGCCTGCCTTAAACAAAAAGAGAACATGGTCAGACACACACAGCTCAGGCCTATCCCAGAGCATTCTGTCGGTGCACCTTCCATCCATAAAAACATATGTGAAAGTGAAAGCTAAAGCCCTGGAAAAACCGTTTACAAATTCAGTCCACTTTTCCACCTTCAAAATATTTTTACTAGTGCCCTTTATTATAGTTACTGTATGTATCATTGCTTGCCATTTACGTGTGTGTCAAAAATCTTTAAAAAAAAAAAAAAAGGACAAAGTCCATTCAATGTTTCAGTAATTCAAAACTCGACACAGTTCACCTAGAAGTTTCCAGTTTTTGTTTATGTGCAGGGATGGGGGCCCTTTCTCCTTTTCCATACCTCTTTTATTGGTTCTTAAAATTGTTTCAGAAGACAGCAAAGAGTTTCCACTGGATACTTCATGCATGGGCTTTTCTGGAGCTTTGCTGGTGAGAGGGTCTTTCTTCATCTCTTTCTTTATTTCCTGTGAGGGCAGACAAAAGGAAAACAAGGTTGTACTTTAAAATTTTCAGATACTTCTTTGACTATTTTAAGCTTCAACTTCCTGGAAATGAACTGCAGTGACTCCCAACTCAGCATAATATGATGTTTTAAAAACACCATTTCCTACTGTTTCGTAGCTTTCCCCGGACATTTATTAGAGAAGTGCCTGGTCCAATAAAATGGAGTAATGTCCAGTGTGGTGATGTGAACTTACGTGACCGTGGCCATGAAGAGAACTGAGTGATACATAAAGGCCACCGTACAGCTCTAAGTGTCAGCCTCTCCTACTTTTTGAACATTGATAAGCTATGGCCAACCAGAGTCAGCCCTTAAAAGCCTTCTGGTTTATATTCTTCTCAACAAGGGTTTAGAGACATGTATTCCCAAATTACCATTATGCTCACAATTATACTAACCAAAATGAAGATGGTTAAATTCATTTACAGTATTCAAATAAGTTTCTCTGGTTTTTGAACGCTTAACAAAGAAAAAAATAAAGGTGGCAAACTAAAATAAAGACAATGATCGTAGGCCAGAGGTCGCAAACTACAGCCCACCGTCTGTTGTTTGTTTCCACCACCTATTTTTGTAAATTAAGCTTTATTAGAACACAACCACATTTATTTATTTAAGTATTGTCTACGCTACAACAGCAGAGTTGAGTAGTTGTGACACAAACCAAAGCCTAAAGTATTTATTATCTGGCCCTTTACTGAAAAACTCTGCCAACTCCTGTCCTAGGCAGACTCTAAACCTGATGGCTGATACAATTATTTCGAATTACTTTAATAATTGACTTAAGTCTTTTCAAAAGCATTAACAGCCCCAAACGATAGTAAGTCACAAACAGCAGGTCTGTCCACAGGAAATCTTCCCAAAGGAGCAGGGGGTTTCTGGGCCTGCCTGGATCCATGATCACACCCATTGGGACAGAGAGGGAACTAAAGGGCTAGATCCAAAGTACAGCTGAATGGCAGGAAGGGCTCAAGGATAAGGAATGTTTGCTTTAGAAAGAGGTTTAGGAAGACGATGGGGTAAGAAATGGAGAAGGGCTCACTCTATGGGTTGAACATGAAGATGGCAAATTGAATAGGGGGCCAAGATTTAGCCTGAGCATAGGGCAGAGATGGAAAGAAAACAACAAAAGCTTGTTAAAACATAGCCAGTGCCCGCACTTGCCCAGCAACTTCCTACACACCCGAGTGCTAGTTACCGTCTCCAATGCTCTGCTTGCTGGCTCTGTTCATAACAGCCTTGCCCTCCCTCCCTCACTAGGGCCCCACCGGAAACCAGCAACTGGGGCTGGCACTTTGCTGGGTTCAGGGTTTCAGGTGGTATTTCAGAGACCTAACCAGACACATCTCCGCTGCTGGGCCAACTAGGGCACCTCTGTACCCCACACAAAGCTGTGTACATGTGTGTGCATGTGTTCGTACATGCACACCCACCTCAGCAACCCCAGCACTTGCTAGAACAGCAGTTGCTGGGGTTCCTAGCCTCACAGGCAGATGGCATCAGGAGGAAATCTGCAAACACTGCCCGCCTGATCCACACGACGGGTGCTCTCAGTGATGGCTGCCAGCCCACTATGGCTCTAAAGGTAAAGAAAATGAGCCACCGAGGGGGGTCAGTCCCCTACAGTGCTTCTCAGGGGGAGAACTGTTGCTCTGACCTTACTTGCTGTCATAGTGTGGACACACTGTACACACACAAATATCTCACCTAGACACAATGTCATGTGGTAACACAACATTTAACCTCACCATGGAGTAATTTAGTTTGTTGTAGGCAACACTGCAAGAGTTTGCTTAGCACTAATTGCTAATGGGGGGCAGTGGTGGTTCAGTGGTAGAATTCTTACATTCCATGCAGGAGACTCAGGTTCGATTCCCAGACAATGCACCTATGTGCAGCTCATCTGTTAGTGAAGGCTTGTGTGTTGCTACAATGCTGAACAGGTTTCAACAGAGCTTCCACATTACGACAGGCTAGGAAGAAAGGCCTGGCAACCTACTTCCAAAAATCAGCCGAAGAAAACCCTATGGATCAAAATGGTCCAATCTGCAACCAATCATGGGGGTGGCGCAGGACCAGGTGGCATTTTGTTCCATTGTACATGCGGTTGCCACGAGTTGGGGGCAACTCAACAGCAGCTAACAATAACAACCTCTAATGGCACACACAGAAGGGTGAGGGAAAAGGTGCAGATATTGAGAGGCAGTGGGGAGTAGATGCACTGGAGAAAGCCTCCGAAGTCATGGTTGTCAGAGTGTGTGCCACCCAAGGCTTCATAAGCAGCACACTGGGCAGCTGGTTTGGAACAACTGGTCTTATCAACAGCAAGCACCTAAGAGGTGAGAAACCAGTGCCAGGAGAGAGACAACTCCTGGTCTTATAAATGCCAGATTCCGTCATTCCCTGAATGATCGTTTACATTTGCCAGACAGAGAAGCCTAATGAGTGAATTTCTTAAGTTGTTTCTTAGATGGAAGCAGGGAAGAGAGAGCACTTAAAATATGTCTTGCATTTGATTTCAGAGAAACCAGTCAGACACATGGACACGGCAGTGAACTCTGCAGACTTGCCACCTGGACAAAACCCAGATACTCCAGGCTCAACACAGCCGACCCAAACCTAGCACCCTCCTTCCAGCCTGCCCCTTCTCCCGAGTGGACTGTCTTGTTTGACATTCCATCATCCACCCACTTAGCCAGGCTGGAAAAACTCAGCATTAACCCCTGTATCTAACCCGTCATCCAGTTCAGCTGTTTCTACTTCCTCACTCCCTCTGTTTCTCTCCATTCCTCCTGTACAGCCTTAAAAACATGAATACCAGCTAATATTCAAGTGCTTTACCATGTGCCAAGCCCTGCTCTAAGGGTTTCACCTACATTATGACATTTAATCTGCACAACAGCCCTATGAAGTCAGTACTATCATTATCCCTATTTTACAGATACATACGCCTTTTTTTTTTACGCCAAGACACAGAGACCTAACAAAACTGACTCGAGGTCAAACAAGTAGCAAGGCCAGAATTAGAATCCAACCAGTCTAGCTTCAGATTTACCACTCTTCTCCCAAGTCCTGCCTCAATTACAACAATGTTCTCCTAACCTCTCTCCCTGGCTCCAATCTCTCCCCTCTCAGTTTAGCCTCACGCTGCCACAGGGATCACTTCCCTAAAACAAGTGTCTGCTCTTGTCACTTCCCTACTGCAATTCTCCAGTTGCTACCAAAAGATCACAGGACAAACTCTTTAGTTCAAAAATCTTTCAAGATGCAGAGCAAGCCACTCATCCCTGTGCACTTGCTTCTGGCTAAAAATAGCTGACATGTGTGCTGACCCCATGATAGCAATTACTGTGCAAATCCGAGTGAGGGAGGGTGCACTTCTCAAACACCGCCTTGAATGTGCAGCATTCTGATGTCATGGGCTCCTATTGGTAGGTTCTAAAAACTGGTGACAATGCTGGCAATGATCCCACCTTACACTGGCAAAAGCTTATAGAAATTAAAGGACTTCAGCAGATACTTTCTTACTTGCTCCTCACAATAACACTGCCAGGTAGACAAAACTGAATTTGCCAGGCTGACAATTGCTGACACATAAGAATAGCTGAGACCTGGTCAGAGGATGCAAGATGAGTCAGAGGTCCAAAATACACCCAGCTCCGGAACCAAACCCTGGCCCTTCCAGGCAGCACTCTCCTGCTACACCTCACCTCCCGGGAGGAGCCAATGTTATGACTACAGGAGAGAGGCTGAAAACCACCCTGCCTGTGGTTCCAGGGGGAATCTGAGTTTCCCTCTGCACCTGGAGAATGCAATTCACTGTTTTATCCATAAGCCAAAGGGGCCCTGGTGGTGCAGTGGTTGAAGCGTTCAGCTGCTAACCAAAAGGTCGACGGTTCCAATCCACCAGCCACTCCATGGGAGAAAGCTCTGGCAGTCTGCTTCCACAAAGATTACAGCCTTGGAAACCCTATGGGGCAGTTCTACTCTGTCCTACAGGGTCACTGTAAGTCAGAATCAACTCAACGGCAATGGGTTGTTTTTTTTTTTTTTAATCCATAAGCCTAAGAGTAAAAAAGAAAAAAAAACTATTGCCATCTACTCTGTCCTACAGGGTCACTGTAAGTCAGAATCAACTCAATGGCAATGTTTTTTTTTCTTTTAATCCATAAGCCTAAGAGTAAAAAAGAAAAAAAACTATTGCCATCGAGTCAATACCAACTCATAGCGACCAACAGGACAGAGCCGAACCAACCCAAAGGGTTTCCTAACTATAAATCTTCACAAAAGCAGACTGCTACATCTTTCTCCCACATAGCAGCTGGTGGGTTTGAACCGTTAACCTTTTGGTTAGCAGCCAAGTGCTTAACCACTGCATCACAGGTACTGAGGCCCAAATCCATGAAGTCCCTCATCATCCACATAAAAAAGCAAAGGGAGCTGCTTTTTTCCTGCACAGGAAGGTGGACTTGGCCTCCCGCAGGTCTGAGAGCCGTAGAGTTGCTCCTGCCTGTGTACAGCTGTCAGTATCCTTGTACCTGGAGCTCTCCAAGGTTCTGATCCAGGTCAGCGGGACTGTGGATTTCCTGGGGCTGGGCTTTCCTAGCCCCAATCCTCAGTCTCAGCTTTCTGACCACTAGGCCTATAATTTTAACCATTTATTAAGAACCTGAGTCCTACTGTACTGTCTCAGCGGTAGAGTCCACGCGCTGGGCCGGAACTGTGGGCCATGGGGGCTTAGAGAGGTTCATACCTGCACATACGTATAAATCAGCAATGATTTTACTTGCTTAAAGACACTACAGAATAGACAGGGTATTGGCAAACCTCTTTAGGAGGTAAGTGAAACCCAGCTTCTCTTTATTTCAAATCTGATGCCTTAACTATGGAAAACTCGACATGCATGATAAAACCGAGGCCATCAATAAGATATCAATGCTGCAACTACACCTGAGCTGTGTGTCACAAAGACCACCTAAGAGAAGGGGGAGAAGACTGCCTCACACCATTCCTGCTTCCCCAAAGTATCATGCTGAACACAGCCTGCGACGGCTCATTCACATTCAGAGGGCATAAATAAATAAATAAATAATGCCATTCTAGCAAAAATTCTCCATGAACATTTGGCAGCCTGCACACAGCAGCCTCGCTGGGCAAATGCATAATTTGTATGCAACTGGGAGCTAAACTAGGATATTCTGCTTTCTGATAAACTGAGCTGCCTGCATGTGGCTGGCTGCTGAGCCTAGTCAGCTACCTCTTTCTCCTCTCTCTCCCCACTCACCACATACTACGCAGGTCCTGGGCAGGGAGGGGGGGGTGCTGGCTGGGTTGAATCTTAATTTCTTTGAAGTAATTGGTCAGTCTCTAGCCAAAATACTACATGATAAAACACCAACAGAGGTCTGCTTTGGGAAACCCCTTCCTCCCCTCATCTTCTATGCCTTCCGCCAACCGTAGCCCAGGTTAAGACACAGGCTTCATGGCGAATGGAGAGAACGATGCTGTGAGTCAGAAAACCAGAAGAACTAGTTCTGACATCATCATTAACTAGGTGTGTGAGCTGGGGGCACAAGTTACCTAGGGCCTCTAAAGCAGCTCTTTTGTCACCATTAAATAATGAATTGCAGAGTAGCACACAAATTCAATATATTACTTATTGTCGTTATTAAATAGCAAATGCTATTAAGACAACTACACAGAACAACCCAGATGAATTTTGCAGTCACAACACTGAGTAAAAGAAGCCAGGCACAAGAGTGTATATTGTACGATTCCATTTATATGAAGTTCTACAACAGGCAAAACTAACCAATGGTGAGACATGTCAGAATAGCAGTTACCCTTGGAAAGGTACTGACTAGGAGGGGGTACAGGAAAGATTGCTGGAAGGATGAGAATATTCTATAATTCGGTCTGGGTGATGGTTACACAGGTGTAAACATACCTAGAAATTCACTGAAGTATCTTTCTAAGATCTGTGCACTTTATTGTATGTGCATTTCAATTAAAAAAAAACAATAGAAATGATTACACTGGAAGATGATTCTTTCAAATCTAAATGGGCTGATATTTTGTTCTAAAAAAATATTTTGTTCTAGAAGGTCAAAAATATGAAAATCTAGTGCCTGGGTATTATAGTGTTCATCTGGGGGGTACAAATCTTGCTGGGATCAATATTGTGGGCACAGATAGTCAGAATGTGTCAGGTGCAACCTATCAGGTGAGTGAGATGAGGGACATCTCATTGACACACTCAGCAGAACCGCCCGGCTCCCCTACAGCACCCTTCCTCTCTACCTCAGCTGCTGTCCTCCTATCCTGCAATATTTCCTTTTCTCCTGCCACCAATAGCGCAGGCATAGAGAGAGCTGGTGCCACTGGCTGGCACCAGGAGGAGCTCAACGCTTCCCTGGCCTACACTGTCTATTCCGTCATCTTGGCTCCGCCCTCTCCCTGGCCTACTGGGAATGCTGTTCCTGGTGCAGGGAAAAGGGTGTCATTTGCCAGCCACCCTCAAACCTGGGTCTGCATACTTCTGGAGGAAACCTGGGTCTGCGTACTTCTGGAGGAAACCTGGGTCTGTGTGCTTCTGGAGGCAACCTGGGTCTGCGTACTTCTGGAGGCAACCTGGGTCTGCGTACTTCGGAGGAAACCTGGGTCTATTCCTTTCTGGAGGAAAGACCTCCTTTAGAGCACGACAGGTTTCTGGGGACCGCAGCTGTGCTTCACCCCCCACGTGTGTGCTGGTTCATGAAAATCATTTTACAAAATTACCACTGCTAGAAGATAAAAGGAAAGCACTAAATAAGTAAGTAAATAAATAAACTCTTACCCCTAATCTACTGGACCGAGAGAGTTATGCATAGACACAGAACCCCAGAAACAGCACACTACTCCCCATGTGCGTGATGGATTCCTGCACCACCCTCCACCTATGCAAAGCAAGTCTGCAGAGCAGCAGCCCTGGTGAGTGTGTTCCCCGCACGCAGACAGTGTGCTTTCCCAGCATTTGGCTCCCTTCACAAAAGCCAAACCAGGCTCAAAACATCTGGAAAGACACCGCAAGTATGTGGAAAGCAGTGGCAGAGAGAAAGCGGTGCCTCAGCTGCATCCGTAAGATTTCTGTTTCTTTACAAAATACATGCTGTTGCTGTTTGCCGTCTAGCTGATTTCAACTTGTGGCGACCCTGTGTGTGCAGAGAACTGCTCCATAGGCTTTTCAAGGCTGTGATCTTTCAGAAGCAAATCGCCAGGCCTGTCTTCTGAGGTGCCCCTGGGTGGGTTTGAATCACCAACCTTTTGGCTAGTAGTTGAGCACTCAACTTTTTCTGTCACCCAGTCAACTGTATATATATATATATATATATATATATATATATATATATATATATATATATACACACACACACATACATACATAAAGTAAATATGGCAAAATACAAGTACTTGATAAAGCAAGGTGGTAGGCACATTGGTATTTATTATTCAGTCTCTTTTTCCATACGCTTAAAATATTTCCTAAGTTCCCCTCAAAAACTACATCATGTAACCAGGCTGATGTCTCGCTTTCTTATATTTACAAAATATGCTGCCACTTAGCAAAGTGGCATATAAACCCAGTGCCGTCGAGTCGATTCTGACTCATAGCAACCCTATAGGACAGAGAAGAACTGCCCCATTAGAGTTTCCAAGGAGCGCCTGGCAGATTCGAGCTGCCGACTCTTTGGTTAGCAGCCGTAGCACTTAACCACTACGCCACCAGGGTTTCCAAGTGGCATACACACTTAAATATATACCTAAGACGTTTTCAGCTCAAAGCTAACGAGAAAAAGTTGTTTTTTTTAAGGTAACAGGATATTTATTATATTTCTGCATAAATCTTCAACTACATATTTGCAATATCATATATTTGCAGCATTATCTCCTGAGAATAACTGATCCCACAAGCCCTGGCAAGGAGCTGTCAACCTGCAGGATGGGAACGAACACTGGAAAGAAGGCACCCAGTGCTAGATCCTGGACAGAGCTGAGAACTGCTACTTCTGTGTCCAAGGAGATAATGCTGTGTCCTGATGGATGCCACAATTACTGACATGGCCGTCCATGCCTTTGGTCTGTCTATGGCCCACTAAACATCTAGAATGTTACCATTTGATCAAAACTGTGTCGATACAAACCATCTGTTTCAACATGCTTTAGCAGGCACTTAATAAATATTTGTCAAATGAGCAGCCCATTTAGTAGAGTGTTATGGGCGAGAGGACAATCTACAGCTGAAGGGGAGTATTTTGAATTCAGCCCCAAGCTGAGCCAACATGGAGATCTGTTGTTGTGCCTACAGCGATACCACTGGGGTTCATGGATCACAATCCACTTCTCATCTCACAGGCTTATGACCTGCGGTATGAACAGGAAGATACAATAAGAAAACGTGTGTGGTGCCTCACTTCGTTTTTTAAACAAGCAATACTTTCTTCTTTATTAGACTGGAAATGTTAGACATTCAAAATTAATTTACTCATTAAAAAATAAAACTTTAAAAGCACTAGAAGAAAACATGGGAGAATGATTTTACGGTCTTGACATGGGAAGGACTATTTCACACTGACACAGAACCCAGAAGCCACAAAAGGGCTGAAGAATTACAGAAAGCTACAGCATAGCAAAAAAAATTTTTTTAAATCAACAAAGACAAAATGCAAACTGGAGGAATACTGCTTGTTATATATAGAAAGCTCCTTCCACAAAGTATTAACCAAAAGACCAACGAACCCCTCCCCCGCAAAAAACAGCAAAGGATAGTCCACAGAAAAAAATGCAAATGACTCAGACATATGTGAAGGTGCTAAGCACACTCTTAAGAGAAATGCAAATTACAACGGGATTCACCTAACAATACCTATATAATGCTCACTACTTAGGACTCTATTCTTTTCACTGTTTTCTCATACCTAAAGTTGTAGCACTGACCTACCATATTAGAATAATCCTTATACATGTCTTCTCACTAGAGTCTGGGCTCTCTCAGAATACTCTGTCTTCACAGCACAGAGCACAGTGCCTGGCACATGGCTGGTATTCACTCAAAGAATCAGTATGAAGAACATGGGGCATGGCTGCACAAAACTCTCTAGAAGGTGTCCAGAAAGAGAGCAATGTACATAATTTGTTTAGTTACAATGATATCTTTTTTCAATTTGCCAGATTGGCAACGATCCCAAAAATGGATAATATAATTTTGGCAAGAGTGTAGGGAAAGAGACTCATACTTTATAACAAGAGTACAAATTGATATATAAATTGGTACAACCACTATGGGAAGTAATTTGGCAATTATCAAAAATTTAAACTTCTGTGCCTTTTGACTCAGTATTTCCACTTTTAGGAATTTAAACTACAAATACACTTGCACATGCACAAAACGGTGTATGTACAAGATAAATCATATGGCATTGCTGAAATTAGCAAAAGACTGAAAGAACTTAACTGTGTGTCAGTAAAGAACTGGTTACGTGAATTATGGCAAATCCATACCATGGAACTTGCTCCAAGAATGAGGCTAGTCTGTAAGTACCAAAATGGACAATCGCCAAGACATATTGTTAAGTAAAAAAGCATAATAATGTATGCACCATCAGTGTAAAGGTGTGCACACCTCCTTGTGCAGTGCAGAGGCTACAAATAACAAACTGGTAACTGAGGCTGCCTCCAGGGAGGGGTCCCGGGTGGCCAAGGGACAGGGGAAGTATGTATTTTGTCCCTTTTAACTGACAGCAGGTGCTTATGTTGTTAGCTATTCAAAATTTTAATTGATTTAAAAATTAAATAACTGAAACGTGCTTACTATTTCCAGTCCTAAGATACTGGCTGTTACTTTTTTTCTGAAAACAAGGAAGAAGTTGACACTGCCTCCTAATTAACAGTTTGGGTGTATCATTTCAATGGATAGTTTTAAAAATCCCAATACTACATGACAGCAGTTTATACTAACATAGATACAAAGCTTAAAAGCAAGCTCTTCAATGCAAATATTTCATCAAGGAAGGGAGGTATGAAAGTTGAGACATGGGGAACACCATCCCAGGCCCACTAATCGATTGATTTTACAATTATATGATACAAAATTCAAAAGTACTGAAATACAAGTATAACTAATGGGATGACAACAACCAAGAAAAACAAACACAAAGCATGTAAAGAGGCAACATTAAGTCTTTTTTCTAGATTTCTCGTGGGTAGAGTCCAGTTTGCTTTGGTGGCCAGAGTGCCAGTAACAGGTGCTAAGCAGTTTGGGATTGGCTAACTATGCTCAAAAGGGTTAACTACACCATACCAAATTAAGCTCCCTACGGGGAGGGTATTTTCCCCATCAAATTCTGTTCTAGAAATTAAAAAAAAAATGTTTGTTATAACATTATACCTACTCCATGAAGAAGTACCCAAATACAGGATTGTTGGATCACGTACTAGGTAAGCAGCTTGGTCTTGGAGAAAAAAAAGATGAAGTGGTGTCCAAGGTCCATAAGTCATTAGTGCCATTTTTTTTTTTACAGCTTTAATGATGACCCTTTGCTGGAATCCCTGCCACTGCACTGACCCCCAGTACTATAATTATGGGTCCTTGGGTTCGTCTCTCAGGTGCTCTGTGAGTGCCTCAAGGGTAAGGAAGGGGTAGGTCCCACTCATCTTTTATCCCAGAACCTGTATAGTGCTTTGCACCCAGTAGGTAGGTATTCAATGAATGTTAGCCGTTATCATCAGTGCTACTGTTCTTTTAACAGACACTTAAGTATAGGGTCACTATGAGTCGGAATCGACTTGACGGCAATGGGTTTGGGTTTGAGTACCTCCCACATGCCAGATATAAATGAAAGGAGTACATGAGTCTAATTCAATGTTAATTTATATAGCCGTAACTGTTTTGAAGATTAATAACATAACGGAAAGTTTTTAAAAACAAAAAGATCTTTTGAAAATATGCAATTAGCTTCCAATTATCAAGACTATACTAGGTTTAGGTTATACTATGGGTGAGGCACTGTTCTAAGGGCTTTAAACGGAAAAATTCATTTAAACCTTTTTTTTTTTTTTTAAGAGACAGGGGCCATTATTATCTCTGTTCTGCAGATGGGGAAAGTGGGTCCCAAGAGGTGAAAGCACAGTC
Organism: Loxodonta africana; assembly: GCF_030014295.1. NCBI lineage: Eukaryota > Metazoa > Chordata > Mammalia > Proboscidea > Elephantidae > Loxodonta > Loxodonta africana. Next base: position 21,351,059 of record NC_087369.1, read on the forward strand.
AGCGCCAGGTGAGGACTGATGCCCAGACAGTCCTGTCTCAGAGTTCCCGTCCCTAGCAGTCACATCATACTCCCTCTCACACAACACACATGCGCGGTAATGCTGCTCTTGCGCCAAAGGGCCCACTTTCACACACTGCCATTGAAATGAGAGACTAGGGAAATGATAGAATAAACTTTCAGAAATGACCAGTGTAAGGACCAACAATTTGAAAGCCGCTCCCAAGGTAAAGAAAGTCTTGATTTTTAGCCACAAAAAAGTACCTGTTTACTGGCCATTGAAAGAATATTTATATACATTTCCATCCAGGATAACTCAATCATCAAAAATAAATTATTCCAAGCCTGTGACAAAACAATGCCATTTCATGCTCATTTCCTGATTAAAGCTTTTAGACAGCTGGGCATTTTCGTTTCTCAGAGCTGTAGGGAGCTATGCAAATTTCCAAGCAACACTCCCAAGATCATTAATCTAAGGAAAGCCTCGTGCCAACGGAATACCAGATTTTATATTGTTTCAGGAGAGAAGGGGACGGGCAGGTTAATCTAATTACCCTATGTGCGGCCACCAAAAAGATTAAATGCTAAACTATGTAATCAGAGGCTGGTGGGTTCGAACCACCCACCTTTCAGTTAGCAGCCGAGCGCTTAACCACTGCACCACCAAGGTTCCTTTCACAAAGGGAATGGAGGGGGTGAAGTTCTTACACTGCTTGAAACCAAATACTGTAGCAATAAAAATAATCATACTGAGCTTACAAATGATAGGCAAAGCATTTTAATTATCATGAGGAGCTAGGAGCATAACTATAAATCTCTCTTCACACACAAACGCACACAGACACAGAATCAATACAATTGGAAGACACTAGAAAATGTAGTAAGGATGGCTACCTAGCTATATAAAGTTGTCAGGAAGCACGCATGTACCCTGAAGCCATGACCATGTACTTGGCACTTATCACTCAGGGCTCATTCAGTTATTTCTCTTTCCAGTAGGGAGCAGCAAGCTTTGGAAAGAAAGCAGGAGCACTGGTCCAAGAAGCTGAGATCTGCATTTCAAGTTCTGGGTCTGATATTGCTGAGGGTCTAACCTTGGTGCTTCAGTTTTGTTAGTTGCAAAATGGGAAATTAAAACATTGTGAAGATCAAATGCAATCTACGGGTGAATGCCTACTCTCTGGGTCCCAGGTGTTTCAGGTTCCATCAGCAAAAATGGGGACCCTCTTGCCAACAGACGTGACACAGGTATTGTGGGGTAACTGAGTATTCAAAGAGAAAAACTTTCCAGTATACAGTTCCTAGTGTGGTTAGGTCTGGCAGAAATCTCAGAGAGTTAATGAGGGAAAGGGTATCATCTACTAAATCAAGGGAAGAAAACAAGAAAGAGAAGGATAAAGGATCCAAGACACAGGGTAGTCAACACAAGAGAGAGATGATGGGAATTTCCGGCCTACAGCCAGGCAGCACCTTAAAGAGAAGCCTGTCCAGACTGGAATAGAAAGTTGGAGAGTTCTAGAAAGAATTTTTCCAGACAAAAAAAGAGAGAGAAAAACATGGCTAAATTATATGACAAAAAAAAATTTTTTTTTTAACCATGTGATAATTGTATTAAGAGGCATTTTGTAGCCCTATGTCTTTCAAGGTATGAAAAGATTTGGGTATCCTAGGATACCTCAGACCACAGCCTTCAGTATGGATTATACCTCAACGTAAAGAAAACAAAAATCCTCTCACAATTGGACCAATAAGCAGCATCATGATAAACAGAGAAAAGATTGAGGTTGTCAAGGATTTCATTTTACTTGGATCCACCCACAATCAAAACCCAAGGATGCAGCAGTCAAGAAATCAAAAGATGCATTGCATTGGGCAAATCAGCTGCAAAAGACCTCTTTAAAGGGTTGAAAAGCAAAGATGTAACTTTGAGAACTAAGGTGTGCCTGACCCAAGCCCTGTTATTTTCAATCGCCTCATATGCATGTGAAAGCTGGACAATGAATTGATGCTTCTGAATTGTGGGGTTGCCAAAGACTATTGAAGATACCACGGACTGCCAGAAGAACGAACAAATCTGTCTTGGAAGAAGTACAACCAGAATGCTCCTTAGATGCAAGGATGGCAAGACTTTGTCTCACATACTTGGGACATGTTAAAAGGAGGAATCAGTCCCTGGAGAAGGACATCATGTTTGGTAAAGTATAGGGTCAGCAAAAAAGAAGACGATCCTCAACGAGATGGCTTGACACAGTAGTTGCAACAATGGGCTCAAGCATGACAACAATTATGAGGATGGCACAGGACTGGGGAGTGTTTCATTTTGTTGTGCATAGGGTCGCTATGAATCAGAACCGACTCTATGGGCACCTAACAACAACAACAACAACAGGATACCTCAACAAACAAGAGAAAGAATTATTATTTCTAGGGAAAAAAGTTACATAAGGAAATTAACATCTACTCATTTTAGGGAAACCCTGGAGGCAGAGTGGTTAAGTGCTACGGCTACTAACCAAAAGGTTGGCAGTTTGAATCCGCCAGGCGCTCCTTGGAAACTCTATGGGGCAGTTCTACCCTATCCTATAGGGTTGCTATGAGTCGGAATCGATTTGACAGCAATGGGTTTGCCAATATCAACATTGCTGTAATAAGTATAGGTTAAACCAAAACCTGAGATATGTACATAAAGGGAGGGTGGGTTATGGGGAGTAGGGTGAGTGAGCTAAAAGCTTCAACTTCTGTAATAGTTAACAGATAATGTCCTGAATTCATGAACCAAGAGACAGTGGTAATGCATGTTATTTAGAAGGATTGCAGCAAATGCTAGAAGGAACAGCCAGAACAAATAAAAAGTGACTGCCTCCTAGAAGCAAGACAAGGAGATGGGGAGAAGGGACAAGGAGTCACTGAATACTCTTAAGTCTTTTAGCACTATATGACTTTCTAAACTATACGTACATGTATATAGAAACATACATGTGTCTGTATGTATATATGTGTGTATCTATGTATAACTAATGAGAAATTAACAATTTTAAAGGTATACATGCTCATTCCAAAAAATAAACCAAACAGTAAAAAGGAATAAAAAGTAAAAGGTACAGGTGAGCCCATTCCCCAGTGAAACCCCATCCTTCCTCCCCTAAAAAAAAAAAAAAAAAAAATCCACTGCCATCAAGTTCCTTCTGACTCATGACGATCCCATGTGTTACCGAGTAGAACTGAGCTCCACAGGGTTTTCTTGGCTGTAATCTTTAGAGAAGCAGATTGCCAGGGCTTTCTTCCACAGTGCTGCTGGGTGGATTAGTAGCTGAGAGCTAACAGTCTACACCACCCAGGGATCTCCCTCTCCTCTCTTCTTGGTGCTGTTATTGTTGTTAGGTGCTGTTGAGTCACTTCCGACTCATACTGACCCCATGTACAACAGAACAAGACACTACCTGGTCCTGTGCCACCCTTACGGTCATTGCTATGTTTGAGCCCACTGTTGCAGCCACTGTGCCAATCCATCTTGTTGAGGGTCTTCCTCTTTTTCACTTTACCAAGCATAACGTCCTTTTCCACTGACTGGTCCCTTCTGATAACACGTCCAAAGTACATGAGACGAAATCTCACCACCCTCGCTTCTAAGGAGCATCCTGGCTGTACTTCCTCCAAGACAGGTTTGTTAGTTCTTTCAGCAGTCCATGGTATGTTCAATATTCTTCACCAACACCACAATTCAAAGGCATCAATTATTTTTTGGTCTTCCTTATTCACTGTCCAGCTTTCATATGCATATGGGCGACCAAAAATACCATGGCTTGGGTCAGGTGCACCTTAGTCCTCAAGGTGATATCTTTGCTTTCTAACACTTTAAAGAGGTCTTTTGCAGTAGATTTGCCCAATGCAAGATATCATTTGATATCTCGACTGCTGCTTCCATGGGCATTGATTGCAGATCCAAGTAAAATGGAAATCTCGACAACTTCCATCTTTTCTTTGCTTATCATGATATTGCTTATTGGTCCACTGGTGAGGATTGTTGTTTTCTTTATGTTGAGGTGTAATCCATACTGAAGGCTGTGGTCTTTGATCTTCATCAGTAAGTGCTTCAAGCCCTCTTCACTTCCAGCAAGCAAGGTTGTATCATCTGCACACTACAGGTTGTTAAATGAGTTTTCCTCCAATCCTGATGCTTTCTTCTTCATATAACCCAGCTTCTCAGATTACTCACTCAACATACAGATTGAATCAGTATGGTGAAAGGATACAACCCTGATGCACACCTTTCCTGATTTCAAACCACACGGTATCCCCTTGTTCCGTTCAAATGACTGCATCCTGGTCTATGTACAGGTTCCCTGTGAGCACAATTAAGTGTTCTGTAATTCCCATTCTTTGAAACATTATCCATAATTTGTTATGATCCACACAGTCAAGTGCCTTTGCATAGTCAATAAAACACAGGTAAACGTCTTTCTGGTATTCTCTGCTTCCAGCCAAGATCCATCTGCCATCAGCAATGATATTCCTCATTCCACGTCCTCTTCTGAATCTGGCCTGAATTTCTGGCAGTTCCCTGTTGATGTACTGCTGCAGCTGTTATTGAATGATCTTCAGCATCATTTTACTTGCATGTGATAATAACGATATTGTTCTATAATTTCCACATTCCATTGGATAACCTTTTTTTGGAATGGGCACAGATATGGATCTCTTCCAGTCGGGTGGCCAGGTAGCTATCTTCCAAATTTCTTGGCATAGAAGAATGAACACTTCCAGTGTTGCATCTGTTTGTTGAAACATCTCAATTGGTATTCCATCAATTCCTGGAACCTTGTTTTTTGCCAATGCCTTAGTGCAGTGACACAGGTATTGTTCCACCCTTAGGAGCTATTAATGAGTATTTTGTGTGTGTGTGTCCCCACTTGTTTTTAACACAAATGTGGTGTTTTGTATCTTGCTTTGTTCCATTTAACAATGTATCTTGGGCATCTTCTACTATCAGTTAGAGTTCTGCCCCTCTTCCTTATAGCTATGTACACTCCAACTGCATGGATATACCAGGATCAGAGTGGACAATTTGGTTATGTGGGAAAATATGTTTCTGGACATTAAGTCTGACCAATCAGAACCACCAAGATTCAAGAGTTCTAGGACATATGGCCACTGACTCTGCTTTCTACCCATCCACTCCCCAAAACTCTAACCCACATGCAAGTATCCAGTTGTCTTGGGTCTTTCACAATTACAATGTTACATTGAGCATCACTGTATATATAACTTTGCACTTATACACACATCTAACTGTGGGACAAATTTCAAAGTGAAATTTCCAGATCAGAGAATTGGTGGATCCTTATTTTGAACAGATAATGAAAAGCTGGCTTCCAAAAAGATTGTCTCAACTACCCTCCCATCAATAGCATGAAGCAGTATGGGTTTCCTCACATGGGGTATTTTTAAACTTTTTAATTTCTGCCAATCTGATAACAGAAAGTGATGGTATTTAATTTACATTCTTTAAAAATAAGGTTGATCAGTTTTTCATATGTTTACCATCCATTTATCTTTCTCTGTGACCTGCTTGCTCATGTTCTTTGTCCATTTTCCTACAGGGCACTTCATCTTTTGTCCCTTTCATTTCTCCAAGCTCTCTGTATATTAAGGAATTACCCCTTGGTCTTTCATATATATATTCCTTTTCGTGTTTGTCATTTGTCTACTGATGCTATTGATTCTATTTCTTTCCACATACAAGCTTCTAATATTCATGTAGTCAAAGCCATCAATCTTTTCCCTTAGGTCTTCTTAGATTCATGACAAGACTGCAAAGGCCTCCTCTACTCAAAGATCATTTAAAAAGAAAATTACCCATTTTTCTCTAACAATTTTATGGCAAAGGCTAATGCATATTATTGGAAAGCCTCTCACTCCCCACCCATCTCACCCCCAAAAGAAACATCCAGAAGCTTGGCTTGGAATAACTCATTATATGAATTACAAAACCCTGATTTAAAAAAAAAAAAACCTTTGTGTTACATGTCTAAATTCCAAAGCTTAGGTTTAGGATAACGAAGTATTTCATAGTGGGAAACTGCCCATTGACTGCAGCTAAGACAGGGGCCACTTCAAAAGATGTGCCTTTATTTAGCATAAACAGATTACAGATGAATAATATTAACCAATAGATTAACCAATAAGTCAAGACTAAATTTGGTCATCTCCTCTCAAAACAGACTGCCTGCTGTCGACCAAGAATAGGACGCATGCATCCTCCTGACTCAGCCATCTGGCTGGCAGCCTGGTGGAGCACACACCTGGCCCTACTCTGGCATGAGATCTGGCCACAAAATAGGGGCCAACACAACTGACACTAAAATCGCCAGGATGCTATTCCTTACCAGCCCCACAGTGGCAGGGATGGGAATGTTTCCTTAAAGATCTTTTCCTAGATTTAACCCTCTGGCTTCCAGCACAGAGAAGCAGGGGACCAAGAGAAAATGCCGTGGTGCGTTATCATACAATCCTTTAGCCAGGCAGTATGCAAAGCAATGGGGTTCAAGATGGCCCCTGCCTTCTCAGACTTCACCACATGGAGGGAGAGTGAACTCCACGTGGAGTGGGCAGCGCACCAGCTCTATGTCAGAGGCCAAGTCTCCAGGGAACCTTGCATAAGGGACTCCTCTCTGAACTCAATAGTCCTTGTGGTTGTTTCCTGGTGACTTAAACCAACAACAATTTATTCTCCTATAGCTTTGGAGGTCAGAAGTCCTCAAATCAAGGTGTTAGCAAGGCTGCGTTCCTTCTGGAAGCTCTAGAGAAGGTTTCCTTGCCTTTTCCAGCTTCTAGGAGTCACCTCCATTCCTTGGCTTATGGACCCTTCCTCCATCTTCCAGGCCAGCAGCATAGCCTCTTCAAATCTCTTTCTCTCTCTCTGTTTCCACCATCACTGACTCTGACCCTCCTGCCTGCCTCTTAATAAGGGTCTTATGAATACAACCCTCCCCATCTCAAGATCCTTCATCTCATCTGCAAAGTTCTTTTTGCCATATTAGGTAACACAGTCACAGGTCCTGGGGATTAGGGCATGACATCTTTGGGAGGCTATTATCCAGCCTACTACAAACCCCAATTATGAGATGAGAATAATGGTACCATCTAACTCAAAGGGTTGCTATGATGACGAAATAAAAGGATACACAAGCTGAGCTTAGAACACTGCCTGGCACATAATAAATGCTAGCTACTATTATCACATAGTATGAATGAAGGGTTACAGGAGAGAGGGAAGTGACTAAGGGTACCGGGACAACATACGCTGGGACCATGCATTCTGCCTGGTAGAAACCAGGGATGCCTTCCTCAAAGAGGTAACATACCAACATGGCCATAAGAGATGAGTAGGACTTGGAAGGGCTGAAAGAGCAAGCCCAGAGGGAAAATTCCTAATTTTCTTTCATGTTCTAACATCAGCGTTAACATCTCAGAAATCTTGTTTCTTTCCCAAGAAGCCACATCTGCTTTCGGACAGGAGCTGCGAGGTGATTTTTTTTCTTTATTTATAAGGAAACATGCTCAGCTGAATTTCTGAGTCTCCCTTTAATAAACAATTCACAAACTTTTTCCCAGAAAACTATTTTTAGCAGAAAAGGGGATTAAAAAAAAAAAAGGCAGCAGCAGTTCTTATTTAAAAATCTGCCCTCAAAGCTTGAAAATAGATCTCAAAGTTTTGTGACCAACATGGCCCACCATAGGCACACAACACCAAGAAGGCAAGCCCAGTCCACTCAGGGCCTCTGGTTCCTACAAGTCCACCTCTGTTTACCTCTGTTTCCTGAAATGCTCCCAGCAAATAGCAGGTGAACTGAATAATGAAGGCAAGACATTACTAGTAATGTTATTCTCAAGTCTCGTTTCAGACATGCTAGGGAACTGCAATAATTAACTGGCTGAGATACAGAAAAACGTCTCCACTTCCCCTCCATGATAAACCTTCTTCTGCCTCTGCACCAATCCAGTAGGTGAGGGTCAGTGAACACTGAGCTCCAGCATTTCTGACTTGGGGCTAATGTGCACTGAACCCAGAGCATGTTGGGGAGCTGGGCCAAGGAAAACAGGGAACGTTTTTAGGTCGCACGTAGGAGATACTTGTTCACAGCAATGCATCTCCTCAGTATCAGTTTTCCAGTTGACTACAGTCAAACACATGACACAGACACACAAAAGAAACACTCGGGCTGCAATTTATGAGACTTTTAGCCAGCCACAAACACAGATTAACAGAATAACATCTATTACCCTTCTCAGCTATGTTGTTGCTCTATGTCCATTTAGGCCAATCAGCTATAACCACCCTGGCTCAAGATTAAGCCTCAACAACAATCAGAAGAAGAAGGGAAAAAAAACGTTGCAGTGGAGTCGATTCTGGCTCCTGAAGACCCCATGTTTGTCAGAGTAGAACTGTTCCTTCATATGGTTTTCAGTGGCTGATTTTTCAGAAAGACCATCAGGGCTTTCTTCCAAGGTATCCCTGGGTAGACTAGAACCACTAACTTTTCAGGTACCAGGCAAGCACATTAAATGTATCAACCAGGGACACCTCAACAGTAAGAAAAAAAAAAAAAAAACCAAACCTGTTGCCATCGAGTCAATTCTGACTCATAGCAACCCTACAGGATGGAGTAGGACTGCCCCAGAAGGTTTCCAAGGAGTGGCTGTGGATTTGAACTGCCAACCATTTTGATTAGCAGCCAAGCTGTTAACCGCTGAGCCACCAAGGCTCCTCAACAATAAGAAACCCACTGCTACCAATTCCGACTCATAGCGACCCTACCGGACAGAGTAGAACTGTCCCATAGAGTTTCCAAGAAGCGGCTGGTGGATTTGAACTGCTGATCTTTTGGTTAGCGGCCGAATGCTTGACCACTGCACACCAGGGCCCCTAACAATAACAGGCACCCCCAAAAGGTTAAAAACAGAAAAGGCATATGTGTGACTCTGTTTAAAGGCTCCATGATATGTTGAAGAAAAAACAAAAAACCCACAGCAACATCTATTCAACCAAAATTAAGTGTATCATTACATGATTCACACCCAGCCTTATAAATGAGGTTAGACTTCCACACATATTGTCCACCACCCCAACAACCACTTAGGGTGAAGCTAAAGTCACCTAGAAGAACTGTCTCAGCCACACATCCTGGTGATGTGGATCATGAGTATGACATGGGCACACCACACAATCTCTCTTTTGAGTGGGCATTTATCTTTCCATTTAGATAACACGGGCCAAGGACTCCTTGAAGAAGAGAAACACACAAAATACCTATTTGTGGTGCCTATGGTTGGAAGAAATAGGATACGCTGAGTTTTCAACATGAACTAGATGCTCAAGATTGGAAGATGAATATGAAGTCAAAATTGTCTAAGAGTGATTCCTGATACTGCAGATTTCGGTGAGTAACTCCATGGCCTGATACATGAGTCAACGTGAGTGCACATTCATTATCGCAGACATTCCCTACATCCACAAAAGGCTACGTGTGCTGTTGGAGGCATGCAGGTTGAAAAGAGAGCGAGAACTCTGTATTTTCCCTCTTGCTTTCCTGTCCGCCCAAGTTCAGCACATACACTTTAAAAAAAAATTAGTAAGATCCTTGTTCTTTCCCACGTTTCCTCTCTTGAAATATGGAAAGTGTCTGTTAAGTAGGAAGAGGCTTGCGGCTTTATTTATAAGATTATACTAAACACCATTATTTTAAAGCTGCATTCTAATTTATTTTCCTTGCAAATAGTCACTGCATGATTTCGCTCCATTTCCAGTCAATATTATTATTGATTTAGCATCGCTTGGCAAACAAATAAAAAGACAAAAGGTCTTTACCTTGCAGTCACAGACACCCAGAGTGACAGGGCTATCTGAAAGGCTGAATTTACCCTTGACGTGTGCCAAAGTGCACACAGGGCAGCTCATGCTTTTCTCACGTAGAAAACTGGACTCGCAGTATGCGGCTTTAATGAGCCACATGGTGGACCTCTCATACCCCAGGTCAAGTACTGGAGTAATACGAAGAAATAAACCCTAGGGAAATCTCCAAAGTTAATACAACTATTGGCTCTCACCTCCTCTCTAATCAATATTGGGGTGCACTTCTAAATGGCAGATAAAACATACAGTATCATCTGGTGAAAAAATCAGAGCTCCAAATGTAGAATTTTATTCAGCTTCTCAGGTTGAACTCCGAGTATGATAACCTCAGCCACAATCTTCTTCTCCTGCTGTGTCATCAACTCATTCTAGAAAATATCACTTACAATGCATACAAACAGTAGAGACCAAGGGCTCTTCACCTGCATGGACAAGCACCTCAACTTAAAAATGAACCAAGATTAGGAACAGAAAATTCACCAAAGAAGAACTACATGTAGTCAACAGACATATGAAAATATATTACAACTTACTAGTAATCAGAGATGCAAATATCAAAGAATGGGATGTATTTTGGGACGCACTGAATTTTTAAGGTTGGTTCTACCCAGGGGTAGAAGGCAATCGAGCCTTCTCCTATGCTATGGCAGGAGTCTGAGATGACACACTTTGGGGAAGACCAATTGGAAATATGGATTATAAACCTAAAAAATAAGCAAAAATTAAAAACAACCATGAAAAGAAAACCCACTTATACGGTAACTCTACAGGTATTTACCCTAGGGAAGTAATTGTAGATATGCTCAAAGGCAGAGTTTAAAGGATGTTCACAATTGTTCTTTATAAGAAAATTAGAGCAAGATAAGTTATTAACATTGGGGATACAGGTTAAGTGAACAAATGGCACCTCATATAGGACCCTGTGTGTTCAAACTCCCATTACTGAGAGTAGCGGGGATCCTGGCAAGCCCTCAAGGCTCTGGAGAGGGATTTCCTGTGGACAGTGGAGAGGATGGGGTCTGGGCTCCCCACTCCTGTCTCGATGGAACAGCTCTGTTTTTATCTGTTCCGCCTTTGAGGAGAGGGTTCTTCAACTTTAAAAAGCTAGCAAAACATTATCGCTGTTGTACAAAACACAGTGACACTGTGTTAAAAAAATTGGTTACAAAACACTACCTACAGTATAATCCCACTTTTGTAGAAAAATAATGAACATACATATCCATGGTTAAGACAAGCTACTGGAAAGTTAAAAACTCAACCCTTAACCACAATTATCTCTAGGTGTTGGGATTAAAAAAAAAAAATCCCTAGGTGTTGGGATTACAGATGATTTATTTTCATCTCTAGTTCCTTTCTTCATTTTAAGAAAGAAAATACCTGTGTTGGTGGTAAAAAAAAATTAAGAGAATTCAAGACATTGGTTTAAAGTGGGAAAGAAAACAGGGTGACAGGAAAAAAATAGCTTAGGAAAGTTTCGAAGTTATTACCAAGAATAAAGACCCTTCTGCTTCTGGGCGCGATGATGTTAGGAGAAACCCATTTCTAGCAGTGAGCTCAACCAGCCGAACAGGAATCTATCAATAGAGTTAACGGTCACCTCTGGCAGCTTTGGGAAGCCTTGTGACCCTCAGGGCAGAACCAAGGGGGGAAAAAAAAACCATAGGAGAGAGGTCAAGCGGAAAGATATCAGTCAGAAAATTAAGGCCCAAACTGCTCAGGGCCAGTTTTGAAAAATTCAAGGGGAAAATTCTAGACGTAATAAAGGATATTTCCCCAGCTTCCTAAGCTACCACCCACGCTCCCCCCATTTCCTCTCCTTTGCAACGTAGAACACTGAACATGAAAATTAACGGGAGCTGTAATAATGAATGACTCCCAGGGGGAATGGTTTCTACACAAAAGAAAGTCAAAGGAAGCATTCAGAATTCTGGGAATACCCTATGGAGATGGGTGAGGAAGAAAGTAACACAAAATGAGAACCGAGTGGGTGGTCTGCCAGGGAGAAGGGTGGGCTGGAGGATGTAAACCACAAATTTACCATTATTCTGAAACTTCTAGCTATGTCTTCCTCCTGATCTTCTCCCACCCCAACAACAGGTATCATATGACCATGAGGAAACCTGTTCATTATGCAGGCTGTGAGGCATACCTATTTGTCATCTGCTCATAGCATTTTTACACTGGCTAGAAGTCAGATGTGGCACCAACCCAGCCCACTCTGCCTGGCAGAGTTCCTGGGGCAGCACATTTATTCCTGGAGACAGACACAGAGACAGAGTACGGAGAGGCACACACACACAGATGCACAACAGACACACAGACATACAGATGGACACACAGATGGCTACAGACCCACATACACAAAACAGACAGACACATGCAGAAAGACAAAGATGCACAACAGATGGACACAGACCCACGGACAGACATGAACCCATAGACCCACGAACAGACATAGGCCCACCCTGACACAGCTTCACAGATACAGATGAACAGCAAATGCACAGACAGACAGACACATGGAGAGACAGACACTCAGAAGGAGCTCCTGGGCATAGGTAGCCTTAACAGGTGTGTTTCATTCCTCATTTCACCTCCTGCTCACCGAGATGTCACTTATTTCAATGGCTTCTTTATCCTAGATCACAACTTGCTCTTTGGAGTTCTACCTCACTTCAGATTATTCAAGTTGGGCAGAAAATGTATTTTTGTTTTTTTCTAACTGTAAAGCCACAGGTTCGTGCGCCTACCTGAGTCATCCTGAAACCCACATTCTCTCGTCTTGTTTCACAGTTGTCAGCTCACATCTCTAAGCTCAAACGCACATTTTATCAAGCAATTCACAGGCATGTGTGTGCATGCAAACACACGCACGCGCACGCACGCACACACACACACATCTATAAGAACCCTCTTTTTAGAACAGCTAAATGAACAGCCAGGGCTCTGGATTGGCATTTCCTCCCCAGATTCCAGCTGACAGCAGCGGCAGCACGTGCTCTGGGGAACAGCTTGTGTCCTGAGAACGCCCTGTCACCCAGTGCTACCCCTTCTGTAGAGAATGGAGTCACCAGCTGTTCCTGAGCGTTCACAAATGTTCCATGACTTGGGAAGGCAGAATCCTGGGAAATCAGTGACTTTACTGTCACCGAAGTCAAATGGTCCTCACGACTCAAAAAATCACCCTGTCCTCCTAACTGCAGGGATCCTGTCTTTTCTGAGTATTTGACTCTAATTTTTATCTTTTTCCTCCCATCTTCTGGTACAAATAAAAGTATGCGATTTCCTACTCTGTAGTGTATGTTTGGAGCCCTGGTGGCACGGTGGTTAAGAGCTTGGCTGCTAACCAAAAGGTTGGCAGTTTGAATCCACAAAGTGCTCCTTGGAAACCCTTTGGAGCAGCTCTACTCTGTCCTATAGGGTCGCTTATAAGTCAGAATCGACTCGACAGTAACAGGTTTGATTTTTTTTTTTTTTAGTGTATGCTTTTTTTTCATCTTAACTTTTATAAACAACCATTTAATCAAAGTAGATATAAATCTGTGTATAACCTCTCAGTAATCTTCGGTGATGTTAACTTAGTTAACTTTTAAGACACCTGAGGGATTTCTCGTTTATACTGTCTTCTTCAAATTTATTAAAACAGAAAAATGAATCTTCACGTTCGCATTTTAAAAACTATAATCTCAAATTACAGATAAATCTAAAAGGTTTGACTAGAAAAAAAAATAATCACAAGAGCCATCCTAATTTACAAAGCTAGACCTCAAAATCCAGCCGGGCCTGCTGAGAGACCATTGAGCATTGGTCCACCAAGGATTCTGAGGGGTGAGGGAGACACGTGAAGCTAACAGCTGAACAGTGGTTCCCCTCACCCCCTCCCAAAACCCTCCCTGTTTAGTAGTATTACAAAGAACTTTCACAAAGTATCTGTCACCAGTTCCCACAGCCCAGTCTGTGGAAATTCCATCTGTGGCCTGACATTAGGGGATTTTATCAGACTGGAGGGCAGAAGTGCTCCAACCTTTACCCGTAGGTCTTCAAAAATACCTTTAAAAACTACTGGGATCAATGGTCAACAACACTACCACCACTCCCGGCAGCCCTGAGGGAAAGCACCACATTACCCTGAAAAGCTCCCAAATAATCCAAGAAAGCTGATGACTTCACAGAACTAGTGAAGTGGTTCTTTTCTTTCATATTCAACTGGCTTCTAAACAATCTACATATTGGGTGGGCTGGATTTTCTTCAATTAACTGTTCTTATTTAACCTTCAGCCTTTTCTAGAAGGTTTAACTTCACATATTTTCAACTATTGATTTAAACATCATGCCTCTTTCAATGTTTCTCATGAAATATTACCACTATATCTTAAACCGACATGCCTGCTTACTCTAAACCATTCATTACAGGGGAAAATTTAGTGTAAACGTTAACTCTAAATGGAGGAATTAGCCATATTAATCAAAGGTAGACTCCAGTCCATTAATAAACCACACAACAAATGCGTCCTTGGTCTAGCCAGAATACCAGGCCCCTGAGGCTACCATTCGACATTACATGCACCTCTATCTCGTGTTTATTCATCTTTTTCAGATACTTCCCCCAATTCACGCTTCTTAATGACCCAAAAGCTCTAAAGATACGGCTTCAATTGGCCTTAAAGAAAATTATCTTCTCAATTATAGCTAAGAAAATACCTCAGCAGCTGTGTTTTCACTGGGACAGCCATAATATCACAAGATTTGTAAGCTACTTCACATTTACTGTCCCCCATTGATATTTAATAATTTCACTCTCAAGTACTGCAGTCTAATTTGCCACTTGCAAACTGGCAAAAATAAGATGCTGTCCTTAGCCCACAGTGTCCACAGGGAACTCAACTGATACTTAGCATGACTCCGATAGCCCAAAAGAAGATGGAGCATACCAAGAGTTCACCTCCCCCAAAAAAGATTTAGCTCCTTATGTTAACTTTCAGGAAACAAAGACCCCAGAATATACTTTCTTCGAAAGGATATAAAGCTGGAACTCTCAAAATAACACTTATAAATGTACACATTTCCACTTATGAGATGGAATTGCCCACCTCTGATGTTGAAGGGAAGCTGATACAGAAACTCTTGATAGCTTGGGCCCATAGATTCTTGCTCAAGTGGCCTAAACCAGTTGCACCTGAGTCGACTCCAGCTCATGGTGACCCCATGTGTGTCAGAGCAGAACTGTGCTCCATAGGATTTTTGATGGCTGATTTTTCAGAAGTAGATGGCCAGGTCTTTTTTCTGAGGGGCCTCTGGGTGAACTCAAACTGTCAACCTTCCGGTCTGCAGCTGTGTACATTAACTATTCGCTTAGCAGGGTCTAAAAGAGGATTCTGAGGGAGGAAGGAAAACAGGAGAGAAATGAGGTCTTAAAGATGCAACTCTCTGGAGGCAATTTTCAAAAAGAGAGGGTGGGGGAATGAGGTGTCCACGAGGCAGTGATGCCTTTGGCCAACAAGCAATAGAATTAAGTTATCTAGCTTGAATCCTTGACTCTTGAAGTCACTTCTCTTAGTTTTCACGGGAGCCCTCGCCATACTGAATATTTTAATGTACCTCTGATTTGCATCAACTCACCAACCGCTTGCTACCCCAATTTCTGCTGTCTGTCTGACAGAGCATACAGCTGCCACCGAGACTGGAAAAGACCCATTAAGAAATCCCTGAGCATTCAAGACCAAGCTAAGTCAAGTTTCCATTTATCTCCCCTAACCCTCTCTAGCGCCTGTTGGCTGTCCTTAAGCCTTTGGGAGTAAAAGGAAAAGATAAGCTCTCTGGGCCTCCAGAGGACAACGCAATTTGAGAAACCACAGCCCACTACCCATTTCACTAATGACTACAGCTAACGCCAACAGTCTAGGGCTGGGTGCTACAAAGTCAGGTAGGAGAGATGACAGGGACACAGCCTGATGCGACTGGGGCCCTTCTAGGAGATGCTGCCTGGCCCTAACCAAAGGGGAAAATCCCACGGGGGAGGAAAGGAAGTTGACAGCAAGAGCTGGGACTGAAAGGTTGTAATATTCAGTACACCCCTGTGGCAGTCAAGTTACAAGAGCACAACGCACCCCAAGGCTCGAGAGTACCCCAATACCTGCAGGCGCCCGGGCTCTAGCTCCCATAAGGCCCTAAGGAACTGGGGATCCTGTTCTTGTCCCCAGAGTTCCCTATTTCCTTAAATGACTTGATAACCCCACCCTACCCCTACTACTTGAAGTAAACTGAATGAGTTGCTGTTCTTATACTCTGAAGGGCCTCATTCACTAGTTCAGTGAATAGCGGCGGAGCAAGCACACCCAGAGCAAGGCGCTGCATCTAGATGTCTAGACTGGAACCCTGGTTTCCAGAGCTTCCAACAATGCCAGCCCTTTAGCGCCCTGCTTCACCTACTCGGAAGTGATTTTAGGGAAGAGGATCGATGAAGGGAGGTCCAGAGCAGTGGTTCTCAAAGTGAAGTTCTGAACCAGCAGCGTCACCAGGGAACCTACTAGAAATGCAGATTCTCAAGCCCCACCCCAGACCTACTCAATCAGAAACTCTGTGAGTGGGGCCTGGGCACCTGTGTTTGAACAGCGCTCCCGGTGGTTCTGACACCCGCTCTGGTGTGAGAGCCAGTGTTGTCCGAGCAGGGAGGTTATAGGATGGCCTGAGACCCTCTGAAGCACTGACTGGATCTGAACCCTCAGGATTGAGCAATTAAGTGGAGGGAGGGATTCTTCCAGAGCCTACTCCTCCATGTCCCCCACCCCCAGGAAACAAGAAGAGCTGGTTCTTTTCAGGAAGTGTTAACAGTAGTTAGAGCCTACAGCAGTGCAGAGAAGGGAACAGAAGTTAGACTCCCCTTCTTGGATACACCTAATGAGCCTGGACCAACAAAAGGAGGCGAGGCACCAGGACAGGAACCATTCCCGAAGCCAACTCTTCAGACAGGAATTGGACTGGACAATGGGTTGGAGAGGGATGCTGGTGAGAAGTGAGCTTCTTGGATCAGGTGGACACTTGAGACTATGTTGGCATCTCCTGCCTGGAGGGGAGATGAGAGGGTGGAGGGGGTTAGAAGCTGGTGAAATGGACACGAAGAGAGCGGAGGGAGGGAGCAAGCAGTCTTATTAGGGGGAGAGTAATTGGGAGTGTGTAGCAAGGTATATATGGGTTTTTGCGTGAGAGACTGACTTGATTTGTAAACTTTCACTTAAAGCACAATAAAAATTATTAAAAAAAAAAGGAGGCTAGGCAAGTCCTCATCCCCTCACATAATGCCCAGGGACCCAGGAGCGAGGGAGACTAGTAACTAAGAAACCATGGCCCTTGTGAACAGTGGGAAAACTGAGTAGGAAGCCCAGCCAGTGTGGTCTGAGGAAGATACCATCACTCCCATAACCACTGCCTCTAACCTAAGAGGAGCAGTGGGCATTAGATTGTTTTAGCAGCAGGCATTCCAGGAGTGACTTGCTGGTCTGACTGCAAGGGCAGAGCTGACTAATGGAGACCAGAAGGTGAAACGGGAATGGGATGACAACAGATGACAAAGTTACTACACACAGGTCCAGCCAGTATTTTGTCTCTTTCTACTACAATGCAGCTTAGTGCCAGCCTGCACTGCATTTCTTGGTGCCGTTTCATTCATTTAATAAAACTAATGCTCAAGAAGATGGCAGTAAGAGTGCAAGCTCCTATATCTCCTGTTGGGGTCCAGATTTACCATTGTCTGCTTGGCTTTAGGTCCAGTTTCCAGGAAAACAGTGCTTTCACATATGCACTTTCTAAATTTTAGCAGTGTATTGATAATTATTCCCCTAGGATCAATTCCTAGAAGTGCAATTACTGGCACAGTGGATATGAAACTATGCCCAGAGATTTGCAGACAAAGGTAATCATCACAGTTCAATTTTCCAGAGCAAAAAAGATGGGAAACCTGATATCTATCATGAAGTAATTGGTTAAATAAATTGAGCTATAGTCTTACAATGGGATTTAAAATGTTCTCAGAAGAGATTTAATGACTTCTGGGAAATGCTCATAATATATTCAGTGGACAAAAGATCAATATAGTAGATACCAGTGCTTCTGAAAGCACAACGTGCCTGAGAATCACCAGGTGGACCACGTGAAAAAGACAGATTTGATTCATTAGGTCTGGGGTGGGGGCTGGGGTCATGCATTTCTAAAGAGCCCCCAGGTGATGGGATTGTATTTCTTTATTTTATAATCAGGGGAAAAACTGTATTTTTAAGTTTTAAATAAAATTTTATATGAAACATTTAGTAAAGAAAGATCCAGAGACAGAAAGTAGTAGATTCGCGGCTGGCTGGGGGTAGAAAAAGGAGCCCTGGTGGTACAGTGGTTAAGGCGATCGACTACTAACTAAAAGGTGGGTAGTTAGAAACCACAGTGGCTCCACGGTAGGTAGACAGATGTGGCAGTCTGCTTCCATAGAGATTTACAGCCTTGGAAACCCTATGGGGTCACTATGAGTCAGAACTGACTCACAGGCAGTGGGTTTGGGGGGTGAGGGGTAGAAATGAGGATTAACCATAAAGAGGTATGAAGGATCTTACTGGGGTAATAAAAATCTTCTAGAACACTTTATAGTGATGATTGCACAACTGGGTAAAATTACTAAAAATCATTGAATTGTGCATTTGAAATGAGTGTATTATATAGTATGTAAAAATATGTCTCAATAAAGTTATCTTTTAAAACAAGTTTTAAAAATGACCAGGCAGATTTAAAAAATAATCAAAGTGAGCTTCTAAAAGTAAAAAAAAAAAAAAAATTAAACAATAATAAATTACATAAAATTCTGAAGCAGGAGGACACTGGCTGCGTTAAAGTGCTGCCAAGGAAAGATCTGTCACTCTGGTTACTTGTCACAGGCCTCCAGTGTGGTCCCTGCAGCCTCACCCAGGCCTGGCACTTCCACTGTAGTGGGTTCAATGGTGGCCCCCAAAAGATACTTCAGCGACCTCATTCCCAGAACCTGTGAACATGAGCTTATCTGGAGAAAGGGTCTTTGCAGATGTAACTAACTTAAGGATCATGAGATAAAAAGACCATCCTGGATTATCCAGGTGGGCTCTGAATTCAGTGACAAAGGTTGTTATAAGAGAAAACAGACACAGGAGAAGCAAGGAGAAGACTGAGGCAGAGAGTGGAGTTAAGCAGCCACAAGCCAAGGAAGTCAAGGAATGCCAACAGCCACCAGAAGCTGTAAGAGGCAAAGGGCTCCTTCCTAGAAACTCCAGAGGGAGAGTGGCCCTGCTGACCCCTTCATTTCAGACCTCCAGCCTCCAGAGCTGTGAAAGAGTAAGTTGCTGTCATTTCAACTTACCTAGTTTGCGGTGATTTTTTGCGGCAGCCCTAGGAACAAATTCACCCACCAGTGGGGCATCCAGGGCTGGTTACGCTTGGAGCCCTGCCTGCAAGCTTCGCTCAAGACCCCAGTCACCAGCGCAAGCCAGCCGGAGACCAGCCAGCCTTGATGGGGGAATGGGGAAGGGGAAAGGAAGGCCTTTTACACGTGCACATACACATATACATAACACACATACACATCTATACAAACACACGAACATGAAGTTCATGTCATGTTTTTCTAGACAGGATCCTTCTGGAAACACCTAGTGACATTCTAAGGGATATCAACTAATTAAAAGGGCATTTGAAAGAATGCTTCTCCTCACTGCAGCTGCTCTTTGCTTACCTTGTTACCACTCTGATGGGTCACAGTGTCAAGGGAACCTTGCATGACTATATGAGGCTCTTTCAGACAGGTCTTGACTCCCTGTTTAATACAATATGCTGGTTACTAGCACCCTCCCACAATCACTAATGCTGTTCTCCAGTTAAAAACCAGACCATTAAGTCATTACGATCCCTGAGGAAATTCACGACCCTTTTGCTCACTGCAAACCCCTGCCTTTTATTTTTTCTCCTGTGAAAAGAATTTAGTAAGGCTGCAGAATAGCAGACCCTACAAAAAAACAGTTTTGAACAACTCTGTGAAAATGGGGGAATAACATCAAATCAGTGTATTTGAAATGTCTACTCATATTCATTAACTTGGCTCTTGGCACACAAATGAAAAAAAATTCAAAATACTAAAAAAGAAAGTTCTCATCTGACTTTACAAATTTAACCACTCCTAAGGCTTGATATTTGTAGCGGAAATAAACTGCATCCATATCCTTAACTTTCTGCTTCAAGGACATCATGCAATCAATTAATTTGTTCCCATTTTCCAGGGGTTACTTCCAAGATGTTAGAGAACTCAATTTCCAAGAAAACATTGTTGGCATTCAAAGAGTAGTGGAATTACTAAATCCTTCTACCGGAAAATCCAGGCCGCTATGTTCCCCAAATGGGCCTAAAATGAACCCATATCAGTTATTTGTCAACCATCTGGTTGCTAACAAGAGACTTTTGGAAGCCAGGCTTAAAATGAAAATGCACAAACTAGCACAAAGTTCAGAAAATCAAAAAGATTCAATGCCCAGATCACATCTCCCTCCATACTTTCTTTATCTCTAATTCCAGAATCTTCATTTTCCTCAGTTGCTTATGGCCTTGACTTCTTTTCATAGTAGGATTACCACTAAGACCTCCTATGAGATTATCTGTAAAGATGACGATGGCAAGAGGATGCATCTACCCATGTATATCTAGGAAATGTGGTATACAACTAAGGTAAACTTAAAATTTTAGCTGGTGCTGTTTTGTTACTCAAAGACTATTACTACCATACAAAGAGGAAGTTCCAAATCCAAAATGTTATTTTAAGAAATATTATATCCTGGGATGGTTTTAGAACCCTGGTGGCGCAATGGGTAAGAGCTTGACTGCCAACCAAAAGGTCGGCAGTTTGAATCCACCAGCTAGCTGCTCCTTGGAAGCCTTACGGGGCAGTTCTACTCTGTCCTATAGGGTCGCTATGAGTCGGAATCGACTCGATTGCAACTGGTTTCAGATGGCTTTATTTGGAGATGCCCACCTCTGTGGTATAATTTGAGGGGTACAGAAAAATATGCCTATCCAAAAATATCTCTCCTCCGCTCCCCCCCCCCCACTCTCCAGTCTTCCAGACAGTGAATTTTTCATCATCGGATTTACTAATGGATGCAAATAATGTAAGAACCAAAGGGAGCCTTAGAATTAATCTCGTTCTACTCCTTAATTACATCGATCAGGTTATGTGTCTTACCCAAGGTAAAGTTCATTCTGCAACAAATATTTACTGAGTGTCCACCCAGCACCAAGCACAGTGCCAGGTATTGGGCAAAGGAAGATATACCGCCCACCTCCCCACCTCGGTCTCTCCAAATTCATAATCTCATCTAGTGAGAGACGAAATTCAATATAAAAGTGTTCAGAGAAATGGGTGTCCTGGGTCACAGGAGCTGAGAGGAAAGTCTGCTGTTCTTTACAAGTCAAACAATGTATCGGGCATAAAAATTCTCAAACTGCTCAGAGGTGCTCTTTGAACTGGAAGATCATGGTGTGCTGGTATGTTCTGATGTGCTATGATATGAAATTATTATGCATTGAATCAAGCTATAAAAACCCTATATTCTAGGAGGGGGCACAAAGTAAAGTCAAATGAGCTTAACAAGATGAGCCAAATTCGGTCAAAGAAAGCTTTTTCCACCTCATCCGATTTGCTCTGCACTTCTGGGGCCATGGTGAGACTCAGGAGGCCAGGGTAATAACTCTAAATAGTACACTCAAGAAGGGCATTGACTTCAAAAGAATGCAAAGGTCGGGGGTGGAGGGGGAGAATAAGGAGGAGGGAGAACCAGTGAAACCAGATTGGCCAGCAGTTAATAACTGCTGAAGCTGGGTGATGGGGACAAGGGGGTTCATTATACTAGTCCCTCTATTTTAGTGTGTTTGAAACACTTCTAGTAACAACCAGTAAAAGTGAAAATCTGGTCAAGGAATTTCATTCCCTGGGCAAATGCAAAAGAGCTTTCCCTTAGTATCTATGTGCAGCTGGTTATCTTCATTCATCATGCTTTGCCCAGCAAGGCAAAGCATCTCAGGCACTCAAATCAAGTTAAGGGTAGCGACAGTGGGACCAAATACTGCCATCATGCCTATCTCTTTTTAATTTTTTGAATAGCATAAATTTACACCATTCAAATCTCTAAAAATATATAAATATAAAAGGTACACACTGAAGCATCTAGCTCCAATCCACACAGTTTACTGCTCCCCGGTAATTTGCCACTACCACGCCCAGGTTACAAATTTCTTGGTCATCATCCAGTTGCTTCAAGCAAATATCATAAATCAGCATATCGTTTACACTGTCCTGCTTCTTGCTTTTTTTTTTTTTAAACCTAACAATGTATTTGGGAGGTCTTTCCGTATCAGTAAAAAGCATTCTCGTTCTTTTTTTCTGGCTGTAGAGCATTCCACTGCATGGATGGATGATCATCTATTTATCCCACGTTGATGGACATTTGGGTTGTTTCCAATATGGTGCTGTTATAAACCATATCATACCTATCTTGGGAACAAAATTAATGTTATTAAAACAATATAGTTCAATATGTACTGGAACTATTACATAGCTTAACAATACCAGTTGCCATAAAGTCAACTCTGACTCGTGGCAACCCCATGTGTGTTGGCGTAGAACTGTGAGCCATAGGGTTTTCAATGGCAGATTTTTCACAAGTAGATCGCCGGACCTTTCTTCAAGGGGCCTCTGGGTGGACTCAAATCTCCAACCTTTTGGTTATCAGCATTACCCAGGAACACCATCTTAACAGTAGTATGTTAATAATATTTTGATCAGTATTTTCCCTCCTCTTCCTAGATCTCTCTCTAATCCTTTGAGGCTCAGCCCACGCTAAGCTAAACTCCACAAAACCCTTCTTGACTATTCCGCTCCACAATGAGTGCCCTTTTCCTCTAGCAGTTTTAGCCAGGTAGAATATGCTCAGTAAACACTGACTGATTAACTGGCTTTAGTAAATGCTTCCCTTACTCATGACTCACAGGTTTTCTATACCTGAGATGTCCTTCAGAGAAGGACTCTAGTCAGTTCTGCCCTGTGAATTATTATAAAATCATAATCAAATTGTGATTCATTGCAGTTAAAAGAAAACCCAAATCCAACAAATTGAGTCCTCTTGGCATGCTCTGCACACAGAACAGGAAACATCATGACATTCAGAAGGTGCCTGACATCTCAAGTCACAGGCACAAAATGATATTTAAATAGCATCTGTAGTAACAACACAGCCAACATAAATGAGAGAATTACAAGTAACCTTCACGTGGGGTAGAGAGGCGCTCTCATGCATTTAAAGGTAAATTACTCTCAGCGTAATTCTCAATCCACATTTTAATTTTACTCTGCAATCTGTCTACTTCATTCATTCGGCCTGTTTATATTGAGTGGGGCAACAGTACATGGGGGTGCAGAGAAGGCCTCATTTCGGAGGTGACTTTTGAGCTGAAGCCTGCATGAAGAAACGGAAGCAGCCCCACAGAGGGCCAAGGGCGAGGCAGCCCAGGCAGGAGGGATTTCTCCCAGGGACAGCCAGCAGCAGGCAGAGGTGCAATGGATGGCAAGTCAGGTTCCCACATCATTGCTACTAGAGAAGGTAAGTATTCACAACACACCAAAAGTTGCTTTCAACCACTTTTAGCAGAAGAAGCCTTGTCCTAAATCAAATTTCACCTAAAACCCCAGTATGTTAACAGATCAAAAGGATGAGAAGGGCTACTCAGAAGAAAATACTTCATTGCTTGCTAAATCCATGAAGTACCTTCCTCCTCTCATCCTGGAAGTTCTTTGCAACTGGTTTGAAAAGGACTTAAAATTTAAAAAAACTTAAACCAGGCTGGGGCCAGAAAACCTGGGTGGGGGGAAGGAGTAGTGACTATTATCATGCTATTAAATAATAACATGAACCATGACCTCACCACTTGTGAGTACCTACTATAAGCTAGGCATTAGTTCTACTCCTCACATCAACTCAGAAATGTAGGTGCTGCGGGTCTTCTCTTTAGGGATGAGGGAAGTAAAATCAGAGGCGCTGACTTGCTCAGGTCCCTGAAGGAAAACGGCACAGAGCCCCCATCCTGCCCCAGAGCCATTTGGCTCCAAAGGCCATTTTTCCTTCAACCACATTGCCTGCCTCTAAGAGCCCTCTTCATTTGCTATAAAAGAAAACACACCACTTGAACAATAAGAAAAATGAATAGATAAAAGCCCTTTGGTTTGTTTCTTCTTTCAGACTCTCTTGAGGTTCTAAGCCACCTGCCAGGAAGTACCAGGAGAGTCAGTGTCAGCAGGACCCTGGGTATAAACCCTGGGAGGGCTGGAAGAAGGGAGAGAAGGGCCACTCCATCCTCTACAAGGAGCCCAGCCTGAGAACAAACCCAAACAGATTCCAGCTTTCTCTTCCAGGTCAGCAAGCCCAAGCCTGAGGTTCCAGGGCCACCACCTAGCACTAGCTAGAGCACTGGAAAAGGGGATGCTTCAAGAGTTGGCCCAGTTTCGGGCTCACTGACAGGGGAGAGGTTTTCTGAGACCTCTTTTTCTCTCTGTATCTCAATCTCTGGGTGGCTCACCCCAGGCTGACTCAAAAACTCCTGGCAAAGAGTGCAGCAAACATCTGCAGTGCCTACCAGAAAGCCCCTGACCTCCCTCTCTTCTCAGAAAACACAGGCCCTTTACACTGCTATCTGGGGGCTGTGGCAGCTGCTGTCCCTGCTGGGGTCCATGGAACCATCTTCAAATGTCTGCCATCCTCTGCTGCTTCAAATACCTGATCACTGAACAATGGCACCTTATTGTGCCTCCTCTGGGCAGGGAGCAAGGCTCTGAGGAGTGGTGAGTGAGCAACCTTAATGAGCACCCTTCTGGGGCCAACATGGGGGAGGTGCAAGGGTGGATCCCTTTACCAACCACAGGGACCGCATAAAATAAGGAGAATTCTAGAGTGTTCAACCCATCAAAATACTTACTTGCCAAAAACTAAGCTAGGATGATGAGGACTAGGAAACCAAATGTTGGCTAAAATTTAATTAGGTAGACAGATCTTATAAAAAATAAGCTAATAAAACATAAAGGACCCAAAATGTAGTACCAACCATAATTAACAACAACAAAAAGAACAGTACAGAAAAATATTATTGTGGGATAGGGAAAGGAAGGAAATGGAGAAATCAGAAAAGACTTCATGGAAGAGATAAGAAGGGAAAAGAATGATTATACTATGTTACATTTACATTTATTATTATATTAACATGCTATAGCTGGTATATTGTACCAAATGCCAATGACACACTCTTTGATTTCAGAGACCGAATGAGAAATAAATATTGCCTCTTTAAGTAATAAAGATCCATTTCTAACTACCTCAATTTTAATTGAGACACGACATCAGTTACCGGAAAGTTCCCTATCTACCTCAGTATCCTCTCCTAACTTTACATATGTGCTTTGTACTGGATGATTGAAGAAAGTTAAGGCCAGTTTCAAGCCAACCCCAAGAGAAAACCAGTAGCTATACCTTCTCTCTGCGGACACCCAAGGCCAAAAACAAATCTCCACAATGGTCACTAAGGAGACCATGGTTTCATCCTAACAAATTATGACCCTTCCCATAGATATGGCTCAACCTTTTGTGTTCCCAGTTTATTAATCGATACTTTACGCCAGAAAGAAAAAAAAATGCCTGATTGAAAAAAGTCAAGTTGCATACAGTTTGGGGGGAGAGCAATTTGGCAATATCTATCAAAATTGCAATGATACATACTCTTAACCCAACAACTTCACTGCTAAGTATATATCCTACAGACATTATTCACATAAGTACGCGAATATCGGGTGATTTGCTCCACTAAAAGTAAAATCGTGAAACAACCCCGCTAGGACACCAATGAAAAAGAAAAAGGTGCTGACATAGAGAGATACATTAAGTGAAAAAATCCAATTGGATCATACGATGCATATCACTGTCCAGTTGGTGGGTTTTTATTTTTTTTTTTAATATTTTAATGCATATATATACATAGAAAATTTCCAGATAATGTAAAAAATAAGACAGATGGAATAGAGAGCTTTACTTAACTTCTGTACCATTTGAATTTTTTTTTTTCACTCCATATTTCCCATGACCATTCAACCAGCTCCTGTCCCCTTCTGCCTTCTCAATTGCCTCCGGTCAGGAGCTGCCCATTTAGTCTCATGTACCTGCTTGAGCTAAGAAGCACACCCTTCACAAGTATCATTTTATGTCTTATAGTCCAGTCTAACAAGTCTGAAGAGCTGGCTTCGGGATGTACCATTTGAATTTTTTAACATGAGTATGTATTTTTTTAAATGTGTAAAAAAAACCCATGTACAATGAGAATTCATGAGAATAGAGCCCTAAATTTCTCTCAGCAGTGCATAGAATCTTAAGGAAGACCCAATGGTCTACATCTTGCTATATAATTCCTACCCAGCAACCAGCCCCATACAGTTAAGAGCGGTCTTCACGAACAAGGGATGAAATCTAAGTGGTTTCTTATTACTCCTCATTTAATCAGAAAACCAAAGAACTTTCCACACTATTCTAGAAGCCCGGGACACAATCAAATTTTTATCAATGTGTTTTCTATAATTCTAAGGAGCAAAGTATGTACAATCAAAATATAATCCAGAACATAACGAATTAGAGGTCTTGTTCAACGGATGCTAAAAATTACATGGCTATAATTTCTAGAAGGAAAAAAAAGCTGTGAAGGGCTTAAATACACACAACACACGAGGATACGCATCATAGTTTTACATGTAAAAGCAAAAACAAAACTAGAAACAAGCCAAATGTTCACAACAGGAGACTGACTGAATAAATTATAGTATAGCCATACAATGAAATACTTACGAAGTCATTAAAATGTTGTAGCTCTATATCATGGAAAGGTATGTGTGGCACATTTAAGCTAAAAGGCTGATAATAACAGTATTTGTGGCATGACTTTATTTGGAAATTTTACACACACATGCCTGTTGGAAAAAGCAAAACATGAACCATGGTTATCTCTGGGTAGTAGGACTACAGAGGATTTTGTATGCATACATTCTGGCTGATCTGTATATTCTAAACTTTTCTATAAACACATTTTTAATTGCATAAATTTTAACTTAAAAAAAAAGCTGACTATGTTATCCCTTCTTGGCAGATTCAACGCTCTTTTACAGAAGAGCATTAAACATGAAATGTACTGCTTGTTCTCTCTTTTCCTCCTCTTTGTTGGTCTTTTAATGATTTTTCTGACGCTTTAGAAGCTAGGGAGAGGGGAAGATGACAGGTCTAACATTTTCAAGGTTGCTTTTTTTCATGTTAGGCCATGGTTCTTAACCAGGGGCAATCATGCCTCCTAGGGGACATTTGGCAATGTCTGGAGATATTTTTCATTGTCGCTACTTGGGGCAGGGAGTTACCCATATCTAATTGGTCTAGGCCAGGAATGCTACTGGACATCCTACAATGCACAGGACAGCCCCTCCCAACAGACTTACCTGGCCCAAAGTGTCAACAGTGCCAAGGTTGGAACACCCTGAGTTAGGCTAAGGAGAGTCTTCAGGTAACTCCCTAATTCTCCATAAAGAGTACCCTCAAACTGTATAGTGGCTACTCTGCAATATAACAAAGTCTGGCTGCGAGTCACCTCTGCCATCATGGAAAATGCACTGACAATGGGGACAGTCTATCTGAGGGGAATCCTGGAACTGCTGTAAAACCTCAGGCAGGTGGTCACATCATCCCGCTAATCTCCTATCCTCCTCCATAAAATGAGGACCCCACCACCCACCTCACAGGGATACATGAAGCTTAAACACAGTAATACAGGAGAAGGGTTTTATGGACTAGAAAGCACCATGCACAAGTGAATGGTATTGTCGCTCTAGGATACAAGCTGTTAATGTGTACAGATGAAAATCCATTTAGAATTCCACCAGGTCTCCGCCTAGCACACTCCTCTGTCCTGAGTCACATGTTACCCACTTTAGATTGCAACTCGGCAGTATTTCTTTTAGTAAATACTCAGATTAAAAAACATAAAGAGTGCATTTTCTTGGTGAAAATATACACGACAAAACATATACCCATTCAACAATTTCGACATCCACAGTTCAATGACAATGGTTACACACTTCACATTGTGTCATCATTCTCACTGTCTCTACCCATACTGTTTTACCACCATTAATTCAGGCTCTCTGCCCCTTAAAGTCCTTATCTTTGTGTTAGAGTTACTATTGTCAATTCGGTCTCATATAGATAATTCTTTAAATGAGCATGGTATTCAAGGCAAACATTCTTTATTAGTTGAGCTAAATTGCTGTTTAGTTCAAAGATGACACTAGTTTCATTTCAAGGTTTAAAGATTATTTCCGGGCAATATATTCAGGGGATCCCCCAGGCTCAATGGATCCAGTTAAGTCCGGTTTCCAGAAGAATTTCAAGTTCTGTTCCACATTTTTCCTCCTTTTGATCAGGATCCATGTATTGGGTCCTTGATCAAAACATTCAATAATGGTAGCCAGGCACCATCCATTAGATGTAAAAAAAAAAAAAATTTTTTTTTTTTTTTAGATGTAGGAGATGCAAATCAAAGCTACAATGAGATATTACCTCACACCTACTAGAACGGCAATGATAAAAAAAAAACAGAAAATAACAAATGTTGGTGAAGATGTAGAGAGACTGAAACCCTTATCCACTCCTGGTGAGAACGTAAAATGGTACAACCATTGTGGAAAACAGTATGGCGATTCCTCAAAAAATTAGAACTAGAACTACCATATGACCCAGCAATTCCACTCCTAGGTATATACCCTAGGGACCTAAAAGTAGTGACACATACAACATAGGTACATTGATGTTCATTGCTATTCCCAATAGCAAAATGTGGAAATAACATAGCAAAATGTGGAAATAACCCAAGTGTCCATCAACAGATGAGGGGATAAACAAAATGTGGTACGTACATACAATAGAATACTACATGACTTTAAAGAAAAATGAAGTCCTGATACATGCTACAATATGGATGAACCTCGAAGACATTATGCTGAGTGAAATAAGTCAATCACAAAAGGACAAATACTACATGGTCTCACTTATATGAACTGAACAAGAATGCCATTTTATATCACATATTCCTTGGTCTAAGTTGTGCAACAGCACAACTTTGTGGTTAAGTTACAAAGTCTGCAATCAGACTCCCAGGAAAGAATCTCAACTCTACCTCGTACTATTTGGGTGACCGTGGAAAGTGATGTAGCTTCTCTGTGCCTCAGTTTCCACATCTTTCTATCCAAACCAGAACATTTGAGAATGAAATAATTTAGCTTCCGGACCAGGACATTTGAGAGTGACAGGGGTGCTATCAAAGTTAATGCTAGGATAACAGGCATAAATCAACCTGTCCCCAGGCAAGCAGGGACATAAAGTCACTCTAAAGATAAGGATAAAAACGATACCCACCTCACAGTCCGCTGTGACGACTAAGTCAGATACAAGAGGCAAAGCATGCAATACATACTCATTAAATGCTAGCTAGTTTTTTTTTCTCTTCATTCTTCCATTCACTCAGCAAGTCCTTGGTGCCCACGATGCTGAGTGCCGAGGAAGCAACCAACAGTCAGTCAGATACACCCCCTCCCTAGCCGCACCAGAGTTCCTCCTCTTGTTCCACAGTGCGTGTTAAATTCCCAAGACTTTTCTTACACACACACACAGTCACGACACAGGCAGAATTAAGCACAAACCCACAAGTCAACAGTATAGGTCAAGAACGCCCAGGAAATACATACCAAATGTCTAGCAGTTAAAAGTCTCCTTCACAAAAATGAACAATGAATAAGGGCTTATCTAATCAACAGAGACAAAAGGATTTATTATTACCCCAAGTCCCTGATTCAGGAAAGCTCTTTCACTTTGACTAAAAAGTTAGCTAAAAATGAGTCCCACAAAAAAAAAAAATGAGTCCCACAAAGGGCATTAATTAATAAAACTTAATTAATTTAGCACTTAATATTTAAAAGCATAGTTCAATTTCTATGCACATCCCATTACAACCAATTACGGTTTGTCTACCAAGACAGTCATACAGAACACACACATTATGAATGTTACTCAAGCTTGCTTTTTTTTTTTTTTGAGGTTCATCTCTATCTTTTGCCAAGAAATATGCAGTTTAATTTAGTTTGCTGAGACCATTTTCTCTAAAAGTCAATACTCACTATGAGAGGAAGGTGGTCCTTATTTCACACAAAAGTTTATTAACCTTGAAGGGCTTGGGACTCCTTAATCACAAGTTCTCCTCCCTCCCTCTTTCCTTCCCCCACTGCAGGAAAATGGTCTCCATTATTATCGCCATCAATTCTCATATTCAAACATTTCCATCCTCAGCTGTGGGGCCTCGCCCTTCCCTCCCCCTCCAGGTTCATATTTTACCAGGCACTGCCTCACTCAGCCCTCCTTTTGGGCCAATTTCTTCAGGACGTTACGGACACCTCACTTCACTCCTTCCTGGGCCGTTAGGTCTAAAGCACTAGTCAGGCACCCTCAGGGGAAACACAAAACATGGCCCACTAAAAGAGAACGTCTATCAAGTAAGCTGCATGTGCACGATTCAGAACAAGTGAGCAAACGGCAGTTTCTGTTGTACTCTAGTCCTTTGCCTTGATGAAAAGAAGCTGAAATTAAACGACCTGTGCTTTCAGCTGGTGCTGGTTACAGGGATGTGTTCAGTTTGTAAAAATTCAACAAGCTGTACTCTTAGGTGCATATTACATCCATATGTTATACTGCCGTTAAAAAAAAATTTTTTTTTTTTGAAGCAGCAGCTCTTTTTTTGTGGTAGATATATATGTGACAAAACATT
This sequence comes from Loxodonta africana, assembly GCF_030014295.1. Classification (NCBI taxonomy): domain Eukaryota; kingdom Metazoa; phylum Chordata; class Mammalia; order Proboscidea; family Elephantidae; genus Loxodonta; species Loxodonta africana. Next base: position 21,381,914 of record NC_087369.1, read on the forward strand.
TGCCATTTCAAATTCTCTGTATGTACAATTTAGTGACATTAAGTTCATCATGTTGTGCAATCATCACCACTATGTTTCCAAATTTTCTCCTTGCCCTTATCAGAAGCCCACTGTCCCCCACGAAATGAGTCCCTGTTTCCCCTTCCTCCTGTCCACACCTGGTAACCACTAATAAACTTCAGGCTGTATATACTTGCTGTCTTAGTTATCTAGGACTGCTATAACAGAAAAACCACAAGTGGATGGTTTTAATGAACAGAATTTTATTTTCTCACGGTTTAGGAGGCTAGAAGTCCGAATTCCGGGTGCTGGCTCCCGAGGAATACTTTCTCTGTCTACTCGCCCTGAGGAAAGGCCCTTGGTGATCACGTGGCACGCGTCTTTCCCTCCATGTGTGCTTGCTTCCTCAATCTGCTCTTTTATATCTTATGAGATTGACTGAAGACACACCCTACACTAACACTGCCTCAATATAACAAAGAAAACTCATTCCCAAATGGGATTATAACTACAGGTATAGGGGTTAGAATTGGCCACACATATTTTGGGGGACACAATTCAATCCATAACACTTGCCTATTCAAGATTATTTCATGTAAGTGGACTCATACAATATTTGTCCTTTTATGATTGACTTATTTCACTCAGCATGATGTCTTCAAGGGTTACCCATGTTGTAGCATGCATCAGGATTTCATTCTTCTTTATGGCTGAGTCATATTGCATAGTATGATTGTACTACATTTTGTTTATCCATTCATCTGTTGAATGACATTTAGGTTGTGTACACGTTGTAGCTATTGTGAATAGTGCTGTGATAAATACTGGTGTATGTGTATCTGCGCGTTACTCCAAAAAAAAAAATTTTAAGTAGCTTGCACTTGGAAACTCTATGGGGCAGTTCTACTCTGACCTATAGGGTCGCCATGAGTCAGAACCGACTCGACGGCACTGGGTTTACTGGGTTGCACTATGTAAACCTCTACATAAAGCAAGCATATTTTATGTATCACCCACACTAGGGGTTTTCAAACTTCGGGTTGGTACCAACTTGCGGACCACATAATCAATTTCAAAGGACCTGACCACATTTTCTCAATAGGATGGAGACTATAAGAGCACATCACACGCAATGAAGGCAACCATTGTTTCATGAAAGTTTGATTTCAGTTACTTGTATGTGTATATATACATATGTGTGTGCTGGGTTGTCAGATTTTTTTTTAACTGCAGGACATGGGCAGAAAAAGCCTAAGAAACACTGAGTACACCAACAAATAATACATGAATTTAGGAGCCTGAGAGAGCTGGGTTCTGATCCTAGCCTGTTACAACCTACATGCCTGGGAGCAAGTCACCTAACCTCTCAGAGCCTCCATTTCTCCATCTCTAAAATGGGGATAATATTATCTACCCCAGAGCTGGTGTAAGGTCTCAATTAGCAGGCAAACAGTCCACCAGAGAGCACTCCTTAGACACTATCCCCATCTGTTACGGTTTGACTTGTGTCCCCCCAAAATATGTGCTGCAAACCCTAACCTCTGCCTGTGGTTATAATCCCATTTGGGAATGGGCTGTCTTTCTTAGGATAATGAGGGAACATTAGTGTAGAGTATATCTTGAATCAATCTATTTTAAGATATAAAAGAGATTAAACAAGTGAGCAGAAGAAAGATGGGGTAAGAGATGCCAAGACACATGGAGATCTCCAAGCAATCAGGAAGCAGAAGCCGAAAAGACAAGGACCTTCCTCTAGAACTGACACAGAGAGAAAGCCTTCCTCTGGAACCGGTGCTCTGAATTAGGACTTCTAGTCTCCTAAACTATAAAAAAATCAACTTCTTTGTTAAAGCCATCCACTTGGGGCATTTCTGTTATAGCATTTCTGTCACAGCAGCCCTAGATAACCAAGACAGAATTTAGTACCAGAAGAGTAGGGTGCTGCTCTAACAGATACTTTAAGTGTGGGAACAGTTTGGGAATTGGGTAATGGGTAGAGGCTGGAAGAGTTTGAAGGTGTCTAATAGTTTTAATAGTAAAAGCCCAGACAGCCTTGAAAAAACTGTTGGCAGAATTATGGATGTAAAAGGCCATTCTGATGAGGGCTCTGAAGGAAGTGAGGAGAGCCATAGAGAAAGTCTCTGTCTTAAAAGAGAACACATGCGATGTCAGCGACAGAATGTCGCTAGAAATGTGGCCGTTAAATGTGCTTCTGGGGAGGCTTTAAAAGGAAATGATGAACATATCATTGGACAATGGAGGGAGGGAGATGCTTTTTACGCAGCGGCAAAGAACTCGTCTGAATTATGTTCAAAAGTTTGGTGGGAGGTAGACCTTGTAATGATGAATTTGGATATCTGGCTGACGAAATTTCTAAGCAAGATCTTAAAAGGGGCCACATGGTTTCTTTTCCCACTTATAGTAAAACGTGAAGGGAAGGAGACGGACTTAAAAATGAACTGTGCAAAAGGAAAACAGAACTTAAAGATTTAGAAGGTTCTGTTGTACGAACTAAGGACACGTGTCCTAGAATGTTCATCAAGGACATGGCTATGCAATCTTTTGTTGAAGAGATTAAGCCTGTGACTGATGGATCTAGCCATCTGCCACAGCAGAAAACCCATCAGCTTACACTGAAGGGGACAGAGAAAAGAACGAAAGCAAAGAACACTGTCTGCCTCTTAAAACTCTATAGGCAGGAAACAGGCCAAAGGAGTTTTATCTGTTGTTCTCCAAGAAGAGAAAAGGACCATCCCTGGAGCAGCTCAGAGATCAGAAAAACTGTTGGAAGGAGCACGGGAACCAGGTCTTCTGGGTTTCAAATGGTGGAGCCACAGTCTCGCAGATCTCAAAGGGAGGGCCTCAGCTTCCTAGGTTTCAAAGAGTCAGACCTTGGCCAACTCGGTTCTGGAATGTAAGGTTGCTGTTAAGGTGTGCTAGGGAGATGGGGCCATGACCCAAAGCTGAGGAGGTGGGACTGCAGTGCCAAAGACACAGAGGAATGGGACCTGCCAGGGCTGAGGGGGTGGGGTCACCACTCAGATGGACTAGGAGAATAGGGCCACCTAAAGTCGAGGGGGAAACGCTGGTGGCATAGTGGTGAAGAGCTATAGCTGCTAACCAAAGAGGCAGCAGTTCAAATCTATCAGGTGCTCCTTGGAAATTCTATGGGGTAATTCTACCCTGTCCTATAGGGTTGCTGTGAGCGGGAATTGATGGCAACAGGTTTGGTTTTGGAAACCCTGGTAGTGCAGCGGTTAAGTGCCACGGCTGCTAACCAAAAGGTCGGCAGTTCGAATCTGCCCGGTGCTCCTTGGAAACTCTATGGGGCAGTTCTACTCCATCCTATAGGGTCACTATGAGTCAGAATCGACTTGACAGCAGTGGGTTTGGTTTTGGTTTAAGTCGAGGGAGCAGAGTTGCCATCCCAGAGGGCCTGAAAGATGAAGCTGAAGCCCAGGGCTGACGGGCCTCTACCCAGAATCCAGAGTGCATGGTCAACACCCAGAGTCTGGAGGGCAGGGCCGTTGCCCAGATGGTCTCAGAGAACAAAGGATTATTTTCAAATCTTGAGAGCTAATATAAATTGTTCCGCTGGGTTCTGGACTTCCTTGGTGCCCGTTATCCCTTCCTTCCCTCCAATTTCTCCCATTTGTAATGGAAACGTCTATTTTGTACCTGTTCCACCATTGTACTTTGGAAACACATAACTTGTAATCTAGATTTTACAGGTTCACAGATGAAAAGGAATTTTGCCCCAGGATGGAATATGCGAAAGTCTTATCCACATTTGATTTAGATGATTCAGCAGGTGAGATTTCTGAACTTGGAGTTGATTTAAGACTTTTAGGATGATGTGATGGGGTGAATGTGTTCTGCATGTGGCAAGGACATGAATTTGGGGGAGCCAAAGGGTGGAATGTTATGGATTGAATTGTGTCCTCCCAAAATATGTGTTGTAAATTCTAACCTCTATGCCTACGGTTATAATCCCATTTGGGAATGGGTTCTTTGTTATGTTAATGTGGAAGCATTAGTGTAGAGTGTATCTCGAGTCAATCTTTTGGAGATATAAAAGAGATTCAACAAGAGAGCAGAAGAGAGATGGGGTTAAGATAGATGCCAAAACACATGGACATCTCCAAGGAGCCAGGAAGCAGAAGCTAAAGAGACAAGGACCTTCCTCCAGAGCTGACAGAGAGAAAAAACCTCCCCTCTGAATCCAGACTTCTAGCCTCCTAAACTGTGAGAAAATAAATTTGTTTGTTTAAGCCAACCACTTGTGGTATTTCTGTTATAGCTGCACTAGATAACTAAGACACCATCCTATACCTGTCAGGGGAAGTTTGAAGAAAATATACAAAGAGGGTCAGTCTCAAGGCTGAGCCCTCATCACATAAGCCCCCAGAAGAACAGACTGCTAACACTTGAGAGCAGAAGGGCAGTGCAAGGCTATTGCCCCAGCACGCTTGGTGATAAATCATGAAGCTCTGGATTCTGACCAGAGAGGAAACCACTTCCCAAGATAACAGGGTTTTCCCATTATTCTTGGCAGGAGGTAGAGAAAGGCACAGGGGAGAATGCCCTCAGTAAAGAAGTAAAGCATCTGTTCTAACCAAATCACTTTGAAGACAGGTGGTTTTCATTCTGAGAACAAAAACAATGCTTACAACACTTCAAGGGTTACTCCAGATGCCAGACACAGGCTTGCCAGGAGCGGGAAACAACGCCCTGGTGTCTGGAGTGTTCCAAAAGTGCCAGAGTGGTGACGGATGTGGAGAGGTGGCACGGCGGAGTGTGGTCCTGGACAGAATGATGTTCCAAACTACTTAAAAGTTGTTCATTACATTTATTATCCAAATTATTCATTCAACAAATATTCACTGAGCACCCAGTATGTGTCAGGAGCTGAGTTACGGGCTAGGATATAGCAGGAATAAGACAGACCAGGCCCGGCCCACATGGAGGGAAGACAGCAAGTGCCAACTAAATCGAGGAAGCAACACAATGTGTACAGGCTGCTGTAAGTACTCAGTAAGAAAGAGGGTGACGTGCCGGGAAGGAGGGGAGGAAACTTAAGATGGAGGAAGTCTCCTTAGATGGCCTAGCATGGCTTCTCAGAGGTGAAAACATTTAAGCTCACACTTGAAAGAAGAGAAAGAGCCAGCCAAGCAAAGAGCCAAGGAAAGGGCATTCCTGGCAAAGGGAGTTGCAGGGGCCTAGGCCCAGAGGCAGGGAAGGACTCTGTGCAGGCCAGGATAGAGGGGAAGCTGCTGTGGCCAAGTAGGAGAGTGACTGTGTCGAGGCTGAAAAGGTAGGCCTGAGCCAGACCATACAAGATCCAGACGGCCACGGGAAAGAAAATGGGTTTCACTGAAGAGCAAGGAGAGCTGCAAAGGGCACAACACTGAGATACATTATTTTGATGTTAAGATAAAAATTACTCTTAAATCATCCACACAAAACAAAGTATTCAGATGATATCATGTCTCCAAAATAAATAAGTAGCACTACAATGCACCATAGGAATGGAAGATGTTAATAATAGTTCCCATATTTCCTCCACTACAATGCAGGGGGTGGAGGAAATATGGGAACTCTCTGTACAATTTTTCTGTAACCCTAAAACCGCTCTAAAGAAAAAAATTCTATTTAAAAAAAAAAAAGTGTACCAGAAGAACTAGATGGTGCTCAGCTACCACCACCAACCGCTCTGATCAGGGCTACAATAGATGGATCCTCACAAAACAGGAGAAAAATGTGGAACAGAACCACAAATTCTTTAAAAAATCCAGACTTACTGGACTGGTTGAAACTGGAGGACTCCCCGAGACCACTGCCCTGAGATACTCTTTAGCCCTCGAACTGAAAGAAGCCTGAGGTCACCATTTAGCTAAATAACAGACTGGCTCACAAAATAAAGACTATCACCCACTGAGTACCGTGCTCCTTTGAAAAATCATCTCTCTGAGACCAAACGGTCAACAATTACTTTAAAACAAAGATGAAAAGGTAAGGGGACAGGGAAACCAGATTAATGGAAACAGACCAACCAGAACAGAAATAATGAGAATGGTTATGCATTATAAAGAATGTAACCAATGTCAATGAATACTTCGTGTGGAAATTGTTGAATGGGGAACTAAACTACTATGTAAACCTTCAACAAAAACACAATGTCATTTAAAAAAAAGTGGCACTATGTTAGAGCTTGCCGATACATATTTTTATCGAGGAATCTTCTGCCCTACAGGCAACCAATTTTAGCCTAAGCATAAGTTTGTTTTTTTTTATATAAGATGAAAACGAGGAATTCAATCAGTGGAAAGGTGTGGGAGAAGAAAATTTGTGATTGCCAAGGGAACACTATTATCAGCAATTAACTCGAAGTTAGTAAATATAAAGCATATAAACCAGTTGCCATTGAGTTGATTCCAACTCATAGCGGCCCTATAGCACACAGTAAAGCTAATGAACAAAAACAAACTCTAGAAAGCCCCCTAAACAAACACACACAAACACAGACACACACATCGTGGTAGAAAGACCAGTGGGAATTGCTTGATGTGTACAGGGGTTGCCTAGGCTGGTGATGAAGTTAATGAAAACAACCTACGGAGTCATCATGGCAGCACCCTAAACAACTTCTAGATCATAAATCAGATGAACTGCTGAGTGCTTTTCGTCAAAGTTGATCTTTCATTTTCTTCTCCCTCATGCCAGCTGAATACAGGTATTTATAACTTGCAGGAACTCAAAGGTGGACTGGAGATGCTCTTCTGAATTATCACAGCAACACAGTCTCTTGACTTGGACCCCCAGGCTCCATAGTCCTGAACTCAAACACATCTGTGAGACATAGGCATGACCCATGCACACCTTTTCCCTGGTAACCTCCTTACTTTGGGGAGCCACTTGGCCATGACTGAAAGGTCAATCTGGGGCTGTAAACCTGAGCAAGGCCAACTGGCGAACCCCAAGATCTAATGCCATCAACCAGGAGAACGTGGCAGCCACAAAGGCTGCACTGGAACAAGCCAGGGACAGCAATGTTGGTGGCACTTCCCGGAGCCCAGCACACTGGTGGCATTTATGATATAATGTGCCAATGAGAAAGGAGAATGGCACAAGGAAGGTAAAAACACATCATCTAGTGAGGGCCTGCTGAGGCCCAGGTGCTTTCACATTCGTGATTTCCAATAATCTAGCAATCCTGTAAAGTGGTATTACCTTGATTTACAGATGAGGAAATTAAGACTTTGAGAATATTTTTTTTTTTAATAAAGTGGCCCAAGGCTCCACAGTTAGCTGAGTGAGGAGCTGAGTCTCCCAGGCCTGGCACTCCCTCACCTGTTACTTGTTCTAAACCCCTGATCCAAACACTTCATTGCCCAAACAGATGCCTGAGGGGGGTTGGCTAGATGGAGCTGTGTGTAGCTTCCCCCGGAGAAAACCCTTCCAGCTGTTGATAACTGTCAGGAGAAGGAAAGAGCCATCAAACCAAATGCCAGTGCTGTTCAAAATCTTTATAGTTGCTGCTATAACCAGGACTCTGCCGAAAGAAGCCACTTGTGTCACAGAGGAGGGGGCTTGGAGAAAGAAATACCCTTCCACTCCAAGTAAGAAAACTGAGGCTCAAGCCAGAGTGGAAAATTGTGGCTCACCACCTAGAAAGGACTGGGTCGGGAACAAATACCCCAACAAAGCCACTCTCCTAGCCTACAGGGTTGCCAGTCAACAGGCTACAAAAGATTCAGGGCTCATAACAATCAAAGCATATGGATGGCCTACTTACAATCTCAGCCAAGTCTGTAGCGCTGGGGGCTTTGGCTGCTGAGGGCTCCATTCTGTGGAGAAGGCAATGGCGGTTTCGGGATGACTGGGTCTGAACTCTGGACAACTGTGAGCTCCGTGCTCGCTGAGAACTACAAGGCTCTCTGATTCACTTGGCAGCAGAATTATTCTAAGCATCCTGTACCGTACCCAGCCCGCCTGCCCCTCCCACTACACACTCACACTTTTTTTTTAATTCTCTGCACTTACGTCTGTCACACAAATCAAGTGCGACTCATTTTAAAAAATTAATCCAATCTCTGGTACTGGAGAGTGTGGAAACTTTATAACTAAGGAGGAGGAGGAAGAGGAGGAAGAGACACCTAATTAGGAAGAAGGTATAATTAACATGAGAGAGAACAGAATTGGAGAACCACAGAGCCTGCAGTAACAGCAAAATGGAGATTATTTGAGACAGCTGAAGCACTCCACCCAGGCCTCCAGAAGGGGACATGCACGGGAAACAAAGGGCATATGGTGTTTGCTTTCTTCAACATCCGTTCTCACCAGCAAGAACTGCACCAGCAAATGCTCATTACTGACATGTGGACAAAGCTCCCCTGAAAATATGGCTCATAAGATATGGCTCATAATCAAGGAAATTCCTTTGCAAAGCAGAGGGCTTTGTATGTAATTGATTTTTTAATTATATATAAAGCGAAATTTAAGAAAGTCTAAGTACCTGGCAGAACATCTATTTGGCTTAGTGAAGCATGAATTATACTTTGAAAGACAAGTCAATTTATGTTAATTTCAAGTTCATAGAGTAACTCAAATACTGTTATATTCAGAACAGGATTTTATTTTTCCCAAGGAGAGATTCCAAGGGGCTAACTTCATAACAAGACAAGAACGATTTCCTATTATTTACCACTAGTCACATATTTAAATATTTCTATCCTAAAGCAAATCAGTTTACCTAATGGGATTTAAGAAATAATCTATCCTCTGCAAATGTTAATTTTACCACTATCCCCAATATTGCCCACACTACTAAATTGTCCAAAGGTAACTTCAGTGCACTCCCTAACCAAGTTATGACAAACTCCTGAATTGGTAAGATCTAAATTAATGAGGCTTTTCACAGAGACTTAAAGCTTGAGTCAGCTTCAAAAAAACGCCCACATATTACTCACAAGCCTGTTGGCATCACTGATCACATCTGGTTATCACCCAGCCAGGATTAGCTGGGATTGGGTCTACCTGGCCACAGATAACAAGTTCAAAGTCAAGGGGCCTGGTTGCCTGTGTTTATCTTGAAAGGCTGCCAAGTGAAAGGAACCGAGGCCCAGACACCCCAATCTGGCCGGTCAATAACCATCAGTGAGCACTGCCGTGGCCTACCCTCCTCCCCCCTTCCCAGCAGCCACTATTGATTCCAGGTTTCCAGCCCCCACCCCCAGCCCATTCCCAGCTCCAGAGGAGTAGCCTAATTAACTCTAAGCCAATCACTGATTCAGGGGAGGACACAGAAACTAGGCTCACCCAATCAGGCTGCAGGAAAGGCCTCCTCCTACATACAGGCTGTGAGCAAGGAGGCAAAGAGCCCCAGCTGCCAGCAGATGCCATTCCACAGCCATCGACAAACCACCAGACAACCAGCAGGAAAGTCATTCCTTGGGTGAAGCTGCTGCCAGATGACACAAAGGGAGGAGAGACAGAACACAGGCCTCTGATGTCAACACTGAGCAGCTGGCACACTGCACCTACCTCTGGACTCCCAGTTATGTGAGACAGCAAACCTCGTGTTTAAGCCAGTCTGAGGCAGGTTTCTGTTGCTTGCAATTTAAAGCATGCTGACAGGAACTGGCTGAGAGATAGCTGGGTGACTGAGAGCAAGATTTTATAATCTGGTAGAGACTTCTTAAAGTAAATAATACACTCACAGAAGATATCCCCCTTAATGTTAAAGAAAGAAGCGCTGGTGGTGCACTGGTTGTGTGTTCAGCTGCTAACTAGCTCAGCTGCTAACCAAAAAGGTCGGGTGGTTTAAGCCTGCCCAGAGGCCTCCACAGGAGAAAGACCTGGAGATCTGAGTACGTAAAGATTACAGCCTAGGAAACCCTATGGGACAGGTCTATTCTGTCACATGGGGTGTTAAGAGTTGGAATCAACTTGATGGCACCCACCAACAACGATGTTAAAGAAAAAATATATAAAATGATGGTGGGTGCCTACGGCTGAGTGTGGAAATGGGGCATGACGCAAATGGGCACAAGTTTTCTTTGGGGGTGACGGAAATATTCTAAAATTAGATTGTGGCAATGGTTGCACAACTTTGTAAATAAAAAGTCATTGAATGGTATCCTTAAAAAAGGTGAATTTATGGTATGTAAATTGTATCCCAATAAAGTTGTTTCAAAAAGCTACACGAGACAGGTATTCATTCATTCAGGATAGGTCACAGGTTGAAGGTATTCTCCTCCATTCACATCTGAGCCTGCCATGCCCCTGCTTAAAATCCTTCCTTCAATGGTTCCCAATGACCTCTAGCATCCAAGTTCCTTAACAAGGGCATGCAAGAGTCCTGTCACCTCCCTGGCCTGACTCCACCCACTTCCCATTTTGCTCAGCAGCAAGGCTTACTTCCAGATCCCCATGAAACTGTTCCTCCCACCACCTACCTCTGCTCACGCTATACTCTCCTTCCTGGCTTAGAGGCATAGTGAGAGGAGATTAGAGGGGGCATCTGCCCCCAGGCACAAGTCTAAGGGAGTGCCAGACCATGATGGCTGGCGAGAATCACCCCACCCCCACCCCACCCACCACCGTCAAGGAGGCAGGCTAGGGGCACCCCAACACGCAAACTTAAAGACTGTCCCTGGGCGCTCATTACCCTCAACTATGCCTCTGTCCTGGGGTCCTCTCTCCTGTCCTCCTCGCCTGGTACAGTTCCTTCCTATCCTGCCCCAGGCATTCTGGGCCAGAGTCTTCCACAGCATGCTCCACAATGGGGTGGAAAGGCATGCTTCTGGGTTCTGTCTCTTTCCACCCAGCTGTAACCCAGGGCCTAGAACAGCACTCGGGACGTAGTAGACACTCAACAGATGCTTGCCAAACCAGTCTGGTTCGCACCAGCCTCTCCTCAGGTCATATGTGTCACCAAGGTTGGAGGCGTGAGCGTCAGAGGCAAGTTTCAGGTGGCCTTGCTCTGGCCCACACCCCACTTTCCTACAGCGCCTTCAGGCAGCAGCCACACTGCTGGCTCCACCTGTGCCCATTTCGAGTGTCTAAGGCTGTAACAACTCCCTGGTGCTCTATCACTTGAGGGGCCTCTGCTGCTCTGCTGGAACTCTCACTGGGGCAGACGTGACCAGTGATCATGCACAATGTGTCTCTCACTGTACACATTTGTAAAAAGAAGGGGAGGGAACGTCCAGCTTTTTCTTTTTCCCTGATCGTGGGGTTTCACTTACTTTTTAAATTGCTAGACAAGGTAAGGAGCTGGGGTAAGAAATGCCACAAACGCAGCAAGAATGGGAAACACTTGTTTTCAAAGAAAGATTACAAGTTAAGAGTGACACACTAGGTTGAGGAACAAGCAAAAGCTGGGAAGATCCGTCTCCGCCTGGTATCTTCCTGCCTGCTGGACCTCACGGGGAAACATTAAATAGGAAAGTTTAAGAAACGTTCAAAAGACAGTTGTTGGGGAGTCTTGGCTATCAAAAAGGAAAGTCCTAAAGTGAAAGAAGTGGTCACAGCCCTCCCCCAACACCCCGCCGTGGAATTTGTGCTTCATTGGACAGACTTCACCAAGCCCTCCTTCCTCACATGCTCTGGCTCTCCAACCACCACCAGAAATGAAACTCCAAACCCTGGAGCACAAGAGCTGAAATAACACGTTCAAGTATTCACGAGGGCAATTTCAACCCCCACCTCATAATCATGACTCTCCTTTTCCATATTTGGGCCCAGCTTCCTTGGACACGCTCCTTCACAGGCATTATCTAATGCTCTACAGGTCAGCGGGAGAACCAGTAAGTGCTCAGTTTTTTTCTCTGGGCTCTGATTTAAACCAGTCTGGACACAATCACAAGGAACTGGTCAATTCCCTTCCAAGGAGGGCGGGGATGGCTACTGAGATTTCTCATTGAGTCTCAGTCAGCAGGAAGCTCTTAGGATGTCAGAAAGCTTGTCTTTAAACATCTCAATCTAATTTCCACAGTGAAATTTTCAAAGCTGTCATTTCACTTTGCACCTCCCAAAACACCTGGCAGATTTATCACATCAATTCAGCAGCTTTAAAAAAAAATGTGCTCAGCCTCACCCCCAAAACGCACTGCCATTGAGTTGATTCCAGCTCATAGTGACCCTATAGGACAGAGCAGAACTGCCCCATAGGGTTTCCAAGGCTGTAAATCTTAAACGAAGCAGACTGTCACATCTTTCTCCCTCGGAGGGGGCTGGTAGGTTCGAACAGATGACCTTTCAGTTAGCAGCCAAGCGCTTAACTACTGCACCACCAGGGCTCCTCTTAGCCTCACCCCGAGACTTTAATTCAATAGGTCTGCTGTGGGCCCTGGAATCTATATTGTTTCGACTTCCCCAGGTGAGTCAGGTGATCAAGGCAGCCATAAGGTCAAGGGCTGGGTCTAAAAGTGTCCCTTATACCCTTGCTATTAAAAGTAGATTCACCTGGTGAATAGCATCTGGGGTCTTAAAAGCCTGTGAGCAGCTATCTAAGATACTCCTCCGCTGGTCTCACCCTGTCTGGAGCAAGGGAGAATAATGAAAAGTAAAGACACAAGGGCAAGGTTACTCCAAAGGACTAATGGACCACAACTACCACAGCCTCCACCAGCCTGAGCCTAGAAGAACTCTATGGTGCCTGACTACCACCACCGGCTGCTTTGACAGGGATCACAATAGAGGGTCCTGAACAGAGCTGGAGAAAAATGTGGAACAAAATTCTAACTCACAAAAAAAGCCCAGACTTACTGATCTGACAGAGACTGGAGAAACCCCGAGAGTATGGCCCCCAGACACCCTTACAGCTCAGTAATGAAGTCACTCCTGAGGTTCACCCTTCAGCCAAAGGTTAGACAGGCCCATAAAACAAAATGAGACTTAAGGGGCACACCAGCCCAGGGGACGAGAAGGCAGGAGGGGACAGGAAAGCTGGTAATGGGGAATCCAAGGTTGAGAAGGGGAGAGTGTTGACATGTCGTCGGGTTGGCAACCAATATCACAAAACAATGTGCATTAATTGTTTAATGAGAAACTGGTTTGTTCTGTAAACCTTCATCCAAAGTATAAGGGAAAAAAAAGGAAGCTTCACCTGGGAGCTTCTTGGAACTGTGGAATCCCCTCCTCCCCCACCCACCAAAGCAGAGTCTGCATTTTAACAAGATCCCCAGGGGATCCACATAGCACATTTGAGTTTGAGAAGCCTGGGATACACCATCATGTGGCTTCAGAATCTCCTAGTTGTTCCCCGCCCCTCCGCCTTCAAAAGTGAAAGGAGAAATAGTGGGAGATTGCCATCAAAATTTACATTCCAAAATTTTTCATGATTTTACTACTGAACTACAGAGTCAAACCCTACTCCTTTCCCCACCCCACGCCCCCAAGCCTCGACCTCTGTCCCCCAAGTACGGGTAGTTCAATTAAACGTAAAGGGAGTCAAAGACTAGACACAGGCTGCTTTTTAAATTGAAGCAAGACTCTTTTCCATTTGTGCTGGCAGCATCACCGCTGGCATTACTGCGCATGTATAAAGCCACCAGCCACATTAGACTCTTTTTTTTTTTTTATAGTCAAAGCAGCAGCCCCTGCAAACTCTCTTAGTATTAAAGAGCTTTATGGGGAACCGACACATGCCAGGATAAATAATTCTTGGAACTAATGGAACTACTAATTACCTCCATCCTTAAAAATCAATATACTTCAAGAAACTTTTTTAAAAATTCATATGCTTATTTCCCTTCTTCAAATAACATCATAAAGCCATCACAGGAAGTCGTGGTTTCAACTGAAACATGGCTGCGAATTAAAAAATCTTGCAGTATCCTATCACCGAGCTCAGCCAAGATTTCCAACAGGTCATGAGGGCCTGACAGATTTGGATATCCCTCAGTTAAGCGCTTGGCTGCTAACCAGAAGGTTGGAGGTTCAAACCCAACCAACGGCTCTGCAGGAGACAAACCTGGTGATCTGCTTCCATAAAGACTGTTGTTGTTGTGTGCCACTGAGTCGATTCTGACTCAAAGCAACCCCACGTGCCAGAGTAGAACTACCCTATAGGGTGTCCAAGGCTGTAATCTTTGTGGAGGCAGACTGCCACATCTTTCTCCCTCAGAGCTGCTGGTGAGTTCGAACCACCGACCTTTTGGTTAGCAGCTGAGCGTTTAACCACTGGGCCATCCAGGTCCCTTTCTGTAAAGATTACAGCCTAGAAGCCCTATGGGGCAGTTCTACTCTGTCCTACAGGGTCTCTATGAGTCAGAATCGACTCCACAGCACCTAACAAAAACAACATGCTAATTAAGGTTTGGCTTTGTTTTTAATATAGCTGAGGCCACCCAGATAACGCTGGACTATAGTACGATTTAGGTAAGAGGGAGCATGAACTTTGAGCCCATAGGCCCAAATCTAGCTCTGGCATTTACTATATGTGTTCCCCTGGGCAAGTCAACTTCTCTGGTCCATGGGAAGTGCTGTATAAAAGTGTGCCGGTTTTGTCACCTAGCATGTATTACCATGGATGGTACAGGTACTAGGACTATGCACGTAGTAGCTGCTCAATTAGTACTACTGGTTGTAGAATACTCCACCCAGATTGTATTTCCTTCAAAGAATGTAACATTACCAAATACCAACCATCTTTTGGTGTGTCAAGAAAGGTGCTTACGGTAATTTTTTTCTTCCCCTAATGATTGTATTCATTTATTCAAGGCAACCTAGGCTTTTACCATCAAGCACCTCAAAATTCTTCTAGCCTTTACTCAGTACCCAATTCCAAAGCCACTTCCACATTTTTAGGTATTTGTAACAGCAGCACCCCACCCTTGGTACCAAAACCGTAGTTTCCTAGGGCTGCCATAACAAAGTACCACAAACCGGGCTGGCTTGAAACAGCAGAAATTTATTCTCTCACAGCTCTGGAGGCTGGAAGACCAAAATCAAGGTCTTGGCAGGGCCATGCTCCCTCAGAAGCCTCCGGCTGAGGATCTTTCCTTGCCTCTTCTAGCCCTGGTAGCCCCAGGCATTCCTTAGCTTGTGGCAGCATCACTCGAATCTCTGCCTTCCATCTTCCCTCTGTGTCTCTCTCTGTCTTCCCATGGCATTCTCTTCTCTCTCTCATCTCTGTGTCTCTTTTCATAAGGATGCCAGTCAGATTGGATTACGGACCACTACTCTAGTGTGATCTCATGTGAACATAACTAATTACATCAGCAAAGATATCATTTCCAAATAAGGTCACATTCAAAGGTACCAGGGGTTAGGACTTGAACATTTCTTTTTGGGGGACACAAATCAACACATAACAAAACCCAAAAACCAATGGATATAATTATCCTCTTCATCCATTGTAAAATCCTCCCTCTCCAATCATGTATAACATGGTTTATTTATATTATGACTCATTTTTTCTTAAAGAACAAGCATTACTAAAGAAAAAAAAATGAAAAGCATTCAAGCAGATGAAAAATGCAGTCTACAAATGAGTAGGCTAATATCAATTACTTAATAGTTACTGAGATCACAAATGTGATTTCCAGAATCTTCTGGGTAGGGAAGTGCCAGACAACACTGACGTCACAGTATTCATACTATATAGTAACATACCCAAACCAAGCCAGTGCCATCGAGTCGATTCCAACTCATAGTAACCCTATAGGACAGAGTATAACTGCCCCACAGAGTTTCCAAGGATAGTAGTAAAAGAGCAGAGGGAACTGGAGTGTAGAAACTATTTTAACTACCCATTTTCATCTATTTTGAAGCTCCAGAGACAAATGAACAAGTGGTAGGTTGTTCCACACAAATTTATTAAAGCCATTATCCTAAGCGGTTTTTCCAGCCAACACTTTAACATAAACTGAGTTCCCATAAGAATGCAACAACTATGCTCTTCTTTTTTCATCAGAGGCTCCGTTTTTTAAGAACACCCAACCTCCCAGCTAGTTCTCACAGCACAATCGTGAGGAGTCAGACTGCTGGGGTTCAAATACCAGGATGGACACTTAACCTGTGATCTCCATCAAATCATGTAACCTCTCTGGGCTTCAGTTTTCCTGCCTGTAAAATAGGAATAATCACTACCTGGGACGGGGGTGAGAGGGTGAGAATTAGCTGAATTAATAATGTACGCTGTATACTATTACAAAGAGGAGCAATACCGTTTTACTGGATAAATAAGGCACCTTACTCAGCAACAGCAAATTCATGTTCCATGCCAGGTCCTGAAATGGTTACAAAAAAGGTGTCCACAGAGTCTCCTTGCCCTCCGAAATGGGGAGGGGGAAAGTAAGTCCTAGATATGTTTGAAGAGGAAAAGAATTCGAGCAGAAGTTACCCACTACTTCCTTCCTAGGTTAGCTTGACAGTGACACTGCTGCAAAGGTTGCTCTCACAAGTAACATTCCCATAGAGCTCTTACCTTACAGAGCACTAATGTTACTGAGTGGATTCAAGCTTCTTCATGCCTCAGGGCCTTTGCATTTCCTGTTCTCTGCTTAGTATGACCTCCTCACCACTCAGATGTGAGCTGCAACATCACCTCCCCTGAGAGGCCTTCTCAGATAACTCCAGCTGAAACAGCCCACACATTCCACCATATTCTGTTCTTTTCTCCTCTTGCATTTTCTTCATTGCATGTATCACCATCTACAATTACCTTTTCACTTGTCTATGTTTATGCTTTCTCCCCTTTGTTGGAAGATAAGCTCTCTTAAGAGCACAGACTTTGGGGAGCCCATTTCTAAAATGGTACCTATGGTGGTGCCCGGCACATAAAGGGCACTCAGTGGACAGAGCAGGTAGTATACTAATCTGTGTATACACACATATCTAAAAATTGGCTCTGCATCTATCCCCTGTATATATACATTAAGCTAAACACAAGTTCATACTGATGTCTCCAACTCTAAGCGCCACAGGATTTACTCTCGCCTTCTCTTCTTGCTTACCTATAACCTCTCTCTCAAACAGTAAGAAACCTGGCTCCCACCAACCACCATCCACTTACTTATTTGCACAGCCACAGGATACCAATAAAGCAGTTTCAGAATTGTTCACTCAAACCCCTGTGAGAAGCAAATTTACCAACTGCAGTACAGTGTGTATATAGTGTTCCTTTTATTTTTAGTATTACAGTTTCCAGTCAAAACACCATTTTCCAAAGTTACTTAGGTAAGTTCATTTTTTTTTTCTCCAAACCCCTTCTGGTGTTGTTATGTCATACATATGTAATGCCCTTCGATTCATTTGTCACAGTCTGCATTCCATCCTGGGATCCCTCGGCATATGGCTGGTGGTTCTTTTTGCTTTGGTCAGTATGTGGTTTGCATGCACTGAAGTTCACTCTTTGTGCTATACAGTTCTTCCGGTTTTGACAAATGCAGAGTCATGTATGTACCCAGCGTCCTAGTAGCATATAAAACAGTTCAGTCACCCTAAAGCTCCCCTATGGGTTTCCTTTATTGGCAACAACTTGCCCTCTCAAACCCTTTGCAACCACTAATCTGGTTTTGTTTCCTACAGTTTTGCCTTTTCCAGAATGTCATATGAATAGAATCAAACAATATGCGGCATCTTGGGTCTACCTTCTTTCACTTAGTAAAATACATTTAGGATTCATCCATGTTGTTATACAATCAATAGCTTGCTCATTTCTTCATATTGCTGAATAGTATTCCATTGCATGGATGGACCACAGTTTGCTTATCCATTCCCCTGTTGAAGGATATCTTGGTTGTTTCCAGTTTTGAGCAATTATGAATAAAGCTACTATAAACATTTTGTGTACAGGATTTTGTCTGAACATAAGTTTTCAATTCACTTGAGTAAATATCTAGCCATGCGTCATATGTAACTGTATGCTTAACTTTATAAGAAACCACCAAACTGTCTTCCAAAGTGGCTGCATCATTTTGTATTCCCACCAGCAATGGATGAGAATTCTTGTTTCACTGCAACCTCACCAGCAGTTGTTATTTTCAGTTTTTTTAATTTTAGCCATTCTGATGAGTATGTGGTGGTATCCCATTGTGGTTTTAATCTGCATTTCCCTAATGATAACTGATGATGAGCATCTTTTCATCCTTCATGTACTTATTTGCCATACATATATCTTCTTTGGGAACCCTAGTGGCATAGTGGTTAAGAGCTACGGCTGCTAACCAAAAGGTCAGCAGTTCAAATCCACCAGGCACTCCTTGGAAATTCTACGGGGCAGTTCTACTCCATCCTATAGGATCACTATGACTCGGAATCAACTTGACAGCAACAGGTTTGGTTTCTTTATTTATATCTTCTTTGATGAAGGGCCTGTTTAGATCTTTTGACCACATTTTAACAGGATTTGTTTTCTTACTCCTGAGTTTTTAAGAGTTCTTTATATATTCTGGATAAAAGTCTTTTATCAGATACATGATTTGCAAATATTTTCTCCCAGTCTGTGGCTTCTCTTTGCATTCTCTTGACAGTGTATTTCACAGTGCAGAAGTTATTAATTTTAAGAATGCCCAATTTATCAAATTTTTTCATGGATCATGCTTTTGGTACTGTAAATAGAAACTAAACCACCTAATTCAAGGTCACACAGAGTTTCTTCTAAAAATTAGTTGTAAATTTTCAGTTTAGGTCAATGATTCATTTTGAGATAATTTTTGTATCGGATATGAAGTATGTGTCTATAGGTTCATTTTTTTAGGTATGCAATTGTTCCAGAACCAACTGTTAAAGATTATCCTTTCTCCATCGAATTACCCTTGTAATTGTGTCAAAAAGAAATTATGTTAGTACTGATCTATTTCTAGGTTCTCTATTCTGTTCCATTGATCTATGTATCTATCCTTTTTGTTGGTACCACACTTTCCTGATTATAGTAAGTCTTGAAATCCAGTAATGTGAGTCATCCAACTGTATCTCCTTTTTCAGAATTCTTTTGGCTATTCTACTTCCTTTGATTTCCAGATAAATTTTAAAATCAGTTTACTAATATCTACTAAAAAAACCCAACATGCTAATATTTAGATGGGGATGGCACTGAACCTACAGATCAAACTCGGAAGAACTGACATTTTAACAATATTGAATCTTCTGATCCATGAACATGGTATATTTCTTTAGATCTTCTTTGATTTCCTTCATCAGTGTTTTGTCGTTTTTGGCATACAGATATTGTACATATTTTGTTAGTTTTATATCTAAGTATTTCATGAGAGGGGGGCGACTATAAATTGTTTAATTGCAGGTTCCAATTGTGCATTACTAAAATATAAGAATACAATTGACTTTTGTATGTTGACCTTGTACCGACAACCTTGTTAAACTCACTACTTCCAGTTAAAATTGAGTTAATCAAAAAGGAGATTATCCTGGGTGGTCACTGATGTAATAGGGTAAAAAGCCTCAAAGCAGTAGAGAGATTCTTCTGTTGGATAAAGGAAGAAAGTGAACAGCTGTGTTGGAACTGTTCCTAAAGGGGCACAAGTGGCAAGGACCTGAGGTTGGCCTCTATGAGCTGAGGGCCTCAGTCCTATAACCACAAGGAATTAATTCTGCCAACAATTTGAATGAGTTTGAAAGAGGACTCTGAGCTCCACACGAGAACCACAGCCTAGCTGACTGACACCTTGATTACAGCCTTGCGAGATGCTGACCAGAGTATCTTGAGTCTTTCTTATAATTTCTATCTCTCTGCTGAAATTACCTATCTGATCTTCTCCATTAGAACCTTTACCACAGTAATCATAGTTATTTTAAATTCCCTGTCTGATAGGTCCAACAGCTGTGTCATACCTGTGTGTGATTCTGATAATTGCTTTGTCTCTTCAGACTGTTTTTTCTTGCCTTTTAGCATGTTCTGTAATTTTTTTGTTGAAAGCTGAACATTTTGTATAGCACAGTAGATACTGAGGTAAATAAGTCTTTAGTGTGGGAATTTATGTAAATCTAGGCAGGAGGTGGGTTGTGTTGTGGTCTGTTGTTCCTATGGTTATCAGTGTTCACAGTTGTTGCTGCTATGGGCATCGGAGACTTTGAATTCCTCTAGTGACCTTTTTTTTGTCCCCCTTCTTGGCTTTGGGGGCTTCCCCTTATGCTGCTTCCCAGAGAGAACCTGTCTCTTGCAGCGGTCTCTGCTATAATCCACTGTTGTTCTTGCTGAAGGCTTGTTAGGGTACTGGTGGGGCATGGGGGTGAAGGGTCTCTAATATTCTAAGCCTCAGTCTCTGAGGTACGGGTGTGGCCTTTACAAATGTTTCTGCCCCTCCTCAAGGATAGGACTTCCCCCATTGCCTTCCCCCAGCTGCAGCAGATATCCACTAGTGTTCTCAGTCTACAGACTTGAGGCCCTTCCTCATGCAAATAAAGGTTTTTTTCTTTCCTTAGGTAAGATGGAGGACTGGGGCTAGGGGAGTGGCAATTCCCTTCCTCCAAATGCCATGGTATTTCACCAGTGCTCTCAGGCAATGTCCTTCCCCCTGCAGATCAAGCCTTTTATTCCTTATGGAAGAAGGGTTTGGGTGGATTTTGCAGTGGTTCCTGTTCTCCTCCCTCAGCCAGTACCATGGAGGGAGTTTTTTCCAGATTTTCCCAGATCCTCCCCCTGAGAGGCAGCCGGGGCTCCTCAAGAAAAAGCTTGCAAAAGTATGAGAGCCCCTCCCACACACACATATAAGCTGCTGTCCCCAGGAGCTTCACAGCCTCAAACTAGCCCACACCTGGTCTCCGGCAATGTGTCAAATTTTCTGATTTAATCTTCCTGGCCACTTCTATGGCATCTGGAGGCTTCCGTCCAGGTAAGCAAATGCTCAGGTCCTGTGTCTCCCAGAAAGTGCCTATCTCTCTCCAGATTTTGAAATGGTCAGTTGCTCTGCTAACACAGCTCTCTGTTCATTTCCATTCTGTCCAGACTTTTTCTTATTGTAAGGGTGGGAGGGACATAACTGTAGTTCTCTACATCTTTGAGCTGAAACTAGGAGTCTATTTATTTTCAAAGGTGGTGGGTAGGTAGATGTTGGTTATATACTCTCAAGCTTTTTTATATTCTAACAGTGAAGTAATAGTTCAAAACATAAATCAAGGTAGAGGTGACCATTCCACCCACTATGGTGAAAAATAGTACTATCATATAAATAGACTGAAATTATGTATACAACACTTCATTCTTCTTGTTCAATAATTTACAGAGATCTTTCAAAAAACAATCTGCATTTTGGGCAACACTTCAAAAACCATTCTGAAAAAATATAAATCACCCCAATACACCATTAAATTTCACTGTCAAAGAAGTGAAAGAAACTGAAATAGAAAAATTAATGCTCTCAAAGAGAACAATTTATTTTGAAATGTGCATGTTTATAAATTAAGGTATATAAAAATTTTACGTTAATTGATTCACTGTTCTTTCAACTGATATCCAAGCACTATTAATATTCATGGCAATGTAAAGTTACTAATGCATGCACCATCAGACCATAGATCAGTCAGCAAGTGCCGTTCCCAGTCTGCAACATATTATGTAACACCTAATAACCTCACATCTTCAACCTTAGGACTGCCACTCCTCCTCTTACCTACATTCATAATTTAATATAACCAGTAATTGTATGTAAATGAACAGCAGCAGCAGCTTGGTAAAATCCACCTGTGGAAAGAACATTCCTTTTTTAAATAATTCACTCTCGAAGATGATAGCAAATCAATTATATGCTACTAAAAAATGAATCATTTAAAGACTCCAAAATTTCAGATTAATCTTAAGGACTGTATATTAAATTCAATTAAACTGGATGAATATTTAACATGCTTCTTCTATGAATTTAAGACCATTCTAGGCACCATGGGAAGAGATGAGGAAACATGAACAACTTATAGATCCCTGCCATCACAACAGATGCATTGCTGGATTCCAGGCTGGGAGAAACCAGCGTGGCCATACAGTGGCAAATGGGTGTCACAGGTCAAGGATGGCTCTACAGTTTCATTAGCAAAGAGAGTTACTTTTAATTATTTTTATCCTTTGACATTCACTTCTACATTCCAATTAAAAGAAAAAAAGGATGTCGTTTTTAGTAAAATGAACCTTCATTTGGCTTTCATTATAATGAATGAAGATGGGCCTAAGTTTATTTGTAATGAGACGAAGATGAGCTGAATCTACCGGTGATGAATCTGGGGCTTTAATTACCACGTGTGGCTCTGTGAGATGCACTGTAGGTAGAGCTGCAATCCTGGTGACCACTTAGACAGCCAAATAACACACTTCATCCTGCCTGAGAACCACTGCTTGTCAACTGTTATATGTTGCCACAAGGGCTGTTTACAAATCAGCTATATCTTTGCATTACAACAAGCCCAAAATTAGATTTTGTATCCAGCTTGAGGGCTGGGGAGAGTTTTTAGCTTCGAATTGCCAGCACCCTACACTTGATAATCACCTTAAATATGTTACTGGAACCCGTTCAAATTCAAGTTTCAAAACAAAAGAATGAGTTAAATTGAATAAAAAGTATCAGAGGCTAATGAAGAAGTATAATACATGGGTTTTTAAGCACCACAGACAGGAAAAGCTCACACTAATTGCATGGGTTATATGTACCAAACAGGTAAGCCTTCAGGTGACATTTTGAATCAAATAACAGAGCAGTCCCTGAAAAAAATACCAATAAGCACAAAAAAGTGATTTCTCAATATTTGAAACCACACGAATCTGACATGCTCCAGATTCGAATGTCTTTAAAAGTTCACGTTATGTGTCACCAAAGCCAAACGTCATAATCACTCATTTGACACAAAATAACTAAAACTACTTTCATATGGCAGATGCATTTTTTTCTATAGTCATGTTGGCAATTATTCCGGTTTTAAGATTTTGAAAAGTTGTGTATACAGTCATGACTTTGCAGCTGAGAGAAACAATTAAAGGTGGCACTGTGACTATAAACCAGGCAGCTGAACATCAATTACAGAATGATGACAATAAACTTGACCTCTTTTCTATTTGTACCTATGAAGGTCCCAATATTACACTTGTAACCGCAGGTTGCTTGCTGAAAATGAAGAGGACTTGAAGCACTTACTGATGAAGATCAAAGACTACAGCCTTCAGTGTGGATCACACCTCAATATAAAGAAAACAAAAATCCTCACAACTAGACCAATAAGCAGCATCATAATAAACAGAGAAAAGATTGAAGCTGTCAAAGATTTCATTTTACTTGGATCCACAATCAACACCCATGGAAGTAGCAGTCAAGAAATTAAATGGGCAAATCTGCTACAAAAGACCTCTTTCAAGTGTTAAAAAGCAAAGGTGTCACTATGAGGACTAAGGTGCACCTGACCCCAGCCATGGCGTTTTCAGTCACCTCATACGCATGCAAAAGCTGGACAATGATTAAGGAAGACCAAAGAAGAATTGATGCCTTTGAATTAGGGTGTTGGCAAAGAATATTGAATATACCATGGACTGCCAAAAGAACAGAGATCTGTCTTGGAAGAAGCACAGCCAGAACGCTCCTTAGAAGCAAGGATTGCGAGACTTCGTCTCACATACTTTGGATACGTTACCAGGAGGACATTGTCATGGATTGAACTGTGTCAACTTGGTTAAGGCCATGACTCCCACTATTGTGTGGTTGTCCTCCATTTTGTGATTGGTAAGTAGAGAGTCAGTGGAAAAGAGGAAGACCCTCAACAAGATGGATTGACACAGTGGCTGCAACAATGGGTTCAAGCATAACAATGACTGTGAGGATGGCGCAGGACCAAGCAGTACATAGGGTCACTATGAGTCAGAACCAACTCGATGACACCTAACAACAATAACATAGGTTTTGCAGTTATAACTTGATCATTTTTTAAAATAATTTTTATCGTGCTTTAAGTGAAAGTTTACAAATCAAGTCAGTCTCTCACATATAAACTTATATACACCTTACTACATACTCCCATTTACTCTCCCCCTAATGAGTCAGCCCGCTTCCCTCCTTCCAGTCTTCTCATTTTATGATAACTTGATCATTTTTATGATTTTAAACAGTTGTAATGTATCTTTTGCCTTATAATCTGTCAACCCATTGATTTGAATACCTTTTCTTTACCATGACTTATATCTATTAGTAAAGCAAACCCCATCTGACTGAAGATTTCAGCAGCTTGTATCACACTGTAGACGAGATACTGTCCAAATATGCACAGCCTTGTTAATGTTTGTATTTTAAGCTAAATCAATTCCAATTATATTTTATTATAAACCCACTACCATCAAGTCAATTCTGACCCACAGTGACCCTACGGGACAGAGGAGAACTGCCCCATAGGATTTCCAAGGAGCACCTAGTGGATGTGAACTGCCAACATTTTGGTTAGCTCTTAACCACTGTGCCACCAGGGTTTCCTTATTTTATTATAATCATGACTAAAATGTACATCTATCAAATATTTTAAATAAATTTTAATTTATTTTTTCTTCAATGATATGACAATCTTTTTTTTTTTTTTTTAACTTGGACCACACTGTACTGATGCTTATTAGCTACATCAGATCTAGACCAATCGCCTCGTTTTACACACAAGGAAATTATATCCTGGAGAGCTTCAGCACGGTCCCCAACAGTGCAACTGACTAGCAGCATAACCAAAACTAGAATCAGAACCAACTTCCCAGCCCTGATTGACAGCCATGTGTTGTACTGCCTCCGTAGAAGAAAGGCTTGGTATAAGAGGAAATGGGGTCCAGGGCCTGCCAGCACCTCTTGGGAAGTGAGTGGGACATGCAGCTGTTCTTGGGCCATGGCTTCTCCAGGATTCTGAGGAGAGCACGGTTAGCATGGTTCCTCCTACGCTGGGCCTCCATCTGGGACCACCTGCCTGTAGAAATGCAGGGCAGGATGTGGTTTGACTTGGAGGACAGCTTCTCTGCTTATAAACGCAGGCAAGACCACTTGTTTTTCACCCACACTCCCAGACATATGATATCATCTCTTTGTTGGTTTTCTTGAGTAAAACCTGGTTATCCCAGAGGAAGTATGACAGCAAATGAAACAATCCTTCCTTTGTAACAAGCAAAACAGGCAGCTAACTGCTAATTAGGGTGAATACCATAGCTCAGGCAGCTCATTCCACAAATAGCTAAATATATATGTGTGTGCACGTGTGTGTGTGTGTAGCTTTTGTATTAACACATGTTTCGACTACATATTACACATTAAAGAGACATTCACTTCTTAACCTTCACTCTCCTTGAGCTTCCCTCAAGAATGTCTTGTCTAATCTTCCTCAGTGGCAGAAAGATGATGAAATTTACCCCTGAGCCTGGGGGAAAAATACATTATTTCAAATCCATTTGTGAGTTAAGAAACTAACCCAACCCATTGCCGTTGAGTCAAATTCCGACTTATAGAAACCCTACAGGACAGAGTAGAGCTGCCCCATAGGGTTTCCAAGGCTGTAAATCTTTACAGAAGCAGGCTGCCGCATCCTTCTCCCTCGGTAAACAAAATGTGTTTTAGGCAGCTGTCCACAAGGTCCCTTCCAGAAAGAACTTGTCCTTGAGGATCTGCTTCAGCTTTAAGACTGCCAGCTCTTCCAGGGCAGCCCCCACCCAGTGACTCACCTCGGCCAGAGTCCTAGGGCCTGGTCCTTTCTGCCCAATGCAGTCTCCTCTATTAGGCAATCTTTGCTCAGGAGCTCCCTGGTTAGAGTGATGGGCATTGCACCCTAAGGCTCTCCCTGCCCCACCTCCATCTTTAATTCTTCCTGGGTATTATTCTTCCTCCCCCAATAAACTTCTTGCACTCCTAATTCCATCACTCCATCTAAGCATCTGCTTCCCAGAGGATCCAACTGACAAACACCATCCACCTTATGTATTTTTATAGCATCTCGGAATAGCCTAATCCTTTTTTTTTTATAGTAATAGCTACTATTTGTTGACTGATTAATATATACCAGTTGCCTTACATCTATGGTCTCATACAATCCTCCCAATCAGAGCAGCAAAGAGGTATACTATTATTGTTATTATTCCAATTTTTCTAGGAGGAAATAAATGGATACTCAGAGAGATGAAATAACTTACCCCAAGGTCTCAGAGCTAATAAACCTAGATTCAAGCCCAGAGCCCAAGCTTCTGGAACCACGAAGCACTAGTGCTCTGGTCAGTGCCCAATTAAGGCCGTGGAGGCAGGACCAAGTCTGCAGTTGTTGACCCTACACCCCAGCAGCCAGGCACAAAGCAGGTCCTCAATCAAGGCATGGCGAATGGAACCAACCTGGCCAGGCTTATAGGGAACACAGAAACAGGTGAAATTACATGTTGGAGAGACAAGGGCAAAACGAGTTGTCTTCTGGCATATGATGTGTTTATAAGGAAGGAAGGAGAGGCGAAAGGGGAAGATTTACTTAAACGTATTATCCATACTACAGATATTTTCACATATATTTCTCTACCTTTTCCCTGAAAAGAAATCTAGTGGTACATTAAATTAAAATATAAGCTCAGTTTTCATGCAACTTGTTCACATATGAAGACTTGTATTCCACAAATTACCATTTTATTTTCAAATGACTACCAATTCTTCCATAAACTTAGGGAGATGGTGTGTACTCCTTAAGGCTTCCTCAAATAAAAGATTTCATTCAATGTGTAGTGTTTACTCTGTGAGATAAACTTGGAAACCATCTATCTTCTGTTCTTGGAGATACTGAATTTTCTTTCATGTAAAAATATATCAGCCTGAATAATGTGTACATTTGGCAGGCATGCGAGTCTTATTTTTTTTAACTCTTCATTCTTACAGTGTGGTTTATGAGCTCCAATAATACTGATCACACACACAAAAAAATCTTGAAGCTATTCTGTGTTTAACGAATGTGTGAACAGAGTATGATATTTTTTGGTTAACAACAGCAGCAATTTTCATGTTTGGACTAATTCTGGAAAGAAAAAAAGCTAAGTCAGGAGCCCCCACTTTGAACTTCCCTTGTACCACGCGCTCATCGTTAATAATAATTAAAAACAGCTCAACATACATTATTAAAATAAAATACTATTAAGTAGTATTAAAATAAAATACTATTAAATAGTATTAAAATAAATACTATTATTATATATTCATCATTGTGTTTCCAGTGCCTACCAGTACCTGGCACACAATGAAATAACTCTAATACCTGTAATCACCACCCATGTGTTAGTCTGTTGTACTGAGGTGGCTTGTGTTGCTGTGATGTTAGAAGCTATGCCACCAGTCTTTCAAATACCAGCAGGGTCATCCATGGTAGAGAGAGACTAGGAAGAGAGACCTGACAATCTACTTATATACTTATAAAAACCATTGTTGTTAGGTGCTGTCGAGTTGGTTTCCACTCATAGCTACTCTATGTACAACAGAATGAAACACTGCCTGGTCCTGCGCCATCCTCACAATCATTGTTATGCTTGAGCCCATTGTTGCAGCCACTGTGTCAATCCATCTCATTGAGGGTCTTCCTCTTTTTCACTGACCCTCCACTTTACCAAGCATGCCAATGAAAACCCTTTGGATCACAACAGAACACTGTCCAACGCACTTGCTTTGGACACGTCATCAGGGGGCATCTGTCACTGGAGGAGGACATCATGCTTAGTGAGGCAGAGGGGCAATGAGGGTGAGGGGACCCTTGGTGAGGTGAACTGGCACAACAGCCACAACTATGAACTCAAACATGCCGGCAATCATGAGGATGACGCAGGACCAGGAAACATTTCGTTCTGACGTACATAAAATCATCATCAGTTGGAGTCAACTCGACAGCAGCTACCTACCTCTAATTCTTGTAGAGCTTTTGTAAGAGCACTAGTATTGTCTCCTTTCACAGATGAAGAAACTGCTTCAGAGACATGAAGAGCCTTTCTGAGGCTACACTGCTGCTCAGCCACGGACAGGAATCAGGGCTAAGGCCTACCCCAGAACCACCACTGACATGGCAATTCATGCCCCATGCTGGGATGGTTGGCTTTCTTACCTGTCACCAACTCAGCTGTGAGCCACCTGAGGGTAGGAATTCAACCTATCAGTGCATATGACCCAAGTGGTCGCTCTACCTTCTCCTCCTCCTCCTCCTCCTCCTCCTCCTCCTCCTCCTCCTCCTCCTCGACATACTGTCTTCCCCTGCCTTCCAGGCCACCCCCATTTGCCTGCTTTTCCTCCTACCTTTCTGGCCACTCTCAGTCTCCACTGTTGGTTTGACCCAAGGCCACAGTGCCCAGGGCTCCACCCCTGGACCTCTTCTCTTCTCTTGTAGACAGCATACAGTTAAATCTTTTTTTTTTTTTAAGTACAGTCTGCCATCTCTGTCTTTTAATTGGTGTATTTAGACCATTTACATTTAAAGTAATTATTGATACGCTCAGGCTTAAGTCTGCCATTTTATTATTTTTCTGTTTGTTCCCTCTTTCTTGTTTCTCTGTTACACTTTTCTTGCCTTCCTGTGGGTTACTTTACATTTTTTTAGAATTCCATTTTGATTTATCTATAGTGTTTTTGAGTATCCCTCTTTGTTTTAGTGGCTGCTCTAGGTATTATAATACACATATGTACTTTATCACAGACTACTGATACCGACATTTTATCATTTCAAGTAAAGCATAGAAACTTTACTTCCACTTAGGTCCCTTTATAGCCTCCCTACTTTTTAAGTATAATTTTCTTGTATTTTACCTCTATATACATTGAACACCATGCAAGATGATGTTATAATTTTTTCTTCAATCATTAAACATGTTTTAAAAAAAACTAATGAGGAGAAAGATGATCTATCATACATACCCCAATTTTTAACCATTCCACTGGTTTTTCCTTTCTGAAGTTTCAAGCCTCTTTCTGTTATCATTTCCTTTCTGTTTAAAGAACTTCCTTTAGCCATTAAGGGTAGGTCTGCTACCAACAAATTATCTTAGTTTTCCTTCATCTGAGAATGTTATTTCCTTCCCTTTCATTCCCGAAGAATATTCTTACCAGATATAGAATTTGGGGTTAACTATTCCCTTCTTTTAGCACTTGAAAAAATGTTGTGTCACTTCTTTCTAGACTCCACGGTTTCAACTGAGAAATACACTGTTAATAAAAATCATTCTTCCCCTACAGGCAATGTGTCATTTCTCTCTCACTGCTTTCAAGATTTTTTCTTTGTCTTCACTTTTTAGAAATTTGGTTACGATGTGTCTTGGCATGGATTTCTTTGGGTTTATCCTGTTTGAGTTTTGCTCAGCTTCTTGACTCTAGGTTTCACCAAATTTGGGGAGTTTTCAGTGATTATTTAATTTTTTTTTTTTTTTTTTTTAGCCCCAAACTCTTTCTCTTCTCTTTCTGGGACTCTAATGACACAAATGTTAGATCTTATACTATTGTTCCACAAGTCTCCAAGGTTCTGTTCATTCTGCTACCCAGATTATTTTTTCCCTGTTGTTCAAATAGGGTAAACTTTATTAATGAGTCTTCAAGTTCACTGATTCTTTCTTGTCATCTCTAATCTATTATTTAGCTCATCCAGTGAGATTTTTATTTCAGTTATTATATTTCCTCAGTTCTATAATTTCTATTTGGCCTTTTTAAATATCTTCTAATTATTTGCTGAGCTCTTCTAATTTTTCATTTGTTTCAAGAGTATTTTTATTTGCTCATTAAAGCATTTTTACAATGGCTGTTTTAAAATCTTTGTCTTCTTGGTGTCGACATCTGTTGTCTTTTGTCATCCAAGTTGAGACTGTCCTGGTTCTTGGTATGAGAGGTGGTTTTTCATTGTGTCCTGGACATATGGGCTATTATGTTATGAGAATCTATATTCTACTTAAATTTTAGCAGGCAGTCACCCTGTTCAGATTAAGCATGCAAGTCCTGGTCTACTTTTGTGGGCTATGGTTCCAATGAAAATTCAGTGCCATTCTGGTCTACTTTGTGTTACCTAGAGCTCACTGTGAAAACCTGGGTGGTATTCCACACTGTAGCTCTATTTTCAAACTTTTTCTCATCAGATTTATATGTAGGTTGCTCAAGAATTTGCCTAGGACTTCCTATACAAGTCTAATGAATCCCTTTCTCCAGCTTCCTCCTCTACAAGATCTTCCTCACTCTCTAGTGGCGAGAGTGAGGGGGGGGCCGCCCACCACTGACAAGCCAGAGGTAGGGGGATGGAAATCCAGGCTCCCCATTTGGTCCCTCCACTGACAACATGCTGACAGAAAAGGAGAGAGCTGCCATGGGTCGTCTGCTGCCACCAGGTGGGGTAGGAAAGTCTAGATTCCCCACTTTGACTCTACTGACAACCTGCCAAAGAAAAAGAGGAGTATCACCTCAGGCCGTTCATTATCTGTATCTTAAGCCGCAAACTTAGTGACATAAAACAACACACATATATCATCTCATAGTTCTATAGGTGAAAAGTCTGAATGACCTCAGCTGGTTCTCTGCTCAGGGTCTCACAAGGCCAATTATCAAGGTGTCAGATGACCTGGGCTCTTATCTGGAGACTCAAGGGAAGAATCTACTTCCAAGCTCATTCAGGTTGTCAGCAGAATCCAATTCCTTGTGGCTAAAGATCTCAGGACTCTATTTCCTTGCTGGCTTGCAGCTAGATCTATCTCTGCTCCTACAGATTACCCATCATATTCCTTCCCACATAACCCCTCCATCTTCAAAGCAGCAAGGGCACATCAAGTCCTTCTCATGCTTTGAATCTCTTTGACATCCTCTTCTTCCACCTGGCAGCGTAAGTCCTCTGCTTATTTAAGACTCATATGATATGATTTGGCCCACCTGGATAAGCTTTGTTTTTTAAAGTCACCTCATCACTTTCACAGTTTCTGGGGATTTGAGAGTGGAATTCTGGGGCCCATTCCTAAAACTTCTGCCAGGTAGGGGGTGGGATGGACAATTAGAATGTATCAATTCTAATGGACTCAAATTGAACACTGTATACATATAACTATGTCCTTCAAGTATTTGTAGTAAACATTTTTTTTTATAATTTCCGACATGACTTTGTATCCTTTTATATTTACTTCAGGTGTTTAAATATAAAGTTGTTTTTTAAAAAAAAATAACACCATAATATTTGCAAATATAGAACTACAGGTCATAGACTACCAATCCATGTTTTTGAGAAAAGATAAAATATAATATGCTGCTGCCCTGTCAGTACCATTGTACAACAGCAGCAGAAATGTCTAAACTTTTAAAAATATTCCAAGGTCCCTATCCCAACTCCTGCTCCCACCTCCAAATTCATCTAATATGCCAGGAGCAGGGCCAGGCTTGAGACCCACTGGCATGGAGTCCCTTGTGGAACTTCCACACTTCACACGTTTAAATATCCAGTAATAATCATGGCAATGTCCTAGATGGCTTAGATTTTGATCTGCTAGAAAGCTCGAGGTTGAAACACATGATCTCCAAGTCTCTTTCTAAGCTAAGATTCGATAATCCTGTTATTAAGAAAAGATTCCATTATCCATAATCACCAAGATCAACTAGGTCAGGGGACTAAAACTCACTGAGGTCACAGCTTTCCCGAAGTCACAAGACCCACCCCACTTCCTCCACTGCAACTGTTACAAAGCCTGAGGGATCTGCCAAGCAGTGCAGACCCTTACTGGTTACACTCGTCCTTAATCACTTCTTCTTGCAGTTAAATTTCTCACAACAGTGCCTGACAGGTTCAAGTTTTTAGTTTTCAGAAGTTGCTTTTCCTGAAAGAAAACTATATATTTAAAGTTTAAAGAATAATTTGAGCTGAAATTGGTTGCTTTCAAAGGCCCCGTGGATGGGGAACAACTGTATAGTCACAAACCTGGATTATTCACCACTGATGGAAAAGGCAGTGGAGTTCCCTCTCCAAAGCATATCTTGAACACTGTAAAATGACAAATTTGCTTATAAAACAGTAAAATGTAAAATTTTCCCTAATTGCCTTACTTTCAAAATTTGTAGGAAAAATTGTACAAGCCCTAAGTCCAGGCAAAGGTTGCCCTTTTGAGTTGAAACAGTCAATTTTTGAAGAGTATGCTTTAAAATTCAGAAAATAAATTAAGAAGCATCAAGCTACCTGAGTGGTCACACAGTAGGGTAAGGTGTAATGCAGCAGGCAATAATGGTGAAGGGCTTGATCCCATCAGAACAGTGCAAACACTCAGACAATGCTGCCTGTGTGAGTTCAGGTTCTAGAGCCAGTCAGCCCTGGTTCAAATGTTCTCGCTGCTCCTCACTAGCTTTTGTGACCATTGGTAAGTCTTTTAACCTTGAGATGCCTCAGTTACCTCTTCTGAAAAATGGGCATGATAAAAATAGTATCTACCTCATAGGGTGGTATAAGGATTTAAGGAGATAAAATGTCAAAGGCTTAGTCTCCTTCTTGCCTCGTATACAGTAAGTGCTCAACAAATTTGGTCATTGGACATAGACGGATACAGTCAGATATATGCACAATGCCAGACTTATGGTAAGCCTTAAATAAAATGTAAAAAAAAAATTTTTTTTTTATATAAAATATAGCCATTATTTATTCCATACAGTAATATAACAGTCAGGGCCAAAAAAAAATAACTGTGGGCTTCTTTTGCATGTTCAAACAGATTTGCCTGATAAGTCCCATCAGAACCTTCTCAAGTGGCATTTTAACACATGTTCTCCAAAGTGCCAAATGACTGAAGGCCAGGTCACAGGAGCTCAAGCCATCATTCTGTGGGAGAAGTTACCTTGTGACAATACAATACTCAATACAATGTGGCTTGCTTGTACTTATATCTCCTGGTGCTTAGCACCTAGGAGACACCCCAGTAAATGTTTACTCAAATGAGAAGACCAGACCCATATACACCCAAGCAGGTCAAGACTAAATCAATGTTGTGAGCAAAAAGAGGCTCTGCACGTTATAAAATACACCTACAAAATTCCTGCTATCTTTTCAAGAGAGACAAATATCTTGAAAACAATCATCAGTATTATTCACAAAATTAATGGTCCTTGGGTTGGGGGAAAAAAAGTGAAACTTGACAGAAAGATCCACTGGAGGGTCTCTGAATATAGAATAAGCCCCTGAAAAAGTCTACTTAATGATACTTGCTGAAGTAGATTTGTGATTCTTCCATAAATGAAGAGCAGCAAAGTGACAGCAAGCTTTATCTCAGAGTGGTGCAAGTATGCAAACTACTGGGCTTCCACCTCACTGGTTAAAATAAAACCTGTGTTCACTTACCATTTTACACAAATATGGCCTCTTACCAAGAGTTTCTTTAAAACCAAAAAAGTTCAGAATACGCCAAAGAGATATACAACACACCTAGCAAAGGAAGCTGAGGCGACAGGGAAACCAAGCTGACAACTGTCACACTCAGCAGACGACACGTAAGCTACAAGTAAGCACACTCACCCTCCAACACTGGTGCACGCAGTGTGTAATGGATTTTTACCTAACACATACACCAACAGGCAGAGCAAACAGCTCACTTCCTCACAGTGTCAGATCAACTTAAAGATCAACAAGCCGATTCTTTCAACCCCTACCACAGCTTCCTGCTTTCCACACGTCTATTTGTGAGCCACAACTGTGGAAGGCCCGGGTCCTGCTGCGCTTTATCCACCACCACTCCCTGCCCCCCCACAAAGCAGACAACACATGAGTAGCAGCCCAAGCTATAGCTCTGAGGCTTTTTCTTTCTGAAATTCATGTAGCTGGCCACTTAGAAATACAGGTCTATGGCTCCCTGTCAGGAGAATTCAGAAAAAGACTGCTGCTAAGTCCTTTGCTTGCCTCAAGTACACTGTTGTCTGGATCTGAGGTAGGGTTCAAAAAGGAAGATACTGCTATTTAAATCCAACATGTGAAAATGAACCCCTATATAAAACAACCTACATCTGGCTGGTGGTGTAGTGGTTAAGAGCTACAGCTGCTAATCAAAAGGTCAGCAGTTCGAATCCACCAGGTGCTCCTTGGAAACTCTAGGGGCAGTTCTACTCTGTTCTATAGGGTCACTATCAGTCAGAATCAACTCAACGGCAACAGGTTTCATTTTATATATATATATATATGTGTGTGTGTGTGTGTGTGTGTGTGTGTGTATATATATAAACCAAACTCACCAAAAACCCACTGCTGTCGAGTCGATTCCAACTCATAGCGACCCTACAGGACAGAGTAGAACTGCCCCATAGAGTTTCCAAGGAGCACCTGGCGGATTCGAACTGCTGACCTCTTGGTTAGCAGCCATAGCACTTAACCACTATGCCACCTGGGTTTCCGATATTTATATATTATGTATTATATATATATATATCTGCCTAATGTCTTTCAGTTTTCTGTGGCAGTCTGAGGTCCCATAAGGGCAGCCATCTTATTTTCTAAAATAAACACCTTTGAGGGTTCACCCTAGCACCTCTTATTATTATATCCCACATTATGGTCTGTTTCCCAAAAAATCCAAAACTTGGAAATTAGGCAAAAAAAAAAAAAAAAGGATCATGTGACCTTCTAATGCCATGCCAATGTACTTACTAATAAGCCCCTGGGAGGGTCATCTGATTGTCTCTGGAAATGTAACTTGATTTAACTAACAATTTACAAGGGCCTACACACTTCACAATCCTGTAAAGTCAGAGGTTAACATGGAGAAAAATGATGAGGTATGTTGCTTTTTACTTTTCTTTTCTGGAACAGATGATAACCCCAAAGGTGACGTTTTCATTGTCCTCTAAGACATTAACCGGTTTTGAATCTAATTTAGCAATCCTATGTAAGCATTACTTTTTCCGCTGACTTTTTATCCATTACTCAGATGCTCATTGAATCAGTTGTCATTCTGCTAGTTCTCCCATTAAATGAGTTGGATAAAACTTTGCACACACTCACTATTTGTATGTTTGTAACAATTTCAGAATTAGCTTTGATCGTTCACAGGCCTAACAATCAAATCGGCCTTGGGAGATGGCGTCTTGGAGTTCAGAGTTTCTTACCCGCCACACTCATAGGGCAACTACATGAAGACAAGACTCAGGCTGCCTAGTGGGGCACAAATGAGGCTCAAGGCACAGGTGTGCCCCCACAGAGGCCACAGCTTTAAACACAGAGAAAAGTACACATGCCAAAGTGAGTGGGGGCAGCAATACCACTCCTAGGAATATATCCAAGAGAAATGAGTGCTTAGTCCAGAAGAAGGCTTATATAAGAACATTCAAAGCCTTCATTCATAAAAGCCCCAAACTGGAAAGAACCCAAATATCCCTCAACAGGAAAATGGATAAATTATGACATATGCCTATAAGGGGAGACAATACAGCAAGAACCAACCACTGACACATGTAGCAACAATTTGTTGGGTACAGAAAGCCAGCCATGAAAGAGCACATACAGTATGATTCCATTCATATGAAATTCAAGCACAGGCAAAACAAATCTATGATGATAGATTACCTAGGAGGAGGAGCACCTGGGGAACAGGGATGACTGGCAAAAGACATGATGGAACTTTCTGGAGGGTCAGAAATAGTACTGATCTGGACGGTGGTTACAGGGGCACATACTTAAGTAAAAAATCATCAAGCCATACCCTTATGCATCTTACTCTATGTAAATTATACCTTTAAAAATGAATGAATAAAAAAAGAGAGGGATAAAGAAAAATGTACCCCAAAAGAGCAGGTGAGGAGAGTGGTAGGGAGAAGAAAGGGGAGGGGATTTAAAAAGATTATTCTTCTACATTTACAGTAAATAAATAAGACCTAACCAGTAATAAAAGTAAATAGTAAATAAAAGAAGAGGGACAAACCCAAAAGGCCACGAAACCTAGTTGGGTCCACTGATGTGCACCAATAAATCTCAGCCTGAGAGCTGGTGATACCCAGGATGGCCTGGTTAGGTACAGAAATGCAGGGGGCTGGCTGGGATTTTTCTCCTGAGAGACTGAGGCAATACAGAATTAAAGGTGGATACTGAACCCCAACCCTTTGGCAGACCATCAAATGGGACACTGATTAACTCTGATAAATGAATCCAGACAACTCTTAAGGTAGGCTTTCCAACAATGGTATCATCAACATAAAGGCATGCAAAGAAACGATGTGATTCCACAAGTTCGCCCAATTCAATTTGGGGTTAAATTACTCTTGAGCTGAATAAGACATATGTAAAACCTCTTTCAAAACTGCAAACCTATGCCAATAGGACTATTATTACTTAAAGAAGTATTTTTCTGCTTTTAGAATTCACTACAGGAGTTTTCGTTGTTAAGTTCCACTGCATCCACCTACTGAATTTTCAATAATAGGCCTAAAACATTGCCAGTGGGTAAAGACTTGAAAACAGACTCAGCCATGTGAAAGAATAGAAGTTTCTTCTTCCGTCAAATGCAACAGCCACAAGTAGTGGAACAGGCACCTCCCAGGAGCATGGCTGCCCCTCACTGGAAGTGCTCAAGCCGAGGTTAGATGACAACTGAATAGGCAAGAGCAGGGGAATCCGTGCCCGGGGGAGAGGGTCCATTCCTTTACCTGGTAACAAGAGCAGTGGTACACTAGTAGGTGGCTGGCCAATGTGCTAAGTGACTTCCCCGCACTGTCTCATTTACTTCCAGAATGGCCCGATGAGGTGGCCAGGCTCTCAAAAGCAACCAGATGGTGCATTCGAATTAGCGTAATCTGAGGAGCAATTATAGGGTCGCTATGAGTCAGAATTGACCCGATGGCAATGGGCTTGGTTTTTCCACAGGTTTGAGGAGCAATTGGAGCACTAGTGGCACAGTGGTTAGGAGCTTGGCTGTTAACCAAAAGGTCAGCAGGTCGAATCCACCAGTTGCTCCTTGGAAACCCTATGAGACAATTCTACTCTGTCCTATAGGGTCGCGATGAATCGGAATCAACTCAATGGCAATGGGTTTGGTTTTTTGGTTTGGAAGGTGCAATTAATAGAGGCTTTTACAAAACGGGTAGTGTGTAGCGAAATCCCAAGGTAGTAAAAAAAAGTAGTAGCCGGGGCTAAAAAACACCCTCTAGACTTGTAGGGGTGAGGGAGAGGATGTGGAAGAAGGCAGACTTCATAGGAGCAGCGACCACCGAGAGGGGCCCAGCCAGGACCAGGCAACCCCACAGGCAGGGAGCCAGGGCCATGAAGCCCTGACCTCACTGTCCTCCCTCCCTCCGGGCTGTGTCCAGCCAGGGCTCCCCGTGAGCCATAGCCCAGGGGAAGGCAGAGTAGGTGGAGAGCGCACCTGGTGGGGGCAACGGGACCATATTATCCCCATTTCACAGGCGAGGGAGTCCTCTGTTCCCGGGAGGGTGTGTGGGGAACAAGGAGGACCCCTGGGGTCCCAGAGCCTGTGTGAGTCCTTCCTGCACTGCTCTCCCTGCCCTGGCTCCCTTGCACCCTCCCCAAACACTTACAGCGCTCCGGCTACTACATCTGTTAAAGGCCTGAGTAAATTCGGTATGTTTTATAAGTACCTCCCAACTGAGAAGTGTTCTGATTCTGTGTATTTGTGGTTTGGAATAAGGGGGCATGAGGCCAAGAGGACATGTTAAAGGTTTTCAAAACAGGGCAAAGCTGGACAGATGCTGTAGTCCCCTCCCTTTCCCAGTGTCCTCCTTTCTTTTTCCCATAGTCCTCCTCTCTCAGTCCTTCTTCCTTCATGCCCACTCTGAGCTTTGCCCCTTTTATCTTGAAAAACCCTCCTTCCACACTCTAATTTGGCTCAACTTCAAGGATGGCCTTTTCCCAAAACAGGGCTTTTTGTTTGAAACTAACTCCCATTTACACATCAACAGTCTATCCCCATGACCCAGATGTAATGCTTTCCCCTACTCTTAAAATTGGACAGCCTTGCTAGGTTCAAGTGTTGTTAGGTGCTGTCGAGTCAATTTTCAACTCATAGTGAACCTATATGACAGAGGAGAACTGCTCCGTAGGCTTTTCTAGGCTGAAATCTTCATGGAAGCAGATCACCCAACCTTTTTCCTATGGAGCTGCTGGGCGGTTTCAAACTATGAACCTTTTGGTTAGCAGCTGAGTGCTCCGTCATTGCACCACCACGGCTCCTGGTTCAAGTGCAGCTCAAGAAAAAAAGAGTGTATACTCCTGTAACTACTTACAGAAAGCAATGTTTATCAGCATGTTACCAACAAAACTCTCCCCAGCTTTCTGCACAGAAAAGAAAGGGAAGGAGGGTGGAGGGAAGGAGGGAGAGAAAGGGGGGGAGGAAGCGAGGGAGGAAGGAAGTGGGGAAGGGGAGAAGGGGGGAAGAATAGTAGATATGACCCTGAGGCAAGATCCTGAAGCAAGACTACACTGTGTTCTAACTGACTCTTTTCTAGGGGTAAGGCAGAGGGCCCAGTGCAGTTCCTAGGGGGCTGGAAGTCTGGAGTGTATCAACATTTTTCATTAATAACTTCTTTTCATAAAACCTTCCCACTCAGCCCTCAGGGCTCTTTTAGCGGGGCTACCTGCTTCTCTGGATGGCGCAAACGGTTAAACATCCGAGTACTACAGAAAGGTTGGCGATTCGAACCCACCCAGACACCACCAGGGGACCTGGGAACTTGTGCTTGTTTCTGAGAACGTAGCTCTTACTATTGAGAACATTCCATTTTTCTCTGGTATCAGGTAGGAAGTTTATAGTACAGGGATTTTTTAGATCTATTTGGTATTTCCCATGGAGAGCAGGCCCCAGGTGGTCCCTTTTTACCCAACAGCACAAACTATTATTTACTAATGTAGTAATGTAACATTAACGTGAATCCTTTATATTTTTATAATTAAACCCTAGATAAATTCTGCAAAAGGCGTAATTTTTAAAGCCTCACTAAAAAAAAAAACAAACATGTTTTATTCAGTGCTTCATGGACATAAACGGGGAAAGGGAAAATAATAATATCCTACCAAAAAGACAATGTGAACACAAAAGGTGAACAATGTAGCATAATTTGAATTCTGCATTTACTTGGGCTACTTAAGTGGTCAAAATTGAGTTTCAGCTCCATTTTGCGTGGAATGGAAAAGGGCAAAATTCTTTTAAACTATAAAGCAAATAATCAAGTACATAAATAAAACAATTTAACAACTTTTGTATTTTTCCGGCATTTTTTAGAAGTGATACACTTTGGAAAGGTATCATTCTGGACCTTAAAAAGTCAATTTCAAAACAGGTATGCCCAGATCTCAAAGGCAAAGCCATATCCACTCTTGCTGATATCACACAGGAGGTCAAGCTGTCAATGCATCCCCTAAGAGCGTCCCATGAAATCCAACCTCCAGTGACCCGCGACCTTTGCGCAGCAGACCCCACGCAGGAGACATGAAAAGGGTTTCGCTTTGTACTCACTCTTACGAAGTTGTCAGGGAACAAACCTCTCCTGCCATTGATCTGCCCCTCCCACCAGCCTCCATCCTCCTTCCTGATGTCGGTGATGATCTCACCCACGCTGATGGTCAGCTCATCGTCGTGCTGGGCCTGGTAGTCAAACTCCACTATGGCCTCCACTGAAAGGAACAGCAGAGAAAGAACAACTTAGACTCAGATGATGGAGATATTTGAGGTCCAGCATCTATGAAGTCCAGTGAGGTCACAGGAGAGGGGCTTCCCCTCTATGAGTACTCAAAATGACAAAGCTACACACAACCATCCGACTTTGGTTAACCTGAGGCGCATAGCACAGAAACTGCCAAGTGCTACTCATGGTCGGGCCCAGGCGGAGTGGCCTACAGGTCTCAGGGCCAGCAGGGGGTTCAGAGGGGAAACCACACAATGACAGACAGCTAGCAATGTTTGCCGCACCCAGAGGAGGCCCAGCATCATCTTCCCAAGTAGATAGGAGACCTGAGTTTGGCTCTGAGGCCGCCTCCTTTGCCAGTGCTAACTGTGTGATGCTGACCTTTCTGAGTCTCAGTTCTACAAAATGTACGTGATAATCACCCTCACCTCACAGAGATCACACTCACCTCCCAGTGACAACACGTGTAAAGGCAGTTCGTACAGAGGGTCCGGCTGGCCAGACCAACGTCTCAGACTGCCTATAGCAGAACAGATGAATTCTTAGGCAGCAATACCATTTTCCATTGTTTTCCCACTCTATGATCATCTGTAATCCTTGGTAAAAGGTAGAAGCAACTTGTGAGGCCGATGGCTCTTCTTATTTCCAGAGTGCCTATGCAAATTCGCAGAGCTAGCCAAGCCATGGACTGGTCAACTTAGCCCTAGGTTGATTACTCAATTCATCTAGACTTTGGGCCTCTCCTTATGCTCACCTCAATATAGACAAGTCTCCTGACCTCCTTTTTTATTTGAAGCTCTGAATGAATAAATGAATGAATGAGTGACGTGTGAATGCACACAAGGGTAGAAAAAATTAGGTAACACCCAAAATGGTGAATTAGCAACTTAGAAGTCGTGGTAAATGAATCGAAGAAGAAAGATTGAAACTATTTGTTAAATAAGGTTTGTGGTTTGATTTAATCAAAATATACTGAACCAGGTACCAAGTATGAGTTCTGTGCATGCAAAAAGTGCATGAGATGGGGGATGGGGGGAGCCTCTACACTGAGAGTGCCTGTAGTGAAGACAGGCAGACCAACCAGCACCTCTACGACAATGTAGGTAGCAGTGAAGGATTTCACAGAGGTATTTGTCAAGCACCCTGGGACTGCAGATGAATGTGCAATTAGTACGAGCTCTATGAAGAATGCATGTAAAAAATTAACTCAAAATGTATCACACACCTAAATTTAAGACTAAAACTGTAAAACTTATAAGAAAGCATAGGAGAAAATCTTAGTGACCTTTGGTTTGGCAAAGATTTTTAAAAAAAAATTTTTTTTAAAAACCCACAGTACACTCAGGGTAGATTTTCCAGGACCAAGTGCCCCTGTCAAACGGGCTTTGCATCTCCATTATGGACAAATTACGGCTAAATTCCAAAAGCTACTTCAGTTCAGAAGGCCCTGCCCACACAGACAGGTGTGCTCTTCCCTTTCTCTCATAGTGTCACTCAACCAGACAGTTCATAAGCAATTCCAAGTGGAATTTCTTTCCCTACATCATTTTTTCCTTCCAAAATTAGCTGGCTCACTCGTGTCAGGAATCTGCCCAGGATGAAGTTGAGTTGACCATTCTCATCACTTATCAGCAGAAAGGAGGCACATAAGCACATAAACAAGGCAACCTTTTCGGATGTCTCCTGGTTCCTGACAAGCACACACGCAGCAACATTCCAGTGTTCTTGTATAATACTCTGCTCCCCAGCACGTAGGGGGCCAGCGGAATAATCGGAACCAGGTCAACTAAAAAGCAGCTTTCTGCAAATAACCTAGACATTGATCAATTAAAGTTTTGCTTTATGAGCTGAGGTTACGGTGACTGCTGTTCATATGCCAGACAATTTTCCTACATTATCTCATTTATCTTCCCAATGCTATGACGCCCATTTTCCCACTTAAAGAAACTGAAGCTCAGCAAAGAAATTACACTTCCTTCCTGAGCTGGTGCCCTCCAAAGTGAGATGCACGCACTTTAGGGATCCGCTGAGATTATAGGGGGATAATTAGAATATCGATTCCTTTTTTTTTAATTAAAAAAAAAGAAAAATTCAACGTCCCTAAGATTCCATTTACAGACAGACTGTGGCTACTTCAGCTAGTCTCTAGGTCAGACAGGCACGGGTCCCCCTCAAAGGGCAGGGGTCCCCCAGGCAGCAGTAAGTCAGCATGGAGCACTGCCAAGGTGGCGCCTTCAGCACCATGGGACACCCTGCAGTTCTGTGATGCCTCCTGGCAAAACATATCCATGGATATTCCTCCTTTTAACTAAAACAGCCCTCACTAAGCAGATGAGATTTGTGCAAAGAAAGTTGGGGCTGTAGACAAGACTCAAGATGAGGCCAAGGAAACAAAATGCAGAGCCGACACTTTGCGATTTCTTTGCCAGCCACGTTGGGAGGTGAATACAAGGAAAAGCCAATCAGATCTCAGAGGGAGATGACCAAAAATCCTGAAATTATCAGGAAAATTTGTAATACGGGTTCACTTCCACCCTTGACATAGGTCTAAGTTACCTAATTATAGTATGGAACAACCAGGATTAACAAGATATTTTAAAACTATGCACCTAAAACATGAAGACAAATGTCTTCATTTTCTACCAATGTCTAAAGTCATTCAGTACTCAATCCCGTATTTTTCAAAAGTTCACTAAACCTCATGATAAATGTATAGAAGCTTCTTTTGGATTTTCTAAATCTGTTTTATATATATACATATAAAATCTACACAAAC
This sequence comes from Loxodonta africana, assembly GCF_030014295.1. Taxonomy (NCBI): domain Eukaryota; kingdom Metazoa; phylum Chordata; class Mammalia; order Proboscidea; family Elephantidae; genus Loxodonta; species Loxodonta africana. Next base: position 21,424,208 of record NC_087369.1, read on the forward strand.
ATATATGGGGAAATACTCAATTTTTTTTTTTAACAGCAAGTATTATATCTTAAAAAAAGAAATGGCTTGGAACACTGACCTAGGCTCCCCAAGGCTAATCTCATGAGCACTTGGGGATGAAAGCTCATTGCTTTTCTGATGGGGAACATAACGTCATGAGTGAAATTGAGGAGCAGCACATGGGACATGCCCAGGAGAGAAGTGGGGAGATCAGGAAGGCTTCTAAGGAAGAAGATGGTCAGAGGGCCAGTCTTGCTGGTGAACTAAAACTCTGTGTACTTTCAGGGACCCAGGAGCCAACTGACTTCCTGAACACATCCTTGCCTCTTCCTAAACAAGTCACATTCTCTTGGTTCTGTAGTTGGGTTTACCAAGGTCAATGCCGGAAGAGGACAAAAGAACCCGCTTCAAGAAGAGTATGTTTCCTAAGAAGTAAACAACTGTTGACTGTTGGTACAAACTAGATAGAAGCGCATTCTGGCTTTTCTCCCATCTTGCTCTTAAGATGAGCACAGTGACACACAGTAATTGATGCCTGATATTACGGATTGAATTGTGTCCCCCAAAACTGTATGCTGTAAATCCTAATCTCTCTGCCTGTGGTTATAATCCTATTTGGGAATGGGTTGTCTTTGTTATGTTAATGAGACAGGATTAGTACAGGGTGTGTCTTAAGTCACTCTCTTTTGAAATATAACACCCCCCCAAAAAAAAACCTAAACCCGAATCAATTCCAACTCATAGCGACCCTATAGGAGAGAGCAGAACTGCTCCATAGGGTTCCCCAGGAGTGGCTGGTAGATTTGAACTGCCGACCTTTTGGTTAGCAGCCGAGTTCTTAAGCACTAGAGATTAAACAAACGAGCAAAAGCAGCAGAGATGGGGAAAGAGAGATGTTACACTACATGAAGATCACCCAGGAGCAGGAGAGACAAGTACCTTCCTCCGGAGCTGACAGAGAGAGAAAGCCTTTATCTCTAGAGCCAGCACCCTGAATTCAGTCTCCTAGCCTCCTAAGCATAGTGGTTAAGTGCTATGGCTGCTAACCAAAGGGGTCGGCAGTTTGAATCCACCAGGCGCTCCTTGGAAACCCTATGGGGCAGTTCCACTCTGTCCTATAGCGTCGCAATGAGTCAGAACCGACTCGACAGCACTGGGTTGGATTAGCCTCCTAAACTGTGAGAAAATAAATTTCTGTTTGTTAAAGCCACCCACTTGTGGTATTTCTGTTATAGCAGCACTAGATAACTATTTGCTATGAGGAAGGCCAGGGATGAGAAATTAGGGCCTCAGAGAGAAATAAAACATGCTGTTTTTATTGTTACATTGCCATAGCGTCAACACTGACTCACAGCAACCCCATGTACCACAGAACAAAATGCTGCCCCATCCTGCGCAACCTTCACAATCTTTGGTATGCTTGAGGCCATTGTTGAGGTCACTGTGTATTTTGAGTGCCTTCTAATCTAGGGGGCTATTCTTCCAGCACTGTATCGGGCAATATTCTGTTGTAAGCCATTGGGTTTTCATTGACTAATTTTCAGATGTAGATCGCCAGGCCTTTCTTCCTAGTCTTAGTCTGGAAGCTCTGCTGAAATCTGTCCAATGTGGATGACCTGCTGGTATTTGAGATACTGGTAGCCCAGCTTCCAGCATCACAGCAGCACACAAACTGACAGACGGGTGGTGGAAATAAAGCCTAACTGCGTAATATTTGAATCTTCCCAATATCCTAGTTAGCTCGTCTTTCCTGATTTACTGATCGTCCTTAGTTCTGTGGTGGTCCCTTATGAGCATCTACGACACACAGTGGGTGCCCAGTAAAGACCTGACAAACTGAATGCTAACTTGCATGTGATACAGGCAGTTCACTCTCTGCCCAAACAAAGGTGCTACTAAAATGTCAAGTGCCAATCACATTTTTGCAAATTGAGTCATATCTTCAGTGTACTAAAGGAGCTTGCTATTTAAAGGATCCTGTGGTTAATTCTTTTGTAACATGAATAATCACTTCCTGCTCTACCTTTCCCGTGAAGATGAATTTTTACATATCAGGCTTCTCTAAGAGGAGGAAACCTGTGTATGGCTTCCTTTGCAGCTTGTTTGTTTAATCTCTAGGCTGTGTCTCTCCTGCCCCCTCTAAGGACCCTTTCCTGTGTCCTCTGCAAACCTCTGAAAGCTTTAGGGCTGTGCTATCCCATCTGGTACCACTCACCACATGTGGCTACTGAGCACTTGAAATGTGCTTAATACACAGAGATGTGCTTGAATTGAGATGTGCTGTCAAATACACAGAGTCCCTGGGAGATGCAGACAGTTAACGTGCTCGGCTGCTAACCAAAAAGGTGGAGGTTCAAGTCCACCCAGAGGCACCTTGGAGAAAGGTCTGACAATCTTACTACGGAAAAATCAGCCATTGAAAATCCTATGGGGCACAGTTCTACTCTGACACACATGGGGTCGCCATGAGTCAGGATTGACTCCTTGACAGCTGGTCAAATACACACCAAGTTTCAAAGATTTATCGCAAAAAAACTATGCAAAATCTCTCAGTAATAATTTTTTAGACTGGTTGTACATTGAAATGATACTATTTTGGATATGTTAGGTTAAATATAGTATTAAAATTGATTTCACCCATTTCATTTTACTTATTTAATGTGGCTACTAAAACATTTCAAATTATATATGTGGCTTGTATTATGTTTCTTTCGGACAGCAATGGTTTAGGATAATACTTGGCACACAGAAGCTCAAAACCTCGGCTTACACAAAACAAGGCTAAAATATTCAGAGCCCATGAGGAAGTCTGTGCCCCAAACCCCATTTCCTTGCTTTCAGCTGTAGCTGCAGCAAGGACAGAACATTATCTAAGATTTTTTAATGGTACCCTTTGGGACACTACCTCTGGGCGTGAGCACAAAATCCAAACATTAAGCTAAATAAAATATATCAGAGGTGTAATCAGGGCAGCAGTAAGCAAAATCCCATATTTACAGATGCCACAAATTAAAAAAGGACGTCTCCCCATCAGAAAAATACCACCCTCCAGCTGCCTGCTGTGCCAAAAGCCAACCTCCTAAGTTTGCTACATCTTCAGTCGCTGCAAAAACCAAAGCTACAGTTAACCCATATGCAGAAAAAGATAGAGCAAGAGGAGATAAGAGATCTGCTTAGAAATGCAAAACATTTCAACCTCCCCCATCTCCACCTTCAAACTTGCTCCAGTGTCCCCTCCCCTCAGATGAAATGGGTGGTTTTGAACCGTCGGTTGGCTCAGCCAGCTGCCAAGCAGATTCTCACGGTGAACTTCTCACGGTGGCATTCTGGCTTGGCCACCGGGCCCTGCCCCGCCTCTGCACACTATACTTCCTCTCTGGGAGCACTTGCCCCATGCAGACTGCAAGCCAAACCCAGAGCTTTTCCAGGATCTGATCTTCCATGCCTAGCATCAGGTCTGGCTCAAGAAATATCTGAATAAACAAGAAAGCATGCAGGATAATGAAAATCCTGCAATTAATCTCCATCTATATACACAGATACGTGATGTCACGAAAGGCTCAGCTTCAGAAGTAGAAGGGTTACAAACTTAAATTGCTTTTACACTTAGTCTTGTGAATTTTAAATGTTTAATTTTAATGTTTTCCAGTCCTCTGACTGAAGAGAACATACAGAATCAAGAATTCTTCACACACACACACACACACACAGACTTCACCAAAAAAGTACGTGAATGCTGATCCTTAAAAATATAAAGAACATTAGTTATCATCTTCTCGAATCCTTAGTTTTACAGATGAGGAACTGAGGCCTGGAAGGTTCCATGACTGAAGCTTAGAGAGATTAAGAGAGCTAAATACTGGCAGCGATAAGACTAGGACTAAGCTCTCCCAACTCACAGTCCACATGAGAGAAGAAAAGGTCTAAAGAGAAAACAGACCAGCGACATAGATTTTCATGCCATTGGTTTGTTTGCTTTTCTTCTTCTTTCATATAAAGCAGTTTCCAGAAGACTCAGAAAAAAATTACATCAGTCAGGAACATATAAAAACCTATGTCCAAATCTAAGCAGACAGAAAATATATTAGCAGATGCCTGGAGCCAGGGGTGGGAATGAGAACTGACTGCAAATGGGTATGAGGGATCTTTTGGGGCTGAAGGAAATGTTCTAATATTGAATTGTGGTGGCAGTGGCGCAATGACATGAATTTACTAAAAATCACTGAATTGTACATTTAAAATGGGTGGGATTTTATACACCAAATAAAGCTCTTAAAATAAAAATTAAAAGTTGATGTGATGTTTATTTGGTAATTTATGGACTGTAGATATTTGCTTATCGAGGTGGTTACTGTGTTTGTGTCCCAGGGAAAGCCTGTTTCCTGATTCAGGGTGGGGGAACTTCCCCTTTCCCATGGGATGCAGTCTGATGGGGCTATCCATCAACATGCCCTACCCTCTGCCTGCCAATGTATGGGCACAGGACCCAAGTGTGACTCCATATCATGTGACAAAGACTGGAAATGGCTGGAGCAGAGATTCCTTGACCAGAGCTCCCAGAAGAGCCAGAAATCTCGGGAACTGAAAGGTGGCCAGCTTTTCCCAGACCTGGTCCTCCAGCTTTTCCTTCTACCCTGGAAACCATCCCCACAGCCTTCTAATAAATCCCCTTTCCTGCTTTAGTTAAGGGAGAGTTGGTTTCTGTTGTTTGCAACCAAACAATTCTAATGGACATACTCATTGCATCAACTTAAAAAAAAAAAAAAAAAACCTCTTCCCAACCCAAGTGTGCACAAGGCACAGTTCTCATCTTTCAATTATAATGCAGTTACAAACGCGAACTAGCTGCTAGACACAAAACAAGTATGGCCCACTGATCTAAGCCTATCGACTGCTACTGTGCCCAGCCTCAACTTCCTTCCCAGCTCTTCAATGACCATTACCCCTGACAGCAGAGGGCCAGTATATTCGGGATTAGAACATGATGCAGAGGCAGGGCCAGGTCAGCCCATTGCCTGAACAGGAAAGGAACTCACAAAGCAGTGGGGCCTTGAATCTCTTCCAGCCTGCATTCTGCCTCCTTTGCCTCACCAGGGCCTAGTCTTGGAACAATGACCCAAGGAGCTCAGGAATACTGAGTTATTAAACACTTCCCAACTAAAATTAACCTCTGCAAACCTAGCACACAGCTCTTTTAGAACATGCATTAGACTGAGTAATAACTTGGCCAGAAAAAAAATCTTTTCATGAAAAAGAAAGCCCAGAGAAAGTATGCAGATAATTTTGCAGGTAAAAAACTAGTGAAGAATAAAGACAGCTTGTTATAGTTGGATAAGCCTGTGCGGAGAACGGTTATTACACAACAATCACGAGCGGGAAAAATAAGCTGCATCTTAGAAAACCAATTTAAGAAAAACTCAGCTAAGTCAAAATAGTTTTCTAAACTAGATGGTACCTGGCAACCACTACCCATCATTCTGACCAGGGTCACAATGGATGGATCCTGATAGAATGGGGGGAAAATGCGGAACGGTATCGAAAATTCTTTAAAAATTCAGACTGACTGGACTGGTAGAGATTAGAGGATCCCCGAGACTACTGCCCTGAGATACTATTTAAATCCTGAACCGAAACTATCCTTTGAGGTCACCTTTTAACTAAATAAGATTAGCTCACAAAATAAAGAATATCACCCATGAGTACAGCACTACTTTAAAAAAGCATCTATCTGAGACCAAATGGTCAACAAATACTTTAAAGCAAAGGTGAGAAGGTAAGGGTACAGGGAAACTACATTACTGGAAAAGGAACCAGAACAGAAATAATGAGAATGTCAACATATTATGAAGAATGTATCCAAAGTCAATGAACAATTTGTGTAGAATTTGTTAAATGGGAACGTAAAATGCTATGTAAACTTTTACCGAAAACACAATAAAATTTTATTTAAAAAAAGATACAGCTTTCTTTTCAAGTAAAAGAGAAAAAGCATGTGAACACTGTTTTACATAAATATTTGGCAGTTTTAAGTAATAAGACGGCTTGAGGATAAGTAGAGATAGTATTTTTCTTTTCCCTGACTTTGTAATGACAGCCTGGTTTTCAGGATCAAAGGAGACCCAAAGATAGATCCCTGATTATAAGATGATCTCCTATTTGTCTGTGAAGAGATCCAAAAGGTTGTGGGCCAGCCTGAATAAATAAACTTCGAAACCGAAGAAGAAACAGCCAAATGTCTGCTTCTACTATTAATTTAATCACAGATTATATAAAATAAAGCCATCAGAAAACACTGCTTTCTCTCCAACACCTTCTCATTTCATGAAATAATTTTATTCGACAGATATGGCATGAGTGGTGGAAACACATTTGATTATGGATAAGGTATCTAAAAGGATTGCTCAAACCACTTTGTTCAAAATAAATTAACAGAACCCTATAATATAAGATACTTTGTAAGGATTGTAATAGAATTCAACTCTTTCTTTTCTCAAGGACAGGATTTGGAGGGATGAGGAACTAGCTTTATATTTAGGCATGTGTTTTATGAAAGAAGAAAGGCCAAGCCTGGATGCTGATTTCAGTGTGGCTGAGCCGAATCAGCTGAAAGCTGAAGAGGCAAGAATGCTTAGGAGAGGGGGGACCAGGTCAAAAGGAGGGAAGTTAAGAACCATTCCACAGAAAAATGTGGCTAGTCAGCACTGTGGGGTGATGAGGGCGAGGGCTTAGTCACTGCATGGCCTTCTGTTAAGAAGAAATGCACTGTCTGGTAAGAGAGAAAGTAGTCGGCAAGGTGAGAGGAAACCACAGTGACCCTTCACTGCCTTCCCTGGGCAGATTTCCTGTCTCTCTTCAGCCTTCATGTCTAACCCCAGGTATAATAATCCTGCTTAACTGTGAGCCCCTGCAAGGCAGGAGAGAAGTGGAAAACTGAAGCTTGTGGGACTCTTAAAAGAAAAGCCGCACATTCCAATGCACTGTTCTCCCTGGACTGCCTAGCTGAGTGCTTGGCGACAAAGGATACTCCAGAAATGCTTGCTACTGAGTGAAGAAAAACTTGCAGAGATGGTTTTGACAAGAAGCTGAGAATCCTAGATCATGAGATCTGAGACAAAAGCACAGGGCTGAAAGCAGAAGATAACAGCAAAACAACAACCCTCCAGAGCAGCCTAGAATTTCAAACTGTCATAAATGTAACTACTTTGAGTTCCTCAACATATAATCTGGAGATAGCACCCAACATGTTTGCAACACCATAATGTGTAAGTTAGGTTAAAGAGCCCTGGTGGCACAATGGTTAAGCATTCAACTGCTAACTGAAAGGTTAAAGGTTTAACCCACCCAGCTGCTCTGCGGAAGAAAGACCTGGCAATCTGCTTCCATAAAAATTACATCCAAGATTTGTAAACATTCACTTGAAGCTCAATAAAAGTTAATAAAAAAAAATTACATCCAAGAAATCCGGCGGCTCTACTCTGTCACAGGGGTCACTATGAGTCGTAATGGACTTGACTGCACCCAACAGCAATAACGTGTAAGTTACTAGGGATGGTGCATCCGATGGTTTCATCATAAATTTCACCTGTGATGCTACATAATTGTGAATCTATCAACGTTGTAACTGCCAGTCTTTGACAAGTCATTTTGGTTGGTATTTTTAATAGTTAAACAACAATTTGAACTAAAAGTTGCTAGTCAAGTATCTAGTTCAAGAGTGTTTTACTTAATTGATTACACTGTAAATACTTTATAATAGCACGAGGAAACCGCTTAATAAGTACATATCTACACAGACTAACACATGCCAGAAGTGAAATTAAAGCCCAACATTGTTCTTTCTTTAGGAGGTTACAACTTAAAAGTTGGACAAACAAAATAACACCTAAATAAACTAGCCTAGGGATTAAATTTTTTTAAATCTTTTCCAAAACTGAAACATGAAATTAATTTAAAAAACTAAAAGGATCAACAGCCTCATTCTGAAATAAAACTTCTAGATGGATGATCTGAGCAGAGCAAGGTGTATTTTTTTTCCCAGAAATAATTAAATTTAGTCTCTAAATACCACTTCTCAATAAAAGGAGGCCAGGTAGCTTTAGAGAAATAGCTGATTCTAGGTCTAGGGCAGAAAATATGATCAGCCTGGAACATCTTATACCAGAAAGCAAAGAAGCCAAAGACTTCTTCAGTCTTGTTAAGAGAACTCAGAAGCTAACTTAAAGAGGCTCCCACTAGCCACAAATGGGACAATATTAGTATCGGTAAGAATAACTGCAATAAACTGAAACATATCAAAAGAGTTTGATATGTTTCAAATACAAAATAATGTCATGTGACATATGTTTCATAGCGATTTTTTTTTTTTTAAGTCAACTCATTGGTCACCTTCGGAGAATGCTAGGGAACCAACTCATTACTTTGAAAACTGGTAAATTAAGGAAAAGAATCAAACATTTATCCTGCCTTTCCTATATGAATTTAGGATAATCAAATAATTGACTTTGAGAAATTTCTCCTTATAAGAGTTTTCTGGGTAATAAATGAAGAAGGAGTGAGAGAATTAGACAATCAACATTTTGTAACCTCTAATGTAATCAAGGACCTGGGCAATGATCACTAACGGCTGCTAACATTACAAAAAGAGATAACCAGGCACCAGGCACCTCAGGACTGAAGTCAGGGACCCCACCAGGAAAGTATTCTTGCAAAAAACTGAATCTGGATTGGATCGAGCCTCAGGATTTACTACCAATTTACAGAGAATACATGGGGTCAGGGAATGTGTTCAACAGTACCCTAAAAGATGTAGTCAGCAAACTCCATACCATGGGAAACTCTACAAGGCAAACAATTTAGTTTCTTCAACCAAAGAAAAAATTACAAAGGGAAAAAAAAAGAGCAAGATGGGGGAACACAGACTAAAACAGATTTAGAGACCTTCCGAATCCTGATTAGAACACTTTTTTTTTTTTTCCATTTTTAACTGGTGACATAGTGGTTAAGAGTTTGGCTGCTAACCAAAAGGCCAGCAGTTCGAGTCCACCAGCCATTCCTTGGAAACCCCGTTGGGCAGTTCTACTCTGTCCTATAGGGTTGCTAGGACAATCTACTCGACGGCAATGGGATAACTGGGTACTTAACCTGGAGGTCTGATGATAAGTAAATATTGTTAAATGTTTTATCACAAAAATGATACTGTGGTTACAATTTTTTAAAGCATGCTTATCTTTAAGAAATACATTCTGAAATGCTTATGGACTGTTTAAAACGTTCAAAATTTGTCAACAGAGGAATAATGTTTCACACTGAATTTAAAAGATAAAGAGAAAATTTTTAATGCTGGTGTAACCACTGGTTTCCCAAGTGATTCAGACCGCTACGCTTTGCCCGGCAACACACCTGAGAGGAAGATGGGGTTTTTTAAAGGCAACAAAGTATTTAAAACATGTGTGTGTGTTTCCATACTTGAATTACTTATCAAGGGCACTAAGTACGTATAAATATCTTTCAGTAAAGATTTAATTCAAAGGTTTTTTTTTCTTTTTAGAGCTATAATTTATTTTCTGTGAATAAGTACAAAATCTAAAACCACCACCAGTTGCCAAAATGTTGATAATCTCCCCGCAAGAGATGCATTAGAGAAGAACCGCTGTGCCGTGTTTCATCTGAAAATGAGGGGACTAGGTTTTAAAACTGTTTACTTTGGAGGTTATATAGCACTTAATCCTGATACCTTTAAAAATGCGTACTTCTAGCTACTTAAGAAAACAATCGGCAACAAGCACATACACCACATTTAGGAGCATGGACCTTGGAATGGAGCTGCTAAGGCCAGCTTTGTGAGCATTCTGATTTTGGCTTTCTTGAACCACTTTCTGTATAAGAAAGACTGTGGTTTGGGTTGCTTAGATATAAAAATGACATCGTGATCATGATTTCTAACAGAGTCGTTATCTTGAAAAAGCGCATGCTGAGCCATGGCAAAGATTGGGCAGATCACCAGTCTAGCCCCGAGTCCCACGTTCTGCAAACTGGCCCGTCTTGGTGTGCTGGGGAAGCCCCCACAGGCATCTCTCTCTCTCTCTCTCTGTCCTCCCCCACCCCGCCCTGTGTCCCTCCCTCGGCCTCTCCACGCCCTCATTGTGCCACAGCATCCCCTGGCCTCACCCAGACCTACTGAACCAGAATCTGCATTGGACTGAGGGCACCAGGGGATTCCTACAGTACCACTTAAGAAATGCTGGTCTATCTGGCACTGGGCTCCTCACCCAGAGCCAGGGATGGCTTACCCAATAAGCAAGTTAAGCACGTGCTTAGGGCATCAACAAAGCAGGGGCACCAGTTTTTCTAAGCAAAGACCCATAAAAGCCAAGCAGACAGGACATAAGGAAAAGTGAGTGCTGCAGTGGAAGAGAACTAACAGGGCACTAAATGAGACTGATACATTTTCTTTGTTGTAGAATATGTGGAATACTCTTTTTGTAGAAAACATGCTACATAGTAAAAATCTTAGAACCCTGCAGCTGCTAAAAATTTTATAATCCAGTTCATCTCATTCCACAAAAATGGCATATGCCACTTTTGCAATCTATCGATAATATTATAGTCAGATTTAAAAAGAAGTTACACCATGGGTAGGTAAGATACACACACACACATATATATATACATGTATATATATAACTCACAAATCCCATTGGAATGTGTGTGCAGAGGAGGGGGTACCACAGATTATCAATGTTCATGGCCCTGCCCAGAGGTGTCAGGACCACCTGCGGGGCCACCTCCTGTCCCTGTCCCCTCACTCTGGTCCACATCAGAATGTCTAGGTCGAAGATGGTTCCTCCAGGGGATTCTATATACCTCTGCCCCGCTCCTAAATTGCTTTTTAGGAAGGAGGAACATAAGTCTGGACCTGAACAAAAAGGTCTGATGCTTACAATGGGTCAGAGCGTGCTTCCAGACCTCAGCCCTGATGATTTCTAGGGTACCTTTCATGCCATGCATCTACAGGTCTGCAGAAAAAAAAAAAAAAGGAAGCAGCATACAACAGACAAAAGGTGGAAACAGCCTAAATGTCCATCGACAGGTAAGTGAACAAACAAAATGTGGTTCACAACGCAATAGACTATTTACTACTCAGCCATAAAGAGAAACGAAGTTTTGATACGTGCCATTACATGGATGAATCCTGAAGATGACATGCTGACTGCAATAAGCCAGACACAAAAAAGGACAAATACTGTATGGTCCCACTTACATGAATTATCTCAAATAGGCAAATACATAGAGACGAAAGTTTATTAGCGGTTATAAGGTCAGCAGTTCATACCCACCAGCCGCTCCTCGGGAGAAAGGTGTGGCGGTCTGCTCTTATAAAGATTTACAGCCTTGGAAACCCCATGGGGCAGTTCTGCTCTGCCTGTAGGGTCGCTAAGAGTCGGAACTGACTTGATGGCAATGGGTTTGGGTTTTTTTGGTTTCTCAGGGGCTAGGGGATGGGGAAATGGGGAACTACTGCTTAAGGAGTACTGAGTTTCTGTTTGGGGGTGATGAAAATTTTTGCAAATAGACAGTAGCAATGATTGCACAACATTAAGAACGTAATTAATGCCACTGAATTATACCTTTAAAAATGGTTAAAATGGCAAGTTTTCTTTTTTTTTTTTCTTTTGGTTATATACATTTTACCACAATTTTAAAAAAGGGGAAGCAGCCAGCGGGTCCACATTAACACTGGGCAGACTGCCCTCCTCACTGTTCACTGGAGGAAAAGAATCTCCAGTGAAACAAACCCAAATGTTCAACCAGTCCCCCTTCTCCATGAAAGGCTTTCCGAGTCCTTGTCACAATTCTGATTACATTTTGATTCCTGTGTCCCCAGGAAGACAGGAACCATGTCTGCTTTGTCTGTCTCTGCAGACCAGCACCGGCCTATGCCTGGCATATAGTGAGAACCTAATAAATACTTGCTGAATGGAACTACTTTTGGAAAATCTAGGTGCCTGGTCATTTTATCCACTTTCCATCATTTACTTGTAGCAATCACTCTGTGGCACACTACATTTTCCAAGATGGCTGCTGCAACCTCTCCCATTCCTCATGCTCTTCAAGAATGTGACCCAGCCACCAGCAGGAGAAATCTAGTCCTACCTACCACTGCCTTTGATTTGTGATCACTTCAACCAACAGAGTATACAGGGAAGTGATGCAGTGTGACTTCTGAGGCCGCTCACTGAGGCCTATGTTTGCAGCTTCCAACTAACTCACTTGCTGATGCACCTGCACTTGAGGCCCTGAGCTGCCACGTAAGAAAGTCAACTAACCCGAGACAGCCATGCCGGGAGGAAGTCAAGCTGCACAAAGGGGTTTCAGGCAGGCACTCCACGGGCCTTGTGGGTGACAGAGCCTCCAGATGATTTCAAGTCACCCCCAGCCCTCAAATCTTTCCAGGCAAGACCCCAAACACTGTGGAGCTGAGACAAGCCATCCCACCTGCTCTCTCCAAATTCTTGACCCACAAAACTGGGAGCAGAATAGCCTGGCTGTTTGAAGGTGCTAAGTTTTGGAGTCATTTATCAGGTAGCGATAGTAACTAGAACACAACACACTCATGAGGTGACTGTTGCTGTTCTCAATTTATGAAGGCTCAGAGATATCAGATAACTTGTCCCAGGGCAGGGAGCTGACAGCCCAGTCGCCAGCCAGTCTGGATTCAAAGCCTGTCTTCTTACCCCTGTTTCTACTCATGTTTTTTCAGTCTACGAAGATTTTCTGAGACATAAGTCTCAGCCAAGATAAAAACTTGAAGATACCAAAGTGAGAGCATGAATCCAGGCAGTGTGCTCAAACATGAAACCAGACCAAATCAGGCCCTACTCACCCTTATAAATTCTTAGCTGGCCTTTTCTCTGACAGAATGACTCTTTCATCTAGGAAGTATTTATTGAGAGTCTGGAAGGACAGGGTCACTATGCTGGACAATAGGACTATGAGTCAGGGACTCTTCAAAGGAGAGAAGTCAGGAAAGGATACAAAGATGAGGGAAGGTATTTGTTTCTCTAAAATTGGCTAAAAAGAGGAGCAACGGGGATAAATGTACAACTGCAATATACAGATGTGAAGATGAAGGGAGTTGACACCTTCTAAATAGGAATCAAGGTCATTTGCTGGTGACAGCCAGGTTTGAGAAGAAAATCTGAGGCGCTTGAGGAGAAAAAGTTTGGAGTAAGTTCAGTGCAAAATGCAGTATGGAACTTTTCTTATTTTTTTTTTTCTGTGTGTGTATATATTAAATTTACGGAAGAAAAAAAGGAAGGGTGGGTGAGAGGTAAATAGAAGTACCGATGGGTGGCTGTGAGGACCAGCAGAGTGGTCAGCAGCCCAGGGCCCCATTTCCACCACCCCTCCAGAGCCTACCACAGGGCCAAAGACAAGCACTGCATGGCGGTCTAGGGCTGTGCCCGGGTAGGAGAGGCAGGATTCAGAGCTGAGCTCAATGGCCTGTAATAACTGATGGAGGGGAAGTGGGGAAGCCCAGTGCCAAGACAGCAAGACACATGCTGGGATGGGGTTGGTCAGGAACTGGGGGAAGACTGTGGCAGGTAAAAAGGTTATGATGACCAACCAACTGAACAGAAATGGAGATAGAGAGAAAGCCCACTCTGTGAAGACTGTGCAGGTGCTCTGAGGAGCCTGACAAAATGGCAGACAGAACAGAGCCCTAAAGGGAAGGAAGAGATAATATAGTGGCCAAGGATGAACGGGGGTCTCCTCCTTCCTTCCCCTCTCTCAATGTCTCTCATCTATATAATATTCCTTTCTACAGTTCTGTTCTCAAGAGACCCTCCATAACATTGTCCCCATGGAAGGGGCAACTACCTGTCCATACAAGTCTCCTGGCATTAGCAGCAGTCAGAGGATCTCGAGGTTAACCCTCTCTTGGAAATGATACCTAAAACTAGCACTACATGAAACAATGAGCTGTATTTATGAGTCCACAAGGGGGGTGTATCTCAATGTATTTTAACATCCACTTGGGATCAACCATGTAATAGGTCATGAATAAATATTTGTAGTATAGATGAATGCTGCCTTGGAAAGATATCAGACCTTTGGGGAAAGTTCTCATTCTTGATCCTAGAACTCAAAGGCTACCACAAACCTAACCCAGGTTTGACCTTGACAACTTCACTTGTATTTACACCCAGCCTCCAGCCACAATTCCAGTCAGACAGTCACAGTCCCTATCATCCTACACACTCTTCCCTTGAGGGTGCCAAGGATGTTCCCATCCCTAAAATTTAGCTCCTTATTCCTTGTGTCACAAAATGTCCTTCATCTTCGTGGTGTGAGGTCAACTTCAAACCCCCCTCAGGCCACCCATCATTCCATTCTCAGACTTACTAACGATAACTACTACTGCTACCTGTTGCCGTAGAGTCAACTCTGACTGACAGCAACCCCACAGGACACAGCAGAGCTGCCCCACAGGGTTTCCAAGGAGCAGCTGGTAGATACAAACTGCTGACCTTTTGGTTACCAGCCATAGCTGTTAACCACTGTACCACCAGGGCTCCAACTATAGCATGGACTGACTAAATCATTTCTACCTACAGATACTGCCTTGTAACATCTTTTGAATTACTGTCTTAAAAAACAGGGGTCAGTAAACTTTTTCTTAAAAGGCCAGATAGTGAGTATTTTAGGCTTTTGTGAACCATATGGTTTCTCAAAAGCACTCAAATCTACAGTTAGAGAGCAGCCATAGACAATACATAAACAAACGAGTATAGCCATGTTCCAACAAAACTTTATATAAATAAGCAGTAGGCCGGATTTGGTCCACAGGTCATGGTTTGCCAACCCCGATCTTAGACCTGTTATTTTAACTTCTATTATCTCTTAAATTGTATACCTTACCACCCTAAACCAGATTTAAGTTCCTTAAAAGAAGGAACCACCAGGTATTATATATTTTCATTTACTCTTAGCCCCTACCTGGCATAGTGCTGTGCATAGAAAGAATATATGTACATACATGCATTTGAGTATATACTGTATTACACTTGATCTCCTTTTCTGTATTATAAGTGGACACATTGGCAGTACGAACATTCATTTCTAACAACTAGTACTAATTTAATTGAACTGTGTGCCACAGAGTATTTTAAGAAAACTTTCCAGGTCTGCTCTTTTGCCAGATTTTTTTTTTCCTTCTAATCACTTCTACAGATGCCCTAATGCATTCATTCCACCAGCTGCTTAGCAGACTAACATTCCACATGCTACTTAACATTAGAAGCAGCACGGGCTTTCCGCGGATAGAGGCGCCTGCTTCAGCATTCAGCATTTCCTCCATTGCATCATGGCGGGAGACAGCAAGATTTGCACAGGTAAAAGGGAAGCTTTCAGCAAAAAAGGAGAGGAAATCTATCACCACTGTTCCCCCGAGAAGCAGACATGAAACAATTACCTGTAACAAAATAAAATTAAGTTCAGAGTGGGTTAGTGACAGTTCCTGTCATACACTTCTAGCGCTCTTCTAAATCAATAACTGCAATAGAGAGGAAAGTAGATACATTCAGAATTTCAAAAATGTAATAAACTACACCCTCCCCCCAAAATACAAAAGCCTGCTTTTGAGTATGTTGAAGTAGATCACAAATAAGGAGCTAAAAAGTAACTACATTGTTCTTTCAGAATGAAAAGATAAATGGGCCCCAGAAAGCCCAAGACTTTACTTCTTGTTAATGACCTTGAATGCGCCCAAGCCCCTACACCTCCTTTTAGCCCCAAAAATGAACACAAGAGCAGCTCAGTGCAGGCAGCACGGGTCCCTGTCATCCAAGTCACCCCCACAGGGCTTAAAGACTTAAATAGCTGGGAAGGCTTGTTACTAAAAAGAGCACTCTCAACCAAGCGTCCCCTCCAGGAAGCACTGCTGTTCCCTCTTAAGTTGATTAGTTGGTAGTTGCTCCCAAGTCTCTAAATAAGATGCCGGTGTTGGTACATCTTGGTTTTATTGTTTTTTTTTTTTTTTTCCAGTTTCAGGCATCACTGATCACTTTCTTTGTGTGGAAGATGCGATCTGTGCTCTCCTCCATCATCCCCTTCCATTCTCGAACACCTCCCTCCCACTATATGGTTGTATCATAATTTCGGCTGAATCGGTGTCCAATGTTTCCATCATCAAGACTACACAAACGTTAATAAAAGCCAGGCCACATGGTACATTAAGATTGTTTCTTTTCCATAACAACTTTTTGTTTTCCCTGGAGCTAGTAAGAATCTTGTTTTTTCCTTTACTTAGTAAAAAGTTCATTAAAAAAAACTGATCCAACTCCAGACTCTTCCTCCCCCATCTAAATCTCCTCTGGAAAGGTCCAGAGGCATCAGATGATCTATTAATTTTATCCTCCCGCAAAACCTTCTTCTGCTCCGTGGTGAGGCAGTGGTAGTTGGGGCAGCGGTAGTTCAACGGTAGAATTCTCGCCTTCCAGGCAGGAGACCTGGGTTCGAATGCCAGCCAGTGCACCTCATGCGCAGCCACCACCCACCTGTCCGTGGAGGCTTTCGTCTAGCTATGATGCCGAACAGGTTTCCGGAAGCTTCCAGACTAAGACAGACTAGGAAGATGGCCCTGGTGATTTACTTTAAAAAAACAAGCCAATGAAAATCCTATGGATCACAACGGTCTGATCCACAACCAATCATAGGGATGGAGCGGAACCGGGCAGCATTTTGTTCGGCTGTGCATGGGGTCACCATAAGTCGGAGGGCAACTTGGTAGCAGCTAACAACAACAATCAAGTGGCAAGGCGGGTTCTGGCCTTGATGGCAAGCTCAAAGACTGCATTATCCGGAAGCCTGGGAGGGCGGGCAGTGGAGGTTTGAGGGCAGAGGAGAAATACAACAATAAATGAGGGTTCTCTGAAGAAACCTGTGGTAGCAAGGGATGCAGAAGGTTGGCTCAAGGGCAAAGGCTGCAGGTGGCAGGGAAACCAGTTAGACGGCGGGTGCAGTAAACTAAGGAGGGGGATGAGAACCTGAGCTGAGGTGGGGGAATGGAGCCAAGGTCCTGAGATCACAACAAAAACTGTCTGCATAAACCGAATTCTAGGAAATATGAATGCAACCATCATCACTAAAAACTTCCCTATGTAAAGATGAAATGCCAGCCTCCACAGAATCAAATACCAAACTTTCCTAAATTCTACCTTTGCAACTATGATAAATTTATTTTTAAGAAAGGGGGGGTGGTTTCTAAATATCTGGAACACCCACTGCCCACTGCCATCGAGTCTATTCCGACTCACAGTAACCCTATAAGACAGAGTAGAACTGCCTCATGGAGTTTCCAAGGAGCGCCTAGTGGATTCAAACTGCCAACCTTTTGGTTAGCAGCCATAGCTCTTCACCACCACACCGCCAGGTTTCCTTCTGAAACAAAGGCCAGTAAAATAAATCAGAAAATCATTTAGTCCAGATCTTGTTTCAGAAAAAAAAAAAACTCAAGTATGTAGCCTTCACGGCACAGCTGATCTCACTTGAGATCAGACGTTCTTACCGACTTTTTTTTTATCACATTCCATTGCATTTCACACAGGTTTGTGGCAGTGTCCAAGAACTCATGCAGCAAAGCAAAACTGTATGAATAATAAGGATCGGAGATAAAAAAAAAAAAAAAAAAAAGAGGGTCGAGAGCTAGGAAGACTTAGGACAGGATCGGAGATAAAAAAAAAACAGAGGGTCGAGAGCTAGGAAGACTTAGGACATCAGTACCTACGGGATATAGCCACCATACAGATGCCTACCAGTTGGTCAAGTATATTTGGCTTTGAGTTTCCTGACAGCCAAAACAAAAAGGGAAACATGAGCAATTACATGGTTTACATTGTCCACCTGGAAGTGAAGGAAAAGCCCATCATCAAGAAAAACTGGCAGGAAGAACTTTGTATGGGGGGCCACATGTAGCGCAATGCTTTTCAAGATAAGGGTAACCCAGAAATCTATTTGGCAGGGCACAAGCATTTTTTTTTTTGAACTTTTTCATAATGGAAGAGAATTAAATTGAAAATTTCAGAGTTCATTTTATGTGGTAGAGATAAATATTTTCTGTGTGTTTCTGTGCTTTCTATTTCAGTCCTAAGGATAGGTGTGTGCAGCAGGTTGCAATGTAAAATATATCTCTCACTGGGAGGTACAAGCACAAAAATTTGAAAAACACTGATGGAGGAGATGCTAAATGAACTTAGTTTTCACCCCAGCCCTGTGACCCCTCTCCCTTCTGCTTGGCTCTCGGTGGCACTGCGCACAGGTGGTCCTGAGCCATCCTCCCTGCTGCTTCTTCCCCGGGACCTTTGACTGTCCCCTGGTCTTGCTTTGCACCTTCTTGAACCTTTTCCCAGGGGCAGCACCATTGGGCAAGTATGAAAGGTTGGGCTCCCTCTTCCCTCCAGCCCCCTCAACCTTCTGAATCCACCTGCCATTTCCCTGCCCCGCACCCCACCTCAATCTCCCTCTCTTCTGGCGAAGAGAAAAACAGAATAGTACCTTTTCCTGCTTACTTCATACTGTATCTTCCCTAATTATTCCACGTTCCTTTTTAAAATCTGAAGCAAACACACACGAGTAAGAACCTAACTTCTTCCTAGTCTGTTTTAGTCTGGAAGCTCCACTGAAACCTGTCCACCATGGGCCACCCTGCTGGTATTTGAAACACCAGTGGCATACTGTCATGGATTGAATTGTGTCCCCAAAAAATATCTGTCAACTTGGCTAGGCCATGATTCCCAGTACTATGTGACTATCCAACATTTTGTCATATGACGTGATTTTCCTAAGTGTTGTAAATCCTACCTCTATGATATTAATGAAGTGAGATTAGCAGCAGTTATGTTAATGAGGCAGGACTCAATCTACAAGATTAGATTGTGTCTTTAGCCAATCTCTTTTGAGATATATAAGAGAGAAGGGAGCAGAGAGACAGGAGGACCTCATACCAAGAAAGCAGCGCAGGGAGCAGAGCACATCCTTTGGACCTGAGGTTCCTGCTCCGAGATGATCCCAGACCAAGGGAAGACTGATGACAAGGACCTTCCTCCAGAGCTGACAGAGAGAGAAAGCCTTCCCCTGGAGCTCACACCCTAAATTTGGGCTTTTAGCGTCCTAGACTGTGAGAGGATAAATATCTCTTTGTTAAAGCCATCCACTTGTGGTATTTCTGTTACAGCAGCACTAGATGACTAAGGCACATAGCTTCCAGCATCACAGCAACACATAAGCCACCACAGTACGACAAATTGACAGACAAGTGGTAGAATAATTCGAAACATATATATTTACTAGAAATGATACATCATCTAATCAGCTTCATACAAAATCCTTCCAGAAAAAAGCTTAAATGGGCCGTAAAAAAAAAAAAAATCAGTCACAGGAAAGTGGCTGCTCATCGAACTCTTTTGGAGAAGGAACAAATGAAAAGCAAGCCTCGGAGAAAGGCTAACCAACTGTGGTCCCTCCACATTCCTCAGCGATACAAAGGAGTGACCTACCGATACAGATACACACAACAACATGGACGAGTCTCAACAACAGCCCTCTTTCACGCGACATATTTATACAAAAGTATGTGTATGTGAAATTCCACAACAGGAAAAGCTAATCCATGGTGAAAAATATCAGAGCAGTAGTTGCTGGCAGGGAGGTAAGGGTGAGGATGGACAGGGAAGAGCACAACGGAACTTTCTGCGGTGATGGTAATATGCTCTATCTTGGTAGGGGTTTGGGTTACACAAGTGTATGCATTTGCCCAATGATGCCTGTAAGGCTCATGAATGTCACTGTACATAAATTTTACCTCAGAAAAGAACTATAAGCAACTATTTGACTTTAATGAGTTGTATGCTAGAGCGTTTACAAGTGACGTGTACAAATATCTGCAACTTAATTTGAAATCCATCAAAAAATAAGACAAATTAATTGACGGATGGATAGAGGGATGGATAAATGGATAGATACATGGTAAAGCATGCATTAGTTTCCTATTGGCATTGAGATAAATTACCACAAACTTAGTGGCTTAAAACAATGGAAACGTATTATCTGGTGGTCAGAAGTCCGAAATTGCTTTCACAGAGCTAAAATCAAAGTGTCAATATGGTTGAGTTCTTTCAGGGGGCTTCAGGGGAGAATCCGTTTCCTTGTCTTTTCCAGCTTCTAGAGGCTGCCCGCATTCCTTGGCTTGTGGCTCCTTCCTCCATTTCCAAATCCAGCAGCACAGCATCTTAAAATCAATCTCTTCTCTCTCTCTCCTCTGCTTTCATCATCACACCTCCTTCTCTGACTCTGTACGGTATGATTTCACTTGCATGAAATTCAAAAACAGGCAAAGCTAACCAATGGTTTTAGAAGTCAGAATTGTCGGGGGGAGGCTTTGGGGGTGCTGGTAAGGGTCCATTTCTTGACCAGAGTGGCAGTTATATGAGTGCATTCCTTTCAGTATAATATGAATTGACAGCTATGGTTTTTGCATATTTCTGTATATATGCTGTAGCTGTTATATGACATCGGGTCAATTGCAACTCATAGAAACTCCAACCAAAATGTTAAAAAAAAACCTAACACGTAGGCCTCAGTTTCCATACTGCAGAAAGCTACTTCCTAGATGCAGTGCAGAAGACTCGCTGCTCCGTCACAGTCACAACCCACGCAAAATAAGACTGCCTGCCCTCTGCAAGCCCCTCTATCCCCAGAGCATGGAGTTTTCGTTTTTCCAGAAGTAGTGATGGCAGATTTGCACTAAGTCACTCAAGCCCCCACTGTACTCAAGAGCACAGCAGTTGTCAGGGTGGGATAAAATCTGTGCCCCTGGAACCAGCTCCCTAGTAGGAACCTCATGTCACTATTAGCTGCCATGCTCTTGCCAATGGAGCTAGATTGTCCAGTGATGGTAATAATTCAAAATCCTCATTTTTCAAAGGGCAAAATGAACCCATGTAATTCTTTAAATTCCTTATTATTTTAATTTCTACTTCAGGTCAAAACTGAGATATCACGGTTACATTTGATTTTCTGTAATTTAAGATACTTAAAAATGTAGGCAGTGTAGTATACAGGTGTGTATTAGTTAGCTTTCATCCTTACCCTAAAGGTGGTCGGTTAACATCTGAAGTACCCAAAGCAGAAAAAAACACAGCACATACAGTGGGGTCAGCCTTTGAAAGACTTTAATCAGAGTTCCACCCTTTAATTAACTTCCATCTGCACCAGCCTTAATTAGTATGATTAAAATCAGCGATGGCTCCCCACACTACGGATCAGATGAAAACATCCTGCTGGTATCACAACCCTTGCAAGAACCACCTAGAAGAATCTGGCAAGACCAGCAGTCTACCCTGTTCAGAGAGGTGGTCCAGGCCTCTATCAGGACCTATGGTCAAACACTAAAGGAGGGACTTGTTCCCTTCCTGAGGGTTACTGAATCCTGCAACTGGAGTACCATTATATGTGCCCTGAGTGATTCTTTGGTGCATGGGGGTTGGCCACAGAGTATAGGCTCTGCCGAGCTTAAGGAACAGCTTGTAGCAGTAACGAGCTGCACCTGGGACACCAAGTGTCTACACTGAACTCCTCAGGCTTTTACTGGCTGGAGTACACTGAATTCCAAAAGATGATCAAACACACTTATTTACCCCAGAGTCTTCAAATGGACTCAACAGTGGAATTAATCACAAAGTGCACAAACAAAAAATCCACACTTTTATCTTCTGTGGGGCCAGATGTAACCAACCTCATCTTCTATTTTCTTTCTCCCAAGGGGGAAACTTGTCTGTCATTTCCTGTACTTATCCCCTGCTTCCTCATTCCTCTCTTGCCAGTCAGCCCAGCTGTTACTACCCAGCCTGCCTCACTGTGCCCTTCAATGCCATCCCCAGGCCCCACTAGCCCTGGGAGGGAAGCCCCTAAGTAAGAGTTCCAGCTGGGATCATCAAAACTCCAGGGTGGTCTAACAGTGAAACAAGGTATCTGACAAACTTCAAGGCCCACTATTCTTAGATAAACTTCCTTCTCAACTTCCTCGAACTCTGCAAAGATGGAAGCTGTCTTCCACACAGACTACTGCCAAAATAACCGCTTTTTTGGCCCTACCCATGGAGATCTAGAAAAACAAAAATCAGTTGCTGTTGAGTCAATAGCAACTCATAGCAACCTGATATGTATCAGAGTAGAACTGTGCTCCATTGGGTTTTCAATGGAAGTACATCATCGGGCCTTTCTTCCAAGGTGGCTCTAGGTGGACTCAAACCTCCAACCTTTCAGTTAGCAGCCAAGCACATTTACCGTTTGTACCATCCAAGGAGTCCCTAGAAAAACAAAGTCCCTATTAACCTAATACCTGGTGTGGTAGGCAAAATAATGACCCCCACCCACAAAGATGTCCATGTCCTAATCCCCAGAGCCTGTGAATATGCTACTTTACACGGCAAAGAGGAATGCAGGTTGCAGATGGAATTAAGGTTGCTAATCAGCTGACTTTAAGAAAGGGAGATTATCCAGGATTATCTGGGTGGGTCTCATGTAATGAAGGATCCTTAAATGTATAGGAGTCTCCTGTCTGGAGGGGGGATAAGAGGATAGAGAGAGTTGGAAGCTGGCAAAATTGTCATGAAAGGAGAGACTGGAAGGGCTGACTCATTAGGGGGAGAGCAAGTGGGAGTACGGAGTAAGGTGTATATAAACTTATATGTGACAGTCTGACTTGATTTGTAAACGTTCACTTGAAGCTCAATAAAAGTTAATAAAAAATTTAAAAAATGTATAGGAGGATTTACGGGGAATTCTGGAAAGATGGTGGCATAAACAAACCATGGTTCTGACCCTCCACCACAAATACAACAAGGAAACATTATTCAGCTTTGAGGGACTCTGAATCAGGGAGCAGAGGAAAGGAGCAGGGAACTGCAGACAGGCAAGAATCAGCGAGTCGCATACAGCAGGAAAATCGCTTCTCCCACCACACCTGCCCCTTCCCCAGCTACGCGGGCCATTGGCTACTGTGAACTGGGGTAGTGGCCCCAGAAAAAGAACCTGCTTCCCTAACCACCACAGACCCTGCCTGTACAAAGAGACAAGACCCCAAGTTTCTGCCCTAAAATCAGGACGGCAGGCCTTCCCAGGGGGCCATTTGGAGTGTGCCAGCACCTCCCCTACCCAGATACTGTTGGTTGCAAGCCTACTCTGAATTGCTACAGAAGGCCCATGCAGTGGAGTCTGCTCTCATAGTCAACACTCTACCTGTTTCCCTGCATACCCTATAGCTCAGGCCTCTGAAACAAACAGGAAAGACTTCCCACGGAGTCAGTTCTGGTGGTCTGCTCCCCCTTTCAGTCAGTGCTGAGGACTGCTAATTGAGGCTGCTGTGTGGTAAGAACCAGGCATCTTTAGTGGAGGCTATACCCACAGCCAACCAACTCCAGGGTGGGCTCTGGTAACAAGGCAGACCTCCCCAGGGGTCCATTTGCAATGTGCCAGCACCTTCCCCACCCAGACACCATGGGTTGCAAGCCTAGTGTGAACTGCTACAGAAAGCCTGTGCAGTGGAGACTGCGCCCACAGTCAAAACTCTACCTATCTCCCTGTGCACACCATAGCTCAGATCTCTGAAACCAACAGGACAGACCTCCTGGGAAGTCAGTTCAGGTCTGTCTGCTCCCCGTTTCAGTCGGGGCTGAGGACTGCTGACTGAGGCTAAGAAGCAGGCATCTTTAGCGGAGGCTACACCCACAGCCAACATACTACAAGGAGGGCTCTGACAGCAACAAAGCAGACCCCCCGGAGGTCTGTCTGGAGCGTGACAGCCCCTCCCCCACCCAGACACTGTCCCCTGCAAGCCTGGTGTGAATTGCTACAGAAGCGCCCTGCAGAAGAGTCTGTTGCCATAGTGAGCATTCTACCTGCCTCTCTGTGCACCCCATAGCTCAGGCCTCTGAAACCAACAGGACAAACCTCCATGAGGGTCAATTAGGGTTAGTCTGCCCCCACTTTTGGTTGGCACTGAGGACTGCTGATTGAGGCTGTTGTCTGTTAAGAAGCAGGAGTCTTGAGTGGACGCTCCACTCACAGCCAACAATCTACCGGGAGCCTCTGAGAGCAAGAAGGCAGACCTCAATGGGGATCTGACCAGGGCATGACACCCTTACCCCACCTGCGAATTGTTGGTTGCCAGGCTGCTGCAAACTGCTATAGAAGGCCCCCACAGTGGAGTCTGCTCCCCTAGCACAGGTGTAACAAGGTGCAGGGGTTGGAGAGGAGCATTTGCTCCTGTGCACAAGTCCAAGAGGACACCAGATGAGGTCGGCCAGCAAATCACCACCCCCCCCCCAACTGTGGATGAGGCCAGTGTGGAGGAAGCGAAGACCACAAACTTAGAAATTGTCCCTGGGTGCTAGTTACCCTCGCTATGTCTCTGTCCCGTAGTCAGCACTCTACTTGCTTCCCTGTGCACCCTATAGCTCAGGCCCCTGAAACCAACAGGACAGGCCTCCCTGAGAATCCATTTGGGTTCGTCTGCCCCCCTTCCAGTCAGTGCTGAGAACTACTGACTGAGGCTGCTGTGTGCTAGGAAGCAGACATCTTGAGTAGATGCTACACCCACAGCCAACATACTACGAGGTGGGCTGACAGTAATCAGGCAGACCTCCCTAGGGGTCCATTCAGAGTAGGACTACCCATTCCCCTAACTGGCAACTGTTTGCTGCTGGACTGATATGAACTCCTACAGAAGATTCCCCACAGTGGAGTCAGGAGGTGGGTCACCTAAGTGAAGACTGCTTCCCCACCCACCACAGGGCCACTGGAGCTCTGAAACCAATAAGACAGATCTCTCAAAGGTCCTTCTGGGGAGTGCTAGCCCCTCCTCCTGAAACAGAAGAAAGTGCCTATGCTTTGCCTTAATGCGAGCTCAGACATAAGCAGTCCCCACAGAGCAGGGAAGGAAACCTTGGGCAAAACTGGAGCGCAACACCGAATCCTGAAGTGGGGGTCCCTGGGTTTGGATTTTCCAACTAAAAACGTGATTGCAGATACAGAGAAGGGAAGGGAGTGATAATCAGAAAGAGAAGACTGTGCCCCCTGGTGGACAGATTGATTATACATGATATCTCGCCTGAGTTGTGGTGCCTGCTGGTGGACAGACCGACCTCAGTGTATTCTCTGGTGTGTTTGGGAGAGATTGAAAGTTGAAAAATGAGATCTGGAACTTTTGAATGCCAATTAAACCAGGGAGGGAGAAGGAGCTATCACAGAGAGGGAGAGGAAACAGTAAGTAAAGACCAAAGGCTCTGCCCACCTAGGAGTCTCTTGTAGAAAGTAGTGTGGGCAAAACCAAGAAATACTGGGTAAAACTGCGAGTTAACACCCTTGAAAATTCCAATATCCAAAAAAAAAAAAAATCACAAGACACACAAAGAACAGAGAAACAATGGTCCATTCAAATGAACACGACAAAGGGAGCGAAAGCACATCTAGGGATCATCAAATAATGAAAAAAAAAAGGAAGAATGTAATACAAAAACATTAAACATAGTTTAAAAACTAAGGGAAAACAGACAAAGAGCTAAAAGAAATAAGGAAAACAATGCAAGAACACAGTGAGGATCTTAAAAAAGAGATATTGCAACTGAAAGGGAAAATAACTGAAATGAGAAACACAATAGAAGGGCTTACCAACAGATTTAACAGGACTGAAAAAAAAATCAGCAAATTAGAGGATAAGATAGTTAAAACTACAGACACTAAGACCAACATGAACAGAGGCTCAAGAAGACTAAACACAGTTTAATGGAATTATGGGACAACAAGAGGAGACCTAATATACACATCATGGGAATTCCAGAAGGAGAGAAAGGGAAAGAAAGAATATTTGAAGAAATGAGAGAAAATTTCCCCAATATAACAAAGGACATGAATCTACAAATCCAAGAATCTCAAGAACCCAAGAGATCTACGCCAAGACATATTATAGTTAAAATTAAAGATAAAGAGAGAATCTTGAAAGCAGCGAGAGAGATACAGTCACATGCAAAGGATCCCCAATAAGATTAAATGCCAATTTTTCCTCAGAAACACTGGAGGTCAAAAGGCAATGGAATGATATATTTAAAGTGCTGAAAGAAAAAAAAAATGTTAACCAAGAATACTATAACCACCGAAACTATCCTTCAACAATGAGTGTGAAATTAAAACATTCCCAGACAAACAGATGCTGACAGAGTTCATATACATCACACCAGCCTGTCATGGATTGAACTGTGTCCCCAAAAAATATATGTCAACTTGGTTAGGCCATGATTCCCAGTGTTGTCTGGTTGTCCTCCATTTTGTGACTGTAGTTTTTCTATGTAATTTTCTCACAGTCTAGTAGGCTAGAAGTCCAAATTCAGGGCGTCACCCCCAGGGGAAGGCTTTGTCTCTCTGGAGGAAGGTCCTTGTCATCAATCTTCCCCTGGACTAGGAGCTTCTCCACGCAGGAACCCCAGGTCCAAATGACATGCTCGGCTCTCAGTGCTGCTTTCCTGGTGGTATGAGGTCCCCCACTCTCTGCTTGCTTCCCTTTCCTTTTATCGCTTTTAAGATAAAAGGTGGTGCAGGCCACACCCCAGGGAAACTCCATTTACATAGGATCAGGGATGTGACCTGAGCAAGGGTGTTACATCCCACCCTAATCCTCTTTAACATAATCTAATCTTGCCTCATTAACCACAGGCAGAGATTAGGATTTACAATGCATAGGAAGATTTTATCAATAACAAAATGAAGGACAACCACTCAATACTGGGAAACATGGCCTAACCAAGTTGACACATATTTGTGGGGGACACAATTCAATCCATGATACATGGTAATCACTAAGAGACTATATTAAAAACATATACAATACTGGCCTAACTGAGACTGGAGAACCTCGAGAGTATGGTCCCCAGACACCTGTCAGCTCAGTAATGAAGTCACTCCTGAGGGTCACTCTTCAGCTAAAGATTAAAAATAGACAGGCCCATAAAACAAGACGAAAGGGGCACACCACCCCAGAAGCAAGGATGAGAAGGCAGGCGGGGACAGGAAAGCTGGTATTAGGGAACCCACGGTCGAGAAGGGAGAGTGTTGACATGTTGTGGGATTGTTAACCAATATCATAAAACAGTATGTGTACTGTTTAATGAGAAGCTAGTTTGTTTGGTAAACCTTTATCTAAAAAGTACAAAAAAAAAGATGAAAAAGAAAACATGATCCAACTATATGCTGTTTACAAGAGACGCACCTTAAACCCAAGGACAGAAACAGGTTGAAAGTGAAAAGGATGGAAAAAAATATTCCATGCAAATAACAACCAAACGAGAACTGGGGTGGCAATCTTAATATCAGACAAAGTAGACTTTAATAAAAAATCTGTCAGAAGAGATAAAGATGGACATCATATAGTGATAAAAGGGTCAGTTAATCAAGAGGATTTAATAATCATAAATATATATGCACCCAACATCAGGGCACGTAAATATATAAAGCAAATACTGATAGAACTGAACAGAGAAATAGATAGTACTACAATAATAGTTGGAGACTTCAATACACCACTTTCAATATTGGACAGAACATCTAGAAAGAAGACCAACAAGGAAACCAAGGACCTGAATGACACTATAAACCAACTAGACTTAACAGATATATACAGAACACTCCACCCCAAAACTGCACCATATACATTCTATTCCACTGCACATGGATCATTCTCTAGAATAGACCACAATTTAGGTCACAAAGCAAGTCCTGATAAATTAAAAAAGACTGAAATCATACAGAATACTTTCTCTGACCACAACGGAAAAAGCCTGAAAATACACAAACATATAGAAATGAAACAACACACTATTAAACTACCAATGGGTCAAGGAAGAAGTCAACAGAGAAATCACGAATTTCTTAGAATCAAATGAAAATGAAAGTACAAATTCCAAAACTTGTGGGATGCAGCGAAGGTAGTACTCAGAGAGAAACTTATAGCAATAAATGCCTACATAAAAAAAGAAGAATGATCTCAAATTAATAGTCTAACTCCACAACTCCAGGAACTAGAAAGAGAAGAGCAAACTAAGCCTACACCTAGCAGAAGAAAGGAAATAACAAAGATCAGAGCAGAAATAAATAAAATTGAAAACAGAAAAACAATAGAGAGAATCAATAAAATCAGAAGTTGGTTCCTTGAAAAGATTAATAAAATTGACTAATCTTTAGCTAAACTGACAAAGGATGCAAATAACCAAAATAACGAATGAAACAGCAGACTTTACAAATGACCCGATAAATAAAATTATGACAGAAATTATAAACAACTGTATGGCAACAAACTAGATAACCTAGATGAAATGGACAAATTCTTAGAAGCACACAACCTACCCAAACTGACTCAAGAGGAAATAGAAAGTGTCAACGGACCCATAACAAGTGAAGAGATTGAATCAGTGATCAAAAAAAAAGTCCTGGACCAGATGGCTTCACTGGGGAATTCTACGAACATTTGGAGAAGAATTGACACCAATACCGTTTAAACTCTTTCAAAAGATACAGAAGGAAAGAATACGCCCTAATCCATTCTATAAAGCAAACGTAACCCTGATATCCAAACCAGACAAAGACACACAAGAAAAGAAAACTACAGGCCGATATCTCTTATGAATACAAATGCAAAAATCCTCAACAAAATACTAACAGAATCTAACAGCATATTAAGAGAGTCATATACCATGACCAAGTGGGATGTATTCCAGGAATGCAGGGATGTTTTAACAGCAGAAAATCAATCAATGTAATATACCAAATCAATAGAACAAAGGAAAAGAATCACATGATCACCTCTGTGGCTACAGAAAAAGCATTTGATAAAAATCAAACACCCTTTCATGATGAAAACCTTAAAGAAGACTGGAATAGAAGGGAAATTCCTCATTATACAGGGCATACATGAAAAGCCAACATTATACTTAATGGAGAAAGACTAAGAGCTTCCCCCCCTGAAATCAGGAACAAGACAAGGGTGCCTGCTCTCACCACTTCTGTTCAATATTGTATTAGAAGTCCTAGCCAGAGCAATACAACAAGAAAAAGAAATAAAAGGTATCCAAATTGAAAAAGAAGTAAAATTATCTCTATTTGCAGATGCTATGATCCTATACAGAGAAAAATTCCAAAGAGTCCACAAGAAAACTTCTAGAGCTAATAGAGGAATTTACCAAAGTTGCAGGGTACGAGGTTAACAAACAAAAGGGATCAGCTGGGTTTCTAAACACCAGCATTGAGAAATCTGAAAGAGAAAGTAGTAAAACAATTCCATTTACAACAGCATCTATGAGAATAAAATAAAAGAGAATAAAATACCTAGGAATAAATCTAAACAAGGACTAAAGGACTTATATGATGAAAAATACAAAACACTGCCGAAAGAGATTAAAGAAGACTTAAATAAACGGAAAGCTGTTCCATGTTCATGGACTGGAAGACTTAATATCGTTAAGACGTCAATACTACCCAAAGCGATCTACAGATTCAACACAATCCTGATAAAAATTCCAACAACCTTCTTTACAGAAATAGAAAAATCAATCCTCAACTTTATATGGAATAGCAAGAGGGCTTAAATAGCTAAAACAATGTTGAAAGATCAAAGTAGGAGGATTCACACTTCCTGATTTTAAAACATACTATACAGCTACAGGGAAACCCTGGTGGCACAGCAGTTAAATGCTACAGCTGCTAACCAAAAGGTCAGCAGTTCCAATCCGCCAGGCGCTCCTTGGAAACTCTATGGGGCAGTTCTACTCTGTCCTACAGGGTTGCTATGAGTCGGAATCGACTCAACGGCAGTGGGTTTGGTTTTTGGTTATACAGCTACAGTAATCAAAACAGTCTGGTACTGGTATAGCAACAGACACACAGACCAATGGAATGGAACTTAAGGTGCAGAAATAAAACCACACATTTATGGTCAACTGATTTTTGACAAGGGTGCTAAGTCCATTTGATGGGGAAAGAAGAGTCTCTTCAATTAATGGTGCTGGGGAAATTGGATTTCCACATGTAGAAAAATGAAATAGGATCCATGTCTCATACCATATACAAAAATAAAATCAAAATGGATGAAGGACCTAAATGTGCAGAGTAAAACCATAAAATTCTTAGAACAAGAAGCAGGGGCAATGCTGTCAGGCTTAGCTTTCAACAATGGATTATCATCTAATATAATAACAAAAGCACAAACAGCAAAAGACAAAATAAATAAATGGCACTTCATAAAAATTAAAAACTTTTGTTCATCAAAAGACTTTACCAAAAAAATGAAACGACAAGCCACCAACTGGGAGAATATCTTCGGAAACCATGTATCTGACAGAATCTGATAACCAAAATATATATAAAACTTTGACAAATTAACAAAAAGACAAATAACCCAATCATAAAATGGCCAAAGGATCTGAATAAATATTTCACCAAAGAGAACATTCAAATGGCCACCAAACACATGAAAAGATGCTCAGTGTCATCAGCCATCAGAGAGATGCAAATCAAAACCACAATGAGATACCATTTCACTCCCACTAGGATGGCTAAAATTAATTTGAAAAAATAATAATAACAAATGTTGGCAAGGATGTGGGGAAAGTGGAGCTCTTATCCATTGTTGGTGGGAATGCAAAATGATATGGCCAGTGTGGAAAACAGTGTGGCGGTTCCTCAAAAAACTAAAAATAGAACTACCATATGACACAGTAATTCCACTTCTAACTATATACCCCACAGACTTGAGAGCAGAGACTAAAAGAAGACTTGTACACCAATGTTCATTGCAGCACTATTCACAACAGCCAAAAAGTAGAAACAACCTAAATGCCCATGAACAGATGAATGGATAAACAAAATGTGGCACACATACAATGGAAGACTACTCAGCCAGTAGGAGAAATGAAGTCTTGATACATGCTACAGTATGGATGGAGCTTGAAGACACTATGCTGAGTGAAATAAGCCAATCACAAAAGGACAAATATTGATTGCCCTCACTTATATAAAAAGACAAGAAAAACCAAATGTATAGAGACCAAAGCTTATTAGTTGCTACCAAGGGCAGGAGGGAGGGGGAGAGGAGGGGTGAATGTTGACGGAAAACGTGCATTGATTAAGGGTAAGTTTGCACAGACAATTATTATAACTGAGGTCAATAAGTTGTACAGCTATAAAAAGTTGAATTGGCAAAAGTTGTATGATATATTTACAACAAGGACAAAAAAAAAAAGAATAGCTGCTGAGACTGCCTATGTACAACCGAACACGTCATCAGATTTGGTTCCCTGGTTTGGAGGTTTAGGGTCATGGTTTCATACAACATACCAGTTAACTGGCCTAATAACGTG
The DNA here is from genome assembly GCF_030014295.1 of Loxodonta africana. Classification (NCBI taxonomy): domain Eukaryota; kingdom Metazoa; phylum Chordata; class Mammalia; order Proboscidea; family Elephantidae; genus Loxodonta; species Loxodonta africana. Next base: position 21,455,668 of record NC_087369.1, read on the forward strand.
CTTCTGTTCTACCGCCTAGTTTGTTGTGTAGCGCCTGGGGTGTTAAAAGCTTGCAAGCAGCCATCCAAGGCACAATGATTGGTCTCTACTCACCTGGAGAAAAGAGGAAGAAGAGTCAGGAATAGGAGGAGAATATGGAATGTGCAGTAATTGCCTCTGTGTACAACCACCTCCTTTGCCATGAGACCAGAAAAACGGATGGTGCCTGGCTACCATCACCGAATTTTTTTTTTAATTGTACTTTAGATGAAGGTTTACAAAACTAGTTTCTCATTAAGCAGTTAGCACAGATATTGTTTTGTGACACTGGTAGCTAACCCCACGACATGTCAACACTCTCCCTTCTCCACCTTTGGGTCCCTGTTACCAGCTTTCCTGTCCCCTTCTGCCTTCTTGTCCTTGCTCCTGGGCTGGTGGGTGTTCATATTTAGTCTCATTTTGTTTCATGGGCCTGTCTAATCTTTGGCTGAAGGGTGACCCTCAGGGGTGACTTCATTACTGAGCTATAAGGGTGTCTGGGGGCCACTATTACTGAACATTTTTATCAAAGATTCCATAGAAGAATCCTGATCAAAAGGGAGAAATTGTAGAACAGAATTTCAAATTCTCATGGACTCTAGACTTTCTAGAGGCAAGGCAGGTGGATGAACCCCTGAAATTATTGGCCTGAGATAATCTTTAAACCTTAAACCAAAAATATCCCGACATCATCTTAAAATCAAACAACACTTTAGCTTAACTAGTTAAAAAAAAAAAAAGGTCTGCCTTGAGCATTACGCTGTTTTAAGAACTAACTATATGGGATCAAACTGACAACAGTAACTCAAAAGATTAGATAAGACCCTTGGGGCAGTGAGTTTATGTTAATGTACCTGTGGAAGCTGTTGAAGCGGTGTATGTTTCACTGTGTATATTTTCAACAACAAAATAAATAAAATTCAGGGGAAAAAAGCATAAGAAGAGGACATCAGAATGATGTGATGTGATAAGAACTCCACCGGCCTTTTCCGGCTTTGAAGATGGAGGAAGGGGGCTATAAGCCAAGGAGGACAGGCAGCTTCCAGAACCTGGAAAAGGCAAGGAAATGGTTTCTCCCCTAGAGCTTTCAGAAAGGAATGCAGCCCTACCAACACCCTGGTTTTGGCCCAGTGAGACCCACAGCAGAATCTGACCCCCAGAACTGTAAGATAATACATTTGTGTTATTTTAAGCAATGAAGTCTGCAGTAATTTGTTATGGCAGCCACAGGAAACTAATACACGTGGTTATCAAATACCAGAGTAACTTGTTTTGGGTCTGGTGAGTGATTCTTACTAAAGGAAAATGACCGAAAGTCCACACCACTTTCAAGTTGCCTCCCCTGAAGGCACCTCCGTGGGTTCGCGGGTCTGGGCCTCCACTAGCATTCATCTCTAAAGAAGCCAGTGCCAAGGGCCACAATACCCACGTGATGTTATGTCACAGGGCAAGTTCTAAATAGAACACTTTGCCTGTGCCATTTTATGAGGTATCTGCTTGACACAGATCTTTAAAAAGAAAACCCACTCAGAGTTATTTCTGTAACCGAAGGTGGGCAAGAATGGGGATAGTAAAATGAGATTATTACTTACGAAATGAGCAATGGAAGCTAAGCTGATTCTTACTTTTCATTTAACATGACAATCTGCAACTAAGCATGGTGATGACAAGTTCCACGTCAGACCACCCCAAATCCTCAGTGCGGGGGTCACGTCTCTGTGCTGCTGTTCACCAGTGGCCTCAAAGCTGTTTTATGCTACTCGATTCTTCCGGTTATTTGTTTGTTAGCCTGGAGCTGGGAATTCACAGGCAGCCAGAATTCACTCTTTTCAACGTATTTTTCTTGTGGCAAGTACCCTCAATCCACAGTGAAACAGAATCCTTCTCTACGGAGGGTGGGGATGGAGAAGGGGAGCCACGGGAGTCAGCACTCCATGTTTCAATGGATTTGGATTCTTGGTCCAACTAGCTGGGAAGGAGGGTTCAAACTGTAGCAGTGTCCAACTGACAAAGGTGTTGCTCTGTGACTCCTACTGCCCAGGTTTGAAAGTCATTAGGTGTAACAAAGGCTGGCCTCAAAATAAAAAGCAATGACTTCCAATGCCAGAATGGCGGGGTCATTGATGCTCCATTTTCAGCAAGTCTCAGTTACCTGGGATGTGGCATATGGCTCCTATAATTCTCCAAAGCATTAAAAGATTGACGTGCCTGTGATAAGCGGGCTGGTCCCCAAACGAGTGTACACACACTGACAAAGGCAAGACAGCAGACATGCAAGTCAACCCAACCGGGGCTTCCAAAGGGCCCCGCTGGCACGCTACAATCGTTGAGCCGTTAGTAAGAGTTATAATATTAAGCCAAATGACAGAGGAGTTTCCACTACCAATTTACGATATGGAAGACTTTATGTTTTTGACAGAAGGGCATTTTCTAAACAATTACTCCCTAGGGAGGAAAAAAAAGAATCCTGAAGCAAAATACCAGGGACTGGTTCAAGCCAAAGTTCAAGCATGGCAAGAGAAAAAAAAGAAGAAAAACATCTCAAGGTGCAGGGTGCAAAAGGGGGCCCATGACACTTCCCTAAAATGCAGGATGAGAACCCTGCAGAAATCAACACTTGGGCTCTCTTATCTAAGATCGCTTCTGCACAACCCAGGGCACATGAATATGCTTCATTCCGTCCCCAAAGGAAGTGTGGCAAGCCTGAAAGCTCACCACAACTAAGAAAGATAAAGAAGATTTCTTCGGGGGTGGACCCGTCGCAGGGAAACCTGGGAAGAGATGGTGAAACAAGCTGGCCCGCCAGCTGCCCTAACAACATAGTGCATACTCTCCACAGTGCCAATCATGGGTCTTTTCCTGACAAGTTCAATGCAAAAGACATTTCAATTAGTGGCTAATCAAGGGCCACAGAAAGATCTTCATACATACAGTGGAAGCGGTCCAGGCACTGATACCATTTATTGTACTGCCAATACTCCCCCTACGGATTGTACTGCTGATAATTTTACCTATTTCTTTGTTGTTGTTGTTGCTGTTGTTAGGTGCCATCGAGTCAATTCCAACTCATAGCAATCCCATGTGACAGGGCAGAACTGCCCCATAGGGTTTTCTTGGCTGTAATCTTCACAGGAGCAAATCACCAGGTCTTTCTCCCACAGAGCTGCTGGGTGGGTTCAAACTACCAACCTTTGGGATAGCAGATGAGCATTTAACCGTCTGCACCACCCTGGCTCCTTTGGAGAAATACTTCCATTTTGTAAATGTACTTTACGAAATGACAGAGACAACACCAGGGGAGACTCGGCACAGCACTGACTTTCCCAGTCACTCTTGAACGTATGGGATATGCTTTTGAGTGGATGTGAGTAAGCAATAGCATTAAATGCCCATGTCTGGCCTAGTTTGGGGAAATGAGACTTGGATGTTAAGAGTCATTCATCATCTGTTGTTTTCACTTATTCAACAAAGTTTGTTTGATTTTTTTTTTTTTTTTTTTTTTTTTGCTGCCCATTCTGGGAGAGATAGCATGTCAGATGCTGAGGTACCACCATGGACAAGACAACCATGGTCTTCACTTTGGTGCTGGGGACACTGTAGGCCACAAGCTTGATTTGTGTGATCACTGCAGTCCCCAGTGATGCTTCCTGAACCAGTACATGCCCTCTCTTCAAGCAGTGACCTTTCTCCAAGTCAGGGCTGCAGAGGGAGGAAGGAAAGGGAAGAGGGAATTATGTCTGGCGACAACAAATCAGACTTCCTTGCATTTTCCAGCAGACCAAATAAAGCAAAGATAGATGTCTCAAGATTCCCCCTCAAAAATAAATAACTCCTCCCTGATTGGTGGTTTCTTCCGGCTTGTCCCTATAAACCCCAGGAAAGTGAATCTGCAACTGCAGTGTACATGAATTATTTGAGTCAAGCATGCCATTCCCCTTCACCTCCTAAGCAAGAATTCGTCAGCTACAGGCTAAGAGCCGAGATTTCCCAAGACAGCAGAGAGGGGAGCGAATGGGCAAAGACTTAGCAGAGCCCAGGGACAGCAGGGGTCGATGGGCTGAGGATGGTGCTGCTGGAACCAGCGGAGGGCGAGTGAGTCTTATTTGTTCTAACTTACATATATAAATGGGTGCACATACATTTGATAAATGATCGACTCAACCCCCCATTATCAGAAGGAAGGGACTGACAGCAGAAGAAAAACAAAGATGATTCACAAAACAAGCTGTCAGTACTGGGTGCAGGGAGGAGGCAAAGCCAGCATTAGAGATAAAGTAAAGCCCGGCTAATGCCTGCAGCCTAAGGGGGGGTGCTGGACTCATTCTGGTTTTACTTATCTATAGCCTCACTCCTAAAAATATCACTGGAGTCCCTGGGTGGTGCAAACAGTTAACATGCTCGGCTGCTAGCAGGAAGGTTAGAGGTTCAAGTCCACCCAGAGGTGCCTCAAAAGAAAGGCCTGGTGATCTACTTTCAACAAATCAGCCACTGAAAATCCTAGTTCTGAAAGTGCAATTCTACTCTGACACACATGGGATTGCAGTAAGTCCGAGTTGACTTGACAACAATTGGTTTGCTTTTTTGAAAACATCCCTAATTGGTGTTATTCACAGCTCTCCAGTCATACTGTACCTTTAAATATCTTCTACCACTGAAGGTCTACCACCTGTATGCTCTTCACAGGACAATCTATTTACAAACAGCAGTACTCAAGGCACAGGGTCTCCACTGGTGGGACACCCAGCATGGAGCCAGTGCACACGTGTTAGCAACCAACGTCAAATGAGTGAGAAGAGCCTGGGGTATTAGGAACTACTGGCATTGCTGACTTATGAGCCAGGCAGACACAGCACATAGTGGGAATGAGGCTATGAGATGAAAAGCAGCATACCAACTCTGCTGGGTGTGACTGAAATGTTCAAAGGGGAGGGCTTGGAGTCAATCATTAAATAACAGTTCCTCCTGCAAGTTTATATAGTCCTTGTAGCCTGCAAATGTTCAGCAATTCTCTCTGTAAGAATGATTCAGCCCTAGAAGACTGCCAAGGAGAGAGCACGCTGGTTGTAATTTCAGGAGACAAGTAAAACTCTGAGGTTAGGGGGCTTGAAGGCCAACTCTAAGGCGTATTGGAGCCGGACAGGTCACCCAAGAGGGTGAAGAGGGCTGAGAACAACAGCACAAGCCTGATCAGCAACTGACTGTCCAGGAAGCAACAGGGAGTAGTGGGGAGCATGGCAAAGTAAACCCCACGTGCCCATTTGAACAGAGCCGCTACCACTGCAGCCAAGCAGGGATGCCAGCCCAACATTACCGGAAGACCTGATATTTAAGAACAGTCAGGGATCTAAAATGTTATGTGAAATGAAACAGGGAACGTGGGGTAGAGAAGGGGAGAGTGTTGACACATCACTGTGTTGACAACCAATGTCACAAAACAATTTGTGTATTAATTGTTCAATGAGAAAATAACTTGTTCTATAAACTGTCACGTAAATCGCAATAAAAATTAAATGTTAATTTGAAATCTCAATCTGTTTCTCAAACATCAGCAATTCCAGATTCACAAAACACCATGGACCACTTTGAGACAGCTGGTGTGGCTCTCCTAGCCCCTAACAGTCCTAAGATAATTTTCTGTGCTGAATTTAAAGGACCCACTCCCCCACAGCAAAGACCCTCCCTTCCCACAACCTTACTACTTGTATGCTCGGTGTCCCCAGCCACCACTCTCAGTCCACGCAACTGAATCCAGCACTCTATTTTAATACATTCTGAATTGGTGGGAGAGATAGGTAGCGCTTTTTTACTTTATACATTCTAACAAAAGGAAAAAATTATCATTTCAGATGATTCGAATTGCATTGTTTTCCAAAAATTCTGGGTATCTATCAACATTCATGTAAATACTCAGTCTACCCCCAAAAAGATAAACTCGGGGACTGACAAAGAATAGATACCACCACACTTCTCACATTCACCCCTTCTCTCTTGTGCAAAAAAAAAAAAAAAAAAACACGCACACGCCAAGAAAACAGATGAACACACACGCTGGAGGGCCAAAGTACTGGGAAAGGACAGTTTGATCTGTGCACTAAATGTGAGATGAAGAGGTCTTCATCTTCACAGACAGAGGGCTCTGGCGACTATGTGCTAGTCTGAGTCCCTCCTATGTGCCAGGACCTTGACACACACCAAGTCATTTAATCCTAGCAGTGCTACCTGCCCTGTTAGCTTCCCCAAGGAAACTGCAAGAATGGTAGATGGAAATGCCATTCACGAAAGGCAAATATAAAAAGACTGATGTACAAAATTTTCGCTCGTTTGAGAAAGGATGTAGACCTTAAAAATACAGTTTGCTTTTGTGATTACTTAGACATTTGAACTCTAAGGATCAAAGAGTATGAGAAAACAAAGTCCTGTCTTCAGAAAGTTCACCAGCTCTGACAACTTTATGTTTTTAGAAAATATCCACAGCCATGAGATTGGCAAAAACGCACTAGTACAACATAAACAACATAGCCAAGGCTAATTACCTCCCAGTGTCTATTCTCCCCCTTCCTCCTTTTAGAAATAGAACCCCTCTCTCCAGATAGACAGAAAAATGGCCCCCTGAAGATGTCAACATCCTAACCCCTGGAATCTGTGAATACGTTATCTAACATAGCAAAAGAGACATTACAGATATGATTAAATTAAGGGATCTCGAGATAGGGAGATTATCTTGGTGGACCCGATGCAATCACCATTACCCGGTGCCATCAAGTCAATCCCAATTCATAGCGACTCTACAGGACAGAGTAGAACTGCCTACAGGGTTTCCCAGGCTGTAATCTTTACAGAAGCAGACTGTCACATCTTTTTCCCACGGAGCAGCTGGTGGGTTTGAATCACTGACCTTTTGGTTAACAGCTGAGGGCTTTAACCACTGTACCACCAGGGCTCTTTAATGTATCCACAGGGGTCTTTAAAAGATGGAAGAGGAAGGCAGAAGAGTCAGGGAAGGAAATGCGACAATGGAAGCAGAGGATGGAGTGACGGCAGCAAGCGTCCATGAACACAAGAATGAGAGTGGCCTCTAGAAGCTGGAAAAGGCAAAGAAATGGATTCTCCCTTAGAGCCTCCAGAAGGAGCACAGGCTTGCCAACCCATTTCCACTTCTGACCCCCATAACCATAAGAAAATAAATTTGTGTTGTTTGACGCCATTAAGTTTGTGGTAATTTGTTATGCTGCACTAGGGAAACTCGTACCTCCCACTCCTTCCCCCACCCCAAACATTTGTTGGGCACATGCTGCCCAGCTGGAGATTACATTTTCCCAGACTCCCTTGCTGCTAAGTGTGAGAACATGGCTCAATTCTTGCCATAGGTGGAAGTGATGTCAGCAGTTTCCAGATAGCAACCTTAACAAAGGGAAGCTGCTTACCCTCCACCTCGCTTTCCCAGTGGGCTGGAAGGCAGACATAGTGCTGGGGAGACAACTCCCACCAGGCCGACAAAGGTAACAACTAGAAACAGTGGGAGAGGAACAAGAGAGAGGCAACCTGGTCCCTGACAGCCTCGCAGAGCAAAGCAACTCGCCCACCCTGAACAGTGCAGTCAGTAGGCAGGGAGGGATAACGATGCCTGTGTTCTTAGGGAAACCCTGGTGGCATAGTGGTTAAGTGCTACGTCTGCTAACCAAAAGGCTGACAGTTCAAATCCACCAGGTGCTCCTTGGAAACTCGATGGGGCAGTTCTACTCTGTCCTACAGGGTCACTGTGAGTCGGAATCTACTCGATGGCAACAGGTTTGGTTTTGGTTTGGTTCTTTTGGGGTCTCTGTGACAGCAGTTTAGGCTGTGCCCTAAGACATCTAGGATACCAAATGATGGTGGGAACAGGGAAGAGCAGAAATTCTTACACACATTTTGAAAACCAATTTTTCTTTTCTAGAGCTGAATATTCACATACTCTCATTCAATGAGTTCATTACCTTCTTCATTCATTAGTCTGCCCATGCATTCATTTGTTGGGAACATATGCTGGTACAACCAGTTTGGAAATCCAGCAACTTGAACCCCAGCAAAACCCTTCGTTGTTATACACCTTTAAAAAATACACTGTCCATGTGCACACGGAGACATTTATTAGAATGGTGATAGGAAATCACCTCATAGTAGCAAAATGCTAGAATCAATGCAAAGGGCCATCAACAGGAGAAAGGACAAATACACAGTGGCAGATTCAAACAATGAAATAGCAGCCAATAAAAATAAATGAACTGCAATCAGAGACAACAAGCGTGTCACAAGCCTATATGCAGTTTGGATCCCAGTTTTATAAAACTGAAACCAAGCAAAACCAGACAATATGCTTAGTGGGGTTTTTTTTTGTTTGTTTAATTGTATTGTGGTAAAATATATATAGCAAAAATTTGCCATTTTATGTAGAACAGAATTTCAAATTCTCATGGAATCCAGACTTTATGGTGCCATGGAGGCTGAAGAACCCCTGAAACTATTGCCCTGAGATAATCTTTAAACCTTAAAACAAAAAATATCACCTGAAGTCTTCTTAAAACCAAATAATAGTCTAGCTTAACTAGGAAAAAATGTCTGCCTTCAGCATTATGCCGTTTTAAGAACTGTCTATATGGGATCAAGGTGACAACTGCTACTCAAAAGATTAGACAGGAACCTTTGGGGGCAGTGAATTTACATTAATGGAGGAAGAACAACTCAGAAAAAGGAGGCTGAGACTGGTTGCACAACTTGAAGAATGTAATCAATGTCACTGAATTGTACATGTAGAAACGAATTGGTATATGTTTTAGTTATATATATTCTCAACAACAAAAAAATTATTTTTAAAATTTGCCATTTTAACCATTCCTAAGTTTTTTAAGTATACAACTCAGCAGCATTAATTACATTCACCAGACTACGTATTTTAAGGGATACATATGTACATGATAAAACTATTTCTTAAAAAGGAAGAGACAACAATGAATGGATAAAATGTGGTACATACATACACAAATGGAGTATTACTGAGACTAAGGGAACCCCCGAAGACATGGCCCCCAGACTCTCTGTTAACCAAGAACTAAAACTATTCCTGAAGCCAATTCTTCAGACAAAGATTAGACTGGGCTATATATAAAACATAACATAATACCCGTGTAGAGTGTGCTTTTCGTTCAAGCAACTACACAAGACTAAATGGGCGGCTCCTGTCTGGAGGTGAGATGAGAAGGCAGACAGGGACAGGAGCTGGTTGAATGGACACGGGAAATCCGGGGTGGAAAGGGGGAATGTGCCATCACATTATAGGGATTGCAACTAGGGTCATATAACAATATGTGTATAAATTTTTGTATGAGATACTAACCTGAGCTGTAAACTTTCGCCTAAGGCACAATTAAAAAAAAAAAAAGAGTATTACTCAGCTATAGAGAGAAACGAAGTCCTGATACACGCGACCAGATAGATGAACCTTGAAAACATTATGCTTAGTGAAATAAGTCAAGCATAAAAGGCAAATAGCGTATGATCCCACTTACATGAAATATCTAGAACTGACAAATATATAGACACCAAAGTTTACTAGTGGTTACCAGGGGCAGTCTGGAGGGAGCGGAAGGGGGACTCACTGTTTAAGGGACAATGAGCTTCTGTTAAGAGTGATGGAAAATTTTGCCAACAGATAATGATGATGGCTACACAACGTCATGAACTTCATGTCGCTCAACTGTGCAAGTAAAAAATGTTAAAATGGCCAATGTTTTTGTTACAAATACATTTACCACAATGTAAAAGGGCGGGGGCGGGGGGGGGAAGACTCAAGATGGTTGTTTTCTCTAGGGGAGGCGGGAGATGGGGATGGAGACAGAGCTCACAGTGCTTTAAGGTTCTCATTCTTCCACCGAGGGAGGGGCTCACATCTACATTTTATAGTGATGCCTGAGGCCATACACATGACAGACTTTGTGTCTCTCAAATATCATACCGGCCTTCAGAACTGCTTTTAATGCATAGCCCCGCATGAAGATAAAAGGCCTCAAGCACCGTATGAAGGAAGGATTCTCACAGTGCTCTGGAGACAGGAGAGCCAAGCCCACTCAGAAGACACTGGCCCAGAGCACTGCCCTGTCCCCATCGCAACCAACCACTTCCCTTCTGAAATACACCCTCCTGTCTCCTGTGAGTGTTGATTTGAACTTTACTGGGTTCCTTGGTACCTAATTTGTCAATTGGTTTCCATTGTACAGTTGTAGTTGTAAACGAGCTAAAAGCAAAAGTTCTGAGCTTGTATCTAGTTTTTGCCTGTATATTCAAGTAGCATTATAAAAAATTGAAGGCAAAATGAGGATCCTTAGAAAATATTTTCCTTTCAAAGGGAATCTCGGCATTACTCATTTGAAAAACTCTGTTCTACTTTGTTTCTAAGTCTCCAGCCAGGAGGGAGTTGCACAGGCCAACTATAAACACTGTTATGTCTCAGAAAGTTGTCTTCTAACTTGATGGGTGTTCTTAAAATACAGCCCTTTCCTTCTTTCTGGATAAACAGAACTTGTTAAAACAAATACCCTTCGGTTCAGCTGTTTATTTCATTGTGTGGTTCATGAAATGACCACATCACAACCTCCCCTCAATTAGGGAAATGAAAGTTAACGAAAGTGTATCATTTGAGAGAAACTTTAGAGATCTTTGAGATCCTCCGGTTATCAGATCTTACACTTAAGCAGCACTCAGTAAACACTTGTAAAATTTCACTGAATTCTAATACATACCAGGATTGAGTCAATCAGTCTGTTTGTCCCACAAATACTAGGCAGGTTATTTTCACTATTTTAAAACATAGCAAAGGGAGAAAGTATATGGTACACATTAACTACCAATGCTTTCTAACCTTTATTATAATGAAGTTTCAAACTTTCACAGAAACTTGCCCCTTAGAGGACGTCATAAATATTCAACTACTTTTTGCCAGGTTCGTGAGTTTACATCTGACCTATACTTGGTGGCTGAGGAATGAACACTTTATACAATGCTGCCCACTGACAAATGGATGCATCAAGAAGACCTTGTCTGCACGCGATGTTAGCTTCCCTGCAAAGAAAAGTTGCCAATTTGATAGAGGGGACTAGTGTATCGGTGTCACAGGACTGATCTGCATTCCCTTGATTGCTAGTGAAAATGAACACCCTCCCAAGTTTGTTAATTGAGCGACACTTGCACCTTTGTGAAGGATTTGTTCGTGGTTTTTACATAGCCATCTATGGAGGTCTTGATCACTTCGACACTGCTTTCTCTTGGCATCGTGCATTCAGTTTGTACTTGAATGACATTTAGCATGCACTGATACATTCTTCTTTAACTGTTCTCATGTCATTTAACCCATATGTGTTTCCTCTTATTTATGAACAAGAACTTTATCTCATAATTCCTTAGCAACCATTCCTGACAATTCTTGGTAGCAATGATCTCTATATGGTAGATGTTCAATAAATCCTTGCTAAGCAAAAAAAAGGGAAGGAAGGAAGGCAAGGCTTTGAGATGTTTCTTTCAGACTTGATCCTGGGGTTCCTAGCCACCCTTGCCTGGCGCCCTCTGAAGCTAAAAGCACAATTTTTTAGGGGAGTGTATGACCACGACACAAAACTAAACTAGAAAATCATCAGGGGATTATTACGGCCACAACCACAACCTTTCCCTCACCAGTCCGGTGCTTGGACCCAGATCCCAGCCAAATATGGAGTCACACTAATAACCCTGGCCCTTCAGGATACAGCTTTCCTTTGGGTGATGAGAAACCAAGTTCCTTTAAATGCCAGTCAGATGGTGAAAGTGGAAGGAGGGAGGGAAGAAATAGAAGGAAAAAGCAAACCCCCGAGGGTTTCACCTTCCACTGCACATCCCCTAGCACCTCACACCTGAACACTAGGCCAAGACTCATAATCTCAAAATGGTGCATTGGAACAGGTACAGCTGTGGAACAGGAAAGCCCCACAGGCTTTAGATGGCAGTGTGTGTCTGTCTGCCTGTCTCTCTCTCTCACACACACACACCCCCCATACACCCAAAGTACACCAAGCACATACACAGTAGAAGGAATGATAAGCCATATGAGCACATAGTTTCTTGGCCTAAAGCTGAAAGCAAAAACCGGTTCATCCGTTTTAACTCCTACTGAGAATTACATTTCCACCCCAGATACACTGAATCAGAATCTACAGTTTAACAAGATCCCCAGCTGATTCTTATGTATAATGAATTTTGTGAACTACTGCTCTACTAGTGGTTCTCAGTACTGATCCCTAACCAGCAGTACTAGCATCACCTGGGAACTTGTCAGAAAAGCAAATTCTCAGCAGGGGTTCCAACTGGAAGGAGTTCGAAGCCCTGGCAAAAACAGGGTCAGCAAGTACCCTGCTAATCCACATGTGATAATTTCCCACAGCCTTAACTCCTCTTCGCTGTCATCATCATGGGCCATTCCCGTCATTTGAGAGGCTATGGAAACAAAGAATAAATATAAAATTTCACCCTGCCTACCACCTGATGTCCTGAAAGGATTAAAAGGAAAAATATATCCATCACATCCTTACTTATGGTATCAAAATTATGGATGCAACCTAAATGCACAAATGACAGAGGAAAAGTTACATAAATTAAGATGCGTGAAGTCAAACATTCAGCTACTAAAAACAATGGCTGTGTAGATGACTGTGATATTAAGTAAAAAAAATCGATATGTAATTATGTATACAGCATATGAGCGTGTATCCACAAGCATACAGTGAAAAGCCTGGAAAGAAATACACCAACATAAAATGATAGTGGTTTTATAGGACGTTGGTGTGTAGTGGTGGTGTGTGCCAGCAAGTTGATTTCAACTCATGGTGGTCAATTCAAATTCGTCTCCTGCCTCCTATTCTCTAAACTATATTTATGACAAATTTTTTTTAAAGGTTCTAGAATACTGGGGCTAGAATAAGACACAAACATGCTACAACTTGCCCCTCGCCTAAGTCTGGGTGGACCCCTTCTATCCCATCCCATCCCTCTGGAAGAGGCCACATCCCTGGCCTCACTCCAGGCCCCTGGGCTCTTCCTGCCCTACCTCAGGGCAGCACCACCCTCCCCATAGGGTGCACACTCCCCTCCCCTAAGGCTTCCTCTTCCCCAGGGGACCTGCACACTCCCTGCCATTTCCTCATGTGGCTATCTAGACCTCAGAATGCACCTAATAAACTATTTTCATCAGCTAGATTAATTTATACGGAGAAAAGGAAATGGTAACAGAAGCTAAGACTCCTGGTGCGTGGAGCTCTACCATGCAGGAGAGGGTTTAAAGGACTATTTGGGGGCCGGAGGGGTAAGAAAGAAGGGGGCTGCAAGAGAGAAAACGGGTTGAGCTAAGTGGGTTGGCAGAGCAGGATTGGGGCTACAGGGGGTTCATAGGAGAAATCTGGGGTAGAGGGAGAAAATAGGGTAGGGAGAGGGACAAAAGGAAAAGAGTGGAATTGGGGGAAAGAGAGGTGTTGGGGGAGAGAAGGAGCCCTGGGGACACAGTGGTTAAAGCGCTTGGCTGCTAATGGAAAGGTTATGAGGCAGTTCTACTCTGTCCTATAGGGTCACTATGAGTCAGAATTGACTCCGGAGCAGTGGGCTTGTTTTCTTTTTTTTTTTTTTTTCGTTTGGAGGAGAGAGAAGAGGATGGGAGAGAAAGAGAATGTTTGCGGGGGGGGGGGGGCTGGGGAGAGAAAGTGGACGAGAAGGAAGGAAGAAGAGAGGGTTTGTAAGACGAGGACAGGAAAGGAAGGGTGGGGAAGGAGAGGGGATGTAGACACAGGGAGTGGGGGAGGGATGGTAAAGAGAGAGGGTGCAGAGAAGCCAAGGGGAGAGAACGGGAAGGAGAAAAGGTGGGAGAGGGCGGGGGCATGTTGAAAGAGGAGCTGTTGGAGGAGAGGCTGGGGGAGTGTGAAAGAGAAAGAGGTAGGAGGGGAGACAAGAGTGTGGAGGGTAAAGAAGGTGGTAGGGGAAGGAGGGTGGGGAGAGAGGGTTGCGGAGAGTGGGTGGGGGCAGGGGAGGCAGGGAAGAGAGGGGACTGTCAAGAAGGGGAGAGGGCAAGAGATGGGGAGGAAGGGAGAAAGGTGTGGCTGAGAAAGGCAAGTGTGGGCGAGATGGGGGAGACAGGGTGTGGGGGCAAAGAGAAAGGTGGGAGAGGAGAAACTGGGGAGGGAAAGGGAGAGGGGGAGCAAAAGCTAGAAAAATGAGGGAAGGAAAACAAGGCGAAGAAGCAAAAGGGCAAGTGAGAGGTGCAGGGAAAATGGAGAAAGTGAAAAGAGGAAGGGAGGGAAAGAGAAGCAGAGAAGGCAGGAAGGAGGGCAGAGGTAGACAGTACTTTAGAGGGTCTGAGTCCCCTCCCTCTTTTTCAAGCATCTCTCCTCCTCAGGGGTTAACTCTCCAGGCTGTGGGTGTTTGTCACAATGTCTTCATCTCTTCCTCCATTAAAAAACCCACAGGTTCCCTAAAAGAGCCAGACAATGTCACAACTGTACCCTTCCCCCACCGCGTGCTATCACCAACCCATCCAAGTGCCACCAAAGCCGCCTCCACGCTTTTTAAGGGCAGCCAACTCAAAAGGCAAAAGCTATTTCAGTTAAACAGTTTAGAGTCTTAAAGGTTTGCAAAAATAAGCCTGTTCTCGGAAGCACAACTGTCCCTGGGGTGAACAGGATGGCTTCCTTAGGAGAGGACTCTGGAGATGTGTGTACCTCCTGGGGGACACTCACTCCAGCAGACTCAAAGTCTCTCTAGTGGGAATTTGGAACTTGGACCAAATCAAATCCCTCTTTACAAATGGTTCGAACAGTGGTACGTGCCCTGTGAAGGCGTTACACAGAGAGAAGGGGACAAAGACAGAGGAGAGATGGCCAGAGCCACAGGACACATTGGCAACTGGTGACCCCTGGTTCCAGGCTCTTCTTGAGACCCAACTCCTTTGGCACCGTTGGGTCCATGAGAGGCTCCTGTGACCCCATGATAACCCCTCCCTTTTTCAGGTTGAGGACCCGTGGCAGCACAGTGGTTAAAGCACCCAACTGTGAACTGAAAGGTTGGTGATTCGAACCCATGAACTGCTCTGCAGGGGAAAGATGTGGCAGTCTGCTTCCGTAAAGATTTACAGCCTTGGAAACCCTCTGGGCCAGTTCTACCCTGTCCTACTGGGTCACTATGAGTCAATGGGTTTGGTTTTTTGGTTTGGTTCTCAGGTTAGCAGGCTATGTTGGGCTTCCATTATTCATGATGTGAAAGTAGGAAGACAGGCCCTAGCTTGGTTAAGAACCGAGGTCTAGATGGGTCAGTATCCAGGAAAAAGTTTCTATCACTGAAGAATAAAGATCAGTTGAGAGTCAGGAGTGCCCAGCAGAATCTCCTAGAGAGCACTTCCAACATACAGCTGTCCCTCCATCAAAGTGGATGGTGAGGACCACAGCGCAGGGCTCCAATGCACATCCCAAGGAAAAACCAAAATCACCAACTAGATAGAAACTTCTCCCATCATCAACTAATCTCCATGTAAAAAGGGGGGGGGAGTAACAGAAATACCCATCCACTGATATACGTATGAAATCTCCCTAGAAGAATACACGAGAAACAACATACCAATGGAGGGGGGGCAGTCATGGAGTAGCTGAATGGCAGGAGTGGGAAGGAGATTTTTTTACTTTTTACCCTTTTGAATTTTAAATCTTGTAAATATATAACCTGCCCCAAAAACTAAATTTAAAAAACAAGTTTGAATGTTTTCAATAAAGCAGCTACGGTCTCTATATGCAACAAACAGATGAACAGCATGTGAACTGCTTCCCCTTTGAAATGTTTTCAGTTAATGACACTCAGACCCCCACTCTCCCCAGCCCACAACCACCACTACCCCCATTAAAGCCAATTACATACAGCAAGTGGCTTTCCTTTCATTTGTTTTCTGACAGTCAAAGGGAGCAATTAAGCTAAAAGTCGTCATCAATTAACAAACACTTATTCTGCCCAACCTGCCTCAGGTACCACTGATGAGCTAATTGACAGACTGTGTTTGCGTTGACAATTCAGGTCTCCAGCTAATATTTTGTTGAAAAAAAAGGGCAGTGAGACATCACTGGTTAAGTGGTTAAAACCTGTACCATTATGTTCGAGTTGTGAAGAGTATTTTTTAATGATCAAAATAGGATAGAGGCAAAATCCATTTAGGAAGCCATTCATGTCAAATGAGTTTCTTCCAGAAGCTAGCATGTAAAATGCTCAAGCAGAGGGTAGCATCCAGAACAGTCTGGTGGAGAAAATGGAGATCCGTGAAGAAGCTGCCTAAGGAGTTGTTGTCAGTTGCCATCGAGTCAATTCTGATTCATGACGACCCCACGTGTGCAGAGTAGAACTGCTCCATAGGGTTTTCAATGCTGTGACCTTTCGGAAGCAGAACACCAGGTTTTACTTCCGAGGTGCCTCTGAGTGGGTTTGAACCGCCAACCTTTCGGTTAGTATAGATAGTCCAGTGCTAAGGAGAGAGGGAAACAAAACAAGGAAGGCCTTTTCCAGCCCTCGCCCAAGCACCTCCTTCTAGCTCCAGGCACAGAAATAAGAACTAGTTGGAATAATTAGACAGGACTGAAGCTAATTAAAGACTTTTCACACAAGGGAAGGGGGAAGCTGGATAAAAATGGTGCAGCCCCAGAGGACAAGACCTAGAACATGGCCCCAAGTCCTTTAAGTCTAGAACAGTCCAGAAAAATTCAGAGAAAACACAAGGACTGGTAACGTGCTGACTGGTAAGAAGTTGAAGGAAACCCTAGTAGTGTAGTGGTTAAGTGCTACGGCTGCTAACCAAAGGGTCGGCAGTTTGAATCCACCAAGCGCTCCTTGGAAACTCTGTGGGGCAGTTCTACTCTGTCCTATAGTTGAAGTTTAAGGAGATGGTAATTTAAACTGCCTGTACATGCTGTAAGGAACCCTGGTGGTACAGTGGTTAAAGCGCTCGGCTGCTAACCAAAAGGTTGGTGGTTTGAACCCACCAGCCGCTCCATGGGAGAAAGATGTGGCAGTCTACTTCAGTAAAGATCACAGCCTTAGAAACCCTCTGGGGCAATTCTACTTGGTTCTATAGGGTCAGAAGTGACTCAACAGCAATGGGTTTAGGTTTTTGTGTTTTATGCATGCTTTAAGGAGCCATGGTGGCACAGTGGTTAAAGTGCTCAGCTGCTAACCAAAAGGTCAGTGGTTCAAACCCACCAGCTGCTCCGTGGGAGAAAGACAAGGCAACCTGCTTCTGTAAAGATTCACGGCCTTCAAAATCCTATGGGGCAGTTCTACTTTGCCTACAGGATCCCTGTGAGTCAGAACTGACTCCACGGCAGTGAGTTCAGGTTTTGGTTATACATGCTGTACTATACTGGGTGCTCAAGTACTTCAATTTGTTATGTAAAAGAGGTAATTAATGAGTACCCAGAAAAAAACCCAGTGCCGTCCAGTCGATTCCGACTCATAGCGGCCCTACAGGACAGAGTAGAACTGCCCCATAGAGTTTCCAAGGAGCGCCTGGCGGATCTGAACTGCCGACCCTTTGGTTGGCAGCCGTAGCACTTAGTACTATATTTAAATATTTATAATATTTAATACAAGACACTATGGGAGACACAGCAATGTGAATTGAATATCACTTCATCCTGCCACTCTGTCCCCCACACCTGGGGATGGACGAGCCTCCTGCAAGTGTCCCCACCACTTCCCTGGCCACCAGAAGGAAGGAAGAATAGGCCTTTACTGGGCTTTTCTTGCCAAATGAATACTGTTCAGTTACAGCAAACGTAGGATTTTTTTATTAGTGTTTTTTTCTTCCTAAGGGGCCCTGGTGGTGCAGTGGTTAACGTGCTTGTGTGCTAACCAAAAGGTCAGTGGTTCAAACCCAGCAGCTGTTCTGTGGGAGAAAGATGTGGTCGTCTGCTTCTGTAAAGATTAAAGCCTTAGAAACCCTATGGGGCAGTTCTACTCTGTCCTCTGTGGTCGCTATGAGTGGGAATTGACTTGATGGCAACAGGTTTGGTTTTGTTTTTTTTTAAAGCTAAATATAAACCAAAACCAAACCACTGCCGTCGAGTCAATTCCGACTCATAGGGACCACAGACGTCAGAGAAGAACTGCCGCGTAGGGTTTCCAAGGAGAAGCTGGTGGATTTGAACTGCCAACCTTTTGGTTAGCAGCCAAATGCTTAACCACTGTGCCACCAGGGCTCCATAAGGCTAAATGTAAGAACAGTTTATCACTGAGTTAACGGTCACAACCTACATTTTGCTTTGTAAGTGTCCCCTAATGGAAACTATAGAATTGCCTGCGCAATATTTACCTATAAAATAACTATCAAGTTGCAAATCAAGCACTCATAATCAGCCAGGTTGCCACTGCACCTTTGCCAGCCAGAGGAGTTGAAGAACCACAGTACTTCATCAGCCCCCGGTGTGTGAATCAGGCAGGTCTGCTTGGCAACGCAGGGTTTTACCCCATGATTGAAATATTCTTAATGAAATTACCCAAGTTAACTAACTCACAAATGCTTCAGAACATCACAGGAAATTCAAAATTCCCCCACAGGATGAAAGGTATGTGGCCCAGGGAGGTGGGAGAGAGCAAAGATGAAGTGCCTTCCAAAGAAAACATCTGACCAAAAAAATGGAAGCGGTAAACAACAAGGCCATACTTTCCATTTTCCTATGCTCCTTTGGAATCTCAGCTGGGCTCCTTGGGCTTCTGCCAAGTGTTCTCCAAAGCAGCTGGACTGTCCAGGAACCCCCAGGGAGCATGGAATCTAATCTTCAGGTAAAAACTTACCAGGCAAACAGCCTGTAGAGCGAGCCTCCTTGGGGGAAGCAGGAGCCTGTCTGACGTCTACTGAGCAGCTACCAAGGGACTGGCAGTACTAGGTCTTTTACACTGAAAGTCAGTCCGGTTCTATGGCTAGCAGACCATGTCACTGTGCCTCTCTGAGCCTCAGTTTCACCCTCTGATGACACAGGCCATGACTGCCAAGGATTCTTCCAGCTCTTCAATTCCAGGGACCAATGTGCAAGTAGCAGAAGGACCTGCCATCCAGCCTGGAAGCCCATCCCACCAGGAAAGCAAAACACAAGGTGGGGCAAACACAGCAAGAACCAGGTTTAACAACTTTGTGCCCCAAAGCTCTCATGTCTCTGCAGGTTCACAACACAGGTACTGCCAGAAGATGGGGCAACAGCTGTGTTAGGACACTTTCTGCAAAACGGTGAAAAGAGACTGCCAAAGACTCCTGCTCTCCAGACATTTCTTGCTTCATTCATAAAACGAAGGCTGTGCCTATAGAAGAATGCCTTGTTCTGGACTGGCTCATGACGAAGTAAGTAGCCTTCAGCCACCTGTGTTAATAAGCCCCCGTGGTGCCCTCAGCGAAGGCTTTCTCAATCTCAGCACGACTGACATTTGGGGCCGGGTCACTCTTTGCTGTGGGGCCTGTCCTGGGCACTGTAGGATGTTTAGCAGCCTCCCTCTTCTCCACCTACAAGATGCCAGTAGTACTCACTCCCCAAGCTGTGACAACCAAAAGTGTCTGCAGACATTGCCAGCTGTCCCCCTGGGGGGCAGAATCACCCTGAGTTGAGAACCACTGCTGGAGAGAATTTTCTATCTTGAAACTTGCTGTTCTTTAGTGAAGCCATGTGACACCTGTGGGGTTATTGTCATCATCGTCCACTATGGTGCAGTGCAGGCCACCATGAGCTGTCAGGCCTTGTCAGCACACTTTGCCCAGGGGAGTCTATGGTTCACACACTCCTGGCAAGCCCATTGCCTCAGAAAAATGTGAGTAGTAACAGTACTCAGATAAAACGGTTGCTTATTCACTCATCAACATATGGCACTTACTGTAGGCCAGGCACTGAGCCAGGGCGATAGAATTGAGAAGACCCAGTCGGAGACAAACTGATACAACGTGAAGTGCTGTACCGCAACCTCTGGAGGCCTCCAAAGGTTGGGGGGATGTGATAGCTTGAATAATGCCCCCCCCAAAGTTGTCCATGCCCCAATCCCCAGAACCTATGACTATGTTACCTTACATGGCAAAAGGAACTTGGTAGGTGTAATTAAGGACCCTGAGATGAGGAGATTATCCTGGATTTATCCAGGTAAGCCTAATGAAATCACCAAAACAAACAAACCAGCTGCATCGAGTCCCATGGTGACCTCACATGTGTAGAATAAAACTGCTCCATAGGGTTTTCAATGGCTGATTTTTCAGACGTAGACCACCAGGCCTTTCTTCCAAGGCACCTTCTAGCTAGCAGCTGAGTGCATTAACCATTTGCACCATCCAGGGACTTCAATGTAATCACAGCTATCTTTAGAAGGGGGAGGGAGAAGGGTCAGAGTCAGAAAGGAGATGTGACAACAGAAGCAGAGGTCGGGGTGATGCAGTTACAAGCCAAGAAATGTGGGCAGCCTCTAGAAGCTACAAAAGCCAAGGGAATGATTTACCCATAGAGCCTCCAGAAAGGAATGCAGCCCTGCTGACACCCTAATAGGGACACAGGGAGACCCGTTTTGGACTTCTAACCTCCAGAACTGTAAGAGAATACATCTGTCTTGTCTTAAGTCACTGGATTTGTGGTCATTTGTTACCGCAGCACTAGGAAGCTAAGGCTTCACTAAGGCGCCCAGGATCTAGAGCATTTGCAGAAGAATAGAGACATGAGCTCAATTCCAGAAACAGCTGGGGCTGGATTTTAGACTGGAAGGGGTGGAGAGAAAGGAGAAGGGAAGGAGGAAAAGACAAGGCAAACATCAGTGTACCTACAAAAGTGACCGGAAAGATGGCAATACCTTCAACGAAACAGTAAGTAAGAGAGGCAGGACTGAGTTCCGTTTCCAACATGTTAAGTTTGAGGTACCTGAGACACGCCTAGGTGAAATTAGCTAGCCAGTGAGGAATAATAATGAATATGCTTACCATATGCCAGGCACAGGAACAGTGACCAAGACAGATGCACTTCCTGCCCTTACAATCAGGTAGGTTTGAAGCACGGGACGGAGAGCAAGAGCGGGACAGAGATTTGAGCATCAGCAGTAATGGATACCTGAATCAGCAGAGTGGTTGAGCTTACTCAAGGACACATGTTCCGTGTTAAGCGAACCAGGAATAACAGCATCCCAGAGGTGGACAGGGGTGGAAGGACCAGCAAGGGAGGAAGGAGCAGTAAGAGAAATGAGGAGTAAATAGGGGTGTCCTAGCATAGGAAACCCTGGTGGTTAAGAGCTACGGCTGTTAACCAAAAGATCAGCAGTTCGAATCCACCAGGCACTCCTTGGAAACTCTATGGGGCAGTTCTACTCTGTCCAATAGAGTCACTATGGGTGGGAATCGACTCAACGGCACCGGGTTTAAAAGCCAAGGAAAAAGAGTTTCGCAGTCTCAAAAGCCATAGTTAAGTCAAAAATGGTGAAGCCTGTGGACTGTGCCATTAAGCAGATCGGTCATTCATCCATTACATCAACATGAGCAGTTTCCAAAAACAGGCGTGCAGAGGGCAGTGGTCCTGGCAAGTGAAGGGCAGGCTAAGCAGGTAAAGACAGCCAAGAAAAAGTAGCTGTTGCAAGAAACAGGGCAGATAAGATGAGAGAAAAATGAGAAATGCAAGGTTTAACATTAAGGTGGCTTTATTAATAGAATTAAAAAAATCTAAATTTAAAACCAAAGACGGAATCTTTCCGAAGAGGGAGATGGTGGTTTACTAGTGGCACTAGGCTACTCAGGAAAACCCAGTCCACCATAAGGGCAGCATGAGTGGCAGAATAACAGCCCCTTAAAGGTGCCCATGCCCTAATCCCTGGAACCTGTGAATACACTGTCTTACCTGGCTAAGGGGAAGTAAGGTCGCTAATCAGCTGATCCTGAGAGGCGAGGTTACCCTGGATCCCCCAGATGGGCCCAAAACAATCACCAGGGATGTTAAAGTGGAAGAGGGAAGCAGGAGAGAGTCAGTATCAGAGTGAGACGGCACGAGACTCTACCAGCCACTGCTGGCTTTGAAGACAGAAGGGGGCCACAGCCAAGGGATGTGGGCAGCCTCGAGAAGCTGGAAAAGGCAAGGGCACCAATACTCCCCAAGAGCATTCAGATTGCAGCCCTGTGGACACCCTGATTGCAGCCTAGTGAGACCTACATGGGACTTCTGGCCTCTAGAGAATAAATTTGCTTTGTTTGAAGCCCCTGAGCTTGTGATAATTTGTTACAGCAGCAATGGAAAACGAATACAGGTATCAAGTACAGAAAAATGATAAATATCAAAAACCTTAATAATGTCAATAATATGTTTTTTTTAATTTTATTGTGGCAAAATATAACAAAAATTGCCATTTTAATTATGTTTAAATGTACAATCCAGTGATACTAACTACATTCACTGTATTGTACAACCATCACCACTATTTCCAAAAGTTCACCCCCAAGAAACTCAGCACCCCTTCAGCAAGAACTCCCCCCTCCCCTCCTCCAGCCCCTACAACCACTAACTTCCGACTCTATGCATTTGTCTATCCCAGATATTTCATATAATGGGGTCACATAATATTTGTCCTTTCGTGTCTGACTTATTCTACTCAGTATAATGTTTATGAGGTTCATCCATGTCATAATATTTATCAGGAATTCATTTCTTTTCATGGCTGAGTAATATTCCATTGTATGGATATACCATATTTTGCATGTCCATTGATCAGCTGACAGACACTTGGGTTGTTTCCACCTTTTGGTTATTGTGAATAATGCTGCAATGAACACTGGTGTATATGTATCTGTATGAGTCCCTGTTTTCAATTTCCTGAGGTGTGAAATTGTCAGTCATACAGTAATTCTGTTTAACTTTTTGAGGAACCGCCACACTTCTCCACAGTAGCTGTACCATTTTACATTCCCACCGGCGGTGCACACGAACAATACATTTTTTAAGTCTCTTCTAAAGAGGAAGGGAGGAAAAGAAGGATGATGGGAAAGACCTGTGTGATACTCTAGCTAAAAGTCCAAATTACTAAGACGGAGGTCGGCCAGCTGTCACTAATCCCCAGGTGTTGGAGGTCTGGCTTGAACTGGCTTTGTTGGAGAATCAACACTGTATTAGTAACTCCAGGAGAGCTAGGAACATATATTTTCCTCCTTCTCTAAGGTCACGTGTCACTTCTAACAGCATTTTATTTTATGAACAGAGTGCCCGTGTATTCTTCAGTGAATCCCGTACAATGGACCTCATCTTTCTCTTCTGTATAACAAGGAGGCCCTGGTGGAGCAGTGGCTCTCACACCAGGGGAGTCCCTGGATGATGCAAGCTGCTAACTGAAAGACACTCAGAGGTGCCTCAAAAAAAAAAAAAAAAAAAGGTCTGGCAATCTACTTCCAAAAAATCGGCAACTGAAAACCCTATGGAGCAGGCTTCTCCTCTGACATATGGGGTCATCATGACTTGGAGTTGACTCCATGGCAACCGCTTTTCTCACACCAGAACATGCATCAGAACCACCTGGTTACAACACAGATTGCCGGGCCCCAGCCCCAGAGTTTCTGATTCAGTAGGTCTGGGGTGGGACCTGAGAATTTGTATCTCTAACAGGTTCCCAGGGGAGGCTGATGCTGCCGGTCAAGAGCCATACTCTTGAGAACCACTGAATAAGAGTCTCTCCTTGTCTGACAAAGGAGCACTGGTGGCACAGTGGTTAAGCTAACCTAAAGGTCAGCAGTTTGAAACCATCAGCCGCTCCACAGCAGAAAAATGTGGCAGTCTGCTTCTGTAAAGATTTACAGCCTTGAAAACCTATGGGGCAGTTCTACTCTGTCCTATAGGGTTGCTCTAGGTCAGAATCGACTCAATGGCAATCAGTGGGTTTGGTTTTTGGTGTCTTCTCTAACATCATGAGGATTCCAGTCGTTTCCCCCACCCCCCCGCCCCCGCCGCCCTCTGCCTCGCTCTGTGGTACTCTGCAGCTCTTCACCTGGTATAGCATTTCCATTTATTTGTCCATTTTGCTTAGTGTTGAACAACTATCCCCAGGCTACAGCTGGCCAATATGAAGGAAATAGCCATGAAATATACACAGAAACCTGTTCTCCTCACCCACCATCACCAGTTCTCTGGCCCCACTCATCATTTAGTTAACTCTGAGAAAGAGAGAAGCCATCGGGGAGCTGGCCTGGATTATCAGTTGGTCCTCAGTGTTGCTACGAGTTGGCCAGCACTCACAGCTGGGTCTAAGTGTTCTGTTGAACATTAAGAATTTCCCAGAACACCAGTACCAGACAAGGCCACTCTGTGAGCATGACAGATCCAGGCAAAATCAAGTGCACTCTGTAATCATGTCTGAAGACAGTCAAAACATGAACCTTGTCCAAATCACAAAAATAACCAAAATATCTCCTGATCCTGGCTAATATGAATAACTGCTGTCTCTTTAGCAATTACAGCTATAGCCTCACTCTATGTTTCCCTTCTTGTAGATAAGACTTAGAGGTCCCTGGGTGGCACAAATGATTTGCTCTTGGCTACTAACCGAAAGGCTGGTGGTTCAAGCCCACCCAGCATCAGCACTGTGGAAGAAAGGCCTGGTGATCCACTTCCATAAAGATTACAGCCAAGAAAACCCTATGGAGCTCAGCTCTACTCTTGTAATATTTGGGGTTGCCGTAAATTGGAATCAACTCAATGGCAATGAGTTCAGTTTTGTTTTTCTAGATAAGACTTATTAAGACACCCAATCATAGAATTACCCCACAGCATCCAATCCAGGACAAAGCCCCGCTTCCTTCTACCTGTCCTAAAATCACTTGACACACACCCAAATTCTATAAAAAGTGCTTTCTTCCACCACCCTCGTGCTGAGACACCCCATGGTTTCCCATGGTGCTCATTCTCCCTGGACTGAAAAATCAATCCATCCTGTTCAATGCCAGGTGTGTTCCTGATGGACTGACTCAGGGACAGTGACAGCCCCTTCTCAACCTTCAGGTTTCAGCTCAAAGATAATATCCCCAAAGAAATTATCCTTAACCCCTCTGGCCTAAGTCAGATTCCCCTTCTCTACTTTTCTTTCCTGAGACCTACCCTGGCTTATAATTAGACATTGTTATGAATACTGCATTAAAGTCTTCCTGCTCCACTAGGCTGAAAGCCCACACCAGCAGGTCTGTGTGTTGTGCTCCTGTTCCTAACACAATGCCTGCCACAAAGTAGTTCAATAAATATTTGTTGGATGGATGGACAGATGGATGAATACTGACTACTGTATGCAACAGACTTTAAAACAATCAAAAATACAAGGGTGGATGAGAGAATGTCAGTAATGTAAAAAGAACTGAAGTGGTAAAAGAATAACCAAGGTCTGTGTAACCAAGACAATAACAAGCTTTTGGTCCTACCACAATGGATATAAGGGGCAAAGGTCATGTACAATAAAGGTGGAAGCCTTTTCTTCCATTTCTAACTCATGACTGTGGAAAGCAATGCATTACATTCATTTTAGTTTAACATAAACCAGTCTGTGATATATTCCTAAGAACAGCTCAAAAATTGTGTTATTCTGAAATTCTTTAAATGAATGTATCAATTGCTGGGCCTGCAAATCCTTCACTACCCACAGACTTAGGTTGTAACCATATTTATGCAGTTATAATTACAAGAGGCTTTCCCTGTATCTGGCACCATATGTATCTCCTCTCCAGCTCAGAGGACACATTTCTAAGCAGCCTTTTGTAAGAGGCCATTTCACAACTAACCAGCTTCATTTCAGGGTTAGGGATTTAAAGCTTTTCGGTCACTTTTCAGATCAAAGACCGCATAATACAGTTTTATTGTGTTATCCATCAACAGAAAAATCATTATCAGGCCAGGTAAGAATGCAAGTGTATCCAATTGATAAACTGGACACATTTTCTGAATACCAGAGAGACCTGGGAGCTGGGGAAGGGGGGTTCGACTGCGTATGTACTTCAGAAAATAGTACTGTTAGGTGATGCTATCAGAAGACGTACAGAAGCAACTGTTAACTATCTGTACTTTATCACAAATACACTACTGAAGGTGCTCTGGAAAAGACTAGGTGATCTTTAGCCACAAACTACTACACGCATCTTTTTCTGAATAACACGACACTGTTCATTTTAATTTTATCACCTCTAAGTATTAACATCCAAAATAAGCGAAAATCCATTTCTAGCTTTTTCTTCCCTTAGTAATGGTTACAGCAAAAAAAAAAAAAAAAAAGATCCCACTTGATGAGACTGTAAACTGCAGAAGCACTCTCTGATTTTCTTAGGGGGTTCTGAATAATGAAAACAGTTCAGACCTGAATGATAAAAATGGGACCGAGCCCTATTCCCACTGAAATACATAAAGCATAATTCACCAGACAGTAGCTCGGCCATGGGAGAAGACATTCAGATCTAACTTCTTATTTTGTGTCCCTTTCAGTAACCCACCCCAAAAAAAAAAGGTGATCAAAACAGCCTTTTTGATCAGGTCAGGAGAAACCAAGTCATTACTAAAGTGAACTGTAGCATTTAAAGTATGTACTTTTGTTAATGAATTAATTCATCGTATCAGAAGCCAAAGTAAAACAAGAGTGTGAGCTAGGTGTTTTGTCTTCCACAAAGTAGGAGGGTCTCATACCCCCTCATTCATTCACTTGACAAATATTTATTTAGGTCCCACTCTGTACCAGGCACCGGTAAAATAGACGCCATCCCTACGGTCCTGGATGGAGCTTACAGTGGGGGAGATAAACATTAAAAAATCTCACAAATATGTAATACTGCTATAAAAAAAAAAGAGCAAAAGGTGCTATATGAGAAAGGGTAACAGAGAGGAACTAATTTAGACTGGGGGTGGGGTATCCTGATCAGAGATGGGCGCTATGAAAAAAGTAACATTTAAGCTGAGAGGCCATCAGATCACCACAACTTTACAAAACAAAAAACCAAATCCAGTGCCCTGGAGTCGATCCGGACTCATAGCGACCCTAGAGGACAGAGGAGAACTGCCCCATAGAGTTTTCAAGGAGCGCCTGGTGGGTTCGAACTGCCGACCCTTTGGTTAGCAGCCGTAGCACTTAACCACTGCGCCACCAGGGTTTCCACCACAACTTCAGCCAAGGAAAACCGTTTTCTGGCAAATAACCCACCAGTGGGATTTCAACTTTGCCTGTCAACACCCGATTGGGTTAAACCTCCCCTTTTCCAGGCTTCTCTCTTCATAAGCATCCCTATGACTGCTCGCCTATCATTGTCTGACTGGTGTACCCCAATCCTATTAGCTGAACACAGAAAGGCCTCACTTTATTACAATCGACAGCCTTCCTATGCTTGGCTTAGAAACACCCAAAAATAATCTGCCAGAGGCATGAAAAACAGCGAGACTGGCTGTCAGCAAAATAAACAGTCCCTGGGTGGGCCAAACGTTTACTAGCCCAGGGAATTCACAAGTCCTTTGCCCAATCAAGTGGCGGCTCCTCTGGGCGGCAAGGTGGCTCCAATACTCCGGGGTCTATACCCGATGGGACCCAGGGGGCCTGACCGCCAGTTGCCAACTTGGAACTGATGTTTGATCAGTCAGTCACGGACCGGGTCACCGTTCCAGGTGCGTGACCCTGCAGCCTTGGAGAAGGATGTGGGCAGTGGCCTTTGAGCATCACGGAGCCGAGAGCCCGCCGGGCGGCAGGCAGGCAAGCAAGGAGGGTCAGGGCCGGGAGGAAGGGGCGCCGGGGCCGACGCGCCAGGCGGGGTCCTGGGCGTCCCCCACCCCTCCCGTCAGCCCCGGGCAAAGGCAACCCGGCCCCCTCCCCGGCCGACCCCGCGAGCGCCGCGCAGGGCCCAGCTACCGCGCCCGGCCCCCGCGTCGCAGGGCCGAGGAGGACGCGCCGGCGAGAAAATGGCCCGGCCCGGGTTCTCCCCGCCCACCCGAAAAGCCAGCCACACCCCCGCCGCCCGCGCCCCGAGGGTGCCGCCGGCCCGCGTGGCTCGTCAGGGACAAGTCCGTGAGAGGAGCGGTCGCTCAGACACGCTCTGGTCGGCGACGGCGGGGTGGGAGCCTGGGCGCCAGCGCCCTCCGAGGGGCCCCGCCCGGGCCGCCGTCCTGGGACGGGCGCGCGCCGCGACTCCCGGCCCGCACTCACCCATTGGCGCCGAGCCGGGCCGGGCCGCCGAGGCAGCGTGAAAGTTGGCGGAGGCGGGCGGGCGGGCAGCGCGGGGCGCGGGGGTCGGGGCGCCGTGCGCGACGGCGGCTGGGCCGGCTTCCTCCCCAGACGCGGCGGCGGTGGCGGCTCAGCGCCGCCCGCTGTTGCCTCTGCTGCTGCTACGGCCGCTGCTGCCCCGAGGCGGCTCCTGCTGCTGCTGCTGCTGCTGCTGCTGCTGCTGCTGCTTCTGCTTCTGCTGCTGCTGCTGCTGCTGCTGCTGCTGCTGCATCGCGGCCGCTGCGCCCGGCTGCGCCGGGTTTCCTGCTCCCAGAGAGTGGAAATTGCGAAAAAAAAAAAAAGCCCAGCGCCGCCCAGCCCAGCGCCCGGCAGCAGCGGCCGCGCCGCCGCTCCGCCCCTCCTCGCCGCCGCCGAGGCTCCTGCGGCTCCGCCTGCCGGGGACGCGCTGCCGCCCGGGGGGCGGGGCCACGGGGCTGGCCCGAGGGGGCGGGGCCGAGGCCGGGGGCGTTCCTGCGGGCCGAGCGCTCCGGCGCCCGCCTCACTGCCCACTCGGGGGGAACGCAGCTCGGCGCGGCCGCCCCCACCCACGGCCGCTGGGCTCACGCCCCGGGAAGTGCCGCGAGACTCCTCGAGAGCGGAGGCGCTGGGGGTCTGTGGGGGCGGGGGCGTGGAGGGGCAAGTGGGAAGGAGGGGAAGGGGCGGGCGGGGAGAGGACGACGGGAGGCGGAGTTGCGGCAACGGAGAGGAGACGTTCGGCAGGTGAATGGCCCAACACCTGAGGAGCCCCCGGCCGGCCAGTGGGTGCCGAGGGTGATGGCTTATAGTCCGGGAGGTCGAGGCAACCCAGAATAAGGCTTCCTAGAGGGGGCCGTTGGGAGGGAAAGAGAAGTGCCTCTTCAGTGGGGTTCGGGATGTCGAAGGTGATGGGATGGAGGTGGAGCAAGACAGAGAAGGGCGTAGCGGGGCTGGTGGGACGCATCAGCCGGCACCGAACCTTGCTGGGACCCTTCTGATCCCGCACCTGGGCCAAGTGTGGTTCAGTGACTCTGCCAGCGCTCGGATGTTTCCAGAAATCCAGTGAGGCGCCCTCTCCAATAGACATCATTGTGCCCTTTTGACCCCCAGACCTGGGCTACCAACCCCTGAGTGTGGAAGCTAAAATGCAAATAGAATTCGTGGGCAATTCACGCGGTCCTCTTTGGGTCCATTCACCACCACACCTTTCACCACAGATATTCTGCCAGCGACCACAGTCCCGTTATTTCCTTTTAAGAGCCCTGGTGGTGCAGTGGTTAAGTGCTTGGCTGCTAACTGGAAGGTAGGGGGTTGGAACCCACCAGCCACACTAGGGGAGAAAGATGTGGCAGTCTCCTTCTGTAAAGATTTACAGCCTTACAAATCCTCTGGGGCAGTTCTACTCTGTCCTATACGGTCGGCATGGACTCCAAGGCAATGGGTTTGGGGTTTTATTTGTTGTTGTTTTCCTGTTATTTCCTTTTCCCTCTCTACCCTCTGGTGGTAGGAAGAGATAGTGAAGGAGATGGGAGACATTCAAGCAGAAAGAAAATAAAACAATAGAGAAATTAGATCATTGGCCCCTGAAAAAAATGGAGAAAGCTGAGGGTTAGTGGATCCACAGGTGACAAATAATTTAACCCCTACCTAATACAGGGCTATCACCATACCTCACCTACTGTATTTTGGTTAGGTCCTGAGATTCCTGTAGAAAGATGTTCTTACAACTGTTAAACGGGCTTTTTAAAGACCCTGCAAGTGAGGGTTTTACCAACAAGAATTCAGTAGCATCATCTTTCTAAAAACTTCACATGTGTGGGTCAGAGCAATCTGAACCATCTTAACCCTCTCCGAAAGTACCCTGAGCATGTTTCAACACGGAAGTAGCAGATCTGGACTTGCCGTGCACTAGCATCTGGGGTGCTGAGGATTCTTGGCTGGCTGCCTTGGCCATTCTCAGAACAATGAGTCAGGAAGCTTTTGGATGTTTCTTAACTGGAGGTGTTTGACATCCCAGGGGCCAATACACCTAAAGCCAGCAGACTGGTGGGTGAAATCTCTAGAGCTGAAAACAAAAGTCAGCAGCTTATCTTCTGTCCTCCTTAATCTTACTCATCTGTCTGTCCTACAAGAGGAAGAGTGTTCTCAGTTCTCCCCGCCCCCACCCCCCCAGCTTAACACTGGTGAAGACAGAGAATTTAAAGTTTTGCATTTTCTTTTGGCGCCAGTCTCTTTCAGGACATAACTTTTGATGTACTTGTGTTCCTATTCCTTGATTCCTGCATGTACAAATTTGTCAGCTTGTCACAAAAGAAAGACTGATGGCAAGACTTTACATTTTTGGAAAATACCTGATCTGTGCCCTAATTTTAATGCTTAAGTAAACTAAGTTGTGTTGATTCTACTCAAAACACTATATATTTTTTAACCATTTCTAACTGTACAACTCAGTGACATTAATTACATTCACAATGTTGTGCAACCATCACCACTATTTTGAAAAATTTTTCATCACCCCAAATAGTAACTCTGTACCCCTTAAGCAATAACACCCCATCCTCCACTCCCACCAGCCCCTGATAACCACTAATCTACTTTTATCTCTATGCATTTTTCTATTCTGGATTTTTCATAAAGTGAGATCATACAAGATTTGTCCTTTTGACAAAACACTATATATTTTTTCATTTTAAGTTTCTCCAAATTACAAATACGAACATTCCATTTTTTTTTCCTACTTACTGTTTGGTTCTTCTAAATTGTTCCTACTGTCCTTTCATCTTTTCTTTGAAAAACTTAGCTGACCAGCAAAAGGGAGGTTAATATCAAGATTTAAATCCAGCTGCTGACAAGAATAGATGTATAACTCCTCTCCCTGCCTCCCTCTTGCAAGAGTATTTTTAACAGAATAATTAGTGCAACATTTCAAATTACGTAAACTCATCTCATGAATAGTTCTAGAGAAATACAACTGTATTTAATACCACATCTTTGTCCCCACTGAACTCCCATTTCTACCGGAATAGATAAAGCCTTTTAGGAATGGAGAGTAGCTGAGCTATCATGCTTAAAATGGTACCATGTGACTTAAATGGCACTACTGTATTGCTCAGTGGTAGTACATTGTTGGATAAGAATAAGAACTGAAGGTAGTTGAGCATCTGCCAGGGAGCCCTGGTGCAGTGGTTAAGGTGCTCGGCTGCTAACCAGAAGGCTGGCTGTTAGAACCCACCAGCCACTTCAAGGGAGAAAGATGTGGCAGTCTGCTTCCATAAAGATTTACAGCCTTGGAAACTCTATGGGGCAGTTCTACTGTGTCCTACAGGGTCACTATGAGTCAGAATGATGGCAAAGGGTTGTGAGCATCTGCCTGTCTAGCACTTGCAGCCTGTCATACTTGGCTTTCTCCAAGTACTTGGACTTGACATCTGTAATTTGCATATAATGAATGATACTTTGCTTTGATAACCTTTAATGTAATATCATCTTTACATTAACATAAATACATGCAGAGTGCTTTACAAAAGACAGTCATTTTGTAGTGCTTCCGGTAAGCTTTATGGAGAACAGTAAAAATCTCATGATGCTAGAAAGTACCAAAGTGCTCAGAAAAAAAAAAAAAGACAGGGGCATGTCAAAAGGGTACAGAAGCCAACGTGAAAGCACTTCCAGCCAGCAGCCAAAGCTGGAACAATGTGAGCAAGAAGATAAATAACGGTAGTATTGGCTCAGAACCCAAAGAATAAAATCAGTATCATTGAGTCCACGCTGATATAAATAAATAACGGACTACAATAAAGAAATGGGGAAGAAGGGACAACTATTCCTTGCAGAAGGATTCCAATTAATAAATGTGGAAGAAATGAAGGGACGAGAAAAATCAGCATTACAACACCACAATAATAATGATGAAGGCACAATCCACCTAAAATTCTAAAACTAGTGGGTGAAAGTTGAAGGAGAAACAGGATATTTGCATAGTCTCAAAGTATTTCCCCTGAACCAAATATTTATTATTTACAAAGGGAAAAATAGTAACTTTACAGTGGAGAACCCTGCAGACATCACCTGAACCTAGTGGTCAGGCATCCAGACAGTTCTGAGGCAGGCTTTTCCATTCCTCCTTTGCATTATGTATACTGGGTTAACAATAACTTTTGTCAGGAGGACCAAGAGCTACGGGAAGAACATCTTCACTTATTATAATTGACCTGGCTTGATAACTTCTCTTGCAATGACCCACTCTTTTTCTTTTTTCAGTGAATCCTTTTCAACAAATCCAAGAGAACTGGATTTACCAGCTTTGTGGCAATGGACACCACCTGTCAGTTTGTCATACTGTGGTGGCTTGCATGTTCCTAGGATGCTGGAAGCTATGCCACCAGTATTTCAAACACCAGCAGGGTCACCCATGGCGGACAGGTTTCAGCAGAGCTTCCAACATAAGACTAGAAAGAAAGCCCTGGTGATCTACTTCCAAAAATTGTTGTTAGGTGCCGTTGAGTCAATTCTGACTCATAGCGACCCTATGCACAACAGAACAACACACTGCCCGGTCCTCTGCCATCCTTAAAATTGTTGTTATGCTTGAGCTTATTGTTGCAGCCACTTTGTCAGTCCACCTCGTTGAGGGTCTTCCTCTTTTCCGCTGACCCTGTACTCTGCCAAGCATGATGTCCTTCTCCAGGGACTGATCCCTCCTGACAACATGTCCAAACTATGTAAGACGCAGTCTCGCCATCCTTGCTTCTAAGGAGCATTCTGGTTGTACTTTTAAGACAGATTTGTTCATTCTTCTGGCAGTCCATGGTATATTCAATATTCTTCACCAGCACCACAATTCAAAGGCATCAATTCTTCTTCGCTCTTCCTTATTCATTGTCCAGCTTTCACATGCATACAATGCAACTGAAAATACCATGGCTTGGGTCAGGTGCACCTTAGTCTCCAGGGTGACATCTTTGCTCTTCAACACTTTGAAGGGGTCCTTTGCAGCAGATTTACCCAATGTGATGCATCTTTTGATTTCTTGACTGCTGCTTCCCTGGGTGTTGATTGTGGATCCAAGTAAAATGAAATCCTTGACAACTTCAATCTTTTCTCCGTTTATCATGATGTTGCTCATTGGTCCAGTTGTGAGGACTTTTGTTTTCTTTATGTTGAGGTGTAATCCATACTGAAGGCTGTGGTCTTTGATCTTCATCAGTAAGTGCTTCAAGTCCCTTTCACTTTCAGCAAGCAAGGTTGTGTCATCTGCATAACGCAGGTTGTTGATGAGTCTTCCTCCAATCCTGATGCCCGGTACTTCTTCATATAGTCCAGCTTCTCGTATTATTTGCTCAGCATACAGATTGAATAGGTCTGATGAAAGGATACAACCCTGACGCACACCTTTCCTGGCTTTAAACCAATCAGTATCCCCTTATTCTGCCCGAACAACTACCTCTTGATGTATGTAAAGGTTCCTCATGAGCACAATTAAGTGTTCTGGAATTCCCATTCTTCGCAATGTTATCCATAATTTGTTATGATCCACACAGTCGAATGCCTTTGCATAGTCAATAAAACACAGGTAAACATCCTTCTGGTATTCTCTGCTTTCAGCCAGGATCCATCTGACATCAGCAGTGATATCCCTGGTTCCGCGTCCTCTTCTGAAACCGGCCTGAATTTCTGGAAGTTCCCTGTCGATATACTGCTGCAGCTGTTTTTGAATGATCTTCAGCAAAATTTTGCTTGCATGTGGTATTAATGATATTGTTCTCTAATTTCCGCATTCGGTTGGATCACCTTGGGAATAGGCATAAATATGGATGGTCCTA
Organism: Loxodonta africana; assembly: GCF_030014295.1. Taxonomy (NCBI): domain Eukaryota; kingdom Metazoa; phylum Chordata; class Mammalia; order Proboscidea; family Elephantidae; genus Loxodonta; species Loxodonta africana. The sequence continues at coordinate 21,489,756 of NC_087369.1, forward strand.
GAAAAACAGGCTTCTACTGTTTTCTGCCCACCATACCTTGCCCCCCTACCCCTACCTCCAAATTACAAAGGGTCATGTGTAAGGAAGAGCATTTCCCCAATTAAAAAGCAATTCAAATGATATTCAGAAAAAGGTTCCCAAAGCACCAGATAGCAACTTAAGGTCATATATGTGGAATAAGTGTTGGAATACATGTTAACAACTCTAAATAGAATAATTGGCATTTAACATAAGAAGAAAACATCCTGACAGGGCAATTTTTTACAATGGAAGCTGATAAACTAGTGATGGGGACCTTTTTTTTTTTATCTTATTAGTAATGAAGATTTAAAAGTAGGAACTGACTAGCAAAAATGTTTTCTCTTTTTCCCTGACCTTTCAGGAGAAGTTCAATTCCAGGGAGCCATCACAGACTGGGGTGGCATTGGAGCTGGCTCTCCAGTCTGTACAGACATTTGCTGGCCCTCCAGACAGAGGGAAGAACATGTGAGACTTTTCAGAGTGTGGGAAACACACAGTGTTGAGAGGGGGCTTATGAAGGTCTGTGTAGAAGGGGCACTGGTACAGGCTAAACGGCAGATTCCAAGGGAAATCTGTGAACAGTATGTGGGAATAAGACCTGTAGGCAACAGACTGGAGCACAAGTCTCTCAGCAAACTGGTTTTAGGAAGGTAACTCTAGTAAGCCCTGCAGAAGAAGGGCTGGAGGAGGGAGAGCCTCCAAATGGGAGGCCATGGTCCAGACCAGAGATATTAAGGGCAAAAGACACCCACAAAGAGGAGGTTACATTCTAGAGCCATTTCTGAGGTGGGTATGACAGAATCTGGTGAGCCACTGGATTTGGGGAGAGAGTATGGAGCAAAAAAGAAGGAGGATTTGAGAGAAATATTTTGTTACCTAGTTTTGGAGACTGTGTAGATGGAGAGATCAACCAAGTGGAAAAGAAAGTCATTGGGCAGGGGATAATGAGCTCAAGTTTGAATCTTATTAAGAGTGAATACAATTTAGCAAAGTTGCAGAGTACAAGGCCAACAAACAAAAATCAGTTGGGTTTCTATACACCAGAATTGAGAAATCTGAAAGGGAAATTAGGGAAACAATTCCATTTACAATAGCATCTAAGAGAATAAAATACTTAGGAATAAATCTAACCAGGGCATGAAAGGCTTATACAATGAAAACTTTAAAACACTGCTGAAAGAGATTAAAAAAAAAGAAGATGTAAATAAATGGAAAGATGTTCCATGTTCCTGGATTGCAAGACTTAATATTGTTAAGATGCCAATATGACCCAAAGTGATCTATAGATTTAATGCAATCCTGATTAAATTCAAACAGCCTTCTTTACAGAAATAGAAAAACCAATCCTTAACTTCATATGGAATGGCAAGAGGCCCTTAATAGCTAAAACTGTGTGGAGAGAGAAGAACAAGTCACTTCCTGATTTTAAAATATATTACACAGCTACAGTAGTCAAAACAGTCTGGTTCTGGTATAACAATAGACACATAGACAAATGGAATGGAATTGAGAATCAGAAATAAAACCCCGCATCTATGGTCAACTGAGTTTTGACAAAGGTGCTAAGTCCATTCAATGGGGAAAGAAGATTCTCTTCAATAAATGGTGTTGGGAAAATTGGATTTCCACATGCAGAAAAATGAAACAGGATCCTTGCCTCACACCATACACAAAAACAAATTCAAAATGGATTAAGGACCTAATGTGCAAACTAAAACCATAAAATTCTTAGAAAAACCAGGCAATGCTGTCAGTCCTAGCTTTCAACAACGGATTATCTAATATAATGATAAAAGCACAAACAGCAAAAGACAAAATAAATAAATGGGACCTCATAAAAGCTAAAAAATTTGTTCATCAATAAACTTTACCAAAGAAATGAAAAGACAAACTACCAAGTGGAAGAATGCCTTCAGAAACCATATATCTGACAAGAATCTAATAAACTATATATGTATCTAAATATATATAAAACTTTGACAACTTAACAACAAAAAGACAACCCAACCATAAAATGGCCAAAGGACTTGAATAGACATTTCACCAAAGAGGACATTCAAATGGCCACCAAACACATGAAAAGATGCTCAGTGTCATCAGCCATCAGAGAGATGCAAATCAAAACCACAGTGATACCATTTCACTCCCACTACAATGGCTAAGACTTAAAATAAAACAAAACAGAAAATAACAAATGTTGACGAGGACGTGGGGAAATTGGAACTCTTATCCATTACTGATGGGAATGCAAAATAGTACAGCCATTGTTGGCAACAGTGTGGTGGTTCCTCAAAAAACCAAAAATAGAACTACCATATGACACAGCAATTCCACTCCTAGCTATCTACCCCATAGACTTGAAAGCAGAGACTCAAAAAGAGACTTGTACACCAACGTTCATTGTAGCACTATTCACAAGAGCCAAAAAGTAGAAACAATGTAAATGCCCATCAACAGATGAATGGATAAGAAAATGTGGTATATCCATACAATGGAATACTATTCAGCCAGTAGGACAGATGAAGTCCTGGTACATGCTACAGTATGGATGGAGCTTGAAGACATTATGCTGAGCAAAATAAACCAATCACAATCACAAAAGGACAAATATTGTATGACATATAAAAAGACAAGAAAATGCAAAAAAAAAAAAAGGGAATGAAGTATTGACTCAGGCTGCAACATGGATGACCCTTAAAAACATTATGTTAACAAAAGAAGCCAGTCACAAAGGACCATATATTGCATGATTCTATGTATATGAAATGTACAGAATAGGCAAATCTATAGAAATAGTAGATTAGTGGTTGCCTAGGGTTTTATGGGAGGGATTGGGGAGTAACTGCTAATGGGTACAGGGTTTCTTTTTAGGGTGATGAAAATGTTCTAAAATTAGATTGTGATGGTGGTTGCACAACTCTGAGAATATACTAAAAATCACTGAATTGTACACTTTTAAATGGGTAAATTGTATGATGTATGAATTATATCTCAAAGCTGAATATATATACACACACACAGAGTGAGTATATTTCGGATTGGTTGATTATATAGGGCCTGGTAAGGATGGTTTCCCTGTGTTTTACCTGCAAGAAATCAATAGGATGGTTTCCCTGTGTTTTACCCACAAGAAATCAATATTGCCATAACCACTACCCCACCACCCTTCATCTCACCTCCTCAGGGGTCCAAGAGTGAAGACACAGCCATCCCCAAGGTCATGAAGCCCGCAGTGCAGACAGCCAACCCCAGATGGTTCTCAAGTCCCTGAGGCCACAGGACTTAATTGAAAAGTCTCTGAAACAGGCTCAGACTTAATAAGATACGACGCAACCCCTTTCTAACAAGACTTCTTATTAAATAGAGTTGACGAAATCAAGTTCCTCTCCTCAAAAATAATTACAAGTCAGCCAGAGGCAAAAGTGGGAAGTGAAGTAAAGTTCATCTTTGTTTTGCTTGCCAGCCCTGGATTTGGGTTTCTATTCCCCAGCCCTTTTGAAGTTTTCTTTCCTGTGCCACAAGGGTTCTCAAAGTGTGACCCCCAGACCAGCAGCAGCATCATGTGGGAACTGGTTAGAACTGCTCATTGTGGAGATTCTGGGTGCAGGGCCCAGCGATCCTTCTTTTAACCAGCTCTCCAGGGGACTCAGATCCAGCTAAAGCATGAGAATCACTGTTTATGCCTCATCTCCTCAGAGCTGAGATTTGACACCTGTCATCTGAGGAACCCACTGATCCTTAGTAATGAAAACGTACTCCAGTGACACATAGCTACCGGTGACACACATTCCTGTGCTGGTCAAACTGACCCAATGTTTTTCAAAATATACTTGTATCATTGTTTCTATAAAAGTAATACCTGCTCATTGTTTTTGTAATTGTAGAAAACATTAAAGATACAAAATTTAAGAAAAAATATTCGATAATCTCACCATTACCAATTATTGCCGAGATAATTGATAATTACTATTAACTCTTGATGGAATATTGCTCCAGACTTTTTAACAGTGTGTAATAATAACAGTAAGATATATAATTATTTCCATGTATTTTAATTGTAATTTGTTTTAAGCTGATAACTCCTCTTTAGGAGTGCCTGGGTGGTGCAAATAGTTAACACACTCAGCTGCTAACTGAAAGGTTGGTGGGCCGAGTCCACTCAGAGGCACCTTGGAAGAAAGGCCTGGCAATCTGCTTCCAAAAAATGGGCCTTTGGAAACCCTATGGAGTACAGTTCTACTTGGACACACATGGGGTTGTCCTGAGTCAGAATCGACTCAACGGCAACTAATTTGGTTTTTAACTCCTCTTTAGTGTTCTAATGAGGGAAATTCCAAACTTTGAGGAGGGGAGACATTTTTCCCAGAACATTCTCAAATCACCTTTTCTTTTTCTCATAAATTTAATCGTGCAAAATTAAACCTGGTCTGGAACAGAACTTTTTGAGAATATATTTCATAACTTTCTTCTGGGAAGAAATTAGAATTCCTGATAAAAATGCTAACCAATTCTCTGATACTCTCTAATGAGATTAAGCCCTTTTCAGGAATCTAGCTACCTCCCCTCCCACCCTCAGCTGACCTAAGGTCAGAAGTCTAGGACCTTTAACCAGGTAGTCTTTTTTCTTGTATCCAGTCTAACAATGATTACTTAACCATTCAATTCCCATAAAACGTCCTGACCAGGAGAGAATCTTGAAATTAAACTTGACATGTTCTTAGGTGCCATCAAGGTGGTTCCGACTCATAGCAACCCTGTGTACAACAGAACGAAACACTGCCCAGTCCTGCACCATCCTCACAATCATTGCTGTGTTTGAGCCCGTTGTTGCAGCCATTGTGTCAATCCATCTCTTTGGAGGCCTTCCTCTTTTTCACTGACCCTCTGCTTCTCCAGGGTCTAGTCCCTCCTGATAACATGTCCAAAGTATGTGAGACAAAGTCTCGCCATCCTGGCTTCTAATGAGCATTCTGGCTGTACTTCTTCCCAGACAGATTTGTTCATTCTTCTGGAATTCCATGGTATATTCAATATTCTTCCCAACACCATAATTCCTTATTCATTGTCCAGCTTTCGAATGCATATGAGGTGAATGAAAATACCATGGCTTAGGTCAGCCGCACTTTAGTCCTCAAAGTGACATATTGGCTTTTGAACACTTTAAAGAGGTCTTTAGCAGCAGATTTGCCCAATGCAATGCGTTATTTGATTTCTTGACTGCTGCTTCCATGGGCATTGATTGTGGATCCAAGTAAAGTGAAATCCTCGACAACTTCAATCTTTTCTCCATTTATCATGATGTTGCTTATTAGTCCAGTTACGAGGATTTTTGTTTTCTTTATGTTGAAAGGAAACCCTGGTGGCTTAGTGGTTAAGTGCTATGGCTGCTAACAAAAAGCTCGGCAGTTCGAATCCGCCAGGCGCTCCCTGGAAACTCTATGGGGCAGTTCTACTCTGTCCTATAGGGTCGCTATGAGTCGGAATCGACTCGACGGCAGTGGGTTTGGTTTTTTTTTGGTTTTATGTTGAAAACTTGACATGTACTCATAATTAAATTTTCTGAAAAGTTTTATATATACATCCAACTCTCATAACTGTAGACAACACAATCAACCTATCAGATATGAATTAGACCTTTTCTCAGTGCCCAAATAAAGGAGTGAAAGTTTCGACCTTATATAAAAATACACGCTACCTGTCTTTCGAAAAATCTCTCTGGGCAAAGGGGATGATCTTAAGCTAATAATTGCTACCATTTATGGAGGAGCAGGGGCCTGCAATACTCTTTAGTCCCCATTTTACTTCTCATGTTTCTAGCCCCATTTTACAAGTGAGAGTTAAGTTCAGAGAGGTTAACGACATGCCCAATGTCCCTTGGCAGGAAAGAGGTAGGCCTGGGAATAGAAAGCCAGCTATGCCTATTAGAGACTAGGTATCTTCTGAAATTGAACAAAACAATCCAATTTTTTTTTCATGGAGTTCATGGGTTGGAATTCCTATTTAATGGTCTCAATATAAAATGTAAATGAGTTTTTATAAGTGTTTTATTTGGTATGAAGCTTGTAAAATGCTCATGACTTAACACTAAGTGATAAAACATAGAATGCACACTTGTATGTACCCTATACTTAGAGTTACCTTTTTTTTTTCTTTTTTGGTACAAGTAACAGAAAATGTGGCTAACAGTAGCTTACATACATACAGATCTATTTTCCTTATACAACAAGAAGTCTGGAAGTAGGCAGTTCCAGGGATGGCTCAGTGATAGCAGAACATGGAGTTGGCATCTCTGTGATTCTCCTGGTCTTTCCCTCATGGTCATGAGATGGCTGCAGCAGCTCCAAGCATTCCACCCTAGCACAGCTGCATTCAAAGCAGGGAGCAGGAAGTGGCACAGGCAGAGCTTCTCCTCCTCCACTTCCCTCTTACCCAGGAAGAAAATTTTTATCTCAGAAGCCCCCAAGCCAACATGCCTGCCCCTGAGGCCTGGGGCCAGGCCCTTCTTTTCAGACTTTAAATGACTCTGCCTGGTTTTGTTCACAAGTAAGAAAAGAGAAGTGGCTTTGAAACAAACAACAAACAGTTGGCCACAGTACTATCATCTCTATGGTACAGACAAGGAGATGAACCTTCAGTGAGCTAAAGTAACCTGCCAAAGGTCACAACTATTCAGTGGCAGAGTAAGGATTCAAAAACATGGTCAGGCTGTTTCTTATTCCACTGAAAGGTCTTTCTCTGACTGCAGTGGTCCCTCCTTCTGGGATCCAGTTACCTCCATCTACAAAGACCCCCCTCCCTTGTTTTTTCTTACATTGTCGTTATATGCCATTGAGTCAAGTCCAACTCATAACAGAACTGCCTCATAGGGTTTCCAAGAATTTCAACTGCCAACCTTTTGGTTAGCAGCCCAGCTCTTATCCATTGCACCACCAAGGTTCATATACACATACACACACACGTATTTTTTTTATAATTTTTATTGTGCTTTAAGTGAAAGTTTACAAGTCAGTTTCTCACACAAAAACCCATATACACCTTACTACACACTCCCAGTTACTCTCCCCCTAATGAGACAGCCCACTCTCTCCCTCACTCTCTCTTTTCGTGTCCATTTCGCCAGCTTCTAACCCCCTCCACCCTCTCATCTCCCCTCCAGGCAGGAGATGCCAACATAGTCTCAAGTGTCCACCCGATCAAAGAAGCTCACTCCCCACCAGCATCCCTCTCCAACCCATTGTCCAGTCCAATCCATGTCTGAAGAGCTGGCCTCGGGAATGGTTCCTGTCCTGGAGCGACAGAAGGTCTGGGGGCCATGACCACTGGGGTCCTTCCAGTCTCAGTCAGACCATTAAGTCTGGTCTTATGAGAATTTGGGGTCTGCATCCCACTGCTCTCCTGCTCCCTCAGGGGTTCTCTGTTGTGTTCCCTGTCAGGGCAGTCATTGGTTGTACCCAGGCACCATCTAGTTCTGGTCTCAGGGCAATGTAGTCTCTGGTTCATGTGGCCCTTTCTGTCTCTTGGGCTCGTAGTCACCTTGTGTCCTTGGTGTTCTTCATTCTCCTTTGATCCAGGTGGGTTGAGACCAATTGATGCATCTTAGATGGCTGCTTGCTAGCATTTAAGACCCCAGACGCCACTCTTCAAAGTGGGATGCAGAATGTTTTCTTAATAGATTTTGTTATGCCAATTGACTTAGATGTCCCCTGAAACCATGGTCCCCAGACCCCTGCCCCTGCTACACTGGCCTTCAAAGCATTCAGTTTATTCAGGAAACTTCTTTGCTTTTGGTTTAGTCCAATTGTGCTGACTTCCCCTGTATTGTGTGTTGTCTTTCCCTTCACTGAAAGTAGTTCTTATCTACTAATTAGTGAATGCCCCTCTCCTACCCTCCCTCCCTCTCGTAACCACAAAAGAATGTGTTCTTCTCAGTTGAAACTATTTCTCAAGATCTTATAACAGTGGTCTTATACAATATTTGTCCTTTTGCAACTGACTAATTTCACTCAGCATAATGCCTTCCAGGTTCCTCCATGTTATGAAATGTTTCACAGATTCCTCACTGTTCTTTATCGATGCGTAGTATTCCATTGTGTGAATATACCATAATTTATATATCCATTCATCCGTTGATGGGCACCTTGGTTGCTTCCATCTTTTTGCTATTGTAAACAGCGCTGCAGTAAACATGGGTGTGCATATATCTGTTCGTGTAAAGGCTCTTATTTCTCTAGGATGTATTCCAAGGAGTGGGATTGCTGGATCGTATGGTAGTTCTATTTCTAGCATTTTAAGGAAGCACCAAATCGATTTCCAAAGTGGTTGTATCATTTGACATTCCCACCAGCAGTGTAGAAGTGTTCCAGTCTCTCCACAGCCTCTCCGACATTTATTCTTTTGTGTTTTTTGGATTAATGCCAGCCTTGTTGGAGTGAGATGAAATCTCATTGTAGTTTTGATCTGCATTTCTTAGAGTTACCTTTTAATTTAAAAAAATATTTAAAATTTTGGAAGCAAATACTCCGAAAGGTGCAAAGACTATCTAGGCATCTTGTGTCTGTAGTGGATAGTTTTCCCTTCTGTTTTCCGAGGCAGCATGGCATGGGGTAGCCACCTGCCTGGTTAGGAATAATTCAGGCTTCAGTACTGAAAAACAACAACAACAAACCTCCCCCTGCCCCAAACCAGTTGCATCAAGTCAGTTCTGATTCATGGCGATCCCATGTGTGTCAGAGTAGAACTGCTCCATGCTGAGGGGATACAACCCTGACGCACACCTCTCCTGACTTTAAACCACGCGGTATCCCCTTGTTCTAGTTCTATTCGAATGACTGTTTCTTGGTCTGTGTACAGGTTCCTCATGAGCACAAAGAAGTGTTCTGAAATTCCCATTCCTTGCCATGTTATCCATAATTTGTTGTGATCCACACAGTCGAATGCCTTTGCATAGTCCATAAAACACAAGTAAACATCCTTCTGGTATTCTCTGCTTCCAGCCAGGATCCCTCTGACATCAGCAGTGATTTCTCTGGTTCCACGTCCTCTTCTGAATCTGGCTTGAATTTCTGGCAGTTCCCTGTCAATGTATTGCTGCAACTGCTTTTGAATGATCTTCAGCAAAATTTTACTTGTGTGTGAGTGACATTAATGGTATTGTTTGATAATTTCCACATTCCGTTGGGTCACCTTTCTTTGGAATCAGCACAAATATGGATTTCTTCCAGTCAGTTGGCCAGGTAGCTGTCTTCCAGATTTCTTGGCATAGACGAGTGAGCACTTCCAGCACTGCATCGCTTTGTTGAAACATCTCAGTTGGTAACCTGTCAGTTCCTGGAGCCCTGTTTTTTGCCAATGCCTTCAGTGCAGCTTGGACTTCTTCCTTCAGTACTATTGGTTCTCAATCATTTGCTACCTCCTGAAATGGGTGAATTGACCAATTCTTTTTGGTACAGTGACTGTGTATTCCTTCCATTTTATACCTTTATTCCATTTCACACCTTTATTTTTTTTGTTTTTCCTTACTTAAGCATTTTAGAATAAATAATGAGTATAATTGAACAAATAAACATTTAAAAATCATTATTGCAGGACTTTAAATTGAGCATCTAATTCAATTATTTGTACCAGTCTTAAAAAGCACACACTTCCAGTTAATGCTAGCACACTATTTGTGTTCAGTATCTCTCCCTCTCAGATCCCTGTGAAGTAATAGTAAGGGAATAATACAGGAATCAACCCACAAAGATAGGGGAGCAGGAGAGGAAACAGCGAAGGATTACACATTTCAAGGCGCTGCTGAAGTAAAAACAGCAGCCCAAGAGGGATAACAGGCTTAGCAGGAAGCCACTGCCTTGAGTTCTGCAGCAGACCCCAGGAAGGGAGGCCCCTGGCCAAGGAAAATCAGCAGAATCTCAGGGCTGAGATGAGGGGGGCAGCATCACAGTCAGCACACTGAGCGGCTAGCCCCTCACCCCACTCCACTAGGCTGACCCTCCAGGCAGGAAACAGAGGATCCAGTAGTGACAAGCCTATCTGTCCTACCTGCCAGCCCTCCCTGCCCCAGGCAGGAGATGAGAGGCTCCTTCTCCAGAAAGACCAAAAGGGCCTAGAGGAAAGATTCCCAGATACCGATACGGGGGAAACTGGTTCTCTGGAGGTGGTGGAAAGCAGATGTGTGGGCAAATGAGATTCGCAGTGGCTACCCATTAAGCTTTTGAGACCAGTCCACTTTCCTCTATAAATTGAAGCAATTGGTGGGAACTTCTAGGAGATTCTCAAGAATTGCTTTAGCTGCTATACAAGCTTTGGAACTTCAAGTGAAGGTCTTCAGTGTCAACTCCTCTGACCTTTTTGACAGTGTCCTTGACCTCTGCCTTCACCCCCCCCACCACCACCCCTCGGCTCTTCCAACATCCACATATGGCCCTAATTCTATAGTCATCCTTTTATACCTGCAATAAACAGAGTGGCTTCTGTTCTCCTGGCAAAACTCAGACTGATACAGTCTGTGCTGGATGTCTTTGGTGTTGTTCACTCTCTGTCCTGCTCTACCCTGCTCTGGGCATGGGAAATATGGACTGCTTTGTGCAGTAGAAAGACCCAGTAGAGACGGATGGAGGGAGGAGAAATTAGATTATATATTCCTTTTACTCCCTCCCTGTCAGGTCACAGGTTGGCTGCATCCTTCTACCAAGGACCACAGCTCCTGTCAGCTACCCCTTTCTGTGGAGATCCTCTCAGAGATTCAAAAGCGACTTCCTCCCCTGGCCCTTCAGGCTTTGAGTAGTAACAGCTCACCATTATTGCTACCCCTGGGATACTGGATTAACCTTTGTTGTTTCTCCCTGAACTCTGCCCACATGTTTATAAATGGCCCCTTTATTAAAACCTCCTCAATGACCCAGTTTGAGTCTAGCATCTTTTTCCTGCCAGGCCCTGACTGATACAGTGCCCCCATCACCCTGCACCAGAGCCTCTGCCCAAGCTCACAGACCTTCCCAACCACTTGTAAGTGTCTCAGTGTTAAATATAAACAGTAAAAGATCACCAGACACTGGAGGAACACTTTCAACATGAAGGAAAGAGACAAAAACAAACCAAAAGGGAACTAAGAAAAAAACAACTCTACAGGGAACAAAATGAGAAACAAAAACTTCACCATCAACAACCATAACATTCTACAAGATTCTTAGAGTAGTAAGAGAAGATCCTGCTTCCAAGAAACTAAGGGCAAGAGAGGGAGAAAGAGAGGAGAGAAGGCGGGAGGGAAGGAGGAAAGGAAGGAGGATAGAAAGGCGAGCTTTCCCACATTCCTGGGCTCAGTCCCTCTTTCAGTCAGCAATCTTATCACTCCAAATTCCCAGGTAATCCAGGATGATCTCTCCATCTCAAGATCCTTAACTTTATCGTATCAGCAAAGTCCCTTTTGCCCTATAACATAACATATTCACGGGCTCCAGAGACTAGGACTTGGACATCTTGGTGGGTGGGGGCTTATTCTGCTTACCCCAATGTGTCTGTAAGAATACAAATAAAAACTTCTTTTAAATATGTACTTTTTGACCAACAATTCTACTTCTAGGCATTAATTTCAATGAAATTAGTCAAGTGAACAAAAATCTATGTTCCTGGACATTGTTTATGATGCTGAAAAATTATGAACTACATGTTCATGTTAAAAAGTAGTCATAACTACCTACAGATTGGGAAAAAGTTTTTAGCTATGACATTTCTGATCAGTGCCTGATCTCTAAAATCTACATGATACTGCAAAAACTCAACTGCAAAAAGACAAATAACCCAATTTAAAAATGGGCAAAAGATATGAATAGACAATTCACTAAAGAAGACATTCAGGTAGCTAACAGATACATGAGGAAATGTTCACCATCATTAGCCATTAGAGAAATGCAGGTCAAAGCTACAATGAGATTTCATCTCACTCCAACAAGGTTGGCATTAATCCAAAAAACACAAAATAATAAATGCTGGAGAGGCTGTGGAGAGACTGGAACACTTCTGCACTGCTGGTGGGAATGTCAAATGGTACAACCACTTTGGAAATCGATTTGGTGCTTCCTTAAAAAGTTATAAATAGAACTACCATACAATCCAGCAATCCCACTCCTTGGAATACATCCTAGAGAAATAAGAGCCTTTACACGAACAGATATATGCACACCCATGTTTATTGCAGCACTGTTTACAATAGCAAAAAGATGGAAGCAACCAAGGTGCGCATCAACAGATGAATGGATAAATAAATTATGGTATATTCACACAATGGAATACTACGCATCGATAAAGAACAGTGAGGAATCTGTGAAACATTTCATAACATGGAGGAACCTGGAAGGCATTATGCTGAGTGAAATTAGTCAGTTGCAAAAGGACAAATATTGTATAAGACCACTGTTATAAGATCTTGAGAAATAGTTTCAACTGAGAAGAACACATTCTTTTGTGGTTACGAGAGGGAGGGAGGGTAGGAGAGGGCTATTTACTAATTAGATAGTAGATAAGAACTACTTTCAGTGAAGGGAAAGACAACACTTAATACAGGGGAGGTCAACACAATTGGACTAAACCAAAAGCAAAGAAGTTTCCTGAATAAACTGAATGCTTCGAAGGCCAGTGTAGCAGGGGCAGGGGTCTGGGGACCATGGTTTCAGGGGACATCTAAGTCAATTGGCATAATAAAATCTATTAAGAAAACATTCTGCATCCCACTTTGAAGAGTGGCGTCTGGGGTCTTAAACGCTAGCAAGCAGCCATCTAAGATCCATCAATTGGTCTCAACCCACTTGGATCAAAGGAGAATGAAGAACACCAAGGACACAAGGTGACTACGAGTCCAAGAGACAGAAAGGGCCATATGAACCAGAATCTACATCATCCTGAGACCAGAAGAAATAGATGGTGCCTGGGTACAACCAATGACTGCCCTGACAGGGAACACAACAGAGAACCCTTGAGGGAGCAGGAGAGCAGTGGGATGCAGACCCCAAATTCTCATAAGACCAGACTTAATGGTCTGACTGAGACTGGAAGGACCCCAGTGGTCATGGCCCCCAGACCTTCTGTTGCCCCGGGACAGGAACCATTCCCCAAGTCAACTCTTCAGACATGGATTGGACTGGACAATGGGTTGGAGAGGGATGCTGGTGAGGAGTGAGCTTCTTGGATCAGGTGGACACTTGAGACTATGTTGGCATCTCCTGCCTGGAGGGGAGATGAGAGGGTGGAGGGGGTTAGAAGCTGAGGAAATGGACACGAAAAGAGAGAGTGGAGGGAGAGAGCGGGCTGTTTCATTAGGGGGAGCGTAATTGGGAATGTGTATAAGAATGTGTAGCAAGGTGTATATGGGTTTTTGTGTGAGAGAGTGACTTGATTTGTAAACTTTCACTTAAAGCACAATAAAAATTATTTTTAAAAAGTAGTCATAAAAAAGACTGCTATGTAGCATTATGCGATAGAGCTTTCTGATGAATATAAAAAGCTGATCACTGTATATTAAGTGCCAAAAGCAAATTACAAAACGGTAATTTAACAACTATCCAACTTTTGTAAAAAAAAAAAAAAGTGTGTGTGTGTATAATGTGTGGAAAAATATGTGTGAAAAACCCACAAGGGATTGAGATCAAACTGTTAACAGTGGTTCTTGATAAGAGCTGAGAGTGCAGGTGATTTTACTGTTTGTCTTTAGACCTTTCCTCACTCCCTAGGTTTTTTCCTTTTCTTTTCCATCAAACATGTATTACTCTACCAACCAGGAAAAAAAAAGTTATTTCTATTTTGCATAAATGAATAAATAAACGTATTCATTTAAATGAGCATCTGAAGCCCTGGAGACCAGTTGCAGCAACAGCTGTCACCAAAGATTACACATGTAGCACTTAGCACAGCCAAGAACAAATCTGTCAGCTACCCTTATTAATTAGCACTCTCTAAAGCTATACATGCTATAGGAGTATGTTGAAGCCATTACCAGAAATCTATGTATCTTGTTCCCTTTAGATTCTTGCTTTTGTCCTCAGGTTTATGAAGCCAGAACTTCTCGGCGTCAAATCCCATCTGGTGTAGAGGCAGCGTGAGAAAAAGGCAGCTCAATTCCCTTCCTTGTCCAGTAGGTGGAGCAAGAAAGCTTTAGAAGTACTTGCCGGCTAAAAAACCGTGAACAAGACTAAACTGCAGAAAAAGTGGTTAATAAAAAAATAGGCCTCCTAAATCATCCAAGTCCATTTGGGTGGATTCATGCTAAAATTTTTCTAGGATGAAAACTGTTCCCAGAGAACTTCCTAGAGAATACTAAGTTGAGAGTTTATGTTTCAATACCTGACAATCACAGCCATAACCAGGACTTTTAACATTTTTCAATTAAAATATCTCTGGTTGAAATGCAAATTAAAACTACACTATGATATTATTTTTCATCCATTAGATTGGCAAAAATTCAAGGGTTTGAAAATACATTTTGTTGGCAAGGCCATGGGGGAAACAGACATGCTCCTACATGGCTGGGGAGAATGTGAACTGGTGGGAAAGCTCCAGTTCCTATGGAGAAGATTGGCAATATCTAACAATATTCCATATACATTTTACCCTTGGGCCCAGCAATCCCATTTCTTGGAATCTACCCTGAAGATTTATCTCCAGCAATAGGAAAATACATATGCATAAGGTTATTGATCACAGCATTATTTGTAATTGCAAATTATTGGAAACTACCTACATGCCTAAATAAAAGCGTGTGGTTGAATAAGCTATGGTACATCTATACAATGGAGTACTATGCAGCTATAAAGAAGAATGAGGACACTCTCACAAACTAATACAGAGTTGTCTCCATGATTTAAGTGAACAAACTGCAAAAGAGGATCTAAAGGATACTACCTTCTGTGTAAGAAAAAAGGGGAAATAAGAATGCACACATACACCTGCTTCTCTCTACCAAAAGAAACACAGGAAGGAGAAACCAGAAGTTGGTCACTTACCAGGAATGTGAGAAAATGGTGTTGAAGGACTACAAGAGAGAGTATTCCCTCTACATACTATCTTTTTGTATAGTTTTCATTGGTGGATGTATGCTAATGTTCTACATATTCAAAAAATAAAATCAACAAGGGGGAAAAAAAAGCTCAAACTGAAAGCAAACTAAAAAAAAAAAACCCAACTGTAACTTCGCCACATTGGCAGGGAGGGGGGGAATACTAATCTAAGTAATGGATGAACACAGTATTTGACTATATACCATATATCCTTGGCCTTTGGGAGTGCAGGGGTGGAGAGCCGCTAAAGAATTCTGAACTAGTTCATGTCAATTTATTTCCTGTAGTGGCATGAGTGAAGTAATTCTGAAACCATTTTAAATGTATTATGGGATTAAGTAAATGAGAAAATGATTTGATGTTGTTGGAAGCCAGGGTTCTCACTGTGGAAGGAGGGACATACCCATATGAAATAATGGAAGGCAAAGAAGAACCCAAGGCATACAGTTCAATGTACACATACAGCCACGTAACCACTACCACAGTCAAAATATTGAGTATTGATCACCCCAGAAAGTCCCCTTGTCTTCCTTTGCAGGCAAAACTCTCTCCTCACCCCCACCCCCAAACAATGATGTATTGTCTATCCATATAGTTCTGCCTTTTCCAGAATGTCATATAAATGGAATCATACAGTATGTAGCCTTTTGTGTCTGACTTCTTTTACTTAACCTGATACATTTTAAGATCTGTCCATGGTGTTACAAGTATCAGTTGCTTTTTATTCCTAAGGAGAATAACAAGATGTTCTAGGCTTATATTGTACATTCCCTGCCCCGGCCCTGAAATAAACCATTTCTCCAAGGACCTTTGGTTCCTTTTAGAGAAAAGTGGTATTAGAGTCCAAGATTTGGGTACTAGTGCCCATTGATACTGAGATGTTTTCTTTCTAGACCCTTTCAGCAGCCATTGCTAGGAAACACACACACGCATATGCATATTTATATATACATACATATTTTAGAAATGATGAAGTCACACTGATGCCTCCAATCCATCCCCATTGGTTTCTTCTTTCGTCAGAACAGAGAAGTATGAGTAATTACATGACCTTGGGAAAGTCATTCAACCTCTGAGAAGCTCTGGCAATCTGAAAGGTGTGGTAATGTCACCTGTCACCTGCTCTGCACACCACACTGGGTATTTACCAAGATCAGCTGGGATAAATGTGAGGTCAAGTTATGGCTAGTCATTCAAGGAGAGATATCTTTGGAAATTGGAAAAAGCAGAACCTGAGGGGACTGCCTGGAGTCTGGGTCTCTGTGTGATTAGGGGCCTATTAACTGTGATCACGAATACAGAAAGAACACTTCTGAGGTTCAGTTCAGTTTCAGACAGAATGAGTTTGAGATGGTTGTATGACACTTGGGTGGATATTTCTACTTGACAGGTGGAACTAAGCATCTAGAGCTCAGGGAGAGAAGTCAGGGCTAGAGATAACTTTTTTTTTTAATGTTAATGAACACATGCTCTCTAAAGACATGGATATAAATGAAATTACCCAGGGAAAGTGTGTGGAAGGAGAGAGGAGAGCAAGGGACTGAGCTCGCTGGAACGCCAGCACAAGAGGGTAGACAGAGGATGACAAGCTCTCTGAAGAGATGGAGAAGGGGAAGAGAGGCCCAGGGGAGAAAGCCATGTAGGAGAAGCCAAGTGAAGACAAAAAAAGTAATTTAATTCAACAAACACCAAAACAACAGCTAGGGCTACGGAAGATAGAGAAGATGAATAAAAAGTAGTAAAGAGGACGAGTAGTAAACAAGTGAAAAACAGACCAGATAGCCTAGTGTTGCAGGGGCAAGGGGGGTAGAGGTATGGGCAGAGCTTCAGAAGACAGATCTGGTAGAAGGGAGAAAATTTTCAGAGAATAGAAGGACTTAAGCTTCCAGACTGAAGAGACCCACCAAAGCTCAGCACAATAAATAAAAGACCCTTGTTGCTAAGTTTCAGAATATCAGGAAAAGAAGACAATCCTAAAATTTCCAGAGATTTCAAGCAAACAAACAAGACAGGTTACATATAAAGGAATGAGAACCAAAAGACTGGAAATAAAATGGAAGAAAAATGATTTCCACCCTAGAATTCTGTACCCAGCCAAACTAACAATCAAATATGAAGGTAAAATAGACAAGAACTTCAAAATTGTAACTCATTTGCCACTGATGGAGGCAACCATTACACCAATTACTTACTTTGAAAATTGGTAATTAAAGGGAAAGGATAAAACTATTTATCTTGCCTTTTTAGGAGAAACTGTACATAGCTCATCCCCAGCTGATGATGGAAAGTTTTGCTGACTGAGGGCAATTTCAAAAGAAGGATCACTTGTCTGGGATATGGAGCAATAGTTGAAAGCAGATCAAGGCAGGATGTGTGTGTTTAAGTTAGCGATAATGTTTGTATTAAGATAGAAAGGAGATAGTACAAACAGAGAGATAAAAGATGAAGGAAAAATAAAAAAGATAAATCTCAAGGGGCAAAGTCCTAGAGGAGGCAGAAGTAATGGAATTCAGAGCACATATGGAGGAAATGGTCTTTGACAGGAAGGACACTTGCTTTCTTGGTGAAGGATCAAAGAGAAGATGGATGTAAGATTAGGTAGGTTTGTTGGTGGCAGGATGAGGGGGTTTGTACCCAGTGGCTTCTAATTTCTCCATGAAGTGTGAGGCCAGGTCATCAGCTGTGGAGTGAGGTGGACATGCGAAATCTGAAAAGGAATAGAAAATATTTGTCTTGGAAGTTGAGAATTGAGCCTTACTGAAGAGAAAGAAGGATTGCAGGGCAATATTGGGTGTCCATTTGTGGCCTGCGGTTCTGAATTTAAAGTGAATCATGAAGACTCTGTTCGATGACCCTTCTCCAGCAGACATGGAATCCATCCAGGGCAGTTGTGCCAGGCAAATACGGTGATATAAGAGAGGGCCAAGGGAATGGACAGCATTTTTTGAAGGAGTTATTAAAATAATGGATTAGGAAATCAAGACTGAACAAGAAGGAAAATGAGACCAGGAGGGGTGATGGATAGTCAGGAAATGGAGGGGGGTATGTGTCAATGGATTAGCCACCTTGATGAGGTTAAAAAAAAACATGTGGCAGTAGACATCCTTGAGCAACTGAGCTGGAAATAGGAAATGGAGGTCAGAGAGATGTTTGAAATCGATATTCAGAGGGGGCCTGGTGTCTGACATTGACAGGGTCCACAGTGTAACCCCAAGAGTGACTAGGTGAGGCGAAGAGGAAGTTGAGTTCGTCAGAGATGAGTCAAGGGACTGAGAAGCCAGGGTGAAAGAAGAAGAGTGCAAATTACATGGGAGTCTTCCTTAAATGAAAACCCTGGCAGTGCAGTGGTTAACTGCTACGTAGGGCTGCTAACCGAAAGGTTGGCAGTTCAAATCCACCAGGTGCTCCTTAGAAACTCTATGGGGCAGTTGTACTTTGTCCTATATGACTCAACAACAACGGGTTTGGTTTTTTTGTTTGTTTGTTTTTGGTCTTCCCTAATTGAAGGAGGGAGGCAGGGAAAGTGTTTGATAGATGACAGCAACAAACAATGGCAAAGGGTGCTACAGCTCAACAGTGGGTGCTTCAAAGGAGCAGGGACCTTGGCAGGAGAAACGGAGACTGATTGCCTGGAACCAGAACTGGGGAGCAAAGAGGCCATCACCCAACTCTAGCCCTGATGTGATTTAAAAAAAAAAAAAGAAAGAAAAGCTCTCATTTGAGCAGGCTGCAGAGGCAGTCTCCTCCAAGAAAGTCGTTTTCAGCTCAGGTAAGGTGAACTTCCTGTGACTAGCCTGATACAATGAAGTTGGTTTGTCACAGAGCAGGTTTGGAAAAGGGGTGGGTCAGATAAGGGAATGTTCCACCACATAGATTTCCAACAGTATGGGAAGGGTACATGTAAACAGAAGAATATTATGCATTTATTGTGTGTATGTAGTTTCTAATAACAGAAGTGTTAATGCAGAAATATTTTTTAAAGTAAAATAAAAATCTGTCCTTGACTTTGTTCTTTAATTTTTGTGAGACCACATGCTGAAGCCAATCACTTTTCCCATGTAGAATTTACAACTTTATGCAGTAGATGATGAACATTTTATTTATTACATGGTGACATCAGCCATTATTTGTTTCTGCATCTTCACCGTTTTTATTTGACCAGAAGTATGTGGCAATTAGTGTATTTTTGTCTCAGTGTTATTCTATGAAAATGAGAAGACACAAAAATGAAAGTGCTGACAATACAATTGAGCAGATTTAGAAATCTTTACATGTGTAAAAAGCAATGGACCTTTAGCCTCAGTCAAATGCTTGTTGTTTGGACTTAACTGCATGCTTAATTGTGAAGCAAAGAAAAATTAGAAGGAAAAAATGAAAAGCTGGAAATGGATCACAGATAACTGTCTAAAAGGTAAGAGTTGAGCTGGGAAAAAGGGATCAATTTTTTAAATTACAGACTGAGGATTACTATATCAAACTTCAATGACCCAAACAAATACAGACAGAAAAATCAGTAATCCAAAGACCCACTGGTGGAGCCTGTAGCTCGCACCACGCTGGCAGGAGGCTAGTACTCCATTTTCTCCAGGCAACTTTTTTTTCACCACAATTGTTGGGATCATTAAGTTAGCAACCCTGTTTAGTGTAACCCCTTGCAGAAATTGTCATCAGCAAGCACTTCCCAGCACTAAAGTCAATTTCTTCTCTACTAAGTGTTAATTTTAAGTGTCATTAGAAGGGATTAGAAATTGAGGTAAAAATTTAGAAAATTATCTGTAAAGTGTAATCTAGTTTTTAATGTCTTAAACAATGATGTGTACGGAAAAAGAACCCTAAACTTTCATAATTCAGGATTTTAGAAAACATATTTATCTTTCTGGTAACTGGATTCTAGCCCTTGCTCTCTTCAACAGGTAAACTTGAATGTCATCCAAAGGTGACATTTTAATAGTCACATACATGTGACTATCTGTAAAGGCTGAATATACATAAAGTATCATCTCAACTGCAAAAAAAAAAAAACCCCAGTAAAAGACTAATGAGACATAACAAAATTTTAGTTTACACTAAATATTTACAAACAATTGGATTATAGCCGAATTTTTCTCCTTTTTACATACTATTCTATGTATCTTTTATCAGGAAAAGAAATTTTGTTTTTGTTTTTAAAAAGAACAGCAGTTAGATGAATTTACATTTTATGTAATTATGTCAAATATTGTAAATCAGTAACTTTTCTTAAAAAATCAAGACAACACATACTTAAATAATCCTACCCACTTATGATGATGTGGGGAGGAGGAGTGGCAGGCAGTAAAAACCCACTGGACTGAGGCGAAGTCGGCAGCCTACGGAAGAAAAGTATCGTTTATATTTTTAGTTAACAGATATACAGTGGATATGATGAAATATTCTTATCACCTTTTTTTAAAGAATGATAACCTTATTTTATAAAAACGATGTTTTTATATTCAACTGATACAGGAAAACACAGAAGTCTCTCACAATTCCACTACTTAAAAATTGCTGCTAACAGTGGATGGCATGTTTTCAGACTGGGGTCCAGGCTTTTGGAGCCCTGGTGGGGCAGTGGTTAAGAGCTAGGGCTGCTAACCAAAATGTCAACAGTTCAAATCCACCAGCCACTCCCTGGAAACTCTAAGAGGCATTCTACTCTGTCCTATAGGGTCACTACAAGTCAGAATCAAGTCAAGGGCAATGTGCTTGGTTTTTTTTTTTTATTCATATGTACAGACAGGATTGATGGGGTGATTGCTGTACTTTTTTGAAGTTCTAGATTTAGTTTTATTTGAATGCAAAAAAAAAAAAGTGAAACCAGAGAGTACCACTGAGCTTCAGATATACGTTTCTTCATCAGGAGGGCTATTGGTGCCTAAAAGATCTAAGTCGGTGATACTCAGACTTGAGTGTGCAGCAGAATCACCTGGAAGGCTTGTTAAAACAGACTGCTGGGCGCCATCCCCAAGTTTCCGGTTCAATAGAGCGAGGATGGCCCGAGCATTTGCATCCCTAACAAGTTCCCAGGTGATGATGTTGTGGGTCGAAAACCACACCTGTGAAAAACTCGAGATTGATCCTTAGGTTTTCTCCTCCTATATTATACAATCTTAGATGTTATGAACTGACACGACACCTAGCCATGAATGATGAGGCGGCTAGTTCCTACTCTTCGTCCTGTTTTCCCTTGCCACATCCCAATCTATGTACACGAATTCTTTGTCAAGGTTTGTAATATTTACATTCTATCCTCCAAGTATGATTCCCGTGTTTTTAAATCATAGTTCTATATTTAGTTCCTTTTACTGAAGTCTTGATGGGAAACCTGGTATCTGCTCTCTTTTGAGTTCCCACTAAATGTCCGGAACCTGGGCGCAAGGGCCAGTCAAAGACGTGTCTCACTCCTGCGAGCTTTGGTGTTCCTGGGCGGCCCTGGGCCCTGGGAGTGTAGGGCCCTGGAAGTGTACAGTCCTGGTGAATCTCCTCTTTTGCCTAGGTCCCAAGACCGTCTTCTCAAGGGTTTCCCTTGACAGTTTTCCACATGACCTAGTCACCTCCATTCCCTTTGTCCACAGTGGGGCTCATTAGTGACAATTATCAGGATTTTCTCAACTTGGCTTCTTTACTCAGGCTGCTTATGGGGGATGAGGGAGGGTTCGAAGTCATACCACACCTTGTTGCATTAGAATCTTTCCCCTCCCCCCTTTGTTTGGTTGCTGCTGAATTTGTAACTGGTGGCTGTCAAGTTTGCTAGATAAGAAAGAGTTTCTGATCCAGCATTACTTTTCCTGCTTCTGCCTGGAAGTATCCCCGTTGACTTTTTAAAACCGTTCAGAAATGTGGGATTTCCTGTATAAAATGTGGTACACATTGTGCACTTACATGAACTGTTATAGAAGCATCATTTAAGTGGACAACTTAACTGAAAAAAGCTGGTTACAAACAAAAGGTAAGCAGTTTTTTCCAAGAGGAAAAAAAAATGAAAATGTATCCTCCAAAATACTTAGTTTTCCCTGTCATAAGATTGAGCGATTTTAAATTGGAATTTTTATTGAGATTAATTGTAGATTGACATGCAGTTGTAAGAAACAATACAGAGAGATCCCGTATACACTTTACCCAGTTCCCCCCAACCCATCAATTTTTAAAACCACAAAACCAACAGAATAGTGCTTTCTGAGATTGGTGAAACCAATTGGAAAGAAATGCAGCCATGGGATACTCAACCAAGAATGCCAATTTTTCTCTCAACCTTTTGTGCTGATTTCCGTTTTAGTACTTAGCACTTGACAGTGCAGCTATTTGTTTTGTGATTCTCTCCTTCAATAGTTTGAGGTCCCACACAGCAGGGACTGTGTCTTATCTTCCCAGTATCAATGCAGGGCCTAGCACACAGGGGAGGAGAAGGCGAGGCAATGGTGTATGAGACTGACCAAAAAGAAAAAAAATCCAAAAAACAAACACCTTTCTTCCAAAGTCTTAGATGCAACGGACTAAAAAATACCAACAATTATGAAGATGATGCGGGACCAGGCAACATTTGGTTTTGTTTCACACGAGGTTGCTATGAGTCGGAGGCGACTGGACAGCAACTAACATCAACAACAACAAAGTCTTATGCATTGGAGAATTCAAGTTCTTTACAGTCAATAAAAAACGTTATGGTTAACATTTTGTTCAACCTCCACGTGAAAATTAGATATTTGTTCCTAATAACATATTCTCCTTAATTCTCACTCGTGCAGCTAGTATTTAATGAGTTCGCTACCAATATATATATATTTTTTTTACCAATAGGTATTTTCCAAGTAACATGCTATGCATTTTGAGACAATGCCAAAAGTCCATCCAAATTTGCCTAACTAGAAAATCAGCTGTGGAACGATTAATATTGATTGAATCAACTATTTCACCCTTAAGTGCTACAATAAATAAAAACAGAGCAATAGAATCAGTGCTATTTACTGAGTTATATTTCTCTGTTTATTGTCTGTTTTCCCTCTTAGACTGCCTGTACCATAAAGGTGAAGTCCACGTGTCTTGTTCTCTTGTTCATTGCTATAAACTTAGCATGATGTGTGTGCAATAAGTACTTGTTAACCATATGATTAAATAGTCAAGGCTAGTAACTGGCCCCCAGAATATGGGAATGAAATTATTTAAAAATTCAAGACAGATTTCCTGATTACCTAACACAATATGAAGTTGTGATAGTCCTATGTGCGTGCATTTCCTTTTTACTACACGTGGAATGTTAAATGTTTGGAAATTCTGACCTATAGAAATGGTACGCTGCACAAGAAGCCAAAATACCTAAATCCATTACTCAATTAGCAATGAATCAAATACTCACAGCCACCCCCTCCCCATTATCACTGACCCGCTTAAGGAAATATATAAAAAGATAGGTAAAAATTACACGTCTGTAGTAAGACTTTTCATAATCCAGTCATGAAAAACCAAATTCTTACCTATCTTCACGTTTTGACATAGAAAGCTGCCTTTTAAAGTCCGTAACAGTATTTTAAACATCAACACCCAAGGCTGTAGCTCTCATATAAAATTAAAATAATGTTCTCACAAACTGGCAAGAACTTCCCAAGCAGAAACGGCAACAATATTTTATTTTATTAGAAATAAACATTTCACAAAAATTTAACTGGGAACGTACATGTACTGCTAAGCAGAGCACTGAAAACATAAAGAAATAAGGTGTTGGGACCTAAAATTTCACTTAAAACCCCTTCAATTTTGTCTTACACTTAGTAGGTACTCAATGCATATCAGGTGAACATTGCAAAACGTGTAATGCTGTAGTAGTAAAGTACAATTTTCAAATATGAGAGTTTGTCAGATTTTAAAAAAGCCTTTAAAAATATGATATGCAACAAGCTTACCCTGAGGGAAAAATAAGATGGAATACAGATTACAAAATCTTCATATATTTTCCACAGTAGCATTTTGAAATTTGAAAACGGCAAATAGTTGTGGAAAAAACTGAACGAACCTATTACTAAAAATTCAGTGCACTCATAACTACCTGATGGAAAAGTTGAAGCACCTTCTCTCTAGCCTTCTTACATCTTAATATGAAATGTATGAATTATATAGGCCTTAATCTTAACAAACTTAACAAAATTTTAAGTTATAAGCCAAAACGTCATCAGAAAAAGAAAAACTCGATATAAAATCTGCTTCCGTAAGGCCACTGTTTAAAGTTCTTTCATGTACATACATTATACAATTCAGACACTTTATGTTTTTGTTTTTACTACGTAAGCAAAACTTTCAACATATAAATGTTTGGATATAATGCAGTAAGTTCTCTCTAGGAAACCATGCTTAGAGAAAAATGCATCAACAAATAATGCCCTTCAAGTGGTTGAGATTTTTTTGCAAAAACAAAACAAAAACTGTATTTAATACAACTTTTAAATTCAATACTGTAATTTAAAAGCAACATTTAAATGTAAAAAAGATGTAGCATTCCACTACTGAAAAATAGTTATTTTAATCAGGAAAGGTACAGTATTAGTGCTTTAATGCCAATTCTAACTCCTGACAGAGATGCTCCCAAATATCCTCCCGTAGTGTTGCCTCCATTTGAACCAATTCCAGATTAGATTTCTGTGGCAATGTTTTTATATCCCTATTGAGAGAAAACAAAAGAAATAGAGACTTCAAATGAAGAGTCAGTTATAACTTCTGAGCCAGAGTTTTGTTTACACTGTAATTTTCAAAACATTTCAGTTTATATATTTTTTTTTTTTTACTTGCACCTGAGATCCCCACAAAGGTATGTGAAACCTCAAAGATGCAGCGTAACAGAACACATCAAAGCAGGTATCAAATGACAAGTCAGTAGGACAAAGAAAACATATGGAACTAGATACGCTGGTATTAATACGTTGATGAAAACAGCATTCTGCTATTTAGGTGGATTTCATTGGGAGCATCCCTAGCATAAAACCAAGAAACTCTTAAACCTTAGTCTCTCGAGTATGGAGCCTGACTCAATACACACACCCTCAAACTAGTAGATGTTTTATAACTTGGTAACTATTATTTTTTTCATTATATAGTATCTTTAATTCTAAAACTATATGGACTCTTTTAGCTTAACTGGTAACTGCAGAGAAAGCTATTAGAGGGGGGGAAAAGGTTTCTTGCTTTTTGGGTGGTTACTTACAACATAAAAAATGCAGTTGGTAAGTCTTCAATAAATACAGGAAAAGGGATTCACAAGAACAATAAGACTATGATTAAAGGGTAAGGAACATGGATTCTATACTGTGATACTATCCAAAATATTAAATTATCAACCACGAACTGGACGTTAAGATCATGCAACTAATAAAAGAACAAACATAATAGAATGTCATGTTTTTCAGGGACATTTAAAGATTTATTAAAACACATATCCTTACCTTTTACTAGGATCTTACATTAATTAAAACTGAAAGAAATTTAAAAGTTGATTTATTTTTTACATTTATATTAGTACGGAAATGTTTAATTCCAAACAAAACCAGTGTTGATAGAAAATTTTTATTCTCCTTATTTCTATTTTGGTTAAAGGAATGTTCAAAATACATGCATATGTATCTTTGTTAACATCATTCCTCTAAATGGAAGTAAACGTCACTGTATCCTATTTCTTTACTCATTATACAATATAAAAATCATAAATTTATTTTCAAGTATATTTTACCTAACATTAAATTCTAACTGTAATAATTCTAAAAAAATTTCAACTGAAATATCTTATTTACAGAAATTTGTGATTATTTTGAATCACTTTACCTTTTTTTTTAACACAGCCTTTTCCACACTATCTCTCAAACTGATCCTCCTCTCCTTCCAATTATTTGGAAGCCTATTTTAAGCTGAATGCTATGAATACTAGATATATGAGCACCAAAGTTTTCATAACTTGAAACCTGGGTTACTGCAACTCTTTCTTTGTTGGTCTTCCTGCACCTCATTCTCTCCTCCTCCATACCCTGTCTACCTACTGCTAAACAAGTGAGGTTCCTAAAGTACCATTCTCTCTTTTTCATTTGCGGAAAATGTCCTACTGCTACCACATCAAACCCTAAGTATTTCACCGAGCCTTCAAGGCCCTCTATAATTCCCCCCGCCCCCGCCATATATACCCATAACCATTGCCGTTGAGTCGATTCCAACTCATAACAACCTCACATAGGACAGAATAGAACTGACCCATGGGATTTCCAAGCCTGTAAACTGTACGGAAGCAGATTGCCACATCTTTCTCCTGTAAAGTGGCTGGTCAGCTCAAACCTTTTGGTTGGCAGCCAAGCGCTTAACCACTGTGCCTCCAGGGCCCCTTCTGCCGTATCTACCCAACCCTATATCCTACTGCCAAAATGGGTCTTTGGTTGCAGCCCTTTCTAGGTCTTGCTCCTCTCTATGACTCAGCTAACGACCCACCTCCTCAGTGAAAACAAATCAAAGTATTTGACATACATCCCCTGACCATTGCCACCATATTACCTTTTCCTTCTCCTTTTGGGCATTTACTGTCTATGAAATTAAGTTCTTCAAAAATATAGTTGTGCAGAAAAGAGTTAACATAGCAGGCCTGCTTACAAGATGGGTCCTTAGCTGGCATCTGGGAACTTAGATTTCAGGAGGATTCCCACCATTAACTGGTAAGGGTGGCTCACTGGGCCTAAACTGTTTGTATAAACAATGTGGTTTATGCTGAGAACCTGCTTTCTTCTGGAGTCTGGAATTTGGGCATATGCCTGGCAGGGGGTGTCTATGTGCTCAGCCCCAATAAAAAAACCTGGCCACTGAGTATCTAACAATTTAGCCCACTGCCAATATTTCACATGTGTTGTCACACTTGTTCCCGAGGGAATTAAGTGCATCCTACGTGACTCCACTGGGAGAGGACCCTTGGAAGCTCCTGCCTGGTCCTCCCCAGACTTCACCCCATGCACCTTTTCCCTTTGCTGATTTTGTCATGTATCTTTTTGCTGCAATAAATCATAGCCACGAGTACCACTATATACTGAGTGGTATATAGTGGTATACTCATGGGAGTCCTCTTTGTGAATCACCGAACCTGAGAGTGGTCTTGGAGACCCCTGATACCATGGTTTTGCTCACTAATTAATTTAGAGGATATGGATGTGTGCATGTGAATGTGTAAGATGAGATTCAAATCCATTCAAAAAGCATTTCCTGAAGACTGACTATATGGAAGGCAATAGGGGAAGATATAAAGACTAATGAGGCAGCCGTTACTCTTAAGAAGCTGATAATCTATTTGGGGTAAGAGGTAAACAGCAAGAATTAGACATCAAATTAAATAAGAGCTAAAGAGGGGGCTTTGGTAAGGCTTTACAGTGGGTCCTAAAAGGAAAGTATGATTTTATGAGAAAAGAATGGGAATCAAGAGGTTATTTCCAGCCAAGAGAACAACAGGAACAAAGTACAAATCCATAATATATGCTATGCTCCAAGAAACAGGATCATGGGGAAATGTGGCTAGAAAGGTAGTTTAGGGCTAGAGCTGGAAAGCAAGTTTGGTTGCTTCCCTGTAGGCAATAGGACATTTGGAAGGTTTCTGTGGAAGAGTGAAATGACACAATCTGTGTTTTGGGACAATAACTGTGCCAGAAGTGAAGACACTGAATAAGCAAATCACAGGAGACAAGGAAACATGTTAGAAGGCTCAAAAAACAATCCAAAAACAGACGAGGAATGTGTAAGAATGTTGTAAAGGTGGCACATCAATCAGCGGTGAAAGGACAAATTATTTAATAAACGGTGCTAGAAAAACTATCTGTTTGGAAAAAAATTAGATCTTCATCTCACATTGCATCATAAAAATATACTCTAAATGGGTTAAATATTTAAATGTTTAAAATTTAACCATAAAACCACTTAAAGGAAACAGAGTAAAGAGTTTTTGTAAGTATAAGGATGATACGAAATCTAGACGCCATATGGGACAAATTTTACAAATTCATGAACATTTAAAGTTCTATAATATAAAAGGTATCATAAACAGCTGACAAGCATAAAATAAACACCAGCAAAATGTATGATAGGTAGGTACCCTCAGTAAATCAAGAGCTCTTACAAATCGGTAAGAAAAAGTACTGTCCCTCACAGAAACTATGGCAAAGGACAGAAATAAGGAAATAGAGGGAAGAAATTCAATATGCCTAATAGGCCCATTAAAAAGATGCTCAAAATCATTAATAATCAAAGAAAAGCAAATGAGAACTTTTTCTGCTATTAGACTGGCAATTGATAATTAAGACTGATGATATATGTATGCTGGCTAGGGTGTAGGTAAACAGGCCCTTTCATGTACTGTGAGTGAAGAGTATAAAATAGTAAAAAACATTGAAAGGGCAATATGGCAAGGTATCAAAATGTCTGTGTGCCCAATGGTGTTATGAAAATAATGAAAATCTGTACGTTATCCAGAAGCCATCAACAGAGGCTCGGTGAAATAAGCTGGCAATCGTCAAACCCGAGTACGTGTACCCTTAGGGCTATGTGAAGGCTCTCCAAGGCATATGTGAGTGCAGATCATTTGGAAGAAATTCATTTCCAGATTTTCAAATTCCCATTGTTCGCTTTCCAGAATTAACTTGCTTGCCCAAGTAGTTAAGGCCAGATCCCCACCTCTTACTTTACACAAGAAAGACATACACCTCTCACCCTGCATCTTACTACTTATGCCTTAATCTGGGGGTCCTCCAAAAAGCCTTGACTGGAAACATCCGTGATGCTGTCAGGCAAGCCAACCCTAACAACTGGCAATCAATATCATACTTTTTGCAAGTCAGACGATTTCCAATCCTTTGCTTTCCTTTAATAAAATTGAAAGAGGACAAAAAGCAAGCTATCAGTGGTAGAACACGCAAAATACTTTTTAATGATAGATCGCTAAGTGATATTTTTGGCCTATTATTCAGAGTGAGTTCAAAGAACTGAGTGGCATTGCTATAACTCCTCTCATTCCATCTACATAACCATATAAATAAGGTTTCTCAGCACCTACACCTATAAAAAGAAAAAATAGAATTAGAATGGGTACTTGAGCACTATCATTCTACTAGCAATAAGTAATATTTATCTACAAATACATAAACTAATTAAAGAATGGACTGTATTTCCAATAAAACTTTGTTTAATCAATACTAAACAAAATTTGTAATATACTTTTGCTATTTTGATCAACTGTAATATTAACTCAACCCAAACCAAACCCACTGTCGTTGAGTAAATTCCGGCCCATAGTGACCTTATAGAGCAGAACAGAACTGCCCACAGGGTTTCCAAGGCTGTAAATCTTTCCAAAAGCAGACTGTCACATCTTTCTCCCGTGGAGCACCTGGTGGGTTGGAACCAGTGACCTTTTCGTTAGCAGCCAAGTACTTTAACCACTGTGCCACTAGAGGCTCCTTTAACCCAGAGGAAATATTTAATACCTAAAGCCACAATTATTGCTATTTTCCCCAAAATATTCCACCACTGTATTTTTGTTAACATAAGCTCAATGTGCCCCCAAACAAAAACTCATCCGTTAAAAAGATTTAAAAGAACGATGTAAGTTTTATTTAAGACTGTCAGTATTTATAATATGCCAGAAATAACCTTTATGAGTTAAATTTATGATAAAAAAAATACTAGGTATCATCCTAAAAATGTGCAAAGAGGTAGATAATTTTCAAAATTCTTTTAGGGAATGTGAGCAAAAAAGTCTGATGAGCAATAAAATAAATAATACATCCACAGAATAATGTGCAGCCATTAAAAACAATGAATGAGTGAAAGAAATAAAACTTGGAACAATTTAAGTTGGAGGGAGAACTGGGGAAGATTCGTAGGACAAGTTTATAGCTTCCACTTCTTTCGCACCCCAACATACGTCAGCTCTAGGGGCACAGCAGATGTGTAATAGAGTCTTACTGATTCATCTGACCTTCGTTCCTGTTCCATCTTCATACTCCATGACTTACAGGGTTTCTTTCAACCCCAAAGTAATGAATCTTGGTCTTTAATTTCATGCCTGTGTTGTCTTTATGCACTCTTCTTTCTCCCCCTTATCCACTGGCTGAGTTCTGGTAGGCACCTAGCTTACAGGCACCTAAAGACTGCTGGACAATCCATGGTGCTAAAAAACTCCGTATCTCCCTGACCAAATGCAAAACAGCTAACATTTTTCAAAGGCAATATTCCCAGAGGTTGTTTCATGAATTCTTACTGGGTTCTTTGTCCTATTCTGATACATAGTCAGACCCTCAATAGTTTCGGAAAACTTTCTGTGATGAGCAGAGGATTTTTAATAATGACACTTGAAATTGACAGTGGATAAAAGATGAGCCTTATTCCAGGTGGTAATGGGCATTCCTCTCCACTTCCCTCATCTTCTAGCCCAAGCACAGAATCCAAGAAAAAGAAACCACGATAAAGGGGAATCTGGGTGCCAGAATGGGGT
Organism: Loxodonta africana; assembly: GCF_030014295.1. Taxonomy (NCBI): domain Eukaryota; kingdom Metazoa; phylum Chordata; class Mammalia; order Proboscidea; family Elephantidae; genus Loxodonta; species Loxodonta africana. The sequence goes on from NC_087369.1 coordinate 21,520,329, forward strand.
TACTACGGTGGTGTGCGATAAATGAGAAAGAAGAATTTCAGTTCTGTACTTCTCTAATACTGCTTGGGAATCTCACTAATTTGTAGGCAGCTGAGAAGCCAATGCAGTTTTAAGGAAACCACTATCGTTCTGGTAAGTGGAAAAGATGATATATTAGAAGCACATCTAGAAGCTCTCAGAGGCTGTTTTGTGGTGGAGATGGGAAGCACATAATCTGATGGCACAGCCACCAGACTACATTACAGATGCATCACAAGACCTTCAAGCCACAACTGATCAGCCCAGGTGCTTCAATATGGCGGGGGACTGAGGAGTCCAGAAAAGATGAGTCTAAACCTTCTTGGTGGAATGTGAGCATGGGGGAATATGTAGGTTCATAACTCTTATGGATTGAATTATGTCCCTCCAAAATGTATTGTAAACCCTAACCCCTATGCCTGCGGTTATAATCCTATTTGGGAATGGTTATTTTTTTATGTTAATGAGGCAGGATTAACCTAAGCTTTTTTTTATATCTTGAGTCAATCTCTTTTGAGATATAAAAGAGATTAAATGCCAGCTAGCAGAGGAGAGATGAGGTAAGATAGATGCCAAAACACATGGAGATCTCCAAGGAACCAGGAAGCAGAAGCTGAATAGACAAGGACCTTCCTCCAGAGCCGACAGAGAGAAAAAGCCTTCTTCTAGATCCAGCACCCTGATTTTGGACTTCTAGCCTCCTAAACTGTGAGAAAATAAATTTCTGTTTCTTAAAGCTACCTACTGTGGTATTTCTGTTATAGCAGCACTAGGTAACTAAGACAATATCTAATTTGAGGCTTAAGAAGTTCGAGGACATGTAGATTCATCATAACTGTCTTAAGGATGAACTCTCTAACAGGGCAAAAGCCAAAGTGTACAGACGCTGCCTAGATTAAGGTTCTTCTGTAGGGCAGGACCTTCAAAGATCCCTCTGATGCCAAAACTTGGTAAGAAATGTGATGCAAATGGTACCTAATCCAGTGACTCATTTGAGCATTTGAGCAATAGTGTCCCTAATTTGAGGGAATGGGGAAGCAACATTAGAAGAAACCAAAGACTCGAGGCCTTCGCCACTTTTCTTTAGGGCATTAAGGCAAAGGTGAAATGAATAGGTCCAAGTCATCAGTTTATACACATGGAATGGGGCTCTGGAGTGGCACAGTTTTTTACTGGGACAGCTTACAGGCCAAATTCATCTCAGGTGGCTTAGACCAGACCTTGACAGAAACAGAGCAGCTGCAATGACTCATTCCTTTCCCTAAGGGTTAGAAGAGTATGGAGCCCAATTATTAAGTAGGGTGCTAATAGTAGGGTACTGGATTTGATGCTGAACTTACAGAGTTGGGCCTTGTTCAAACACAAATCTATAAAAAGCTTGGCTATGGCTTACTTGCAGGCACTGACAGTGGCCAGATTGGAAAAGCCCATGTCAAAGTGGCTACAATATAAAGATATATGAAGTAGCATCCAGACATATAGGCCTAAGAAAAAAAGTAGTAGACACTGGAAGAATAGGAGGCATTGTTTTTTGTTTTTTAATCTAGTGTGCTGGGACCACCCCTGAAGCATTCAGATGGCAGTGAAAGGTAATAGGAGGGCAAGCCTGTGACCTGCACTGGACTCTTAACTGTAATTGTTATATTTTGTTGTTAGCTGCCAGTGAGTCGATTCTGACTCATGGTGACCCCATGTGTGCAGAGTAGAACTGCTCTCTAGGGTTTTCAAGGCTGTTACCTTGCAGAAGCAGATTGCCAGGCCTGTCTTCCAAGGTGCCTCTGGGTGGGTTTGAACCATCAACCTTTCGGCTAGTAATTGTACACTTAAATGCATCACCCAGGGACTCCTTGCTATATTTGAGACAATACAAAGAGCGTAGGCCCTAAAGATATGAGACCCACAGCAGGTTATAGATCCTTCCAGGTCACACTTCTTATGTCCTATGATGAAGACTTCTCTCTGATTTTTACTTAGTGTTCAGCGAGGTTATTGGGCAATGTGATCTGAAGGAATGGACCAGTCAGCAGGAATTAGGCAAGCTGAGACAAAGGAGAAAAGGACGTACTAGAGCAAGTCTGTGAGTACACAGAAACTGCAGGCCTAAGCAGACAGGTAAGCACTCAGGAGGCCAAATCATCTAAAAGATAGAGGTAAAATGGAGTGAAACAAAGCCAAAAACTCAAAGTTCAGCTCAGAGCTAACAGAACAGAAGCAGACACCATCTACCAGAGACCTGACCTTACAAATGAGGAAAAGGCCCATGTTAGTCTTCCTCCTAGAACAGAAATCAATGACTAGCTTCCCTGAGACACCTGTGATTAGGAACAAATGCCTAGAAGATGTACTGCAAAGAAACTCACCACATAAGGCAGGGAAGTGAAGCAGCACCTTGATCCAAGCCCTGGCACAGCCTGACAGCAGGGAGGTGCATCAGAGGGGAAAATGACCCCAATTACACTCATGTTTTTAAAAAAGGGACTGCTTTCATAAAAGCAAGAGTGACATACATAGTGAAATTGGAAACCTCTTCTAAGGCACTCAATTAAAATGGGGTGGTGGTGGTGGTGGTGACAGCTACATGAAACCTTCTATTTAAAACTTACTATCAGTTAACTTTACTCTACTGTGTCATCTTCCAAAAAATGTTAAGTTTTACTAACATCTCTAAGTGAGCTTGATGTAAAGATGTCATAACAGTAAATATTTAAAGAAACACTTATGACCATAAAATTTATAAAACGATTGCTATTTGATAGCAACATCAGGGATACGTACATTTCTCAGAATAAAATAATTAGCCTGAAACTATTAACAAAAATGAGTTAAAAATTGACAAACATGCCTCACTTAACTGACAGAATGCTATGGTTGTCATTTAAAATACAATTATCATATAGAAGTTAATTACATAGCTAAGTAAAATATAATCAGTCCACAACTAAAATAGTATTCAATTAAAAGGATCAAGTAAAAAAACTCAATTTTTATTAGGTAAGTGTATTTTATAATTATGTACCCTTTTTACATAGTCAGTTCACTATTTTTTGGTACTTAGATAATTCACACTGTATAAGGCTAAAATATATCAGTCAAAAGTCTTTACCCAAATTGCCATTTCAAAGATTAACCATACAACAGAAATTTTAAAGTAAAAAGTGACACATTCATAATATTTGAGGTACAACAGCTAAAAGCATTTTAAGGTTAAACAGTTTCACAACTCTATTACCATTACCCCTTTGAAGTTTTTATTTTATTTTCATGAAAATAAGATTTTTTTTATGTAGGTTGTTTCTTAAGTCAAAACCAAATGAAATATCTGATTTATCTAAGCAACATTTTGTAATTTAGGAGTTCAAAGGTCACTCAACATTTTTAAATTATTGTAATCCAACCAACCTTTTTTTTCCTCAGTAATCTTTCTCTGAATTTATTAGTGATAAATCCCCTTGGACCAGCAAATCGTAAACGCTGATATTTAGCCTGAATGTACAAGCTCTTCTGTACTAGGCCTGATTTATAATGTGGTTGGAATCTGCCACCTCTAAAGTTGGTCTGTAAAGGAAAAAATAATTAAATGTTAAAACTACAGCTTCCAAGTGTACTTTATTGGTATAACAGATGGAAAAGGGTCTGATAGAGTTGCCCTTGATTCTAGGTACCTTAGATATTAAAAGAGGTTATGATGCTAATAAAATAAGTTTTCCTGAAACTGGTTTCCTAGCTTATTTTATACACTAATAAATTTTTTAAATTATTATACATAAAACCAATTTGAAAAACTGGTAAGTTAAAATTTTTTTTAATTAATTCTTGAAATTTATCATGCCAGGAAAATGACAACTTTCAAACGCGCTCTAATGGGCTAACATTATTTCTCTGATTCATAATGAAATTAATTAAACTCCAAGAAGAAAAAAAGACATTATTTGTTGTCAAAATGTTGACAAAAGTTATCGACATTTAAGAATCAAAAACTCCCTTATTTTTACTTACTTCTGTTTGTACTTTCAAACCAATCTTTCTTTATCACAAAAATTCCATTGAAGTAACCATTTTCATGATAGAAGTTTACTTTAAAAGGCCATTTCCTGGCCCCCCGCATAATTACAATAGGTATTTGAGGACAGTGAATAACTGTGGGCTTCCCGGCTGGCTGATCAGAGGAATGGTTCCTTGTTAATTCACTTTTGGGGGTGGCAAAAGCAAGGAGAAAAAAGGAAGGAAACCTTGGCTACTTGCTAACTCACTGGAAGAGGCTACATTAAGCTCGACTATAAAAAGGATTTCTCCCAAAAATCATTCAATTAAATTCTCCTGTAAAAAATGGATGGGAAGCCACATGAAGAAAAACCCTAGACAAAATTGAACCTTTAACAAAGATAAATTCAGCATAAATTGAAATACTGGGACGTATAATCCCAAGAAATCAGGAGAAGGTATGGTACAGAAGGAAAGACCTTGGTGACACAACATGCTCTCTCAGGCAAACTGTTCCGAACTTATTTAACAAAATTCCTATCTAATACTATGTACAAGGTGCATAGGCTAAACTGACCCATCTTCTTCCTTCAGGAGCTACCAATTTAGTGGAGATCCCAGTCTGAGCACCTGATAGGCAGCTAGTCTCTCCTGCTGGCAGATTCTGCCAATAGAAGACCCCATCAAAGGTCTCTACTGAGTTCCAAGAAAAGGGTTCTCCAAGCTTGGAGAGCATAAAACAGCATTTAACTTTAATGGCCCAAGCAGGAAGTCTTCTTGAATCTCTCCTTTAGCACTCAGTAAGGACTTGACCAGTGTTCATTTTTTGGGCAAGAACAAGAACCACAATAATAGTTACAAATTCTGTAACTTCAAAAACAGCAGCCATTGTATATTAAATTCATTTCCAAATGTGTTCTTTTTATAAATCAGAATTCTACTTTGAAGACTGGTAAACTTTATTATCTAATTTTCCTTCTTCTCAATTATCTCAAACAAATGTTCACAGTAAAAAGTAAAATACAACCTAGTTGGTTATATGCAAATATTTGGTCACAAAGCATGGAGAGAGCTTTGTCTTTTAATCAAATTCTTTCACTATGCCAAATAAAAATTAGTCCCGGGCCACATTTCAACTACAAGCAGTCCCCGGGTTACGAACATCCTGCTTATGTATAACCGGTAAGGAATCAACCCATATAAAGCCTATTATATTAAAAATTTGAGGTACACACAATGGTTCACAGCAATAAATGAGCACTGCTTTGTGACGTGCATCAAAACATTATTATTATTACTGTGTTATTATGTTAAAATGTTTTGGTGTGGCTGGAAGGGTTTCTTTTATGTTTTTTATGCATGGAAAGGTACACTATATATTATATACTATATACTAAGACAAACATTTGACTGATGTTAGATGTGAACTGTATCTAACTGTTCAGACTTATATATAAATTCTACTTTAAGACAGACTTAGGAACAGAACTCATTTGTAATTTGGAGACTGCCTATATTCCAAGGTCCAACCAAATGGGATGAAGTTAGTAGTAGCTCCTTTTAGAATGTCTATTTGTGAGCGATTAAGGATTAAAACATGGAGCCCTGGTGGTGCAATGGTTAAGCGCTTGTCTGCTACCTGAAAGGTCAGTGGTTCAAATCCACCAGCTGCTCCTAAGAAGAAAAGACCTGGTGATCTGTTGCCATAAAGATTTTGGCCTAGGAAACCCTATGAGACAGCTGTACTCTGTTGTATAGAATCACTGAGTCGAAATCGGCTTGACAGCACACAACAACAAGGCTTAAAACAGAAGCCAAAATTATTTTTTAAAAAATTAGTTTATAGAAAGTTGAGGGCTAGAAGATTGGTATATACCTATACAGATATCAGTGAGACAAGGTTCCCTCAACATGAAGAGCTAAATAATAATAATTCCTAAATTAACTCTATCATAAGATTACATACACTATTACCCTCTAGGGAAGTCAATAAAACTGTTCACAAACACTACAATCACTCCATTAAATAAAAGGCCTCTTCAAACAGTACTCGTTTTCCCTTTGATAATAAAATTTAGATTAACCCAGCAACTAAGGCAATGCCAGAAAAAGAAAAGATCAGGGTTTAGTCAGGTGAATTGCTATTGCTGAAGCTGCTGCTGCTTTTTAAAAAGGAAACAGGTACGAGGTTGTGTTGGGGTGGCGGGGGAGGGAATCGACTGCACCACCCACAGCATTAAAAATAATAAGCCGCTAATTCAGTGAAAGCCATAATAGTTGTTATACTAAATTACGGTTTTAAAATTATTGCCTGATTAATGTTTAAACATCTAAATAGAAAACATCTAGGTCCTATAATAATTTTCAAAGATGTGGCCACAGGAATGGATTTTAATCTTTTTGAAATTTAGCTTTTGGTTTATTTTACATTTCATCCTCAGGGTACTTATAACAGGAAACAGATCATGTGGAATGTTATAGAAACACACATAAAAATGATATATTAGACTGGAGTAATTATAAAAACAAAGTTGATTCCTCTTTTCACAATTATCTTAGAAATGAATATGTTGTGCATAATAAAACATATACGTTTATAAAAAAGTATTTATGCCAGGCTTAACTTCCATTTACTTTAAGGCTACAAAAAACTTCAGGTAAAAGTTCTAATGAAACACCATGCTTGTATTAGACTATCTTCACAAACTTGATACAGCTGAGCCAGTCTTGAGATTCATATATTCCATTTTTACATCTCTAATTGAGGTGATTACTGACTTTGAGCTCGATCAAATTACGTAAAGAGTAAATTTTAATGAAATAGTTCCTTTTCTTGGGAAGGGTTATTTCTTCCCACTCTTTTATTCTGAAGAATTATGAGATTTTACACAATCCTATAACATTATACAATTTTAAATGATTAGTCAAGAGGAAAGATTATTGTATATATTCTGAAAAAAAATGTTCTAAGAATGTTAAAGAGCCTTTCCTTAAGGGGGAAGGGTAACAGGAAATAAATCTTAACGACAATCTTAGAAAAGTACTACAACCAATTGTATCTGTTCAATAAGAACAGCAGCATTTAGGAACCACTTAGGCCTGAAACTCCATTTACACCATATCTAAGTTACACAGACATCAAATTTTCAGTTGATTTCATGCCTCATTACCCAAGAGATTAAAAGATGGTGTAAGACATGTTTATATATTCTATGGCCATAGCTATTTTTGAAAACCTGATGTCTCATGATAGGGGCAGTGGTAGTCCAATGGTAGAAGTCTCTCCTTCTATGCGGGAGACCCGTGTTCAATTCCTGGCCAATGTACCTCACGCAAAGTCACCACTGTTCGTCAGTAGAGGCAGAGGGAAAGTTGAAGCCAGGGACCTATAAACTTGGAAGTAAGGGAGGGTGGCGTGGGTGGACCATGAAAGGGAGTTGGTAAGGCCGATGTCTGAGTTTCTCACTCAAGAAGGGTGGTAGTAGTGGCGCTCAGCATGACACATATATCGTTCTGGTGGTGGAGAAGGACCAGTGGAAGGAGGTAAGCTCCCCTTCAAGTGCCAAACCATACTGACTCTTGACGTCAAGCAGCAGTGAAGCAGGATGGGGCTGATCTGCTTGGCCTTCACTGAGAGAAAGTACAGCTCTAACACCGCTGTGTGGGCTTGTTTACTTTAAGTCTGATGGGGCTTTTAAGAGCTAAAAAAAAAAAAAGCATGGAGTAGTGGGGGCAGTGGTGGTTCTGGGGTAGAATTCTCATCTTCCACGTGAGATACCAGGGTTTGATTCCCAGCCAATGCACCTCATGCACAGCCATTGCCCGTCTGTCAGTGGAGGCTTGTGTGTTGCTATGATGCTGAACAGATTTTAGAGGAGCTTCCAGACTAAGATGGACTAGGAAGAAAGGCCTGGTGATCTACACCTGAAAGTCAGTCAATGAAAACCCTATGGGTCGCCCCACGTACAATGGAATGAAACGCTACCTGGTCCTGTGCCATTCATTTCATGATCGGTTGCAGACTGGACCATTGTGACTCATAGGATTTTCATAATGATGAAAATGTTCTAAAATGGAATTAATGTTGATGGTTGTACACCTCAGTAAATTTACTAAAAATCATTACACTGTATGTATACCTACAATGGGTGAACTTTATGGTATGTAAATTTTACCTTAATGAAGTTATTAAAAAAAAATCTTAAGCCATGAAAGCTAAAACTATAATAAATCCAATAAAATCCTGCTAAATCACATACGAGATTCCTCTTTCTTCTATCATAATAACTTTAAGCCTGAACTGATTCTTGTTACATGTATTTAATGAACAGTCACAAACATTATGAAAAACACCAGGGATCCCTGTACAGGTATACGTGAGGAGAATGAATGAACAAAAAAGAAAAACTTGAAACTATAATCTTACCCTGTTAGGTTTCTGAACAAATTTTCCACAATTTGATTTTGTAAAATACACAGATTGTCTGAATCTGTGAGTATGAGTATTCTTCAACTTTGAAAACCTGGAAGGCTGACCATTCCTAATAAAACAAAAGCGTGAAAATAAGAATTTTTTAGTTCACCTTTATCCGACAAATAAAAATAAAAATACCCCCTTCAGAGAATTAAAGCAGCGCAACGATAACATCTCAATTTTCTATCACTACTAAAACTATGAGTAATAGCTGTTAGGGTTAAAACACTCATTTCTCAACAAACATTATTTAGCTAATTTGGAAGCTGGCAATAGGGGAAAAACAATATTCTTTGGACAAGGGTTCCTGGGACTGTAATCCCCCCGAACCTGTGTCTATTTTCTGAGGAAAGACAGAGAATCGAGGCTCTAGGTCCTCTGACAGCACTCTGAACTCCCCTTACTCACAGTCTCCTATTAGTGAAAGCACAAATGGCTCAGGACCCAGCCCATTCACTGGAGGTAAGGTATGTGACTGGCTCAGGGTCCCCTCACAGGCAGAGGGGCCTCTGATGCTGCTGGGCCCCCACAATAAACAACAGGCTCCCCTCTCCTGGTGTCACGAAAACCTGTGGCCACCAAAGGCTCTTGCCATTAGCCCAGAAACTCCCCTGCTAGGCTCCCAACATTACGCCTCCCCCATCTTCCCGGGCAGCCCTACCTGGGAGGCAGGTCCTTCTTCGGGCTTCTCCAATCCCAGAAGCATCACTTCCACAGCCCTTCCTCTCCCTGTCACATACCACATCTCCCCATGATACTCCTGTGCTCTCTGAAGTGAACTGCTTGTTACCTTGGCTCTGCTTCATTTCCTCCCACAGATCCCCACTGATATCGGGATAAAAGCTAGACTCCTCATCATGACCTCCAACGTTCTTTAAAAATCCTCTTTGCAAATCATACATCTGATAAGGAAGTAGCATCCAAAATATATAAAGAACTCGGACAACAGTAAAAGCCCAGCCCCAAGCCCAGTGCCAATGAGTCGATTCCAACTCATTGCGACCCTATAGGCCAGAGTAGAACTGCCCCATAGAGTTTCCAAGGAGCGCCTGGCGGATTCGAACTGCCAGCCCTTTGGTTAGCAGCCGTAGCACTTAACCACTATGCCACCAGGGTTTCCAACAGTAAAAAGACAACCCAATTTAAAAATTGGCTAAGGATATAACAGACAATTCTCCTTAAGAAGATATGCAAATACCCAATGAGCATATAAAAGACGCTAAACATCAACAGCCATGAAGAAAAGGCAAATCAAAACCACAATGAGATATCATTTCACACCCACTAGTGTGGTTATAATGAAAAAGACAGTACCAAGTGTTGGTAAGGATGTAGAGAAACTGAAACCCTTATACAGTTCTGGTGGGAATGTAAAATGCTGCAACTGTTTTGGAAAACACTCTGGTAGTTCTTCAAAAAGTTAAACATAAGAGTTAACATTTGACCCGACAATTCCACTCTGAGTTATATATCCAAGAAAAACGAATATATATACTCACACGAAAACTTGTACACAAATATTCAATAGCAGCCTTACAACAGCCAAAAAGTGGAAACAACTCAATGTCCACCAATTGATGAATGGGTAAACAAGATGTGGCATATCCACACAATGGAATATTATTCACTCATAGAAAGGAATGAAATCCTGATACATGCTATAACACAGATATAACATGGTTGAACCTTAAAAACATTGTTAAGTGAAAGAAGTCAGACTTAAAGGCCACATAGTTTATGATTCCATTTATATGAAATATCCAGAATAGGAAAATTCATGGAAAGTAGGTTAGTGGTGGCCAGAGACTGGGGAGAGGGAGTGTGTGTGGGGGGCCGGTGAGGAGTGACTGCTAATGGTTGTGGGCTTCTTCTGGGGGAGATGAAAATGTTCTGGAATCAGACAGTGGTGATGATTGTACAACTTTGTGAATATGCTAAAAACCAACGAATTGCTCACTTTCAGAGGGTGAATTTTATGGGAAGTGATTAATATCGTAATAATAATAAAAAATGCCCCTGGCTCTACTATGCCACACTATCCAACACAAATAAAATAATCTGACAGGTTCAGCAAAAGACATCTTGCAAGAAGGCATCTTTGCGCCCTACAACACTGCCCTCAAAGCCAACATCAATAATACTTAATGCTGACCTTACATTCATCACCTTATTTAATCTTAAGCACCATTATCAGGTGAGTATACTTCTTATCCCTATTTTACAAACGAGGAATCTGAGAGATTAACTTGCCCAAGGTCAGTCACATAACCAGGATGTTAAACAGAGCTAGGTGTTGAACTCAGGTCTAATGCCAGTGCTCAAGCTCTTAACCCACCTCAAAGGGTGAAGATATATTCTGAAGCATTATATAGGTTTTATAATATGCTGACTGTCTTAAATCTGTTTTTAAAAGTCCTGTTTCTTGGTACACTGAGTTTCTTATCCTTGTTGAGTCAAGAAAAACATGACAGAAAAGTCATGCCATTAAAGAGCATAGTCATGTCATGCATTAACCATATCATATTAAAAATTGGAGACTTTCATCTACTAGGGGCAAGATGTTAACACATAATTTTGTTCAAATGCCTCAACTAAAGAAAAAAAAATTTTTTTCATTAGATTCAAACTTACTGTTAGAATCAGTTCCAGTTTTAAACAAGCTCCATGTATTGTGACTGAGACCTAGTATAGTGAGTCATAAACCTGACATAAAAATCTAGTCAAATATTTTACTCATTTTACAGTAGCTCTGGCCCTTCCTATTCATATATTCTTATTTTCTGGGAGATACAAATAGTCTGAGGACTGTACAAACTGGAAATTCTGTCCCATTTAATTGTACCTCACAATTAAATGGGGTCCCAGAATTGCCATGAATTCGATATAGTTTCCAGAACTAGAAATAAACTGGGGCCAATCTAGAAGACTTACCAAAAAAAAAAAAAAACCAAACCCATTGCCGTCAAGTCGATTCCGACTCATAGCGACCCTATAGGACAGGGTAGAACTGCCCCATAGAGTTTCCAAGGAGTGCCTGGCGGATTCGAACTGCCGACCTTTTAGTTAGCAGCCGTAGCACTTAACCACTACGCCACCAGGGTTTCCCTAGAATACTTAAGAGTCCCTGAAAACAGGAAAAGGGTTGGCAGAGAAAAAAACAAATATCTACTGATGTATGGCAGAAGTACTTCACAGGTGCCAGCTCATTTAATATTTATAACCTCCTCACATCATAAATATGGTTATTCTCATTTTATAGATGGAGAGGACCCAGAGACTAAGCAAGTTTGCCCTAGATCAAAGAGCTCGTAAGCTGGCAGAAATGAGATTCAAACTCAGGTTTTCCCTGCATTATCTACTCCATCTGCCTCAATTTCATAGATAGGCATCCAGGCACGGTCCCAAAAGAGAACTGTACCGACCTCAGGAAAGTTTGTGCTATTCGAAGAATACCAGAATCTGAAGAGCAGAGTCTCAATTAACTTAGCGTAACAGTCCATAAACTTACTGGTTTCGGCTCCTACTGATATTCAAAAAGCTGTTACACTCCTCTTTAGAACTATGAAGACCTCAAATACTCACTTACCCTCATAATTTTGTTTGTTTAAATCAAACAGAATATGATGGTCACTGAAAACCTTTGAAACATTTTAATAGAGCTCACTTAAACATATAAAATGAATTTGAAGGATCCCTACACTAAAATGAAAATTGTTATTAATGCCAAAAAAACTGAAAAATACGGTGAAACCAAAAGCTCTCTGATAACAGGAAATTTTCCTCTACTGATTACCTCTCTGTAGCACTAGCTATGTGAAAAATGTGCCCATCTTCATTCTGTAACCGTTGTTTTCTCCTTCTTTCAATGTCATGTCGTAGGTCATTTGCATCTATTATTTTGACCAGACTCTGAGGAATTTTGACAGAAGACAAACCATTCACATTACTGTTAGTTGTACAAAGATCATATCTAATAAGAACCTTAGTAAAAGTCCTAAATAAGTTACCTTGTACTCATCCTGCTAATGGTAGTGTAAACTGATATACATATTTTGAGACGCATTTAAATGATACACAGTCAGAAAAGCTTACAACATTGAACCGGAAATCTCACTTCTGGAACTCTACCCTAAAGAAACGGGACATATCCCACATATATTCAAAGTGACAAAAAAATGGATGCAACTTAAATGTAAAAAATAAAATAATTAAAGGGGAAAGAAAGAATGATTAAATAAATTATGGTAAACTAACTCAAAGAAATAACGGACAACCAATTAAGTTACAGTGATAAAAATCATGTAACAACATGGGAAAAGAGTGGCTAAAACGGTTAATTAAAACTTAAAAAACCTCAATTATAAAAGGTTATGGGGAGTTCAGAGATTTTATGTAAAAAGAACGTCATGGCTTAAGTAAAAACAAAAAAAGCATACAAAACTGCATATACTATGACAGCAACTACGTTAAAATGCAAGATATAAGACTGCAAGGAAAAAATGGTAAACCATTGTTTTGTGTTAAATGGCTGAATTATAGGCATTTTTTAAAATCCTCAAATATGCTATAAGTTGATTACACTAATTTGCTAATTAAAAGTTTTCTGAAAATATCATTTATTCAATAAACCAACATATCTCTAGAAATTCAAAAAAATTGTAAACACTTCACTATATATATATATTCTATCAGAAATGTATTAAAACCTCTTCTCTACAAAAATTCTTTGGTCTTAATGAATTAGCAGTTCTTCCAGAATTTGACACACTTCTAAAACAAGAGCCAGTCTCCTTCCTGCCTCCACAACCAGTTAAGACAGTTTTCCTAATTAGCAAAGAAATGGGGGGAAGGGGAGGTATTAGATGAGAGCCACGCACTACACAGGACAATAAAGAAATTTAACATTATTTCCATTATTTTGCTAGTTCATATTCCATAGGATCTTTCTTACATTCTACAGTAAATAGGAGGATGATAAAGAATGAAATTTAGTTCCTTTGTATTCATTCCATGCACAATTTAAAAATATATTCCATATGACTGCTTCAGAAAAATAGGTACCAAAGATACTTTTTGCAAACTTTACAATGTAAACTGTTATGGAATGAATATTAAAGGCTGTAATTTTGTGTCAATTTTTAAAGCTATTTTCCTTAGGGATTGTCCCTTTTAGGGAATACAGTTGGTTTCTACCCCGTTTTATCAGTATTCTCTCTGCAAGCTAGCTGATAATCAGAATCACCTGGACAGCTTTTTAAACTTCAGATTTCTGGGTTTCAATCCTTTTTTTCTCATCTATTTTAGCCCCCCCCCTTTTTTTACTATCAAACACCAATTTCCTTTCCCATTAGTATACCAACAATAAGATAATCTCTAATCCAAAATCATATTTACTTACCTGTTCTGATTCATAGCCAATAGTTTGTTTACTCTGAAGTTCAGCCAAAGACATATCTATTCTCCTAAAGTAATAAAGGCATATTAAAATTAAATAATTATGTTATATACTGTTACCTTGATTCTATAGAATAGAATTTGAAATAAAGTTCGTATGTCTTAGAGGAAGCAAAAGAAACCTGCTATCAGGTGATTTTTATCTATATGGCAGTCTCCCAGAACATATCTATCCTGTGAACAACATTACAGTGAAGCTTTACCAAAAAAAAAAGCCCATCACCGTTGAGTCATTTCCAACTCACAGCAACTCTACAGGACAAAGTAGAATTGCCCCACAGGGTTTCCAAGGCTGTAATCTTTACGGAAGCAGGCTGCCACATCTTACTCCCGCAGAGTGGCTGGTAGGTTCAAACCACTGACCTTTTGGTTAGCAGTCGAGAGCTTTAACCACTGTACCACCAGGGCTCCTAAGTGGTTCTCAGATCACCAGTCTGTGTAACCTTAAACTCTGCTCCAGTGATATACTGTATTCTAACACTGATTCAACTCAGCTCACAAAACAGGATGCACCACCTGCTTGGACGAGTGCCAGTAGAAGAAGACATGTTTTCATCCAGCTGCCCTCAGAACAACAGCCATTTCTGACCACATGAAGTAACCCATGATTTCAATGGCTCGACAACTATTTTTTCATTCTTCCAGTGATAACTTCAGTAGGCAATTACTATAGACATGGCAGAATCAAAGGTAGGTAAATATTTTCAAAGTTTCACACATTTAAACAATGCTACTCAATGGCTTCAAAACAACCTATTTCATCAAAGCACATTGGTCCTGTTTTTAAGTAGGAAATGTAGTCCTAGAGCCTACAGCAAGCCTAGGCAAGCAAGCTCAAGAGGCAACACCTTCCTGAATCTGTTCTGAGGTTTATTCCCATGAGTTAAATCGTTACCTGTGAATTTCAGGATCTGAATTCAATTTAATTTCATTTACACCTGCATCTCGCGTAACTTCCAATTGTGAGAAACGCTCATGTAGGGTAATTCCAGGTGATGAAAGATAATTTTCTGAAAAAAAGGAAACAAATGGTTTTATCTCAATGTAAAACTGATTTCACTTGAAAGAGTATATAAAAACACAGGAAAAAGGGACTATTAGAAAAATATCCAACCTGTTTTCTCTTGAAAACACGTGGGCCCTAAACTTACTTGAGACTAAGTCATAGTGCTCAAGTGCTTTCCTAAGCCCAAACAACAGTAAAAACATCCTGATTTACTAATCCAAGGATTCCGTTTCTATTTGACATGCCTGCTTACTTGTCTGGGGCTTGGTGGTGGGGGTGAGGGGGGAATAGTGGCTTTCTCAAAGTGAGGACCTTTCTTCTCCAAGGTAAAACCTTGCTGTGTTTGAGAAGAAAAGATTTTACAGAGCTCTAGAATTCACCTAGAGTAAAAATTAACTACAAGAAATAAAACAATTCTGAACAAATGCTAAATATTATGTTTATACATCACAGAAGGCGTCCTAGTATCATTTTACTTTAAGTTCATGACAACATTCCAATGTCAACTATGTTATAGGCTTTTAAAAGGACAGCAAAAAAATAATATACTTGACCCATCAGAATGCTACATTAGCAATCCTTTTCCTTAATTTACTGTTCCTGTTTTGGGACAACCTCCTGGACTTTTCTGTAGTACCAGCTCCCTTTTTGCCAAGAATCACACTTCCTTTGAGTGAGAGGGGCTGGAGCTGAGAGAGTAAACTGTTTCAGACAAACTGCCTGCTTTAAATATATGCCTTAATTTGCGGGAAGCAGAGAAAACAATTTTTGAAAATGTTTTATGAAGGTAAAAAAGAGTATTGCAATTATCTAGTAAGAAATACATAATAACATTTTTGAAATTCTTGAATGCCTCCAATTTAAATACCTACAATTGGGGAGAGCTGTTCTACATGACTGAATTTTCCCGTTAATGGAAATTTGCCAGGAGCAAAAACAATTCAACATAAATCTTTAACGAATTTATCATGCAACTCCCTGATGTCACAAACGAAGTATGCCAAATCAAACTGGAATCTTTTATTGATCACTTAGCAACATCCTTATGGCATAGAGAGTCCCAGTAATGCCCTCAGGGGCTTTAAGAGTATCACAAAATGACCTTAGCTTCCAAATTTCCTGAGTTTCATATCTATTTTTTGTCGCTCCTTCCTCCCTGTTTGGCTATTATTATTATTCTTTCTCGCTGCTCTCAGTATGCCTGTCTTTTGCAGTAATCTCTTTCTAACTTGTGATTTCTAATTTACTATGAATAGAAGCACAAGGTTCTTGGAACTACACATAAAGAGCAACTAGGTTTTGAATGAATGCCTGATACTCTCTCCAGCCAATTTCCTAGTCAATGATGCAATTTGTAATGGAGTATGAATTACTAGTAAATTATATCACAGATCTCCATCTATCTTCATGAAAAGTCAGTAAGTTATTTTTGTGTTGTCCCTAATGTATGTGTAAAATATACCAACCTTTATCTTGATGGATTATTGTTATAATTTCCTGAGTAAATTCTCCTGTAGGTTTGTTTTCAATATCCTGAGTTGAGTCAAGATGTTCAAACACTGGATGAAAGTTTTCACTTTTCCTGCCAACAGCAACCAAATCATGTGACATCTGTCTCTCTGTGGGATAGCTAGAAGCAACCCTAGAATAATTTGCAAATGTTTAACTAAGTTTGAATCTATTCTGCTGAGAAAAGAACTTATTAAAAATTAATCAAGACAGCTATATGACTAAAGATATGTTTATCTTTTCTTGTAATTAAGGCACTAAATTATATGCCATGAAATATATACGATAATGAGCAGGAGAAATTCGCTGTAGATACAAGGCTTTGTTTTCAGTTCTTTTCAAATCAGAGATCATTAAGTATTTGCCATTTTCATAATAAAATCCTCAAAAATCTAAGTTAAACAACTTTCACTTAAAAAAAATACAAGGCATTAAAAACACTCAATATGCAAAAAATATTTAATTATTTTATTCCCAAATGGCCATAAAACTGTAAACCCAGCAAGCTTATACTTTCTTGGAAAACTACCACATTTTAAGGGCTAATAAACATAAGAACTTTTCTGAATTCATAAAAAAAAAAAAAAAAAAACCCTTATTCCATCTATACCAGTTTAGAATAGTATTTTGGAATAAATTCTGTTGAGATGAATTTAATCACAAGTCCTCACTAACTCTCAAAAAAGTTTTAGTCATTAGCAAAGCTGTAATCATTAACACCCTAAATGTACCTTTAAAGAAATGCTGTCATTTCTAACATAATCTCAGCTATCTTACCACTTTAATGCTTTCTGGATCTTTATAATTTTCCTTAAGAGCTCACCTGACCTCTAGGTACTATTATTAAGTGATGATGATGACAGACAGGTAACAAGTATTGAGGGCTTACCACATGCCAAACATGGGGTTTAGGGCTTGCAAACATTCTCTCATTTCCTCTTTATAATAATCCTATGGGGAAGTGCCACGACACTGAGGCAATCCATGTCTTGGTTGTATTTTACATCTCGGGTTGAACATTTAAATGAACATCTTCCTACCAAGTGTCATACTGGAAAACTGTCATTTATTCCCAGAATGCTTCTCTTGCTTAAAACCACTCTCAAATTCTTCCTCTGGAGGCCGTTTGTAGGTCACAGAAGAAAATGTCTCATTATTTTATATCTCACTTTGAATTCAAAATGGCACTAACCAGCTTGCACCCATCTTATTCCTCTGCACTTAACTCTAACTGGCTTTTGGCTCTTCCCAAAAATCAAGTTCACCATCCAAAGAATCGAGATTTACAACTTCAGGGGTTGAGTGTGTTACAAGCTTTGAAGATAAATCCAAAAGGAAACACTGAAGTATGTTTTAAATATTTAATGTTATATTTTCATATAACAAAAATCCATCAGGTGGATATGATTAGGGGTGTGCATTATTTATCTGTTTGTCACATAACAGCCATATATCCAAAACTACTCCGGGGTTATGGGGGGTTTACAGATATTCTTTGGCTAAAAAAATTAACTCCTCAACAAGATGGTTTTAAGTGCCTATTTGTAGATCAGAGGAAAAGCTTCCAACTGACTTTTCATGCTCCCTGTTCTCCGACTAGCGCTGTTGGAGACAACTCCCTGCCAAGACAGAAACACGGAAAAATGATTATGCAGCAGGTTGATGCTTCTGCTGTGGTTTCCTTGATTCATTAAAAGGGTGATTTCCCTTCTTCCCTCCTAATTTGGTCCAAGCTTCCCACTGTGTAGCTGATAACTAAGCGACACTTACTGGTAAAAACTAGAACGGCTCCTATGACAACCTCTACTAAGAATTACAAATGCTCTTTGTTTAAAGGGGTTTAATGTTACAAAAAGCCCATTCCATATTTAAAAAAAAAAATAGCTTTCAAAACCATTTTACAGGGAAAAAACAAGATTTTTAAATAGAACTATAAAATGGTATCTCCACAAGGGGAAACTGACTAATAATTTTTTTTTATTACAGTCCCTGTTTCTCCCAAGATGAAACCAGCTAATAAAGGCTTCCAATTTTTTACTGTGTAATTATTCAAATTTACTTGTAATTACAAATTAGCTACTGGCATAACTATTGCCCCCACCCTATCCCATGCTTCAACCCATAGGAGTGTTGTGGCATACTCTGAAGCTACATTTAATTCCTGAAATCTTAGTGTTTAAATTTGCTAGCCATTAAAATTTACCTCAGCGTTCCATCACTGCATGACTTTTAATTAAAAAATTAACATTATCATTTCCTAGAAAATATTTAACATTAAAACAGTATAACCCAAAATTTTCATCTTTTAAAAATAATTATGACACTTCTGCACTAAGAAAACTCCTGAGACTGGAGAAGGCAAAATATCTCATTTACATTTATAAATTTAATCACCTTTTGGTTCTTATTTTCCTTTTTACTATTTTCTATGACATATATCGATTATCTCCAAGGTAAGCAGTAAGTGAAAAAGACCAAATGTTCCCATTTGAGATGCATTTTAGACAGTTTTAAAAAGTAAAATACAGCCTAAAACTGTATTCTAATACCATTTCTGTTACTGGTCTAATTAACTCTTCAAAGTTCCTTTGTTCCCTTGCCCCCATTTTTTCCCCTCTGTTTAAGGATATTTTCACTGACGTTCTGCCTGAGTGTTATACATAACTAAGAAAATATTAAAATTAAAAAGCTACATGAAACCATACTTTCCTTTTGTACATGTTTAAGACTAAAAAAAAAAACAACTGCATGGAAAAACAGCAATAACAAAAAACCCAACTGCAAGAACAACAAAAACCCTGCCTTCTAGAAGCTTATAACAAAATCCAAATGACATATAAACTTTTCCCTTCACAGTTTGCTTCCAACAAATAACTATTTGTATAGTATTCTATAGTTCACAAAGCACTTTGTCAATTATTTTATTAGTTGTTCCTATCTTAAAAAACATTTAGAAATTCTGGAGTTGAGGGAAAAGGTTTATGAAAACTGCTACTGCCCTAATTCAGCATCTCACTGCTTTTTTCACAAAAGTCTCCTGATGGCCTCCCCGGCCCCAACACCCTTCCAATTCACCTTCTCGAATGCAATCCTCCAGCAGCCAGACCAGAGCCACCTGCCCTATCAGCTAGTATGTCGAATGAGGCTGGCAGTCACAGCACCTACCTTCGAAGCCTCCTTTCCCTTTATTCCCTTTCACTGACTGCCCCCAAATTAATCACACGGCTCAAAGTCCCTGTGTATGCTTTTTTGGCCTTTGTTAACCTGTAAATATAAAATGTTTTTCATCCCATCTTCACGTGTCTAAAACACACCAACCTTCGAAGCCTAGCTCACATGTCAATTCCTGTGTGAATCCATCCCTTGATCTCCCAGATGCTGAGTCGCACACCACCTGACATATCCCTGCCCATGGTATTAGCAGTACCTGCCTAATTGTCTAGCAGACCAGACAAGGAGAACCCTAATCTTACAGCACTCTGTAGTCCCAGGGTACCCAACAGACTGTCTCACATAGGGTAGGTCCTCAAAAAAAGAATCCACATAGTGAATACGTGAATCAATGGAAAATGGCTTGGTCAATTTGAAACGACTGTTTTACCTAAAGAGATGATACACTTTAAAATTTTAATTAAGGCATTTAATTTTATTTTTCAACTTCCTTGGCTTACTTTTTAGTTTAGTTTTTTCGTTACTTAATTTAGATCAATTTAAATTTAAATATTTTTTATAAAATAAAATCTCAAATATTTACAGCAGTTCAGACAATCTTAGGATAAGCCTCCATGTGTTTGTTCATCAACCCAGCCTGAATGGTTATCAACACATGGCCAATTGAAGCAGACTCATGGGGCCAGGAGGAACTACAGGGTAATTTGGCCCAAAAAGGTGTCACAGAGCTGTTCAGTGAGCCACAGGAAGACAAAAACCTATTGCACCCCAACCCCCAACAGAATGTTCACCTCCCAAAGAGACACTAAGAGAAGCTAGGGTGAAAAACAGGAATGAAAAGGAATCTTCTCTCAAATAATCTATCCTTTGATTTAAAAAAGTACATAAATGAGAAATGTTAGGGAATAAAACCTTAGTTTTTTGTGATCTATAACATCAAAGTACCAGGTGTGTATATAACAAAAACACTTCCACCTACAGCGTATTTTGCCTCCAGCTGAACAGTACCCATCATAGCCAAACTTGTGTGACTGAGTTTCCTTCCTTCAGTCCTAGCTATGATTTTTCATACTTCCCCCACCTATACGGCATTGCTTTCCTCAAAGCGTCAGGGTTCCAATGTCCTCTGGGGCCCATCACCCCCTTCATCCCTGTTCAGAAATGGGAAAGACTTGATGGG
Organism: Loxodonta africana; assembly: GCF_030014295.1. Classification (NCBI taxonomy): domain Eukaryota; kingdom Metazoa; phylum Chordata; class Mammalia; order Proboscidea; family Elephantidae; genus Loxodonta; species Loxodonta africana. Next base: position 21,541,122 of record NC_087369.1, read on the forward strand.
GTAGGGAAAGAGGGGACAGTATCTCTTCAGTAGGAAATAAAAAGGATTAGATGCAAGTATGACAATATAATCAGTCTGCCATCAACTTTTAAAGCCAACCTCTCATTCCAGAGGCCTAGTACCAGCATGTGAGAAGACCATAGGAGCCTCGGGTTCATCATTCATCATTGCCAGTTTATTCTGCTCTAGAAACCAGCACCCCTCATCTCTTCCACTTCCTTTCTAGCCTGACCAAGGGTCAGTCTCTCACCTACTCAGCCTAACATAAAGCCAACACTTTCCTTCATCTGTTCCAAGATTCCAGATATATATATCAGTTCATGTTTTGGATACATAATGACCTTAGTACAAATTTTCATGTTGTGACTCCCTTACATTCTGAAACATATAATTATGACTTATACGCTAACTTCTACCTCTGATAATGTAAGTTTCTGACAAAGTGGGTCACCTGAATATAGTCTTTGTTAACAGAAGTATTAACTACGCAATGAACATTCCAGCAAATGTCTACCTATTGTTGCTTTAGATACAAACTGGGATCTAGAAAAATCACTAGGTCATAACCTTATGTTTTTTACCACACTGATAACTGGAAGAACAAACAGCAATACTCGACCAAAGCTAAGAAAGTAAACAAATGCACAAAATTAACTATTTTAGTCTTTCAAAAACTGCAGATAAACTCTAGATTTTAACCAAAAATAGCTCTCTCTACACTCTAAATATGACTATTTTAATCTCTGCAAGCAGAGGAAAATCTAATTTGTGTTAATAGTTGAGAACAGATTTCTATTAAGGCATTAACTACCTTTCTTTTATGGACACTTCATTGGTTCATACATAATTAAATCCAGCCCCACTCCTGAAAATAACTCATCAATAAATAATTACAATCAGAGAGAAAGACTTTGCTGACTATGATACTTTAGCATACTGAAAAGGTGCATACATTTGTTATTATTCTTCAGGTCTGAATAGAGTGGATTTGCAGTGGAGGCTCTTTACTACACAGCTGTCCTGCTTTTGCCCAAAATCTGAAGTGTGCAACTGCTAAGCACCTACTCTGTGCCAGGCCCCACTGACAGGTCACGAGATTTCACAAAATTACAGTTTATAAATTCAAAACAAAAGATCCAGCAGCCTCTAAGGGGACTTCTAAGTCAATTGGCAAAATAATTCTGTTATGAAAACATTCTGCATCCCACTTTGAAATGTGGCGTCTGGGGTCTTAAATGCTAACAAGCGGCCATCTAAGATGCATCAATTGGTCTCAACCCACCTGGAGCAAAGGAGAATGAAGAACACCAAGGTCACACGACAACTAAGAGCCCAAGAGACAGAAAGGGCCACACGAACCAGAGACCTACATCATCCTGAGACCAGAAGAACTAGTTGGTGCCTGGCCACAATCGATGACTGCCCTGACAGGGAGCACAACAGAGAACCCCTGAGGGAGCAGGAGATCAGTGGGATGCAGACCCCAAATTCGCATAAAAAGACCAGACTTAATGGTCTGACTGAGACTAGAGGAATCCCGGCGGTCATGGTCCCCAAACCTTCTATTGGCACAGGACAGGAACCATTCCCGAAGACAACTCATCAGACATGAAAGGGAGTGGACAGTGGGTAGGAGAGAGATGCTGATGAAGAGTGAGCTAATTATATCAGGTGGACACTTGAGACTGTGTTGGCATCTCCTGTCTGGAGGGGGGATGGGAGGATAGAGAGAGTTGGAAGCTGGCAAAATTGTCACGAAAGGAGAGACTGGAAGGGCTGACTCATCAGGGGGAGAGCAAGTGGGAGTACGGAGTAAGATGTATATAAACTTATATGTGACAGACTGACTTGATTTGTAAACGTTCACTTGAAGCTCAATAAAAGTTAAAAAAAAAAAAAAAAAAGATCCAGCAGCCTCCATTTTGGGAAGCTCATTATTGTGACACATGATAATGGTCAAACTTTCATTTTTCAATACAAAATTAACTGTCTTTAGTACCACTAATGAGGTCTATTAAAATAAACCCTTCAAAATTGGTATTTCTAACATTCTTTACAACAACCAATTCATTATCTTTTAAGTATAAAACACTTCATTAATAAATATGGGGTATCATCGCTTTTATATAATTTTAAAGATAAAAAGTTTTAGATTTTTGTGCATTTCACTATATGTAAATTTTACCTCACGAGGAAAAAAAAAGAACTGTTAACAAAAATTAAATACTTATGTATTTAAATTTTTTTTTATATGGATGTCTCCAACTTCCTGTGAAATGTACCAAAAAATAAGATGGAATGACAGATGGACAGATATGTGATTATGAAAGTAAAGTATTAACTGTAGACACTCGGTAAGGGATATGTAGGTGTTCACTGTACACTTTCAACTTTTCCATATGTTTGAACATTTTTATAATATGATGGTGGAAAGAAAAAAGGTTTAAGGTAATATCCTTAAATTTGACTCTTACAGCATTAAGAAGTAGTAAGAAATATAATAGTACAGAAGTGATTTAAGACATAATACATGAAAAAAAGATACGAAAGTATTAACGTAGTATTATGACAACTATGTATAAATATATGTGGAAAAATAACAAAACGGATTGTTCTAAGATGGGTAATAAAATTGCACACGTTAGTGGGATTATGGGTGATTCCCGTTCCCCTCTATTTCTCCAACTTTCTGCAATGTAATTGTACTTATAAACGCTTTCTGTGCACATATATACATATATGTACTAATGTTATAGTATATGCATACTAATGTTATAATGACATACACAAAGAGCTGGAGATGGAAAACCAAAAGGGAAGAACACGCTCGGCGTTTCTCAAGCTGAAAGAACTGAAGAAAAAATTCAAGCCTCGAGTTGCAATAGTGAAGGATTCCATGGGGAAAATATTAAACGACATGGAAAGGATCAAAAGAAGATGGAAGGAATATACAGTCAAAAAGAATTAGTCGATATTCAACCATTTCAAGAGGTGGCATATGATCAGGAACTGATGGTACTGAAGGAAGAAGTCCAAGCTGCTCTGAAGGCATTGGCGAAAAACAAGGCTCCAGGAACTGATGGAATATCAACTGAGATGTTCCAACAAACAGATGCACTGCTGGAGGTGCTCACTCGTCTATGCCAAGAAATATGGGAGACAGCTTCCTGGCCAACTGACTGGAAGAGATCCATATTTATGCCTATTCCCAAGAAAGGTGATCCAACCGAATGTGGAAATTATAGAACAATAGCATTAATATCACACGCAAGGAAAATTTTGCTGAAGATCATTCAAAAATGGCTACAGCAGTATATCGACAGGAAACTGTCAGAAATTCAGGCCGGTTTCAGAAGAGAACATGGAGCCGGGGATATCATTGCTGATGTCAGATGGATTCTGGCTGAAAGCAGAGAATACCAGAAGGATGTTTACCTGTGTTTTATTGACTACGCAAAGGCATTAGACTGCGTGGATCATAACAAATTGTGGATAACACTGCGAAGAATGGGAATTCCAGAACACTTAATTGTGCTCATGAGGAACCTTTACATAGATCAAGAAGCAGTTGTTCGAACAGAACAAGGGGATGCTGATCGGTTTAAAGTCAGGAAAGGTGTGCGTCAGGGTTGTATTCTTTCACCATACCTATTTAATCTGTATGCTGAACAAATAATCCGAGAAGCTGGACTATATGAAGAAGAATGGGGCATCAGGATTAGAGGAAGACTCAGCAACAACCTGCGTTATGCAGATGACACAATCTTGCTTGCTGAAAGTGAAGAGGACTTGAAGCACTTACTAATAAAGATCAAAGACCACAGCCTTCAGTATGGATTACACCTCAACATAAAAAACAAAAATCCTCACAACTGGACCAATGAGCAACATCATGATAAACGGAGAAAAGATTGAAGTTGTCAAGGATTTCATTTAACTTGGATCCACAATCAACAGCCATGGAAGCGGCAGTCAAGAAATCAAAAGATGCATTGCATGGGGCAAATCTGCTGCAAAGGACCTCTTCAAAGTGCTGAAAAGCAAAGATGTCACCCTGAAGACTAAGGTGCGCCTGACCCAAGCCATGGTATTTTCAATCACAGCATATGCATGTGAAAGCTGGACAATGAATAAGGAAGACCGAAGAAGAGTTGACGCCTTTGAATTGTGGTGTTGGCGAAGAATATTGAATATACCATGGACTGCCAAAAGAACGAACAAATCTGTCCCGGAGGAAGTGCGGCCAGAACGCTCCTTAGAGGCAAGGATGGCGAGACTGCGTCTTACATACTTTGGACATGTTGTCAGGAGGGATGAGTCCCTGGAGAAGGACATCATGCTTGGCAGAGTACAGGGTCAGCGGAAAAGAGGAAAGACCCTCAACAAGGTGGACTGACACAGTGGCTGCAACAATGAGCTCAAGCATAACAATGATTGTAAGGATGGCGCAGGACCAGGCAATATTTTGTTCTGTTGTGCACAGGGTCGCTATGAGTCAGAACCGACTCAACAGCACCTAACAACAACAAGAACATACTAATGTTTTTTGCTAATATAATGAGTGTTAGAAAAAAAATGGAGGAGAGGGACTGCAAAGACTAAACTTTAAGGAACAATGTTTTGTTTAAAAAAAAATAAAAGACTGTGGGTTTATCTACCTCCCCCTCCCATCCTACCCCTTGGATTTTGTTTTCTCCTGTTTTTGATTCAAATGCAGATATGAATCAACTGTGAACATAAATGCACCAAAATCTAGTATGCTATGGCAATTAACTGACTTAGCTAACATAGCCAACTGCAGTGTTTTGTTATTATCAGAATCTATAAACAGGTAATTCTCATAACAGAATAAAGCATGTGAGCCTGCTTTAAGAGAATGTAACTCACTGCTATGCCAGTCTTTTTTTTTTTTTTTAAGAATCATTACAAGCTAAACCAAATTTCTTATAAAAAGGCATCTTCCTAGATCACAGTCTAATTTCCTATACCTAGGAGAATCTGGTCAGTTGAGCCTGTCATTTTGAGATGGCAGCAAAAACCTTGTTAATGTTAAGCCTCCCGCCTTCTTGAGCCACGAGGGGGACACGTGGATTTGAGTCCAAGCTCCTCTGACTTAGACAAGTCACTTCATCTCTCAGGGCCTCACTTTCTTCCTCTATAAAATCAGGGCCTACTAAAGTCCCTTCTAGCTCAAAAAATTCCCTGAATTTCAGGCAACAGGGAGCATAATCTCTGAGAAACTGAGCAAGGAATAGCTCTCCTTGAACTCCACCTAGCCTATCTATGAATAAGGAAAAATTGGCAACATAAAAACATATGAATTCACGAACAGGAATAACTCCATGGATTTCCCTGCACCCAAGAATCATCTTGAGATAGAATGTGGAAATAAGCAGACATGAGATCACCCCACGTTACAAATCACAGGATTCACCCTTATTACAGGGCTCTTTTGAAAAAATTCAGGCAATCCCTCCTCCTCAATGGAATCTAAACCCACTATTAATTTCATTTTCAAAGCTGCAAATGAAGGTGCCAGGAACATTTATTAAATATCATAAGGCAAAAACTAAGATAATACCTGAATGTATCTACTGGTTTCTTCACATCTACTTTAATCGTAAGTAGTTTCCTCCTACCACTGAAAGATGAGGATTTCACATCTGAAAGTTTACTTTTATCAAGTTGGCTACTGGAAGGGTTGCTCTCTTTTCTGAAATTCTCTTCTTTCTTTATCTTTTCCTTCCATTCATCATTAGAGGGCCTGGAATCAACATCACTTTTATTTGAATAAGTACCAGCAATGCAGTCTTTCTTAGCTTGTTTAAAAGGTTCTTTGACTAGTCCATCTTTAGTCTCTCTCCCTCTTCCACCATTAAAACAATCTGACTCTCTGTTTACAGAGCCTTTTTGAGAATTGTATTTTCTATCTTCTTCCTTAGAGTACCTCTGAGTTCCTTCACCAGAAAAGTCCTGGTCCCCACCTGTGGGCTTATGATATTTGTGGCAATAGTCAAAGGATATCTTGGCTACTGAACTGGTCTCTGTGTGTTCCCTTTCAGTATGTCGATGAGTTTGGGGTCCAAAGTTCCTCTGATCTTTCTTTTCTTGATAAGGTGGAAGAGAAGACTCAGGCTCCCACCTCAGGTGCCTGGCAGGCTCTCTGTTTTCATACCTCTGCACATCTTTAGGTCTTTTTGATGTGTGTTGATATTTTCTGAAATCACGATCCTCAGGATACCTGTGTTGACACAAATCAGTTTATACTTGCACTAGAGAGAAGAAAGTGAGAATTTATATATGTAGAATGTTGGACAGCATGGCTTTAAATATAGAATGCAGTGGCAAGTTAACCTATAATCTCTCAAGCCAATTCATAGAATTACAAGGTAGTTAAAGAGAAAAATACCAACTTTTTAAAAAAACTCTAGCTACCAACCTGATTTACTGTGAAAATAAACACATCACTACTACCAGTAGACTATAACTAAATTACGATGCTTTTTATCTTTTTAGACAAAAGTTTTTCAAGGTGACTATCTTCAACCACAAAGCAAGCAAACTTTTTTCACTTATACCAAATTACCCAGGTTAAATGTTATCCTGTACCTCTTTTGAAAAGAGCTCCTCGCCTCAGAGTCTTCAGAGCCTCTTCTAGGTAACTGAGGGTATTTTTCTTCTTGTATCCACTGGTGCTTAAATTCATCTTCATGCCACTTTTCTTCGAATCTAAAAGAATCTGCTACTGACCTCTGAGATGGTTTCCCTCCTTTTCTACTTCCTCTAACTCTGTAGTCATCAGGGAAATATCTTCCTTGCACTTTCTGGGGATAACAATTCCTCTCATGCTCATTGTAGGGTACACCATCTGAAAACTTTGGCATATACTGAGATCTTCTGTTAACATCCCCTCTTTCTGGTGAATATACTCGGTGGAGCTTATAAACATTTTCTGAAGAGTTTCCTCTTATGTTCGGAGAAGGTGATCTATAATCATAAGACCGGCAATATTCATTTTCACGACAGTGAATTCTTGGTTTACTCTGTCCATACTTCTCACTGTCCATTCTCGAAGCAATGGGTCTTTTGGGATCCTTTCTATATTCACAGTCATAATGTCCATAAAATTGTCTTTGCTTGTAGTGGTCAGAATTTCTAGGTACTGGTGATAAAGACCTATGTAAACAAGTACAGAAAAGTTTAGCCCATTTAAAGACAATATACTAAGTGTGTCTTTATATGACCTACCTAAAATATTTACTTTTCCTAGAGTTGCACTGATTCATCTACTCAAAGTAATCAATGTGCTACATCTGCATTCTAAATTATACATTGGAGGTTTGATTATGGTACTGTCCAATTCAACAAGCACACTCTTTCCACGTGTACTAATGTTTTCCATGTGTATATCAAAATAAATTGAACCCATACATCCATGGTCAACTGATTTTCAACAAGGGTGCTAAGTCCATTCAATGGGAAAGAATACTCTCTTTAATAAGTGGTGCTGGGACAACTGGATTTCCACATGCAGAAGAATGACGCTTGCCCCATACCTCACACCATATATGAACATTAACTCAAAATAGACCAAGGACCTAAATGTAAGAACTAAAACCATAAAACCCTTAGAAGAACCCGTAACCCGCTGCCATCAAGTCGATTCCAGCTCATAGCGACCTTACAGGACAGAGTAGAACCGTCCCATAGGGTTTCCAAGAAGCGGCTGGAGGATTCAAACTGCCGACCTTTTGGTTAGCAGCTGAGCTCTTAGCCACTGCGCTACCAGGGATCCCTTAGAAGAACACATAAAAGCAATGCTTCAAGATCTAGTTTTTGATGGTAGATCCTTATATATCGCACCAAAAGCACAAGTAACAAAAGACAAAATAGACAAATTGGACTTCATCACAATTGAAAACTTTTGAGCATCAAAGGACTTTATCAACAAAGTGAAGAGACAACCTACAGATTGAGGGAAAATTGGGGTGAATAACAGATAAGAGTTTAATTTACAGAATATATAAAGAACTCCTACAACTTAGTAACAAAAAGATAAACCACCCAATCAAAAAATGAGCAAAGGACTCAAAAAGATATTTCACCAAAGAAAACACAAACGGCCAATAAGCACATGACAAAATGCTGAACATCATTAGTCATTAAGGAAATGCAAACCAAAACCACAATGAGATACCACTTCACTCACACTAGGATGGCTATAATCAGAAAAACGGAAAACAATTGTTGGCGAAGATGTAGAGAAAACTGGAACCCTCACTCACTGCTGGTGGGATTGCAAAATGGTACAGCCCCTGTGGAAAAATTTGGCAGTTCCTCAAAAAGTTAAACATAGAATTACCACATGACCTGGCAATTCCACTCCTGGGTATATACCCAAAATAACTGCAGGCAGGTATTCAAACAGTGCACCAGTGTTTACTGCAGCATTATTCACAACAGCCAAAAGGTGGAAACAACCTAAATGTCCATCAACAGATGAACGGATGAATAAAATGGGGTAAATAAACACAATGCAATACTACTCAGCCTTAAAGAGAAATGAAGTCCTGATATGTACAATGACATGGAAGAACCTTGAAAACATCATGCTGAGTGAAATACGTCAGTCACAAAAAGACAAATATTGTTTAATCCCACTTACATGAAATATCTAGAACAGCAAAGGTACAGAGACCAAAGTTTATTATGGTTACCAAAGGCTGGAGAGAGGGAGGAAGGAGAAGTCAATCCTTACGGGGCAGGATCGGCGGGGATGGAAAAATTTGGACACAGTGGTGATGATTACACAACATGATGAAAATAATTAGTGCCACTGAATTGTACATGTAAAAAATGTTGAAATGGCAAATGTTTTGCTTATATATATTTTTATCATAATTTAAAAAAAATGAGTTGAGCACACCAGTCCTACTGCAGGAGGACCAGCTCAGGTACACAGGAGGATCCGTACTGAAAAACGGCTGACAGCAAACTTCTGGCAAAAGGAGATGCAGTGACTTCAAACGGTCAGTGAGCAAAAGCTTGTATCAGGTTCAATGGCCAGGTAAGAAACGAGCAGAATGAAGGCTAGACTTAAACAAATAAATGTATAAGAGAGTCTCTGGCAAACTGAACATGATCTCTAAAATTAGATTCTAAGATTCTTAAGATGCTACAATAAACCTAAACTCAGACCCAAGACTGACCCCATAGTTTCTCTAAATGATAATCTATTCTCTCAACTAAGGTTGTATCAAGGAGCAAAAAATATATACTAACAGCAGGGGGTGGGGGTGGTGCTTAAGACTTGAATCTCAGGCTTACTTTCTCCATTAAAAAAAGACAAAAAAACCAAAAACAGTTGCCTTTGAGTCAATATCAACTCATGGCAGGCCCGTGTGTGTCAGAGTAGAGCTACGCTCCATAGGGTTTTCAACAGCTGATTTATCGGAAGGAGATCATCAGGCTTTCTCTGAGGTGCCCCTGGGTAGACTCAAACTGCCAACCTTTCACTTACCAGCTGAGAGCTTAACCGTACTAATATAGATAGATCAATTGCTTCTCTTTCTCAGACCTTCCACTTATCTAAAATGAAAAGATGTGCACTCTAAACAGAACTTGTAACTTTGCTATATGTGTGCTTTCATACAGCAGTAACGATCTTCAGGACAACACATTTTATTGTAACAACCTTTTTCAATACCTCAGCACTGCCAACAAGGAGTCTTTGAGTTCCACTAAGGAGGAAGGTACCCAGGGAAACCAGTCTGGGTTATGCAGATGAAAGGTAAGAGAAAGGAGTGAAACCATCCGGAATACAATGAAGTTCCATTTGGCACCTGGGGCCCTTTCCCCCCATCTGACCTGTCCTCTCTCCCTAATTTCTCAATCTTCTGAGAGTTTAATGTCTCCTAGTCAACGAGGAAGCTACCCTTGCAGCTTTTATCCTCACTCCTCTTCAAAAATTGCCATCTTTAGTTGCAGCATCCAAGAGCAAAATTCTTTCTTTTTGGTGGCAAGTCTGAGTCCTCCCAAGAAAGGAGGCAGGGTCATCTTCTTCAGGTACACACTGGGACTTATATGCTGGACTTGGCAATATCTCCCTTTGGAATCACCCTAGCTAGACGTATTGGCAAGTGTGTTTATTAGCTGAAACAGAACTTTGTCATCCAGCTGCTGTACCTCATCCCAAAAAGCGGCAACTGGAGCCTCTGATGGGTTCCCTGAAGATTTTATCTCTTTCCCTGATAAGGAGAAAAGCTGGCAGTCAGAGGCAGAGGGCTTCCAGCCTGAACAAAATGCCCAATATTTTACTTTAATTCTTGCTTCACATTAAATAGTGCTTTGCTATTATAGTTCATATCATATGTTTTACTGGATTTTATCTTAAAAAGTCCTTTTCTTCTGAAGAAGGTTGCTGGAATGGTTGCTAGCATTTTGAATTCTCCTAAAGGGCAAAAGACACCCAAGGAGTTTGTTAGGAGTTTTCTGTATGGGTCTCTCAAGACACTGATGACTTTTGTTCTAAGGCAAATAGCCTTGGAAGATAAAGACAGTATCTCCTTCAGAGGCAGAGGGCCAATCTGTTTGCTGTCCAAGATAATAAGATAATGTCTCCCTCTGGAACAAAGGTTGAGCGGGTTTGTTTACTCCTGATTGAGGGTTTCTAAGCATAGGTTCCTTAAAACTGTGCCCTAAACCCACTGCTTTGCAGCATCCACCCTGCCAGTGCTCTGCAGCACCCCTGGGGGACTCAGAGGTGAGGACAACCAACATGAACACGAAACTCATGTTGCCTCCTGTACTATGAGTAATAAAGGCCTTTGCTTCTGAGCCAGGACTGTGTGTGGCAGGCTAATGTGTTAGCTTGCAAATAGGGTAAAACAACTGTCCCTTCACAGTTCTTGACAGTCCTAGAGAGTCTATAAATCAGGCACTAAGTTTGCCAGGGTCTCTTGTGTCCCCTCACCAAGGCCTACTACAAAAAAAAAAAGGGTGACACAAAATGACCTCTGTGATCTCCTCCATGTTAAAACCATTTCCTTCTTTACATTCCCTTTTGTTTCTGAAGCTACTCTTCATTACAATTTGGTCTTATGAACTACAAAATGAAAACTCCTGGTCTGCCTTTTGTATATGCAATTATGGTCCTTTTTAAAGTCCTAGAACATACTGGTCGCTTTCACAGCTCTACACCTGGAATACTTGTCTCTACTCTTTCTGCCTTTAGAACTTCTACCCATCCTAATTATTTGGGCTGATAGCTGTGGGGATCATGGTCTTGGAGAACACCTAGCTCAACTGGCAAAACAGAGTTTATAAAGAAAATGTTCTACATTCTACTTTGGTGAGTAGCGCCTGGGGTCTTAAAAGCCTGTGAGCAGCAATCTAAGATACTCCAATGGTCTCACCCCTTCGGGAGCAAGGAAGAATGAAAAAAACTAAAGACATAAGGGAAAGATTAGTCCAAAGGACTAATGGACCACAACTACCACAGCCTCCACCAGACTGAGTCCAACACAACGAGATGGTGCCCAGCTACCACCACTGACAGCTTTGACAGAGATCACAATAGAGGGTCCCGGACAGAGCTGGAGAAAAATGTAGAACAAAATTCTAACTCACAAAAAAGACTAGACCTGCTGGCCTGACAGAGACTGGAGAAACCCTGAGAGTATGGCCCCCGGACACCCTTTTAGCTCAGTAATCATGTCACTTCTGAGGTTCATCCTTCAGCCAAAGACTGAACAGGCCCATAAAACAAAACAAGACGAAAGGGGCACACCAGCCCAGGCGCAAGGACTAGAAGACCGGAGGGGACAGGAAAGCTGGTAATAGGGAATCCAAGGTCGAGAAGGGGAAAGTGTTGACATGTCGTGGGGTTGTTAGCCAATATCATAAAACAATATGTGTACTGTTTAATGAGAGGCTAGTTTGTTCTGTAAACCCTCATCTAAAGTACAAGGATAATAATAATAAGAAGAAAATTCTACCCATCCTTAAATGCCCAGCCAAACTCTCATCTCTTTTTTGACAACTTTCCTAGCATCCTCCTTTTTCCTCCATGAAAGCAGGATTAATTATTCCCTCTGTGGATGCAGGATACTTTCTCCCAGTCACCAGCACAGCAGTTTTCACACTGTGTTATAGTTGGCTATGATGTCAATCTCCCCAGCTGGCCTGTGTGCTTACTGAGGCCACGTAAGATGCCATATTTGCCTTTGTATCCTTGGGACCTGCCTTTAGCAGATAATACAATAAATACTAGTTGAATTATTCCAATCTAATTACACATACTATTTATACTACCAACAAGAGGAGAGAGGTGCGCTGAACTACAACTGAGTTATTCAAAATTCTATTATTCTGCCATAAATAGGAAACTCCCTCTTTCCTAACTCCCAAGTTCTTCAATGATATTATGAAAAAAGTAAAATAAAACACATACTGAAGAGTTCTAAACCACTCACTAGTACAAAACAAATCTATTATTCTGAAAGATATTTCTTACCCTCCCTTGCTACAGCTATCACATTTTTATCATGGATTCATTCTAGCCATTAGCTGTAATTAAATAAAGGTGTCAGCTCCTAGAATCTAGAAATATGATCTCTACCGCTAAAAAGAAGCTACTATGAACAACAAGCCCTATGAGCTTATTAAAATAGGCTTTTACCAGTGCTGGTGAATTTGAGAGTTGCAGCACATCACAGATTCAAGCTTACTCTGCTAAGCTAAAAAGTGCTCACCTTTGTTTCCACCTGGGGGATCGAGATCGAGACCGTGCCATCCTTTGACCCGTGAGCCACTATCCACTTTTTACACTGCAAAGAAACACAGTATTAGCAAGTTTATAGAAAGAGCCTGAAATCTGTTCTAAAACACGGTGAATGCCATCAAGGAAAAGTTACTCAACCCCTATGTGCCTGTTTCCTCATCTTTAAAATGGGAATAATAACAGGATTCAAACTTATTGGAATGTTGTGAAAATAATATTAATTAGATTACAGGTCAACAAACTTTCTATAAAGGGACAGACCCTAACTATTTGGGGCTTTGAGGGCAACATAAGGTCTTTGTAACATCTTTTTCTTCTCTGTTTAACAACTCTAGGAAAAGGTAAAAAACATTTTTAGGTCAAGGGTCATACAAAAACAAGCCCCACAGGCCAAATGCACTGTACTTTGCAAACCCCTGAGTTAAATCATGCAAAGAGCTTAGAATAGTGCCTGGCACATAGCAACTGCTAAGTAAGAATTCAAAAATAGACAAAAATTAACCATGATTTCTCCATCTGAACGTAACTACTACTACCTTTCTAGCTTTTTCCATTTACGTACTTTTGTCAAAATATATAGGAATACATGATGGTATATTGTTTTTTAAAGTTGCCAAATAATAAGAATTAGAATTCCTAATTATAATATTCAATTGTTGGCTAAAGTTTCACAAGATAAAAACACCATAACTTAATTAACCATTATGAGACATTTAGTTCACTTCTGACTTTTTGCTAAAACAATTAACATCCAATTAGTAAATTTTAAAAAGTACTTCTAAACTTAACTTTTCATATATTCTCTAGTCTTTAAAAAAAAAAACTGATACCTTTAGGACCTTAATTTTTTAAATACATAATTAGGGTATAATCTTCTTTGCTAGCTATTTACATCCCAGTTGTCCTCTTCAGTTCTGATACTATAATTAGTTCTGATATTATAATTAAGTAGTTCTCAACTTTTTTTACTGGCCCCAAACTCCGGTGCCTTTCAAAATTATTACCATGGATCCATGAATCATACAGCCTCCATGCACAGACTACAGACTAAATAAATATATGTCCCACATATTATATACCTCTATCCTACAAATTTTTGAAAATACTGTAGTGATTAACAAAATATAAATGGCTTTTTGTCACTGTTGTCTCTCCATCGACTGATACAAAAAGTACAACTATGATTACATGGATATCGGTTAAAAAGGGAATCCTCATCCTCCAACATTTACAAACCAAATTTCAAAAGAAAGTAAAAACACAAAGTCAAAGATCTTAAACCAGATCACTCACCAGAGGAAGTACATTCAATTCATTTAATTATACACTGCCTCTTTCCAAAATGAATTTGAGGCTAGGAAGAACAATTAGTTCAGATACATAATGAAATTATGACATGAAAAGGCTTAATTTTTAGTTACAAATGTCTACTTTGTAGATAAAAATATAAAAATTCATTCATTCAACAAATTTTACTGAGTAGCTATTATTTTTTTTGGTAGGGTTCTAGGCACTGCGGAAACAGCAGTGAACAAAAACAGGCAAAAATCCCTGCCTCCAGGGTGCATACATTCTACTGGAGGAGCTTATAACTTAACTAAAGAAGCTAAAGAAATTTAACAAAAATAATAAACTCAAAGGTTGCGCACAAAATATTGCTGGCGATGACAGAAATGATAATTTGTCTGGAGGATAATCTTTTTTAAATAGCTTTGAAATATAATTCATATACAATTCACCCATTTAGAGTAGACAACTCAAAGTTTTTTGGTATATTCACATAGTTGTACAACCAACATCACAATCTAATTCTAGAACATTTCGTACCCCTTAAAGGAAGCCCCATTAGCAGTCACTCCTCATTCCTCCCCTCTTCCCTGACAACCATTAATCTACTTTATATCTGCCTCTAGAAACTTGCCTATTCTGGACATTTCATATAAATGGAATCATATACTATGTGGTCTTTTGTGACTGGCTTCTTTCACTGAGCATAATATTTGCAAGGTTCACCCATGTTGTAGCACGTATCACTACTTCACTCCTTTTTTATGGGCGTGTGTATATTTTATTTGTTTATTCATGGGTTTAAGTCCACACGTTGTTTTTTACTTTCTAATAATTATGAGTCGTTTGTATACAAGTTTTTGTGTGGACATCTGTTTTAATTTCTCTTGGTTTTATACCTAGGAGTGGAAGTGCTGGGTCACAAGGTAACTCTACGTTCAACTTTTTAAGGAACTTTTCAAAGCAGCTGTACCACTTTACATTTTTACTAGCAATGCATGAGGGTTCCAATTTCTCCACATCCTCACCAATACTTGTTATTGTTCATCTTTTTTATTTAGTCATTCTAGTGGGTGTGAAGTGGTAACTCACTGTGGTTTTGATTTACATTTTCCTGATGACTAATGAGGGTAATTTTAAAATATGTAGGAAATTACGAAACTAAATCATGCTTCCTTTCATCAATCTAGAAATTGCACTTTAAACTTATTATTCTAAGAAGGTAATTTTTAGAAAAGCAACTGTGTATACTGGTATTTCTATCAGCTTTATTTATAATAATAAAGAAAAAAAAACACCCAAACCAGTTATAAGCCAAACGCTCAACAATCAGTAAAAGGTTAAACAAATTTAAAATATGGTCATGCATTATTTATGTCCATGATAGATTCTGGAAACAGGACAGACATTACACGATTTGGACGTTGTGTAAATACCGTATTACATATAGGCAGTCTCCAAGTTAAATGCCCAGCCTCACCTGAGGAGCAGAAGCAGCCTGGGGCCCAGCAGCCCCCACCGCAGCCTGCCCCGCTGGACAAAGCTGTAACCACCGGATACAGGAGGCTGGCCTTGGCAGGTGTGCAGCTGCAGGCCCGGTGGGGGCTGTGCTGTAGCCAGATTGGGACTTTGCACACATCTGGGTGGAGGGCAGAAGGCACACAGTAGGTGTGGAGAGGTGGCCGATGGGTCCGGGCAGGGAACGGGTATGCGAGTGCCGGTGGTCCTTGCTGCTGCTGCCATGCGTGTTGGTGCAGCCACTTCCTGATCATGTGCAGCCACTGCTACGACCCGGGGCCAGCTGGTGCCCCTGCCAGGAGCAGAGGAACCCTGCCAGAACCAGGAATGAATGGCTGCATGGCTGCTGGGTGGGTGAATGGAAACCAGGCGATGGGGGAGGAGGCACTGCAGGGATTGGGGTGCGTCCTAGAGCCCCACTGCTCATTCACTTTGGGGGCCTGGGGTCTTTAAAACCATTGGGGGAAAGAATAAACAAAAGGAGAGTTGATTTTCACTAAAAGAAAAAAAACAACTTATGGAACCACAGATGTTGCCAGAATGGACATTATGCGGCACATGACTTCACATACCTCTAGCTGCTTCCTAACTTTCTCCCACTCCTATGTATGTCTTTTCCTCCATATACCCTATTAGTCAACCATGCCATACTACATGCTTTTCCCTAATCAGGTCATGTGGTTCCTAACCACACATACAGCCTTCCTTCAGTCAGCCTGACAAATCCCTATTCTTTCAAGACTCCCTGACCTTCATGTCCCCTGGGACTCTTTCCTTGATTTCTTTTCTCCCCACCTTTTCTTTTTCTTGGGAAATCTGGATTTATTCTGCAATTATTCCAATACGTTACAATTATTGATTTACATAATTCTATTTATTTCAATAGGCGAAAGTCTCCAAACAGCGTATCAATGAACACAAAACCCCAATGACCTATGAACATGAGATGCTCAATCTCATCAGTAATTGAGAAAATGCAGATTAAGATCATAGCCATTTCATATTCATCAGATTGACAAATTTTAAAGTTGCATATTCCAGAGTGTTGGTGTGGGTGTGGAACAACAGGAACTCTTCATATACTGCTGGGTGAGAATACATGAGGATAACCAGTTTGGAAACAGTTCAGTAGTACCCAATCAAGTTGAACATACCCACATCCTACAACCCAGCCATTTCACTCAGGCATATACCTTAGAGCAGTGAATCTTAAACTTTAATGTGCATCTGAAACACCTGGAGGGCTGGGTTAAAACCCAGATTGCTGGGCTCTATCCCTGGGTTGGGCCCCAGTACAAATTTCTGGCAAGTTCCCAGGTGATACTGATGTTGCTGGTCCAGGAACTACAGGACCATTGGTTAAAAGTTGAGATCATCTAGGAGAAAATGTTTGCAAGTGGGATTTACTAATCATGTGATTAAAAGAAATATTACTTAAAATATTTGCCTTTGGCTGATATTAAAATTCACTTTATTAAAACTCAAACTATTCACTCAAAAATGGGTGAATTCCCCAAAGCTAACTCTTCAGACAAAGATTAGACTGGACTATAAGACATAAAATGATACTCGTGAGGAGTGTGCTTCTTAGCTCAAGTAGATAAAAATACATGACACTAAATGGGCGGCTCCTGTCCGGAGGTGAGATGAGAAGGTAAAAAAGGACAGGAGCTGGTTGAATGGACATGGGAAATTCAGGGAGGAAAGGAGGAGAGTGCTGTTCTATTATAGGGAGAGCAACTAGGGTCACATAACAATGTGTGTATGAATTTTTGTATGAGAAACTAACTTGAGCTGTAAACTTTCACTTAAAACACAATAAAAAAAGGAAAAAGAAAAATGGGTGAATTTTATCGGACATATCAAAGCTGTAAAAGAAATGAAAATGTCATAAACTTATATCAGATACTATAGTAACATCTGCACAACTCTGTAAACACTAAAAACTACTGAATTATACACTTTAAACAGGTACAATATATCTCAATAAAGCTGTATTTAAAAAGTTAACTTTGCTTGCATCATCAACTGGCAATGAAAAGTACTGGTTCAGGGGCTTCATGGGTAAGAGAGTGAATCTGACTAGGGGTAAGCCAAATCCAGGTAGCAGCCTATTTTTGTATAGCCTGAGCTAAGAATAGTTTTCACATTTTTAAAGGGTTGTAAAAAAGAATAAGAATATGCAACAGACTATACGAGGCCTGCAAAAGCCTAAAGTACTTATTATCTGACCCTTTACAAAAAAAGTCTGCCAACATCTAATTTAAAGGACTTAATTGTGACTAAACCCAGAAACCCAGTGCCGCTGAGTCAATTCCGACTCATAAATCAAAGGGACCAGTTTTAGGAGAGATAGCAAGGACTGAATCACCACTACAGTTTGTGACTAGGGAGAAAAAGATACCAATAACATAAATTAGTTATTATTGCTACTTCAGAGTGAACTTGCAAAGGCCCAGGAGGAGTGAATGAACCCCTCTGGCTCTGAGCATATAAATGAGATGACTGGGCAGCAGGACCATCCATTCTCAGAAGAATGCTGAAGAAGATATTGGTGCTAAAAGAGGCCAACCCCACCTGAAGAGCACTAGACCCACCCCCTCTCACCCAGCTTAAGGACCCTGCTGTAGCAATTCTCCCCTCTCCCACAATAACACTTTCCCCTCTCCCACAACATCACCTTCCCCTCTCCATTAGATATTCATTAGCATACAATCCTGTGAAATTCTCCCACCTCTCTGGAACCACATCCCCCTTAGCTACCATCCTATTTTTCCTTTTACAACCAAACTCCTCAAAAGGGCTGCCTGTATACCAAAGTCACTATCTCCAATTCTCCTCTCATTCTTACTTGACCCCTCACCAATCTGGATTTCCGCCCCACCACTGCACCACAAACACTGTAGTCAAGACCATTAGTGAAATTCATGTTGCTAAATTCTATGGCTAATTCTAAGTCCTCCTCCGTGATCTACCAGCAACATTTGTCAATCATGCTTTCCTCCCTGAAGCACTTTCTTCACTTGGATTCCAGAAAACATTTCCCTGGTTTTCCTCCTACCTCCATAACAATTCCTTCTTGTCTCCATCAGTTTCTCCTCATCTCCCCCTCACCACCCTGACCTCTAAATATTGAACTCAGTCTTCACCTAAATACTGAACTCAGTCTTTGGACATCTCACTGTCTACATTCTTTTTCAGTCTCACACCTTCAAATACTCTCTATAAACTCAACAACCCCCCCAAATTTCTATCTCCAGTCGTCACCTATCTTCTGCACTCCAGTCTTGTATATCTAACAGCCTACCGGATACCAAAAACATGTCCAAAAGCAAACTCCGGAGCTCCTTCCAAAACCTACTCCACCTACAGTCTGTCCCATCTCAGTAAATGGCAGCTCCAACCTTCTAGTTGCTCAATAAAGAGGAAACACAACTGTCCAGTAAACACATGAAAAGATATTCAACCCGACTGAGAACTAGGGAAATAAAACAAAAACAATGCTATACCATTTCATATTCATGAGATTTGCAAAAGATTTTAAAGTTTGATGACACTCATGCGTTGACAAGTGGAAAAATAATTTAACTAAGGAAAATCCTTCTCCTAAACACCATGAAGCAGAAGTGTCTCTACTCAAAACAGGACTGAATATATTCAAAAGCATTTGAAGATATAAAAATAACCTTGAATCAGAAATTCAAAAACTAAGAATTGAAATGCACACACACACACACACAAAAAGGCAAATGGGGGGGAGGGGGAAGTTAACTGAACTCAGGGAAAAAAAATAGAAGAAAGATCAAATTATCTCAAAAATAGAGAATAGGGAGGCAGTGACTGGTCTTGAAGAGGGGAGAGCAGCGTCCCAGATGGGGAGCCGTCCCACAGGGATTTTGGCGGCACGGACGCAGCAAAAGCGCGGGGAGCAGCTCCATTCCCCTGGACTGACCCCAGGGGGCGGTCCAGCCAGTTCACGCGGGCGGCGTGGCGGCGCAGCAGGTGGGAGAAGTCCCCGGAAGGCAGTGACTGGCCTTGGACCGGGGAGAGCGGCGTCCCAGCCAGGATGCGCGGTGGTGGCGCTGGCGCGGGGAGCTGCTCTGCTCTCCTGAGCCGACCCCGGGGGGGCCCAGCTGGTTCGCGGAGGCGGCGCGGCGACGCGGCTGGTGGGACGGGGAGTCCCCGGGAGGCAGCGACTGATTTTGGAGTCGGGAGTGCACCGTCTCAGTAGGGAAGCCTCAACCTTGGGCATGGGGCTGACAGCGGAGGATCTGACCATGACTCCAGCGGGCCAGACCCCCCGGGGACAATCTCCACACAGCCAGCACACATAGGCGACGTGCCCCGCGGAAATCTCAGATATAAGAGTCATTCCAAGCAAGACAAGCAACTCTGGCTATATTCTGAGGTGCTACTCTCCTATCTCTCTGATCACTCCCCCACCCTCCCCAGGCGGCTTCATTAACATCCGAATAGCCTGAGGCAGAGGGAGAATTCTGATAGGGATCTGACTGCATTTTTTTTGGGCTGATTTTCTGGAAAAACTAGTTTCCCAGTGATGGCTCGGAGACAGCAGTCCATATCAAACCACATAAAGAAGCAGACCATGACAGCTTCTACAACCCCCCAAACAAAAGAATCAAAATCTTTCCTAAATGAAGATACAATCCTGGAATTATCAGATACAGAATATAAAAAACTAATTTAAAGAATGCTTCAAGACATCACAAACGAAATAAGGCAAACTACAGAAAAAGCCAAGGAACACACTGATAAAACTGTTGAAGAACTCAAAAAGATTATTCAAGAACATAGTGGAAAAATTAATAAATTGCAATAATCCATAGAGAGACAGCATGGAGAAATCCAAAAGATTAACAATAAAATTACAGAATTAGACAACGCAATAGGAAGTCAGAGGAGCAGACTCGAGCAATTAGAATGCAGAATGGGACATCTGGAAGACCAGGGAATCAACACCAACATACCTGAAAAAAAATCAGATAAAAGAATTAAAAAAAATGAAGAAACCCTAAGAATCATGTGGGACGCTACCAAGAAGGATAACTTGCGTGTGATTGGAGTCCCAGAACAGGGAGGGGGGACAGAAAACACAGAGAAAATAGTTGAAGAACTCCTGACACAAAACTTCCCTGACATCATGAAAGACGAAAGGATATCTATCCAAGATGCTCATCAAACCCATTTAAGATTGATCCAAAAAGAAACACATCAAGACATATTATCATCAAACTTGCCAAAACCAAAGATACAGAGAAAATTTTAAAAGCAGCCAGGGAGAAAAGAAAGGTCTCCTTCAAGGGAGAATCAATAAGAATAAGTTCAGACTACTCAGCAGAAACCATGCAGGTGAGAAGGCAATGGGATGACATATACAGAGCGCTGAAGGAGAAAAACTGCCAGCCAAGGATCATATATCCAGCAAAACTCTCTCTGAAATATGAAGGCGAAATTAAGATATTTACAGATAAACACAAGTTTAGAGAATTTGCAAAAACCAAACCAAACCTACAAGAAATACTAAAGGATATTGTTTGGTCTGAAAACCAATAATATCAGCTACCAGCACAATACAAGGTCACAAAACAGAACGTCCTGATATCAAATCAAATAGGGAAATCACAAAAACAAACAAATTAAGATTAATTAAAATAAATAAATAAATAAAATAATACACATAACAGGGAATCATGGAAGTCAATATGTAAAAGATCACAATAATCAAAAAGAGGGACTACATACAGGAGGCATTGAACCGCCAGATGGAGAGTGATACAAGGCGATATAGAACATTACAAGTTACGTTTTTACTTAGAAAAATAGGGGTAAATAATAAGGTAACCACAAAAAGGTACGACAACTCCATAACTCAAGATAAAAGCCAAGAAAAACGTAACGACTCAACTAACATAAAGTCAAACACTATGAAAATGAGGATCTCACAATTTACTAAGAAAAACGTCTCAGCACAAAAAAGTATGTGCAAAAATGAAATGGCCAACAACACACATGAAAAGGCATCAAAATGACAGCACTAAAAACTTATTTATCTATAATTATGCTGAATGTAAATGGACTAAATGCACCAATAAAGAGACAGAGAGTCTCAGACTGGATAAAGAAACACGATCCATCTATATGCTGCCTACAAGAGACACACCTTAGACTTAGAGACACAAACAAACTAAAACTCAAAGGATGGAAAAAAATATATCAAGTAAACAATAAGCAAAAAAGAAGAGGAGTAGCAATATTAATTTCTGACAAAATAGACTTTAGACTTAAATCCACCACAAAGGATAAAGAAAGACACTATATAATGACAAAAGGGACAATGGATCAGGAAGACATAACCATATTAAATATTTATGCACCCAATGACAGGGCTGCAAGATACATAAATCAAATTTTAACAGAACGGAAAAGTGAGATAGACACCTCCACAATTATAGTAGGAGACTTCAACACACCACTTTCGGAGAAGGACAGGACATCCAGTAAGAAGCTCAATAGAGACACGGAAGACCTAATTACAACCATCAACCAACTTGACCTCATTGACTTATACAGAACTCTCCACCCAACTGCTGCAAAGTATACTTTTTTTTCTAGCGCACATGGAACATTCTCTAGAATAGACCACATATTAGGTCATAAAACAAACCTTTGCAGAATCCAAAACATCGAAATATTACAAAGCATCTTCTCAGACCACAAGGCAATAAAACTAGAAATCAATAACAGAAAAACTAGGGAAAAGAAATCAAATACTTGGAAACTGAACAATACCCTCCTGAAAAAAGACTGGGTTATAGAAGACATCAAGGAGGGAATAAAGAAATTCATAGAATGCAACGAGAATGAAAACACTTCCTATCAAAACCTCTGGGACACAGCAAAAGCAGTGCTCAGAGGCCAATTTATATCGATAAATGCACACATACAAAAAGAAGAAAGAGCCAAAATCAGAGAACTGTCCTACAACTTGAACAAATAGAAAGTGAGCAACAAAAGAATCCATCAGGCCCCAGAAGAAAACAAAGAATAAAAATTAGAGCTGAACTAAATGAATTAGAGAACAGAAAAACAATTGAAAGAATTAACAAAGCCAAAAGCTGGTTCTTTGAAAAAATTAACAAAATTGATAAACCATTGGCTAGACTGACTAAAGAAATACAGGAAAGGAAACAAATAACCCGAATAAGAAACGAGAAGGGCCACATCACAACAGACCCAACTGAAATTAAAAGAATCATATCAGATTATTACGAAAAATTGTACTCCAACAAATTTACAAACCTAGAAGAAATGGATGAATTCCTGGAAAAACACTACCTACTTAAACTAACACATTCAGAAGTAGAACAACTAAATAGACCCATAACAAAAAAAGAGATTGAAATGGTAATCAAAAAACTCCCAACAAAAAAAAGCCCTGGCCCGGACGGCTTCACGGCAGAGTTCTACCAAACTTTCACAGAAGAGTTAACACCACTACTACTGAAGGTATTTCAAAGCATAGAAAATGATGGAATACTACCCAACTCATTCTATGAAGCCACCATCTCCCTGATACCAAAACCAGGTAAAGACATTACAAAAAAAGAAAATTACAGACCTATATCCCTCATGAACATAGATGCAAAAATCCTCAACAAAATTCTAGCCAATAGAATCCAACAACACATCAAAAAAATAATTCACCACGATCAGGTGGGATTTATACCAGGTATGCAAGAATGGTTTAATATCAGAAAAACCACTAATGTAATCCATCACATAAATAAAACAAAAGAAAAAAACCACATGATTTTATCAATTGATGCAGAAAAGGCATCTGACAAAGTCCAACACCCATTTATGATAAAAACTCTCACCAAAATAGGAATTGAAGGAAAATTCCTCAACATAATAAAGGGCATCTATGCAAAGCCAACAGCCAATATCACTCTAAATGGAGAGAACCTGAAAGCATTCCCCAGACAAGGATGCCCTTTATCACCGCTCTTATTCAACATTGTGCTAGAAGTCCTAGCCAGAGCAATTAGGCTAGACAAAGCAATAAAGGGCATCCGGATTGGCAAGGAGGAAGTAAAGTTATCACTATTTGCAGATGACATGATCTTATACACAGAAAACCCTAAGGAATCCTCCAGAAAACTACTGAAACTAATAGAAGAGTTTGGCAGAGTCTCAGGTTATAAGATAAACATACAAAAATCACTTGGATTCCTCCACATCAACAAAAAGAACACCGAAGAGGAAATAACCAAATCAATACCATTCACAGTAGCCCCCAAGAAGATAAAATACTTAGGAATAAATCTTACCAAGGATGTAAAAGACCTATACAAAGAAAACTACAAAGCTCTACTACAAGAAATTCAAAAGGACATACTTAAGTGGAAAAACATACCTTGCTCATGGATAGGAAGACTTAACATAGTAAAAATGTCTATTCTACCAAAAGCCATCTATACATATAACGCACTTCCGATCCAAATTCCAATGTCATATTTTAAGGGAATAG
Source organism: Loxodonta africana (assembly GCF_030014295.1). Classification (NCBI taxonomy): domain Eukaryota; kingdom Metazoa; phylum Chordata; class Mammalia; order Proboscidea; family Elephantidae; genus Loxodonta; species Loxodonta africana. The sequence goes on from NC_087369.1 coordinate 21,565,259, forward strand.
AGAAACAAATCACCAATTTCATATGGAAGGGAAAGAAGCCCCGGATAAGCAAAGCATTACTGAAAAAGAAGAAGAAAGTGGGAGGCCTCACTCTACCTGATTTCAGAACCTATTATACAGCCACAGTAGTCAAAACAGCCTGGTACTGGTACAACAACAGACACATAGACCAGTGGAACAGAATTGAGAACCCAGATATAAATCCATCCATGTATGAGCAGCTGATATTTGACAAAGGCCCAGTGTCAGTTAATTGGGGGAAATGATAGTCTTTTTAACAAATGGTGCTGGCATAACTGGATATCCATTTGCAAAAGAATGAAACAGGACCCCTACCTCACACCATGCACAAAAACTAACTCCAAGTGGATCAAAGACCTAAACATAAAGACTAAAACGATAAAGATCATGGGAGAAAAAATAGGGACAACCCTAGGAGCCCTAATACAAGGCATAAACAGAATACAAAACATTACCAAAAAGGATGAAGAGAAACCAGATAACTGGGAGCTCCTAAAAATCAAACACCTATGCTCATCTAAAGACTTCACCAAAAGAGTAAAAAGACCACCTACAGACTGGGAAAGAATTTTCAGCTATGACATCTCAGACCAGCACCTGATCTCTAAAATCTACATGATCCTGTCAAAACTCAACCACAAAAAGACAAACAACCCAATCAAGAAGTGGGCAAAGGATATGAACACACATTTCACTAAAGAAGATATTCAGGCAGCTAACAGATACATGAGAAAATGCTCTCGATCATTAGCCATTAGAGAAATGCAAATTAAAACTACGATGAGATTCCATCTCACTCCAACAAGGCTGGCATTAATCCAAAAAACACAAAATAATAAATGTTGGAGAGGCTGCGGAGAGATTGGAATTCTTATACACTGCTGGTGGGAATGTAAAATGGTATAACCACTTTGGAAATCTATCTGGCGTTATCTTAAACAGTTAGAAATAGTACTACCATACAACCCAGAAATCCCACTCCTCGGAATATACCCTAGAGAAACAAGAGCCTTCACACAAACAGATATATGCACACCCATGTTTATTGCAGCTCTGTTTACAATAGCAAAAAGTTGGAAGCAACCAAGGTGTCCATCAACGGATGAATGGGTAAATAAATTGTGGTATATTCACACAATGGAATACTACGCATCGATAAAGAACACTGACGAATCTGTGAAACATTTCATAACATGGAGGAACCTGGAAGGCATTATGCTGAGCGAAATTAGTCAGAGGCAAAAGGACAAATATTGTATAAGACCACTATTATAAGATCTTGAGAAATAGTATAAACTGAGAAGAACACATACTTTTGTGGTTACGAAGAGGGGAGGGAGGGAGGGAGAGAGTTTTTTATGGATTAATCAGTAGATAAGAACTGCTTTGGGTGAAGAGAAAGACAACACTCAATACATGGAATGTCAGCTCAACTGGACTGGACCAAAGGCAAAGAAGTTTCCAGGATAAAATGAATGCTTCAAAGGTCAGCGGAGCAGGGGCAGGGGTCTGGGGAACATGGTTTGAGGGGACTTCTAAGTCAATTGGCAAAATAATTCTGTTATGAAAACATTCTGCATCCCACTTTGAAATGTGGCGTCTGGGGTCTTAAATGCTAACAAGCGGCCATCTAAGATGCATCAATTGGTCTCAACCCACCTGGAGCAAAGGAGAATGAAGAACAGCAAGGTCACACGACAACTAAGAGCCCAAGAGACAGAAAGGGCCACATGAACCAGAGACCTACATCATCCTGAGACCAGAAGAACTAGTTGGTGCCCGGCCACAATCGATGACTGCCCTGACAGGGAGCACAACAGAGAACTCCTGAGGGAGCAGAAGATCAGTGGGATGTAGACCCCAAATTCTCATAAAAAGACCATACTTAATGGTCTGACTGAGACTAGAGGAATCCCGGCGGCAATGCTCTCCAGACCTTCTGTTGGCACAGGACAGAAACCATCCCCGAAGACAACTCATCAGACATGAAAGGGACTGGTCAGCGGGGGGGGGGGGGGGGGGGGGAGATGCTGATGAAGAGTGAGCTAATTAAATCAGGTGGACACTTGAGAGTGTGTTGGCAACTCTTGTCTGGAGGGGGAATGGGAGGATAGAGAGAAAGGGAAGCTGGCAAAATTGTCACGAAAGGAGAGACTAAAAGGGCTGACTCAATGCGGGAGAGCAAGTGGGAGTAGGGAGTAAGATGTATGTAAACTTATATGTGACAGACTGATTGGATTTGTAAACGTAGTTCACTTGAAGCTTAATAAAAGTTAATTAAAAAAAAAATAGAGAATAAATTACAAGATGCCCAAGGAAGAAAAGACTCATATGAAAACTTAATTAAGGGGCATCGAAGCAAGGCTGGAAAACCACGAAGAAAATGAAAACGATGTTAACGACAGAGAGCGGAGTAAAAAGGGTCAAAGAGATAGTAGTGGAAACAGAAGACATGCAAAAAAGGAATGATATTTGTCATTATTATAGTCCCTGGAGAAGAAAAACTAAACAATAGAATTGAACTAATATTTAAAACTATCAATTCAAGAAAACTTCCAGAAGTAGAAAATATCTGAATCTGCATACTGAAGGGCTCACCAGGTACCTGGGAAAATTAATTCAGGACAATCAACTCTGAGGTATCTCCTACTAAAAAGTATTTGATTTCAAAAATAAAAATAAAATCTTTAAGATGACCAGGCAAAAAGAATAACTTACAAATCCAAAAGAATTAGACCAGCATCAGATTTTTCAAAACAAACAAAGCACAGCAACAAAACCAACAAAGCACAGCATTTAAAAAAAAAAAAAATTCGGAGAAAGTAAGTGTGAACTAAAGAATTTATATCAGCAGAACTGTTCTTCAAATGCCAAGGTGATAAAAAAAAGGTTTTCAACATACGAGAATTCAAGGAATTCTCTACTCACTAGCCCTTCCCGAGGAATCTACTAGAGGATGAACTTCATCCAATCAAATGATGACTGGGAAAACTTTAGCAACAGAACTGACAGTGAACATTTTAAAATATGTAAACGTACATATAAGACTAAAAGAAAGATGAGGATGAGGGTTCAAAACTAATGTAAAATTTTTGCACACTGTGACAAAGTAGAAATATTGCAACTAAAAAACAGAGGAAGAAAACAGAGGAAAATAACACCATGATAACCCAGATATTAAAAAGTTAAATAAGTCAACAAATGGTGCTGGGACAACTGGATACTCACGTGCAAAATAATACAGTTGGACTCATATATAAAAACTAACTCAAAAAATTGATCAAAGACCTAAATATAAGAGTTAAAACTATAAAACTCTTAGAAGAAAACACAGGAATAAATCTTTGTGACCTTGGATTTGGCAATGGTTTCTTAGATATGACACCAAAACCACAAGCAACGAAAGAAAAAATTGATAAACTGGGCATCATCAAAATAAAAAATGTCTGTGCTACAAGGATATCACAGAAAAAGTGAAAAGACAGCCCACAGAATGGAAGAAAATCTTTGCAAATCATATATCTGACAAGGGAGTAGTGTCTAAAATATATAACTCTTACAACTCAACAATAAAAAAAAAAACATTTAAACCAATTTAAAAATCAGCAAAGGACATGAATAAATATTTCTCCTAAAAAAAAATTTCTAATGGCCAATAAGCACATAAAAGATACTCAAACATCACTAGCCATCAGGGAAATAGCAAATCAAAACCACAAGATACTACTTCACACCCACTAGGATGACAATAATAAAAAAGAAAGATAATAACAAGTGTTGGTGAGGATCTAGAGAAATTGGAACCCTCATGCACTGCTGGCAGGAATGTAAAATGGTATAGCCATTTTGGAAAACAGTCTAGCAATTCTTTAAATTGTTAAACGTAAAACTTATCATATGACCCAGCAGTTCCATTCCCAGGCATATACCCAAAAGAAATGAAAACATATGTCTACACAAAAACTTGTACACAAATGCTCGTAGAAGCATTATTCATAATAGCCAAAAAGTAGAAACAACCCAAATGCAAATCAGTTGTTGAAGCGATAAACAAAATGTGGTATATCCATACCAGAAAACGAAGCCAAACCCGCTGTTGTTGATTCCCACTCATAGCAAACCCTATAGGAAAGGGCAGAACAGCCCCATAGGGTTTCCAAGGCTGTAAATCTTTAGGGAAGCGGACAGCCACATCTTTCTCCCTTAGAGCAGCTGGTGGGTTAGAACCACTGACCTTTCAGTTAGCTGAGCGCTTAACCACTGTGCTGCCAGGAATCCTTTATATCTATACAATGGACTATTACTCAGCCATAAAAAGGAATGAAGTACTAATACATGCTGCAACATGGATGAACCTTGAAATATACTAAAAACTACTGACTTGCACACTTTAAATGAATGAATGAATTCTATGGTATGTGAATTTATACATCAATAAAGCTGTTACCAGAAACAAAAAAAATCAACTGACAGATTCCATACTAAATGTGAACTCAGCAATTACAAATACAAAGAGTAAGAATTACCCAGGAAAGCCCTTGCAACAAAGCTGCCATACTCCGAGCACAGAACTGCACCAGGTTAGAGCCCACAGGATAAAAGAGTGATCAGCAAATGGGAGAGAAGAGGAAGCCATATGTGAGTAGACCAGAGCATGGATGATTCTCTTGGCCATAGGGGATGGGTGTTACCACCATTCTTCAGTAAAGAGCTGAAAGCAAATAGCACTGCTACCCTACTTTGATTAGACAAATACAGTGGATTTCTCCCTCTCTCTCCCTCACACACGTACACACACACAAAGGTTAAATAAGAAAACGGGAATATGGACATTAAAAAAGGGGTAAGTACAAAGGTAACCACTAGAACAAAAATACAAACCTTCCTAAATACATCCCCCCAATTTTTTAAAAAAAGAGCAAAAAGTACACATCTCATAGAAAAATAAGCAGCAAACATAACAAAACATACATATTATACAAAGCAATTCAGAAACGCTACAAATAAAAAGATGGACAAAAGTATACCAGGCAAAAGGAATAAAAAAGAGCAGGAGTGGCAATCCTGGTATCAGTAGAATTCAAAGCCCCGAAGTATTAACTGTGACAAATTTTTAATGCTAAAACTTACAATCCACAATGAAGACAAGATATAACATATATGAATATACATATTTATATGACTTTTTTTTTATATAACACAGTAACCACCGTTAAACAAAACCAAACCAAACCCAATGCCGTTGAGTCGATTCCTACTCATAGCAACCCTACAGGACAGAGTAGAACTGCCCCATAGAGTTTCCAAGGAGCACTTGGTGGATTTGAACTGCCGACCCTTTGGTTAGCAGCTGTAGCACTTAACCACTACACCACCAGGGTTTCCAACCACCATAATGAAACAAAAATTATAAGAGATCCAAGAAGACATAGATAAAAAATACAGTAATAATAATAATAATAATAAAAACCCCCAAAATAGGAGTCTTTAATATACCTCTTAGGACAAGACAGATAAGGTGGACCAAAAAATAAGGAGACAGATGACCAAAACAACATAATCAAGAAGGTAGATCTTATGGATGTTTATCAAACTCTCCACCTTGATACTAGAGAACACACATTATTCTCAAGTGTCCAAATCACACTTACCAAAAATGATCATACATTAGGACACAAATAAAACATCAGTAACTTCCTTGAAAACCCATTTCGGCAGTGGGTTTTGGTTTTGGGAACTTCCTTGAAGTAGAAATATTACAAACAACACTTTCTGATCATAATGCAATGAAACTAGAATTTATTAACAAAAATAAAAAGCAGAAAGGCCCTTTCATCCAGAAATTTAAAAACCTCTTATTAAACAACTCCTGGGTATTCTATAACTGAAATTATAGATTTTTAAAGAAATAGTGACAGTGAAAATACTATATATCAGATTCTATGGAATGCATTTAAAGCACTGATAAGAAGACAATCCATTACATTAAACGTATTTATCAATAAAAATGAAAGAATAAAAATAAATCAAATTCCAAGTTCAAAAAACTAAAAAATAACAAAGTAAATCAAAAGAAAGCACATAAAAGGAAATAATAAAGATAAAAGTAGAAACTAATGAAAAGAGAAAAATAAATCTAATGAATAACTTAAAATTCTGTTATTTTTGAAAAAATTAATAAAATAGATAAACCACTACATAATATGATCAAGAAAAAAGGGAGGAAAGCACAAATATACAAAGTAAGAAACGACAAGGGAGAAATAACCAGTGAAATAGAAGAATAATTTTAAATGCCTAAGTGATTACTTTGTAAAGGTGTATGCAAATTTGAAAACCCATATGAAAAGGATAATTACCTAGAGAAATACAAATTACCAATATTGATCCCATTTGTTAGAAAACTTAAAGAGACCAATTTCCATAGAAGAAACAGATTAAGGAACTATTACAATATGATATTATATATTATAAACACTTAAATATTATATTACAAGTAACATAATAAATATAAGGAAATAGCCCATAAAAAAGCATCAGGCCCAGACAGTTTCACAAGGGAATTCTACCAAACCTTTGAACACCAGAAAGCCTCAATGCTCTATAAATTATTCCAGAGATAAGTGTATAGCACGAGAAGGATCAGCCTGTAAGAACACCAACCATCCAGGAAGATTACAAACAACACTCTCAGAAAGGGAACAGTCTGTGAAAGCGGAGGGAACCCTGTGGTGTAGAATCTCAGAAACTGAAGAAGGATGTTTGGAGGGACAATCACAGCAAATGCTGCATAGAGGTCAAATAAAAGGAAGAAAATCTGTTAATGCATGGCTCAAGGACTGAGTGGAAGGTCAGGAAACTAAGAAAGCCATTTATACAGTAGAGGACTCCTTCAATAGTCTGGCTGGGAAGCGGAGGAGAGAAACAGGGTATTGGCTGGAGGAGGGTGATAAGAGGTCTAAGGAGAAGGTTTGCTGATAAGGAGGGATATAAAGTAGAATGAGAGTCACAGCAGAGATGAGTCTAGGTCCAAATAGTTCAATGTTTCCCCTGATTCCTTAACATTAACTCCAAATAAAGTTGTCAATTTTCCCCAATATTCCACTCTTACATATTACCTTCTTCATTGTTCCAAACAGAATTTTTATTAACAGTCACATTTGATGTTAATTTTGCAAAATTGCTATATGCCAATAATTGCTAGGGGCTGGAAATACAAAGTTGGAAAAACCTAGTTTCTTTCCTGGAGAATCTGTCTTCACTGGATAAGGTTGATCACATGAATGCCAGTACCTCCTGGTTTACTAAGTGTTTCACAAATACTATCTCATTTAATCCTCATAACAAGCCTTGAAGGAAGCTGGAATTACCTTCACTTCATAGGTGAAGAAACCAAGCCTCAGAAAGGTTAACCAATCTGCCCCAAGCAGAGGACCTGAACCTAGAATCCAGGTTCTCTGACTCCCAATACTAAGTTCCCTACCCTGTAAGCCCTACCTTCAGAAAGATGACCCTGTGGAGAATGCCTGATCATTTGCTCAGATGCTCAGCTGGCCGAATTAGACTTTAGTATACTTGAGAATAGTTGACATTCTGCACCACGTCTAAATTTGGAAAGCAGCCTTTTATACCCTCCCATTGCCTGGGCAGTCTGTAGCCCATAGGGCACAAAGACTAGGTTTTATTTATCATGAGACCAAGGATTGTGTTTTATTTCATTTTCTATATGTCCCCTTCAGGTCCTAATAGCGCTTCTAAATATTTGCTCCTTCAACATTTGTGCAAATTCATCCATTCATCCAATTACATAACTCTCTATCATTTTGAATATAATCCAGGGCAGCAGTATAAAACTTTAAAGAGTGAAAGTGTGTAGGGGCAAAATGTATTACAGAATACCGTTTTGAATTCAGAAATGTACTTTACGGATTTTATGAATCTCAAGATGGTTCTGTGCTCTGAAATTTTTACAAGATGGCGACAGCAGTAAATGTATGTTTAAATGTACTTTTTACAAATGTTTGATTCGACCTTAAACACCATCCGATAAGAAAGGTAAAACAAATGTATGATAATCTCTAATTCACTTAGAAAAGTAACTTGTCCAAGGTAATCAGATATACTGGAATTCAAGGAAGCGCTGACTTTAAATCTCCTGTTCATCTATTATGCCTTTGCCTCACTAAATCAATTTCATAGTCTTGACTAAACTGGTAAAGGTAAAATAAAAGAAGCTGAATTGCGAACAACAAATAAGAAAACAGGTGAGAACTAGAGTAGGATACCTGTACTTGGTTGGAAAGAAAAGCATAAATGGCCCAAAAGTGCGCCTATAGAAAATCCGTAAATTTTGCTTTTTGCTAGGGTGGGGGAAGGATACTCACGGATTGTTGGTGGGAGTGCAAAATGGCACATCTTTTCCAAAGGGAAATTGAGCAATTCACATTAAACACACACGCACACACACAAACCTTTATGTGCATACTCTGCCCAGCAATTCCATCATCTAGGAATGGATATTAAGTAATGGTGGAAATGCACACGCTTCATCTGCATTTATCCAACAGTGTGTTTAAGCCGAGAAAATCTGGGAATATCCAGTTAAATAAATTATTACAACCACATAGTAGTCAGAAAAAAAGTGGTTACAAAAACAGAATCCGTGTATTCATCTCTGCAAAGAAAAAGACTAGAGGTGTATACCCAGTATACACCATACCAACAATTACTTGGAGTGGTGAAACACTATTTTCTTCATTGTATTTCGTATATTTTAGAAATTTTGCATGTAAATTGCTTACCTTTCTAATACGACGTTTTAAAGGTTTGGGAGAGGTGAAAACAGCAGGGCTTTGAAAAGAAAATTTTAGTAACCGCGCTACTAAAATCTCATTTAAAAATTATTTCACCATTACTATTAAAATACCATTGAAAAATAATGGTGCATTACGAATCGATACTAAAACGTTTTCTTTTTCAAATTCTAGCCTTTAATTCCTACCTATTCACATTGAGAAAAAGGATGTAAAGTAGCCTGGCCGGAAGCCTGAGGGGGACCTTCCTGATGTCTACCTGTAGTTTCTAATTTGCTCCAGAAAAGAAAAGCAATCGCCTAAGAGGCAGCTCTAAAAGCACCTCAGCAGGAAATACTTAGGGGGATAGGTTTCCCTCCCGACCCACCGATTGGCCCAGTTTTCTTGCACACCCTAAAGAAGCGCCGATTTTTCAGTAGATGTTTTTAAAAACACAAGTTGTACTTGGCAATGCAGGATAAAAGGCAGCTTTCATCACGCATTCTCGACGTTCCCAGACGAAGGTCCCGCTGGGCGGCAGGAGCGCCTCGGGAGAAGGACAAAGCGCGGGCTCCTCGGCTCAGGTCCCGCAGGCGACGCGGCAGGGGCCGCCTCAGGGACAAGGGCACCGTTCCCGAACACCGCGCCGCACTCCCCCGCCATGACACACGCTCGGAGACGCCGGAGCCACAGCCTTCCCGACGACAAGGGAGGATCGGGGCCGCGGCTGCAGGTGCCCGGGTGGCCGAGCCTGAAGGAAGGGGCCGGCCGAGCCGCCTCAGAGGCGCAGGAGAGCGATCACCGGAGAACCGGCGTGGGGCCGCCGCGTCCGCCTCGCGACCCCACCCACCACACGGAGAAACTCCCCTCCCGGGCGGCAGACACGCCCTCTCGGCAGCCCGGGGCTTTTTCTTCTCGCCCGCCCCGTGGGCCGCTTACCCGGCCGCGGAGTCCGGGCTAAAGCCGCCGCCGACCACGCCGACGCCGGCCCCTACGGCCTCGCCCCTCACACCGCCGAGGCCACCTCTCACAGAAGCCGCACCACAGAAACCTCAGCGGGGCCGCGAGACCCGGAACTACTTCCTTCCGGAACCGCCTCGCCCCGCCCCATTGGCCCCGCCCACCGACTGCGGCTTCGCGCTCTGCCGACTCTCCCGCCTATCTCCCTGCTCTGAACTCCTTCGGCGTGAGGGTGCCCTCGCCCCTGCGGCACTTCGACCGGAGCGCTTGCGCCCCCTGCCGGTCGTTCGTACCTCGGCCGCTCTGACCTGAGTGCCTGCGCTCCCTAATGCCCGCCCGCCCGGAAGGAAAGAACGCACAGGGCCGACCAGAGGCAGATCTCGTGGTCCAAGGGTTCTGGAAATTGAGGGTGGGGCGTTTGGAGGTCACCGCTACTTAGGGGCAAGAGCTTGCTGAGGGTCCCGTGGGCCAGCCAGCCTTGTGCAGATGAGAGCACAAATGTGGTGGATGCCAGGTGAACGTAGCCCTTTCAGCCTTTGAGGCCCCACTGCCTGGAACTCATGGTCCAACTTTCCTGGCTTGGCCCTCAAAGCCCTTCCAGAGCCGAGTCATCTGAACCTGCACCTCTGTGGCCTCTCTCCCTGCCTACGCAACCTCTAACCGCTTCCGTAACCTCTAACCATTCCCCACAGCCTCACATTCACCTTCTATACCACCCCCAAAAGGAAGCCTCCCCCCGGGCTTCCCAAATAGGCTGATAGTACCAACATCTCTCCATTATCCAAATTAAAATATTGACTCATTTTTATCCACTGTACTGATTTTCCTTCTCCCACGCCCCATTCAAGGAGCCCTCGTGGTGCAACAGTTACGCTCCAGGCTGCTAACCGAAAGGGTGGCGGTTCAAACCCACCCAGCGGCTAGGGTTGGGGGCTAGGAGAAAGACCCAGTGATCTGTTCCCCTAAAGATTATAGCCTAGAAAACCCTGTGAGGCAGTCCTACTCTGTCAGATGGGGTCGCTATGAGTCGGAATCAATTTGAGGGCACCACCAAAAACAATACACGCATTTCACCAGCCCCAAAGGTAGTATGTCTTCCTTCTTAGAGCTTCCCCACTTGACATTTTGATATTCTTTTTACCCCTTGCAAAATTTCCCTTTGAGAGTCCATGCCAACTGGTAGTACCACATTTTATAAAAGCCCTGTCTTCTTGCAACAGAATGCTAAATTGCTCTTGAAATTTTTCTTTTGGATTTTGCAGTCAATCTTTTTCTGAAGTATGCTCTTTCTTTTCCATGGTTGGTTTTTGTGTGCTTCACGGTTTTTTGTTTTTTTTTTTTTCTTTTTACTCGTCTCTGAACAAGTGATCTTTGTCTGGATTTATTATTGGTTAACAAACAACACAAGTAGATGGCCTGTGCCCCTATTTGCTGTCTACTTCTGTGGACAGTTTGTTAAGTAGTTTGCACATGGTCACATAGCTCTTGGTGGATATGCTAATAGCACATATGCACGTATACACAGAACAAGCCTAAGATAAATGGAATATTAACTGCCTTTCCATTTATTTTCTTTTCCTTTGGTCTTTATGCAAAGACAAACCTGGAGTAGAACACTGAATATACCTAATACAAGGAGCCTGTATTAGTCAAGATAAATTAAGTTATGCTACAATCTTATTGTTGTTAGTGGCCTTCAAGTCAGCTCCGACTCATGACAACCTTATGTTTAACAACAAAATGTTGCCCAATCCTGTACCATCTTCATGATTGTTGGTATGTTTGAGTCTGTTGATGTGGCTATTGTGTCAATTCTTCTCATTGACACAATAGACTTGTTTTTGCTGACCCTCTACTTTACCAAACAGGATGTCTTTTTCTAGCAATTGGTCTTTCCTGATGACATGGCCAAAGTAAGTGAGTCAAAGTCTTACCATCTTAGCTTCTAAGGAACATTCTGATTGTATTTCTTCTATGACTGATTTGTTCATTCTTTTGGCAGTCCACGGTATATTCAATATTCTTTGCCAATACCATGGTTCAAATGCATCAATTTTTCTTAGTTTTTTACTATCCGACTTTCACATGCATATGAGTCTATTGAAAAGACGTTGATTGTTGATCCAAGCAGAATGAAATTGTTGACAACTTCAATTTTTTCTCCACTTATCATGATGTCATTTATCCGTCCAGTTTTCTTCACATTCATTTCATTTTCTTCACATTCAGATGTCATCCGTACTGACCTTCATCAGTAAGTGCTTCAAGTCATCTTCATTTTCAGCAAGTAAGGTTGTGTCACCTGCATATCGAAGGTAATTAATGAGTCTTCCCCCAATCCTGATGCTGCACTCTTCTTCATATAATCCAGCTTCTTGGGTAATTTGTTCAGCATACAGATTGAATAAGTGAAAGGATACAACCCAGCCACACACCTTTTCACATATTGAACCACACAGTATCCCCTTGTTCTGTTTCAATGACTGCCTCTTGATCCATGTACAGGTTCTGCATGAGCACAGTTAATGCTACAATACCCAAAACCAAAACCTGTCGCTGTCGAGTCAATACCGACTCATAGAGACCCTTCAGGACAGAGAACTGCCCCACAGGATTTCCAAGGAGCGGCTGGTGAATTTGAACTGCTGACTTTTGGTTAGCAGCCAAGCTCTTAACCAATGTACCACCAGGGCTCCAATGCTAAAATAACAATCCCAAAATCTTAATGGCTTATTTGTTGTTGTTAGGTGCCATCAAGTCAGTTCCTACTCATGCCAGCCCTATATACAACAGAATGAAACGCTGCTCGGTCCTGTGCCATCCTCACAATCGTTGCTATGTGTGAGCCCATTGTTGCAGCCACTGAGTCAATCCATCTCATTGAGGTCTTCCTCTTTTTCGCTGACCCTCTACTTTACCAAGTACGATGTCCTTCTCCAAGGACTGGTCCCTCCTGATAACCTTTACAAAATACATGAAAGAAAGTCTTGCCATCCTTGCTTCTAAGGAGCATTCTGGCTGTACTTTTCCTAAGACAGAGCTGTTCGTTCTTCTGGCAGTCCATGGTATATTCAATATTCTTTGCCAACACCATAATTCAAAGGCATCAATTCTCCTTGGGTCTTCCTTATTCGTTGTCCAGCTTTTGCATGAAAAAAATGTATATAAGGTGACCGAAAATACCATGGCTTGGGTCAGGCACACCTTAGTCCTCAAAGTGACATCTTCGCTTATGAACACTTTAAAGAGGTCTTTTGCAGCAGATTTGCCCAATGCACTATGTTGTTTTGTTTCTTGACTGCTGCTTCCGTGGATGTTGATTGTGGATCCAACTAATATGAAATCTTTGACAACTTCAGTATTTTCTCTGTTTATCATGATGTTGCTTATTGGTTCAGTTGTGAGGATTTTTGTTTCCTTTATGTTGAGGTGTAATCCATACTGGAAATCCTGGTGGTGTAGTAGTTAAGTGCTACGGCTGCTAACAAAAAGGTTGGCAGTTCAAATCCACCAGGCTCTCCTTGAAAACTCTGTGGGGTAGTTCTATTCTGTCATACAGGATCGTTATGGGTCAGAATCGACTCGAAGGCAATGGGTTTGGTTTTGGTTTTTGGTAATCCATACTGAAGGCTGTAGTCTTTGATCTTCATCTGTAGGTGCTTCAAGTCCTCTTTGTTTTCAGCAAGGGAGGTTGAGTCATCTGCGTATCTCAAGTTGTTAATGACTCTTCCTGCAATCCTGATGCTGCGTTCTTCATATAGTCCAGCTTCTCGGATTATAATAGTGGCTTATAACAAACGTTTATTTCTCACATACATCTCAAGTCCATCATGAGTAAGCTTTGGTTCTTCTTCTGTCTGGGACCCAGGCTGAAAGAATAGACCTACCTGAAAGTGAAAATGAGCAATGGCACAATCACGTGTTAGATCTTAAAAGCTTCTGCTTAAAGTTACTGAATTGGAAACTCTGGGAAGGAGGTCCAGCAAACCGTGTTTTAACAGGCCCGTCAGATGTTTCTGATGCACGTTCCAGTTTGAGAACCACTGCTCTATCATTTGTATTCCCTATTAGCTGGTACATGGACATAGAGACATGAGGAAATTTAAGTTAGTTTTTAAATCCTTGCACCGGAAAGAAAATAGAATGCTTAAAAGAGTGATTTAGGTTTTGATACAGAACTAGACAAGGTGCCCACCTCTGTCATTTTATTTGGAGAGAAATTGCTTCTGGAGAAAATTACCAGCCGCCCTTCTGTATATCTTTCTTTTCAAAATACTGATGTGAGAATAAGGAAATGATGAAGAAGTAGGACAATGAGCTTTCTCATGCCTTGAAAACACTGCTGTCCCAGATTTTCCATACAGTTTTTATATATATGGCTTGTGTTGTGTTGGTTGTGCCTTTAGCATCTATATTACTACTTATAACCCAGGACTGACAGAGCCAGGTGAGGTTTCTTTTTCCTTAACTCTTTGACTTTGTAGTGTTGCTGAATACTGTTAATGAAATTTGATGTATAATGCTTAGCCGGCCCTGTTTCTTCCTCCTTCTCTTCCACCCCATGATATATGTATTATTGTGGATGCTGTCCTTTCTTTACTTTGCCTTTTTTTAATGGCTTCGTCAACAGCAGAGCAGACAGAAAAGATTTATATGGCTTGGAAGAGAAGGTTTCTAGACAGGCTTATGCTGCACATTCCTTTTTGCTCATTCTAGTCACTGCCTTTATGTTTGTTTCCCTACTGAAATGGAGGACAAATTCCTAAACAAAATTTGGTAGTTGGTACCAACCCTCTGGCCCCATAAATTATTTCTGATGAACACTTTTGTAATATATTATGTGTAGCAGTTTGGCCCTGGTTCTGAAAATTATATAATATTTGTGGTTTAAAAAGAAAGTGTCACAATTCAGCAGTTTAGAAAAAAAATTTTTTTTTTGATTGATGTGGACTACCTACATTAATGCAAGGCAAAAAGGAAAGATGAGGAGGCGGGGCCAAGATGGCGGACTAGGTAGATGCTACCTCAGATCCCGCTTGCAACAAAGACTCGGAAAAACAAGTGAATCGATCACAGACATAACAATCTACGAACGCTGAACAACAAACACAGATTTAGAGATGGAGAACTAACAAATACGGGGAGGCAGCGACTGTTTTCAGAGCCTGGAGCCAGCGTCCCAGTCAGGTAACCTTGGCACCCGGCTTGGGTCTGGGCCCAGGGGAGCTGACGGTGCAAACAAGGGGCGCAGCCCTACCCCCCTGAACTCACCCCGGGAGGGGGCCCAGCTGGTCCGCGCTGGCGGCGTGGCGACGCGGCCGGTGGGAGAAGTCCGTGGGAGGCAGTGACTGGTTTTGGAGCCGGGAGTGCAGCATCCCAGCTGGGGAACCTTGGCGCCGGGCTTTTGACTGGGCGCTGTCACAGCGCAAGCACGGGGCGCAGCCTTACTCCCCTGAACTAACCCTGGGAGGGGGCCCAGCCGGTCCGTGGGAGCTGCGTGGCGACGCGGCTGGCGGGACGAGAAGTCCCCGGGAGGCAGCGATTGATTTTGGAGCCAGGAGTGCAAAGTCCCAGCAGGGGAACCTTGACGCTGGGCTTTGGACTGGCAGCGGAGGATCTGACCGCGGCTTCAGCAGGCCAGACCCTCGGGGGCAATCTCCACACAGACAGCACACATAGGCGACACGCCCCTCGGGGGCAATCTCCACACAGACAGCACACATAGGCGACACGCCCCTCAGGAATCTCAGATAAAATAGTAATTCCAAGCAAGAAAAGCTACTTTGGTGATATTCTGAGGTGCTACTCTCCTATTTCTCTGAACCCTCCCCCAGCCTTCCCAGGCGGCTTCATTAACATTGGAATTTCCTGAGCCAGAGGGAGAACGGCTCCGGCTCCGCGGCGGCTTTGTTTCCCCCCCCCCTTTTTTTGTTTTTTTGGTCTTTTCCTAACCCATTCTTCCGGCCTGAGAGAAGGAACCACAAAAAACCCAGGGACCAAAAATCCGTCCCTAATTGGACTTAAAACACAGAACCAGCTACAGCCAAGCATATATGATCCAAATCTCGGACTTTCATCCTTACAGGGAACAAGGTGGCGGTTATAATCCAAAGGCAGTTCTCATAGGGATCTGACTGCATTTTTTTTTTAGCGGATTTTCTGGAAAAACAAGTTTCCCAGGTCTGATATCTCTGCTTATTCAACAGAGCCCTAGCTGACCCACAACAGGGAACTGAGGGCTGAAGCTCCCCCCAGACCACCTAGCCTCTTGCCTTAGGGGTCTAAGGAGGGTGACACCTACCAATCAGTAGATGTACTTGCATTGGGGGCCTAAGGTAAACCTGCAGTGCCCTCCCACCAAGGTGCCATACGAATAGAGACACACCTACCTCACTGACACTTGGGGGAACCCTGTCAGCATCCTGCACCCCCGGAGGGTAAACCCTAGCTGCTAATAGAATCTGGTGCACACAACTATCACCACTACTTCTCGAGGTGGATAGGTGTTAGGGTGCAGCACACACTTCATGACCCAAAATCAGATTCTACTCAAGAATAGTGAATAGACTCAGGCATATATATCTGGCTACAGCCCAAACTAGCTGGTAGTAGGTCATAAGTAAGTCAAGGGCTACAACGAACAAGACAGCACAATCTAGTAGCCCATCCACGTATATTGAAAGAAAACAAAACAAGATAAGACTCAGTGAGCAATTACAGAATAAACCACAACTATATCTTTTTTTTTTTTTTTTTATATCTTAGTGATGGCTCGGAGACAGCAGTCGATATCAAACCACATAAAGAA
Source organism: Loxodonta africana (assembly GCF_030014295.1). NCBI lineage: Eukaryota > Metazoa > Chordata > Mammalia > Proboscidea > Elephantidae > Loxodonta > Loxodonta africana. Next base: position 21,581,840 of record NC_087369.1, read on the forward strand.
GCAGACCATGACAGCTTCTACAACCCCCCAAACAAAAGAATCAAAATCTTTCCCAAATGAAGATGCAATCCTGGAATTATCAGATACAGAATATAAAAAACTAATTTACAGAATGCTTCAAGACATCACAAACGAAATAAGGCAAACTGCAGAAAAAGCCAAGGAACACACTGATAAAACTGTTGAAGAACTCAAAAAGATTATTCAAGACCTTAGTGGAAAAATTAATAAGTTGCAAGAATCCATAGAGAGACAGCATGGAGAAATCCAAAAGATTAACAATAAAATTACAGAATTAGACAATGCAATAGGAAGTTAGAGGAGCAGACTTGAGCAATTAGAATGCAGACTGGGAAATCTGGAGGACCAGGGAATCAACACCAACATAGCTGAAAAAAAAATCACATAAAAGAATTTAAAAAAATGAAGAAACCATAAGAATCATGTGGGACTCTACCAAGAAGGATAACTTGCGTGTGATTGGAGTCCCAGAACAGGGAGGGGGGACAGAAAGTACAGAGAAAATAGTTGAAGATCTGCTGACAGAAAACTTCCCTGGCATCATGAAAGACGAAAGGATATCTATCCAAGATGCTCATCAAACCCCATTTAAGATTCATCCAAAAAGAAAAACACCAAGACATATTATCATCAAACTTGCCAAAACCAAAGATAAAGAGAAAATTTTAAAAGCAGCCAGGGAGAAAAGAAAGGTCTCCTTCAAGGGAGAATCAATAAGAATAAGTTCAGACTACTCAGCAGAAACCATGCAGGTGAGAAGGCAATGGGATGACATATACAGAGCACTGAAGGAGAAAAACTGCCAGCCAAGGATCATACACCCAGCAAAACTCTCTCTGAAATATGAAGGCGAAATTAAGATATTTACAGATAAACACAAGTTTAGAGAATTTGCAAAAACCAAACCAAACCTACAAGAAATACTAAAGGATATTGTTTGGTCAGAAAACCAATAATATCAGATACCAGCACAACACAAGGTCACAAAACAGAACGTCCTGATGTCAACTCAAATAGGGAAATCACAAAAACAAATTAAGATTAATTAAAAAAAATGCTCATAACTGGGAATCATTGAAGTCAATATGTAAAAGATCACGATAATCAAAAAGAGGGACTAAATACAGGTGGCATAGAACTGCCATATGGAGAGTGATACAAGGCAATATAGAACAATACAAGTTAGGTTTTTACTTAGAAAAATACGGGTAAATATTAAGGTAACCACAAAGAGGTATAACAACTCCATAACTCAAGATAAAAGCCAAGAAAAACGTAACGACTCAACAACCATAAAGTCAAACACTACGAAAATGAGGATCTCACAATTTACTAAGAAAAAAGTCTCAGCACAAAAAACTAAGTGGAAAAATGAAATGGTCAACAACACACATAAAAAGGCATCAAAATGACAACACTAAACACTTATTTATCTATAATTATGCTGAATGTAAATGGACTAAATGCACCAATAAAGAGACAGAGAGTCACAGACTGGATAAAGAAACACGATCCATCTATATACTGCCTACAAGACACAGACCTTAGACTTAGAGACACAAACAAACTAAAACTCAAAGGATGGAAAAAAATATATCAAGTAAACAATAAGCAAAAAAGAAGAGAAGTAGCAATAATAATTTCTGACAAAATAGACTTTAGACTTAAATCCACCACAAAGGATAAAGAAAGACACTACATAATGATAAAAGGGACAATTGATCAGGAAGACATAACCATATTAAATATTTATGCACCCAATGACAGGGCTGCAAGATACATAAATCAAATTTTAACAGAACGGAAAAGTGAGATAGACACCTCCACAATTATAGTAGGAGACTTCAACACACCACTTTCGGAGAAGGACAGGACATCCAGTAAGAAGCTCAATAGAGACATGGAAGACCTAATTACAACCATCAACCAACTTGACTTCATTGACTTATACAGAACTCTCCACCCAACTGCTGCAAAGTATACTTTTTTTTCTAGCGCACATGGAACATTCTCTAGAATAGACCACATATTAGGTCATAAAACAAACCTTTGCAGAATCCAAAACATCGAAATATTACAAAGCATCTTCTCAGACCACAAGGCGATAAAACTAGAAATCAATAACAGAAAAACTAGGGAAAAGAAAGCAAATACTTGGAAACTGAACAATACCCTCCTGAAAAAAGACTGGGTTATAGAAGACATCAAGGAGGGAATAAGGAAATTCATAGAATGCAACGAGAATGAAAATACTTCACATCAAAACCTCTGGGACACAGCAAAAGCAGTGCTCAGAGGCCAATTTATATCGATAAATGCACACATACAAAAAGAAGAAAGAGCCAAAATCAGAGAACTGTCCCTACAACTTGAACAAATAGAAAGTGAGCAACAAAAGAATCCATCAGGCCCCAGAAGAAAACAAAGAATAAAAATTAGAGCTGAACTAAATGAATTAGAGAACAGAAAAACAATTGAAAGAATTAACAAAGCCAAAAGCTGGTTCTTTGAAAAAATTAACAAAATTGATAAACCATTGGCTAGACTGACTAAAGAAATACAGGAAAGGAAACAAATAACCCGAATAAGAAACGAGAAGGGCCACATCACAACAGACCCAACTGAAATTAAAAGAATCATATCAGATTATTACGAAAAATTGTACTCCAACAAATTTACAAACCTAGAAGAAATGGATGAATTCCTGGAAAAACACTACCTACCTAAACTAACACATTCAGAAGCAGAACAACTAAATAGACCCATAACAAAAAAAGAGATTGAAACGGTAATCAAAAAACTCCCAACAAAAAAAAGCCCTGGCCCGGACGGCTTCACGGCAGAGTTCTACCAAACTTTCACAGAAGAGTTAACACCACTACTACTAAAGGTATTTCAAAGCATAGAAAATGATGGAATACTACCCAACTCATTCTATGAAGCCACCATCTCCCTGATACCAAAACCAGGTAAAGACATTACAAAAAAAGAAAATTACAGACCTATATCCCTCATGAACACAGATGCAAAAATCCTCAACAAAATTCTACCCAATAGAATTCAACAACATATCAAAAAAATAATTCACCACGATCAGGTGGGATTTATACCAGGTAGGCTTTTTTTTTTAGGCTAGTTTAATATCAGAAAAACCATTAATGTAATCCACCACATAAATAAAACAAAAGACGAAAACCACATGATCTTATCAATTGATGCAGAAAAGGCATTTGACAAAGTCTAACACCCATTCATGATAAAAACTCTTACCAAAATAGGAATTGAAGGAAAATTCCTCAAAATAATAAAGGGCATCTATGCAAAGCCAACAGCCAACATCACTCTAAATGGAGAGAACCTGAAAGCATTTCCCTTGAGAACGGGAACCAGACAAGGATGCCCTTTATCACCGCTCTTATTCAACATTGTGCTAGAAGTCCTAGCCAGAGCAATTAGGCTAGACAAAGAAATAAAGGGCATCCGGATTGGCAAGGAGGAAGTAAAATTATCTCTATTTGCAGATGACATGATCTTATACACAGAAAACCCTAAGGAATCCTCCAGAAAACTACTGAAACTAATAGAAGAGTTTGGCAGAGTCTCAGGTTATAAGATAAACACACAAAAATCACTTGGATTCCTCTACATCAACAAAAAGAACATCGAAGAGGAAATATCAAATCAATACCATTCACAGTAGCCCCCAAGAAGATAAAATACTTAGGAATAAATCTTACCAAGGATGTAAAAGACCTATACAAAGAAAACTACAAAGCTCTACTACAAGAAATTCAAAAGGACATACTTAAGTGGAAAAACATACCTTGCTCATGGATAGGAAGACTTAACATAGTAAAAATGTCTATTCTACCAAAAGCCATCTACACATACAATGCACTTCCGATCCAAATTTCAATGTCATTTTTTAAGGTGATAGAGAAACAAATCACCAACTTCATATGGAAGGGAAAGAAGCCCCGGATAAGCAAAGCATTACTGAAAAAGAAGAAGAAAGTGGGAGGCCTCACTCTACCTGATTTCAGAACCTATTATACAGCCACAGTAGTCAAAACAGCCTGGTATTGGTACAACAACAGGCACATAGACCAGTGGAACAGAATTGAGAACCCAGATATAAATCCATCCACATATGAGCAGCTGATATTTGACAAAGGCCCAGTGTCAGTTAATTGGGGAAAAGATAGTCTTTTTAACAAATGGTGCTGGCATAACTGGATATCCATCTAAAAAAAAATGAAACAGGACCCATACCTCACACCAAGCACAAAAACTAACTCCAAATGGATCAAAGACCTAAACATAAAGACTAAAACGATAAAGATCATGGAAGAAAAAATAGGGACAACCTTAGAAGCCCTAATACAAGGCATAAACAGAATACAAAACTTTACCAAAAAAGACGAAGAGAAACCAGATAACTGGGAAAAAAAAAAAAAAAAAAATCAAACACCTATGCTCACCTAAAGATTTCACCAAAAGAGTAAAAAGACCACCTACAGACTGGGAAAGAATTTTCAGCTATGACATCTCCGACCAGTGCCTGGTCTCTAAAAATCTATATGATTCTGTCAAAACTCAACCACAAAAAGACAAACAACCCAATCAAGAAGTGGGCAAAGGATATGAACACACACTTTACTGAAGAAGATATTCAGGCAGCTAACAGATACATGAGAAAATGCTCTCGATCATTAGCCATTGGGGAAATGCAAACTAAAACCATGATGAGATTCCATCTCACACCAACAAGGCTGGCATTAATCCAAAAAACACAAAATAATAAATGTTGGAGAGGCTGCGGAGAGATTGGAATTCTTATACACTGCTGGTGGGAATGTAAAATGGTACAACCACTTTGAAAATCTATCTGGCGTTATCTTAAACAGTTAGAAATAGAACTACCATACAACCCAGAAATCCCACTCCTCGGAATATACCCTAGAGAAACAAGAGCCTTCACACAAACAGATATATGCACACCCATGTTTATTGCAGCTCTGTTTACAATAGCAAAAAGCTGGAAGCAACCAAGGTGTCCATCAACGGATGAATGGGTAAATAAATTGTGGTAAATTCACACAATGGAATACTACGCATCGATAAAGAACAGTGACGAATCTGTGAAACATTTCATAACATGGAGGAACCTGGAAGGCATTATGCTGAGCGAAATCAGTCAGAGGCAAAAGGACAAATATTGTATAAGACCACTATTATAAGATCTTGAGAAATAGTAAAAACTGAGAAGAACACATACTTTTGTGGTTACGGGGCGGGAGGGAGGGAGGGTGGGAGAGGGTTTTTTACTGATGAATTAGTAGATAAGAACTGCTTTAGGTGAAGGGAAGGACAACACTCAATACATGGAAGGTCAGCTCAATTGGACTGGACCAAAAGCAAAGAAGTTTCCGGGATAAAATGAATGCTTCAAAGGTCAGCGGAGCAAGGGCGGGGGTTTGGGGACCATGGTTTAAGGGGACTTCTATGTCAATTGACAAAATAATTCTATTATGAAAACATTCTGCATCCCACTTTGAAATGTGGCGTCTGGGGTCTTAAATGCTAACAAGCGGCCATCTAAGATGCATCAATTGGTCTCAATTCACCTGGATCAAAGGAGAATGAAGAACACCAAGGTCACACGACAACTAAGAGCCCAAGAGACAGAAAGGGCCACTTGAACCAGAGACCTACATCATCCTGAGACCAGAAAAACTAGTTGGTGCCCGGCCACAACCGATGACTGCCCTGACAGGGAACACAACAGAGAACCCCTGAGGGAGCAGGAGATCAGTGGGATGCAGACCCCAAAATCTCATAAAAAGACCGTACTTAATGGTCTGACTGAGACTAGAGGAATCCCGGCGGTCATGGTCCCCAAACCTTCTGTTGGCACAGGATGGGAGCCATCCCCGAAGACAACTCATCAGACCTGAAAGAGACTGGACAGTGGGTGGGGGAGAGATGCTGATGAAGAGCAAGCTAATTGTATCGGGTGGACACTTGAGACTGTGTTGGCATCTTCTATCTGGAGGGGGGACGGGAGGATGGAGAGAGTTGGAGGCTGGCAAAAATGTCATGAAAGGAGAGACTGGAAGGGCTGACTCATTAGGGGGAGAGCGAGTGGGTGTGCGGAGTAAGATGTATATAAACTTATATGTGACAGTCTGACTTCATTTGTAAACGTTCACTTGAAGCTCAATAAAAGTTAATAAAAAAATGTTAAAAAAAAAAAGGAATGATGAGATTGGCTTTAAAACTTAATCTTACCACAAAATAATCCTTTATTTTTATTTCTCTCCTTACTTAATCTTCAGTGTCCTCCCCATCCCCACCAGAATCTGTCTCCCCAAATCCTTGCTGGATTCCATTTACACGTCACATCCTACCACGCACAGTCTGGTTTTGTGTCCTGGCACAACCTGAAAACCAATTCAAAAGTTTTAGGCCCTCAAAACCTTCATTTGCTGGATACATTTTCTTCGTTCAAACCCATATTTACTAGGTAGTCCCCACAGTTTCTTCTTAACTTTTCATACCAATTCCTATTCTCCCTTTGATTCATAAGGAAAGAGAATATAATGGACTATACTGCAGATCTGATACTAATACAGTTCAAATATTTACCACCGCTCCCTTCTAGAAATGTGGCTTACGTTTTATCTCTAGTGGACAGCTCAATCATGTCATGGCAGAGACGATGAACTAGCCACCAAATTATTTGTGCTCTCCCTCCCATAAAAAATAGCATAGCAATATCTCTGGTAAGAAGCAAATCAGCCAGGCACTACATTGCCCAGCATTCTTGCACTTAAGTGGGGCCATGTGACTAGTTCTTAGCAATGGAATGTGAACGGAAGCGATGTGTGTCCTTTAGGGACCAAGGTGGTTGGGAAACAGTGTGTCTTCTCCACACTCTTTCTGTATTCTGTTTGTGACCTTGAACAAGCGACTTCACCTGAGTCTTGGGTCCCTCATAGTTATGTGAGCATGGTAATAACAGTGCCTACCTCAGAAAGTTGTTCTTAAAAGAGATAATGCATGAAAAGCCCTTAGCACAATGCTTAGCTGGCTCAGGTCAAGCTCTCCAAGAAACAGACTCTGAGGCCAATTTGTGTGTAGGAAGTGGACTAGGGAAGTGAAGGAAGCTGAGGGAGAAATTGGGCTGCAATTCAGTCTCCACAAAGGCTTCATATATTCCAACAGGTAGCTCTGAAGCTGAGACAGCCCTTCTGAGTTGTCCCTTGTTGAGGCAAGGGACTTGGGTTTTTGTACACCCCAACTATCTAGTCATTGGAGACAGGTTTCCCTGTGAGGCAGCCCCCTTTAGCCAAGTGCAATTCCCAGAGAGGAATTCCACCAAGAGGCCTCAGTGACTGTACCTCCAGCATCTGGAAGTACGGAGAAATGCCATGACATCTGCTGCATGAGCATTTAATACAAACTTTTAAAGCCATTATTACAACTGTTTAAAATTTCCAAATCCTACTGAGGACTTAAGCCTTCCTCATTGTCAAAGTATAATTTTCCAAAGGTTAAAAGCATAATTTTGATATAAATATACAGTGAGCATGTATCAAATATGTATTTAACTCATTAAGGAGCAGGACGACAAAGCTGGTTCAAAGGATATGAGAACTGACTATTATACACACACATCGGTGTACGTATACACACACACACACTTAGTGGAAAACAAGAATGCTGGCATAGGATTGCAAAATCAGATACAAAACTGTTTCGTATCCCACAGGGATTAAAAAAAAAAACTTTGGAGTTACCTTTTCTACAGGACAAAAATAATCTTCAACTTTGTCTACAAGTGACTACAGAGACTAGGCCCTAACCAGTGGTATAGATTCAGTCATCCAAAGTGACATCTCCTGAGATTCAGCTGACCCTTAGGCTGACTTGTTAAGAACATGCTCTAGTAGGACCTTGACAGGGCACGCGGTTATCTTTTCGCCTTATTTCCAAGTTCTGGATAATTTCTTACCATCGGTGAACATTGAACCCCTCATGCCAGGCATCAAGGCTGTCACCAAAGAGGGGTGAACCCCTGAGGACCCTTCAGAAGGCAAAGGTTCACCAAGAAAAAGGAAGTTATTCTTCCCTTCCAGTGGTACCATTTCTATTCAGTTTTGTTCTAAAACACCCTATGAGTCTCACTGTGGTGACTTCATTCAATCCAACAGGTTCTGTTGAACGTTACTGTGCATGACTTAGCCCCTTCCTATCACCCTTTTTTTTTTCTTTTTACAAATTTCCTGTTGAAACAAAGATGAGCCTACATGCACTATTAGGGAAATGTGATTAAAAGTACAGCTAACAAAGAGCTGTCTGTGCTAATTAAAAAAATAAGTTCCTTTTCCTAAAGCTTCAATTCCTGGGACCTCTATTCTTTGCATTTTGCATTTCCTGAGATGAGATGGGGAAAGCCTGCCTTAATCCTTTCTTGGAAGTCCGGAAGGCTGGCACCTTTAGACCTTTCCTCTAACACCAACAACCCCTCAGTACCAACGGAAAAGATTGTGTCCTAACTGCAGCCCAGAAGCACCCACAACAGGTTCTTGTCTATTTAGTGCAGAGTGTGCAGGAAGAGAAGGTCAGTGGATTCTCCAGGTGAAATACCTGATTGCTTCCAGTTCCATCTGTCCTTTTCAAGGTGCCCCTCAGGCTCCAGGCTACAGGAGGGGATCATTTCTCTCCTCAGGCATAGAATGTCCATTGTCTTGGACCCTGACCTGGAGCTAAGGGGCATAAAAAGAGAGGCCACAGATATACTCCCTTCCCACTGGTTAACAGGGGCCATCTGTCACAGAAACACAGGGGCAAGTAGGATCACAGTGTAGTCATCCTGCGCATGAGTCAATGGTCACTGTTAAAGGCACATCCCAAAGGTTCAGGATTTTCAAAGCATTTTGAATCCCAGTTTCACCCAATCCATGTCTCTCATCGACCTGTTAGGCCCACACTGGGCGTCTGGTAAGTGAGGTCGCATTTGGCATCTGATCCAACACGTGTGTACAGAGAATGTTACAACACAAAACATCTCAAATTAATGAAGTTACATTAACGCCACTCTGATGTGGCCTATTCAAAGGGGGAGAAGGGTAAGTGGTTCAGAGAAAGACTATTTACAAATTCCATTTTCTTGTTCCCGAGTACCATGAGAACTTGAACTAATAATTGATAAAGCCAAGCTCTGCTCCTTTCAGTAGCTGAATAGGTAAAAAATATCCATGCAGAAGCACACTCAGGTGAAAATGTTCTGGAATTAGACAGAGTGATGGTCACAGAACTTTGTGAATATACAAAAAACCACTGAATCATATGGTATTTTATGGTACGTAAATTCTATCTCAGTAATTTAAAACCAGCACACTTAGACTAGGATTTCCCATGGGGGTCCGAGCCCTTCATGGCTCTAAGAACCCGCTTTTACTTAGTAAAACACTTCTGCTGCTCTTGGAGCAGAACGGCCTGTCAACCTCACCTGGGGGTACCAAAGCAGGGGCCCTAGAGTCAAATTCCTCTATGTCCTAGGGGAAGTTACCTCCTCACACCTTACCTCACAAAATGGAGAAGTCTGAGAACCATCTCACTGTTATGGCCTGCTCCCACAGGAGAAGCTTAAGCCTGCAAGCAGAGGCCAAAGGTTTTCCACCTCCTGCGATCACACCATATCCCAGGGTTGCCATTAGCTGAGGCTCCTTAGAGGCTGTTACCAAGCCTTGTGTCTCAACTTTGCTCTTGACTTCAACCTTGAGCCATAATTGGCCTCCACACCTTAGACCCCACTCCTGTCTTCATCATTTCCTCATGGTTTCTGGGCCCTTATCCCCACCCCATCAGAGATGCTAAACTCGGTTGGTCCTCAGGAGACACTAAATCACACACTATCTTTCTACAGGTACAAGTGGTCCATCCCTAGCCCCACCATATATTAAGTTCTTACGTATCTTGGGCATATTGCTGATCTCTACTTCCAGCCCAAATTTCTTTTTCTAGTAGACTATACTGTTTTAGTTACGGAAGTTTTATCATATATTTTACTATTTGTTAGGGAAACATTCCCTTTTAAAAATGAACTTTATAAACATGAATTTTACAATTATATTTTCAAATTGCAAAAATGAAACCCCACTGATTAGAAATTAATTAATTTGCAAATACTGCACAAATATGAATGCCACCAACTAGCAATCTTCTTCACATGAGCAGGTTTTACATCCAGGCACGTGGCGTATCTTTCCACTTAACATCTATTCTAATGTCCCTCAGTTTTCAGATATAGTTTATTTCTAGGAATTCTATGGTTTTTGTTGGGATCTCTTCTATCTCCCGTTTACTGTCAATGTATAAGAAAATGATTGGGTTTTATTTATTTAGTACTTGGCCCCCCTATGAAATTATTCTAATAGTTTTTCAATTGTTTCTCTTGGGCTTCCCCAGAAAAGTGTATCTGTAAAGGCTTTTCCTTTCTACTATCTGTAAGAGTTCTCACATAACTGTGCTACCTGACCAATGCTGGAGGTCATGCTGTGTAGTTGTGTCCAATGTAAAGGATATACCTCTGGAAACACAGGAGTTCTTTACATTAAGCTTGCTTGCTAAATTTAGTTTATAAAAGCACTTGACTACTAGGAAATCTGTACGTACTAAGAAAAACTTTAGAATGTTCACAAACTAGAAAGCGTTCTTTGGAATGACTGGCCATAACCGTTTTTGTTGCCACAATGGCTGACGGGCAGCACTGACATTTGGAAGGCAAAGCTTGGGGTATTAAACATCCTGCAGGTTTTAGAACAGTACTGCACAAGGAAGCTACGATTCATGAGCTACAACTAACGCACTGTCAGAGGCCTGAGTGTGGGAAGCAGAACATCCACTCCTGCGCCGTGACTAGAGGCTTTGTCAGCAGAGGTGGGTGGTGAGCTGCACTGACTTGAACCCTTGGTTTTGGAGATGTTAGCTGAGAGGTTTCCACAATGGTTCCATCATCCTTATTCTGGTTCTGGCTCCTGGCCTTGGATGGCGCTGGCTGTGGGTAAGTCCTTGAATTAGCAACAAAAAAGCTGGGTTTTAATTTACTTGAAAATAAGGGTCACTATCCCCATTATGGAGTCCTGGTGGCCCAGTGGTTAAGAGGTCGGCTGCTAACCAAAAGGTCGGTAGTGCAAATCCACCAGCCACTCCTTGGAAATCCTAGGGGGGCAGTTCCACTCTGTCCTATAGGATCACTATGAGCGAGAACTGACTCGACGCAACAGGTTTGGTTTTTTTTTTATCCCCATTATAATTTTGTTTAAATATGAAAATTGCTATACAAAATGTTTTCATAGATTACATAAGCTTAACTTCATCTAGAAATACCTCTGCCTCAGTGGTATAAAAGCTGAGGAATTTTCCTGTACTTAGATGTTCATCATGTTCTAGGGAGAGCTGATCACTTAAGAACCTTATTTCTACAACTGGCTTTACTTGAACTAACAACAGAAGAACTTTTTAATGAGTTTGACAGGGAAAGGACAGCCACATAGGCTTTTTGTTTTGTTGTTTTTTTCCCACGTAGATTTTTAAAACCCTGATTTGGTTTCAGCACGTTTCTTCATTGAGCTTACATAAACAAACACAACACTAGCAAGCCATCAGACTCTTCCATGGAAATGTATTTCACGTTAAACACAGTGTACACATCATGCAAAGGAGGCATTACCATGGTCACCATGGCGCTGTGAGGTACAACAGATCATAACAAAACATTTAGCAAAATCTGCTGTAAGATGGCGAGGCATTTTTTTTGAAAGACAGACCCATGCTATCACAGTCTGTGTGCGTGTCATACAAGGGATTTCTTCCCCTGATATTCATCAAGATAAATGGCTCTGAAACATTGGAGACATGTATTTTATTTAGTATATATACATACAGAGACATACACAGTTTCCATAACTAATAAATTCTTAAATTGTAGCTGCTTTTAAAAGCACATGAACAAGATATCTATTGAGACTTCTTTATACCTCCTGGTTGCACACCTCTCTCAGAATCATGGATCTTTCCAAACCCCTCACTGCATAAGTAAAACGAAAAAAAGTTTCAAAGAAAAGATCATTTTAATCTGAAAGTTACATTTTTTTTTTACCACAAGAAACAAAATTAAGAGAAAATACCATTATGTGGCATAAAATATGCAGAGCATACCTTCTAGTGTCACCCCCCTCATTCAGATATTGTTCCGTTACAGTCTGTGAAGGTGACATATTGAGTCCAATTCGGGTTCCCTCATTTCAGAGCACTATGGTTTTCATTTGGTCCTGGTTTGATTAGTGTTGAGCAAATACAGGAGCAAACCCACAAATAAAACCCCCAAGATCCAAGAGAAAAACCATAGCAACACCATGAAAACCAACCAACTACTTGTACATGAGACATGTCATTTGTTCATTCATTCAATCCAAGAGCCATTCAATGGTTTGGAGTGACTAGTTTGGAGATTTTGAGTTGCAACGTGAAAAGACCTTGCTATTTTCAGTTGCCCATGTATATGAGAATAAACATAATAGAATCAAAATCATTATACACTGTTCAATTACTTCCTTACTCAACCAGGCTCTCTACTTTAGCCTCCAAAGAGTACTATGGGGAGATACATTTTGCAGGTGGCTAAGCTTAATAATAAAAAAGGGCTTCTTGATAGTACCTTCCAACAAAGACACTTGGGATAGGGGGAGGGATTCTGAATTTCTTCTTTTAAACAAAGACAGGGAGATATGCAGCTCAAGTTCAGTATACATTTAAGTAGAGTTTGCGTAAATGTATAGAATATTTACAGGAAAAGTTATCTAAATGTTAATCCGTGCCAACTTTGGGAATAAAGATGGTTATAAAGTCAGTTTCCAAGCTAGAATCACTTAGGGCACTGAGAGGATCACTAGGATACTAGAGAAGTACAGGAAGTGCTTTATTAGCAGCTGAAGCTTCTAAATAGAACTGGAAAATGAAACTGCTAAAGCCCAACTAGGCAAAAGTCTCAAGGTTTCTACCAGAGTGGCCAGTGTTTGACATACTACCTAGGAATACAGTTACATTTAGGTCTAATAATTTGGAATCCAGTGGTTAAGGATGACAAAAGCTTCTTTAGACAGGGCAGCAGCTCGGACACAACCACCAGCAGCTTCATGGGAGCTCCAAACACCACCTGTGTCAATTCAAAAACAAAACCAAGTAAGACCAATGAATTCATGATATCTATTCTCTCGCAATAAAATCAACACATGGTATGGTACTTTCTACAGGAACCCTGGTGATGCAGTGGTTAAGCGCTTGGTAGCTAACAGAAAGTTCAGCAGTTCAAACTCACCAGCCACTCTGCAGGAGAAAGATGTGGCAGTCTGCTTCTCTGAAGATTTACAGCCTTAGAAACCCTATGGGGCAGTTCTACTCTGTCCTATAGGGTCTCTATTAGTTGGAATTGACTCGACAGCAGTGGGTTTTGGATTGGATGGTACTTTCTAAGGTACACTCAGTGGTGTAATCAGTTAAGTGCTCAGCTACTAACCAAAAGGTTGGTGGTTTGAGACCACCCAGAGGCACCTCAGAAGAAAGGCCTGGGGACTTACTTCTGAAATATCACAGCAATTGAAAACCCTATGGAGCTTGGTTCTACTCTGGCACACATGGGGTTGCCATGAGTTGGAATTGACTCGATGGCAACTCGTTTTTATGGTACTTTCTACCTTCTTGACACAGTGGCTGCAACAACGAACTCAAGCATAACAACGATTGTAAGGATGGCGCAGGACCAGGCAGTGTTTCATTCTGTTGTGCATAGCGTCTCTGTAAGTTGGAATCGACTCGATGGCACCTAACAACAACAAATACCTTCTTGGTAATTTTATTTTCCTTAGCTCATTCAACATTTCTCAACAGAAGTGCTATACGGCATTTTGCGAAGAACTATTCTTTCAGGTGGGCCAAATTTTCCTTGTGCGGGACTGTTCTAAAACCTGTAGGATGTTTAATACCCCCAGCTTTGCTTTCCAAATGCCAGTGCTGCCCCTCGGCCATTGTGACAACAAAAACTGGCCGCACACTTCCAAACACCCCCTAGTGCGGGTGGTACCACCTCTAGCTGAGCTGAATTTGAGAACCAGACTATGTCACAAATGAAAACACGCAAGCAGTGTGAATGAAAGTTTAGTCAAGAGCTTTCTCTCTTTTTGAACAGGTACTTTGCACTTTTTAGTTAGAGATGTGGGAAACAGATTTGAGGATCCCTGAATACTTCCCTAAGACTTGTGGATTCTCTGGTCCCACTGGAATAGTGAGGTGAGTGAACTGAAGGGGAGGCTGATTCAGTCTAGGTACGAGAATTAATATTAATTCTAATATTAATAGAATTAACATTAAGCCATATAACTGTCGGAAACCCTGGTGGCATAGTGGTTAAGTGCTACGGTTGCTAACCAAAAGGTCAGCAGTTTGAATCTGCCAGGCGCTTCTTGGAAACTCTGTGGGGCAGTTCTACTCTACTAGTATATGGTCGCTATGAGTCAGAATCGACACAATGGCAACAGGTATGGGTATGATATATAACTGTCAGGGAAAGACTACTCAGGTGAATCAGGAGTTTTTTAAGCATTCAAGAAGGCAGCTACTCTTCCAAACCATGGATGGTTTTCCCTAAAAATAACCTGTCATGTAGACCATCTCATGTATGATATGACCACAACTGCTTTCCCAAGAACTGAGAGAAGTGAACTCTAAAATGTATTGTCTACAGGCAACAGCTGAAGAGAGGTAGAGAAAACTCTGTGAAACACAGTAACCTCACCTTGGCCATGTGGTCTCCCCAGCCATTTTCCTCACTTGAGAAATACAACCAACCAACCAAACAAAAACAAACCCATTGCTGTTCAGGCAATTCCAACTCACAGCAATCCTTCAGGACAGCAGAACTGCCCCACAGAGTTTCCAAAGAGCAGCTGGTAGATTCGAACTGCCGGCCTTTGAGTTAGCAGCCGAGCTGTTAACCACTGCGCCACCAGAAGGACAAACTAAATCATTTCAAACATCACT
Source organism: Loxodonta africana (assembly GCF_030014295.1). NCBI lineage: Eukaryota > Metazoa > Chordata > Mammalia > Proboscidea > Elephantidae > Loxodonta > Loxodonta africana. The sequence continues at coordinate 21,596,966 of NC_087369.1, forward strand.
AAAAAATAGTGACTGGCAGAATGCTGAGGATATAGAAGTGTTTTTCAGAGTCTAAAATAGGAGAAGCAGTTGGAATTATTAAGTTATGAAAGGATTTGATTACAAATTTGAGTTATGTGGTTTTATTATTCAAATACAAATCACAAGTGTGTGTAGTTACACAGGTAGATACATATGCATATATGTGTATAGGAAGGCACATGGAAGTATATGTGTGTGCATCTGTAGGTGCATCTGTAGGCATATGCTTGTGTGTGTGTGTGCTGCATATATATTCATATATATAAAGTAATGCACATGGGGGCACAGTTACAGATATTTCCCAGACATAGCCAAATACTTCAGAGGATTGGTTTACTGGGTTTGAAGGGTTAGGACCACGGTCTCATGGAACAACTCAGTCAACTGGCATAACATAGTTCATAAATTCTACGTTCTATATCCTATTTTGGTAAGTAGCTTCTGGGATCTTAAAAGCTTGTGAGTAGCCATCTAAGATGTAACTATTGGTCTCTACTCATCTGGAGCAAAAGAGAAAGAAGGAAACTTAAGACTCAGAGAGGAAACTAGTTCACAAGGCTAATAGCCCACATGAACCCTCATCTACCCTAAGACCAGAAGAACTAGATGGTGCCCAGCTACCACTACCAACCATTCTGACCAGGAATACAATAGATGCTCCTGCATACAATGGGAGAAAAATGTAGAATGAAACTCAAATTCCTTAAAAAGTCCAGATTTATTGGACCAGTAGTTACTAGAGGAAACCCCAAGACTATCGTCTTGAGATACCCTTTAAAACTGGAACTGACACCACTCCTGGATGTCCCTTACAGCTAAATAACAGGTTGGCTCATAAAATAAGCAATATCACCTGTGAGTACTGAGCTCTTTTAAATAATCACCCTTATGAGATCAAATGGTCAACATGTACCCTAAAGCAGAGACGAGAAGGGGTGGGGGCAGGGAAGCTAGATTAACGGAAATGGAAAAACCAGAATGGAAATGAGAATGTTGACACGTTGTGAAAAATGTAACCAAAGTCATTGAACAATACGTATAGAAATTGTTAAGTGGGAACCTAATTTGCTGTATAAACTTCTGCCAAAAACACAATAAAATATTACATAAAAAAAATTATCCCCACATTGAAGTAAATCCAATACGGGATGTGTATAACTAAGTGCACATATATGCAGAGTGTATACAGCCCATAGATACAACTTCTTGAATGACAATAGCTTCTAGAAGCACTTTGGTAAGAAAAAAAGGCCAAAGGTAGGAGAAAACACCTTCAGGGCATACAGTGCAGTTCTTCCCTCCCTCACTCTCCCAGGTATGATCTAAGAATACATATTTGCTTTGCTCCCTCACTCTCCCAGGTATGATCTAAGAATACATATTTGCTTTGGGAGAATCTAGGACCAGTTCACAGAACATTAAGTCATTTGGTCCAACACAATGACATATGAATAATTCAACATAGAATACAGGATGTCACTGAGTAAAACTAGGGGAAAATTCATTTTATTAACAGGGCCTTGCAACACTATAAAAGCATTCTAGCCTTGCCTCCAAGAAAGGTGCTACTCAAGACTGACCATTGGTCAAACTTTCAGCCTGGGCTTCTCAACCTTTTTATCCATACCCTACCAACAGCAGAGCCAGGGCAGGGCACTGAAGGCTCTTATCCAAAGGATTCACTTGAAATCTATCTCAAGTCCTGTGTGTACTGTGGTATATACCATAACCTATTTGCGTTGGCATTTTTCAAATAAAATGGACCTTGCAGGAGGCTGAGTGATGTGCATCCTAATTTCTCAAACCCCAAGTAGAGAGTGATGGGCTTAAGAATATCATCAAAAGGCTATACCTAAACCCCAAGAGTATGGCCCCTGGACAACCTTTTAGCTCAGTAATGAAGGCACTCCTGAGGCTGACCCGTCAGCCAAAGACTGGACAGGCGTATTAAACAAAACGAGGCTAAAGGGGCACACTAGCCCAGGGGCAAGGACTAGAAGGCAGGAGGGGACAGGAAAGCTGGTAATAGGGAACCCAAGGTTGAAAAGGGAGAATGTTGGCATGTCATGGGGTTGGTAACCAACGTCATAAAACGATATTTGTACTGTTTAATGAGAAGCTAGTTTGCTCTGTAAACCTTCGTCTAAAGTATAATTAAAAAAAAAAAAGACTGTACCTTTCATTAATTGGATTAGTCAACAGAAGGTGTTCAGAGTATTTTCTTGGCCAGGACTGTTAAATCCTTCAATCAGGTTTTTGTTACAGTCATCCAGGCTGAGATTCTCACTGGATCTCTTGGAAAACGCTGGGGGGCCGGTGAAATCTAAGAGATCTTGAAGTGCTCGGGCATTACCAGTTCCATTTTGGTCCAAAGAACCTCCAGGAATCATTTCACTCACTGGTGAAAATTCTGGGATGGAGATAAGCTCTTCTTTTGAAACAGGACTAGAAGAGATGAAAGGGAAAAAGTGGTGGTGGCGGGGGGAGAGAACAAGAACTAAACATAACATTCTGGAGCCACTGAGGCCGGATGAACCTCTGAAACTATTGCCCTGAAAAAAATCTTTCAACTTTAAACCAAAAATATTCCCTGAAGTCTTCTTAAAACCAAACAATAGTTTAGCTTAACTACTAAAGAATGTCTGCCTTGACGGTACAACCATGGTGGAAAATGGTATGGCTCCTCCTGAAAAAGCTAGAAATAGAAATGCCACATGATCCAGCAATCCCACTCCTCGGAACAGATCCTAGAGAAATAAGAGCAGCTACATGAATAGACATATGCACATCCATGTTCACTGCAGCATTGCTCACAATAGCAAAAAAATGAAAACAACCTTACTGCCCAACAGATGAATGGATAAACAATATGTGGTACATACATATTATTTAATGGGATATTACGCAACAATAAAGAATAAAGATAAGTCCGTGAAACATAACATCGATGAATCTGTAGGACATTATGCTGAGTGAAATAAGTCAATCACAAAACAACAAATATTGTATGATGCCACTTTTATAAAAAATCAAGAATAGTTATACACACAGAAAGCAACATTCTTTGACGGTTACCAGTGATGGAAGGGGGAGGGAGGGAGAATCACTTACTAGATGGTAGACATGTGTTAATTATGGCAGGAAAGGCAATACACAATATGGGGGAAGTCAGCACAATGTGACCAAGGTAAATGAAGACACCGGAGGTATGCAAGAATAAAGGAGAACTATGGTAAAATGCTGTAACACACAATTTTATAAAAAACAGGAATAACAACCAAAAATTTGTGAGCGGTTACATAGGTAGATATGCATGCTACATAGGTGTGGGAAGGTGTATGGGAGTACACGCATGTGCACATACAGGTACAGTTGTGGGCATTTGTATATACATATTTGTATGTGCTGCATATATATTCACATATATAATAGAGCACAAAGGAGGCATAGTTATATGGAAACTTCTTAGACATATCCAAACACCTCATGGGACTGAGTTACTGGGCTTGAAGGATAAGGACCATAGTCTCAGGGGACAACTAGGTCATTTAATTGGCATAACACAGGTCATAAACATAACGTTCTACATCTTAGTTTTAATGAGCGGCATTTGGAGTCTTAAAAGCTTGCGAGCAGCCATCTAAGATACAACTATTGGTCTCCTCCCATTCGGATCAAAGGAGAGTGAAGGAAACCAAAGACTCAAAGAAGCAATTAGTTCACAGGACGAATGGCCCTCGAGAACCGTAGCCTCCTCTAGCCTGAGGCCAGCAAGAATTAGATGGTGCCTGGCCACGGCTACCGATCTATGACAAGTGACACAATAGAAAGTCCTGGTTAGAATGGCAGAAAAATGTAGAACAAAACTCAGGTTTATAAAAAAAGACCAGAACTATCTACATGAGGTCACATTGACAAGAGCAACTCAAAAAATTAGACAGGAACCTTAGGGAGCAGCAAGTTTATGTTAATGAGAGAGGAACAACTCAGAAAAGGAAGGTGAGAATGGCTGCACAACCTGAAGAACGTAATCAACGTCACTGAATTGTATGTGTAGAAACTGCGGAATGGTGTATGTTTTGCTGTATATATTCTCAACTACAAAATACAATTTTTAAAAAAGAACTATGCACAATATATTAATTCTATTTGTAATTTTTTTGTTATACAACTTTTTTCCCTGTGGAAGATGGATTTTGAGTCAAAGTTTATGTATAACACATTGTGAAAAATACAGAGTTGGTTCAAACCAAAGAAGTTGGTGGCCCCCAGGCCCCTGTGAATGAGAACAAGGGAAGTGGCCTGAGCAGGGCTGGGAAGCTCACAATGCCCAAAGCTGTCCATACTTCTGCATTTCCATATACAGGGAGAGAAAAAATAAAAACCGGAGGCACTAGCACTCTTCTACAGAGAAGCAAAGCACTTCCAGAACCTTCAAAACGGGAAACCGAACAGCAAGTAAACACTCAAAGCTAAAGTGAGCCGAGGAAGGGCAGACGTGGTCCTGGGGGCTCCAGGTGTGGTCCCCAGAGGCCGCGCTGGTGCTGCCTTCCTAGCAGTGTGGCCTTGGGCAAAGTGCTTCTCCTTCCCAGCCCTGGTTTCCTCCCCTGTGAAATGGGAAGAATCATCCCTTCTCCTTAACAGAGCGCCTGTGAATGTGAATGTGATGGTGCCAGGGAGAGTTTGTGTGGAGCTGCCACCGAGTGAGTACTGAGGTCAGGTTAGGAGCCCTTGGTGACGACAGCCACCACCAACCAGTCATCTGCAAAGTGATACCCCCTTTGTTATCCACTGCTTCCCCTCTCAAGTGAGGATTCCAACCCACTGTGACTTATCCAGCTCCTGCCCAGCTGAGCCTGACTTTCTCTCTCCTTTTTTCCCTAAAGATGGAAGGAGGAGTGTCATCACTGTGTCAGCTATAACCCAGCAAGAGGAAACCCAGGCTCAGATGAGTGGTGGCCTGGGACTTTAGGCCATGTCACCAGGAGTCTCTCTTAACAGCCAAAGTAAGGCTGTGGCCAGGCTCTTCAGTTCTCTTCCTTCCTGAATAATATCTTAGAGAAGAATCTACAAAAACCAGTTGAGCTGCAGAAGCTCAGAGGCTCTGTCTCCTAAGCACCTTAACCCAGTTAAGGGGCAACAGGTGCGACCTAAAGCACTTGCCATGCCTGGAGCTTGGGTACACTGCCTCATGAGCAGAAACACCCCACCCATCTCCACCTTTCCCTATCTCCGTTCCCCAGGGTTCAACAACTGGTCAGAACATGGGAAAGAGAGGCTACCACAAACTTGGGCACTGGCTCCCAAAGTCATTTCTCTAAATGCAGAGGTGGTGACAGGGAGAACTCAGGGCACACGCAAAGCCTTCACTTTCTTGAATCCTGGTCAATGCCATGTCTTGTGCCCTGACCCCAAAGACATAAAAAAATAAGCACAGTGGGCTCAGCATTGGCAGGGGGAGGTATGTTAACACTTCAGATGCCTCAGTTGTCTTCTCTGGGGGAAGAGGGCAACAGAGGAAGTCTGTCATGATGGGTGGTGTGGGGAGGCAAGGGCTGAAGGTCCTGCTATCAGTTTTAGGGGCTCATTGGATGCTGGGTCTTCGCATATCTAGTTCGAGCCCAGGGCAGGATGAGGAGGGATATTTACAATCAGTGTCCTACAGGATAGTGTCCCCAGACCAAGCTGAGAACTCCTGCCAAGGAGGGAAGGGGAAGCTTTGGCAGGCTGGACCACTGGCTGAGTGTGTACAGAATATAGCAGTTCCCTCCTGACTCCCAGACCCACCCCCAATCCATGGCCCTGCCCTGGGCAGTCGGTGTCCAGGCCTCTGGCCCAATTCCATGCTGAGTTGTCCTTTTGTCTAGGATTAATCTGCCAGATGATGTCAAACACAAACATGGTTCCGGTTTAAGAATTCCTTAAGTTTTTAGGATTTGAAAGCAAATTAGTTCCTCTCTCAAGTCTCCAATTACAAGTTTACTTAATCATGAGACCCTGGACAAAATGGAGCCCATGGGTGCCTGCTGAGATCCCCTTTGCCCAGGGGTGCACTGTCCTCCAGCTGCTGAGAGAGGTGACTGCTAAGGGCTCACAGCTGCCACCCTTTCTCTGGAGAAATGCCTTTGGTGGTGAGGAGCTCCCGTGCCCAGGAAGTGATACCTGCAGCCCACCCTGGGTAGCCCGCAGTCAACAACTCACAGATACACTGGTACAAAGCCCACCCCCTTATCTCCAGGGGGTAACTCTATGGTAGAAACTCGTCCTCCAGAGCCCAGAGGAGCAGCTGAGGCCACATTCTTGCTTAGCGCCTTCCCCTGCCCCGTCCTGCTTCCCTCCCCGCACTTCTCCTGAGAGCTCTCTCCCAGTAAACCACGTGTTTTAGAATCCCTGCCGCAGGCTCTGCTTCTAGGGAACTTGACTTGAGACGCTAGTATTGTATCACCAACAGGTTTCCTGTAACATCAACCAAACCTACGTTGTATGATTTGATTGTGTAAAAGATGAAGAAATCAACTAAGAGGGTGGAGGTACTGGAGGAAGAGATGAGGGTTAAATGCAAAAGAAATGGACATACCTCACGTCCATAGACTGAACTTCTTCAGTGGAATCATCCAGACTATTTGATTTCCCATCAAGACTGTCCAGATGAATAAATCCTGCAACTGGTTTAAGCCCATTGGTGAAAATATCTCGGGGAAAAGATTCTGGGGCAGTGCGCCCTACATCATTCACTTCCTGGCAGGTGTTCAATCCATTGATTTCTAATTGAGAACACAAAGTCATTATGTTAATTATAAAATGTCCCAAACAAATAACAGAAGACATATATATATATATATATATAAACAGTGGAAATATATATATGTATATACATACACACACACACACTCTCATATATATATATGTCGAGGCAATTAATTTAATCCTTTGCTTTACATCTTTTACCAAAAAGCCCACAAATAATCTCATGTAATCCCCCCACACACAGGCGAGAAGACAAATTACATTATCAGTCTGTGCTGGACTCATGACACACCCAGGAAACTTCATGTCATACACAGCACAGCCTCCCAGGCTTTGGATAGCATTTTCTTGAGCCACAAAGCAAAGGAGAAATGTGAAGAGTGACTCAGCTGGAGACACCTCTCCTGACTTTGGCTGCTACAGAATACTCAAACCTAAGGAGTTTAAAAAAGATGCACTAGAATATTTCAGAACCCAGAAGTCTGGAAGACAGAAGAAACCTCCAGAAAGAAGCAAGTCAGGTCTTCATAAAACCTGCCCTGCAGGTAAGCTCCCTGGAAAGCATCATGGGAAGGCAAACAGCCTGTATCCTGTGCTGGGTTTCCTGGGACATGCTCAAACCTGGTAGTCTTTAAAATGGAATCAGACAGGCCCTGGGTTGCTGATACTTGTCCAGGGGAAGGAGATTGCCCATGCCCCTTCCAGCAACAGCACTCTTAACCCATAAGTGGTACCCCCTGCAGGAAGCTTTAAATGAGCCCTCCGCTGCTGCAAGGGAGCACCCGAGAACCAGACCTCACACTCACCAATTTTGTTCGGGACAATTGGTTTTGTCTTACTTTCCACACACACAACAGGCGGAATCCCCACTTTAGGGTCTTCTTTCTGAAAATAAATACACGGTGGATGAAAAGAGAGAAGGATGCTTTACATAGATAAGAGAGATATAAAAGCACAGGATATATTTGGAATCTTGTCGGGTCATTTGCCTGTTCCATGTTCATCCTGTGAATCTTCTAAGCTTATTGCAAATCAGCCATGCTTCTCTTACTATCACCATTCTCTTTTTGATTCAGGGACTACTGTGCCTTTAAGGAGACCTGACAGTGCAATGGTTAAGCGCTCGGCTACTAAATGAAAAGTTAGTGGTTTGAACCCACCAAGTGGCTCCATGGAAGAAAGACCTGGCGATCTGCTCCTGTACAGATTACAGCCTAGAAAAACCTATGGGGCAGATCTACTCTCTCACATCATGTCACTATGAGTCAAAATCGACTCAGTGGCATCCAAGAATAACAACACTGTGCCTTTTCCCGCACCTCCCTCACCCCCATTTCTCTGAGAAAATCTTTTATCCGTAAAAAGTTACCACCGCCCCGTCTCTGAAACATCTCTGTTAGACTCCTCTTTCCTTTGAGGCACCTAAAACAACCAGTTGCCGTTGAGTCGACTCCGACTCATGGCGGCCCCATGTGTGTCAGAGTAGAACACTGCTCCATATTGTTTTCAATGGCTGGCTCATCTGGGTGGACTTGAACCTCCGAACTTCTGGTTAGCAGCTGCCTGTGTTAACCCTTTGCACTACCTAGGGACTCCTTGAGGCACCCACGCCATCTTAATTTAGTCAGCAACAGAGTAGGGAGAATTTGTTTTTTTCTGGCTAATCCTCTCCAAGACCTACATTTTCTAGAACGTATTCTGCCATTCTTTTCTACTTAGCACATGACCTATCAAAAAGGTACCCTGAGTTGCCTACCTTCACTTCTGGAGACACATCACTCTTCCTTGTTCTCTTCATGATTTCATCTATTCTCTGAAAACCAAAAAGAATAAAGCAGAAATCAACAAGACCCAAAACATATAAAAGTAGTTGGATCTACACGCAGTTTCACATTTTTCAGAAAACTAGCAAAAGAAAAATGTTAGCAGACAATCATCAGTATAGATTGGTTTTGCAGATGTACACCTCTGGTTCTGTGAACAAGGTCAAATGCTTGAGAAGTTGACTAGTATGCATCTAGTATCAACATTCAATTTATATCCCATCTCTCTCCTTCCTCTCCTTAACCCAGAAACCCAGTTCCTCTCCTTAAAATTAAAATTAGGTTACCTTTAATTCAACAAATCACCACCTGTCCCTCAAGATGACCACCTTACAGAAAGTGAGGGTGAGGTATAAGTCAGGAGGAAGGGCACAGATTGGTCTCCCAGCTCCCAGGCCTATAGCAGTACCAAGCCCAGGCTAGACCTAGGGCACATTAGAATGGCCTTTACAATCAGCCTCCGTAATCCAACTCTATCCATAATTACATTAAATATAAATGGACATAGACACTCCAGTTAAAAGACAAAGACTGTCAAACTGGATTAAAAAAAAAACTGACTATATGCAGTTTACAAGAGACACATCTATAAGAACACACATAGGTTAAAGGTTAAAGGATGGGAAAAGATTCACCATGCAAATATTAATAAAATAAAGCTGACATAGGAGATTTTAAGACGAGAACGTATTACTAGAGATAAAGAAGGGCATTTCATAATGATAAAGAGGTCAATTCAACAGGAAAATTTAACAATCTGTAATATATATTCACCTAACAAAAGGGCTTCCAAATACATAAAGCAAAAATGGACAGAACTAAAAGGAGAAACACATAAATCTATAACCAGAGGTGTAGCTTTTGACATTCCTTTCTCAGTAATTAATAGAACAAAATGACACAACAATAAAGATATACAAGATTTGAACAATACAATCAATAAACTTGACCTAATTGACAATTATAAGAGCACTCCACTCAACAACTTCAAGATAGAACTGGACTTAGTTCTTATTCTTGCCTCATCCTAAGTCCTCCTGATCCCTCAGCCCTTACCTTCTTCCTCTCCAGTCGCTCCTGCTCAATCTGCAGCATTATCTGTTCTCTTTCTAGACGCATCTGCTTAGCTGCTTCTTGGGCCTTTGCTTCTGCTGCTTCTTTCTAATAGAAACAGGTAAACCAAGGCACAAGCTTTATTCAGCTCAGAAAACACTGTACTACTTCCCTAGGGCCTGCACATGTTCCTTCAACTCATCATCTTCCCCAAAGTGGGTGCTGTTTCCATAGTCAATATAGATTTACCCAAGCTGCTCTACAATGCAGCAGACACGGTTGGTGCCCCACTCATATATTCTTGGTTCACTGTGCAAATTACCTGCAGACAGTTCTCACGTGCAACCAAGGTCTTCCTGTATCTGAGGGTAGTCCCTGGCCATGGAATGTGCATGTGGCTGGAAGTTTCAGGAAGTTAACTCCCCCATGAGTGACCCTCAACAATAAGCGGCAGGAGTTGGTGGATAAATACCCCAGCTTCCTCATCCCTTACAGGGGCAAGCAATTATAAGGCATGTTCCAGTCTCTCAGAGGGTCCCAGTGGCCCACAGTAATCCATTCGTCAATGTGTTCTTTATTGGCTTTCCACTCACTCTGCAACCAGTTTCCTGGGATTCCTTTCCAAAATCTATTCCAGAGTCTGTATTTGGGGGAACCCAAGGTGATATATGGCAAATATTTATTACCAACTTCATGTTTTTCCCCAAAATAATTTATATTTTCTAACCAGTCCAGGCAGTTAAAAAATCTCAATGAGTCGTCCAAATCTAATGAATTTTACCTAATATCAACTAAAGCCCTTAAAACACAAGGAACGTCTATCTAAGGACTCATACTGTACCTGCTTCTCGATCATGGCTTTTTCTTGCTTTTCTTTTTCTTGGTTTTCCTTTTCTTGCTTTTCTTTCAACAAGAGTTCCTCCTCAGCCTTCCGCTTGGCCGCCTCTTCTGCCTTTATTTTCTCTTCCTCTTCCTGCCGCTTCCTTTCCTCTTCCTGTTTATGGGCTTCTTCTTCTAGACGAAGTCTTTCCTCCTCTGCCTTTCTTTTTAATTCCTCTTTCTCCAGCCTTTTGAGGACATAATTGCTGTTAGAAGAAGAAATGCTCAAAAGGCCAACTGCCAAAGAACTGCTGTGCACTGACAGCAGAGAGCCGTGCTCAACACATGAACGAGCCCGTGCACTGGAATTAGTATCCACTAACTGAAACGACTTATTCCTCCCGGAAATCTACTCAACCTAGAGTTTGCGTACTTACCAAAAAAATAAAAACAAAAGAGTTAACCAGCGTTGATTTTAAATTCTATAAGACACAGATGTTCCCCTGTCAACCTACAAATGATCACAATTAGATAGGAAGCCAATCCCATCATTCTTATTTAAGGACCATTCTTAAAAAAAAAAAACACAAACAAAAAAAACTAAGCAGAATAAATATTTAAAATTGACTTAAGCTAGAAAAACCTGGAAGAGTTTCAACAGCCAGTCAGCAATTTAAGAGCAATGCTTATGAGCTTAAAAAATTCACTTTGGGTTCTAATTGGTATGTGACTCCTGAAGCAGGAAATGGAAGAAAACGCTCAACAGAAACTTGACATTTAATATAGAAATTAAATAAAAAAACACCCATTTTCCCAATCTTTAAAAATCTATTCTAGCTTTTATTCTTTGCAGTATCAAAATTCAATGGCATTTAGACATCTTTCATCCACAGATGAATAGCTGACCATAAAGAGCTCTAAGCAGGGGGGAAATGCTGTCAAGTCTGAGGGCTTTTTTTTTTTTTTTTAACATTTTTAACATTCTTCATTCTCACAGGGATGCCACTTTCCTCATCTATAAAAAATGTTGAGTCATACTTACCTTTGAGTGTTACTGACTGCCAATATGACATATGGGTAGGACCTAGACTGCATTCTGAATGTGCCACCTGCTATGTGATCTTTGGAAAGTCACTCAAAAAAATTTTTTAACTGTACTTTAGATGAAGGTTTACAGAACAAACTGGTTTCTCATCAGTTAGTACACATATTGTTTTATGACACGGGTTAACAACCCCACGACATGTCAACACTCTCCCTTCTCCACCTTGGGTTCCCTATTACCAGCTTTCATGTCCTCTCCTGCCTTCTAGTCCTTGCCCCAGGACTGGTGTGCCCCTTTAGTATTGTTTTATGGCCCTGTCCAATCTTTGACTAAAGGGTGAACCTCTGGAATGACTTCAGTACTGAGCTGAAAGGGTGTCCAGGGGTCATATTCTCAGGGTTTCTACAGTCTCTGTCAGGCCAGCAAGTCTGGTCTTTTTGTGGAAAGTCACTCAAATTTTGACGCTCATTTAAACATTGGGGCTAGCTATACTACTCCTCCACAGCGTTACTGTGAGTTAAATGCAATAATGCATGGGAAGTACTTAGCCCAATGCCCGGCCCTCACAGGCCCTCAAATGTTAGTTTGTTAGATGATTCCTAGCCCCAGTGTCCTTTTAAGTGCATCTAGAAACCTGCGTTTTTCAGAAATTACCTTTTTTTGGGGAAACGTGTCACTTGACTTGCTGGGGTGCTGTTATACTGCTATAAAAAGGTCAAGGTTTAAAAAGAGATACCTCCATCCTAATAGTTTCAGGAATTGTGAAGGCTAATACCCATAATAGCCTATGAAATATTTTCAAAGGTAAACAAATACATTAAAAAAAAAAATTCGCTCAAGACAGTGCAACACTACACAGATAACAAATTCTGTATTAGCAGAAGGTGCCGTGCCGAAAAGCATTGCTGGCACAACTGAAATTGTTAAAAAATATTCTGGAGAACTCTGGAGAAGAGTAATATAAGCCCTAATCAGAAAGAAATTCCAGTTCTCTTAGATTCCTCCGTGAAAGACTAAGCATATCCAATGTAGGATTATAAAAAATGGACATGTTGGTAACAAGATTCATCCAAAGGTTAATCAGAGCACTGTTTCATTTCTTACCCCTTTTTTAGGGAGCAAGTTTTGACTGTCCCAGAGCAGTTAATACAAAAAGGATAAATCGTGTATTAATGAATGCACAAACTAAGTCATAAAGGACACGTTATCTGCATTTTCCTTTCACTTTTCCCATTAGGACTTCAGAGGTACTCAGATGCACAGATGTAGTAACACATTCTTGTAGGCCCCAAATCTCCATGATGCTCAATTATCACCCAAAACAAATTCCTCCCCATAGTCCCCTTAACCCTTTTCATGGTGCTTCCATGGAAACCTCGTTCTCTTGTAAACAAAATTCCCTCCATTAACCATGCTTTGTTTCCCCCAAAAGAAGGTAAAAGCTGGTTTCCCCCACGTGAAACCCCAGGTTTCTCAAAATCCTCTCCAGGGATGAAGATTCTTTGCCTGCTCAAGGGGCCAGAGGGAACATGGATTTCGTTATCTCCCCACCGCTCTTTCCATTATTACTGACTTCCCTCCAGAGTTCACCATAACTATGTGCTCATTACCTTTCCTCACCAACTTAGTGGAAAGTACCTGAAAACTGAGCATCGCTGTCATCGTTCCGCACTACACCCCTGTACCCGGCCACTGGGGTGTGTGGTTGTCTCTGCCCCTAGCCCCTCACCCCTCTGGCACCGCCCTTTCCCACCTTGCCCCACTTCACGGCTGCATGCTCAGCCTTTCCATGTGCAAGCAGGTAGACAAGTAGACGGGTTTCATTGTACTCTTCTTGTATGCTTAAAAATTTTCATTGAAACGTAAGTTTGCCTTCAACATCTTAAAAATTCTGAATTCCACCTCTGATTTGATCTCAAACCATCCTTCTGCTGCCTGTTCTCCTGACCTGGCCATGGTTAGCACTGTCCAGCCAACTTGTGTCTGCTTCCCTCTTCTCTTGGTGCCTACTGGCCCTCTGGTCCCCTCCCAAGTGTTTCTGGGATGGCATGGAGACCACTCTGATTCCCAACTCCAGGTGTGGGTGACCCTAGGCCCAAGAAGTGGTGAGAGTGAGGCACACACAAGCCTCGACTACCACACTCCCTCCTTTTATACTCATCCCTCAGGTCCCTATGGGGAGTCCAACTCCCCACCTTTTCTTGATCTTCATCATCCTTCTCCAATCAGGTTACAGAGAAGACTGGGCCACCTGCCTGGGCCTTCACTCCTCTATGGCATTACTACTTAGATGCAAAGGACTGCAAACTCCTCCACTCGTACTATTATTAACTCCATGCCCTCCCTGGCTCCACGTCCCTTCCATTATCCCCTCTCTTCCTTCCATTGCCAGTGTCTCCCTTCTACACACCCCTCTCAACTGTCTGCAACAATACGCATGGTTCACGTGTGCCAAACAACTTTCCTAGGCTCTCTCTGTCTTGCCTCTCACCCATGAGCCTCTTAAAGTCCAGCTGATGTGCAGTGCTCCAGCCTCTAACCTCCTGCGGTCTGGCTTCTGTCTTCACTACTCTTCTCAAACACGTTCCTACAAAATCATCTCCTGAACACCAAGACTGATAGCCTGTCCTTAGCTCTCGGATTGTCCTGGCATTAAATGTACCTGCCTTGATGAGAGGCTGCGTTGCCCTGGCTCCTTTCTCTGGGACTCTCCCCTGCCTGCCCTGGTATCATCAAACAACCTGCTACCTGGAGGGTCCGCCAGCGAATAGCCAGGTCCAAGGGGCCCTGCCTTAGGAGTTCTGTGGCTCTGGACCGAGTGCAAACACACCCACTCTTGCTCGGACACTGAGCCTCAGCCTGGCTGCTTGCAATGCTCATGGAGGGCTGCCTGACCTCAATGTCTTTCCACGTGTGCCTCTGTGTCTATTTTAGCTCTTAACATGACTTTATGTGATCCATTTCTGCATCCCAGCAAGATCTCTTGCTTGCTACTTGCTGTCAGTGCCTTCCCCAGAGGTGGGCCCAGATTCTAGCATTTCTTGCCCTGACTCTAAGAATCTCAATTTACACCTGGAACCATTTCAGTGACCCAGCAGCTATGCCCTGTTCTCCACGCTTCCAACAGAGCCCCAGTGTCATTGCTGGCTGGGACTGGGCCAGCTTTTGCTCTTCTTCCTAGGGCCTGGTTGTCTGGGCTCCTGTCAGCCCTTCTGCTCTGGGTAGTCCCACCATCCCTGAATTGGATGGCATTTCCCTCGCCAGCTTGCAACAATAATTGGGCTTTCCACAGTTTCGCTTAAGTGGCTTTATTATTCTCTATTTTCTCTAATTTGGCAACCACAATTCTGTGGCTTTAACTATTGACTCTAAGCACAAAACAGACGTGAGGATGATCTTATTCCAAGAGATGTCCGCTGTGTTCCAGCCCCAGGCTGTCTGGTACCTTCCTTTCTCACCTCCCACGTGGGGCTATGCAAAGCTTCACATTCTGGCAAGAGAGAGGAAAACTGTTTTTGGGTCAAGTGTATCACTCTGATTTTTACCTTGGGTCAAATATATTGTTCTAATTTGTACCAAGGCCCCAGGCTTCAACCCCATGTTTCCAATCACCTGGATATTTTGTAGTTTAGTTTATCTAAAGTCAGATGGATGAACTTTATCCTCTGAAACCAAGTCCCCCTGTCCTCCCTACATCTATTACTGGGTGTGCTGTTCTCCCATGTCCTTATGGTCAAACCTGAGTATCGGCTCTGGATCTGCTGTTTCTCCTGAGTTGTGAAAGTCTGTAGACTTGAGCTGGAAAACCTGGCTTGAATTCACCTGGTCTTTCCAGTTCTACTTGAGCATTACTACCTTAGCCCTTGCATTCTTGTAACCTCCTAGTGCAACGGTCTCCTCGTTGGGCCTCCCCCTCCTTCTCATCCTTCCTAGTACATGTACTGAGTGCCAGGAACTGGGGATCCCAAGACTGTATTCCAGGCTTTTAAGGTGTGTACTCGGGGGAACAGGCCTGGAAACAAATGAGGCTGTTAGTCAGTTGCATAGCTGAGCTCAGGAAGGGTACAGAGCAAGAAGGAGTCTGTTCTATCCCAGGTGCAGGGCCAGAAAAGGCTATGGAGAGGGAGCAAGGTTTGACATGAATCTTGAGAAAGGAAGAGGTGTCCGTGCCCAAAGGCCCATGAGTCCACGTAAGGGCACAGCAGAAGCAAAGATTTGGGGGTATGAGTGGTGTGATGAGGGAATACCAGGGAGGTCTGCATGCTGGCACCCAGGGTGGGAGGGAGGTGGGAGAGATGGATAGTGCCTGCTCATGGCAGGCTCTGACGGCCTGTTGATGGGTTTTAATGGATTCTGTGGTCAGGGGAGTCACTGGCTTGTTTTAAGGATGGGAGCAGGACAATTACACTTATTCTAGAAAGGTCACTGTGGACATAGTGTGCATAGTGGACAACTTGGGAGCCCAGAGCAGGGAGATGAGTTGGGACGTTACAGATACAGTCCAGGTAAGAAACAGCAGGGGCAGGAGCTCAGGCAGGAGAGGAGAGCCGTAGGGAAAGGGGAAGGACAGAGATGCTAATGAGGCAGCCATGTCCAAGCCAGACTGGACTTGACAACTGTTGGGTGCGTGTGGAGGGGGAAGGAAAGGGAAGAGTTGAGAGTTGGCGCTGAGACTTGTGACTTGGCTGTCTGGGGAGATGGAGGTGCAGATCTCGTAAAAAGAAGGCTTCCGGGAGAAAGACAGTAAGTGCCACTTTGGACATGCTGAATTTGGGATGCACGTGGACATGCACAAATGAAAACGTAAGGCAGTTAGAAGTATGGGCTCTATATTTTAGACGAGCACTGTCCAAAAGAAAATTCTGTACTGTCCAATATGATAGATTCTAGGCACATGTGGCCACTGGGCACTTCAAATGTGGCTAATGTGATGGAGGAACTAAATTGTACTTGATTTTAATTAGTTTAAATTTCAATAGCCACATGTGGCTAGAGGTGACCCTACTGGACAGGGCAGCTCTAGAGAGGGACCTGGCCATTGGCACAGAGTCAGGAGTCATCAGAACACGTGTGGTATTTAGCACCTGCCTTGTTCCAGAAGGAAACCCTGGTGGCATAGTGGTTAAGAGCTATGGTTGCTAACCAAAAGGTCAGCAGTTGGAATCCGCCAGGCGCTCCTCGGAAACTCTACAGGGCAGTTCTACTCTGTCCAATAGGGTCACTATGAGTCGGAATCAACTCGACGGCAGTGGGTTTTGGTGGGTTGGTTTTGTTCCAGAAGGTGTTTAAGGTTTACCAAAAAAAAAAAAAACGAAACTAACATAATAAAACAAGGCAAAGGGAAAATGAGGACAGAAAGAGAGATAAGAGCAGGGTTAGTTAGCACAGCAAACGCTCAAACCATGAAACTCTTCGTGATATGATGGGGGCAATGGCAGAGTAGGAGGGAGCCATACTGTTCAGGGAAGCTCTTCAAGGGAGAAACCAACCAAGGACTAAGGGCTGGGATGGGGAAGTAGACAGAGGAGACAGAGAAAGAGAGGCCAGAGAAGCAAGAGAAAGCTCCACAATGTCAAAGCCAACAAACAGATCTACTAGGAATCTGGCAATTAGGAGGAAGGGGGGTGTGAGTTTGAAGACTGAATTTGAGTTGACGAAGTAAAGGCAGGGAGTACAATCGATTCGTTGAGGACCTGGGCTGTGAAGGAAATGTGTGCGACAGAGAGAAAGGGTGGTAGTGGGAAGGTAAAGAACTTCACCTTGTGAAGCACACAGCTACAATCAGGTTACTTACCTGCTCAGCACCTGCATAGTACATCCAGGGCCTGCAACTACCAAGGTGTGGCATTTAAGGGCCCGTGACTCATCTTCATCTCCTGCAATCTCCCTTCACATATCTTATGGCCCACTCAAATCAGCCCAAACACCCCAGTTAATAATAAATCTGCCAATATTAACCAAAAAGCTGGAGGTGGGGAAATCATCAGAGAGGTCCAGAATTTGAAGCAAGAAGAAACCAGCCTGACCTGCCTCCCTTCTACCCTCTGCTGTTTTCAAACAGATCAGTGAATCTGCAATTAGAGACCATAGACTTGCCAAGGCCATATAAGGATCAAGAATATTCTGTTTCGTATTCTAAATTCTGTGCCAGACTTGAAGTGCTATAGCGTCATTTGCTTCCTGTCATGTTAATTCTCTAAGTGGCTTGGAATGTATTCTGATTATTCTAAAAGCTCCCTTTATCAATTTAATGATCAAATCTACCTTGTCCTTAGCATGCATTCCTCTCTAAATATAAAGATCGGAAAAGGCAGGACTGTCTTTATTTGGACACAGTGCCCTGGTACTATCAATGCAGTGGTTCTCAAACATTGGCGTTACATCAGGAATTACCTGGATAGCTATAGAGCTACAAAGGCCCAAGGTCATTGAAGGAAGACAGGGTCTGAGCCTGTGTATTTGTATCACGTGCCCAGATGCTTCTGATACCCTCCCAGGTTTGGGAGCCACTGCAATGATGTCTTCTGGTCATGCTCCAGAGTGGGTCTCTCCACACCTCATTGCTAATGGACGATGAGGTCAGCTTTTGCCCCTCTCCAGGGAACTCTGCTCAACGCTCTTTTCTGTCTCTATGGTGTGCATTAAAATAGTTTGAGTGAGAAAATATAACTTTGGGAAGTAGAATCAAGAGCTGTACATCTGGAATCTTCTGTCTTCTCAGAATCTCATTCTATAAATGAAGCTCAAAGATACAGCTCTTGATAGAGAGGACTGGCTGGTCTCAAAGTTCAAGAGGATGAAGGGAAGCTGCCAATACCACTTAGATCCAGGAGCTATGAGTTTCCAGGTCCTCTGAAAAGAGCAAAGTTCCACTGCTGTGAATTACATCTAATAGTAGATGTAGCCCCACCGGAGCACCTTCTATGCAAACCAGGCATTCTAGGTTCCTAGACTGCTGCTGGGTTTCTTTCAATACCGAAACTGTGAAAGAAAGCAAGTTGCTCTTTCCACCGCAGCCTTTCCCATGAGATCACCCCAAAAATCTGAGCCAATAACCTGTTTTGTTCTTCCTTCTCCAGTCGTTCTTGCTCTTCCTGCTCCTTCTGCAGCCGGGCCTGTCGTCTCTTCTCGGCCAGGATCTTTGAGGCCTCTCCAGCATCAGTGGTGCCTGCTATGGGCTTCCCTGAGTTTGCATTGAGGGAGAGGCATCAAGAAGATAAGACTAAGGTGAATGAGCACAATGATTCTACTCCTGTAGCGGCGGCCACTTAGAAAAGAAAAGTCTGCGCCAATGGGGTAAAGGGTAATGCTGCCAGGACTAGCATGATTAGATTAGCTACCGAGTAGACGGGCGGGGGGCGGGGGGGGGGGAATGCATTTCACAGTGCAGAGGAGTAGACTGGTGCAGAGGAAAAAGTAACTAGCAAGTTCCAAGGCCTCCGCCACCACCACTGGCTGCACCCATGGAATGAACTCACTGCATCACAAAGGCTAAAAGGATTAGAGTAAGCCCCTCTCTTGCTGGGAAGCCGCAAATGCTGGCTGGGTGCAGCCTGCCTCACTCAGTACACCCATGAGCGCTTCCACAGCCATAGCAGAGTTGGCCCCTCAGTCTCCTCCTTCAGGGTAGCCCCAGGTTACTGGGGGGAGGAAAGCAGGAAGAGGGCAAGAATCTTACTTGGACTGGGTCAGAGAGAGGACCATCTTTGGAGACCCAAGGTCCCAGATGGCACCGTCTACAAGGAAGGCCTACCTTCGTTGCTCTCAGCCTTCCCTCCAGAAGCAGCATGCTTCTCAGTAGTGTGCTTGTCCAAAACGTGCTTCTCAGGGGCCTCCTCTCTGTGCGTACCAAATGCCTGCTGGCCAACAGCACCTTCCCTTTCCTTGTTGGTCTTCTCTTTCTCTGCCTTCTTCTTGGGAACCTCTTGGTTGGAAAAAGCAGGAAGGCGGTATCTCACCGGCGACCCTAGGTATGGTGGCTTCACGTTCTTAGGAGATTGTGGATATGCTTTGGAACTTAACCTGTGAAACAAAACACGTACCATAAGATCATTATTGGGCCTTACCACAGAACTTTCTGCTTCTCAAATGCCTGGTTCCAAAAAGTTTAGCTATTTTATTCTTCAAGAGGAACAAATCTAAGGCTTAGCAGACACTTCAAAGTCCCTAAAGTACTACACTCCCAACAGGAACATATGGGATCTATAAAACATCCCTAGTGGAAAGGAAATATTTTAAGAAGCCCAGATGGTGACACCATGTCCTAATTTCACGACAACGTAAGGACAGAGTGCTAGGCATTTTCTCTACCCCCTCTAAATATCAGGGTCGGACAAGCTTCAATTCAGCATGACATGTTGTTCAACCATCACCATTAACCATTCCTGAAATTTTTCCATCACTGGTTCTCTTTTAAATGTGGAGGAACAAAGTCAGCCAAGAGGTGGGGATGAGGATGGGGATGTCTTCTTGGAGGTTCTTGAAGTTTAAAAGAATCTCTCTTCCTTCTACTGGGCACATAAAAAGGCAAAGACAAGCCCATTCCTGCTGAGGGAAACATGGCTTTGTTAAAACGTGGGCATTTGTTTTATATCTGGTGCAAGAAGGTCCATTATAATAGGTTCCCCTCTCTCCCTCCCCGGCCCAGGGCCAGGCCTGGGCATAAATTACAAACCGTCACTTTCCATCAACAAAGTTGAATTTTACCCGAACCTTATGATCACGGCGAATAGCAAGGGTTAAAGAAATCCCTTCATCCTTTTGTGTCCTGGAAGACAGCTTACTGCAAAAAACTGGCCCAGACCACCTTAAAGATCTCCTGTTTAAATATCACCCTGACCTTCCTCTCCCTCAGTCTTTACAATTTCCAGGCACCTAGCCATTTTTTTTTTTAGCCAGGGAGGAGTCCCTACCCTCCTTCTCTCTCCCCCAGGGTCTCCCGGGACCCAGGCAACTTTCTGACAAGAAAAGACAGCATTCTGAGCCAAATGGCCCTAACTGCAAGCTCAGTAAATCACTCATCCATCGCAGCGATCAACCTCCTTACTTTCTTCAGTGCTCTTCTGCTAAGCCACCCCAGATTCTAAAAAGCTCACGATCTTTTGTTTCAGTGGAGTTGAACTCAGATTCGAGTGTTCCTTTGCTTCCTTCTTCCAATAGTCCTCCCTCTTCCTCCTTGCAATAATCCTTTTTGAATATTGTCATCCTTGCCTGTTTTAACATTGTCCAGTATAATTTTTCTTTGACACAATCCTCTAGCAGGTTGAACTGTATAAAATTGCTAATATCTGACTGTTTTTGACCGATAAAAACAACACTGTTAAACAATGGCATATCATATAGTTCAACCTAATATTTAAGGCCAATTTCTTATCATCAGCTTAAATAGTTACCTAATTGGATCCTGGTGCTAAAGATCAGATCAATACTAATCTTGACCTTGAGCTAGACAATAATGGTATGCTGACTGCATAAGATGTAGGCCAGTTTTCCAATGATGATCTCACACCAAGAGTCTGGTTTCTGGTGCCCAGGAGACCACCTTCTGACCTGATGACAGTCCATCAATCAAGGCAAGGATGAGGGCCACACAGCGGGCGGGGGGGGGGAAGTGATCACGCTACTCAATGATCTGTCTTTAATATGATTTGAAATTTTTAAATTCATAAATTTTAAATTCATAAATTCAACATGTGATTTATGTAGAATCAGTCCAGATCACACTGTCCCTCCCACGGCAGTCTGCTTCCCAGCTGGACAACTCCAACCCCAGAAAGCTCCTCTTCATACTGGCCAGGCTGGCCCAGAGCCACACAGAACTGACTCTCAGTAGGCTGCTCTAGCCTCCGTCTCATCTAGCCTATCTGCCTCAGGCTCCACCATGGGGTTCTTCCACATTCCTGATGGATACAATCTCTCAGCAAAGAGGTGGTTCTTTCCAGATGTACTATAGAACCCTGGTTTCCTCATTTCTTCCCCAAATAAAAATCCTACACAGAGTTAGGGGGAAGTGGCCAAAGAGGCACTGAGTTTCTGTGTGGGGTGATGAAAAACTTTTGGAAATGGATAGTGGTGATGGTTTCACAACATGGTGAATGTAATTAAGGCCACTGAATTGTACACTTAAAAATGGTTAAATGGCAAACGTTTGTTATATATACATTTTACCACAATAAAATTTTTTAAAAATTCAACCGGGGGAAAAGATCTTATAATGAATCCTCCCACCTGCTCCATACATAGGCATGTGTACCTTCTCAAGCCCAGCACAGCTGACATTTTGGACCAGATCATTCTTTGTTATGGCAGCTGCCCTGTGCATTGTGGCATGTTTAGCAGCATGCCTGGCCTCTACAAGGAGCCCTGGTGGTGAAGTGGCTAAGCACTCAGCTGCTAACCTGAAGGCTGGCCGTTTGAACCCACTAAGCACTCCGTGGGAGAAAGACGTGGCGGTCTGCTTCTGTCAAGATTGTTACAGCCTTGGAAGCCCTATGGGGCAGTTCTACTCCGTTCTATAGGAGCATTATGAGTAAGAATCAACTCGACAGCAATGAGTTTGGTTTGTTTGGTTTTTCTCCGGCCTCTACTCACTAGATGCCAGTAGCAACTTCCTGGTTGTGACAACCAAAAATATTTCCAGACAGTGCCAAATGTCCCCTCCCAGCTGAGAAGCATGAGATGAGATGTATATACACAACCCATACATGAATCCACACATATATTCTATCTGCATAAATGACGAAAACAGAGCCGCTCTGGTTGGAGGGGCAGGATCCTAATGCCCACGGTGACCCCGAGGCACATCTCCAGGCTCCTGAGAGCCTTAGCTTGAGAGGTAATTCATTAGTGCCTCTACGAGTCAACATACTGTCTCTTATGTGTTCTGACAGGCAGAGTCAGACCTGGAACCCTCCCTCAATGGGCTGGAGCTCAGACCTCCATTAATATACTCCAAAACTGTACTGAGTATATGTACACACAGGTTTGTGCGTGTCTGCGTGCGTGTGTCTTTCAGGATGGGCAGACAAATGGAGAGCTCTTCAGCAGATCAACTCCACCGGCAGGATCCCCAGGGCTGGACTCGAGGGACTGGGTAAGAAGTTTGAATGGGCTGCAGGCCCAACCCATTCTATAGTCCAGCCTTAGGAGCCATTTGACCAGCATCAGGATCCCAATATGACCCGTGGGTCTAGTTTAAATGGTTCACTATCAGGAGGGACTGGTGGTGAACTAAGACCCTCCCCATCAGTGTGACTGAGCCAGATGGCTCTGTCTGATCCACATAAGTAGATGGGAATGTGGGGAAAGGTTACAAGCCCAAGGAGAAAGGGCCAGACTGGCCTGGGGTGGGAGTGGGGGAGCTCTGACAGTCTCATGTGAGCATGGCCCTGGATAGCCTTGCAGCAACTTGCTTCACCACAATGGTCACGTGTAGGTTCTGTTCACACTAGACTGTGAGGTCCTATTCTAAATAAAGCTGTGCAAATTACCCGTGAGCACACATTTAAAAATAATTTCTACCTGAGAAGTAAGGGTGGATTATTGGGGGTGACACTCAGTATATTAAGAAAAGTCTGTTTACACTCACCTACCTGAGCCCCTGCCCAATAAACAGAAGAAATTATAAAAACCACACACACAAACACAGACGCACAGATAAACATGACCTTCGAACCGGAGAAGTTTAGCCAAGCCACAGATTTTTTTTAAACAGTGACCAGAAGCAGGACACAATCTTAGATATCCATGGTTTTATTGACCTATTTGTAATTTTCTGCTTATCCTGCCTGCTACTTACATACACTTAGCACCCTGCCAGCCACGCAACAAGAGCTGCTCAGAACCAGCATTTCTGAACAAGGTGTTCGGCTCTCTGGCCAGCCCCAGCACACTACTACAAGCCAGATGAAGTCTGGCAGAGTTGTTCTCCCCCAATTTCCTAGAGCTAGGTATCTTGGCCAATGAAAGAAATTAAGCACTAATTAATCAAGGGAACTCATTAGAGGTGTGGATTATAAAAACAATAATAAAATTGCCATGTCCTGATAGAATTTTATTTTGAAGTAAGGGCCTATTCGATCCCCACCAACAACCCAGTGAGATAGGTGGGGAATTAGAAAGAAATCCAAAGTCCTAAGAGCTTAAAAGACCTTCCCCAAAGAGATGCAAATTAGAGAGAGAGCCAGGACTGGAAGCCCAGTCATTTGATTCTTCCTCTGGCTCTCTAAGCTATTCTCCTTTAATTTTTTAAGGCTCAATACCTCCATGATGAAAAAGGTAACAAAGGGGATTCATAAGGTTTGTTTGGAGTGGTAGAAATAAGCCTTCCTGCAGCACAAGCCAGGATTATATACTTTTCTAGGTTCCATGAACAAATACCTCTGTAAATAGAACGGCAAGAACAACTCTCAGGAGAGGGTTGTGACACTTCTGAACATGAGTGCCCTGCCAAGCAGAACCCCAAAGGACTTCTTTCCTCCACATTCTGGAATCAAGTTCTATGTTCTCCAAAGCCACTTGACTCCAGTCACAGTGAACACAGACCACCCACTGGATGGGAGGGGTCCTATGGCCTCCTCAGTACAGCTCAGTCAATATTCTGAAACAACTTTGTTTACGGTCGAGGTTTATTGCTTCCCAAAGAGAAAGGGCAATTTTACACCAAAGAAATCTGGCGGGCATCACCTGCACCCAGTGATCAAGGTGAACATCGCCAGTAATGAAAAGAATCTTCATGGTGGTCTCCTGCTCTGAGGCACTGGGAAGGATACACATCCTTCTGTGGGATTTCTGTCCAGAAGGCACAACGTGAATCTAATCCTGGGAAAACATCAGACCAACTCCATGTTAAGGACAGTCCTCAAAACAACTGGCCTGTGTTCCTCAGAAATGTCAAGGTCATGAAAGACAAGGACCAGCTAAGGAACTATTCCTAATTAAAGAGATCAAAGAGACAAGCCAACTCAATGCGATGTGGGATCCTGGGCCAGGAAAATAAGATGATATAAAAGATCTTACTGGGAAAACTTGGAGCCCTTGGGCGCAGTGGTTAAGAGCTCAGCTGCTAACCAAAAGGTTGGCAGTTCAAATCTACCAGCTGCTCCTTGGAAACCTTATGGGACAGTTCTACTCTGTCCTATAAGGCCGCTGTAAGTCGGAATTGACTCAATGGCAATGGGTTTGGTTTTTTTTTTTTATTTGATTGGGACAACTGGCAAAAACTGAACATAGACTGTAAATTAGATAGCAATATTAAACTTTCTGATTCTCTTAATAGTACTGTGGTTATGTAAAAGAATGCCTTTGTTTTTGGAGGTAAAGGTACATGAAGTCTACAACTCACTCTCAAATAATTCTGGGAAAAGGTGTGTGCGTGTGTCTATGGAGAGTGACCTCAAGAGTGTGAGTGAGGGGGGATGGGAATGATAAAGCAAATGCGACTAAACTTTAACACTGAATGAAAGGTATAGGGGAGTTCTCTGTTCTAGTCTTGCAAATTCTTCTGGAGAGTTGAAATTATTTCAAAATAAAAATGCTTTAAAAAAAAGTTGGTCTATAGAGACTTACATCATCCTGAGACCAGAAGAACTAGTTGGTGCCCGGCCACAACCGATGGCTGCCCTGACAGGGAGCACAATAGAGAACCCCTGAGGGAGGAGGAGATCAGTGGGATGCAGACCCCAAATTCTCACAAAAAGACCAGACTTAATGGTCTGACTGAGACTAGAGGAATCCCAGCGGTCATGGTCTCCAAACCTTCTGTTGGCACAGGACAGGAACCATTCCTGAAGACAACTCATCAGACATGGAAGGGACTGGACAGTGGGTAGGAGAGAGATGCTGATGAAGAGTGAGCTATTTGTATCAGATGGGCACTTGAGACTGTGTTGGCATCTCCTGTCTGGAGGGGGGATGGGAGGGTAGAGAGGGTTAGAAGCTGGCAAAATTGTCACAAAAGGAGAGACTGGAAGGGCTGACTCATTAGGGGGAGAGCAAGTGGGAGTATGGAGTAAGGTGTATATAAACTTATATGTGACAGACTGACTTGATTTGTAAACGTTCACTTGAAGCTCAATAAAAGTTAAAAAAAAAAAGTTGGTCTAAATGCAAATCCTCCTCTGGTAAAACTGAAAAATACACCCACTCCTCACTTATTGAGCGTCTTGTTATCTGGCATTTTGCATTTACAACAGTAGTAAAAAATCTATTATCCAACTATTCTGTGCATTAATGATGTACGTCTGGCAGTAACAAACATCAAGGCACGAGGCAAGAGTAATGCTGGCTGTGAAGGTTATGTGTTAGCCTGGATGGGCCATGATTCTCAGTAGTTTGGCAGTTATGTAATGATGTAATTAGGCAGTTATATAATGGTTTGGCAGTTATGTAATTATATAGTCATCTTCCATCCTGTGGTCTGCTGTAGTCATCCTCCATTTTTTGCATAATACTGACTTTTGCATAACAAACCACAATGGGTGAACCTGGTCTTTGGAACCTAACCATGTGGATAAGCAGAGTGGGTGTATAGGACTGGGTAAAGTTCCTGGGTGGTGCAAATGGTTAAACATTGGAAGAAAGGTTGGAGGTTCAAATCCACCCAGAGGCACCTCAGAAGAAATGCCTGGAGACCTGCTTCTGAAAGGTCAAGCCACTGAAAACCCTATGAAGCACAGTTCTACTCTTCACACATGGGTCATCATGAGTTGGAATCAACTCAACGGCAACAAACAAAAAAAAACCAAACCCACTGCTGTTGAGTCAATTTCAACTCATAGTGGCCCTATAGGACAGAGTAGAACTGCCCCATAGGGTTTCTAAGGAGTGCCTCATGGATTCAAACTGTCAACCTTTTGGTTAGTAGTCAAATTCTTAACCACTACGCCACCAGAGTTTCCACATTGGGTTTCTTTTTATTTTTGATGGACTAGGTGAGTATATAAGTATGGCTACAAGGAAGGGGTATAACAACATTTTCAATTATCCTTTTCAAGAAAGTGTTCAGAGAAGAATATAAAAGCCTATTCAAGAACACTGGTGGGAAGGCTTCCGGCCAAGATGGCATCATAGACAGATGCACCATGCCGTCACTCCATAGCAAAGACCCAAAAAACTAAGTAAAACACAGACAAATGTCATTCCTAGAACCTCAAGTGCCAAATGAAGAGATAGAGAACTCAGCCAAGCACCGAATGGAATAAGAAACTGACAGAGGATGGAGGGCAAGGAGAGATATGTGTGGAGGGCCCCATCAGCTAATGCAGCATGGATCCACCATCTTTGACTCCTGTCGGGGATCGGCAGACAGGGACCATGGGAAAGCAGCTTTACGGAACTCCCAGCAGGAGACAGAGCACCTGGTAAACAGCGATAAACCCTTTCCCACCCCCCATTCTCTCCCCACTGCTCTACCTCCAAGCTTCCTGGCTGGCTGTGGTGGCTCAGCCGGCTGGGAAGTGCAGCATCCGTGCTGTTTGGATTCGCTCCACCCACATCAAAGATCAGTGGACAGGGAGTACAGGAAAGCAGCTTCACGAAGTTCCCAGCAGGAGACAGAGTACCCGGTTACAAGTGATACACGCTTTCTTAGCTGCCCCCCCACCCCTTGGCCTCCTCTGCTTCCTGCCAGCCGCAGTCTCTTGGCCGGGAAGCAACTGCTTTGGCCTCAGGCTGCTTGGATTCGACCTGCCCACACTGGCCGGGCCCCTGGGCTGATACTGCTTCTTTCCGTGTCTTTTGGTTTCTTCTCTGCCTCCTACCACCTCCCTCTCCTTTCTCTGGAACACCTGGCTCTGTGTGCCATCTTTGCTTCTTCTTGAAAGGCTGTGAAGCCACGCTCGACAGGAGCCACTCTCCAGCCCATGACGCCATGCTGGTGGGATCCCTGGGTTTTTTTTCTTTTTTTTCCTTGTTTTGGTTTGTTCTGTTTGTTTTCTTTTCGCAGCTTGGGAGCCCCTTCTACTGGGGCTGTGCTGTGTGGCTTAGGAGCCACTCCCCCAATCTGTGCAGCCACATTGGTGGGATCCCTGGGGGCATTTCTTTTTTCTTTTCTCTCTCTTCTTCCCTTTCTGTCTTCATTTCTCAGTTCTTGTCTCTCTACACTTATCTTCTTTTCCTGTCTCCTGAACACCTGGTGCTGTATGACATCTATACTCGCTCTAGCCAGGCTATAATGCGCAGCCTGGGGGCCACTTCCCCGGTCTTAGCAGCCCCACTGGTGGTACTCTGGGGCTCCTGGGGGCTTTTCTTTTTTTCTTTTCCAAATTTTTGTCTATTTTTTTCTTCTTTTTGCTTTTCTCCATTTCTCAGCTTCTCATCTCTCCACTCCAATGGCAAGCTCCCTTTGCGTTTTTTTCCCTCTTTGTTTGCTTGTTCGTTTTTGGCTCCTGTTTTTCTCTCCTTTCTCTCCTCCTTCCCATACCCCTATTAGCTCTACACATCAAAACCTCCCCCCTCTTTCCTGCCTACCTGTACCGTGCACTGAGCATCACACCTCCAAGCAGCACAGGCATGGCCTACTGGAACCTGCCCAGCACTGATTCCTGGCCTGCCCTGTCAGCCCTTGTACTTGCCATAAACAACCCATCCAAGCCTCTCCCCTCCAGCTGGACCTGCCCTGCTGCACCATAGCTGAATGGCTGGCCCTGTCCATTGGACAAGGAGGTGAAAAGTATCATGACCCCAGATGAGCAAACAACAAAGAACACATGGCCCACCTACTCAGACATAACCAAATAAAACAAAAAACCACGGCAAAACAAACAAATCTACAATCGAGAAAGGAAGAAAATAACTACTGAATGTCCTGAACACAGCAGACAATTTCAAAACATACAAAAAACAGGACAGGATGGGTCAAGTAGGCAACCAAAATAAAACACCAGATGAATTCGCAGTAGAAGAAAAGGAAACAGAACTACCTGATGGGGAATTCAAATCTCTAATATTCAGAGAGATCCAAGAGTTGAAGGAAAAACCAGGCAAAAACGAGGAAAAAATAGACAAATTTTTGAAAAAGGCAGACAAATTCATGGAAAATACAGGCCAAAAAATGGAACAATTCAGGAAAGTAATATAGGAACAAAATGCCAAAATAAATTCACAACTAGAAATCACACAAAAACAACAATTAGAAATCCAAAAGATAACATTTCAGAAACGGACAGTGTCATAAAAGGGCTGAGGAGCAGGTCTGAAATGATGGAAGACAGAATCAGCGAAATTGAAGACAAACACCTGAATACAACCCTGTTTGAGGAAAAATCAGAAAAAAGAATGAAGAAAAATGAAGAAGCCCTGAGAATTATGTGGGATACAATCAAAAGCAAAAATTTGCGAGTGATCAGAATTCCAGAACAGGGAGAGAAAAAGGAAAACACAGAAAGGATCATTGAAGAACTGCTGACAGAAAACTTCCCTAATATCATGAATGATGAAAAGCTGACCATCCAAGAAGCTCAACAAGCCCCATACAGGATAGATCCCAAAAGAAAAACACGAAGGCGTATCATAATCACAGTCACTAAAACTAAAGACAAAGAAAAAATCCTGTGAGCAGCTCGAGAAAAAGAAAAAGTCACGTACAGAGGAGAAACAACAAGACTAAGCTCTGATTATTCAGCAGAAACCATGTAGCCAAGAAGGCAATGGGATGACATATATAAACCCTTGAAAGAAAAAACTGCCAACCAAGAATCATATATCCTGCAAAACTTTTGTTCAAATATGATGGTGAAATTAGGACATCTCCAGATAACCAGATAAACAGAAATTAAGGGAATATGTAAAAACCAAACCAAACTTACAACAATTATTAAAGGGAGTCCTTCGGTCTGAGAACAAACAGCATCAGACCACAGCCTGAATCTAGGACGCAAGATGGTACCAGCCAGATACCAACCTAGGAAACGACTCTCAAGGACTATCCAAAACCAAAACAATTGCAACAGGGAACCAGAGAGGTTAATCTGTGAAAGACAACAATGTCAGAAAA
The DNA here is from genome assembly GCF_030014295.1 of Loxodonta africana. Lineage (NCBI taxonomy): Eukaryota > Metazoa > Chordata > Mammalia > Proboscidea > Elephantidae > Loxodonta > Loxodonta africana. The sequence goes on from NC_087369.1 coordinate 21,626,466, forward strand.
ATAAAAGAGGGAATAGTATAAGTATAGAACTTTCTAATGGAGAGGACGGCACGGCAATACCTAGTAATAATAGGAACCTAGTATTTTTTTTTTTATTACCTAGGAACCCACTGACCAAACCCACTGCTGTCGAGTTGATTCTGACTCATAGCGACCCTATAGGACAGAATAGAACTGCCCCGTAGAGTTTCCAAGGAGCTGGACTGCCGACCTCTTGGTTAAGAAGACAAGGGTAAATTTCAAGGTAACCACAAAGAAAGTTAACAGACCTACTCATCAAAATAAAGAAGAAAAACATAAAGCTTCAATAAAAACAAAACCTACAAAAACAAAAGAAATGAAAAAGAAATCCACAAACAAGAAGAACTCAGCACAGGAAAGTAAGAGGAACAAAGAAAACATTAGCACCACAAAAAAAAAAAGCACTACAAAACGACAACAATAGACTCAACGATAAAGAACAACAATGGATCTGTGAAGCATCTCAACATGGATGCATCTGGAGGACACTATGCTGAGTGAAATAAGTCAACTGCAAAAGGACAAATATTGCATGAGGCCACTACTGTAAAAACTCATGAAAAGGTGTACACACAAAAAGAAACTATTTGATAGTTCCGAGGGAGGGGAGGGGTGGGAATGGAAAAACACTTAATAGACAAAAGAAAAGCAGTAACTTTGGTTGTACTGGGGAAGCCAGCACAACCTGTACAAGGCAAGGCCACAATAGCTCCATAGACTCATCCGAACTCCCTGAGCGACCAAATTGCCGGGCTGGGGGCTGTGGGGACCATGGTCTCAGGGAACATCTAGCTTAACTGGCATAACAGAGTTTATAAACAAAATGTTCTACATTCTACTTCGGTGAGTAGCATCTGGGGTCTTAAAAGCCTGTGAGCAGCCATCTAGGATACTCCACTGGTCTCACCCCTTCAGGAGCAAGGAAAAATGAAGAAAACTAAAGACACAAGAGAAAGATTAGTCCAAAGGACTAATGGACCACATCCACCATGGCCTCCACCAGACTGAGCCCAGTACAACTAGATGGTGCCCAGGTACCACCACTGACTGCTCTGATAGGGATCACAATAGAGGGTCCCCGGACAGAGCTGGAGAAAACTGTAGAACAAAGTTCTAACTCAAAAAGAAAGACCAGACTTGCTGGCCTGACAGAGACTGGAGAAACCCTGAGAGTATGGCCCCCGGACACCCTTTCAGCTCAGTAATGAGGTCACTCCTGAGGTTCACCCTTTAGCCAAAGACTGAACAGGCCCACAGAACAAAACAAGACTAAAGTGGTGCACCAGCCCTGGGGCAGGGACTAGAAGGCGGGGGGGACAGGAAAGCTGGTAATAGAGAACCTAAGGTTGAGAAGAGAGAGTGTTGACATGTCGTGGGGTTGTTAACCAATGTCATACAAAAATGTGTGTACTGTTTGATGAGAAACTAGTTTCTTCTGTAAACCTTCATCTAAAGTTCAACAACAAAAAATTTATATATATATATATATATAAAGAACATCGGTGGTAGCAAAAAGAATAGTTAACTTGCCCATGCAGGGATTACTGATCCACCTCAGACACTCGCCTGTGGGTCGGAGATAACCATACAACACATCTCTCAGAGAAGCCTATCAGAATGGTGCCCTGTAATGATCAGCTAAGGAGTCCCCGGGTGGTACAAACAGTTAACTGCTCCATTACTAGCCAAAAGGTTGGTGATTTTAACCCGCCCAGAGGTGCCTCAGAAGACAGGCCTGGAGATGTTTCCAAAAGGTCACAGCCTTGAAAACCCTATGGTGTAGTTCTACTCTGCACACGTAGGGTCGCCATGAATTAGACCTGACCTGAAGACAACTGACAGCCACCAAGGGAATGGGCTGGGTCCTTCCAAGGCCTTCCGTGGGCCTATGATTCTGAAAAAAGTGGGTGGTAACTAATCTGGGCCATTCAGGCAACTTCATCATGATTTTTTCCCCCTCATATGGAATATTTGTTTTGTTTCCAATGCAGGATGAAGCAAAACGAAACTAGGTTCCCAATATAGACAACGATCTCAGCTATGAGCTGATAAGTGATTATCTTTAATAGGTCATATTTTCCAAAGATGGCCACAATAATACTCCCATCCCACATGATCTTCTGAGTCTCTTTCCCTGCCCCTTAAATCTGAACTGGTCCAACTGCTTTGACCAGTAAAAGGCAGCAAGAAGTAATGCTGTGCCAAGTCAGGGCATAGTCCTTAACTGGGCTGGTAGCTTCCGCTTCCTGCCCTGGGAACGCTCCCTCTTAGAACCCAGCCACCATGTTGCGAGAAGCCACAATAGATAACCAAAACATCACCCACCATAATGACTAAGCTGACTTAGAATATATTTCTAAGAATATAGAACCATGAGAGAATATTCCACACAGAGCTAGAATACAGGCAGCATCAACACTCAGAGACAGAAATGGGCCTGGTAAATCCACTTGGGCACACTTGATTTCTTCTCTCTAGGTTACAGGAAGAAAGCATTCTCCATCCACATCTTTGAGAGTGTTGCTGAAGCTAGCTTTCTAAAACCTATACAAGTATCTGACAATGCAAACAATGAAAATAAACTTGAACGCTTAAAAGAGCAATGCTATTAATATGCACGCACAGCCACCCAACAGTGACTGAATTCATCTGAGATCAGGAAAGAGAACAATACATAGTCAGCGTGTAGAAGGTCACAAGAAGAGGGATCATTAATCACATGACCCATTGGGGCTCCTGGATGGGAGTTCAAAGGGGCTAACTAAGCCCCCTTTCAAAGCCAAATCATTTCCACTGTGCTTTAAAAACCAGACACTTGGTCTGCACAGAGAGAATGTCAAAAACACCACTTGGGTTGCGGATTCTTTTGCATGTGACACCATTTTAAAGATAAAATAAGTTTTAAAAAAAACTAAATAAGTTTCCTTTATTGTCTTTCTTCCATAATGAGAATACAAAAAGAATATTTATAAACTACGTTAGGTATAAAGAATGAGACCACAAATGCCCGTGGACTCACCAGCTGGTGCAAAAGAGAAAGGACCAGGGCGCTGGAATCACTCATGAGCCCCCATTTCCTCTTCTCCCCACTCCAAAGCCACTGCCACTCTGATTTTTATGTGTGCCATTTTCTTTTTCTAAAAATTACTTTATCACATTTATATTTTTAAAAACACATTGTTTAGTTTTATACATCTGGGAATTCAATATAAATGGAATGCTGGCATTCTTCTCCAATGTGTTTTACCCACGCAACACTATGTTCCTGAGACCCACCCACGTGGTGGTGAGCAGGCGTGGATCACTCTTTCTCACTGGCATGTAGTGTGATGGAGTTTTCAGAATTTACTTACAGTCTACTTGGGTTCCCATGTCTCTCAGACCTGGTCCATACCCAGCGTGGCTAAGCCACTGATTTTTACCTGGGGAAAAACTATCTTTCATTCTCAACATCTTACTCTTATTTTTTATTTTTATTGTGCTTTAAATGAAAGTTTACAAATTCAAGTCAGTCTCTCATACAAAAATTTATATACACCTTGCTATGTACTCCTAGTCATTCTCAATGTTTTAAAATCAAGAAACGCGTGTTTCTCCTTTGACCTCGAGTTGGTAACACTGATTTAGAGACACTGGAAGCAAGTTCTATCCCCAGGGCACCTCTTAAAGAGAGATGATTCTGGGGGGTGTTGACAGTACACAAGTCCAGGTGTGTTCAAGTTGACTATTTCTCCCTCCTGCATTAGAGAGGCCAGCCCATTAGTTCCCTTTGACTGACATGGCAGAAATACCCTGCAGTGCAGTATAGACGCCAGCACCCCTCATCATTTTAAAATTCCCCAAGTGAGATACGCAGCCCAGGAAAGAAGCCATTGAAGAAAGGCACTGATCACCATGAGAATAAGCCAATGAATGGCCAACAAGGCAAGAGGAGGCAAAAGGCCAGATCCCTGGACAGGGTCTGTCCCTGCATTTCCTCTACCTGCCTGCCCAGCCCAGTTCTGCCCTCCAGGGTATCCTTGCCTTCTTGCTTCCAACCCACAGACACATATGGGCACCTACTATGCAACAATAAATCCAGTCAGTCCCCACCCTTCAGTCAGCCTAGCAGGAAATAGCTTAAAAAAAAATTGCCGTTGAGTCGATCCTGACTCATGGCAACCCTATAGGACAGAGTAGAACTGTCCCATAGAGTTTTCAAGGAGCACCTGGTAGATTCAAACTGCTGACCTTTTGGTTAGCAGTCGAGCTCTTAACTACCGCACCACCAGAGTGTCTGGAAACAGCTTAATGAATGTAAAATTAGAATCTAGTGCCAACGAGGCACAGAGCCACTTGGCTTGCACTACACTTCGTGCAATCTCTTTTGAAATGTCCCCTCCTCAGAGAAGCCTCCCTCAACCACCTCATCTAGCTAGCTCCCCTCCACCACTCTGTCACCTTATCCAGTTTTATTTTCCTTCAGAGTGCTTGTCATCACCTGACAGATTTACTTGTTCACTGTCACTGAGTGCTGCAAGGGCAGGGACTTTTGCCTTATTCATTGCTGCATCCCTAGATCTTAGAAAAGCATGGAACACAGAGTAGGTGCTCAACAGGTATTTGTGGAATAAATGAATGATAGAGAGATACACGTGATGTTACACAAGCACAAAGGGGGGTGGATTCAGCTTTCGATGGTTCTGGAGAGGATGGTGGTAAAGCTGAGTCCTGAAGGATGAGACGGTGGGCAGATCTTTGGACTAGGGCCCAGGACTGCAGTCATCTGTGCACATGTCTCTCCTCCCTCCTTGCGTGAGGCTCCTTGAAGTCCAGACCGTTCTCACTCACGTTGGCATTCTCTGCGGCACGTGGCACAGTGACTTGCAGTCATTCATTCCACAAATATTTATAAAGCACCTGTTGTTGTTGTTAGGTGATGTTGAGTCGATTCTGACTCATGATGACCCTATATGACAGAGTACAGGGTTTCCTAGGCTATATAATCTTTACGGGAGCACGCTGTCAGGTCTTTTCTCCTGCAGAGCAGCTGGTGGGTTTGAAGTGCCAATTTTTCAGTTAGCAGCAGGGCACTTAACCATTGTACCACCAGGGCTCTTTTAATTAAGCACCTACTATGGCCCAGTTAGGAGTCCCTGGGTGGTGCAAATGGTTAATGCGTTCAACTGCTAACTGAAAGGTTGGACGTTCAAATCCACCTAGAGGTGCCTCAGAAGGCCTGGTAATCTGTTTCTGAAAGGTCACAGCCATGAAAACTCTACGGAGCACACTTCTACTCTGACACACATGGGGTTGCCATGACTCAGAATTGACTCAAGGGCAACTAGTCTGGTTTAGGTACCCATTACTGCTCTAGATACAATGAAGATACAAAAAATAAAAAACTAAGTTGAACCACATAAAAAAAAATCTGGGATTTTGTTCAAACCTCTTTGGGCAGGGAAAGCTTTTATAAAACTCAGACGATGTGTCCTTTAAAATATAGAATAGTTCTGGAAACACAATCTTCTTGAGATTTTTGACATGAAGGAAGTAGCACGAACCTAATTGTGAGCTTGCTTACAAGAATCTAATTCTCATCTCTATAGAAGGCAGCAACCCCCCTGTACATCTCAGTGAAACTTACGATACTGATGAAATGCACAAGCTAATAGTCATACAGGGACTATGAGTCAACATCAAGGAAAAGAGACGGGTAGAATCTGGAAAAACCCCAGTATGAACTAGGCCTAACTGGCTGTTCATGTCAACGTCCCAAGTTACTACCACAGAAGTAATAAATGGATGGAAACTGAAAAGGCTGTGAGATAAAACAGAGCAATGGACATTACAGAGCCCACCAAACAGATTCAAAGAATTTGCAACAGAGCAGTACCAAAACCCCAAACAGGCAATGCTAGCACATAAAGGATGGAATGAGCTTTAGAAAACAAACAAACAAAAAAAACAACATGCTATTAATTCAGCAACGTGCTATGGAAGTATTTTTTCTCCTACGGGGGACAGCTACATCAATAACAGGTATTAATAGTTTATGAAAATGATAGTGATCTCAGAACAAACTAATAATAATAAAGAGGTCTCCAACAGAAACAACAAATTAGAAATCAGAGCTGATGTCACCTTGAAATATTTGAAAGAAAATCTAAGGTGTTCATTAAATTCATGTCTTATCATGTATTCCCTGAACCAAACTAATGTACTAAACAAGGTTTATATTGTTCTGTCCATAAAAACTGATTTATTGTGCAGATGATATGATCTTATACACAGAAAAACCCAAAGAATTCACAAGAAAACTACTGGAACTAATAGAAGATTTCAGCAAAGTATCAGGATACAAGATAAACATACAAAAATCAGTTGGATTCCTCTACACCAACAAAGAGAATGTCGAAGGGGAAATCACCAAATCAATACCATTCACAGTAGCCCCCAAGAAGATAAAATACTTAGGAATAAATCTAACCAGAGACGTAAAAGACCTACACACAAAGAAAAAAAAAAACTACAAGATGTTAATGCAAGAAACCCAAAGAGACCTCATAAGTGGAAAAACATACTTTGCTCATGGATAGGAAAACTCAACATTGTGAAAATGTCAATTCTACCCAAAGCAATCTACAGATTCAATGCAATCCTGATCCAAATTCCCATGACATTTTTTAATGAGATGGAGAAACAAATCAACTCCACATGGAAAGGGAAGAGGCCCAGATAAATAAAGCATTACTGAAGAAGAACAACAAAGTGGGAGGCCTCACACTACCTGATTTTAGAACCCGTTATACTGTCACGGTAGTCACAACAGCCTGGTACTGGTACAGCAATAGATACATAGACCAATGGAAAAGAATTGAGAATCCAGATGTAAATTCATCCACCTATGAGCAGCTGATATTGACAAAGGCCCAAATTCTCTTTAACAAATGGTGCTGGTATAACTGGCTATCCATCTGCAAAAAAAAGAAACAAGACCCATACCTAACGCCATGCACAACAACTAACTCAAAATGGATCAAAGATCTAAATATAAAATCTAAAATGATAAAGATCATGGGAGAAAAAATAGGGACAATGCTAGGAGCCCTAATAAATGGCATAAATAATATGAAACATAACTAACAATGCACAAACACCAGAAAAGAAACTAGATAACTGAGAGCTCTTAAAAATCAAACACTTATGCTCATCCAAAGACTTCACCAAAAGAGTAAAAAGATTACCTACAGACTGCGAAAAAGTTTTTAGCTATGACATTTCCGATCAGTACCTGATCTCTAAAATCTACATGTTACTGCAAAAATTCAACAACAAAAAGACAACCCAATTAAAAATCGGGGAAAGGATATGAACAGGCATCTCACTAAAGAAGACATACAGGTAGCTAACAGATTCATGAGGAAATGCTCATGATCATTAGCCATTAGAGAAATGCAAATCAAAACTACAATGAGATACCATCTCACTCCAACAAGGCTAGCATTAATCCAAAAAACACAAAATAATAAATGTTGGAGAGGTTGTGGAGAGACCGGAACACTTATACACTGCTGGAGGGAACGTAAAATGGTACAACCACTTTGGAAATCAATTTGGCACTTCTTTAAAAAGCTAGAAATAGAACTACCATATGATCCAGCAATCCCACTCCTTGGAATATATCCTAGAGAAATAAGAGCTGTCACAGGAATAGATATAGGCACACCCATGTTCACTGCAGCACTGTTTACAATAGCAAAAAGTTGGAAGCAACCAAGGTGCCCATCAACGGATGAATGGATAAACAAATTATGGTATATTCACACAATGGAATACTATGTATCAATAAAGAACAACGACGAATCCACGAAACATCTCACAACATTGATGAATCTGGAAGGCATTATGCTGAGTGAAATTAGTCACTCGCAAAGTACACGTATTATATGAGACCACCATTTATAAGAACTCAAGAAAAGGTTTAAACACAGAAGAAAACATTCATTAAGTTTTTAAAATATTTTACTGATAACAGCTGACAAAAGTGACTCAGTAAATAGCTCCATCCAGCAGTAGAATGAGAACATCTTCAGTAGTACTGACTGAGAGAAAGAGAGATGATTTAATGTTGGAAAATAAGTTAGTTTATTATTATTGTGCTTTAGGTGAAAGTTTACAGCTCAAATTAGTTTCTCATACAAAAATTTATATACACATTGTTATGTGACCCTAGCTGCTCTCCGTATAATGTGACCGTACATTCTCCCTTTCCACCCCAGATTTCCCGTGTCCATTCAACCAACTCCCGTCCCTTTCTGCCTTCTTTGATGGTTATGAGGGTGGGAAGGAGGGGAGAGGGGCATTCACTAATTAGATAGTAGACAAGAATTACTTTAGGTGATGGGAAGGACAACCCACAACACAGAGGAAGTCAGCACAACTGGACCAAACCAAAAGTTATGAAGTTTCCTGAACACAATCAAACACTTTGAAGGACAGAGCAGCAGGGGCGGGAGTCTGGGGACCATGGTTTCCGGGGACATCTAGGTCAATTGACATAACAAAGGTTATTAAGAAAATGTTCTGCATCCCACTTTGGTGAGTAGCATCTGGAGTCTTAAAACCTAGCCGATGGCCATCTAAGATGCAGCAATTGGTCTCAAACCACCTGTAGCAAAGGAGAATAAAGAATACCAAAGACACAAGGTAATTATGAGCCCAAGAGACTGAAAGACTATAAGACATAAAATAATACTCATGAAGAGTGTGCATCTTAGTTTTAGTAGATATACGAGACTAAATGGGCAGCTCCTGCCCGGGGGGCGAAATGAGAAGGCAGAAAGGGACAGGAGCTGGTTGAATGGACACGGGAAATCTGGGGTGGAAAAGGAGAATGTACAGTCACATTATACAGAGAGCAGCTAGGGTCACATAACAATGTGTATATAAATTTTTGTATGAGAAACTAATTTGAGCTGTAAACTTTCACCTAAAGCACAATAATAATAAACTAACTTATTTTCCAACATTAAATCATCTCTCTTTCTCTCAGTCAGTACTACTGAAGATGTTCTCATTCTACTGCTGGATGGAGCTGTTTACTGAGTCACTTTTGTCAGCTGTTATCAGTAAAATATTTTAAAAACTTAAAACATTAGTTTCACAGTATAAATTTATTTTTCGGTTACATGAATTCATTGGTGAGTTTATCCAGTTCCTAACCAAAAAATGCACTGACTTCAAAAAGCATACTGCTGATCTTGGCTGACATGTTATTATTTTCTCTCAGATATTATTGTCTCCCTGTCTGTCTGAGACAGAGCCCTGGTGGCGCAGTGCTTAAGAGCTCAGCTGCTAACCAAAAGGTCAGCAGTTTGAATTGACCAGCCACTCCTTGGAAACCCTACAGAGCAGTTGTACTCTGTCCTATAGGCTCACTATGAGCCGGATTCGACTCAACAGCAATGGGTTTGTCCGTTTGAGACAGTGAGTGAGTGAGTGAGAGCGAACAAGTGAGCGACAGAGAGAGAGTATGAGCACTATGTGGTAAGTCCACTCCAGACGCAGTTGCAGGAAACAGAAAAATACTAGAAAAGCACAAGAGAATCCAGGACCTAAAAAGAATATGCTAAAAGGGCCAACCTGGTAAATAAGCCTCCCGTATCAACGAGAAAACAAACACCTGGCCAGCTCATCGTTTCTCCAGGAGATACATGGATAAACAAGTGAGGCAACTGAAATGCCACCATTTTTCCACCTTGTCCTTTTATGGGCGGCCATGGCTTTTGGGGGAGAAGCCACAAAGCTGAATCATGAATATCCCCACCAAAATGACTCTGAATCAGACTGCCTGGGCAAGGGGAAAGATGCTTACTTGGATGTCACAGGAGAAGACGATCTCTTAGAAAGTCCCGTTGGAAAGTCACATCTTCTCAGAGGGGATCCCAGGCCCACGCTGGTCACGGAAGTTAGTGTTCGAGCCTCCCTCTTTGACTTCTCCACCTGTAAGGGGATACAGGACAGGGTAGCTGAGGCTCCTAGCTGGTACCACTTCTACAATTCCTAAGATCCCAAATGGAACAGATGTACATCTTTCTTTCAGAGGATCAACACAATGCTACAGTGCTTCATACAGTGGAAATCTTTGCAGGGAAGCACCATGAGGGCATCACGTTTAGGTCATCCAGTAAATATAAAAATTATTTCAGTCTCAAAATACAAAGATTTCCTCCTTTTTGTTATCCTGCAAAGAGCTAATGACAGACCATATTATGGTTCTGGATGTATAGAAACTGGAAAGAGCACAAAGATACACAATCAGTGCAAAAATACTTTAAGAGGATGAAAATGCTGTGGTTATAACATCTAAGACAGTGGGCTGTGAATCCTGAACAGTATATACTTCCTCTAACCCCACCTATCCCCCTAAGTGTTTCTCGTCACCTCCTTCCTCAAAAATCACAAGGAAATGGATAGAAGTGGCTAGCACACAGTAGGTGCTGCACAAAAGTCAGTCTCCTTCTCTCCCTATCCAAGTTTTCTGCAGCAAATTCTCATTTGGTCCCTATACCCACACATATCAGACCCTTTCCACAGTGATCTGCTCCACAGTAAAACCCAAGAGTATGAAACCATCACTTCTCATTTGAGAACCTCAGGGCCACACTGGACTTAAAACATAAACATGGTATTACAAAATGCCCAATAGTACAATTATGTGGTGGTTTTAAAATAGGTCCTGAATTCTTTGATACTCTTCCCTTCAACAGGTGAAGCTTAATTCCCCTCCGCTTGTGTGTGGGTTGGTCTTTAGGACTGGCTTTTAACGATTAGCACATGGTAGAAGTGATGTGTGTAAATTCTGAGATCAGACCATAAAAGGCACTGCAGCTTCCTCCTTGCTCTCTCTCTGCTGGACCACTTGCACTGGGGGAAGCCAGCTCCTATGTCATTTGGACACCTAAGCAGTCCTATGGAGAGTTCCACGTGGCGAGGAACTGAGGCCTCCTGCCAACAGCTATGTCAGTGAGTTACCTTGGAAGAGCCCCAGCCAAGCTTTCAGATGACAGCAGCCCCAGCTGGCATCTTGCCCATACCCTCATACGAGATGCTGTACCAGAGCTACCCAGCTAAGCCAATCCCATTTTCTGACCCAAAGAACCTGTGAGACAATAAACACTTGTTGTTTTAGGCTGCTACAGTTTGGGTAATTAGTTAATAAAAGTAGTGTGGTTTTCATATTTTCTAAATAAATATATATAAACTGGGGGTACCTGCTCAACATTTCTCTTACCGATAGCATCATTATGTCATCAAGAAAGTTTAGAGGCCACTGTTGTAGATGAAGGGTGACCTAGAACCTTAGCTCTAGCTACCCTTGTAGGCAAGACTGGTGCAGAATCAGACATTCTTAAAGAAGCAGAGAGAAGACATTCGGACCAGTCTTTCTGACTCGTGTCCTCTGGAGGCCAGGCTATACCAAGGGTAAGGTCTTTAGGAATTTGTTTCAAGACACTAAAATTTAGAAAAGTGCAAAAACATAAATGATTTTCAAAGGGTTGGGTGAAATTTTAAACCAAATCTGCCCTTTGAGCGGTCCCTGTGGTTTATCTAATCACACTGTTAGATAAACCACAGTCAGAAGGGGTGGGAGTGAGTGGGTTTGAAACGTACCAGGGGGGCCTCAGCTCCTGCAGTGGCTCCTTTTCCCGAATCTCCTACGCCAGATGTAGATGTGGTCTTCCTTCTCTCAGCATTTCGAGTGGGAGAAGACTTGAAAGAAGATTTGAGAGGGCCAACAGGAGCTACACGAGGACAGGCATGGGATACTAGAGAGTTACAGTATGATAGCCAGAGAGACAGCACAGACAGAAAGAGCACAGGGAGTTGGGAAGAACACCACATTTCTGTTAAAATGTATGGACAATCCATATTCTCAAAATCATACCATATTTCTTCTATTGTACACGGAATGGATCCTAGCCTAAAAAGGCTCACATGCTCAATGCTCAAGGGTCAAGTTCATTTCAGGGATTACAAGTCCATGTTTTGGAGCCAGATCCACCTAGCACTGCCATCTAACAGCTGGATCACCTTGGGAAAGTGACTTGACCTCTCTAAACTTCAATCTCCTTGTGCACAAAAGTTAACAGAGCATGCCTGGCTGCTCTCCCCTGGAAGGCCTACTTGCAAGGTTGGCCCTTCGCTGGCATCTGAAAACTTCGATTTCGGGAGGGTTCCCACCATGAACTGACAAGAGTGGCTCATCGTGCCTAAAGTGTAAATGATGTGGTTTATGATAACACCGACTTTCCTTCTGGGGGGTCTGGCATTTGGGTACATTCCAGGCAAGGGTGTCTACATGATCAGCCTCTAATAAAAATCTTGGCACTTCTTCTAATGAGCTTTCCTGGTATACATTTCACATGTGCTGTCACAATTCATTGCTGGGAGAATCAAGCACATTCTGTGTGACTCTGTGGAGAGAGGACCGTTGGGAGCTTGTGCCTGGTATCCTCTAGACTTTGTCCCATATGTCTTTTCCCTCTGCTCATCCTGCTCTGTATTCTTTCACTATAATATAAGTCATAGCTATGAGTGCGACCACATACTGAGTCCTATGAATCCTCCCAGTGAGCCATTGAACCTGGAAGTGGTATTACAGACCCCTTGGCGTCAGAAGCGGGAATCACTAGAACAATCCTGACTCACTGAAATGTGGTAAAAGCACTGTTTGCATGGGCAGGGGATGATGAACCACAGGTGCCTGGGTAGTAATGGAGTCATCCAAGGTATGAAACAGCAGTAAGAGGTAAAAGTAACTCATGACATTTCAAAATGATAGCTCCATCTCCAGAAAAATTGACTTGTTGGATCCCCTGACTGCTTTTGGCCACGAGGGTTGGGGGGGCGGGGGCAGAGTATAGCTGGTGATACCTTTGGTTTTTGTTTTCTCCTCTAAGTGGGGATGGGACCCAAAATCTCTGCTTTTTGCCACCAATGGGTGGGTTGGAACTGAAACTCTGAGTACTGGAAACAGAACATGTCTCCATAACTGATGATTTTCACTGTAATATTTTCCTTTTCGATCCTCTGAGGAAAGGAAGACACGAAAAGAGAGGCAATCTCCAGATTCAGATAGATGTTTGGTGTTCTAAACAGCAGTTTTCAGTTGCTAATCTGATTTCATCTCTTGTGAAGTCAGATGTCTGACCCTTAGGTGCTGATGAGTTTCCGACCTGATGTGTATATTTTTGAGTGGCTCGGTTTGGACTTTAAGGCTGACAAGGTAAAAACGGCTTAGGAAAGTCTTGCCCATCACCTGGACTTGGCAATGAGTTGTCTGGCCCTGCAGCGTCTTGGCTTTGCTTCCACCCAAGAAAAGCTGCTGGCTTGTTCGGGCTTCTGAATTTACAGATCCTAACTGCTTTGACCTGACTCTGAGCTGACTGTCTGCTGTGAACTGTTTCAGCCTCAGCGCGAGCTGTGTGGAGCTGAAAGCAGGCACAGGCTCCTGAACAGGACTTCGACTGGGAGATCGCTGCACATACAGGAATCTTTGACCTGAATGCCACATTCCTCATTCTCAAAATGGAGATACTTCCCAGGGTTTTTTTTTTTTTTTTTTTGTAGATACAATTTATATACCATAAAATTCACCCTTTTAAAGTGTACAATTCAGTGGTTTTTAATATATTCAAAGGTTGTGCAACTGTCACCACAGACTACTTCCAGAACATTTTCAACAGCCCAAAAGAAACTCCATACCCATTAGAAAGCCACTCCCCATTTCCCCCTCCCCTAGGCCCTGGCAACCACTAATCTGCTTTCTGCCTCTATGGGTTTGCCTATTCTGGACAGTTCACGTAAACAGAATTATATAAAATGTGATCTTTTGTGACAGGCTTCTTGTGACCTAGCATAATGTTTTCAAGGTTCATCCGTGTTGTAGCATGTACCAGAACTTCATTTCCCTTTATGGCTGAGTAATATTCCATCGTATGGCTAGACCACATTTTGTTTATCCATTCTTCAGCTGTTGGACATTTGGGTTGTTTCCGCTTTGTGGCTATTCTGAACAGTGCCGCTATATTTGTATACACGTTTTGGTGAGGGTGTGTGTTTTCATTTCTCTTGAGTATACGCCTAGGAGCGGAATTGCTGGGTCACAAGGTAACTCTATGGTTAACTTTTTGAGGAACTGCCAGATTATTTTCCAAAGCAGCTGCACAATTTTACATTCTCACCAGCAGTGCATGAGGGTTCCAATTTCTCCACATTCTCTGCAGCGTTTGTTATTATCTGTCCTTTTTACTTGAGCCATCCTAACCTGTTGCCATCAAGTCGATTCCGACTCACAGTGACCCTATAGGACAGAGTAGATCTGCCTCATAGGGTTTCCAAGGCTATAATTGTTCACGGGAGCAGACGTCACATCTTTCTCTCACAAAGCAGCTGGTGGGTTGGAACCACCAACCTTTCGGTTAGCAGTTCAGTGCTTAACCAAAGCACCATGGAGACTCCTTTAGTCATCCTACTGGGGGTAAATACACCCTGGTGGCGTAATGGTTAAGTGCTACAGCTCCTAACTGAGAGGTCGGCAGTTCAAATCCACCAGGCGCTCCTTGAAAACTCTATGCGGCAGTTCTACTCTGTCCTATAGGGTTGCTATGAGTTGGAATCGACTCGACAGCAGTGGGTTTGGTTTTTGGGTTTTACCTGGGGTAAAAGGAGCCCTGGTGGTGTAGTAGTTAAGTGCTCAGCTGCTAACCGAAAAGTTGGCAGTTCAAACACACCAGCCAGTCTGCAGGAGAAAGATGTGGCAGTCCGCTTCCACAAAAATTACAGCCTTGGAAATCCGATGGGATGTCCTATAGGGTCACTACGGGTTGGAATCAACTGGATGACAATGGGTTCAGTTGGGGTAAAGTAGTGTCTCATTGCATTTAATTTGCATTTCCCTGATGGCTAATGATGTTAAGCATCTTTTCATGCGCTTATTGGCCATTTGTATATATATTCTCTGCAGAAACAGCACAGCTATTCAAAAGCAGCTACAACTAGGTAGCAGTTTATATGTCATCTCACTGAAAACACTATTTGGAGAACTGAGAGCAGACCCGACCTCCTGTACGTATAACACTGCTCATCTGCAAACAAAGAGAAAGCTGACCCTCATTAATCTTGGCCTCTGTGCATGATGATGTGAGCCACTTTGATAAAAGAAGGGCTTTTTTTTTTTTTTTGATTGGCTGGTCCACGGTTTCTCAGAGTTACTGTGCAGGTCTGGTGAGGCCTGAGGGTCTGTCTTTCTAAATCACTCTCAGGTGATGCTGATGGTCCCTGGGCCACCTTTCAGCAGCAGGGCTGTGGACATTTGTTGAGCTTTTACCCTGTGCCAGTCATTGTGCCACCTCATTTACACGCATTATCTCATTTCAGCCTCTCGACAATTGAAAATTAGTCCATTTTATAGATGAGGAAACTGAAGCTTAGAGAAGTTCATTGCTGTTGTTAGGTACTGTTGAGTCAGTTCTAACTTACTTCAACCCTATGAACAACACAACAAAACACTGCCCGGTCCTGTGCCATCTTCACAACCCTTGCTATGCTTGAGCCCACTGTTGTTGCAGCCACTGTGTCTATCAGTTCATCTTGTTGAGGGTCTTCCTCTTTTCCGCTGACCCTCCACTTTGCCAAGCATGATGTCCCTCTCCAGGGGCTGGTCCCTCCTGATAACATGTCCAAAGTACGTGAGACAGAGTCTCACCATCCTTGCTTCTAGGGACCACTCACTCTGGCTGTGCTTCTTCCAAGACAGATTTGTTTTTTCTTCTGGCAGTCTATGGTATATTCAATATTCTTCACCAACACCACAATTCAAAGGCGTCAATTCTTTTTTGGTCTTCATTACTCATCATCTAGCTTTCGCATGCATATATAAAAAAAAAAATACCATGGCTTGGGTCAGGTTCACCTTAGGCCTCAAAGTGACATCTTGGCTTTTCAATACTTTAAAGAGGTCTTTTGCAGCGGATTTGCCCAAAGTAATACATTGATTTTTTGACTGCTTCCATGGGCGCTGATTGTGTATCCAAGTAAAATGAAATCCTTGACAACTTGAATCTTTTCTCCATTTATCATGATGTTACTTATTGGTTCTAGTTGTGAGGTTTTTTGTTTTCTTTATGTTGAGGTGTAATCTACACTGAAGGCTATAGTCTTTGATCTTCATTAGTAGGTGCTTCAAGTCCTCTTCACTTTCAGCAAGCAAGGTGGTGTCATCTGCATACTGCCTGTTAATGAGTCTTCCTCCAATCCTGATGCTCTGTTCTTCATACAGTCCAGGTTCTCGGATTATTTGCTCAGCATACAGACTGAATAAGTACAGTGAGAGTATACAACCCTGACACACACCTTTCCTGACTTTAAGCCACATAGTATCCCCTTGTTCTATTCGAACAAATGCCTCTTAAGGGTCTATGTACAGGTTTCCCATGAGCACAATTAAGTGTTCCGGAATTCTCATTCTTTGCAATGTTATCCATAATTTGTTCTGATCCACACAACTGAATGCCTTAGCACAGTCAATAAAACACAGGTAAACACCTTTCTGGTATTCTCTGCTTTCAGCCAAGATCCATCTGACATCAGCAATGATAACCCTCATTCCACATCCTGTTCTGAATCTGACTTGAACTTCTGGCAGTTCCCCGTTGATGTGCTGCTGAAACTGTTTTGAATTACCTTCAGCAAAATTCTACATACTTCATTAACTTACCCAAAGTCACAGAGCTAGTTAGTAGTAGAGCTGGTTTTAGGATTCCAGAGACTGTGGTGTCCAGGCTACTTTGTCAAACCATCTCTAAAAAGAACCTACTCACCTCCATAGCTTACCAAGTAGATTTGTTTTTTTCTCATCCACATACCCTCAGTCATAAATTAATTTACTTACCTCTGTGATACTTAAAAAAAGCACAGTAATAGTAAACCACTGGTGGATAGAAAGTGTTATTAACTGTTGAAGACATTCCACAAGGCCAGGAAATGGGAAGTGAAATGTAAAAATTCGGGAATAACTCAAGGGCCGACCAACACCACTTCAGGCGAACTCCTTGGTGCCACTAGGTTGGCCTCTTTTACCTGAGTCACCGGGCTGCTCAGAGAGCATGAGTGCACTTCTGCTCCTGGCTAAAGAAGCCTGTGTGGGTGTCAACAGTCGCATAACAAGAAAGGTTTCCATGGGACTAAGGTGCATGCGATGAGCTGAGGGACGGAATCAAACGAAAACATAAAGCAAAATTAAATCAAAACAAAATAAAACATTTTAAAACAGCATAGTGTGGGGTGCAGATTAACTCTTGCGTGGCAAAACAAATGTGGAAAATAAATTAAAGAAAGTCTAGCAAAGGGTGGCTCTGGAGTTCATCAGAGTAAAATAAAACAAACGCTGTGTCATTTAGTTAGAGAGTCTGGGGATGTGCGTTAATTCTCTTGGGGTGCTGGGATTTCTTAAATGTGCTATTACAGTCCAGGGCCACATATCACTCTAATTAGCTCACCTCCCAAGATGTAACGTGAGCTCAATAAACCATTTACCCACCAAGTAGATCTACCATCCCAAAACTATTACTTCTACAAAACACTTGTTTTAGGTCCTCGTAACGTATTGGTTTGGTTAGTGAAATATGCAGACTCATAACAGCATAAAAATACATCCTTTCATCCTTTTTCCATGTAAACAAGGGCAAAAATTAAATGAGAAGCACAAAATAAAAAATAGTCACTTGATTATCAGCTTTAATGGAGACAGCAGTATGTATAATCCAAAATTCAGTAATTGGAATGTCATTTCTACGGTCTTGGAATGTATTGTATTGCAATGGATTAACTTTTCCAAGAAATCACTTTGTAGCTTTGGGGGACTCACTAACTCGTAAATGGTTTATACTCTGCAAGCAGATAATTTAACTGTCAACAACATACAATAGCATACTGCCATCTTTACATTTTAATCGTTGCAAAAAATGGATTTAACATCAATTTGTAGCCACATGAATGAATGAAAACATATGGATTATTCTCGCTAATGGAACAGCTTTTGATTAGTTCAATGCTTCCCAGGCTTCTACATGGCCTGCTGAGATTGCAGCTTCATGACACTTACAGGGTCTCCACCACACAGGATATGCCTCTGCGATGGAACCGCAAGGTCACTGCCAGTGAAACACAACCAGGAAGGCACACTGACCTCTTCAAAGTCACAAACATCCTCCTCCTTGTTCCTTGGTGATGACGTGACATGATAAACTAGCACCTGCAGTTCCCTAAACAGTGCTTTCAAATACATACTGAACATATGGGGAGTTTCCCTCCTTTCTCCCTTATCCTACATACCCTGAAAGGTATACATCAGCGACTTGTCTGAGCCTCTAGGAGAGGTGTGTTAGAACACGGGAGGTGTCATATCTATTCAGTTTCTCAAACTGGCACAAGTCCTGTACATAGCACCTCGCACCTCAAAACAGAGCAAAGGCTGTCCATTCTTTTCCCCTTTTAAAGGCCTCGTATTACTTCTTTTTTTTTTAATAATTTTTATTGAGCTTTAAGTGAACGTTTACAAATCAAGTCAGTCTGTCACATCTCGTATTACTTCTGAGCCTCTGCTTTCCCCCTAAAAAATGGACAGGTCTGCAAACTACGGGCAACTGCAGGGCCTCGTTTCTTCACATAGCAAAGTCTCCCAAGTGCCTCTGGGTCATAGTTTCTGCTCTTTGGGGCTAATAAACCATATGGCGTCACTAAGTGGGCAGTTATTTGTTTAACGGTCACATATGCCCACTGGTGAATTAAGTCCTGAGCAGATTGGAAGGATGGTGTTCATTCCTATCCCTATTCGGCCCCAAGCTGGCTCTTTCCTAAATACCACTAGTGCAGCCCTGGGGCTCCCACATTCAGAGCACAGCCTTAGAACAGGGTGGTAGTTGCAGAAGGTGCAAGAGGGGGCTCAAAGGCCAGCGTTAAGAGGTTCATGCAAGAAAGAAGAAACTGGAGAGACCAGGTCTACAGGTCACTTGCCTCGGTCTGGAGAATAGGGTATTGCCACGGTGGATGAAGACAGGCGTTTACTCATGGGAGTCTCCGTCTGCTTTGGCAAGTTCATGGCTGATGTTGAAAGTTTGTCACATGCTGCAGAGGAACACAAATAGATATTGGTACTGACACCAATAAAGACACTGGAATAGAAACACATAGTCCCAAGTGATCTTCCGGTCCTCCCCCAGCTGGAGCCCCTGGGGCACAGCACATTGTGCTTCCTTCCCCGCGCACCCCCCCACCCCCCACCCCATGAGAGCTAATCATTCTAATTTGGAAGTGCCCAGGCTACAGCAGCCGCTGGTCTGAAGCAAGAGCTTCTCTTCAATTTCAAATGTTCAACCTCACTAAACTGTTCAACTAAAGCCAGGCTAATCCCACCAGCAAATCATTTCCTTATGTCCAGTGATTTTTAAATATATTTCAACCACACAAAAAATCAATCTAGACCCAGATACAAATCACCACTGGAAACTAGTCTATGGTCTGATTGAGACTATGCGCTGAAACTAGCCTTTATCTGAAGGTTATCTGTAGCTCAGGTCGAAGAGAGATGTGATTTGTATTGTAAGGAGCTGTATCTAAAGCAGAATGATCGTTAGCAGCTGGTTTCTTCCTCTCATCAAGATATGGGGTCAAGATGCCTCTGGATGTTAATACTTGACCCTGGGTTTTGGTGTTCCCATTTTCCAGTCATTATTCTAGACTGGCTTCTAAGTCAAACCACACAGCAAACTAAGAGGTGCTGACAGTGCCAAGTGGAGCCATCTCGGAGCCTGAGGCAAAAGGAAAATGACATGCCCCTGGCATTAATGGAAGCAAACTCATCAATAACATTTTCGCAATCTACTCCTTTGCTCAACTCATTTTCAATTGAGAGAACTGCCACGTTTGGCAATTTCTCTTAACTAAGTGACAATCTGAAATAATTTTTAATTAAGCTGAAGTAAAAAATAAATTCATTTACGCTAAAAATTTCTGAAAAATTTTTAAAGATAACTCCGCTTTTGGTATAAATAAAATATTTAAACTTGAAGTGAGTTTTGATGTTCTGGAAAAAAACTAACCATTTAAAAAGATATAAAACATGTATATGGGAGTACACGGAGCACTGGTGGTGCAGTGATTAAGAGCTCAGCTAACCAAAAGGTCAGCAGTTTGAATCTACCAGCCGCCCCTTGGAAACCCCATGAGGCAGCAGCTCTACTCTGTCCTATAGGGTCACTATGAGTTGGAATCGACTCAATGGCAATGAATTTGGGTTGTTTTTTTGTTTTATAGGTGTACACGTCTTCCTTTTGCCTCAGGCTCTGATAGGGCTCAGCGTGACACTAGCCTTCAGAAATGTGATATTTTTGTTCATCGTGGATTGTTTTGCATTAATTTTATTGGGAAAAATATTGCATTAAAATATTTTATCTGGATTACTGAGTTTTGGGCACTGCCTACAATTTTGTGCCCAGGCTGAGTACTGAAGCCGGGGTGAGTATCACATTCACCTTACCCTGGTGCTGATTTCTCAGTGGGTGATGATTCAACTCTACCTGACCTCTATGTAAGGGGAAGCTGGTGCCAATAAGATCATTAACTCAGCTGTGCAGCAAACTGTTGGCTACTAAGCAACACGAATAATGATCATTCTTTGTGAAACAAATGCTGGAAACCAAGGATACTCATTCCCACTGCTCTAATTTGACGATCTGCATTGCTGATAAATACTGCCTTCCTTTTAAATCTTGTTTTTTCTTTGCCAGCGGAAGCTGGGTTGGATTTCTCAAGTCAGTATTAAACGGGAGCAAAGTTTTGCTAGTTCTGTTCTTGATCTAACTTTCCAGGTCTGTCTCCAAAACAGAAAGCCTATTAGACAGAAAGATGAAATCGAGAACAAAGTCAAATTATTGATTATTTGGGTTCCCAGTGTTAGGACTGACAAAGATTTGCTTCTATACCACTCCCTCTCAAATCCGGCTCCAGGAATCCATGACATTAACACCAAGCCCAAGTGTTCCACTGGAGCTAGATGAAGAAAGGTTTGGGTAACCAGAAGTGATCTGACCCCCTCTACTACCTTCTGTCTCAAACAGATGATCAATGAGTGTTCAGGTATAAATGCACAAAAGCCAAACACCAACAAGATTTTCAAGGCAGAAATTAGGGAGCCAAAGATGAAATGTCTCTACTGCATGAGGATGTAAGGCATGCACAGCTCTATGATGACAAAGGAACAAAAACATGAGGGTATGTCATTCACATCTCTAGAAAAAAAGTGATACTGGGTCAGACTAAGAAATAAATTCTAAAAGTGCTTGAGACAGACACACTGGAGATGGAGGAGGGTGATCAGAACAGTTATGACAAAATGGTATGGCCCGGCAATGTTCGGATATACCATTGGTGGCCTCAGCAGAGGTGGCAGCGGTCCCTGGGTCCGGAGGGAGGGTACTGGCCGCTAAACCTACAGGAGGGGGTGGGGTATTTTCTGATTCACCTACACAGCAGGAAATCAGAGCAAAGAGAGGTAAAAGAAAAAAGATCCCACTTTTTGTTGTTTTGTAGTCTCTAATAAGGGAAATTGTAAATGTAACTAAAATGTTGACGTCTCAAAAAAGAAAAAAAGTATATTCACTGTCAAAATATACAGTACATGGTTAAAAGCACAATACAGCCAAGTCAAGAAACTATACTATAAACTTAAACACATTTGCTCTCAGAAAGAGCTCCTATCCAACCCCCACATCATAGAACACTGAGATTACTGAAATGCAGTCAGACACTGAAGAAAAGGGAACAGAGCCACCCAGAGACTAGTAACAACCCACACTTTAAACATTTGAAAATTTAAAGATGGATAATAAGTCACCTTGAAACAAAATTGAAAGAGCAACAAAAATCAGTGAAGAGGGAAAAAACGGAACCGGCTGCTCTGCCTCCCAGATCATGTCTAGCCGTGATGGAACCTCTGCCACCTACCATCCCTGACATGACTGTCCCGGCCGGCCAGGGGGTTTTGAGCAAGGTCTGCAATTCACTTCCTTTGCTTTTTACATTAGCCTTGTGGGCATTTTGCTCTCCCTTAAAGCCCAGTTATGGCAACAGAAATGCACAGATTCCCCTCCCAAGAGAGGCACAGGCAGAAAGCTGGGCAGGTTTAAACCTCACATCTGAAAAAGGTACCCTGAAGTCTGTGCAAAGCTCTTGTGCGGCACCGCCCCCACCTCCCACCGGCCCTGCAATGCGGGCCTGCACCCTGCACTCACCGTCTCGGCCTCCGGACCCCGCGGCTGGCGTTCCTCCCCACGAGCACTTCTTCTTCAGCTCCAGCTGCTGGGTGCGCTCAATGGACCTGCGCATCATCGCCTCCAGCCGCTCCTGCCCAGGGCACGTAGAGTGTTGCGTCGACTGAGGACAAAACTGGCCACCCAGCCCACTGCACTGCCGCGCCTTAGTGCCGCGAGAGCCACCGAATGGGGCTTTCTATGCGGCGGGACCAAGGCCCACAGCACCCAAAACCCGGCCCACGTGCGGCCCCACCACCGGCGCACTCTGAGTGGGCGGAGAGTCAACAGCGCAGGCTGGGCCGCCCCCTCCCTGTGCCTTCCCGGGCAGAAGCTGCCGCTGAGTCAGGCCTTAATTTGTTTAACAGTGCTGGACAAAGCATTAACTCCTTGAGGCCGCTCTCCGACCGTTCAGTGGGAGAACTGGCATTTTGTTCCGGAACCATCAGCAGCCACTTTTGTTAAAGGCATAAAATTCTGATTTCAGAAAAATTAAACTGAAATATAATTTGAGTATCATTTAAATATAATTTAAGTCATGCCTTAAGCATGACTTTTTGGGGTGTGATATATGACTTTGAGATCTAGTACGCAAAGCCCCATCTTCATCTTAGAACTTTAAGTTTTTTCAAAATTGTGGTAAATATATATGTAACAAACATTTGCCACTTCAACATTCTTTACATGTACAACTCAGTGACCTGAATTGTTTATCATTTTGTTCAACCATTCATCTTAGACCTTCTTAAAGGGGAATCCATCGTTTTCTATACTTTGACACTTCTCCGCTATACAGAGTATTCTGGAGATACTACCGCATATTGCAAAATTTAAAAGAGAGTATGGAACCTTCCGGCCCCAAAATAAAGCATCCATGGGTAGGTAGGGGAAAAAAAGAACCAAACAATTTTAACCAGAAGAGACAAGCAACCACCAGGTTTCTCTTAACAGAATATTTATCGCAAGTATTCTCTTATTTGACTCGATGGCACTGGGTTCTTGGGGTTTTATTCTCCTATTTTAACCAAATTGTTACTTTCAAAAAGTTGGGCCCCACAGCTGGCAAAGGCTTCACTGGCATCCGAGTGAAGCTGTTCTAATTCTACAGGCCTTGCCTGCCTCTCCTGCCCCCATGACACTGCAAATACCAAATCCTCCACCGAGCTCTACTGGAGAAGGCCAGAAGCAAGGTAAACCTGACCTTGACACCCTTAGCCCTCATCAAACCAAATCCTGAGGTGCTGCAGGCACTGTGCTAATCCTAGCCTGACTCCAAAGCAAAAAGATGCTGTTTTCTCATAATTTAAAAAAAAAAAAAAAAAAAAAAAAAGGCAAGCAAAACAACTCTGGAGCAGCATCAACTGAGGAAGCATCACTTCAGGATATGGAAAAAGGCTCCTTTATTTTGCTCAAAAGAAACCAATAAAGGTCCCTTAGGAGGTGTACCCACATCTACATCCAGAGGGCGAAGGACAGCGTTTTGCTTCTCCACATCTCAGCCTCCATGCTCTGCCTAATCTTTCTCTGAATAGCACTTTGCTAAGAGACAGCTTCAAGGGACCTGTGAGCAGAAAGGAGGATTTTTTTTCCTCCCTTAAGTCACAGATTTGTATTTGCTAGCTTTTGGCCTGAGACTCTACAATCATGAGTGTGCATTTCCTGGCACAGCCCCGGCCTCACAACCCCGTGCTGTTAAATGCTGACTGCCAACTCTGGCAGAGTCGGCCCCAGAGAAGGTAGGGCTTGGAGGGAAAAGAACTTCCCTATCGTTTGGTGCCTGAAGTACATACAGTCACCTGAGACTGGGGCTGACTAGTTTGTTCACTACATGGATTCAACATAAAGTATTTAACCAATGACCTACTTTAAGCGTTGAAATCTTTCAGCCTAGAGTAAGCTCAGTATGGGTAGACTATGGTGGATTTCCTACATGCCAGAAAGACCATACACAACAGTTTCTCAACCACGAAGGGACCAATGAGAACAAAACACTGAGACTCACAGGATCAGCCTTATCACCGAACAACCATCTATGGGGCTCAACCATGAAGACACTCTTACCTAGACTGTTCAGTTACCCTCACAAAAATGTCTCTGTCTCCCACCTCCAATCCACTGAACTGCTCCAAAATCACCATTAGAGAGTTGTTACTCTGGGCCTTAAGTATGCTTATGAAAATGCAGCTCTCCCTGAGAGAAAGACACAATCGCTTTGTATCATCCAGCTCTTTTTGGAGAGATGACAAAAAATAGGTGGCAACCAAACTCTATGGGAAGGGAACTTGTGAAACCCAAAGTAGTCAGAATGAGGAGACTGGAACATGTCAAAACCAAAACTTGTTCACTTTACTCTTTTGTCTGAGGTCAGTCCTGTACAGGTCAGTATTGCCCAGAGTGTGTATTTTGCTGTTGCTTCGTGTGATGGAATGGAAAGAATCCTGGATTTGGAGTTGGAACATATGGATATAAATACCAGTTCTGCTACTCTTTAGCTGTGTCCTTGCACTAATCATTTAACCTGTCTGGGCTTCAATTTCCTCATCTATAAAACGGGGCTGTACCTCCATCACCAGACCACTCTAAGCCTACAGAAGAATGCTGGACATAGTAGCTGGCTTAGTAAGTTCTTAAGCTGTGTGAACTGAATCCGAATTTGAATTTGAAGAGGAGGATTATTAACAGGGTACTTTTTCTTTTTTTTTTTTTTTTAAATCGGAGGTTCTCAAACTTGTGCCCTCAGAATCACCTGGAGGGCTTGTTAAAACATGATTTCTGGAGCTTATCACCACAGTAGGTCCGGGATAGGGCCTGAGAATCTGCATTTTTAACAGGTTCCCAGGTAATGTTGATGCTGCTGGTCCTGAGACCACACTCTAACCACGGGTGAGAGGAAAGACAGAGAGACAGAGAGAAAGTTCAATCATCTGATGTGATAACAGTATTAATAAATATTCCAACTGCATGCTACAGACTGAAATTTCTACCAAGTTCTGGTTCTGGTGAGTACCATCTGATGATCAATAGATGATGGGGAAAGGACAAGGCAAATTCTCATCCCTAGAACATGTTCTACTGGCTGGGGCTTAGTGGAAGGAAAGAGGAGGCCTCACAATCAGGCCAACTTTTGCTCAACCTGGGATCCCTTGAGCTGTGGCTCTAGATCGCTGGAATTAACCCAGAAGAGAACCACAACCAGATAGCCTGCGGAGCAGGCCAAGCAGTCTAAAAGGCCCCCTGCAGGGTAAGGCCTAGGCACTGTCATCCAGACAGCCATCTCTGGCAGGAGTAGAGGGGTGACTGTGCTTTTTCCACTCCCCTTATGGCATGCATTCTGATGATGACAGTGCAGGGACAAGCCCCATGATGGCCCTCAGCAGGGCTCCCTGGTGGCCTTTCTCTCCACAATGAGAAGTCCACATCTGGCCAGAAGGCCATGTGGCCAGTCAGTGCCCAGAGAGAGTGGCCAGCCCTCAGCTGGGTGAAGCTCTTGTTCAGGTAAGTGAGTTCAGAAATCTCCTACTTTACTCCTAGTCTTGTGGGTTTTGTTAGGTACCAAGCAAGAAGAGTATGAGAAGTTCTGATATGTCAAAAACAATTTGCAGAACAATACTGAGGAAGTCAGCACAACTTGACCAAGGCAAGGGCATGGAAGCATCATAGACACATCCAAACTCCCTGAGGGACCTAATTTCTGGGCTGAGGGCTGTGGGGACCATGGTCTCAGGGAACATCTAGCTCAATTGCCATAACATAGTTTATAAAGAAAATTGTTCTACATCCTACTTTGGTGAGTAGCATCTGGGGTCTTAAAAGCTTGTGTGGGGCTAAGACCAGACTTAATGGTCTGACTGAGACTAGAAGGACCCCGGTGGTCATGGCCCCCAGACCTTCTGTTGGCCCAGGACAGGAACCATTCCCGAAGCCAACTCTTCAGACATGGATTGGACTGGACAATGGGTTGGAGAGGGATGCTGGTAAGGAGTGAGCTTCTTGGATCAGGTGGACACTAGAGACTATGTTGGCACCTCCTGCCTGGAGGGGAGATGAGAGGGTGGAGGGGGCTTAGAAGCTGGCAAAATGGACACGAAAAGAGAGAGTGGAGGGAGAGAGCGGGCTGTCTCATTAGGAAGAGAGTAATTGGGAGTGTGTAGCAAGGTGTATATATATTTTTTTTTTAGCAAGGTGTATATGGGCTTTTGTGTGAGAGACTGACTTGATTTGTAATCTTTCACTTAAAGCACAATAAAAATTATTTAAAAAAAAAAAAAAGCTTGTGAGTGGCCATCTAAGCTACTCTGCTGGTCCCACCCTGTCTGGAGCAAGGAAAAAATGAAGAAAATCAAAGACACAAGGGGAAGACTAGTCCGAAGGACTAGTGGACCACATCTACCACGGCCTCTACCAGACTGAGTCCATTACAACCAGATGGTGCCCAGCTATCACCACTGACTTTTCTGACAGGGATCACAATAGAAGGTCCTGGACAGAGCTGAAGAAAAATGTAGAATAAAATCCTAACTCACAAAAAAAGGCCAGACTTACTGGTCCGACAGAGACTGGAGAAATCCCAAAGTAGGGCCCCCAGACACCCTTTTAACTCAGTACTGAAGTCACCCCTGAGGTTCACCCTTAGGCCAAAGACTTGACCGGCCTATAAAACAAATAATAATACATGTAGCTCAACCACGTATAAGAGACTTAATGGGCACACCAGCCCAGGGGCAAGGATGAGAAGGCAGGAGGGGACAGGAAAGCTGGACAAATGGAAACGGGGAACCCACAGTCAAGAAGGGGAGAGTGGGGTCGCAGGGTTGGCGACCAATGTCACAAAACAATATGTGTATTAATTGTTTAATGAGAAACTAATATGCTCTGTAAACCTTTAACTAAAGCGCAATAAAAAAGAATTTGTAGAGTTTACACTACCCTTTGAAGGAGGCCTTTCCTGGTTATCTGCTTAGCAGGAGGAACATTCTGTTCCCAAACTCCCATTTTTCAGGGTCACTAGTCGGGAACCTCTCCTCCTCAAAGTGGAGAATGTGAACACACTGTTGTCTGTCCTACCCCAGGCTGAGTGACACAAGTTTGTTCCAGAGATTCAATTCTTGGGTGTGGTGTGGCATGTGAGGGTCAGAGGAACCCACCTTGGGGAGAAGGGAACCTCCAGCAACGAGTTCAAGGTCAGGGTATGCCTGCCCAGCCTTCATCTACCCCAGTTCTCGAGAGCTCTGGGAGCCAGGCCATCTGTGATAGTCAGGTCTCCCTCTGTGGACAAAGAGCTTCCTGGCCTCACCCCCTAAGAAATGAGGAGTTACCAAGAGCAACATTGTGGCAAAAGTAGGGACATGGAGCCAGGGCAGAGCTGGAGAGCTGGGGTTTGGGGGTGGTGGCCATCAACAGGCCTCCCATGAACTCCTAAATACCACACCCAGAAAGGTAGGCCTTGGTGGACAACACACACATAATTTCTGACAGGCTAGAGAAGTAAAACAGTCTGCAAAGGATGAACTCTTCCTGCAGATGCCTGCCCTTCTCCCTGATCAAAAAGCCATCTGGCACTGAGAGGATGGACAAGCTCCACAGCTGCCCACCAAGCAGGGGCAGCCCTCCCAGGGCTCACCAGTGAAGCGAGGGCAACCGCAGGGGGTGGCCCTGGAAAGGGGCTCCTGAGCGGCACACCTATCCATCCATCCTCCCCAAAGGTCACTTGTGAGAACACCACACAGGACTCCACACCAGCAGAGCACGGCCACTGACATGGTTAACAGGCCAGCCCAGGCTGTGGAAAGTCCCTAAGCTACTCCTGGGTCTCCAGGGCAACCAAGGGTGGGAACAGGTGGCAGAGGGAGACTGCTGCTTCCTCGGGTTGCCACACAACCAGAGGAGGCCCTGCTCTCAGTCACGCCCTGTTGGGCCTAGGCAGCAAGGGTGGGAGGGGAAAGAGCAAGCCTGGCTTGTGTCTGCTCACCATAACCAGACAGCAACCCCCAACAGACACACACACAACCACACACACAGATACACACACACCATGTTAGGGGTAAAAGGGAAGCATACAAAGCAAACAAAGAAGTCTCTGGAAGCTAAGCCAGAAGATATTCAATGGCATCAGGACCAACCATGTTGGGACATGACATTTCCTCATCTT
Organism: Loxodonta africana; assembly: GCF_030014295.1. Taxonomy (NCBI): domain Eukaryota; kingdom Metazoa; phylum Chordata; class Mammalia; order Proboscidea; family Elephantidae; genus Loxodonta; species Loxodonta africana. The sequence continues at coordinate 21,654,987 of NC_087369.1, forward strand.
CAAGAAGGGGGAGGGGAGTCTAACTATGTAAATGAAGATGCCTTCGGGACTAATGTTATCTAAAAAAAAAAAAATCATAGAGTGTCTCAAAGGCTGACCCCTGTGACAGTGTAGGATGTGTCAGAGGCTTGGGAACTGTCTAACGAGACTTCACGGTGCCCCTTCCTGGAAGCAGCTTTCCCTTGAATCAGCAGTCCTGCAGGATGTCAGAGAGCAAGGGGACAAGCTCTAAGTCATCAAGTCCTGGAGGATGGGAAGAGGAAGGCGAGGCCGGTGACTCAGGACATGCACATACAGGTTGGGAGAGGAGAAATTTGTCCTAAGGTACTGCAACAGCCTCCCACATGCTGGCATTTGTCTTAGTCTATAGGCTCCATACCATACTCTTTTCCAGGAGCTCGCCCTTGACCTTGCTTCAGCCAAGGTCAGCTGAAGGAACTGAAGGGAATCAGCATTTTGGAGCAATTACTATGTGTTGGCACTTCGCTGGGCACTTTCACCAAAGTTACCTCCGTTGCCTCCCATAACAAGTTGGGAGGCGGGTGGTAGTATTCTCTGTGTTGGGATAAGGAGGCAGTTAGAGGGTTATGTGACTCGCCTTTGGTTAGTAGCTGCTAAGTGGTAAAGCTGGGATTTGAACCACAACGGATGAAGCCACAGCTATCAGACTGCAGCCTGCAACAGTGAACCAGGGCTGAGCCCCTCGTTTAGGCCTTCATTCACTAAGAGGAACAAAGAAACCACCGTTGAAACTGTGGCTTCTTGGGCAAAGATGGGTTGAATCATGTGTGTGTGCAAATGTGTTTTTTTTTTTTTTAGGTAAAAAAGAGGAAGGGTAGATACGCAGTGATGAACTATTCAGAGTTTTTAAAAATACTGCATTTATACACATGTCTTCGTACCCGACAGTGCTGGAGATTAACAAATTTCTGTTACTCATACTAAAAGATGAGTCATTATACCTTATGAATAAAAAATGATCACCACCTGATACAAGGCTATGACTGCATCCTTAAAATACATGTGTTAAGAAAATCTATATTCTGAATATGCTTTCTAAATATATTTTCAGAGTAATAAAGGACTCTGTAAGGGTAGTTATATTCCATTTCTTTTTTTTAAAGACAACTGGAGAGAAAAGATAATTAAAGCAAAGACCTACATTAAAATCTAAAGATACGAGCATCTTTATATTTGAAGGGAGACTTCCATTTTCCAGCCGTGTCTGAGGAGCATGTTATTCTCTAACTTCAAGGTTCTCCTCTGGCCTTATGTCTGCCCTAGAGGTAGGAACTCCCAAGCTATGACCCTCCTCTTGTGTCTGCCATGGAGGCACAGACTCATGGTTGAAACCCCCAGGCCTACACCACCAAGTCCCTATCAAGGGACCACTCCCAGTCTTGACTTGGGCTGTAACCCCCAGGTCCACACCACCAAGTTCCTATCAATAACTCCTCCCAGTCTTGACTTAGGCTGTAACCCCCAGGCCTACAACACCAAGTTCCTATCAATAACTCCTCCCAGTCTTGACTTAGGCTGTAACCCCCAGGCCAACATCACCAAGTCTCTATCAACAACCACCTACAAATCTTAACTTAGAACCAGAGGTTAGGCCTGGGAAGAGGCCTTGGGGACCAGCAAATCTGACCTCCTCTCTTTAGAAACAAGCAAGCCCATAGAAGCCAACCAATTTGCCCAGGGTCACACAGCAAAATTAACACCTGAGTTGATGGACAAATCTCTTTGTTCCTATTCTAGAGCTGCTTTCACTGTCTGACGTCATGCTGCTGGAAGCAGGCATAGTAAGCCAGCAGGGAGAAGATTCAAGGGTAGATATAATACCCCAGAGCTGGGCATCCACCCAGCCGCCCTGAGCATAAAGCCCGCTGTGGGCCACGGCGATAGCTCGAAGACTGGGGTGGGCTCCGGGGCCTCACCTCCTCCTCCCGTAGCTTCTGCTTCCTCTTCTCTTCCACGGCAGCCCTCTTCTGATCCTCCCGTTGCCGCTGCTCCTCCAGTTTTCGCCATCGCTCCTCAATTTGCTTTTCATACTGGAGCTTGGCTCTTTTCTGTTTCTCTATGATCTGCTGCTCCCGGGCAGCTGGGGTCAGGAAATCGAAAGAGAGGCATCACTACCAGAGCACCCCATGCCCTCTGGATTACAACCCAAAATGCAAAAGCAAGATGGAGACCAAAAAGAGAGCCTGGTGGGAGCCTAGGAGGCAGTGATTAAGATGAAGGGCTTTGGAGACAGGCCACTGGCTGTCTCTGGGTGACCCTGGGCATGCTAACTACATCATTTCTGCACCTCAGTTTCCTCCTCTGCAAAGGGAGGAGAATAGTGTTCGCTACATCACAGTGTTGTGAAGAATGAATGAGACAATGCATGGAAAGTGCACAGTGAGTGCTCCACATGTGGGCGCTATTATAATGAATGCTATTACAATAGTCACGGCTATCATTGGAGCCCTGGTGGCGCAGCAGTTAAGAGCTCGGCTGCTAACCAAAAAGGTCACAGTTTGAATCCACCAGCTGCTCCCTGGAAACCCTATGGAGCAGTTCTACTCTGTCCTACAGGGTCACTATGAGTCAGAATCAACTCAGTGGCAACAGGTTTGGGTTTTGTTTTGTCTTTTTTTTTTTTGGTTTTGTGCACAAGGGCTAAGCCAGACCCTGGGTTGAGAGATAACAGAAGTACATATTCATTCAGAAACACATTATCTTATGCATGCATGCACCAGATATGAGCTAGGCAAGGGGGTGAAAACAAAAATCAGATTGGGCTTCCCTTCAAGACATTTACTCAATCTGACCAGGTCAGGGAAGAGGTCCCTGGGGGAGGTAATGCTCCAACTGACCAGCAGGAGACAGTCAAGGAAAGATCTTCTACATGAAAGGCACAGCTCACAGAAAAGCCTGAAGACATCAGAAACTTGACATTAAAACCAAACCTGTTGCTGTTGAGTCAATTCTGACTCACAGCGACCCTACAGGACAGAGCAGAACTGCCCCATAGGGTTTCCAAGGAGTGGCTGGTGGATTCAAACTGCCCACCTTTTGATTAGAAGCCAGATGCTTAACCACTGTGCCACCTGGGCTCCAGAAATTTGACATTATAAATACTTAAATGAGGGCTGGAGCAAAGTGCTGGGGGGGTGGTGAGAGGCAAGGCTGTGGAGACGAAAAGAGGGTACACTGCCAAAGACCTCAGAGGCAGTTGTATGCTTAAAGCAGCTTGTAGTGGTTTGTGAGAGCCAGTTATTGAATGTTCCGGAATTTTGTGAGCTGGTTGTTAAACTGTGGGTATCTTGAAATTGACTATGGTGGGAGTATTTCAACCATTAAAAAAAAAAATCAGTTGCTGTGGAATTGAGTCCGACTCATGGTATGGTAACTCCATGTGTGTCAGAGTAGAACTGTGCTCCATAGCGCTTTCAGTGGCAATTGTTGAATCCCCAGCTCTCCTGGGGGAGACAAGTCCTGATCTGTAGCTTTTGCCAATGTGTACGGTATTTGCCGGTGTTTATTTAGACCACATCAGTTCCTGTGGAGTCGACTCTGAGTCTCGGCAACCCCACGTGTGTCAGAGCAGAACTGTGCTCCACATAGTCTTCTATGGCTCTAAGTTTTCAGAAGTTGATCACCAGGTCTTTCTTCTGAGATGCTTCTGGGTAGACTCAAACCGCCAACCTTTCAGTTAACAGTGATCACCTTAACCGTTTGCACTATCCTCCCCTCCCCCCACAAAAAAAAACCCTGCCACCACCAAGTTGATTCCAACTCATAGCAACCCTACAGGACAGAGTACAAGTGCCCCATAGGGTTTCTGAGGCTGTAATCTTTACGGAAACAGACCGCCACATCTTTCTCCCACAGAGCGGTTGGTGGGTTTGAACTGTCAACCTTCAGTTAGCAGCAAAGTGCTTAACCGCTGCGCTGCCAGGGCTCCTTATTTATACTACAGGCATCAGCAAAAGCTACAAATCAGGGCTCCCCCCCGCCCCGGAGAGCTGGCTGTTCAACATTTGCCAGTACACCACTGCTCATTGGTCATGGGAGAGCTTGAATTTTATTCGAAGGTCAAAGTGTCACTGAAGGAGTTCAAGGGGGTGAGATTACCCTTACTAGGAACTGGAACCTTTCTGGAGAATACTTTGGAAATGTGTATCAAAAGCCCTAAAAATGTTCACATCAACTTATTCCCCTTTTAGGAGTTCATCTTAAGGAAAATTATGCAGGACGGAGGGAAAAGGTTATGAGGGAGGGGGAAATAAAAGGGGAGGGGAGGGGAGGGAAAAGGAAAGGAAGGGGGGAGGGATACCCAAGAGTTCTCATGCAACCAGGCACTGAGAGGGCACAGAGCACACAGAAAATAAGAGGGGACCTATCTCTCCAGGAACTCAAGATGGAGCTGTAAGAAATGTTTGAAGCTGAAAAGGTCACCAGAAGAATTTGAAAACGCTTTACTTCATCTCCATCTGTCTCAATCCCAAGGGGGAAACCACCATCTACCTCAGAGCACCCTGTGGAGAACACCAAACCAAAACCCACTGCTGTTGAGGTGATTCCAACTCACAGCAACCCTATAGGACAGAGTAGAACTGCCCCCGTAGGGTTTCGAAGGAGCAGCTGGTAGATTCGAACTGCCGACCTTTTGGTAAGCAGCCTGAGCTCTTAACCACTGCGCCACCAGGGCTCCCTGTGGAGAATACACTGTACTTATTTGTCTGTCCATTTGGGATATGTATGACAGCTTTTCTTAACAGGGGTTCCCCATTCTAACACAGAAAGTTACTTAAGTGCCATTTCCTCAATTCTCCTAAGGGCAGCTCATCTAGATGCCCTGGAGGTGACCTGAATGAGGGCATTGGGGCTTGCCCAGATGATGGGCAGGAACTGTTTCTATTTGTTCCACAGCCTAGATCCCTAGGCCCAGCCCAGTGCTTAGAACACGGCAAAGGTTCAGTGTTTGCTAACTGTTCTGAGAGTGTACGGGGTCATATTTGAGAATGTGCCTGTCTGTGTAAGCATACCCCCAATTCCTCCTGTCCACCTAGTAACTGTCTAGTTCACCTCCCATGCATTAAAAAATTTCTGCCTAAGGGTCTTCAGAAAAGACACCACCATAGCTCCACTTCCTTGGACCTAAACATCCAAAATGCACAACTTACCAAGACATTTCTCTCTTTCTTCTCGTCTTTCTTTAGCTAGTCTCTGTCTCTCGTCGGATTTTAAAAATCCTTCCATGCCTGCAAGGGAGAAAATACAATGAGACAGTTCTTCAGAGAGAAGCCGCCACCAACTACACTTTTCCCCTAATGCTGAGTGCCAGAGGCAGCTGGGCTCAAGCTGTGTTTGCCACACACACACGTGTCATCCATCACCATCGCTTCATCCACAGAAGGCCCTATCCATCATTCCCCACCACCTACAGCCAGGCCCCCACAGTCAAGTGGTGGCCTCCACAGCTTCCACACTCACCCACCAAACTGTGCTGTAGCGGCCCCAACATCGGCCAGGGACACTCAAGCCCTTCCCCTAATTCCCTGGCCCTGGAGAGGTCCAAAAGTGAGGTAAATGATGGAGAAGACTGACAGTGGGCAGAGAAGCCCACCTGGTCTCCCTGGCACCAGCTTCTAGTCCTGAGATAGAACCAGCTGGGAGAAGAAAGAGGCACAAAAGTGGACAAGATTTTGGATATGATCATTACATGGATTCTGACCATTTTAATTTCTGAAAGGAGCCAACTGCTGAGAGCACACATGAACTCTCAATACAACACTCAGGTTCAATTTTGGCTCTCCTAAGTTTGCTCCAAAGTCCATCTTATTATTTTAGGATCACAAAGAAAAATGTATATAATGTACTCCTGTTTGTCATTTAAGTATCTATAACAAGTAAGACGAAACAAATGACGGCTCCCCCCGCAAAATGCCCTGACATTAAAGATTAAGTGAACTTCATGATCGTTTTAAGATTAGAAACAATTTAGTGCACTCTCTTAAAATTGGTCGTTCCTGAGTATTATCTACATAAATGCTTAAGCACAACTTTCTGGAGAAATTGGCTTTAGTGCTACTACCCCCAGACGTGCTTTCCCAGAGCATGCGCCTTGCCCTTGGGCAGGCGGCGCACACTGACATCATAAGCGAGCTTGCTGCCATAGCAACTAGGTTCCTTTCTGGGTGGGTGGTTCCTGCTGTGACTTGCAAAGGAACGTAGGCCTCGGGAATGCGGCTTGGGAGGGCGTGAGGAATACTGGATTGCATCGATTCTGCATAGGTGTTTGATTCCACAGCCTGGATTAGGCATCAGGAATATTAAAGCTCAAGACAGAAATACTGGAAAATCCAGAAATCCTGGAAAAGAGCCATTTCCATGTTTTTTAAATCAACTCTTGATCATTATGTTACCAGCAATATGAACACCCTCAAGAATTTAAAGGCCCAACTCCTGGGCTCATCATTGCATTACAGCCCTCCACAATCTGATCCCAAACTCTTCTCAACTTGACCTTAGCACTGCCCCCTTTCTCCCATGCCCCTTCCTGCTCATCTCTACCCCTTCACCTGAAATGCCTTCTTGCATCCCCACCTCTCCTGTTTAAACGTTTCCTGCCTTCAAGACCCCCGGATCCCCACACGTGACGCTCTGCACTCCCACAGCAGCTCCTCACAAGGTTCAGCACACATATTTCACTCTGTTTTACCTTAGAGTTCTCCATCTGGAGAGAGGCTACACCGCACCTAGCGGCCTTGCTCATTTCTGGTCCTTGCCCAGCCGCGTTCACTGTCCCTCACACACAATGACCCTGAAGTGCGCACACAACGCTCAAAAGGCGGCAGGCAGTTAGTGAGAGGGGAGCGGGGAGGTAAAATCAACTTTCTCAACACTTTCAGGTTCTACTCTTGACTTCAATATTTTGATTAATAATAATTAGCTCTGTGTGAAAAGCTACAAAGGAAAGCCTCTAAGTGACAGCTGTCAATACCCACATCATCTCGTCTGCCAAGCCAAGACCCGAGCTGCACTGTGCATTATCCACACCACCCTCTAGCAGTTAATGGGCCTGCCTCACATCTAAGGTCTAGACTGGGAGTCACTCAATGTTTTCTTTAAACACGGGAAAGAAAGAAAAACTAAAAGAAAAAAGGATCAATTCAAGCACATTTTAAACTAGGCTGTGCAAACTGAAGGTTGTCTGTTCCATGCACATGTGTAACTTGCAGCTGCCCCATTGTGGGAACAGGTTAGGAGTCACACCTTCAAATGGTTTCCTGAAAACCTTTATCACCATCATGCTCATAGTCAGCATCGTCAGTATCATCGTAATAGGAGGCGGTGATCAAGCAGTTACTCCACCCAACAACCTTATGATGACAGAGGTACTATTATGGCTCTCACAGGTGCAGAAACAGGCACAGAGAGGTTAAGTAATTTGCCCTAGGTCACATCCCCCGAGAGAGAAAAGCCAGATTCCAGCTTGAAAACCTGACTCCAGGGCCCACACTACTAATTACTGCTTTTCTGTGTGGTTCCCTGGCCAAATGAGGAAGTTTAACACCTTTTCTAATGCCCATAAATAAAAGCTGTGACCTCATGATGCTAACAGGAACAAATTCCATCTTGGTCCCAGGAATGAGCCCACATATTCGGAGGGCAGCAGTGAGAAGTCTAAGTCATTAAAGAAGCACAAATTAAGCACTGGAGTCCCTGGGTGGCACAAATGGTTAAATGCTCAGCTACTAACTTAAAGGTTGGCAGTTTGAATCCACCCAGAGGCTCCTCAGAAGAAAGCCCTGGCAATCTGCTTCCAAAAAATCAGAGCCATTGAAAACCCCAGGGGGCCTCCATGAGTTCGAATGAACTCCACAGCAACTGGTTGGTTAATTAGGTGCTACTGTGAGCCAAGCACTAGCCCAACTGGGCACAGATGTTGGGGTTTGCTCAGGGAAGCTAATTATTCGGTTTCTCTTCACACTGATGTTTTGGAAATGACTGTTCGATGATACTTTTTTTTTTTTTAAGAGGCTGATCCTGAGTGGAAAAGGGGGGCAACCCTAGGCTTCTCCTCAACCACTTCTGCCAAACAATTCAGCTCTGACCCACTGTAGGGGGTGGGGTGACTCGATTAGCCCAATGTGGATAACCTGGAACCAGTTGTGCTGTCTCTAAGGTAAGCCACAAGCCACATGTGGCTACTTAAATTTAAGGTAATCAAAATTAAATACAATTACAAGATTCAGCTCCTCAGTCACACTAGGCATATTTCAGGTACTACTCTACTGGAGAGCGCTGAAAGTAAAGCCGGACAGCTCCCTCTTGTGATTTTCATGTTTAGCTGCTCTGGGACAGATGTGGGTGAAGAAGGTCTCAGAATTTTGAGTAAGGCTAGGGTAGGGCCTCCTCCCTTCCTCCACAAAGCATCAGTCTCTGCTTCGAGAAAAAAATGTCAAGCAAATATTTCCAGAACATCCATTCAAAGAGGAGCCAAATAATTAACTTACCTGTCTCCAGTTTCCACCTTCTGCCTCTCCATGACCCTCCAGAGGCTGTAGAGAGGCCCCTGGGCTTACCCAGAGGCAAGGAAGGGGTGGGGAACATGCCAGATCGCCCCTATTTGTTAGGGGCTTTTTTTTTTTTTTTTTTTTTATGGGCATGATCAATTATCACCACTGTAGCAACTCAGCCAGATCTATACCAGAGGAATCAAAGCGGGCGTGGATTAGCAGACCCCAAGCAAGTGCTCCTAACACTTGAACTCTGACCCCAAGGGACCTTCTCCAAAGATACAGTATACTCAAAAAGAGTTAATGTTGAAATTTGTTCCAAAAAAGACGCCTTCTTATTCTTTTGTTCTTTTGGAACATTTTATTGTGGTTTAGGCGAAAACTTACAGAGCAAATTAGTTTCCCGTTCAACAATTTATACACAGCTTGTTTTGTGAATGTGTCAACACTCTCCCCCCTTCATACGCCCAGCTTTCTTGCCCCTTCCTGCCTTCTGAACTTCGCTTTTGGGCAAATGCTGCCCTGCAAGTCTCCTGTAGTTGATTGTTCTGAGGTATGCATTCCTCACTGGTGTTATGGTTCCTTTTATAGGCCTGTCTATTGTACAGCTATAATGTGATCTCTGGGAATGATTTCAGTTCCAAGTTTGAAGGGAGTCTATGGGCCATCGTCTCAGGGGTTCCACCAGTCTCTATCAGACCAGTAAAGTCTGGTCTTATTTATGAGTTTGAATTTTGTTCTATATTTCTCTCTCACTCTGTCCATGACCTGCTATTACAGTTCTGGTCAAAGCAGTCTGTAGTGGTAGCCGAGCACCATCTCGTTCTTCTGGTCTCAGGCTAGTGGAGGCCATGGCTCACGTGGTCTATTAGTGCTTTGGACTAATTATTTCCTTGAGTCTTTAGTTTTCTTCACTCTTTGCTCCGGAAGCAAAGAGACCAACTGTTGTATCTTAGATGGCGGCTTGCAAGCTTTTAAGACCCCGGTCGCTACTCATCAAGGTAGGATGTAGAGCATTGTCTTTATGAATTATTATATGCCAATTGACCTAGATGTCCCCTGAGACTACGGTCCCTAACCCTCAAGCCCAGTATCTTAGTCCTAGTATATTTGTAGCATGTATGAAACAGGCTGCTCAGCCATGTCTTGAACAGTACCTGAGCCATTTTTTCCCTTCTTCTTTCTCTTCTTTCCCTCCCCTAGCCCATCTCTGTCGCCAAGTAAGATCCTGATGTTAGCTCCTCCAAAAGTGTTAGCCAATGTTTCCTCTAGGACCATGGAAAACAAGTGATATTGATCTAAGCCTGTCAAATAAGACGAAGGATGGCGCCAGCCACCCCCTGAGCTGATGGGATAATGGCAGGAAAAGATCAACATGTTTGAGATACGACCACTGAAACCAAACAGAAGAAAGAGAATGCACATTCCACAAGTCCCTAAAACTTATGGCCCCTTTTCCCTCAAAAACCGTTGCTGACATGTAGTTCAGGGAGACAGATGACTTTAGGAAGAGATCATTCCCCTCTGTCTCCATACACCAGTATATCTAATAAAGTTCTTGCTACCCACCTCACCCCATCTCAAGAATTGGCTGTTTGCGGCAGGCGGCTCTGAGTCGTGAAATTGTGGTAACAATTTGGTGGTCCGTACGGGGAACCTAGCCACTTGAGACGCGGTGGCCCTGCAGCAAGGCCCAAGCCTGATCGACAGTTCTCCTACCAAGCAGCCGCTGGGGGCTCTATTTGTCCCTGGAGGCTGTCCCCGGACCCGGGCTCCCCGCAGTGCCACTGGTCCCCAACCACGCCAAAGAGGTGGTCAAGGCAAGATGTAACCAGGATTCTGAGGTGAGTCCGTGACCCTCTCCCTGTTGCGTTCAGGGCTGGGACAGATAGGGCAGGCCAGCGAGGCTTCTGGAACTGGACCTGGGCCCTTGGTTTCTAAGGCGAGTAGCACCTTAGATGACCATGCCCGTGAGTAGGATTGCAAGGAGGGACTCTTGGTGACTCTAGGGTTTGCGCAGGCATATGAGTGTGTGGCGGTCATTGTTTTAGTGTTTGGATGTTGTCCGTCTCTGGTTGTTGCACTCTGGTTTTGGGGAGTGGATGTAGACATCTCTATCAGTTTAGACTGGGAGACTGAAGCCTCTCCATCTGGCATTGGGGATAGGCGGTATCCAGAGGACTGAAGTGGAGGTTCAGACATTCCTAGTAATGTGTTAGGCCTCACTAAGACCGTTCTCGTTACCCCTTTTCCTTTCTGGCTTGTCTGGCCTGAGCGCTTTTCTCTGTTTGTCTGGTTTGTCTTATGCGTAACCTGGCCGACTGTTTGTCAGTCCTCTGAGGTTTTTCGGTATCGTCATCACATTAATCCCTATCTACAAAACCCCTCACCAGGTTCAAGAACAGTTTTGACATAAGTTTCTTGAGACTGACAATTAGTTTCATTGGTCTGAGAAAGTCCACCATGTACAGATTATTTTAGAACAGTGTCCCCAAAGAGGTTAGGGTTCTAAGATAGGAGAAATCCTGAAAGAATTAAACCTAATGAGAGAAGAGGTAAATTTCCAGGTAGATAGGGAAATCAAGGAGCCTTGTGCTCAAGATGCTCAAACTCTCCCCTTTGTCAAGCAAGGTTGATTCTGCCTGAAGCAGGAAAAGGAAAGTTCAAACAAAAGAGATATTAGCAGGGTGGGAGGCCCATCTGTTCCAGCCAAATGCCCGCTGGGCTGCGTTCCGGTCAATTGGAAAAGGTGTAGCTATGAGCCCATGACCAAAAAAGCGGATGATTCGCCTGTGTAACAGCATATGGCCTCAATACCAGTCAGGGGACCAGGAACAGTGGTCCCCAGAGGGGTCTTTACGTTATAAGACGATACTTCAATTGGATTTGTTCCGCAGAAGAACTAAAAAGTGGGATGAAGTCCCTTATATGCAAGCCTTCATGTCTCTCTACCAGACCCTGTACCCCCCAATCAGGTTTTCTTCCAGGGAAAATCAAAGGCCAAGTACTCCCTGAATCCTCATCAGAGGACCCCTCGTAGAGGGATGGGCTCCAGCCACCATTTCAGCTCCCCTCCCCCATGTGGGGAGGCATGGTAGAAGCCGAGGGGTTGGACTGTGAAATGACAGACAGGTCTCCAAACAGAATGGCCGAGCCGATTCTAGCTTGGCCAGCCCACCGAAGGCTGACGGAGGAGGAGGATACCGACAGTGAGCGTCCGACTTCTTCAGGTGTGGTCTCCCCCTCTCATATTCATCAGGGTACCGTTTTTGGTGATGGTCCCTCAGGAGTCCAGGCAGGGCAATACCCACTGAGAGAAGTTCCGGCCAGAGTAGATGATGAGGGGCAACCCCAGGGGACAATGCTAGTACATACTCCACTTTCCACCTCTGATCTATATAACTGGAAGAGCCATAACCCCCCACTACCAGAGTGACCCAAACAGAATGGGTGAACTGTTTCTTTCTATTTTCTCTACTCGCCACCCTACCTGGGCAGATATACAGGCACTCCCTCACCACCCTGTTAATTTCAGAAGAAAGCCATATAGTATTTGAGTAGGCTCGGAAAGAGGCCAATAGGCTCCATAACTTAGACCCTAATAATGGAGCCCAACCCCCTGGGATAGAAGCCATCCCCACTAGAGATCCGGGTAGCAATCACAATCATGAAGAAGGGGCAAGTGGACTTCAGTTCTATCGGGACTGCCTAGTCGTTGGGTTGAGAAACAGGCCCCCAAACCCAAGAGCTTACAAAAGGTTAGAGAAATTATCCAGGGAGAAAAGGAAGATCCATCCACTTTCTTAGAAAGGGTGACAGACACATTTCGTCAATACACTGATATTAACTGCAAAGATCCAAACAACCCCCAGCTTGTAAACATGATTTTTATTTCGCAGAGCATCCCGATATTCGAAAAAAAATCACAAAAATTAGGAGGAGGACTTGGGATGCCAATAGAGCAGCTGCTTGGAGTAGCTTTTAAGGTGTTCAATAATCGGGACCAGGTAGCAGAACAGAAAGAAAAACAAAAGGCAGCTTTACTAGCAGAGGCCCTAGCCCCCCTGAATGAAGAAGGGGGAAGAGAGATAAGAGCCATAAAAAGGACCACCCTGGGGCGAGGAGGTAGACCTTTAGAACCCGACCAGTGTGCCTTCTGTAAAAGACGGGGCCACTGGAAGCGGGAGTGCCCAGAGAAAAGGGAAAGGCGAGACAAACCAAAACTTACCAACCTCCAGGCTTATCAGGAAGGGCCCCCACAGTTGGATGATTCCGAATGATGGGACCCAGGGGCTCAAACCTCGTTGGCTATCTCCCACCGCAAGCCCCAGGTAACTCTAAAGGTGGGAGGATGCCCTACTGACTTTATTCTGGACACAGGTGCCACCTTTTCAGTTTTGAACACTGCAGAGTCTCCCCTTAGTCCACGTACTGCCCCAGTGGTAGGGGTTTCAGGAAAACTTTCAACCCGGCCCTTCCTTCAACCAGTGAATTGTGAAATTGGAAAAGACTTCTTATACCACAAGTTCCTTTATATGCCGGAGTACCCCGGCCCCCTCCTCGGGAGGGATCTATTGTCAAAACTTGGGGCACAAGTCACTTTTGGACTGTCTTGAATTTTGGTGCAAATTCCACCCGAACAGGCATGCACTTTGCAGGCAGCCTTGTTGCTAGAGGAACCAGCAACCCCTAGCGACATACCTGTCCACATATAGCAAGAAGTGAACCTGGAAGTCTGGGGCATCAGCGATGCAGGGAAGGGCCAGGTTTGCTGAGCCAGTCAAAATTCCCCTAAAGCCTGGAGCACCTGTTATAAATCAGGGATTGCTCCACTGGTCCACTGATACATAGAGATTGGACTTTTAAGACGATGCTGGTCCCCATATAACACCCCCATTCTGCCAGTGTTAAAGCCTGGGACAGGAGAATACTGGTTTGTGCAAATAGTAGAAGATATTCACCCGGTTGTACCCAACCCATATACTCTCCTAGTAACCATACCCAGCAAGTATGCTTGGTTTTCAGTATTAGATCCGAAAGATGCCTTCTTTTGCATTCCCTTGCATCCTGAGCCTCAACTTTTGTTTGCATTTGAATGGACTGATTTAGAACCAGGGTCAAAAAGACACCTCACGTGGCAGGTGCTGGTCCAAGGGCTCAAAAACTCCCCCACAATTTTCAGAGAGACATTGGCTAAAGACATGAGGGCCTTGCAACTAGAAAAGGGGATGGTCTTACAGTATGTAGATAACATTCTGGTGGCAAGTGAAACTCAAGAAGATTCAGATCGAAATACCATCATAGTCTTAAACTATCTGGCTAGGTGTGGGAGCCGAGTTTCCAAAAAGAAGGCCCAAATATCACAATAACAAGTAAGATATCTGGGGTTCCAAATATCACAGGGGCAGTGGAGTCTTCTCCAGGACCGACAAGAAACTATTATGCAGGTAGCATCCGCCATCTCTAAGCGACAACTTAGAGGTATTCTCGGGATGGTGGGTTTTTGTCAAATCTGGATACCAGTGTTTAGGCTCATGGCAAAACCCTTGTACAAAGCCCTGAAGAGAGAGGACAGGGAACCCCTATTTTGGAATGCTGAATGTCAACAAGCTTTTGAAAAAATTAAATATAAATTAATGACGGCCCCAGCATTAGGGTTACCTGATCTCCAAAAACCATTTGAACTATTCGTACATGAGAGACAGGGAGTTGCTCTGGGAGTGCTGACTCAGACTTTGGGACCAGCCAAGAGGCCAGTAGCTAGACAACTTGGCTCAAGGATGGCCCCCCTGCCTCTGGGCTGTGGCTGCAACATGTGACTTACTGCAAGAAGCTGAAAAATTTACCCTAGGACAAAAAGTGATAGTTCACACGACTCACACTGTCCTTCCCCTCTTAGAACAAAAAGGGGGGTTTTGGCTTACGGTGGGACACATGGGGAAATATCAAGCAATCCTATTAGACAACCCAAATGTAACCTTAAAGGCCGTCTCTGCTCTCAACCCAGCCACCCTACTACCCATCTTGGAAGAAGGCCAATACATGACTGTTTAGAGATTATAGGTTTATTCCAGCAGGCCCGATCTGTCAGACACTCCTTTAACTGACCCTGAGCTAGAAATGTACACCGATGGTAGCAGCTTCATGTATAAAGGACATCGAAGGGTGGGCTATGCGGTGGTGACTCGGGCTGAAATTTTAGAGGCGGCTCCACTTCCTGCTGGCACCTCCGCACAAAAAGCCGAGTTAATAGCCCCTGGGTGGGCCCTGTGGCTGGGAGCAGGAAGGCGTGTAACTGTACACCGACAGCAGATATGCCCATCTTGTGCTCCATTCACACAGGACATTGTGGAAGGAGAGGGGTCTCCTTACATCTGCCAGCAAGGAGATAAAGCATGTACCAAAAACTCTTGAACTCCTAGAAGCAGTCAACAATCCCCTCCAGGTGGCAGTGGTGTATTGCCCCAGGTTACCAGAAGGGAAAATCCCCTGAAGCTGTAGGGAACCAGAAAGCAGACACAGAGGTCAAAAGGGCTGCGATGCAAGGAGACGAGATAAAGAAATGGCCCTGATCCCTCACCTGGACCCTGCTGACCTTCGCGCACCTAAATACACCACTCAGGACTTAAAAAGGGCTGAAGAACGGGGTTTTCACTTGGCTCCCCATTCCAACTGGTTAGTAAGCCCTGAAGGGAAAGTGCTGTTACCAGAAGCCCAGGTATATGGTATAGTGTCGGCTTTACATGAAGGAACTCATTATGGGAGAGATGCCAGTCCTGAGTGGATCCAACAGGCGGTTGCAGGACCAAGTCTCCTCAAAGCCACTTGAGAAGTCACAAGAAGATGCCACCTATGTGCAAAGAACAACCCAAAGACTGTGCCCCATCCAACGGAACTGGGAGTCCAACATCGAGGAACTAACATGGGAGAAGATTGGCAAATAGACTTTACAGTGATGCCCCTGGCACCTGGAAACTTCAGGTATCTGTTGGTCTTTGTGGATACTTACTCAGGGTGGGTAGGGGCTTTCCCTGGTCGAACTGAACAAGCTCAAGAAGTAACCAAGGTATTACTTAAAGAGGTTACCCTTGGTTCGGTTTGCCAATTTCAATTCAAAGCAACAATAGAGGAGATTTCGTGGCACAAATAACCCAAGAAGTCAGCAAAGCCCTGGATATAAATTGGAGGCTACATTCTGCCTGGAGGCCAGAGTCAACAGAGAAGACCAAGAGGATGAATCACACCCTAAAAGAGGCCCTGGCAAAAATATGTCAAGAGACTAACTTAACATGGTTACAAGTCCTGCCTATTGCACTGCTTAAAATCTGAGTGGTCCCTCGAAGTGGGCTTAAGTAAAGCCCTTATGAATTGGTATATGGGAGACCATTCCTGAGAAAGTCTACCTTCCCCACCTCGGTAATGACAGAGGTGGAAAATAGAGGCTAGGTCCATTTTCTGGGAGCTGTTGTAAACATTATTAACCAATATGCCTCTCTCCATCTGTCTTTTCCCTCTGATACCCCTCTTCACAGATTCTGGCCAGGAGATTGGGTATTACTAAAGACTTGGAGACACCAGCACCCTGAAGACCAGCTGGCTCCCAAATGGGAGAGGCCTTTTGAAGTCCTCCTGGCTACTCACTCATCTTTAAAGCTGGGGGGAGTGACTGCATGGGTGCATCATTCCAGAGTAAAAACAGCTCCGCTTGAAAAACAAGGAACTGAAGAGTCACCTTATTCTTGCACACCGGTTCAAGGTTTAAAGTACAGGTTTAAACAAATTACAGAATGATAGTTTTAACCTTTGTTTTTCTCTTCTTTCAAGACGCATGCCATACTGTGATACCAAATCAGGCCCCTGTGATTCTACAAGCCAGAGAGACCCTGACCTTACAAGTAGGAGATGCTCTGATTCTCCCATGTGTGGTATCTTCTCTGACTCCAGTTGGTCCCGTTAAATGGATACTGGTAACCCCAGAAAAAGAACAGATGGTTGTCTGGGACTTTAAAACCGCCGGCTCCTCCCGAGTGACCCCCATGGCTGATACCACTCGGTCATACAATTGAGATTTTTTGATCATTATTTCAGGTATAACCTTATCTGATGCAGGGTTTTATTACTGTGTAGAATTTTAAAAAGGGTTGCCAAAAGATATTGAAATCAGTAGGGGGAAAGGAATCCAGGTGGTTATCGTAGGATATCAAGAGCCTGCCCACCTCCCAGATGGGTGGGACTGGTCATCCAATGGCCTAGTCACCATGTCCCAAGCAGTGGCCACGGGGGGAAATCTCAGCAACTGCTGGATATGCCATCATCTTCCTCGGTCAGGAGCGCCTTTGAAGCCCATGGCAGCCTGGTTTTTGATTATAACAAAGATGTCACTAACTGCACCTTGACTCACCATCCCCCCAAGGCCCCAATCCGAGCTTGGCTTCTACAGTACCCATTTTCCATACCTTGTTTTCTCTTCGCTAATCTTTATAATCATACCTTGGGAACTAGGTGGGAAACAAAATCACAAAGCCCCCGAGCTAAGGTCACACAGCAGGTTTTTCGAGACTTCCAGCTTCTTTCATCCTGCAACAAATCTTTGACCATACCCCAGTTGATTCACATCAGTTCTAGTATTCCCAATGGCCCGAATAAGAATCTATCCTTGTGTGCTCCACACTTTCTTATGTGGAGGAGACCCTACTCCACCAGTAAAGTCCCCGTCCCTGGGCCATCACCTTACACCTGGGCCATTCAGTGCTTAATAGGAGTTCACTATGTGGGACAGTGTACTCTGGGGTTCCTGACTTTCCCAACCCAAGTTCATCCACCATCTGCCCAACACACCATGCAGATCCCCTGAAAGAAAACGGATCTGTTTTCAGTAGATCCTACATCCCCAGAGGTAACCCCATTCTAGAGGAAAACAGGTTTGGGTGGTGGTTCTTGAGAACAATTATTCCAGGTTTAGGAATGTACCACATGGAGGCGGCCATTAGAAACTTATCGGACACTATCCACCTGCTAGCCCTAGTAACTGAAAAGGCACTTAGAACCCAACAAATCTCTTTAAACTCCTTAGCAGAGGTGGTCCTAGATAATTGAATAGCCTTAGTTTTCTTACTAGCCAAATCTGGAGGAGTGTGTGCTGTGGTTAACAAAACCCGTCGTGCCTGGATAAACACCACTGGAGAGGTAGAGGTAGGGCTGGGTGCTATCTACAAGGTAACCAAATGGACTGACCCAACACCTAGGCAAGAGAACATGTGGGATTGGTTCACTAACCTTTTCCCCACCTTGGGGTCCTGGCTGACCCCTTTAATAACTTTTGGAGTAACAGTCATTTTGGTCTGCATTTGCGCTCCCTGTCTAATAAGAGTGGTTACCAGGGGCGCACTAGCACCCTCAGTGCTGGAGAGGTCTTTGTCCTGGTAGACCGAACTACTCCTTTCCCAGACTCCGGGGATGTGCATCACTTAATCTAACAAGACGTTGCCGAACTTCATCTTTCTAAACCACCACCTGTATATGACCCCCTAGTAGATTTTTAGTAGATGTCAGGTTTCTCCCCCCAACCGACACCCCCCTCCAGCAGGAAGTAGCTAAAGAGAGACACGGAGCCCTGTTTCCCAAGACTAGGAAACCTACAACATAAAAAAAAAAATGTACACGTATATATGTACGAGGGTGTACTTCTATACACCCTCCTACCCCTGTTCAGCTTATATATCTACTTATGTATCCACTCATACATTACCGTTTATTACTGTTTTGCAGGATTATAACATGTATTAGTATTTACCATTGTTGCCTTTTACTCTTGTGTGCTTTCCTTGACCTTGATTATGTTGTGCTGACTTCCCTCATACTATGTATTATCTCTCCCTTCACCAAAGTTAGTATGTGTCTACTATCTAGTTAGTGGTTTTCCCTTCCCCCTCCCATCCCTGGTAACCATCAAAGAATGTTTCTGTCTGTGTCTAAACCTTTTCTTGACTTTTTATAATAGTGGTCTCATACAATACTTGTCCTTTAGTGACTGAAGAAGACTTCTTTCTGTATGGTCCGAAATCCTAGAGTGGTCCTTTGTCCCAGGCTCCTGGTATTATATATGTACTTTTATCTTCTCTTTTTTTAAACCAGGGATTAGGGAAGAGGGCAGGACGGGGGTGGGTGGCTACAAAAGCACAGCATGAGGGGCCCTTGTGAAGTTTCTTTACCTTGACTGCATCAATGCCAATATCCTGGCTGTGCAGCTGTACTAGAGTTTTGAAAGATGCCAACACTGGAGGAAATGGGGTAAAGTGTATATAAGATCTGTTATTTCTTACAACTGCATGTGAATCTACAATTACCTCAAAATTGAAAGTTTGATTTAAAAAATATATCTGGCCCAAAGACAGAGAGAGATCAGGGGACACTCTCCCGGAGGTGCCCCACCCGGGGGATGGGGCAAGGGGTGCCCATGTCAGAGCCATCCCTGCCCCTTCCTTGATTCAATAATGCTTCCCAGGGCAACAGGTAAAGGTGCACCTTGAAACCGAGGCCTTTTCCTGGGCAACCCACCCCTACAGGAAATCAGGAGAAAATAGGGATGTGTAGCAGCCAAACAACTATTTTATGTTAACAGAACAGCAGAAAATCTCATACTTCACTGATCTGCTCTTACTTTGAATAACTTCCAGTTATCCTAGGGGCTACAGCAATGCATTTTTTAAAACTAATTTTGAAATGAATTTTATTAGCCTGAAGCATTCTCCTACTAGAATATTAATGAGCTAATATTAGTAAATTATTCATGGTACTGGTAAGAACCATTATCGAAATACAAAGTTTTTAGGGGAAGCCAGCTGTGTTTGACTTTTAAAAATCAATTGCATTAAACGAATTTTAAAATAACGTTCCCAATCACACTTACATCCCAGCAACTGCAAAGTCCAGAGAAAAGAATGGGAATCAGGAATGAAGAACTCAGCAAATATGGAGTCCACTGGGGCTACTCACCTCCTCTGGGAAGCCCTCCATGATTTCTTCAGGGGAAAGGCACCCACCTACCCATTTGTGGGCTCGCGTACACAAATTCATTCCCACCTCCAGGGTAACTCTTAACACAGGATACCTAGGTGACCTGTTTATATGCTTGTCTCTCTGAGACTACTTGCTCTCTGCCTTTGCCACAGAATGGAATCCCTCGAGGGCTTAGAAAAAAACACAGCTACCTAGTCAGAGTCACAGAATCTGACCTAGCTGGTGTAAGGTGTGGCCTGGGCCTTGGTGCTTTAAAAGCTCCCCATGTGATCTGATTTGCAGCAAGGACTGAGAACTGCCCTGGACCAGTGCTTCTCACACTGGAGCCATCAGTTACCTGCAGGGCTTGTGAAAACACAGATCACTGGGATTCATTCCCAGAGTTTCTGACTCAGTGGGCCTGGACTGGGCCAGAGACTATGCCTATCTAACAAGGTCCCAGGGGCTGTTGCTGCTGCAGGCCTAAGCCCACACACACTTGGAGAACACTGTCCTAGGCTAGGCTGCTTCAAGAGGGCAAGGGCCTCCCTGTGGTGCCTCTTTGGACCTCCAGAGCCTAGCACAGCGTGGTCCCGCAGAAGGAGTGAAGGACCCACATGCATGCCCCACCCCCTGCACATGTCCTGTTACCTCGGCTGTCACTGCCCCACATGCTATTATCTGAGCTTGTTCATTTGACACTTACCCTCTAAGTTTTCATCTCGTTTATCTCTGAATCCCTAGCACCTTATGTGTGGGAGGTACTCGAATATTTGCTGAATGAACAGCCATGATTATGTCCCATCAAAAGAAACCTCCTAGTTTGTAGAACGTTTTAACCTCGTATCAGAAATGCCTATAGAAAAAACAACTAACACTTTTGAGTGCCTTTGTACCCATTAATCTGCTCAAGCTGTGGCAGGAATACAAAGATAAAGGCAAGTGGCATCCCCCACTTCTCCCCACACCCCCCCCTCACATTGAAGCTGAAGTGGATCTTTCTGCTAAATCCCACCAGCACCCTGTCTCTTACAGCCCTTTCATTCTTTAAGTAGCATTAGGGTCCTTACCCGTCTCGTTTGGCCCTCAAGTGTGTGTATGAAGCATAGAAAGCCCTACCCCGCAATGGCCCTCTCCCACAGCCTCCGTTTCCAATCCACCTAGCAGGATACAAGCTTCTAAAAGGCAGGGCCTACGTCCAATTTCTTCTTGATGCCCCCTAAAGGGCCCAACGCTGTACTCTATACACAGTAAGCACTCAATAAATGCTCTGAGTTCACAAAAGGGGTGCAGTAGCATAGCACCTACTGCACACATTTCCCACAATCCTGGGACAGCATCAGGGCAAGAATATTAATGCTCACAGCTGGATCTGTGACCTGACCCACATAACACTTTCTAAGCCTCAGTTTCTCCATATTTATAAGGGGATGACAGCGCCCTCCTGGAATGCTTGCTCTTGGGACTCACCCTCTTGGAACTTATCATCAGGTTGTGAGGAGTCCAAGCCACACAAAGGTCACGTGTCAGTGTTCCAAAGGAGTCACGTGTAAGTGCTCCAATCAGCAGCCACGGCGGAGTTCCAAGCCAACAGCCAGCACCAACTGCCAGCCTGGGAGTGAGCAGGTTGAGCCTCTGGCCCAGCCGGGCCCCAGATGACTCCAGCCACCGCTGCCTTTGACTGCAACCTTCCAGCTAAGCCCAGGCAATGCATCAAGCCATGAGAAATAAGGAGGCGTTTTATCCACTAGTTCCGGGATAGTCAGTTACACAGCAGTGAAAACCAGAAGACTGGCCAACTAATCAACCAAAAGCAAACAAACAGCGCTTCCTGAGCACCCAGCACACTGGGCCCAGTTCCAGCGCCACCCCCTGATGGCTCAAGCTCATCTGCTTCTAGACCCCTGACCTCGACCGCCAGCTGCGCTACTCTGCCATTGACCGCCAGCTGTACTACTCTGCCAGAACTGACTTCATGGTTGTTCTTCACATCACTCTGAGAAATTGCTAGAGCTACTGCCCCAGACAGAGGAGCACCACGCCCAGCACTGACTGCCAGGAGTGGCCCCTGCATTTTCTCATTGACCAGCTTGGATCCACGAACTGCAACCTTCCAGACTTCCCGAGCACCCAGCACACTGGGCCCAGTTCCAGCGCCACCCCCTGATGGCTCAAGCTTATCTGCTTCTAGGCCCCTGACCTCAACCGCCAGCTGTACTACTCTGCCAGAACTGACTTCATGGTTGTTCCTCACACCACTCTGAGAAATTGCTAGAGCTACTGCCCCAGACAGAGGAGCACCACGCTAAGCACTGACTGCCAGGAGCGGCCCCTGCATTTTCTCGTTGACCAGCTTGGATCCACGAACTGCAACTTTCCAGCACTTCCTGAGGACCCAGCACACTGGGCCCAGTTTCGGCGCCACTCCCTGATGGCTCAAGCTTACCTGCTTCTAGACCCCTGACCTCGACTGCCAGCTGTGCTATTCTGCCAGAATCGCCCAGATGGTTTCTTCAGTCATATCACTTTGAGGAATTGCTAAAGCTACTGCCCCCGACAGAGGAGCACCAAGCTCAGCACTGACTGCCAGAAGCAGCCCCTGCATTGTCTCCTTGACCAGCCTGGATCCATGGAGTTTCGGCTGTATCAGAGGCTGCCCAGAGCGGCCAGGAACCACAGCCAGAAGGACAATGGGACTAAAGGCCCAGGAGGTGCACCTGGACTAATGAGAGACAAGCCACCACAGACAGAAAGGGGACAACAGACGAATTGGCCACCCTTCTTTCTACCACTGAGCTATTCCAAGTTAGAGGGATTCCACATGATCTCTCTGGACATGGCCTGTGGGTCCAAGCAACCAGCTGTGTTTGGATGCAAAGCTGTGGTCTGCTTTTATTTCCTCTACTTCCTCCTGGGGCTCAGGCCCCTTTTCCCCTCACTCTCAGTTCCCTGGGAATGTACTCCTCAATAAAATGCTGGTGTGTGTAAAAATGGAGGGAAGCTTGTACACATAGGCTCATAGCAGTATTATTCATGATAGCCACCAAAGGGAAACAACTGGGGCTCAGGCCCCTTTTCCCCTTGCTCTCAGTTCCTGGGAATGTACCCCTCAATAAAATGCTGGTGTGTATAAAAACGGAGGGAAGTTTGTACACAAATGTTCATAGCAGCATTATTCACAATTGCCACCAAATGGAAACAATCCAAATATCCATCAACTGTTGAATTGATAAATAAAATGTGGCATGCCATAGAATGGAACTTTATTCAGTCATAAAAGGGAATGAAGATGGGGTGGGGGACTTGGAAAGGACTGCTAGTCAGTATGGGGCTTCTTTCTGAGGTGACAGAAATACTCTGCAATTAGAGAGTGGCAATGGTTTCAGAACATTGTGAAGGTACTAAAACCCACTGAATGCTAAAAATGGTGTTATATTATGTGAATCATAGCTTAATAAAAATTGGTAAAAGAAAAAAAAATACAACCTTAGGGAGGGTTCCAAAACAAGGATTAACCCCCTAGCCTGTGGCCTTCTTCCCACTTTCCCGGTTTGCTTTCTTATTTTTCTTTTCCACCCAAATATCCAGATGATGTATCTGGTTCCAATAAAGCATTTTTAATAGAATGTAAATGTATGTGCTTAATTTGGGTGTTAAAAATAACATGTATTCCTGTAGAGCATCTTTGCCATACAATCCCAAGTGTTTTGCTATTACATTTTGTAAAATTGGGGAGCAATAAATGAGTGTTGGCAAATTGAAAGAAAAATAAATAAGGCTGCTACTCTTTAAAAAAAATAGGAAGGGGATGAAAAAAAGTTGCCAATAAACAGTTGTGATACACAGTTGTCATGATGATTAAATGAAATGAGGCATGTGAGAAAGTTTTCATAAAATAAATGCTCATTAAATGTTAGTGGCCACCGTTTTCTTGGGGGAGGTGGTGGTATATTTCAAGATTAAAGAAATGGAAACTCCAAAAAGTCAAGCGACCCACCCAAGGTGAAATTCAGTGGGAGGATTCTAATTATCTCTCAGACCACTAATCCAATGTGATTTCTCCTGGACTTTGCTGCTCTTCTGGGGGGGAGTGGATGGTAGGTGTGATCAGATGCAGGCCAATGAAGGGCTAAAACCCACTGCAGTGGAGTTGACTCTGACTCATAGCGACCCTATAGGACAGAGTAGAACTGCCCCAGAGAGTTTCCAAGGAGCGCCTGGCGGGTTTGAACTGCCGACCTCTTGGTTAGTAACCGTAGCACTTATCCACTATGCCACCAGGGTTTCCAGGATTACCATTTTGTTGCTGTTGTTAGGTGCCGTCGAGTTGGTTCTGACTCATAGCGACCCTACGCACAACAGAACGAAACACTGCCCGGTCCTGCGCCGTCCTTACAATCGTTGTTATGCTTGAGCTCTTTGTTGCTGCCACTGTGTCAATCCACCTCGTTGAGGGTCTTTCTCTTTTCCGCTGACCCTGTACTCTGCCAAGCATGATGTCCTTCTCCAGGGACTCATCCCTCCTGACAACATGTCCAAAG
This sequence comes from Loxodonta africana, assembly GCF_030014295.1. Taxonomy (NCBI): domain Eukaryota; kingdom Metazoa; phylum Chordata; class Mammalia; order Proboscidea; family Elephantidae; genus Loxodonta; species Loxodonta africana. The sequence continues at coordinate 21,679,036 of NC_087369.1, forward strand.
TATGTAAGACACAGTCTCACCATCCTTGCTTCTAAAGAGCGTTCTGGTTGTACTTCTTCTAAGACAGATTTGTTCGTTCTTTTGGCAGTCCATGGTATATTCAATATTCTCCGCCAACACCACAATTCAAAGGCGTCAACTCTTCTTTGGTCTTCCTTATTCATTGTCCAGCTTTCACATGCATATGATGCGATTGAAAATACCATGGCTTGGGTCAGGCACACCTTAGTCTTCAGGGTGACATCTTTGCTCTTCAACACTTTGAAGAGGTCCTTTTGCAGCAGATTTGCCCCATGCAATGCGTCTTTTGATTTCTTGACTGCCGCTTCCATGGCTGTTGATTGTGGATCCAAGTAAAATGAAATCCTTGACAACTTCAATCTTTTCTCCGATTATCACGATGTTGCTCATTGGTCCAGTTGTGAGGATTTTTGTTTTCTTTATGTTGAAAAAAAAATTTTTTTTTTTACGTTGAGGTGCAATCCATACTGAAGGCTGTGGTCTTTGATCTTCATCAGTAAGTGTTTTTTTCAAGTCCTCTTCACTTTCAGCAAGCAAGGTTGTGTCATCTGCATAACGCAGGTTGTTAATGAGTCTTCCTCCAATCTCGATGCCCCGTTCTTCTTCATATAGTCCAGCTTCTTGTATTATTTGTTCAGCATACAGATTAAATAGGTATAGTGAAAGAATACAACCCTGATGCACACCTTTCCTGACTTTAAACCAATCAGTATCCCCTTGTTCTGTCCAAACAACTGCCTCTTGATCTATGTAAAGGCTCCTCATGAGCACGGTTAAGTGTTCTGGAATTCCCATTCTTCGCAGTGTTATCCATAGTTTGTTATGATCCACACAGTCAAATGCCTTTGCATAGTCAATAAAACACAGGTAAACATCCTTCTGGTATTCTCTGCTTTCAGCCAGGATCCATGTGACATCAGCAGTGATATCCCTGGTTCCGCATCCTCTTCTGAATCCAGCCTGAATTTCTGACAGTTCCCTGTTGATATACTGCTGCAGCCATTTTTGAATGATCTTCAGCAGAATTTTGCTTGCATGTGATATTAATGATATTGTTCTATAATTTCTACATTCGGTTGGATCACCTTTCTTGGGAATAGGCATAAATATGGATCTCTTCCAGTCAGTTGGCCAGGACACTGTCTTCCATATTTCTTGGCATAGATGAGTGAGCACCTCCAGCGCTGCACCTGTTTGTTGAAACATCTCAATTGATATTCCGTCAATTCCTGGAGCCTTGTTTTTCGCCAATGCCTTCAGAGCAGCTTGGACTTCTTCCTTCAGTACCATCGGTTCCTGATCATATGCCACCTCTTGAAATGGCTGAATATCGACTAATTCTTCTTGGTATAATGATTCTGTGTATTCCTTCCATCTTCTTTTGATGCTTCCTGCGTCGTTTAATATTTTCCCTATGGAATCCTTCACTATTGCAACTCGAGGCTTGAATTTTTCTTCAGTTCTTTCAGCTTGAGAAATGCCGAGCGTGTTCTTCCCTTTTGGTTTTCCATCCCCAGCTCTTTGCACATGTCATTATAATACTTTAGTTTGTCTTCTCGAGAGGCCCTTTGAAATCTTCTGTTCAGTGCTTTTACTTCATCAATTCTTCCTTTTGCTTCAGCTGCTCGACTTGCTCGAGAGCAAGTTTCAGAGTCTCCTCTGACATCCACCTTGGTCTTTTCTTTCTTTCCTGTCTTTTCAGTGACCTCTTGCTTTCTTCCTGGATGATGTCCTTGATGTCATTCCACAACTCGTCTGGTCTTTGGTCACTAGTGTTCAATGCGTCAAATCTATTCTTCAGATGGTCTCTAAATTCAGGTGGGATATACTCAAGGTCGTATTTTGGCTCTCATGGACTTGCTCTGATTTTCTTCAGTTTCAACTTGAACTTGCATATGAGCAATTAATGGTCTGTTCCACAGTTGGCCCCTGGCCTTGTTCTGACTGATGACATTGAGCTTTTTCATCGTGTCTTTCCACAGATGTAGTCAATTTGATTTCTGTGTGTTCCATCTGGAGAGGTCCATGTGTATAGTCGCCGTTTATGTTGGTGAAAGAAGGTATTGGCAATGAAGAAGTCGTTGGTCTTGCAAAATTCTATCATTCGATCCCTGGCATTGTTTCTATCACCAAGGCCATATTTTTCAACTACTGATCCTCCTCCTTTGTTTCCAACTTTTGTATTTCAATTGCCAGTAATTATCAATGCATCTTGATTGCATGTTCGATCAATTTCAGACTGCAACAGCTGATAAAAATCTTCTAATTCTTCATCTTTGGCCCTAGTGGTTGGTGCGTAAATTTGAATAACAGTCGTATTAACTGGTCTTCCTTGTAGGTGTATGGATATTATCCTATCACTGACAACATTGTACTTCAGGATAGATCTTGAAACATTCTTTTTGACGACAAATGCAACACCATTCCTCTTTGAGTTGTCATTCCCAGCATAATAGACTATATGTTTGTCCGATTCAAAATGGCCAATACCAGTCCATTTCAGCTCACTAATGCCTAGGATATAGGTGTTTATGCGTTCCATTTCATTTTTGACGATTTCTAATTTTCCTAGATTCATACTTCGTACATTCCAGGCTCTGATTATTAATGGATGTTTGCAGCTGTTTCTTCTCATTTGGAGTCATGCCACATCAGCAAATGAAGGTCCTGAAAGCTTTACTCCATCCACGTCATTAAGGTCGACTCTACTTTGAGGAGGCAGCTCTTCCCCAGTCATCTTTTGAGTGCCTTCGAACCTGGGGGGCTCATCTTCCAGCACTCTATCAGACATTGTTCTGCTGCTATTCATAAGGTTTTCACTGGCTAATGCTTTTCGGAAGTAGACCGCCAGGTCCTTCTTCCTAGTCTGTCTTAGTCTGGAAGCTCAGCTGAAACCTGTTCTCCATGGGTGACCCGGCTGGTATCTGAATACCGGTGGCATAGCTTCCAGCATCACAGCAACGCACAAGCCCCCACAGTACAACAAACTGACAGACACATGCGGGGGATTACCATAATGACCCAGTAATTCTACCCCTAGGAATAAACCAAGAGACTTGAAAGTAGGGACTCAAACAGATACAGGTATACCAATGCCCATTGCAGCATTATTCAAAATAGCCACAAGGCAGAAACAATCCAAGAGTCTGTCAACAGATGAATGGATAACAAAATGTGGTACAGACATGTGATAAAATATTATTCAGCCATAAAGAGAAATGAAGTCCTGATACATGCTAAGACATGGATAACCTTGAAAATATTATGCTGAGTGAAATAAGTCAGAGAGAAAAGAACCAATATTGCGCTATCCAATTATAGGAAATACCCAGAGTAGGCAAACGCATAGAGATCAAAGTTTATTAGCAGTTAGTAGTAAGTGGTAAAGTAGTAAGTAGTTCGTGGTAAAGAACCTTCAGTGGCCATTTATTCCATTTTCTGTCTCTGACAAGGGCTGAGCCAGGTGGCTTTGACTTAAAATCTGTGTTTCAGGAAGATGCCACTTCCCATGACAGCTTAACAATTCTCCTGGAGGGCTTGCTAAAAATGGATTGCTGGGACCCATTCCCTAGAGTTTTTGATTCAGTAGGATCTAGCGTGAGGTCCAAGAACCTGCATTCCTAACAAGTATCCAAGTGAGGCTGATGCTGCTGGTTCTGGCAGCCACACTTTGAGAACTACCAATTTACTCCATTTCTCACCTTTTCTTTTTTTTTATAATCTTCCCCATTGGCTTAACTAATCTCTTTGATGGTCACAAAAATCACTATCACTCGCCAATATTTGCTTCCAACATGCCTCTTTCAAGGATGATGTCACTTACACTTTTTAATGAGGCAGGCCTAGAACTAACACTGAAGTTTTAATAACCACTGACTACTAGGATGAAGGTGTAGACACCCAGGTATCAAAATATATTTTATAAAGCATATAGATGTCAGGAAGTCTTTGAAAAGAAAGAATTGGAGAAATAGGGAATTAAATCTATACTGTTGTTTTTTTAAAGCATACATACTAAATTCCTAGAGGTCTCCTTTAAAACAGCTAAGAGAATTATATTTTCCAGAGAAACGCAGACTTGATAAGAGTATTACTAAATGACTCAAATGATTCCTAAGTGATTTTTCTTAAATCACAATTTGCACAGCTAAGGGAACTACCTGTTTTTCAAAAAATGTGGAATTGGGTAAAGTCCAAACAATCACAAAGAGCATCACTTTGACATCAAGGTCAAACGAGAAAGAGAATGGGTCCCCCTCCGGCCCTGAAACCTGGCATGTACTCATCACCAATCTGCCACAAAATTCTCTGTACAGGGTTACTGGAGAAGGGTACAGCAGCATAGTCCAGTAACAATTTCTCTAAGTCTCCTATAAAATGGAAATAATAACATGACTACTCTGTAATATATGGCAACCTTTGTGTTACAGAGTAGAGCTGCTCCAGGATTTTCTTGGCTGTAATTTTTATGGAAGTAGGTCACCAGGCCTTTTCTTCCACGGTACCGCTGGTTTGGTTTGAACCATCAACCTTTCAGTTACCAGCCAAGCACAAGCCATTTGCGCCACCCAGAGACCTATCTCCTAGTGAGGAGTCAGTGAGAAGGTATGCAGCTCAACTCATTTAACTATTCTGTGTTAGCTATTCTATTGCACACAATTTCATTTTTGTTCTTTTCTCTCTTCCACTATTGACTGAGGTCTGTTGCACACATGCCTGAAAACAAACAATGCTAAATTTCGTTCAGGGAATGATAAACTATAGTGAACTACAATACTGTCAGTGTAAAATCAGGGCGAGTATTTTTTTTCCATAAAAATTATATTAGTGTTATGGATTGAACTGCGTATCCAAAAAACATGTAAATTCTAACCTCTATGCCTGTGGTTATAATCTCATATGGGAATGGATTATCCTAGTTACGTTCATGAGGCGGCATTAGTGTAGGGAATGTTTTGAGTCAATCTCCTACAATAAAAAAATCAGATTAAGCAAGCAAGCGAGCTAGCAGAGATGGGGGAAGAGAGATGCCAAGCCACATGAACACAGCCCGGAAGCAGAAGCTCAGAAGAGACAAGGACCTTCCCCCAGAGCCGGCAGAGAGAGAAAGCCTTCTACTAGAGCCGACACCCTGAATTAGGACTTCTAGCCTCCCAAATTGTGAGAAAATAAATTTTTCTTTGTTATAGCCACCCACTCGTGGTATTTCTATTATAGCAGCACTACGTAATTAAGACAGTTAGGAATAGGTATATGTCTTTTGATTTCTCATCCTCCACAAAGGATATCAGTTGCCAGTCATTTCTAGCTTGCTTGCTTGCTTGTTTCTGTCTACACATGTAGACACATGCTCCTTCTGGTAAATCAGTAAAAATGAGTTCCTGTCCTTTAGAGCAAGATTATAAGTAATTTTTTACTTAAAAAAAGAAAAAAGGTGTAGGTGACATTTCCCAAACACTAATTATGAAGGCAGTGTATGATGCTGCTGTTCTTCACATTTCAACAGTAAACTGCCCAATTATATTCATACACACATAATCTGCAGTCTCAGGACAGCCTGTGCCAGCAACTAAATCTGGCAAATAAGCTCCTGAGAACCAAAAGAAAATATGCCACGTTGTAATATTCAACTGTGGCCTGTTTGGGGATCTGTATACATACTCATGGGCTGTCGTTTTCTAAAGGCACCACACTTATTGAGCCCCTACTTCATGCCAGGCATTATGCTCCACAAATGTTATTTAATATTTACAATAATCCTAGGAGGTGGATGCACCCCCACCTTACAGATAAGGGAAACAGAGATTCAGACAGAGAAATCTGTCCAAAGCATTACAGCTGCTTGAATTTGAGCCCAGTCTGGCTGATTCCCAAGCTGACAGGCATCAACAAAAAACTGAGAGAAAAGCGTGCTTAAAGAAAGGAGCACTGACCTAGGAATCTAGGTGTCCAGAAACTGGGAGCTAGTCTTACTGGGATGCATAAAGGAGGATGCGAAGAAAATGGGCTCTGCCTGGGCTCAGGCAAATCTCTGCTCCAGCACTCATTAACAGTGTGGCCTTTGGAGATGCTTCTTAACCTCTCTAAGCCTCAGTTTTCTCATCTATTAAATAGGGATAATAATAGTACCTATGTCATAAGGCAAAGCTTAAAGGAGAACATATGGCATAGTGGTTAACTGCTATGGCTGCTAACCAAAAGATCAGCAGTTCAACTCTACCAGGCGCTCCTTGGAAACTCAATAGGGCAGTTCCACTCTGTCCTAGAGGGTCGCTTTGAGTCGAAATCAACTTGACGGCAACAAGATGGATGATGGATGTCATAAAGTGAAGCTTAAAGGAGAATACGTGTAAAGTTTAGTACATATTAAACATCTAACAAATACTAGCTAACAGTATCATGATCATCATTATGGTTTAGATATAGCCATTATTATAAATGGAAATATAAATACAAGTACTTCATACATATTAAGCACTCCGGAAGTATTAGCTTTCATCAATATCAGTATTACCATTGACTACCACCATGGCTACTACCATAGTCTGCAACCAGCTCCTCATCCACCCTTTAAACCCAATGTCTTCAGCTTGCCCCAGGCCTCCAGCAGGTGACCAATCAGGACCTGGCATCTCAGGGACTCCCACCTCCCTGGACCCTGGCAGCCTGGGTCCCTGAAAAGAGGCCTACTGTGCTAATGACGGAGGCCTGGGCCAATGCAGCATATGTATTTGTCAAAACTCATCAAACTGTACACTCAAAATTTCCACATTTTATTATTTGTAAATTATACCTATTTTTAAAGCAACAACAAATAGAAAAGGCAAAATCCAGTACTGGCTGACCTACCATGTATCATTAGTGCCCAAGGCTGCAAAGAACAACCCCGGATCCCCCAGGTAACCACCTCCTCACTGTGGCCCTGTGAAGAAGTGGGGATCTCGAACTCTAAGGGCAGCATGGGAGAAAGGAAGATGTGCCCACTGGAGAGCCAGGCAGACTCCCCACAGTCCTTGGGCCAGCATGGGGATTAAAGTTAGGGTTAAGGCTGGATGGAGCTGCAGGCTCTTACAGCACTTTATGTAAGGCCATGACTTGGCTGCTGGGATTTGGGAGAGAAGGAGTCCTAACAAGCTGGTTTCTTGATGTAAACCCTTCCTTAACAACAGTGATCTTCCAGGGTCAATGCTAATCTGTGTCTCTCATGCCTTTAACTGTCTCCAGCTCACACCAGGTTCCAACTACAAATGTCCAAACGGCCTGGCTCTTTTTTAGAGCCACCAGTAATACTGGATCCGCTGGAACACCTTCCCATTTGTAACTATCACTCTGGGGGCTTCTTCCTGACCCTGTTCATGTGCCTACCCAGCCACATCCTAGTCAAGGGACCTTGGGTAAATTGTTTATCGTCGCAAAGCCTCAGCTGCTCTTCTGTCAAATAGGAACATCACTATCTACTCCCCAAGGTTATGTGGGGGAGACCTTGTGGAAATATCTGGCACAAAGGGGTGTTTAAAGTTGGCTCCCTCCCGCAATGATATATGAGAACACAGACAAAACAAGTTGTGGCAGACGCTCCCTGGGCTGGGGCCATGGAATCATAAGCTCCACACGTCAGTCTTCCCAAGAACCTCACAAAATTCCTCCAGGAAAGCCCCTTGCAACTTCCCAAGAGGTCACAGTCTCCAGTCTAAGACTTGCTCTATCTGCTGGGCTGATAATTTACTTAGAATGTGCAATGAACAAAGTCAAAGGCAGCAAAAGAAGACAAAGGCTATAAAAATTAAATGCAACTGCCTACGTATCTACTGAGCACTGTGATACCAAAAATTAATCCCCACTCTGGCCCCTCATCAGGCAGGCAGGACTGACCTGATGCGTAGGTTGCTGCGAGAAATAAACTAAATATAATTTCAATTAATTATGTGTTAATCGTGCATTAATGAAATAGGTATCATTTCAAGGTAACCCAATACGCACAGCATACTCTATTTACAACATGACTGCTGGCTGCATGAAACATACATGGCCAAGGCTGCCCTCGGCACCTTCTTTCCCTGTGCAGCGGCTGCACAGTCATCTCCCCTTCACCTCCTGTTCCTTCGCCCGCTCTGTGCTCTTCTGATCATCACAGAATGATCTCAGTCTGCCTGATCTTTAGCCATAAGCATCTGGACTCTACCCATCCCCCCAGGGGTGATCACCAAAACACTGGGAAGCGGGGGCTGACACCAGAAAAAGGAGTGAACACAGACAGCAGAGCAAATGAGAGGTTTCTACCCTGGAAATCGCACACAGAGGCAGGCTTCTGGCCCTGGCCTCTAGGTCTGGGGCCTTTAGAGATGGAGAGGATCTGATACCCAGGGCTCTGGTGTGAAATGGGGGCAACGCTGAGCACTCAGGAGGCTCATCTGATGCAGGCTCCAAACAAGGGGCTTGGCCTAACTGTGCAGACACAAGGACAGGAAAAGAGAAGGCGGCTGGGTATAGTGCCTGGAAGCGGGAGCTGCAGCCAGACTACCTGGGCTCCATTCCCATGGTAAGCACAACTACTCACTGGATCACTGAGAGTAGCCAGAGGGAGCCGGGAGTGTGTGTTTGTGCCCGCTGCTCAGAATGCCACCTGCCACACAGCTGTTCATTGTTCAATAAATGTCTACCCCCGCTGACTCATGCAACCCCATGTGTGACAGGGTAGAACTGCGCTCCACAGGACTTTCAATGGCTGAGTTTTTGGAAGTAGATCACCAGGGCTTTCTTCCAAAGTGCCTCTAAGTGGACTAGAACCTCCAACCTTTTGGTTAACAGCTGAGCTTGTTAATAGTCTGCATACCCAGGGACTCGCAATAAAGGTATCATTATTTCTAAGCCTAGCCAAGGCAGTATTTTTCCCTTCAACAGTGTGGCAGAAGGTTGGTTCTGAGGTTGTGTATCAGGGGACATGGCTGTTTGCAGTGAGCATCGAGTTGTATGAAAAATGCAAGCCTCCAACTCATTCTCTGCTAGGGAGATGTTCACCCTGCGAGGGGCAGAAGAAACAGGACTGACGGACGTAGAAGACACTGTGCTTGCCCATTTCCTGTCCACTTCTAAACAAACCCCGTGAGAAAGCTAGAGAGACCTGCTCCCTATTTTAATTGGTATTTCTCCCTTCTTGCACAGCAAAGATAGTTTAATTTGTATAATGTAGGTGCACGCAGGACTGGAAACCACTGTATGACCCTGGATGTTAGGAAGGAGCTTCATGGACCCTAGTAGGTTAAATGAAAAGTTCTGAGGCATCTCAGTCAGCACCGTCACTTCTGCTCTCAGAGCACAATGGCAGAGGTGAGTGCCAACCACCCCCAGATAAGAATCAGAAAAGCCTCAGGTATCTAGAAAGAGGCCCAGGCATGGTGGGGGGGAACCCCTTATTATTGTTTTTTTCAGCAACAAAGCATAGCATACTTAGAAACATCTGGCTGAAATTATGAACAGAATTAGGCAGGTGATAGCTAGTTAAGAGAAATCAATTGTGGAGTTCCCACTATTAGCAATGTCATTTGATGCCCTCTTCAGGGTGGTGTATATGTTTAAGGATCATAAAAGTAAAAGATGTGCAAAGGCAATACAGGAGAGGTCAGCACAACTGGACTAAACCAAAAGCAAAGAAGTTTTCTGAATAAACTGAATGCTTCGAAGGCCAGCGTAGCAGGGGCGGGGGTTTGGGGACCATGGTTTCAGGGGACATCTAAGTCAACTGGCATAATAAAATCTATTAAGAAAACATTCTGCATCCCACTTTAGAGAGTGGTGTCCGGGGTCTTAAATGCTAGCAAGCGGCCATCTAAGATGCATCAATTGGTCTCAACCCACCTGGATCAAAGGAGAATGAAGAACACCAAAGACACAAGGTAATTATGAGCCCAAGAGACAGAAAGGGCCACATGAACCAGCGACTACATCATCCTGAGACCAGAAGAACTAGATGGTGCCTAGCTACAACCGATGACTGTCCTGACAGGGAACACGACAGAGAATCCCTGATGGAGCAGGAGAACAGTGGGATGCAGATCGTAAATTCTCGTAAAAAGACCAGGCTTAATGGTCTGAGACTAGAAGGACCCCGGAGCTCGTGGTCCCCAGACCTTCTGTTAGCCCAAGACGGGAACCATTCCCAAAGCCAACTCTTCAGACAGGGACTGGACTGGACTACGGGATAGAAAATGATACTGGTGAGAAGTGAGCTTCTTGGATCAAGTAGACACATGAGACTATGTGGCAGCTCCTGTCTGCAGGGGAGATGAGAAGGCAGAGGGGGACAGAAGCTGGTTGAATGGACATGAAAAGAGAGAGTGGAGGGAAGGAGTGTGCTGTCTCATTAGGGGGAGAGCAACTAGGAATACACAGCAAGATGTATATAAATTTTTGTATGAGAGACTGACTTGATTTATAAACTTTCACTTAAAGCACAATAAAATTTTTTTTAAAAAGATGTGCAAAGGATCCCAAAGGGTCACTGGAGACCGTTCCGGCCTGTCTCCAGGCCACTCCCAGCCCCATTTTCCATAAGGTCTCAGTCCCTGTACCCATGAGTATGAGGAAGGCAGGCCAGAGAGACTCTTGTCTCAAGCCCTTATGTTGTCCTTGTTTTCTGAGTGTTCCCACACACTGACATGCTCACGGTCACTTGGGGGCCCTCCATCCTCACTGTTACAGGGTTGGAAGGACTGTTCAGACCCCTGTCCCTTGTCACAAGGCTGATGCTTGCCCTCTGCCATCTCACTGGGCACCAGACCTTAACTACAAGGAGCAACATACCAGAGTTGAAAGCCTTCTCCCCCTTCAGCCTCCCCTCTCCAGGCCCCTCTGTTCCCAGTCTTGGCTCATGGCAGCTTGAGGCCCACATCAGAGATGGCCCTCCATCTAGTCGAGAAGCCTTGACAAGGTTGCAGAGACAAATCCAAATTATGAATGTCACATGCAGGCCTGCCTCTCCTGCGAGCTGGCCTACGTTCCAAGGAAACTCTCCTAGTTTTAAAGCAAAATACATTAAAAGAAAATACAGAGAAGAACTAGAGAGGCCAGAAAAAGAAATCACTTTTTGTACTGCAAACTATTTTGAGATATATTAAGAATGATTTTAAAGGCTGCACCTCCCCGTTCCTTTTCTCCCTGGAAAGCACATGCAGCAGGACTCCCCCGCCAAGCCTGTGCACCTGCATCCTCAACCCAGCCACAACAGCTCTTAAACCAGGAAGAGTGTCAAGGGCACTTTGAGGCCCAGAGGCAGGAACAGTTTCTTGGTGACAAACAGATTTTCTTTAAACTGCAAGACCAGAGCAAAACATGTGCCCTCATTCAACAATGTTTGGGCACTCTGGCCTGTCTTTTAAACAACCTTACAAACAGCTCTAGTTTGTTGATTAAATTTAACCCCCACGCCCCCTCCAATCTGCCATCCTATCCCTGCTAAAATCTTCTTTGGAAGAACAGAAGGCACATGCCTACTCAAGTTCTACTTATTGCTGTCAGTGGTCAAAAGTTTATTTTGAAACTAAGATCACAGATTATGACCCCAACAACAGAAAAGGCAAACGGAGATGTCGATATTTGTTTGTGGGAAAGATTTCTGAAAAGTAAAACAACAAAGACTTTAAAAGGTGAAGTGCCAAGGTTCACGGACATATGCAGGCTCTTCTTTTGGCTGTTCCTCAGAAAAGGCTCCTGCCATTCAAAAGCAACAAATGAGAAAAGCTACAATTATGTCTGAGCATGGACGCCTTGACTATTGTGGCTGTCACGGTTTCTGTCCTTGTTTTTCACTCATTGCAGGGAGATAAGACACTGATGATATACCAATTTTCAAATCCTGCATGTCATCTTTCACCTGAAAAAGCCGTTGCCCAAGAACAATATGCTGTCGCTATTTAAGTATGCTAGCGGTGTAGTGGTTAAGTGCTATGGCTGTTAACCAAGAGGTTGCCAGTTTGAATCCGCCAGGTGCTCCTTGGAAACTCTATGGGGCAGTTCTACTCTGTCCTATAGGGTCGCTATGAGTCAGATTCGACTCAACGGCAGTGAGTTTGGTTTGGTTTTTTGAGCCCATCACAGCAATAGGGTTTTCAATTCACCACATTATTTTAAATTAGCCAAATTGTCACACTTAAAGGTCACTAAACACATTTCTGTTACCTAAAGGTCATGCTTTATATGACCTTTGCTTTTAAAAAACAGCACACTACATAATCCTTATACTCTAACACAATGGTTCCTATACTGCCGTTCTGCCCCTCCTGGGACATTCGGTAATGCCTGGAGGCATTTCTAGTTGTCACAACTGAGGGAGAGGAAGGGTGCTAGTGGCATCTAGTGGGTGGAGGCCAGGGATGCTGCTCGACATCCTATAGTGCCCAGGACAGCCTCTGACAACAACGATCCAGCCCCAAGTGTCATTGTGCCAAGGTAGAGAAAGCTGCTCTAATAAGCTACCCCACACATGGCAAACAGAAAAACCTCCTAAGGAACACTGTATACACTTTGGGTCATGTCATGTCAATATATAGCAGTAACCAAATAAAGCTAAAAAATGACAGAATAAACTTGGTTCCCATATGGGCAGCTTTGCTCAAAACCTGTAGCAATTTACAGTGATATCCACTGCATTTTAAAAATTCTTCTTAAAAAATGGAGAATCAATAAACTTCTTGTGTTTCCCAGCATGAAAAGGCATGATTTATTCCCTAAGGTAGGTAGGACTGTGGCTAAATGTATTAATACCATTAAACCAGCTGCCATCGAGTTGACTCTGACTCATGGAGACCCCATGTGTGTCAGAGTAGAACTGTGCTCCACAGGGTTTTCAAGTCTGTGACCTATCGGAAGCAGATTGCCAGGCCTTTCTTCCAAGGTACCCCTGGGTGGACTCGAACTTCCAACTTTTTGGTTAGTTTCTACAAGAGTGCTTACTGTTGCACCACCCAGGTGATGTATTACTACTATTAGTGAGGCTTTATAGCAATCAAAACGGAACAAACCCCTCTAGCCCTCCTTCCACGGATATAACGCAGTGAAGCCACAGTGGGACTCTGTCACTAAAGCAAAGACAATGAGCTGCCCTTGGATGTAGAGTAAGAGGACTCATGCAGCCAGGCCACCCCCATCAACGTGCTGCCCCATCAACACGCAACCCCAGGAGCTCAAGCACACGCCATCTCCGTTCCCCAGGCCTTCGCAGGCCCTCCTGAGCAAGGAAGCACTCACCTAAGGACATGAACACCAATTATACCCCTTAATCATAATCACTGCTGATGAAAACAATTCGTATTGTGTCTTACAACAAATATCCTGCCCATTTACTGTGGCACTGGGGTAGAGGGGGAGAAGAGAGATGGATGGAAGTAGCTTTGATTCCTGTACAAACCAACAGCATTTGAAAACTGGGTTTACTTTATTTCAGCAGCACTAAAAGGAAGTCTTATGTATTTGATCGAAGTTATTAAAAAAAAAAAAAACCTAGCATTTCCCTTCGGGCACTGTTTCGCCATAAAGAATCAGTAAAATGTAGGTTGCTACATATTCCTTTTTATAGTAACAGGAAGGACGTTGTGTTCCCAAGGTAACCTGAGATTTCGCTCATCAATATGCACCGAGTGCTTTCATCAAGCAGCATCAATCTTCTGAGGTTTAAAAACTGGATTTCTCTGCTAAGCACAGAGCTTGAGGGTTCTAAGCACAACATATATAGCTGAGATGGCCACCAAAGGTAAGAAATAAAGATAAAGAGCAGGCATTGGGGTGAAATACTTTCTGATGTTTTTCTCCAGGTGATCATTCAAGCTGATAACTGAGGCTTTTCGGTTCCATTCCCTCTAAGGCTCCATGCTATGAATGGAGACATCTAAAAGCTGAAGGCATTGCAGCCTGTCCTTCCACAGAGACTTCTCCCCGCTGGCCTTTCCTCACCCTGCTCCTCTCACTGCTGAGGCCCACCCTGCACCCAATCCTTCTCCTCCAGCTGCTCCTGGCTCCACCCCACACAGGGGCAGGGCTGGGCCCACAGAAGCCCTGTCCTCCCCTCCCCACTTCAGCTACACGGTGAATAACTAATCCACAGGAAAATCAATAAGAATTTGACCTGGAGTAAGATGCAAAGGAAAGGAATTCTACCTGGGAGTAGATGCTATGCAAGTAGGCAACTGAATGGAGGTGAGAAGGAGAGAGTCAAAGGAGACCTGAGGTTTTGAACCTGGGTAGCTGGGCGAACAGGGGTGTACCATCTGCCAAAATAGGGAAATAGCCTCGGGAGACTTGGGGGAAAGGTGATGAGCTAAGTTTAGCGGTTAAGGAATATGGGGAGCTTGGAAAGTAGCTAAATGGGAGATGTCTCCAATAGCCAGTTTAGTAATAATGATAACAACATTGACAGTATGTTGTTGTTAGGTGCCGTCGAGTTGGTTCTGACTCATAGCAACCCTATGTACAACAGAATGAAACACTGCCTGGTCCTGTACCATCCTCACAATTATTGCCATGTTTGAGCCCATTGTTACAGCCACTGTGTCAGTTCATCTTGTTGAGGCTCTGCTTCTTTTTTGCTGACCCTCTACTCTATAATATAAACTTGTTTAATTCTCCCAACAAATCCATGAGGTAAGTACTGCAATTGTCCCCATTTTAAAGACGGAGAAACTGAAGGGTTAAGACACTGTCCTGAGGTCATACAACTGGTAAATTACAGATAGGAGATTCAAACTCAGGCAGTCTGACTCTAGAACTACAGATGAGGAAGGTAGGTGAGAGTTGCCTAGGGGTGAAAGACAAGGTTTTCCTTTAAAGGTATTCATCTCAGAGGAAAATATACTCCATATTCACAATAGAAACCTCCAACGACACATGGTCAACTCTGGGCTTCTAACACATTTAAGGAAAGAACTTTTAGAAGCTGCTTTGGACACTAAAACTTCACAAATTTAGCCCTTGTGGAGTCCTGGTGGCACAGTGGCTTAAGAGACTGGCTGCTAACCAAAAGGCCGGCAGTTCGGATCCACCAACAGCTCCCTGGAAACCGTATGGGGCAGTTCTACTTTGTCCTATAGGGTCACTATGAGTTGGAATCAACTTGACAGCAACAGGTTTGGGTTTGTTTTTGTTTGTTTGTTTTGTTTTTGGATTTTCAGAAACTACAGTATTTCAGATACACATGACTGACTACTGCTGAGCAAAATATACAAAATCATTTCTCCTCTTGCACAGTGTCATGGTCTAAATTACAACCAACAGCAAATCTGGCACAAAAAAATTTAGAAAAATCAACTAAAGGGTTTAAGGAAGTCAAATTTCTTTAACTTATTAATTCAGCAACTAATTTCTACATGTTGAAGCTCCTAAAAGTATATAAGGCATTATTATGTGACAGAAGTATACTAAAAATAATTTGCTGTTCTGTTGCTATTTTCCCATGTAGTTCTGTGCTCAGAAGTCATGTCACAGGGCTCTTGGCAAAAGGAGGAACCACTTTTAGCTGAGTCTGGGCACTGCTGTACAATGCTGGTCCAACTTCAGTCTGGGAATCTTTGCAAACTGTGGGGAGCTAGCAGCGTTTTAAATAAATAGTGTAGCAATGACTGCAAAGGGGTGCAAGGGATGATGGAAGTGTTCTAATGCTTGATTGTGGAGGCAGCTGCATGTCTATCTAAACCCAAACTGTTCACTTGAAATGGGTATGCTTTATGGTATGTAAATGACTCCTCAATAAACCATAGTACGAAGAAAGGAAGGGAAGGAGAGAGGGACACAGTTGAAGAAAGAAAAGGAAAGAGAAAAGCAAGCACAAATATATTAAGGGTAAGCACTGTTTTGTAGAAACATGTTTCAGCTACATAGGTATGTACATTATAACATGCATTTCTAACTGTGGAGTTATTTGTGATACTAAAAGTCCAAAACCCACTGCTTGAGGGGAATGACAACTAGAGTAGTGCTTTTCAAAGGCTAACTGGACAGGAATTCCTGGGCATCTTGTTAAGGTGCAGATTCTAATTCAGTCTGCCTGAGGCTTGGCCTGAAATTCTGCATTTCTAACAAACTTTTATAGAGCTGACACTGGTGCTCTGTGGAACCCACTTTGACCAGCAAGGAACTATTGTACAAATTGAGGCTGAGTTGTCGAGAATACGCAGGCTTAAAACTACTATTGCTGGAAAGGTCCTTAGAAAAATCTAGTCCAATGTTTCCCAAACTAACATGGTTTGAGAACCTTCTAGGTGTACTCATTAAAAATACACATTTCTGTAATCAAGACAGTGTGGTACTGGCAAAAGGAGAGACATTAGATCAACAGGACAGAATGGAGAGTCCAAAAACAGACCTATACATATATAAGCAATTGAATATTCAATGAAGTTGTCAATGGTGCTGGAACAATTGGATATCCATATCCAAAAAAAATATGCCCCGACCTATATTTGTACCACATATAAAAATCAGCTCCAAATGGATCTAAAAGTAAAACCACAAACTGTAAAACTTCTAGAAGAAAACATAGGAGACTATCTTCACTACCTTGGGGTAGGCAAGAATTTCTGAGAACACAAAATGCCCAAACTACAAAAGAAAAAAGCTGGTAAACTGGCCTTCACTGAAATTTAAATCATCTGCTTTTCTAAATCTACAGTTAAGAAAATGAAAAGGTAAACCAGAAGGGGAGGAAATGTTCACAATACAGATGTCTGGTAATAACTTATATCCAGAATGTATAAGAAATTCTTTAAAAAAAAAGGCATTTCAAACCTAACAAAAAAGAAACTACTGACCAATCTTACTTGTGAATAAAGATGTAAAAATTCAAAGTAAAATACAAGCAGATAAAAAAAATTCTTACAGTTCAATAGTAAGACAAACAGCTCAATTAAAAAATGGGCAAAAGATGTGAGCATACATTTCACCTGCCAGTAAGTACATGAGAGGATGTTCAGCACCTTTAATCACTGTAGAAACGCAAAGCAGAACCACAATGAGATACCATTATACACCCACTACCTACCTACCTACCAGCTGCCATCAAGTCAATTCTGACTCACGGTGACCCCACGTGTGTCACAGGTTTTTCAATGGCTGCTTTTTTGGCAGTAGATCACCAGGCCTTTCTTCTTAGGCACCCCTGGGTGACACATGCTATGACATGGACGAACCTTGAAAACAGTATGCTAAGGGAAATAAGTTTTACACAAAAGGGCAAATATTGTACAATCCCACTGATATGAAATGTCTAGAATTGGCAAATGCATAGAGACCAAAGTTCATTAGAGACCAAGGTTCATTAGTGGTTACCAGAGGTGGAAGGGAGGGGGAAAAGGGGAAATTATTGCTTAGGGGGCACTGAGTTTCTGTTTGGGGGGATGGAAAAATCTGAAAATGGATAGTGGTGATGGTTGCCTAACATGGTGAATATAATTAAGGTCACTGAATTGTACACTTGAAAATGATTACAATGGCAAACTTTCTGTTGTTACAGATATTTCACCATATGAAAATTTTTTTAAATACACAAAAAAATATACAGATTCCCAGATGTCTCCTCAGACCTGGTGAACTAGTATCTGCGGAGAAGAGGCTGAGAATGTGAATTTTCTACCAGCAGCCCAGATGGTTCTCAAGATCAGATAAGTGAGGGCAATACTGCTTGAGTCCCCTCCAAAGGTGCAGGAAAAGGAGGCCTCAGGACGTAAAATGGCTTGATGAAGGTCACAAGAAATAGTTGAGCAAGCACCCCTGCTCACAGGAACAGGCAGGTCATTACTTGACATCAGCAGGACATGGTGGGGACATGTCAGGCTAGAGCAGAGGGGTGGAAGTGCCTGTGACAAGGCCTGCTTAGTCCACAGCAGCATTTAGCAGGCTATAATTTTTTTTAATAAAATGCAGTCAATAAATTATTTCCATTTAAGACAGTAAGAGCCCAGTTCACATGAATACATCACTTAAATATTCTCCTGTCTACATCTCAACCTGCTTCTCAAATGCTTCCCTGGGTCTGAGAGCTTAAACAGAACCATTTTCCAGGGCACCTGCTACTTTCTGCTGCTAGCAGGAGCCAGGGTGGTCTTCCTTGCCTGCACGCCTGCGCACAAGCTGTGGCCCCGCCGGGATGCCCTTCTCCCTAGAGTTTCTCTCCACGCCCGAATCCCCCCACACACAAACACTTTGAGCATTAAAAGATGAGAGGCCCCTTCCTCCAGGAAGCTTTCCCTGCTCCATCCCAGGACGGGCCTTCCTATGTGTTCCCGAAGCCCCTGGGCCCCCCCCCATCACTGGAGTTACGACACTGTTACAGTCGCCTGCTCCCATGTCCAGCTCTACCAGTCCTTTTAGCTTGTTTCCCACTGGGTTCCCAGCACCCAGCACAAACCCTGGCCCAGAGAGGCTCTCAGGAAGTATCTGTTGTCAGAAGGACCTCAGATATCATTCCATCAGCACTTCTGTGAAACCCTAAGTCTGGCGTCTTCTCCATCATCCTCTATTTATTGGATAGAAGAATTATAGGGGAAACTACTCAATTCTGCCTTAGTTATCTATCTAGTGCTGCTATAACAGAAATACCACAGGTGGGTAGCTTTAATAAATGGAAATTGGAGGCTAGAAGTCTGAATATTCAAGGTGCTAGCTCTAAGAAAAGGCTCTTTCTCTGTGGGCTCTGGGGGAAGGTCCTTGTCTCTTTTCAGTTTCTGTTTCTTGCTTCCTGGCGATCTTCACGTGGCCTGGCACCTATCTTCCCCCACCTCTGCTTGCTTGCTTGCTTAATCTATTCTCTCATATCTCAAAAGAGACTGATTTAAGACACACCTTATACTAATTTTTTTATACTAATACCACCTCTTTAACATAATAAAGAAAATCCATTCTCAAACCAGATTATAACTACAACCAAACCCATTGCCATCAAGTTGATTCTGACTCATAGTGACCCTACAGGACAGAGTAGAAACTGCCCCATAGAGCTTCCAAGGCTGTAAATCTTTATGGGAGCAGCCTGTCACATCTTTCTCCCGTGGAGCAGCTGGTGGGTTCAAACTGCTGACCTTTCAGTTCTCAGCTGAACACTTAACCACTGTGCAACCAGGGCTCCTTTGACACAGAGAACTGACTGGTAAATGGCGGCTCCTTCCTTATCTACCGGATCAGCTTCAGGAATACTCTTACTGGGCAGTAACAATGGCTTACCTCAAAACCAGCGATTCTAACACTTGAGCTTGTATCAGCATCACCTTGAGGGCTTCTAAAAACACAGATTCCTGGGCCCCACACCCAAAGATCCTGATTCAGTAGGGCTGGGATGGGGCCATGAATTTGCATTCCTAATAAGTTCTCAGATAATGATGATGCTGTTGTGGTCCATGGACCACACTTATGTAGCCCAGGCTTAAATGGCTTAAACCACAAAGACATGTGTGATCTCATTTACCAAGAGGTCTTCAGGAAAAAAGTCTTAAGGTTGTTTCAGTGTTTAGAAGACGATGGACTCAAAATCGTTTCCATTCAGCTATCATCAATGTGTCTCCTCTCATGATTATAAAATAGCTGTCACAGCACGAAGCATCGCATTCTCACGAGAGCATGCCAATTAAAATGAAGAGGGTAAGGGCAAGCAGGGTCACCCATGGAGAACAGGTTTCAGCTGAGCTTCCAGACTAAGACAGACTAGGAAGAAGGACTTGGCAGTCTACTTCCGAAAAGCATTAGCCAGTGAAAACCTTATGAATAGCAGCAGAACAATGTCTGATAGAGTGCTGGAAGATGAGCCCCCCAGGTTCGAAGGCACTCAAAAGATGACTGGGGAAGAGCTGCCTCCTCAAAGTAGAGTCGACCTTAATGACGTGGATGGAGTAAAGCTTTCAGGACCTTCATTTGCTGATGTGGCATGACTCCAAATGAGAAGAAACAGCTGCAAACATCCATTAATAATCAGAACCTGGGATGCACGAAGTATGAATCTAGGAAAATTAGAAATCGTCAAAAATGAAATGGAACGCATAAACATCGATATCCTAGGCATTAGTGAGCTGAAATGGACTGGTATTGGCCATTTTGAATCGGACAAACATATAGTCTACTATACTGGGAATGACAACTCAAAGAGGAATGGTGTTGCATTTGTCGTCAAAAAGAATGTTTCAAGATCTATCCTGAAGTACAACGCTGTCAGTGATAGGATAACATCCATACACCTACAAGGAAGACCAGTTAATACGACTGTTATTCAAATTTACGCACCAACCACTAGGGCCAAAGATGAAGAATTAGAAGATTTTTATCAGCTGCCGCAGTCTGAAATTCATTGAACATGCAATCAAGATGCATTGATAATTACTGGCGATTGAAATCTGAAAGTTGGAAACAAAGAAGGATCAGTAGTTGAAAAATATGGCCTTGGTGATAGAAACAATGCTGGAGATCGAATGACAGAATTTTGCAAGACCAACGACTTCTTCATTGCCAATACCTTCTTTCACCAACATAAACGGCGACTATATACATGGACCTCTCCAGATGGAACACACAGAAATCAAATTGACTACATCTGTGGAAAGACACGATGGAAAAGCTCAATGTCATCAGTCAGAACAAGGCCAGGGGCCAACTGTGGGACAGACCATCAATTGCTCATATGCAAGTTCAAGCTGAAACTGAAGAAAATCAGAGCAAGTCCATGAGAGCCAAAATACGATCTTGAGTATATCCCACCTGAATTTAGAGACCATCTGAAGAATAGATTTGACGCATTGAACACTAGTGACCAAAGACCAGACGAGTTGTGGAATGACATCAAGGACATCATCCAGGAAGAAAGCAAGAGGTCACTGAAAAGACAGGAAAGAAAGAAAAGACCAAGGTGGATGTCAGAGGAGACTCTGGAACTTGCTCTTGCGCATCGAGCAGCTAAAGCAAAAGGAAGAATTCACGAAGTAAAAGCACTGAACAGAAGATTTCAAAGGACCTCTCGAGAAGACAAACTAAAGTATTATAATGACATGTGCAAAGAGCTGGAGATGGAAAACCAAAAGGGAAGAACACGCTCGGCGTTTCTCAAGCTGAAAGAACTGAAGAAAAAATTCAAGCCTCGAGTTGCAATAGTGAAGGATTCCATAGGGAAAATATTAAACGACGCAGGAAGCATCAAAAGAAGATGGAAGGAATACACAGAATCATTATACCAAGAAGAATTAGTCGATATTCAGCCATTTCAAGAGGTGGCATATGATCAGGAACCGATGGTACTGAAGGAAGAAGTCCAAGCTGCTCTGAAGGCACTGGCGAAAAACAAGGCTCCAGGAATTGACGGAATATCAATTGAGATGTTCCAACAAACAGGTGCAGCGCTGGAGGTGCTCACTCATCTATGCCAAGAAATACGGAAGACAGTGTCCTGGCCAACTGACTGGAAGAGATCCATATTTATGCCTATTCCCAAGAAAGGTGATCCAACCGAATGTGGAAATTACAGAACAATATCATTAACATCACATGCAAGCAAAATTCTGCTGAAGATCATTCAAAAATGGCTGCAGCAGTATATCATCAGGGAACTGTCAGAAATTCAGGCCGGTTTCAGAAGAGGACGTGGAACCAGGGATATCACTGCTGATGTCAGATGGATCCTGGCTGAAAGCAGAGAATACCAGAAGGATGTTTACCTGTGTTTTATTGACTATGCAAAGGCATTTGACTGTGTGGATCATAACAAACTATGGATAACACTGCGAAGAATGGGAATTCCAGAACACTTAACCGTGCTCATGAGGAGCCTTTACATAGATCAAGAGGCAGTTGTTTGGACAGAACAAGGGGATACTGATTGGTTTAAAGTCAGGAAAGGTGTGCATCAGGGTTGTATTCTTTCACCATACCTATTTAATCTGTATGCTGAACAAATAATACAAGAAGCTGGACTATATGAAGAAGAACGGGGCATCGAGATTGGAGGAAGACTCATTAACAACCTGCGTTATGCAGATGACACAACCTTGCTTGCTGAAAGTGAAGAGGACTTGAAAAAAGTACTTACTGATGAAGATCAAAGACCACAGCCTTCAGTATGGATTGCACCTCAACATAAAGAAAACAAAAATCCTCACAACTGGACCAATGAGCAACATCGTGATAATCGGAGAAAAGATTGAAGTTGTCAAGGATTTCATTTTACTTGGATCCACAATCAACAGCCATGGAAGCGGCAGTCAAGAAATCAAAAGACGCATTGCATGGGGCAAATCTGCTGCAAAGGACCTCTTCAAAATGTTGAAGAGCAAAGATGTCACCCTGAAGACTAAGGTGCGCCTGACCCAAGCCATGGTATTTTCAATCGCATCATATGCATGTGAAAGCTGGACAATGAATAAGGAAGACCAAAGAAGAGTTGACGCCTTTGAATTGTGGTGTTGGCGGAGAATATTGAATATACCATGGACTGCCAAAAGAACGAACAAATCTGTCTTAGAAGTATAACCAGAATGCTCCTTAGAAGCAAGGATGGTGAGACTGCATCTTACATACTTTGGACATGTTGTCAGGAGGGATGAGTCCCTGGAGAAGGACATCATGCTTGGCAGAGTACAGGGTCAGCAGAAAAGAGGAAGACCCTCAACGAGTTGGACTGACGCAGTGGCTGCAACAATGAGCTCAAGCGTAACAATGATTGTAAGGATGGCGCAGGACTGGGCAGTATTTCGTTCTGTTGTGCGTAGGGTCGCTATGAGTCAGAACCGACTCGACGGCACCTAACAACAACAAGAGCCAAATCAAAGAGAAAGGGGCTCTCTTCTCATGCTCATTTCTCTTTGATCCAAGAAACACCCCCAGTGGTTGCCCTTAGGTCTCTTTGGTCGCTGCTGGGCCATGTGGCTACAAAGGAGGCCAGGAGAGTGACTACATAGCATAGGAGAATGGAACCAACAAGAATGTCTGAGACTTGAAGTGACTCATACCCTGGCCCCACTGCTGTCTATCCCCATACCTGGGTTTGCAAGAAGCAAACAGCCTGCCCCACCACCCATTGCTACTGGCTGTCCTTCTGTGTGGGCGCCCAACTGCCAGGCAGTAAGAGTGTATCCCCATAAGAAAGTCTGCACCGTTATGCTGCTAAAAAGAAATCTGGGTCCACACACTAGCCACGTAACATAAGCGTGAACAGCTCTCTCGGCCTCCTTTCTTCTGTAAGATGAGGTTAGTTATGCCTTTGCCACAGGGTAGAGGTGAGGACTAAATTAAAGAATGGGTTTGCCCACTTTTGACCCCTACCAGGCGAAACTCTTTGAAAGCTGGGGCAGTGCCGGATCCATCCCCCATCACAGGCTTGGCACATGTCAGGCACACAAGAAATGCTTGCTGAATGGACCAAGAGCTTCTTTTAAGTACCTGTCCTTAGACTCTGTCAAGGCTGTTTCTAGAAATACCTTCTGGGGATTTTCACACTAAAGGAGATCCTGCTGGAAAAGAACAAGGGTTAATACAGATAAGTAGAAAAGATTAAAACAAAATATTTTTATATTATATTAGCTTCTGGAAAAACAGAACAAAGTGTACCATGGGGGGCAGGAGAGGGGTATGATTCAGTCAGGCTCATGTTTAGATAGAATGTTCCAGAGAAATTGCCACAGAGGACTGGCAGGTGCAGGTCAGCACACATCTAACCACTGTACCCTCACCTGCAAAGCACACTGCAGGGATGGAAACTGGACTTGGTCTCTCATGCCCACCTTGACCACTGGGAGTAGCTGCCGAGAGCATCGTGTTGAAAGGCTACTGAGGCCACTTCCAGGTTGGGTGGGAAAGGAGACGGTGAGGACGTGAGTCTGGCATGGGACAGATGGGATAGGTAGTGTCAGCAAACATATCTCACACATATTTCCCTCCCTAGACTAAATACTTGAGGGATGTTTGTTTTGACCAAAAGAAATTCACTGGTCTAGTCTTCGTGCTTATTTGAAGATGCCACAAAGCAAACTTACCAGTGTTTTCCAGTCCTAGAATGACTACTCAGCAGCTTGACCTGTGAAAGGCAACGTGCTGGGTGCTTTAGATGCACTTTTTCTAATCCTTAATACAACCCCAAGAAGTAGATGTTATTAATCCCATTTTGCTGATGGGAAACTGAAGGGGCTCAGGCTCCACCTGAAGATGCCTCTGGGAGATGCCCTAACGCTCAGCCACTGCCGCATCCTCCTCAGGGGTCTGAAGGCTGAGCCCACATCAACTCCAGTCGGCTCTTTGATGATCTAGAACCAGGTTAAAAGTGGTACTCCCAGACTAAAATGGGAATAGGACTTATACCATCAGAATGCTCACCTTTTTGCTTTAAGAAATAAAACAAAACCCAAAACTTCCTCCCCAAACAGGAGCTTGTTCTGTCTCTCAATCAAAGTACAATCCAGAACACAAGGAAAGGCAAGACAGATCTTGTTTGAAGAGTACATTGTGCTTCTCTCTCATGTGGCTCAGAAAATTCCACAGAAATGGCGTGCTGGTACTCGCTGCCTCCCAACAATATGGAGATATAATCAAATGGGAAGATATATACATATATATAGCAGGTCTGGATCACATTTTTTTTTAACATGAAAAACAATTAGCAGATTCATTAAGTATAAACTAGCCTTTTTTATCAAGGTTATTTGTTTTGGGCAAGATGATTTGTTTTGATTAAAGCTGCCAGTGGCCAACAGTAAATGATAAAATGTTTTAATTTGCCCAGAAATAATGGCAGTAACTATGATTCCTAGCAAGAATCTAAGAAGCTTAGCCAAATATGCCCTGTGTTGATGTCTACAATCAACACACAGCGTTTTACGAAAAGTATTTAATAAAATGTATGGTTCTAAAGAGACAAGTAAAATGTGGATGCTACCCAATCTGCTTCTGCAGCGTTAACTCCCTGGCACCCCAGGCACAGTTATATAACATGAACACTCGAGAGGCTTTGGCTTATTCCTCGAAGAACCTAATCTCGCGCCTTGTATACAGCAGAATCAAAACAAAAATACCAAACCCATTGCTGTCAAGTCAACTCTGACACAGATTGACCCTATAAAATGGAGTAGAACAGCCCCACAGGGTTTTCCAAAGCTATAATCTTTAGAGAAGCAGACCGCTACATTTTTCTCCCATGGAGTGGCTGATGGGTTCGAACTGCTGACCTTTTGGTTAGTAGCCAAGTGCTTAACCACTGCGCCACCAGGGCTCCCTGTATATAGCAGGCATATAATAAAATATGACCTCTAATAACAGCTGACATTTATAGCGCTCTTACTCTGTGCCAGGCACTGTGTTAGTGCTTTTCACACACTATTTTATTTAAATCTCACAGCAAACTCATAACATGGGTACTATTACTCTTCTCTTCTACAGATGAAGGGTGGGGGGCAGTTCGAGAAAGGTGAACTGACTTGCTGACTTTATTACTGATAATAAAAGTAGCAGAACCAGAACTCAAACCAAGGTCGTCTGGCTATGAAAGCAAGCAAAAGGCCATCCTGAATGAACAAACTATATCTGAAGACATTAATATTTTTTCACTGCCAATAACAGTGACTGGCATGCTAAATACTGGTATGTGCAGATTTTGAAACAGCTCCACCGTTACCAAAACAAAACCCATGGCCATCGAATCGATTTCAACTTACAGTGATCCTATAGGACAGAGTAGAACCGCCCCCATAGGGTTTCCAAGGCTTTAAATTTTTACAAAAAGAAGCAGACTGCTACATCTTTCTCCCATGCAGCAGCTGGTAGGTTTGAACCGCTGAACTTTAGGTTGGCAGCCGAGCATTTATCCACTGTGCCACCAGGGCTCCTCTCCACCATTAGTGAACAGTAGATCTTTCTTCTGTCAGAGAAGTGACAGAATTTACACATCTAGACACTCTCCACTTTTAAGGCTAGGATTTGCTTGCTGTCCTGCACTTGCTCATGTGGGCCCTGCAATGAACCCTCACTCAGCTCAGCTCTTTCTAGACCCAGTCACTGGCCAACCCCAGAGCAGCTTCCACCCTCCCCTCCCACTGGACTAGGGAACCCCTGCAGCCTAGCTGGTGAAAAGAGTGCTGGCCTCATGGTGATGTAAGAAGGCAGGTATCTTAAAGGGTGCTCCAGAGCTCAACAGTGGCTCTCTGTCCATCCCTGCTCTTTTGGATGAATTCTTATAACTGTGCTGCATCCACCAATCCATCCAGTTTGGGAGCTGTTTAAGCAGGATTTACAGCTAAGCTGCTAATAAAAGAAGAGTATAGGCGTACCTTGTTTTACTGCACTTCATAGATGTGTTTTTCACAAATTGAAGGTTTATGGCAACCCTGCGTTAAGCAAGTCCATTGGCACCATTTTTCCAACAGCATGTGCTCACTTCATGTCTCTGTGCCATATTTTGGTAATTCTCACAGTATTTCAAACTTTTTCATTATTATTATATCTGTTATGGTGATCCAGGATCCGTGATCTTTGATTTTACTGTTGTAATTGTTTTGGGGTCCCACGACCCACGCTCATTTAAGACTGCAAACTTAATTGATAAATGTTGTGTGCGTTCTGACCGCTCCATCATCCGGCTGCTTCCCTGTCTCTCTCCCTTTCCTCAGGCCTCCCTATTCCCTAAGACACGAAAATACTGAAATTAGGCCAATTGACAACCCTACAATGGCCTCTAAGTGTTCAAGTGAAAGAAGAGTTGCATGTCCTCACTTTAAATCAAAAGCTAGAAATGATTAAGCTTAGTAAGGAAGGCATGTCGAAAGCCAAGATAGGCCAAAAGCTAGGCTTCTTGAGCCAAACAGCCAAGTTGTGAGTGCAAAGGAAAAGTCTTCGAAGAAATTAAAACTGCTACTCCAGTGAATACATGAATGATAAGAAAGAGAAACAGCCCTATTGCTGATATAGATAAAGTTTTAGTGGTCTGGATAGAAGATCAAACAGCCACAACATTCCCTTAAGCCAAAGCCCTAAACTCTCTCCAATTCTGTGAAGGCTGAGAGAGGTGAGGAGGCTGCAGAAGAAAAGTTTGAAGCCAGCAGAGGTTGGTTCACGAGGCTTAAGGAAAGCAGCCACCTCCGTAACATAAACGCGCAAGGTGAGGCAGGAAGTGCTGATGCAGAAGCTGCAGCGAGTCATCCAGAAGCTCCAGCTGAGAGAATTGGTGAAGGGGCTGCACTAAACAGCAGGTGTTCAGTGTAGACCAAACAGCCTTCTGCTGGAAGAAGTTGCCATCTAGGACTTTCATAGCTGGAGAGGAGGAGTCAATGCCTGGCTTCAAAGCTTCAAAGCACAGGCTGACTCTCTTGTTAGCGGCTAATGCAGCTGGTGACTCTGTGTTGAAAACAGTGCTCATTTACCATTCTGAAAAATCCTAGGGCCCTTAAGAATTATGCTAACTCTACTCTGCCTGTGCTCTATAAATGGAACACCAAAGCCTGGGTGACAGCACATCTGTTTACAACATGGTTTACTGAATATGTTAACCCCACTGTTGAGACCTACAGCTCAGAAAAAAAAATTTCCTTTCAAAATATTACTGCACGTTGACAGTGCACCTGGTCACCCAAGAGCTCTGACGGAGGTGTACAAGGAGATTAATGTTGTTTTCATGCCTGCTAACACAACATCCATTCTGCAGGAGTCATTTCAATTTTCAAGTCTCATTATTTAAGAAACACATTTTGTAAGGCTATAGCTGCCATAGATAGTGGTTGCTCTGATGGATCCGGGCAAAGTAAATTGAAAACCTTCTGTAAAGGGTTCACCATTCTAGATGCCATTAAGAACATTCGTGATTCAGGGGAGGAGGTCAAAATATCAACATTAACAGGAGTTTGGAAGAAGTTGATTCCAACCCCTATGGATGACTTTGAGAGGTTCAAGACTTCAGTGGAGGAAGGAACTGCAGATGTGCTAGAAATAGCCAGAGAAGTAGAAGTAGAGCCTGAAGATGTGACTGAATTGCTGCAATCTCATGATAACTCTCGGTAACGGATGAGGAGTTACTTCTTGCAGATAAGCAAAGAAAGTGGTTTCTTGAGATGGAATCTACTGGTGAAGATGCTGTGAACACTGCTGAAATGACAACAATGGACTTAGAATACTACATAAACTTAGTTGATAAAGCAGGAGCAAGGTTTGTGAGGACTGATTCCAATTTTGAAAGAAGTTCTACTGTGGATAAAATGCTATCAAACAGCATTGCATGCTGCAGAGAAATCTTTTGTGAAAGGAAGGGTTAATTGATGCAGCAAACTTCATTGTTGTCTTATTTTAAGAAATTGCCATGGCCACTCCAACCATCAGCAACCACCACCCTGATTAGTCAGCAGCCATCAACATCGAGGCAAGACCCTTCACCAGCAAAAGGATTATAACTTGCTGAAGACTCAGATGATGGTTAGCATTTTTTAGCAACATTTTTAGTTAAGGTACGTACATTTTTTTTAGACATAATGCTACTGCACACTTAATACACTACCAAAAAAACAAACTGAACCCAATGCCTTCGAGTCGATTCCGACTTGTAGTGACCCTATAGGCCAGAGTAGAACTGCCCCATAGAGTTTCCAAGGAGCACCTGGTGGATTTGAACTGCTGACCTCTTGGTTAGCAGCCATAGCACTTAACCACTACGCCACCAGGGTTTCCTAATACACTACAGTATAGTGTAAAACATAACTTTTATATGTACTGGAAAACCAAAAAATTCATGTGACTTGGTTTATTGTGACATTCGCTTTATTGCGGTGGTCTGGAACCGAAACAACAGTATCTCTGAGGTATGCCTGTACAAAAAAGAAACAAAGGGGCAAAGATAAGAGTGGAAGAGAGAAAGAAGGGTGAGTGGTTTATGCTATTATTTGAGGGGGAATCACTGTCAAACAAGGATGTAAGAAAGCTGGTCAAAAATCTGTAGAGACAGTAGATTAGTAGTTGCCTAGGGCTGGGGGGTTAGGAGGAAAGGGAGTGACTGCTAATGGACATGGGGTTTCTTTTGGGGGTGATAAAAACTGATTGTAGTGATGGTTGTACAACTCTGTGAATATGCTAAAAACCACTGAACTGTACAATTCAAATAGGTGAAACATACATTTTGTGAATTTTACCTCAATTAAGCTGTAATATTAAAATAAAGGAAAGAAAAGAAAGCTGGCTAAGCATCAGAAAAATCACAATAAAGCCATCCCCTAAGCATAAAATATTAAAACCACAACTGCCTAGGGGAATGAGTGAAAACTGGAGCACCCTGGTGTGAACCAATTGCACATATGTGCTCCAAAGCAGAGCAATCGCAATTCTGAAAATCAAATATTCAAGATATTTATCATAAGCGACCTGTTTTATGTTTGGAAACAAAAGTAGCTGCACCCTTCACTTGATTTTCCCTAGAGCTGACCTTATTTTTGTCCTGCCCGAAGCTGGTGACATATCCATCAAGAGTAGTGAAAGGTTTATCCCTCTGGGTACTCAGTACTCCTGTTCTTGCATGGCATCAAAAAAGAGAGAAAGAGAGAGAGAGAGCAAGCAAGCAAAGAAGGAGGGAAGAAGAAAGAAAGAAAAAAAGAAAGAAAAGAAGTACACCCTAACATCAAAGCTGTTCACTATGAGGCCATCATTATTTTAGTTTCGGACTACAAGAGAGACAATTTGCCCCTCACCTTTTGTCTTAGCTATCCAGTGGTGCTCTAACAGAAATAACCACAAGTGGATAGCTTTAACAAAGAGAAATTTATTTTCTCACAGTCTAGGAGGCTAGAAGTCCAAATTCAGGGCGTCAGCTCCAGGGGAAGGCTCTCTCTCTCTGTTGGCTCTGAAGGAAGGTCTTTCTCGTCAATCTTCCCCTGGACTAGGAGCTTCTCAGCACAGGAACCTCGAATGCAAAGAACACGCTCTGCTTCTGGTGCTCCTTTCTTGGTGGTACGAGGTCCCCAACTCTCTGCTTACTTCCCTTTCCTTTTATCTCTTGAGAGATAAAAGATGGTACAGGTCACATCCCAGAGAAAATCCCTTTGTCTTGGATCAGGGATGTGACCTGGATAAGGGTGGTGTTACAATCCCACCCTAATCCTTTTTAACATAAAATTCCAATCACAAAATGGAGGACAACCACAGAATACTAAAAATCATGGCCCAGCTAAATTGATACGCACATTTTTGGGGGGACATAATTCAATCCATGACACCTTTGAAAATCCTTCCTTCTCCCCTGCTCAGATCACTGAAGGGAAGAGCCAGGCCTCTGCTACCTTTATTGTGTCATCATCCCTCATAGGAGGCTTGATTTGCTTCTGGAGAATAAGGAGATGGTGTCATATTTTCTGGAATGTCTCAGTATATACTTGTCGATAGATGGATTATGTCTGTGTTGCCCATTAAATCACATCTACCCAAGGTATGTACCCAAGGTATATGCACGGGAACATCCTGCTGTAAGATACAGAAGAGGATGAAGTCGGGGAAGCAGCACGTGTTACACAGACGTGCTTGTTTGACTGAAGAACCAAATAGCGGAAGTACGCAGGGGCTACTGTACTTCAGATGAACAAGTGTTAAAATCTGTGTTTGCAAATAAACAGAACGGCTTTCTGAAAGGCAGGAACGGTGGTAGAAAGAAGATGCGTTAAGAAGGAATGGGTGGAATTAGGAGAAGAACATCTGTTTCCGTTAAGGAATAAAACCTAAAAAAAATAGCTGAGGGTCCTGCATGTTCAATTTGTGGTGATGATCGCTTCCTAAGAGCTAGAACTTTGTCCTGTTCACTGCTGGGAACTTAGTACCATAGCAGGCACACAATAACTATCTGCTGAATGAATGAAGCTCTAGAAATAATTTCCTGCCCATGAACAAGCCCATTAGACCTGTGATTTTTCAAAATCAATTATTTTTGTTGTTGTTTTCTTTCATTTTAGCTGTCATATTTGCTCTTCAAACCAAATCTTGCTGAATATAAATAAATGAAGAGTCACACCGATGCAACTCAAATGGGACGTCCAGTAACTCCATCCAAGTACCTCTACCAGTCATATCCTCCCTATTCCAGATATGCCAACTCATTGAATCTGTGGAGAAGCAGGTACCCAGGGATTGGCATTCTTAGGAAGCTTTGTATGTGATTCTGAAGCACAGCCTGTCTTGGAAACCACAGCTCCATGGCTCCAGTGAGTACTAGACAGGATGCTCCCCGAGGTCAGGGAGTGTTCACGTTGCATCTGTCACTACTAGAAGTGAATGTTCACTATCAACGCCAAAACTATTTTCCCTATCTCTTTTTTTTAGTACTGCAGAGCTCTTGTGGCGCAGTGGTTAAGAGCTATGGCTGCTAACCAAGCGGTTGGCAGTTCAAATCTACCAGCCACTCCTTTGAAGCCCTATAGGGCAGTTCTACTCTGTCCTATAGGGTCACTATGAGTCAGAACTGACTTGAAGACAATGGTTTTTTTTTTTTTTTGCTTCTGATGCTACAATTGTGGGGCAGTGGTGGTTCGGGGTAAAATTCTCGCCCCCTGTGTGAAAGCCCAGGTTCCACTCCTGGCCAGCACACCTCCAGTGCAGCCACCACCCATCTGTCAGTGGAAGTTGTGTATTGCTATGATGTTGAACACGTTCCAGGGGAATTTCCAGACTAAGACAGACTAGGAAGAAAAGCCTGGAGATCTATTTCCAAAAATCAGTCAATGAATCACAACTGTTCAAGCCATAATCGATCATGAGGAGAGTGTAGGACTGGGCAGCATGACTAAGACAGACTAGGAAAAAAGGGTTCGAGATCTACTTCTTAAAGGCATGGGTTGTTGCAACACATAAGTTGGGGGTTGGGGTGGCAACTCAATGGCAGCTCAACAACAAAGTAACGAAGTACTGCAGTTGTGTGTTTATGGTCTTCTAAGATTCCCTAGGAGTCCCTGGTTTGTGCAGTTAGCACATGTGGCTGCTAACTGAAAGGCTGGAGTTTCCAGTCTACCCAGAGGTGCCTTGGAAGAAAGGTCTGGTGATCTACTTCTGAGAAATCAACCACTGAAAACCCTATAGAGTTCTGTTCTGACGCATATGGAGGTCGCCATGAGTCTGAATTAACTTGACAGCCTGGTAAAGGTCCCTCAGAGCTGATTTTGGATTACAAAGATTGTTAGATCTAGAACAGACACTCCGTAAATGCCTGTTGATTTAGTCTGGCTTTCTCAGACAATTTGGGACTAGGTCAGAAAGACTTTTTTTCCCCCCTTTTCTGTGTCTGAGAGAGAAGCTTTGCCCCTTTTTTTTTTTTAATAATTTTTATTGTGCTTTAAGTGAAAGTTGCTTTGCCCTTTTGAAATGACTCTCTGTGACTCATTTTTCTTCATAGCATCCCAGTGGGTAGAGAAAGACAGGCATTTCATTCTTATTTTATGGATAGGGAAACTGAGGCCTAGAAATATTCGTTCCTTATCAAAAAAGACAATTTGAAGCAGAGCTGGAATTGGCTTCCCTGGACATGTTTACAATGATTGACTCTTCTTAAGCAATTAAAAAGAAAGATCCTTTTTCAGGAGAGTACATGAGAACAAGTCCTTATAGATTTGTCTTCCATTTAGAGGAATACTAATAATGTACGATTGTAATAAAATCTCATGAATTTTGGTAAATAAGAAAAAAAAAAGTAGCTGCAGATGCAGACTTTGGGATCAGGACAGAGAGGCAGTTCTGAGCCAGAGAAGGCACCTCTCCAACTGTCCGCGAATGACATAGGCCAAGTCAGACTGACAAAGTGCACACGGGGGTGGGGAGCAAGGAGGGAGGAAGAAACAAGCCACATAAAGGCCTGTCTGCTCCCACAGAGCCAGGCTTCCAGAGCATCACCAGTGAGTTCTGCCCCATATGTAGGTTAGTTGACATTCCGTTCCATAAAAGAAGGCCTCACAAGTAGCTGAAAATATGTCAGGTAGCAGGGGAGCCTTCCTACATTGCAGGTGGGAAAGCCTCCCAGTGGGCAGAGGATTCTTGCTAAAGATTGAGGGCCACTTCAAGGATTTAGAAACTCTGGTGGTACAGTGGTTAAGATCTACGGCTGCTAACCAAAAGGTCGGCAGTTCTTATCCACCAGGGGCTCCTTGGAAGCCCTGTGGGTCAGTTCTACCCTGTTCTATAGGGTCACTATGAGTTGAAATCGAAAGGACAGCAGTGGGCTTAGGTTTTTTTCAAGAATTTGGTCTTCCCCTCCTGTAAGAGTCTCATACTAATCCTGGGAGCTCCCTTCCTTACACCCAGGCCAGCTTCAAGATTTAAACACTTTCTCTCTCTCCCTCTAGTTTCTAAGAGGGTATAAAAATCAGTGGCAAGTGGGGATGGTTGCACAACCTTGTGAATATACTAAAAACCGCTGGATTATATACTTACCAGGGTGAAGTTTATGTTATGTGAAGTGTATCTCAACGATAAATTTTAAAAAATGTTAAAAAAGGGGCGGGGCCAAGATGGTGGACTAGGTAGACGCTACCTCGGATCCCTCTTGCAACAAAGACTCGGAAAACCAAGTGAATCGATCACATACATAACAATCTACAAACCCTGAACAACAAACACAGATTTAGAGATGGACAACGAACAAATACAGGGAAGCAGCGACTGTTTTCGGAGCCTGGAGCCAGCGTCCCAGTCAGGTAACCTTGGCGCCGAGATTAGGTCTGGGCCCAGGGGAGTTGAACTCAAAAATCTTGTGACGGCGCAAACAAGGGGCACAGCCCTACCCCCCTGAACTCACCCCGGAAGGGGGTCCAGCCGGTCCCCGCGGGCAGCGTGGCAATGCAGCTGATGGGAGAAGTCCCCAGGAAGCAGTGACTGGTTTTGGAGCCGGGGGTGCAGCGTCCCAGCCGGGGAACCTTGGCGCCGGGCTTTTGACTGGGCGCTGTCACGGCGCAAGCACGGGGCGCAGCTATACTCCCCTGAACTAAGCCCGGGAGGGGGCCCAGTCAGTCTGCGGAGGTGGTGCGGCAACGCGGCTGGCAGGACGAGAAGTCCCCGGGAGGCAGCGACTGATTTTGGAGCCGGGAGTGCAGCGTCCCAGCAGGGGAACCTTGACGCTGGGCTTTGGACTGGCAGCGGAGGCTCTTACTGCGGCTTCAGCGGGCCAGACCCTCGGGGGCAATCTCCACACAGACAGCAAACATAGGCAACACGCTCCTCGGGAATCTCACATAAAATAGTCATTCCAAGCAAGACAAGCAACTTTGGCTAAATTCCGAGGTGCTACTCTCCTATTTCTCTGAACCCTCCCCCACCCTTCCCAGGCGGCTTCATTAACATTGGAATTTCCTGAGCCAGAGGGAGAACGGCTCCGGCTCCGCGGCGGCTTTGTTTCCCCCCCCCCTTTTTTTGTTTTTTTGGTCTTTTCCTAACCCATTCTTCCAGCCTGAGAAAAGCAACCACAAAAAACCCAGGGACCAAAAATCCATCCCTAATTGGACTAAAAACACAGAACCAGCTACAGCCAAGCATATATGATCCAAATCTCGGACTTTATCCTTACAGGGAACAAGGTGGCGGTTATAATCCAAAGGCAGTTCTCATAGGGATCTGACTGCATTTTTTTTTTAGCGGATTTTCTGGAAAAACAAGTTTCCCAGGTCTGATATCTCTGCTTATTCAACAGAGCCCTAACTGACCCACAACAGGGAACTGAGGGCTGAAGCTCCCCCCAGACCACCTAGCCTCTGGCCTTAGGGGTCTAAGGAGGGTGACACCTACCAATCAGTAGAGGTACTTGCATTGGGGGCCTAAGGTACACCTGCAGTGCCCTCCCACCAAGGTGCTATAGGAATAGAGACACACCTACCTCACTGACACTTGGGGGAAGCCTGTCAGCATTCTGCCCCCCCCCGGAGGGTGAACCCCAGCTGCTAATAGAATCTGGGGCACACAACTATCACCACTACTTCTGGAGGTGGATAGGTGTTAGGGTGCAGCACACACTTCATGACCCAAAATCAGATTCTACTCAAGAATAGTGAATAGACTCAGGCATATATATCTGGCAACAGCCCAAACCAGCTGGTAACAGGTCATAAGTAAGTCAAGGGCTACAACAAACAAGACAGCACAATCTAGTAGCCCATCCACGTATATTGAAAGAAAACAAAACAAGATAAGACTCAGTGAGCAATTATAGAATAAACCACTTTTTTATATCTTAGTGATGGCTCGGAGACAGCAGTCGATATCAAACCACATAAAGAAGCAGACCATGACAGCTTCTACAACCCCCCAAACAAAAGAATCAAAATCTTTCCCAAATGAAGATGCAATCCTGGAATTATCAGATATAAAAAACTAATTTACAGAATGCTTCAAGACATCACAAACGAAATAAGGCAAACTGCAGAAAAAGCCAAGGAACACACTGATAAAACTGTTGAAGAACTCAAAAAGATTATTCAAGACCTTAGTGGAAAAATTAATAAGTTGCAAGAATCCATAGAGAGACAGCATGGAGAAATCCAAAAGATTAACAATAAAATTACAGAATTAGACAACGCAATAGGAAGTCAGAGGAGCAGACTCGAGCAATTAGAATGCAGACTGGGAAATCTGGAGGACCAGGGAATTAACACCAACATAGCTGAAAAAAAATCAGATAAAAGAATTTAAAAAAATGAAGAAACCCTAAGAATCATGTGGGACTCTATCAAGAAGGATAACTTGCGTGTGATTGGAGTCCCAGAACAGGGAGGGAGGACAGAAAACACAGAGAAAATAGTTGAAGATCTGCTGACAGAAAACTTCCCTGATATCATGAAAGACGAAAGGATATCTATCCAAGATGCTCATCGAACCCCATTTAAGATTGATCCAAAAAGAAAAACACCAAGACATATTATCATCAAACTTGCCAAAACCAAAGATAAAGAGAAAATTTTAAAAGCAGCCAGGGAGAAAAGAAAGGTCTCCTTCAAGGGAGAATCAATAAGAATAAGTTCAGACTACTCAGCAGAAACCATGCAGGTGAGAAGGCAACGGGATGACATATACAGAGCGCTGAAGGAGAAAAACTGCCAGCCAAGGATCATATACCCAGCAAAACTCTCTCTGAAATATGAAGGCGAAATTAAGATATTTATAGATAAACACAAGCTTAGAGAATTTGCAAAAACCAAACCAAAGCTACAAGAAATACTAAAGGATATTGTTTGGTCAGAAAACCAATAATATCAGATACCAGCACAACACAAGGTCCCAAAACAGAATATCCTGATATCAAATCAAATAGGGAAATCACAAAAACAAATTAAGATTAATTAAAAAAAATGCTCATAACAGGGAATCACTGAAGTCAGTATGTAAAAGATCACGATAATCAAAAAGAGGGACTAAATACAGGTGGCATAGAACTGCCATATGGAGAGTGATACAAGACGATATACAACAATACAAGTTAGGTTTTTACTTAGAAAAATAGGGGTAAATATTAAGGTAACCACAAAGAGGTATAACAACTCCATAACTCAAGATAAAAGCCAAGAAAAACGTAACGACTCAACAAACATAAAGTCAAACACTACGAAAATGAGGATCTCACAATTTACTAAGAAAAACGTCTCAGCACAAAAAAGTAAGTGGAAAAACGAAATAGTCAACAACACACATAAAAAGGCATCAAAATGACAACACTAAACACTTATTTATCTATAATTACGCTGAATGTAAATGGCCTAAATGCACCAATAAAGAGACAGAGAGTCTCGGACTGGATAAAGAAACACGATCCGTCTATATGCTGCCTACAAGAGACACACCTTAGACTTAGAGACACAAACAAACTAAAACTCAAAGGATGGAAAAAAATATATCAAGTAAACAATAAGCAAGAAAGAAGAGGAATACCAATATTAATTTCTGACAAAATAGACTTTACACTTAAATCCACCACAAAGGATAAGAAGGACACTATATAATGATAAAAGGGACAATTGAGCAGGAAGACATAACCATATTAAATATTTATGCACCCAATGACAGGGCTGCAAGATACATAAATCAAATTTTAACAGAACTGAAAAATGAGATAGACACCTCCACAATTATAGTAGGAGACTTCATCACACCACTTTCGGAGAAGGACAGGACATCCAGTAAGAAGCTCAATAGAGACATGGAAGACCTAATTACAACCATCAACCAACTTGACCTCATTGACTTATACAGAACTCTCCACCCAACTGCTGCAAAGTATACTTTTTTTTCTAGCGCACATGGAACATTCTCTAGAATAGACCACGTATTAGGTCATAAAACAAACCTTTGCAGAATCCAAAACATCGAAATATTACAAAGCATCTTCTCAGACCACAAGGCGATAAAACTAGAAATCAATAACAGAAAAACTAGGGAAAAGAAATCAAATACTTGGAAACTGAACAATACCCTCCTGAAAAAAGACTGGGTTATAGAAGACATCAAGGAGGGAATAAGGAAATTCATAGAATGTGACGAGAATGAAAATACTTCCTATCAAAACCTCTGGGACACAGCAAAAGCAGTGCTCAGAGGCCAATTTACATCGATAAATGCACACATACAAAAAGTAGAAAGAGCCAAAATCAGAGAACTGTCCCGACAACTTGAACAAATAGAAAGTGAGCAACAAAAGAATCCATCAGGCACCAGAAGAAAACAAATAATAAAAATTAGAGCTGAACTAAAGTAATTAGAGAACAGAAAAACAATTGAAAGAATTAACAAAGCCAAAAGCTGGTTCTTTGAAAAAATTAACAAAATTGATAAACCATTGGCTAGACTGACTAAAGAAATACAGGAAAGGAAACAAATAACCCGAATAAGAAACGAGAAGGACCACATCACAACAGAACCAAATGAAATTAAAAGAATCATATCAGATTATTATGAAAAATTGTACTCTAACAAATTTGAAAACCTAGAAGAAATGGATGAATTCCTGGAAAAACACTACCTACCTAAACTAACACATTCAGAAGTAGAACAACTAAATAGACCCATAACAAAAAAAGAGATTGAAACGGTAATCAAAAAACTCCCAACAAAAAAAAGCCCTGGCCCGGACGGCTTCACGGCAGAGTTCTACCAAACTTTCACAGAAGAGTTAACACCACTACTACTAAAGGTATTTCAAAGTATAGAAAATGACGGAATGCTACCCAACTCATCCTATGAAGCCACCATCTCCCTGATACCAAAACCAGGTAAAGACATCACAAAAAAAAGAAAATTACAGACCTATATCCCTCATGAACATAGATGCAAAAATCCTCAACAAAATTCTAGCCAATAGAATTCAACAACATATCAAAAAAATAATTCACCACGATCAAGTGGGATTTATACCAGGTATGCAAGGCTGGTTTAATATTAGAAAAACCATTAATGTAATCCACCACATAAATAAAACAAAAGACAAAAACCACATGATCTTATCAATTGATGCAGAAAAGGCATTTGACAAAGTCCAACACCCTTTTGTTATAAAAACTCGTACCAAAAAAGGAATTGAAGGAAAATTCCTCAACATAATAAAGGGCATCTATGCAAAGCCAACAGCCAACATCACTCTAAATGGAGAAAGCCTGAAAGCATTTCCCTTGAGAACGGGAACCAGACAAGGATGCCCGTTATCACCGCTCTTATTCAACATTGTGCCAGAAGTCCTAGCCAGGGCAATTAGGCTAGACAAAGAAATAAAGGGCATCCGGATTGGCAAGGAGGAAGTAAAATTATCTCTATTTGCAGATGACATGATCTTATACACAGAAAACCCTAAGCAACCTCCAGAAAACTACTGAAACTAATAGAAGAGTCTGGCAGAGTCTCAGGTTATAAGATAAACATACAAAAATCACTTGGATTCCTCTACATCAACAAAAAGAACATCGAAGAGGAAATAACCAAATCAATACCATTCACAGTAGCCCCCAAGAAGATAAAATACTTAGGAATAAATCTTACCAAGGATGTAAAAGACCTATACAAAGAAAACTACAAAGCTCTACTACAAGAAATTCAAAAGGACATACTTAAGTGGAAAAACATACCTTGCTCATGGATAGGAAGACTTAACATAGTAAAAATGTCTATTCTACCAAAAGCCATCTACACATACAATGCACTTCCGATCCAAATTTCAATGTCATTTTTTAAGGTGATAGAGAAACAAATCACCAACTTCATATGGAAGGGAAAGAAGCCCCGGATAAGCAAAGCATTACTGAAAAAGAAGAAGAAAGTGGGAGGCCTCACTCTACCTGATTTCAGAACCTATTATACAGCCACAGTAGTCAAAACAGCCTGGTATTGGTACAACAACAGGCACATAGACCAGTGGAACAGAATTGAGAACCCAGATATAAATCTATCCACATATGAGCAGCTGATATTTGACAAAGGCCCAGTGTCAGTTAATTGGGGAAAAGATAGTCTTTTTAACAAACGGTGCTGGCATAACTGGATATCCATTTGCAAAAAAATGAAACAGGACCCATACCTCACACCATGCAGAAAAACTAACTCCAAGTGGATCAAAGACCTAAACATAAAGACTAAAACGATAAAGATCATGGAAGAAAAAATAGGGACAACCTTAGGAGCCCTAATACAAGGCATAAACAGAATACAAAACATTACCAAAAAGGACGAAGAGAAACCAGATAACTGGGAGCTCCTAAAAATCAAACACCTATGCTCATCTAAAGACTTCACCAAAAGAGTAAAAAGACCACCTACAGACTGGGAAAGAATTTTCAGCTATGACACCTCCGATCAGCGCTTGATCTCTAAAATCTATATGATCCTGTCAAAACTCAACCACAAAAAGACAAACAACCCAATCAAGAAGTGGGCAAAGGATATGAACACACACTTCACTAAAGAAGATATTCAGGCAGCTAACAGATACATGAGAAAATGCTCTCGATCATTAGCCATTAGAGAAATGCAAATTAAAACTACGATGAGATTCCATCTCACTCCAACAAGGCTGGCATTAATCCAAAAAACACAAAATAATAAATGTTGGAGAGGCTGCGGAGAGACTGGAACTCTTATACACTGCTGGTGGGATTGTAAAATGGTACAACCACTTTGAAAATCTATCTGGCGTTATCTTAAACAGTTAGAAATAGAACTACCATACAACCCAGAAATCCCACTCCTGGGAATATACCCTAGAGAAACAAGAGCCTTCACACAAACAGATATATGCACACCCATGTTTATTGCAGCTCTGTTTACAATAGCAAAAAGCTGGAAGCAACCAAGGTGTC
The DNA here is from genome assembly GCF_030014295.1 of Loxodonta africana. Lineage (NCBI taxonomy): Eukaryota > Metazoa > Chordata > Mammalia > Proboscidea > Elephantidae > Loxodonta > Loxodonta africana. Next base: position 21,719,322 of record NC_087369.1, read on the forward strand.
CATCAACGGATGAATGGGTAAATAAATTGTGGTATATTCACACAATGGAATACTACGCATCGATAAAGAACAGTGACGAATCTGTGAAACATTTCATAACATGGAGGAACCTGGAAGGCATTATGCTGAGCGCAATCAGTCAGAGGCAAAAGGACAAATATTGTATAAGACCACTATTGTAAGATCTTGAGAAATAGTATAAACTGAGAAGAACACATACTTTTGTGGTTACGAGGGGAGGAGGGAGGGAGGGAGGGAGGGAGAGGGTTTTTTACTGATGAATTAGTAGATAAGAACTGCTTTAGGTGAAGGGAAGGACAACACTCAATACATGGAAGGTCAGCTCAATTGGACTGGACCAAAAGCAAAGAAGTTTCCGGGATAAAATGAATGCTTCAAAGGTCAGCGGAGCAAGGGCGGGGGTTTGGGAACCATGGTTTAAGGGGACTTCTAAGTCAACTGGCAAAATAATTCTATTATGAAAACATTCTGCATCCCACTTTGAAATGTGGCGTCTGGGGTCTTAAATGCTAACAAGCGGCCATCTAAGATGCATCAATTGGTCTCATCTCTCCTGGAGCAAAGGAGAATGAAGAACACCAAGGTCACACGACAACTAAGAGCCCAAGAGACAGAAAGGGCCACATGAACCAGAGACCTACATCATCCTGAGACCAGAAGAACTAGTTGGTGCCTGGCCACAACTGATGACTGCCCTGACAGGGAACACAACAGAGAACCCCTGAGGGAGCAGGAGATCAGTGGGATGCAGACCCCAAATTCTCATAAAAAGACCATACTTAATGGTCTGACTGAGACTAGAGGAATCCCGGCGGTCATGGTCCCCAAACCTTCTGTTGGCACAGGATGGGAGCCATCCCCGAAGACAACTCATTAGACATGGAAGGGACTGGACAGTGGGTAGGAGAGAGATGCTGATGAAGAGTGAGCTATTTGTATCAGGTGGACACTTGAGACTGTGTTGGCATCTCCTGTCTGGAGGGGGGATGGGAGGATAGAAAGAGTTGGAAGCTGGCAAAATTGTCAAGAAAGGAGAGACTGGAAGGGCTGACTCATTAGGGGGAGAGCAAGTGGGAGTACGGAGTAAGATGTATCTAAACTTATATGTGACAGACTGACTTGATTTGTAAACGTTCACTTGAAGCTCAATAAAAGTTAATAAAAAAAAGTTAAAAAAAAATCAGTGGCCTCATCTCTAAGAATCCACACTTGATATCTGCTTCAGGGTAATAAAGGAACCCTGGTGACGCAGTGTTTAATACTCGGCTGCTAACCGAAAGTTCAACGGTTCGAACCCACCAGCCGCTCCTGGGAGAAAGATGAGTCAGTCTGCTTCCTTAAAAGATTTACAACCTTGGAAACCCTACGTGGCAGATTTACTCGGTCTTATAGGGTTTTTTTTTTTTTTATATATAGGGTTGCTATGAGTTGGAATCAACTCAACAGCAATAGGTTTTCCGGTTTTGGGGTAATAAGGCAGCACAATAAAAATTTCAGAAAATGAACACCTTTTTTGTATTACACACTTAAATAGGTCAAATAGTTTTAATCATGTTAGTCAAGTTTCAGCTGATTAGGCACTTAACGCTTACACATTCAACTTAGTCATCAGGAAAAAGGATGAAAATCATCACAGCCATGGATGATCATCTCTCTGATAAGTAGCCTACAACTATAAGACCACCCTCTAGACCAGTGCTGTCCAATAGAACTATCTGTGAAGACAGACATGTTCTGCATCTGTGATGTCCAATATGGCAGCTGCTAGCCATATGTGGCTATTAAGCACTTGAAATGTGGCTAGTGAGGCTGAAGAATGGAATTTTTAATATAAGTAGCCACATGTGGCTAGTGGCTACCATATTAACCCAAACCAAACCCATTGCAATTGAGCTGATTCCAACTCATAGCGACCCTATGGGACAGAGGAGAATTCCCCCGTAGGGTTTCCAAAGAGCAGCTGGTGGATTCGAACTGCCAACCTTTTGGTAGCAGCTGTAGCTCTTAACCACTACCCCACCTGGGTTCCCAAAGAGGGGCAGCGGGGAAAAATAAGGGCATTCCCTCTACTTCCCTGGGTCCTCTATGGAAAGATGCTACAAGTGCATAAAGTGTGAAGAGAAAGACCACCTAGGACAATGAGAAATAGTACCTAGCAGAAGTTGACATATTTATAGGAGACGAACAGGAAAGCCCCTGGCTACACAGGCTCCTGAGTGGGGCACAACTGCACATGTTAAGAATTCCAATGTATAAATTAAGCTCTCAGTGGGAGAAAAAGAAACTGTTGAGAAACTAGTGAGTGTTGTATACCCGGTAGTGCTGTTCCACTAGCCACGGGGCAAACAAGTGTAAGCAACTGTACCTCCCCAATGCTCTAGCAACCTAGGAAAGAGCTTGCCACTTTCAATATGAGCCCCATCTCCTATCTAAGATGGATTTAGTCATAAGACAGTTCTGTATCTGGAGAACAGGGAAGACAAACCTAGGTGTCCAAAGGACTCACCTGTGGTGGGGGCTCGCACATGCACAAAACTGCCCCCAGTCCTCCAGTGAGAATCAACTGTTAGCCTGTCTATGGCCTCATGGTCCATTTTTATACTTCCATTTGTGGTACTTTTTAGTGCTCAACTTGGTATGTTAAAATAAGTTAGAGACAGCTATCTCACCAGATCACTAGCTCCTTGGAAGGCAAAGGCTGTATGTGAATATGTAAATATACTGACGTAAATGTATACCATATACAAGTATATATTTTATGCCCCCCCCCAAATTTTTTTTTTTAGACATCCAGCTGGGAACCTTGTGCTTGATACGTAGATAATGATAACCACTCCTGCTTCTTCATGCAGTGCTATCCATGTGAAGTCACTCTACTAAGCACTTCCCACACATTACCTCATATCATCCCCGTGTCGATCCCCTGATGTAGTTTGTGTTATTATCCCCACTTCACATGCAAAGAACCTGAGGCTAGAAGAGACCAAGAAACTAACCTACAGCCTGCAGCTAGCTAGTGGCCAAGCCAGTATCTGGTCAGCTGAAGATCTTAAGGGGTAAATTCTTATTGAATTGAAATTAACTGAAGAAAAAGGTGAAAATGTTACATTACAGGAAATTTGTATGAAAAGGTTAGAGAAGGGAGACATCACTCTCACAGGAGTAAATGCCAGACAAAAAGTCATGTTAGGAAGGCATAAGGAACGCAGAGACATATGGCCCATGGAAGGTCCCAGGCCACTTGGTCACCACATTTGTGGGGACTGGGAGGATTTTGGGAAAAGGATACCGAATGGTTGTTCTGCATGTCTGCAGAGGGTGTAGCAAGAGGAGAGATGTCTGTATGAACACAAAGCTGACCCATGAAGTGAGGGGTGCCCCTCCAGCCTCAGAAGCATCACAAGGTCCAAAATCTGTCCTGCAAGAAGTTAACCCCACCTTTTTACAGGGGCCAGCTCACCCCACCTTATCTCTCAAGACCCCAGCTAGCCTCCAGACCCAGCACCCACAGATGGGAACCTCAAAAGGCCAGTCCCTCGGCTTGCTTGGCTCATGATGACAGGAAGCAAAGAGGAAGCCGGGGTCCAAATCTTGGAGGGACAGTTCTCAGCGTGGATGCAGCCACCTGACCTCACCACAACACAAATACACCAGGCAGAGAGGACATCAGAAGCTCACCAGCAGACTCAGAACCAACCCAGGACTCCACACACACGACCACAGCCCTGTTAAGACTGCTGCAACCCTCCTGACGTGTGTACCAGCCACACTGCTCAAGGCACACTCTTACCTTCATTCTGGCGTGGTTGGCTTGTTCTCTGACCAGCACATGAATCAGACCTGCAATTATTCAAACAACTAAAGCTGTGACACTGTCAGTATGTTTTTCAATGGGGATCAGTAATCCCGAACAGGTCTGTCACAATAACTCCTACCCCAAGACAGCATTTTCCTCCAAAGGCCAACTCTCTCTGGATCCAAATACTGACCAGCCAGGGCTTGGCTGAGGACCGAGGTTTTCCCACGAGGGCCGTGGGACACACACGCAAACCACACCCAAAAGGGTCAAAGTAATGCCAAGCTGCAGGAATGCTGCCAGCACCTCAGCGGCCTGGAGAGATAAGACCGAGGCCCCGAAACCTTATAGCCCTCATGAAAGCAGGTGTGTGCCCAGCAAAATAAATTCAGGGATAGAACAGAACACAGACAGGGGTCACTCACAGCACGATATTCCCAAAGGAAGCCACCATCCTGCCTGCCTTTGGTCTAATACTAATTCCACTTTCCGGTTTTATTTCACCTCTGCCAATACATCTACGTCTACCACCCTGAGTCCAGGGGCATGTGAGATTCATTCCACTCCGGCTTTGCCTTCCACAGGAATCCCCTCTTCCAGTTTCCAAGGAGGGCATAAGTACACGCTATATTCCCTTAGACAAAGCACTACTTACCTTTGAGTCTTCCCTTCTACAATCGAGAAGCTGCAGTGCTTTGCTACACGAGCAGAGCCCAGGGAAAAGGAAAACTTGAGTCCCCGCAAAAGGTCCAAGATCAGACTCCCCAGAGGCCTGCCGGAACTGCATTTTCCTCCCTCATTTACATAGGTGAAGTCATTTCGAACCAACGCCCTCAGGAGTTGAGGCCCAAGCCTCCTTCTAGGGCATTACTCACTTATAGATTAACCACCCAGAGAAAGACAACAGTGTGCAGAAGCTAGAAACCAGGTCCTTCACTCTGTTCCTATTTTTCTTTGGGAGAAACTGTACCTCGGATCCAGAGATAGGACTGTACTGACGGGCTTTCATTCACATCTTTAGCTCTGCTTCCCTAGTCTGGCTGAAAAACGGTCCTTATTCCTTTACCATCATCCAAATAGTACTAACTGAATCATCTACTCAATGCCCCGCCTCATGAAGGAGTGTACGCTTTGCTAACACAGGCATGGAAACTAATATTTATAATAGTGATTAAATTATAATAAAGGTCTTATTGGAGCAAAGGAGGACACACTGCCCTGCCCAGGGGTGGCAGCCATAGATGTGCTCCTCCACCAGAATGGCTAAAATTAAAGACTGAAAATACCAAGCGCTGACAAAGATGTGGGGAAATGGGAACTGTCTCCTACACTGCTGGCGGGAATGCAAAATATCAGCCGACCTCAGGGGAGGAGGGTATAATTCAATCAATCACGACTATGTAGTGAGACCCCAAAAAAAGCTCTGGACATGGAAGCTCCACGCACTTCCTGGTTGGTGAAAGACACTGATGCACGTGGGAGGGTAGCTTGTACCTTTGGGACATGGAAGCCTCACATTGGAAAGCCTCACAAACCTCGCCTTATGTTGTCTCTTCATTTATATCCTTTTGCTGTAATAAAACTGTAATAGCAAGTGTCTTAGTTATCTAGTGCTGCTGTAACAGAAATGCCACAAGTGAATAGTTTTAACAAAGAGAAATTTATTGTCTCACACAATCTAGGAGGCTAGAAGTCCAAATTCAGGGTGCCAGATCCAGGGGACGGCTTTCTCTCTCTGTCGGCTCTGGGGGAAGGTCCTTGTCGTCAATCATACCCTGGGTCTAGGAGCTTCTCAGTACAGGGATCTTGGGTCCAAAGGACGTGATCCCCTCTTGGTTCTGCATTCTTGGTGGCAGGAGGTCCCCTTGTCTTTCTGCTCACTTCTCTCTTTTATATTTCAAAAGAGATTGACTCAAGGCACAACCTGATCTTGTAGACTGAGTCCTGCCTCATTAACATAACTGCCTCTAATCCTACCTCACCAACATCACAGAGGCAGGATTTACAACACAAAGGAAAATCACATCAGAGGACAAAATGGTGGACAATCACACAATATTGGGAATCATGGCCTAGCCAAATTGATGCACATATTTTTGGGGGGACACAATTCGAGTTCTGTGAATCATCTGTACTCCCAAGGGAGTAGTGGGAGCCAGCAGGTCAGAAGTGAGGGAGGCACTGGGGCCACCTGAAATTTGCAGAACTGTAAATTTTAATTTGTGAGTTCTGACCTAACTCTGGTGGTTAGGGTCAGAGTACGAAGCATTGCATGGGTAGCCGGTGTCAGAACTGAAGTGGAATTGAGTGGAATAGACTGTACTGATTGCAACTGACTGTTACAATGGTACACTGCTGGCCCTGAGGATGAAGAAAGGGGCCACGAGCCAAGGAATGCAATAGCCTCTAGAAGCTGGGAAAGGCAAGGAAATGGAGTCTCCCTTAGAGCCTCCAGAAAGGAACACGGCCCTGCTATATTGATTTTGGGACTTCTGGCCTCCAAAATTATAAGATAATAAATTTGTGTTGTTTTAAGACACTAAGTTTATGGTAATATGTTACAGCAGCAACAGAAAACTAAGCGACTTTAGAAAAACGGATTGGCATTATCTATCAAAGCTGAATATATGCCTACCCTATGACCCAACAATTCCACTCCTAGGTATGTACCCAACAGAAATGCGTATGTATGGGCACCAAGAGACATGTACAAGCATATTCAAAACGGTTTTATTTGAGTCAAAAACTCGAAATAACTCAATTGTCCATTAGTAAAAGAATGACTAAAATGAATTGTGGTCTAGTCACATAATGGAATACTGTTCAGTAATAAAAAAGACATTAACTATCGATATATGCAACACCAATGAAAAAAATCAGACACAAAAAAGTACATGAATCTATTTTAATAAAGTCCAAAAACCAGCAAAACTAATCTATAGTGACAGCAATTAAACCTGTTGCTACCTTGGGGGGGAGGGCACTGACTAGGAAGAGGCACCAGGGAGCCTTCTGGGTGCTGAAAATATTTAGTTTCTTGATCTGGCTGATGGTTACACAGCGTTATATGTAAAAATCCACCAGGCTGTGCACTTAAGATTTGTACACTTTAGTTTCCAACATGCCAACTCCAAGTTTATTTGCACATGATTTGTCTGTATTAACATAATCGACGTTGTACTGGAAAAAGGAAGAGAAAGAAAAAAAGAAAACCACCAAAAAGTGTATGGAGTCAGGGAAGGCTTCAGGGCGGAGGCGAAGTATGAGGCAAGGACTGAAGGATGAACTGGGCAGACAAGGATGAACACAGCAGACACGGAGAAGAAGGGAATTCTGGGCAAAGTAAACAGCATGCACATCAGCAGTGAGGTACAGGACGGTGCCAAGTGTGCTGGACACAACAAGCTGGGGGGTCACTGGCCAGAGAGAAGGGGCTGGGGGGTAAGTGCGAGCCTGGTTCCAACCTGCCTGGGAAACCCCATCAGCAGTTCAGGCTCTGCTCTCCAGAAGTGCTAGGCAGGTGTCAGAGCAGGTTAAGCAAGAGAGTGACATGATGGATCCATCACAGGCTGTGAAAGGTAGGGCGACCTGGACAGAGGGATAGAGACCACTAAAGTTCTTGTGATTATGGTCAGGCCAGATATGCCAGGGCCTGACTCAAGGCACTGGTGGTGGGATGGGATCATGAGGTGAAGGAGGCAGAACCCAGGGCTTGGTGGCCGTGGGGGAAGGTGAGAAGGAGGCCTGTGAGTCCACCGCTAATGAGAAGGGTGAGGACCAGACACACCCTTCCCTCTGCTCCCTGGGCTGGCCATGCAGTATCACAGCATCTCAGCGATGGAAGGCACCAGTAAGATTACCTAGTGCACCATCTCATTTTACAGACAAGGAACTGCGATCTGATGAGCCAATGCCCAAGGCCACAGTTTGTGAGGAGCAAGCTGGAACGAGAAAGTTGAGGCTTATCTCCTTTAGACAGTACATCCTAGAGAAGAGGGAACATGACTAATTCAGCCAGGGTGCCCAGGACACCTGCCTCCAAATGCCCTCACCAACCTCACTTCCCACCACAAGGTTCTCTGGCCTAAACCCGTGGTCTGGGTCATCGCTGTCCCTGCCAACCTCTCACTGGAAAAGTTCCTACCATTCACCTAAATCCTGGATATCTAACAGTTTTTTCTAATGGTTTGGTAATGCCTCCTAAGTCAATCTGGATTCACCAATCAAGCTGCATAACCACAGACCCTGGTTTCAGTCTTTACCTTTCAGAGTCTTGCCAACTTGACAAGCTGAGGCAGGGATGGAGGGAGGTTAGCTGACCGCAGGCAATGCAGGGGTGCCAGGAACCAGAAATAAGCTTTGGCTACTAGGTTCCATCAGTGCCCTGTAGACCCGATATGAACCACAGGAGCTAACTGCCAAGGCGCTAATTGCTGCTTCTGTTCTTAGCAAGCTGCATGCATCAGAGAGTGGTTGAATGACAACTGCCAAATACCAGAGCCTGTACAGTAGAAACCAAGAAAGGATAGGTTTGGAATTACCTGAGGCCTGAAATTCATTTCTCATTTCTAATCCTAATTTGGCAAGGTTAGTCGACATCTATTTAATTGTACTATGCAATATGGGAGCCATTACTACATGTTTAAAGGAGCCCTGGGGCGCAAGAGTTAAGCACTCAGTTGCTAACCGAAAGGTTGGCGGTTTGAACCCACCCAACAGCTCCACGGAAGAAAGACCTGGTGATCTGCTCCCATAAAGATCGCAGCCTAGAAAACCCTATGAGGCAGTTCTACTCTGTCACACCAGGTCACTATGACTCGAAATTGATTCAACGGCATCTAACAACAACCAAATGTTTAAATTTATTTAGTTAAATAATTTAAAATTAGATAAAATTTTAGTTCCTTAGATATACCAGCCTCAGTGTTCAACAGTCACATGCGGCTAGTGGCTACCATATGGGACAGTGTAAACTCATAACATCTTCATCGTCATGGAAAGTTCTACTGGTCAATGCTGTACCTTGTGTGTGGTACCTCCTACTTGACTGGCCTGATTTTAAGAGGTGGAGGCATTCGCTCTGAACTCATCTTTACATGCCAAAGTGGCAAGAATCTTTTCGATTTTTTAAGTAAAGATAAAATTATGTACCACAAAGGACATTCAACACTCCTCGGTAGAAACTGAGAGAAACCAAGAGAGATTAAAGCTGAACAGGTATAGGGAACAGAGTTTCTCTCACTTCTTTGCTCTTCTATAAAAAAGGGTTAGTATTATCCCAGATTACGGATATGTGGAAATTAACAAGCTATTAAGAAGAAGCAATTATTCTTTAGAAATGATTTGTGACTGATGAAAACAAAATCAAGTGAGGTGGAAATTTGGGAGGGTGAGGAGGGGACAAAAGGAGAGTGTGAACATGTTGTGCAGTAAGAAAACTACAATTAAAATCAGTAATTTTTTAAAGAGAACTTTTTTGCTGGAAGATATACTAAAACTGCTTAAGTAATATTGGTTCCTCAGCTAATGGAAATGATCACTGTTAAATTTTGTTTGTAACACACGTCTCTACGGGGGGAAAAATTACCTGAGTGCAAGGAAAGCTTCCACCGAAGGCTGTCATAATATTTCACCACCAATTGTCACCCCTGACTGGTACTCAAGTGAACCGAACACAGACAATTAATAAGGTAGAAAAGAGCAAAAATTCCTAGGAGGTGACACTATCCCCATGCATAGAGCCCTGGTGGCTCAGTGATTAAGAGCTCAGCTGCTAACCAAAAGGTCAGCAGTTCAAATCCACCAGCCACCCCCATGGAGCAGTTCTACATATAGAACTATAGGGTCGCTATGAGTTGGAATGGACATGATGGCAACCGATTGGCTTTTTTTTTTTCTTTTCTAACAAGTGGAGTGCTAAAACTGCATGCCTAGGCATTGAAGGAACAGAACACAGAGCAATCCCACAGGGCAAAATGTTTTAAAAAATAAGCATAGCATCAAATATAGAACTTGTTTTGCCCAGTTTACAATTCAGATAATTATTTCAAGTTGATGTCAGATGTCGTTTTGAAACAGGGACACAGAGCACTGCTTAATAAAGCGCTTTGGGCACTTGGTGAGAGACTTGAGCTACAAGGGCATTTCCTGCTCAGGATTGATTAATTTCATGTATTCATGTATGCTTGCCCTCCCTCTTTCCTCTCCCTCCTTCCAGAAGGGATTACGTAGCTCTGCTTGTATAAAATACAGCAGAAACAAATATAAAATGTAGGCAAGAGAGAGAAAAACAAAAAGGTCAGGGTAGAAAGATGCTGCTGAGGAGGAAGTTAATTCAATATATCTATCACAGGAACCGGGATGCCATCCTGGTTGACTTGCTAAACCAATAGTCAACTCTTAAGGACTCAGTGTCCAAAGATAAAACCAGACCAACTGCTCAGGAAGGGGACAACTTGGCCCAGGCAGGGACTTGTCCTGCAGGCCCTGGAAGTGGGTGTTGGGTAATTGACCTGGTCCAGTAAGGCCCTCTATCCGCCCCCCTCCACAAAAAAACCCATTGCCATCAAGTCGATTCCAACTTATGGCAACCCCATATATAAAACAGAACTGCTCCATAGGGTTTTCCTGGCTGTAATCTTTTACAGAAGCAGATCGCCAGGCCTTTCCTCTGTGGTACCACTGGGTGGGTTTGAACCACCAACCTTTAGGTTAGTAGTCAAGCACAAACCATTTGCACCACCCAGGGACCTAAGGCCCTCTACACTCAATGCCAACTCTCTCATACAATCAAACATAGGACGAAGGAGGAGACACCAGCCTGTGAATACACAGGAACTGCCCAACAGATAACATGATCCCCAGAGCTAAGGCATCTGTCCTATCTGCCAACCAATACTTGTTGATACTTCTGTGAACACGTGCTAGGAAGGCACCGTACCAGCCCTGGGAGGAGATTACCAGACTCGACATCACAGAGCCCATCGCAACTGCTCAGCAGACCCTACCCAGCAGAGGGGGTCCCCTACCAGACTCTAACACCAAACCTCTTAGATCCTAAGCTAGCCAATACCACCCTCTCCTCTGACTGGCCTATCTTTTTTTATACTATGTTTTCCCTCAATTAACACCTTACTTATGAAGTCAAGCCTAACCTTTCCACAATTTGTCAGGGTCCCCAAGACAACAGCTTCCCCCTTCCCTAACCTGTGGAAGAACCTCACCAAACACAATCCCAGAGCACTAAAGAAAAAGCAGCTTAAGATCCCAACTCTACCCTTAAGAGTTGGGATCTAGGACTGCTTCATCTTATTGCAGGGGAGGCCATTTTATCAAAATGTCTTCCCAATTCCACTAACCACATCCATGCAAAAGAGATCCAAGATGGACTCAATACCACTGCACACATAAACCAAAAACCAAACCCGTTGCTGTTGAGTCGATTCCAACTCAAAACAACCCTATAGGACAGAGTTGAGCTGCCCCATACAGGTTCCAAGGAGTGGCTGGTGGATTCGAACTGCTTACCTTTTGGTTAGCAGCTGAGCTCTTAATCACTGCGCCACCAGGGCTCCACTGCACACATACCGCCCTTAATACCATATTTGATGGCACAGTAACTCCACTTAATAGTACAGTATTCAAAGGGACCATGAGGCTCATTCTACACCAACAGAACTTTCTGCTAAGATGGAAATGTTCTCTAGATCAGCACTGTCCAATACAGTAGCCACTTGAAATGTGAATAGTCCAAACTGAGAAGTACTGGAGGTGTAAAATATACACTGGATTTCAAAGGCTTAGTGTAAAGAAAAGAATGCAAAATATCTTGTTCATAATATTTTATATTAATTACATGTTCAAATGATATTTTTGGATATACTGGGTTAAATAAATCATATTATTAAATTAATTTCACCTTTTTTTAATGTGGCTACTAGAAGATTTAAAATTACGTATGTGGCTGGTATTATATTTGTATTAGCCAGCACCAACCTATTATTTAGCAATTTTCTTTAAATTGACTTTATTTTCACTTTTTACTCACTCTGATAATATTCTCAAAATCAGTTTGTACTAGTTGTGTTTTTATAACACAATCAAAGAATCTATAGAACTATTAACATAAAATTAAAAAAATAAGTTTACCCCTGTGCAACCTAAAACCCTCTTGGGTGCCATCACCTTTTGAGAAATGCTGGCCCAGAGCAGAGCTACTCAAAGTGTGGTCTGTGGACTGGTGCAGCCTCCTAATTGTTCATTATCAATCTGCAATAAGGACATAAATTGAGAGTAAGCCTTTAGAAATGTTCACAGCAATCTGACAGAGTGATTTGATATCAATTGATATCCTTGAATCTAATATTTAATCTAATCCAATATCTAAAAGTGTTAATTATGGTGTTGGCGAAGAATATTGACTATACCATGGATTGCCAGAAGAACTGCCCCATAGGGTTTCCTAGGCTATAAGCTTTACAGAAGCAGATCACCAGGTCTCTTCTCCCAAGGAGCTGCTGGTAGGTTCAAACCACTGACCTTTAGGTTAGCAGCTGAGCTCATAACCCTTACACCATCAGGACTCCTAATTCCCTCCTTACTAGGGAACAATGGGAAAATACCTCTGGCTCAGTAAAACAAGATTTAACCTGCAGAATGCACTGGCAGACTCAATAGGCCTCAGGAAACATGCTTTGTAGTTCCATTATCTCAAACCCCTCCACCCACACTTACTTAATTTGTACATATTTACTGAGCACTAAACGCAGCGTATCTACACCCGGTATAATACACTCGGCAAACATTGGTTATGGACCTACTGTGTCCAACAGCTCTGGGGAGGGAGGTCAGATAAAGGGTCAGTCACCCTCTATAGCCTAAGGAGATCAGCTGGTGCCACACAATATTCATCACCAGGTGGCCCTGGGCAAAGTATGTATAACCTGGATCCGGGCCTTGCCCTCAGGCCGATGATCTAATAAAGGAGGTAACAGGAAACTAACAGTGGCTAACACAGCTTGAGCACTTAGTGTGTGTCAGGCACTGCTTTACAGGTGTTCATTCATTCATCCTCGAAACAATGCCCAAAAAAAAAAAAGCTTCTGTCTCCCAGGGTTGTTCCTAAGCCCATTTTAGAGATGAGAAAACCAAAGCTCAGAAATGCCAAATAATTTGCCCAGTATGACACAGCAAGAAGGGGAGACCTTCATGTACAGGTAGTCTGGACCTCAAGCTACTCAGCTCTATAGCAACAGCAGCAGCCACCAGCCCAGGGTCTGGCTCACAGTAGACACCTGTCATGGATTGAATTGTGTTCCCCCAAAATATGTGTCAACTTGGTAGGCCATGATTCCCAGCATTGTGTGGATATCCTTCATTTTGTGATCTGATGTAATTGTCCTATGTTTGTAAATCCTAATCTCTGCCTGTGGTTAATGAAGCAAGATGAGGTTAGGTTAAAGAGGATTAGGGTGGGACACAACACCCTTACTTAGGTCACAGCCTTGACCCAATGTAAGGGAGTTTCCCTGGGGTATGGTCTGCACTACCTTTGATCTTACAAAAGATAAAAGGAGAGGTGAGCAGAGAGAGGGGGATCTCCTACCACCAAGAAAAAAGAGCCCGGAGCAGAGCTGGCACCCTGAATTCAGACTCCTAGCCTACTAGACTATCAGAGAATAAACCTCTTTTTGTTAAAGCCATCTACTTGTGGTATTTCTGTTATAGCAGTACTAGTTAACTAAGACAGAGCCCATTGAATGTCTGCTGGAATGAACTAGAAGGTTAAGGGTACTCGGCAAAGTAAGTGCTTCTTTGAAAGTACTATGGACACAGACTGAAAAAAGCTCTTTAATTGACTGACAGGCACCTAGAGCAAGGGAAAGCCTGAAGGAGGAGGGGCCTGTGTAGGGCACAGAAAGGGAAGAAGGGGGCATTTTAGGCAGGGGGGAGCACAGGATCAGTTGAAATTTGGTGATTCTACCTTTTGGCTAAAGGTATTTAAGCAAACTGAAACAGGCTCGCGCTCCTCTTTTGTTACACTGTGCACATAACAAAACCAAAAACCAAACCCACTGCCATCGAGTCAATTCTGACTCATAGCGACCCTATAGGACAGAGTAGAACTGCCCCATAGAGTTTCCAAGGAGTGCCTGGCGGATTTGAACTGCCAACCTCTTGGTTAGCAGCCGTAGCACTTAACCATTACGCCACCAGGGTTTCTGTGCATATAACACAAGCACTAAAAAGAATAGTACATTCGGTAATTTTCATCCCAGGGAAAACTAAACAGAAAGAAAAGAAGGCATCGCTGGTGGGTAATGGAAATATGAGCAGGATTTGAATATCAGGAGGACCTGTTGCTGGAGGAAACAACCAGACGTATTCGCTTGCTACAACAGTTCCCAGGAAACCACTCACCAACTCGTATCCCCCAAATGTGCAACATGAAATTGGATGAACCAACCTGAAATCCTAAACATCTCAGGCCTTTTTGTCTTCTCTGGCCCCCACCACACTCGGCATAAGCTTAGGACCAATGAGCACTTCTCACTAAGAATGGATCCCAGAAGGCCTTGAGCAAACAAAAATGGTCAGTATCCAGGGCGGATTACAAGAAAACCTCAAGAATTAAGATTTTTCCGAGGATGACTTTCATTTTTCTAAGTACCTGGCCTCACTAACCCCTAGAAGAACCAACCATGGTACCTACCACCTGGCACCTAACTCGAACACTGATTTTTCCACACCAACAGCAAGGTACACAGACATTTATTTAATACTTTACACTTTCACTCAACATGTCTTTCTGTATTTCCAATTTCAAATGAAGAAAAGCAGCTTTAGGCTAATCATCGTATTAGTACAAAATACATTAAATGGTTATACAATAAGGTTTCCAAAAAGAACAACAGAATCCCCCTTATTAAGTTCCTTCAAATAAATTTAAATACCACAGATAAACTGAAGGCCCAACCACACAGCCTCTTACCTCTTCTCCTTAGTACCACAAAGCACTGAGATAACCCACTATTTAAACTCCCAACCACATAAAAATATAAACTTCAAGAACCTCTCCTTTCCAATGCATTCTTCTACTAGGTCACCTACCAGGGAGGGCCTGTTCAGGTGGGTTGATGGGTGGTTAGGTTCTGGGTTTTTCCCTAGTAGATGCAGCAAAGTTTCTCAAGCAAAAAGGATAAAAACAGAAGTACGTATTTTAAACGTGTTTATATCACTACCCTGTAATATTCGTTAAATTCTGCCTTTAAAAAAATGCACGATGAAAAACACAAACTGGAAATTATTTAAGCCGCCCTCTTCTTCTGTAAATGAGGCAACTGGGAGTCCAATCAGAAAATACTCATCCCCTATCAATGAAACGTAGTGGTTAAGTGCTATCGCTGCTAACCAAAAGGTCTGCAGTTCGAATCCACCAACCGCCCTTATGAGGCAGTTCTACTCTGTCCTATAGGGTCGCTATGAGTCGGAATCGACTTAAACGCAACGGGTTTGGGTTGGTTTACCAATGAAAAGCATGTTTTAAGTGACTGGAGAACATTTTCCTTGATTTTTTCCCCTTTTCTTGCTCCCCCTGAGAGAAAATACTCATCTTCACTATGTGATAATTCATCCAATGGAATACTTAGGATCTGTATGCTTTTTTGGTATGTATGTTATACAGCAATAAAGAATGATTTCAAAATAGCTCGCATTATTAACTCTAAAAAAAAGTGTTACGGGGGGGGGGGAACAGCTTGAAATCGGTTTCCACGCTGTTTACCCGCCCCCCTCCCCCAACCACTTTACATTACGTTAACACAATACGCCAGACCTCCTTCTTCAAAATTCTGCCCAGTGTCCTCAAAATTTCCCCAACTCCTCTCGGTCCTGGACAGCGAGTCCAGAGCTTCAGAAGGCAGCTGCAGCCACCGGAGCAGGGAGGCTCACTCGCCGCGCTGACACGTGAGGGGGCCGCGGCCGGTCTCGACACCCGGCCGGCCTGCCTGGCCCGGTGTCTCCCCGAGGTGCGTCTCCTTCGCAGGCCACCGAAGGCCTCTGTGAGCGCAGCCGTGTGGCGGGGCCACCCGGCCCAGGACACGCGTCCGCCCATTCGGGACCCAGTCGGTCGCGGGCGCTCCCTCCTCCCACAGACAGTGGTGACATGCTGGTTCTACCGCCCCCCCGCCCCCGCCGCCCCGGGCAGCCGCGAAGCGCGACGCCTGGCACCCTTTCCGCTCGCGTGAGGATCCCAGAACGTCCGGAGGTCGGACGCTTAGGCCCGGCGACCCCCAACGGCCAATCGGTGCGCCCAGTGCCCCCAACCCAGGCTGCTCGGCAAGGGCAGGGGCCAACCCCAGGGGCCCTCTCTGGCGTCAAGCGTGGGACCGGGCACCCCCACCCCAAACACACTTGTCACCCACCTGAAGCCATTCACCCAGGCCACCCCGGGAGGGGACCACGCTGCCGGCAGCGCGAGGACGCGGGACCGAGGTCTCGCGCCCCCCAGCCCCAGGCCGGCGGAAGGCCGTTTCTTCAGGTTCGGCCCCCCCCACCTGGCCCCCACAGCAACTGCCTGCGCAGCCGCCCCGCCCCCTCGCCTCGCGGCGCCCCGGGGCCCCAAGAGCCCCCCACGCGCCCCCCGCACCTCCGAGTCCCTACCTGAAGGCCGGTTGTGAGGCGGCGAGTTCCGCGACGCGCCCGGGTCGGCCATCTTCCAGGGGAGCCGCACTCGCCCCGCAGCCCCCTCGTCGCGCCCCTCAGCCACCGCGGCGCTCCTTCGGGACGCGCGGGCCGCACAGGCGCACTCCCGGCCCACCGCGCCGCACAGGCTTTCGCGCGCCCGCCCGTCCGCGCACGCGTCCTCACTCAGCGCGCGCACACCTCGTGCACAGACGATGCGCACTCCGGGCCTAACGCAGCGCGCGCACACACGCACAGCACACACGGTCGACCTCACACGGTGCTGTATATACATAGTGCGCGCGCACACAGCATGCACACGCATGGCGTGCACACAATTCCTCAAGTATGCAGTGCTTACCTGCAGCACTCACAAAGTACACACACAGTTTCATCACACCTCTCCGTGCAGTGCACGCACACTTTACTCAAGTCGAGTATATACATAGGATCAGACACGGATTGACCAGTAAGCATGCTATGCGCCAGTTTACAGTAAGCAAGGTATGCATGGGCTTAATGGTGTTTACTAATTTTCTGTAGTTGCACAATTTCACAGGAGTTTTACCACATCAATCAGGTGAAATTGTGCACTACAGATTAGTAAACACAATTAAACCTGTGTGTACCTTGCTTATTGGGTAATCTCTCCCACCATAGGGTGCATGTTCTCACACACCACAAGCACACACGCGCTCACTCAACACGTCCATGTTCTCACAGGCCGTGCACACACGTCCACACACACACACTGGGAGTCTGCACGAGGACTCTACGCTGCAGCTCTGGAAACGGCTCCTGGCTGGGGACTCAGGCGCTCATCGGGACAGTGTCACGTGTGCAGACGCCTGGAGGGCGGCCCGGGAGACCTGGGGGGGTCCACCCTTCCATACCCAGTTGGGGTCGAGTCCTCGAGGTGCCCAAGTGGCTCACGCTTGGTCCCCTTCTCCAACGCCCTCGCAGGCGTGTGATCACCCAGGGCAGGACTCCAGCAGCCACAGAGGCCGGCCTTCAAGAAAGGGCACTGGCACGTGGTCGGGCTGACCTCGACCTCGCAGCCATGTCCCACTTCACCACGGATTCCGCCTGAAAGCACCTCGACGGTTCCGCTTCTTCTTGGCACAAATAATAAGCCCTAGAGAAATCTCTGCAAGGCGAGCCTGCCTGGGAGGACACCCAAGAAACTGCTGAACGTGTTGCCTCGGGAGTGGGGATGGGGAAAGGGGACTTTCTTTCCCCTGGAAATCCTTTTACGCCTGCCATGTGCATTATTACCTTTTATAAAACATACACATTGAAAAAAGCATCTTTGCTCAGCCTGCTCAAGCCTCCAGGTGTTTACCCAGGCATAGCCTGCCAAGTGATAACCTGTCCCTGTCCAGTCTCCTTCGTCCCTGGGTCACCCGGGGATACACGTTTCTCTGTTGGATGATGACCAGCCGCCTTTGAAGTTTTTATTCCCACCCCTGGGGGAGGAGGGGAAAGGAATGCGTGATTTAAAACGGAGCTGAACAATGGGTGCAAGGCTTTTTAGGTGGGGAATGATGAAAATGTCCTAAAATTAGCTCATGGTGATGGTTGCACAACTGTAAATATACTAAGAACCACTGAATTATACACTTTAAACGGTGAACTTTATATGTATAGCTCAAAAAAAAGGCAGCAGCAGCTGAAACCCTCAAGAGCGTGTATCTGAATTCTTGGCGAAAAGTTTGGAAAGTCTCTTTGTGACACAAAAATGTTTGTGACGAACGTGTTCCTGATATGCCCAAAGGTGTGCCGGGAGGAGGGTGAGTGTGCTGTGAAAGCCAGCAGGGGAGTTCAGACAGACAGACATCGAGGAGCAGGAAAACGGTTAAGTCAGGGCTGGTGCCCTGGGCCCTGCTGAAAGCTGTTTGTAACCCAGTAAGATGGAGCGAAATTAATAAGGACATAGGAGATATTTTCCTTTTATTTCTGTTTTCACCTTTTTCTTACAGACCTTGCACGTGACTTTAATTCATTCGAGTTCACAGCTGACTGACATCAGTCAGTATAGCACCCCTCCCTAGTTTTGTTCTATTTTTTTCCTCCCTTTACTTTCTATTCCCATTCCCATTCCTCTCCCTAGCCACGACACCCCCTCTGTTTAAAACCATCCCTTGACCCGCGGGACATATGGCACACACCTACATTTTCCAGCTCTCGGGTTTATTGGGAAGCTGCTTTCCCACTGAGAGTATGTGCAGCTGTCGGGAGGGGACCTGTATAACTGTTTGAAACGGAAGAAATGGGCTTGTGCCACAAATTAGTTTTTACAGCGTATTGTATGAGGTAATGCATCCTGTAGGGGCATATGTGTCCCAACAACCTGCTCCAGAGTCCACAGGAACTTACGTGTTCCAGAGTCCAACACGACATACGTGTCCCACCAATCCTACCCTCTTGAGTCCAGAGGGACGTATGCATCCCAGCAATCCTACCCTCTGAGTCCACAGGTACACACTCAATGATTCAGTATGCATTCTATTAATGAGAACAATTTTTATCAACAAAAAATTTTTTTTAATTATTCAGTCATGAATGAGTTTTTATATTTTCATAGCTCTGCATCTATTCTTGAAACATACTGTTATGAAGATAAGCACGCATTTTTAATTTATACAATCCTGTTTTTCCTTGTTTGACATTGTTTTCAAGACCTATGCATTGCAGATGTATACAAGTATCAAACTAGCCATTCAATCTCGGTTAAAAAACGCTTCTGTAAATTGGCTATTCGGTCCTTGTTTCTAATGACCTTTGTCATTTTCTTGTTGATTTCCAGGGGCTTCTTGTATTCTAGATAATTCCTTCTGGGTTTAACTGTTGCAAAGATTTTACCTTAGCCTGCTGTCCTTCCCTAAGATGAGCAAAACTCCGTATTTTTTATGCCGAAATCCACCAAAAAACTTTTTATATGGCAATAAAAGTTGAAATGTTTACAGAGAAATTCTACCCAATTCCTTTACCCACATTCACCTATTGTTAGCATTTTACCGCACTTGCTTTTTTATCATTTGCACTAGTTTATCTATTTTTTATCCTCAACCGTTTGAAAGTTGCATACATATGCATGGTCCTTTCCCCCTAAATGTATTTTCTAATAAGGATATTCTCTAACAAAACCACGAGTTATCAACTTCAGTAAGATTAACATGGATACAATAATTTTATCTAATTGACCCTCAGTATTCCAATTTTTTTTTTATTCCAATGTTGCCAGTTGGCGCACTAATTTCCTTTATAGCTCCTTTCCCTCCTCCAGAACAGGATCCAGCCTAGGTATTCCATTTAGTTGCGTTGTCTCTTCAGTCTCCGTAAGCTTTGTCTTTTAGGAAATTAGCACTTCTGAAGAATACTTCTGTCTTAAGTTTCCTCATGATTAGATTCGGGTTACACATTCTTACTGAGAATACTGCATAGGTGAGGTTTTGTTCTTAATATCGTATCTGGAGGCCTATGTCCACCTGCCCCTCGTTGGTGATTTTTTTTTTTTTTGACAACCCAATGAAGGTATTGTTCTTTTCCATTGTACAATCACTGATTTTCTCTTACAACTGATACGACATCTTTGAGGCGGCACTTTTAATGCCCTGCAAGTATTCTACTCAACAAAAATCCCATTGACGATTCTTGTCTCATCTTTTCCACGGTGGTTACAAAATAAAATCCATCAATTTTATGGTTTATGCTTTAGGGGTCTGTTTTAATATATATTTCCCTACCCCTGAGATAGTCTATTTTCCCCTCATTAGCTTAGATTTACCTTTATTAATCTATTTTCTGTGTAAGGTGTTAATTTTTGCTCTGTACTTCTTCCAGCACCATCTATTAAACAATCCATCCTTTTCTCAATGTTTGAAGTCACTTCTATCATATACAAACCTCCATATGTTCATGGGTTTGATTCTGAGCTCTCTGGTCTCGTCTTTTTGTCTGTTGCTGCATCTGTGTCTATTATCATGACTATGGCTTGTGGTGTAACTTAGTATTTGGAGTTCCTATTTGTTCTTTTTCTAACCCCCCCCCCGCCCCAAAATCATACTGGGATTTTTTAATATAGATTTCAGAGGCTAACTTGGGAGAAAAGACATTGTTGTGATGACATTTGAATAAGTTTCCTGGGCTTTTTTCTTTAGGTTAAATTCCTAAAATATTATAGTTTGAGTAGTATCTTAAAACCGATTATATTTTCTATTTGGTCACAGGTAAGTCTAGTGCAGCAGTTCTGACATGTTTTGGTCTCAAGCCTCTTTACAGCAGATATTAGTAAACCATGGCCCAAGTCCAGCGTACCACCTATTTTTGTTAAAAGTTTTATTGGAATATAGCCACACACACTTGCTTACATGTTGTCTATGGCTAATTTTGTGCTAAAATGGCAGAAATGAGTAGTTGTAACAAAGATCATATAGCCTGCAAAGTCCAAAACATTTACTATCTGGTCCTTTACAGAAAAGTTTGCCAACCACCACTTACCCTTAAAAATAATTGGGGATGCCAAAGTTTTTGTATCCAGTAATGGTGGTGGATACAAGTTCTCCAGAACCCTAATTTTTAGTTGAAAGCTAATTTATCACTGGCAACCAATAGTATTAGATGTTTTTCCTTGGAATGACAAATTCACTTGTGGTTTACATCTATCAATATTGACATTAAAAATTAAAACAGAAATATTTAAAAAATATTTATTAATTGAAGAGACCCAATGTGTAAATATAAATAACATACTTTTAATGAAAAATAACTGTATTTTCCAAAACATTTATTGAGAAGAGCGGCATTATTTCACATTTTTGCAAAACTCTTTCCTGTCTGGTGTAAGAGTCTCATATGTGCTTTTGTATTCAGCACATTACGTTGATTCGGTTTAAAGCAACTGAAGAAAATCTGGCCTCACAGAGATATGCAGCTCAAACAGGGAAGAGTATTTTGATAGTCTTTTCACAACCGTCTAAATCCTTGATACTACACCCAATCTTGACAAGTGGAAATTCCTTAAAGGTTAGCTACAATGTGGAATCTAAAACCAAATCAATGAACCTTTTGTACTATTACATTATAATCCCTTGGTCTATGTTGAACTTTGAATGAATTTTGTAACATGCATTGTTCATTTGGAAAAATACCGGTTGACCAAGCCATGAAGATCTTACAAATGCTGACACTTTTTCTATATTAAAAGGTCACATTCAAAAGTATCATCACTGATCTCTTCAGGAAAATCATTCAGTTATGATGCTGTCAAGCTAATGGTAGTGGATACTGGTTTTCCAAAAAGCTTCAATTTTATCATCAGCCAACAAATATTGTTTTCCTTGAAAGTGACAGGCTCATTTTCTTCATTTCCGAGAAAATGTTGGCCATAAACCCATGTTTTTATAATGAGTTTCTCAGTTGTTCTTGCCAAGTAAAATGGTGTCCCATGGAAAAAAGGAGCCCACTCAGCTCACAACTCAAACCACCACACAAGTGCTTTTTCTTGAGACAACCAGTACTTTGGTCCACGGTAGAAGTGTTCTATGTAGTACTTCCCATTTGTCACACAAAATACTAAAAAAGATGTATAGTCAAGAGTTGGGGTTAACACTTTTAACTGCTTCATCAGGGACAGTCTTAAGTGAAACTTTTTTTTTTAAGGAGTTCTGTTTCTCTGTTTGCTTTCAGTAGATAACCTTTATCAAGTTAAGAAAATTCCTAGATTTCTAAGATTCTTTCTAAAAACTGACAAAACCCAAGTCATCCTATGCCTGACAGCCCAATCAGCAATGGAACTTTACTGAAATTTTGTTTCCACTCTTTGATCTACCTTATCGGGTTGTGGATGGAAAACACAGATTGGAATAGAAAAGAGTGGCCTTTTAAAGCTAGCAAGCTAGCTAGAAGTAGAAATATCTGTATCTACTTCCCCTATACATCTCTGCATAATACAATGAAAGACCTGGGAAAGCCAGAATCTGGGTAAGGCAGAAGTTTGAGAAGGAAAACTCAAATATTTTCCACTAAAACGAGTGATAGAAAAAGTGGTAAGACTGCACTCTGTCAAAGGTGGGAAACTTATGAGACCCGGAAAAACAAAGCAGTCCGGTCGAGTTCTGGCTCTCACAGGTTTCACTGTATTAAGGTGTCTTGAGTGTGATTTTGGTAATGTGAGGTTATTTCTGACAAGTGACTCACCATTAGAAAATGTCCTCTCCAGCACAGGTTTATGGCAAGTTCAGTCACCCAGAAAATGCAACCCCCTATTTGGAGTCTGACAGAATGGGTTCATTCAAACAACCAAACACAAAAATAAAACATAGATAAAATATATCTTTTCCTCATGTATCAAAATTAAGCTTTAAAAAAAACATTTTTTCAGAAAAGAATCACAACGAATAAAAGTTTAGTTTTAAAAAATGTCATAATCATAAGCAGTTTGAAAAGAGCAGATTGTGTACATTGTTGAAAGTTACTTCATATTTTATTTTCCAATTGCAATAGTTTGCAGCTGATTTCTTTACATCATTCCAAATATGATGGGAAAGGAATCCTCTAAACCAATCAGTGCTAATTAGCTGTCATGAATCTATAATAAAAGGATGTAAAAGAACTTACTGAAGACTTAAGAATGAAATACAACCAAAGCTATCAATATTAATAACTATAAACTTTCTCTAACAGCAGCTGGTATTTTGCAAAGTATCCTCAAGCAACTTAGAAATCTTCCATCTTTAAGTTAATCTTATGTTAAATGAAGTTGGCAGCAATTGTTTTAAATATTGTGTTGACGTGGATATACAAATATATATTCTACATGTTCTATTATAGGAATCGAAGACTGAGTAAAAGAAATGCCAAATATAGAATATAAAAGATGTACATATTCTGTATTACACAGTCCTGGATATCAAGTGAAAAGCAGCATTACATGTGAGGCTTACTGAAGCCCCCCCTCCAAATTCCTTTAGGCTGCTTCTATTCTTCTCATCTCATCTTACAGGGGAGAAGCCTGAAGCTGAGACAAGTTAGAGAAGATCCTGTGGTCACCTGCCAGGAGAGGGCAGAGTGGGGGTTAAGGTACAGACAGCCTGACTCCAGGGGCCATAGTCTTCACCTCTCCATCACACTGCCTCTTAATTACCTTGCAGATGGCGGGGAAGAAAAGGCAAAATCCAATACACTTCCCAAATTCCTCAGTTCATGCTATACCTGATAGTCTAGTGT
Organism: Loxodonta africana; assembly: GCF_030014295.1. NCBI lineage: Eukaryota > Metazoa > Chordata > Mammalia > Proboscidea > Elephantidae > Loxodonta > Loxodonta africana. The sequence goes on from NC_087369.1 coordinate 21,743,047, forward strand.
CTTATCGAATTTGTAATAAGAATTCAGATTCTGTTCTTTTCTGAATAGGAAGCAAAAAGCATGGATAAAATAAATGACGGTTAAAAGTAAATCAAAAACACAAAGTGGTGGGAATTACTGCTTAAGGGGTACTGAGTTTCTGATGGGGGTAAAGAAACACTTCAGGAAATGAATAGTAGTGATGGTTGCACAATAATGTTACTAACTGTACACTTAAAAATGGTTAAAATGGCGGGCGGGGGGAACAACACAAAGTGGTGTGTAAAAGTTCATGGGACCCCAAACAGCATAAATGAAACTCACCCTTACTAAGCAGGATAAAGATAAACATCTCATACCAAAACAAATCTTTTAATCTCTATGACAGGTAACAAAAACAATCTCGCTTTTACTAGGATACTGTCAAGCCAGTTAAAGGTGGATGTCATTAAATCTGTATGGAATACAAGTATCAATTATGAATCTAGCTAGGTATTTTACTGAAAACATGCTTTTATCTATTAATTAGAGTTGCTGTGAAGTCAATACTGACAGTTTATACCTATTAGAGATGTTACGAAGCATCACATAATATTTACACAACAAAGAGATTAAACTACCAATCACAAGGAGTTTGTATAAGCATCTAGATTTATAGCCATGATTTCACAGATGTGGTAAGGAAAACCAATGGCCATTCTTTAATAAAATACAAGGCTTCCCATCATGCATAGTTTACAGGCCCAAGGGATGATCTCTTTAGAGGCTGGATGTTCAAGAAAGATTCAACAAACAACTGAATGTAGCCAGGTTGTTTTACACAAATGCTTAATTGGTCTGGTTATTCAGCCACCTCCGTAATACAACATCTTTATACTCTAACTGGAAATAGAATAAACACCACGTGAAAAATGCAATCCTATCAAATTCATTAGTAATCAACTATTACACACTCTTAGTATTATTATCCTTGGATTTCTTTCATTTTATTTTCTTTCTGGGCACAGCTTACGTCACTGTATTATAGAAGTCAATATCACACAAAAAAACTTTTCCTGAAGACCACTTCCATTAAGTATTTGAAATAGCCAATCAATGAAACCGTACAATTTCCACATGAAATATAAGTTAGTAAAATAACTCCTCCCAGTAGTGTTGCATATAAGCTACAACTTTGTCCCAACTATGATTCATCACCATAATTTGAGATTTTCCAGGATAAAATAGCACTAGACTGGACTATAACTACCTAGCAAGGGGAACCCCCCCCGCCACCAGCAAACACACAAACTGGGGTCATAGCTTTAATTTGCTGACTCTTGAGACAAAGCATATTTGTTAGAGGAGGTAAGTAGACACCTGAATGTTTAGCTGCACTATCCCTCCCATGACCTATATTACACATGCAGTTCGCACAGTCTTAGGAATAAAATGTGGAAGGATCTGTACTATAAATTCAACACAACACTTTTATCTACAGAAGCCTAAATATCTCAGGAAGTTTTGATTCTGATGAAGACAATCAGTCAGTCCTTCAAGGCTGGTTTCTCACAATTACAAACCAGTCCTTGGTGTCGGATCCGTTCCGCCTAGTAAGTGTCCAGGAACTCCACAGAAAAAGAAACAAACCACATTTTTGTACACTCTTAATTCCTATTCTTCAATTTAATGTTTTATTAGTACATATTCCGACCTCAGATTTTTCACATTTAGGAAATTATACCAGAGAGGGATTAGGGAAAATTTGCTGGTTTTCTGAAGTTATGTGAAGGTTTATTCTGCTTTATATTACTTTTCATCACTGGAAAGTTCTCTGGAGACCAATTCACAAGCTATATGATGGATCTCTTCTTCTAAAGTTGCATAAGATTTAAATGTGGCCAGTGAGGTCTAACTAGCCCAGCCCTTATTTTCATCTTAGAGTTGGTAACTTTAAAAAAGGGTAAACCTAAATTTCCTATACAAAAAAAAAAAATGTACACACAATAAAACCCATCCTTAACATAATGTATAGATATAATATACTCTGCAGCACGACTTTTCTTTATTAGCTGTAGCTTTTCCTTTCAGAAATTGAAGACTTGGCTTTTCATTAAGCTGTGATGCCCTACTCTTTCCCTAGCTTAGGGATAGTCTGAAAAAGACTTAATGTGTACAAGGAGCCCCGGTGGCACAGTGGTTAGGTGCTCGGCTGCTAAGAGAAAGGCTGGTGGTTTTAACCTACCAGCGGCTCCACGGGAGAAAGATGTGGCAGTCTGCTCCCTAAAAATTACAGTTTTAGAAACCCTATGGGACAGTTCTACTTTGCCCTATAAGGTCGCTATGTGTCAGAATCAACTCAACAGCAGTGGTGGGTTATGAAATTAGATTTCCATTTACACATAATTTAAGTGTTTATAAAGCACTCAAAATAGCTTACTATGTATGACTTTTGGAAAAAAAAACGAAACTTTTAACATAAACTTTTTTTGAAAAAATAGTCTACATACATGCATACCATCAAGACAATCTGTTTGGAAAATTTCCTATGCACATGATGTAAAAATTTGTCACAATTTTATCAATACTTCCAAAGTTAAGATAATTGGGTGCCACCTAGTGTTCAATTTCTGCAACTACTAACTTTACAAATTCAAAATTGCTATTAAAACCGAGATTCTAAAAACTGCATTTTAGAGATGCCTTTTCATTGATATGTCTATGGCGGCAACACAAGATCATGAAAAGAATTACACAATATCAAAATTAGTATAAAAATAGCCACATGCTACTTAAATATGAAAAACAGATCTACTCATTTTGACTTCAAATACAGACTTCTGCCTCTTTTAAATTGTATCAAAATCTCAAGGGAGCATCTAGGTAACGGGAATATACAGAAAGACTCTGTACAGTCAACAGACTAATCAAAACTAGGGCTTAATCTGAATCCATGATGAGTATAGGGCAAGTGATTCATTCGAAATATTCATTTCCTAGAAGTGAACTAGTCAAAGCAGGGAAGACAGTACAGCATTTTTTCCTTCTTTTTTTAAACAGTAGATGTTGTGGTCTTTTATCCATGAGCTCCATTAAATCAAAAGAACAAACTGAGTTTAACATTTCATTTAAGATTAATTCAGCATTATCTGTTTTTAAACACAAATACCTTAACAACAAACCAGTCTGCTTTAACAAGCTGCAGTCATGCTAATGAAATTTTAATCTTCTACAACGAATCAGAGCCGAAATCCAAATTGTAGGACAATCCTCAGAAAAAAATGGAATGTAAATGTTGGGTTCAATTTAGATCTGAAAGTGAAAAGAGCATCAGGTCAAACAAAAAAATATTCTTAAATTATAAGGTCTAATACGTATAAGGAAACCTTGGTGCTCCTTGGAAACTATGGGGGCAGTTCTACTCTGTTCTATAGGGTCACTGTGAGTCTGAATCAACTAGATGGCACTGGGTTTGGTTTGGTTTTTTAGATACGTATAAGGAAGACATTTGCCCCCTTGGGCAATCTGGGAAACAAATCTGTTTGAAGAGGGAATTCTGGACACCAGATTTTTCTCGATCCCAGACTGCTGCAGTAAATCTTTATGATCTCCTCCTGAACGTTCTATATTATGTAGACTATTGTTTTAATTTTTTATTGTCCTTTAGATGAAGGTTTACAGAACAAACTAGTTTCTCATTAAACAGTCAGTACACACAATGTTCTGACATTGGTTAACAGCTCCATGACATGTCAACAGTCTCCCTTTTCAACCTTGGGTTCCCTATTGCCAGCTTTCCTGTTCCCTCCTGCCTCCTAGTCCCTGCCCCAGGGCTGGTGTACCCCTTTAGTCTGGTTTTGTTCTATGGGCCTGTTCAATCTTTGGCTGAAGGGTGAACCTCAAGAGTGACCTCATTACTGAGCTGAAAGGGTGCCTGGGGCCATACTCTCAGGGTTTCTCCACTCTGTCAGGCCAGCAATCTGGTCTTTCTTTTTGAGTTAGAATTTTGTTCTACATTTTTCTCCAGCTCTGTCCAGGACCCTCTATTATGATCCCTGTTAGAGCAGTCAGTGGTCGTAGCGGGGCATCATCTAGTACTGGGCTCAGTCTGGTGGAGGCCGTGGTAGATGTGGTCCATTAGTCCTTTGGACTAATCTTTCCCATGTGTCTCAGTGGAGTATCCTTGATGGTCACTCACAGGCTTTTAAAGTTCTTGGCTTTACATTTAGGTCTTTGAAACATTTTGAGCTAGTTTTTGTATATGGTATGAGGTATGGGTCCCATTCACTTTTTTGCAGATTGACATCCACTTCTGCCAGCACCATTTGTTAAAAAGACTGTCTTTTCCCCATTTGATGGACTTTGGGCACTTGAGTGATTCTTTAAAGGCTTTCAGAAGCTTTTCTCTATTTCACACATATCTAAGTTTGAAAAACATTTTTCTCCAGCTCTGCCCAGGACCAGAATATTCTTAATAAAGTTTAGCACGTCCTTCCTTCCTGCCTTCTTTTTGTGCTAGCAATTAGATTTTGTATTTTGGGACTGGGAACAGACATGGAGCATGATTTCTTCAAGGATGGGACAAGTGTGGTATGGCCAAATTCTCCTCCTCTGGGTCAGTTTGGTTATAGGCTTTAAGGGCAGAGAATAGCTGTAAACCACCTGGAGCAATGTCTCAGGGAAGAGGTAGGGTTCTCAGGTGGTTAACCACAAAACGGTCATGGTAATCAAATTCCTTTCATTGTATCATCTCTTCCCCTGCCAACCTGCTGGGCACAGGGCAAGGAAGTGTTGGCACAGATCCAGAAACTTGTGTTCTGAGGAAAACCTTAACCCTTCTGGAACCTCGGCCTATTCCCTCTGCATACGTGGTTCTGTGTTCATGCACGTGAAAAGGTTAGCTTCGTTCACCTTCTAAAGTGGCCTTCAACCCCAGTTCAGCTGTCAAAATGTCTGGATCTGCTCTTAACCAATGCATGCCAGGTTCCTGCCACAGAATATAACTGTTAACTCTAATGCCAAGTAATATTAACAGTTTAGTCATAAAGAGTCCTCTGGCTCAGGGTCTCCAAAGGGAGGTACATTGAGAAAATAACAGAATGATAACTACATTTCTCATTCCTTTTCATTTTCTATTTCTGGGTATGTTTTTAAATGTACGTAACATTACTTGAGTAGTATTTTATGTTTAACAATTCATAAGTGCATATATACAATGGTATTATGTACTCAATTTTTCTTTAACTCATGATGTGAGTATTCTAAATGGTTTGGAGATACATTAAAATATAAGATGGATTGATGGATGAATAAATAAAATGTTAATTGTAGAATCACGGTGTGGGTAGCACTTGTGATGGCCAACTTGGGCTTTGCCAAGACCAGCCTTGGTATTTCTGAAAAGCTATGGTAATTCTGTTGTACAATCTCGGTCAGGAATAACTGCTCTAAGTATTTTAACATTTCATCTTTGAATCAAAACACTCATCAATTTATTATTTCCCAATTTATGTACACACGGGGTTTCTCGACTACATTTTTATTAAAGGGGGTTTAAAAGGAGAATCTAGTGGAGAAACTCAGAGTATGGCCCCCGGACACGTCTTCTGAGGTTCACCCTTCAGCCAAAGATAGAACAGGCCCATGGAACAAAATAAGACTAAAGGGGCGCACAAGCCCTGGGACAGGGACTAGAAGGCAGGAGGAAACAGGAAAGCTGGTAATAGGGAACCCAGGGTTGAGAAGGGAGAGTGTCGACATGTCGTGGGGTTGTTAACCAATGTCATAAAGCAATGTGTGTACTAATTGATAAGAAACCAGTTTGTTTTATAAACCTTCATCTAAAGTACAAAAAAACAAACAAAAAAAAATGAGTCTAGATCAGATTTAAGAGTAACTTATCATAGCACCCCCAGTTGTTCAATAAATTTATATTGCCCAAAAAAAGGTATATTGAATTTCATTCAAATATAGTAACAGCAGAAGGGCAGTGAGGCATTTACTCTGGTGGGCAACAGTGCTTTATTTTAAGGAAGACCAATACATTTTCCTCAAAATAAACACAGCAGCTCCAAATCAAGAGTTGGCCAATAGTGTCTACCCAACAAATAAAATAACATCACCCCATTGGCAACAGGCCTCCATTTTAAAAAGCCTTTTAATGTTGTAATTCCAATACTTATCAGGCTGGTTCAAACAAGATTCTTTTTTTTTTTTAAACATACTAATGGTTCAATTAAGAGAAGGCAGGTTCTTTTGAGATTCTATATTTCTCGCAAATGGCTGCTTAATTTCTTAATAGCTACCTCTTCAGAAACTCTTAATTAAACATGTTATGATGATAGAGCGCCTAGCATTCATATTGCCAAAGCAAATATTAATCTTTTCAGGAAATGTTTAAAAAAGGATTATAAGAATTCTCAGAGTATAAACAGTTTGGCCAGCTGGCTTCTAAATAACACAGAATTTAAAGAGTGACAAGTCTTACAATACTCCCTTATTTAAGTGTTCAGTATTCTCAGACTAAAGGGAGCTAGGGCGAGAGCTGATTTTTCTGTGGATAATTCAAAAGCAAAATAGAACAATGCAGGGTTTGTCTACTTACATCATCAATGTCCTCATCATCATCTCCAATGTCATCAAACTGGATTTCATCATCATCTCCAGGACCAAATGTATCCGTTTCGTTGATTTTCGCTAAAAACACAATAATATACTCACATAATCCAGGTATTATTAAAACAAATAAGTGTCCACTGAAAGTGGGTCTGAGATCAAATGTTCAACTATAAGAGGGGATTCTTACAAGTCAAACTATAATTCAAACAAAGTTTCATGACAAGAAAAATCCTCCCAACTTCTACCTAACAACCCTACTATGCACAGCAGTATTGTTCTTCTGTTCAAAAAGACAGTTTTAAGGAGAATGCTGGAGTCACACTAATTCTGAAGCTATTACAAACTTCCAGGCACATGCTAACAACTTCTCCTGAGCTAGGAACAGCTGGTTCACTAGTCATCAGACTCATCAAATCACCAGAAAGATTTGGTCAAATTTTAGCTCTAAGCAGTAAAAGTGCACCAGGAAGCTTGAGGCCTAGTCCCAGATATATGAGCATGTCCTAGATTGGAAATGCCTAGTAAATAATCTCAGGATTTTCACGCTTAAATCATGAAAAAAAAAGTAACAGAGCCAAAACAAAAAACCAAAAAGCCTCCAAAAACTGCAAAGTAAAAAAATGTAGGCTTACAAAATAGTATGTATATGTGTAATAGTCTGTACACTACATTTCCCCTTTGATGAGGTTATGAGACTTATTTTTGTTTTATTCAAGTTTTCTGCATTACTTTTTATTTAAGGGGGGGAAGGAACGTTGGTTTAAAAAAACCTTAGGAGATACTAAGATACTAGGGTAAGATGGACTGAAACTGGCTTCTCAAAAATAAAAATCAACAGCAGCATCTAATTACTGTCTTTGCTTCATGTTTAACTTAGATGAACACGGACAGTCTTTTGATTTTTTTTTTAAATGGCATTAACAAAATTATTCCTTTGACTGCTATTATACCGAAGTCCATGGCTTATAAAGTATAACCATTCACACCAAGTGTATTAAGAACAGATTCCAGTTACTTCTATTTTACAGCATCCAGTATTATAAGGAAACCCTGGTGGCATAGTGGTTAGGTGCTATGGCTGCTAACTAAAAGGTCGGCAGTTTGAATCCACCAGGCGCTCCTTGGAAACTCTATGGGGCAGTTCAACTCAACGGCAACAGAGTTTTTTTTATTATCATAAAGTGTAGGCAGGTATACTTAAAACTAATCATGTAACCACACACACGTACAAATACGCAAAATGCTACCAAAATCCTGCATCCAAACACCAAGAGACAATTATATCACATGACAGGTTAATATAACAATTCAGACGTTACCATGCTCTGGAAGCTCGCCATATGCCTTCAGACTTCTAGCTTCATCTGCGTTGTATTTTAAAATTACATCAGCTTTGTTATCCTTAAAAATAAACAAATAACTTTTAGAACGGATTGTGCCAAAATACTGTCAGTTAGTTCATAATTTTCACAATGATTAAGAAATTAAATCTCACTGTTCTGTTAGAAATGCTTTTCCTTTTTTAGATTTTTAAGTTTTCTCCCACCCTTTAAAAAACATTCTTGGGTTTCAACCAGTAGGAAGAAGCTTGCATGCATGCGCATGACTGAATAATGATGAAGAGCTTAGTAAGAAAGATTCTTACCGATTTCACTTGAAAAAGAGCAGAACCATGCAGAACCTTGTCTTTTGAAATACAAAAATTCCCTGTGAGCATTATTTTGAAGAGTGATCAAACACTGCATTCCGAAAATTGAGACTGGTGTAACGACCCAAGGAAATTAATATACTTTTCCATCTATCAGTGGTTCTAAAGGTATGTATCAATCAGAACACTGATACATACCTCCCGTAGAGCTTTTATAGAAGATAGATAGACCTGAGGTGAAGCCCAAGAATTTGTTATTTTTAAAAACTCTATGGGTGTTTCTGATGCAAACACCCAATGGAGAACCATGGCCTTTGAATGTTCACACTTCCCCATCTGAAGAGAATCTGACTCAGTAAAGGAAGAAAAAAGGATATAAGTTGATTGCTCATAAAGCAGGTCCAAACAAAGGCAATTAAAATGATCGCAGTGATGCAAGGGCAGTGTGATTTCAGACCAAACCCCAAACCAAAAACAACTCCACTGCCACTGAGTCAATTCTGACTCATAGCGACCCTACAGGACGGAGTAGAACTGCCCCATAGGGTTTCCAAGCAGCGGCTGGTGGATGTGAAATGCTGACCTTTCGGTTAGTAGCCGAGTGCTTTAACCACTGCACTGCAGGGGTCCTGTGATTCAGACCAGCTCATTTCTGAAACTATAATGTCCATGGACATCACAGGTGCAGATCTGGGAGGCCTGGGGTGGGGCCTGAGAATCTGCATTTCTAACAAGTTTCCAGGGGACGATGACACCACAGATCTCTGGACCACCCTTCAAGTAGCAGGAGAACAGAAAGACCGTGGGAGATAAACAATCAGAAGAGTTGGGCTTGGCTGTCACTTTATACTCGGAATGTTACTTCTTTCAGAGCCTTATCTGTCAAACAGGGAGTTAATAACTTTCTCTTCTCTTGGGGTTACGGTTATTATCAAAGAAGAAAATGGTCATGAAAACGGTGTGAATTCAAAGCAGGTTATGTTATGACTTATGTTCTAAACACTAATGGTTCATCGAATTCAAGCAAGTAAACAAAAAAAATTTAAATGCAATTTTTACCTGATAGTCTCGTAGACCAACCAATATGATGTCTGAGGTATTTATCCAAACCTAGAAAGGAAAATTCACTGCACGTTATTCTTAAAAGAAAAGCAAAGGATCAAGAGCAATGTCAAATCAGTCTTCCCATAAAATATACATACTATTCACCCAACTTTGGGAGAAGTCTCTATTTAGAATTAGGAGAAAAAAACTACAGTAAGCAGCTGAGCCTGTTTTAAATTTTCTATAATCTGGAGCCCTGGTTGCACAGTGGTTAAGAGCTCGGCTGCTAACCAAAAGGTTCGCAGTTTGAATCCACCAGTAGCTCCTTGGAAACCCTACAGGGCAGCTCTACTCTGTCCTACAGATTATGAATTGACTCGACAGCAATGGGTTTGGTTTTTTTTGGGGGGGGCGGGGGCAGGGGGAATGTTAAAATATAAGACTTACTTTACCTACTTGGCAGTTTAATAATTTCAGTGTAAGATTTAATCAGTTTAGAAATCACGAGATTTTTAATCGTGAACCACCCCGACACGGTTAGTTATCTACCATATATGAGAACAGAAAATAAAGTGGTTTTATCTACCTCCTTCCTTCCATCTGTCTGCCTGCCCACCCACCTACATATACACAGCTCCACAAAACCTATTCAGTTCGGTAAAGATTACCAAACCAAATCCTTAGTTAGAAGGATTAGCAAACCAAGATGTTTAAAAATCATAAAATCAGAATTGGAAAGGACTTTTAAGCAACCTGATTAGTCTACCTGAACAGCTCTTGTGATGGTGAATTAGCCCATTCATGATCATACTCAACAAGTTTCACATGAATAAACACTTATCTAATACACTTCACATTTAAATATTTTCAATACGCTTTACTACTATTCCCACCACGCCACTCCCAAAGCAGATTCAATCAGACTTCAACTGCTAACGAAAAGGTCAGCAGTTCAAATCCACCAGCCACTCCTTGGAAACCCTATGTGGCAGTTCTACTCCGTCCTATAGGGCCGCTGTGAGTTGGAATCAACTCAAGGGCAACAAGTTTATCAGGTCTCATCAGTCTCCTTTAATCTGGAGCAGTTCCCAGCTTTTTTTTTTTCTTTCTTTCTCAACTCTAACATTTGATTAAGAGGCAGGCCATTTGTTTCACAAAACGCCCTCAATTTGGATTTGTCCACTGTTTCTCCATGAGCAGATTCAGGTTAAACAACCTGAGCAGGAATACAGCATAGGTGATACAAATGTTTTATACAATAGAATGTGTGTAAAATTATCATCGAAGATTTTGTTGTTTGACTCATCATAGGAAAATCTTGTTCCACTGAATTCTTTGGGAACTTATCTGTCATGGATTGAACTGTGCCCCCCCCCCCCCAATATCTGTCAACTCAGCTAGGCCATGATTCCCAGTATTGTGTGATTGCTACCATTTTTGTTATCTGATGTGATTTTTCCACTGTGTTGTAAATCCTGTCGGAAACCCTGGTGGTGTAGTGGTTAAGTGCTACAGCTGCTAACCAAAAGGTTGGCAGCTCAAATCCGCCAGGCGCTCCTTGGAAACTCTATGGGGCAGTTCTACTCTGTCCTATAGGGTCACTATGAGTCGGAATCGACTCAGCAGCACTGGGGTTGGTTTTTTTTTGTTGTTGTTGTAAATCCTATCTCTATGATGTGGATGAGGTGGGATTAGCGGCAGTTATGTGTAACGAGGGGAAACCCTGGTGGCGTAGTGGTTAAGTGCTACGGCTGCTAACCAAAGGGTCAGCGGTTCAAATTTGCCAGGCACTCCTTGGAAACTCTATGGGGCGGTTCTACACTGTCCTATAGGGTCACTATGAGTCAGAATCGACTCTAGGGCACTGGGTTTTGGGTATGTTAATGAAGCAGGAATCAATCTACAAGATTAGATTGTGTCTTAAACCAACCTCTTTTGAGATATAAAAGAGAAGAGAACAGAGAGACAGGGGGACCTCACACCACCAAGAAAGAAGCACCGGGAGCACAGGGCATCCTTTGGACCCAGGGCCCCTGCGCCTCAGAAGCTCCTCAACCAGGGCAAGACTGATGACAAGGACTCTCCCCCAGAGCTGACAGACAAAGCCCTCCCCTGGAGCTGGCGCCCTGAATTCACACTTCTCATCTCCTAGACTGTGAGAGAATAAACTTGTTTGTTAGAGCCATCCATTTGTAGTATTTCTGTTGTAAGCAGTACTAGATAACCAAGGAATTACCCTTGGCCCATAAAAATTGAATATAGAGACAATTTTTCCCCTCACCAATTTTATATTAAAGTAAAACAAATCTCCACACCTACCTTTTTTCTCAATTTTCCTCTGATGTGACATAACCTCTTTACACCATCAAAACACATTGCTTCTAATCGTCCATTTCCCAACATTTTGATTACCTGAGCATACTCTGCAGGGAGGGGAAGAAGAAAAGGGTATGATATTGTTCAACATTTGATAAGAGCAAAATAAAAATGACAAGTCCACACAAAACTGACAAGTGAGAACACACTGCTGTACTGGTTAGGGATAAACACATGCAGTAAAAGTATAGATAAGTAAAAAAATAAGTAAAAGTATAAATAAATGCAAATTCAGGAGAAGGATTACCTTAGGGACCAAAAGGAAGAAGAGAAATAATCTGGGAGAGACACAAAGCTGGTAATGGTTCATTTCTGAGTACTAGTGAACAGGCATTTGTTACCCTTTACATTTTATTGTGAAGAGTCCTGGTGGCTCTTGGTCAAAGCGATCGACTGCTAACTGAAAGGTTGGTGGCTCAAAACCACCAGTGGCTCTGTGGGAGAGAGATGTGGCAGTCTGCTTCCACAATGATTTACAGCCTTGGAACCCCTATGGGATCGGTACGTGTCAGAATCACCTTGATGACGGTGGGGTTTTTTTTTTTGGGGGTTTGTATATCTTATTGTACATCTATTTTGTAATAAATTTATTAAAATGTAACAATGTATAAACTGGTTTAGCCTATGGATGATGAACTGTTTTTACTGCTAAATTAGGCCAAACCGTGTGTGTGTGCCATTTTTTTAAAGGACATTACTTGAACAGCAAAAAAGGGTAAGTATTCTACCCTGAGATCCCTTTCAAAAGGTGACACATATTCTAATTTTACCCAGGGAAACCAGAGAACTCTTTGTTGTCTGCCAGTTTCTAAAGCCTTTCCCAGCTATGTGTATCTATGCCAACTCCCTCATTTAATAAACAGAAGCCTACAGAAGCCAAGTGATTTGTCCAAGGTCACAAGCTAGTTCAGGGCAAAGCCAGAACCAACACTTTATAATGCCATTTCCACAAGCTGTCTCTGCTATTACAAATATTTTAATTATCTACTAATTTTGAGCAAGTAGATTGCCTACTGTCTTCGCAACCGTACGCTCTACTTTCAGATCTCAAGGTGCCTCATCAATCTCACACATTCAGATCCAAGCCCCGTTTTGGCTATCCTTTCCCTCAGGACCTTCAGAGGCAAATCGCATATAATTTTAGTAAACTCCGCAAATAACAGTAGCTTAAACATTAATAACATCGTTGCTAAGTTAGAATATCTTAGTGATTAAAGTTCTGGTAGAATCAGAAACATGTTCCCAGGTAAAATGCCAAACTTTTAACCAAAATCTTTCTCAAAGGGTACCCAGGAAGCCACCTAACTTCACTGCCATTTGAAAAGCTCTCTGAGAAGATTATGCCTTTAGCTTGCACGTGGGCCTGTTTCTTCTGCTACTAAATGACAAAAGACATGAGGCGGGGCATCACTTCAGAGCCTTTAGATTATGGAAGTTACATGGACGACTGGCCCTCAAAAAGGACACCAGCTTATCTGTAAATATACCTGTACTAAAACCCTTTGCCTTTGAGTCGATTCTGACTCATAGCAACCCTATAGGACAGGGTAGAACTGCCCCATAGGGTTTCCAAGGAGAAGCTGGTGGATTCGAACTGCCAACCTTCTGGTTAGCAGCCGTAGATCTTAACCACTTCGCCACCAGGGTTTCCAATCCATAAATATACTGAGGCATGAATTGAAAAGGCTCAACTGAGGATCTGACATGGAGAAGTGAGTTCCTCAGACTACAGCAAGTGAGCCTAGCACATCACCTCGTGCCTCAAAGTAGCTAGTCAACATAGAGCCAGTTTCTCTTCCAAAGTGAGGGAAATATATGAAAAAGAAAACAGTGACTGCCCAAATAAAGTCAACTGCTAACAAAGACAAGAATGACTAAGGCTGAGAAACAGGAGGTTTTGAAGATACTCCCTTTTCAGTGGCTTATATGCAGCGTATGAACAAATTCATCAAAAGTTCTACTCAAAAGATAAAATAAAGATTTTTTTTGTTAAGAAGAGCTAGAAATTATTGAGACAATTAGAGAAATCTGAATATGGACTATACCCTAGGTAATATTATACATTAGCGTTTTACCTGAGCATAATTCCACTGTAGAACAGAATTATAATTCCACAATTGTACTTCAGAATATACTTGTTTTTAGGAGATACATAATGAAGTAATAAAGGAAAAGTATCATGGTGTCCGCAATCAATTTTCAAATGGTTTAGTAAAAACATTACTAATAAAGTAGATGAAGGGCTTAAGGGAGTTCACTGGACTAATACTGCAACTTTTCTGAAGGTCTGAAATTGTTCAAAATAAAAACATGGGGAAATAAAGAAAGTGCTCCAGTCAGGATTAGTTTTACTAGCTTCATGTCAATTGTTCTGTTCTGATTTTTCATATTTTATACAATAATATGCTAACAGCAAGAGAGAACTGAGGGGCCTATAAAGGCTTCACATCCAAGGTCTACTAAACACACTGTGTAACACTACCTACTACAGGTAGTCCCCAACAGTTGACGTATTCAAATCATGACCAAAACTGCTCTTATGACCGGCTGGTTTTTGGTACATCTTAGTGTTAGTAATATGTACTACATACAATGTTACAGCACAAAATTTGCTGATGTCATCAATTTCAGGTGTTCACTCACAGATGTTCAATATTATGATTTATAGATACTGCTAATAAAAGGCTATAATAATGAAAACTAAAAAAAAGAAAGAATGAGGTATTCAACTTATTTCAGAACTGACTTACAGTACAGTTATCAGAATGGAATCCTGTCCTAAGTCAGAGACTATCTGAATTAAAAAAAGGCCCACTAAGTCATGGAATTGGCAACCATGGCTCCAAAGTTTAATCCTCTCTGAACTCTACAATTCACTCTAAGTTTAAACCTGAGTGTCTATGCAAAACAAGGAAATGTCTATGTTAACAAAAAAGCCACCAGCCTTCAACATAGGCTGGGTACATCAAGAAATGATTACCAAAAGGCTTGGAGAAGTATAGGGGATGAGAAATGGAGAAGAGCAAACAGGGACAAGAGAATTACTGCCCAGGATTATGTTAGAGACTAAAATTCTGTACTTAAAAAAGAAATGTTACTAGAACCAGCCTAACTTCTGAAATGCTTACCTTGCCCATCCTCTTTGAACACCAGCTCTCTTTTTTCAGACTCATTCTCATTCTTACCTCTGCGTCTGTTTTTACCTCCTTTACCTAATGATTAAAAAAAAAAAAAAGTGAAGATATCAATCATCTGCAAACCAGTATAAAAAAAAGAAACTAAATTAAAGTAACCTGGCAAAATTCAATTATAATTAACACATACATATTGTCATCCCTCTACCCTTCTTAGAAGGAGCCCTGGTGGAGCAGTGGTTATCTGCTAACCAAAAGGTCGGCGGTTCGAACCCACCAGCCATATGCAGGAGAAAGATGTGGCGGTCTGCTTCTGTAAAGATTACAGCCTTGGAAACCCTATGGAACAGTTCTACTCTGTTCTACCGGGTCGCTATGAGTCAGAATCAACTTGAAGGCAGTGGGTTTTTGGACCCTTCTTAGAAATTCCTTTTGGGATTTTTTCCTGGCATAAAGTACATACCAAAAAAGCACACATTATATAAAAGTTGTAGAAAAACATTTCACTTCAGCATCTAGCCTTTCCAAACAAAAATGGCATCCCGTACATATTCTTCTGAACTAAAATCTTGTGTGCCTTCTGAAGCCAGCCCTTATGTAAGGAACCTGATCTAAGTTTCCAAAAGGAGCTAAGAGCGGTTGGACCAAGAACTGTGTTTTTTTTCAAACTTTCAGTAGCAGAGCACCATGAATACTGAAAGTCTCAATTTCATGGCACAAACAAGGAATAATTGTACTCACCAAAAGCACACAATATGTACGACATGTATCTAGCTGTGACCCCAACTTGGTCACCTGCTTCTGGATTTTTCTCTTGATATTTGCTACTGTTCATTCGTTTTGCCATCTGTAATATTTACCATCAGGCCAAGTGGTAAGTGCCAAAGGTTTAAGAAAATCTTATTTAAGAAACAAATTTAGACATTATTTTTTGCAAATCAGAGAGTGATATCCATTTCAGCAGCTTTGTCCCAGTTTCAAGAACCACTGGCATAGAATTCTACAACAGTGCAACCTGAGTGGGGCTAAGGGAAGATGTAACGGGATAGATTTGGCCAAGAAAGCCAATTCGGGGGAAATGCCATTTATTGTTAACTCTGGGTAGCAGGAATCAGAAGTACGGAAGGTGAGGCACGGTACAAGCATTTTTCATTATAATATATAAGTCTTGTATTATGTGACTTTTTAAACTACGTACACATACTCTGATAGAAAAAAGACTGCAATGTTATAAATGTGGGCAAGGGTACCTGACACTAGCTCTCTCAACGCTGATGGGAAGCAGTGAAATTCAAAGGGAAAACATAGGCTTTGGAATCAAATTCAAATCCTGGCTTTGCCTCTATGGAAGACTTTTTACTTAACCTAACTCTTATATAAAAAATGGAAATCATTACCACAATTATCACCTTCCTTACAGACAACAGTGAAGATTATGCAAGTAACAGACGTTTGGTGCCTAGTACAGCACCTGCCACAATCTACCAATAAACGGTGGCTAACATTAACAACGAATTGGTACCATCTTTCTAGAAAAACAAGTCAGCAATATTTATGAACGGCCTGAAAAACATGCAGATTCTTCTTCCTAATAATTTTATTTCTGGGAATATATATGGACATGTATGAGAAAACTCTATTCAAGTCAACTTAGCAAATGTTTGAATGCCTCCTAGGACCAAGTAGGTACTTTGTTAGATGCTGGAGACTGTTGGGAGAGGCAGTCCACTACGGGCCCCAAGCATCTCTGCATGTTCTTGCCACATGTGCCAGATTTCAAAGCTTATCGTCTCCTGAGCAGTTTCTGTAGATGGTCACGCAGGCAAGTAAGTAGGTCAAAGTGACCACCACCACAGGGGTGGGGACATGTGTGACTGGTGTTTGCTGATGGCTCAAGAACTGCTGGGCCCCTGACCCTGAGTTCCTCTCCTGTAATATAACCCTCTGCTGTGACAGTGTGAGTAATAAAGTCCTTTGTCTCTAACCCAGGAGTTTAATATCTTATGCCAGCATCCATGAATTATAAAAGGCTAACCTGTCAGCTTACAAGGAAGGTAAAGCTTCAGACCCTTCGCGGTTCCTGATAGTTTTAGCAATGAGGATGGGATGCTGACAGAGACATGGGTTTCTAAAAGAAGAAGGATAAGGCCCAAGGGGTTGGGTTTGTGAACATGAAAAACCCTCCCAGGATCCAGCAGCAAATGTTCTGATCCAATTTGTAAGAGAGGGAGAGAAGTAAGGGTCCCCTCATTGTTCTTTCATGTTCAGAGGCTGAGTGGAGAGAGGTAAAATTGAAACAAGCTGCCCAAATGGTGCCTTGGTTGTTGCTGACTCGCCTCCAGGTGGACATTTAAGACATGGTATCTTGACAACGGGGCAGTGAGGCAATGTGGCTGTGGTTGCTAAGCTAGTTTCCAAAGCTGAAATAAATGGTGTAAGCAGTGAAGACCTTGCTACTAGATAGAACGTGTTGGGTGGACTGAAAACTTCACAAGCTCATTTGCTTGAGCTTCAAGAGTGAGGCCACTCAAAAATGAAAGTGAATGCAAAGCCTCACCGAACAGTGCAGAGCTGGCTGCGCTCTTGGGCATGGCCTCGACCATAGTCAGGCTTGGCCAGCACCAAAGATGAAGCCCTGGGCTCAGGGGTAGCCACAGGCACTGAGCACCTGGAGGCGTAACACAGCAGCACGCACAGGAGCAGACAGAAAGGGATCCCTTGGCCCGGGTACTTGCCTAAGGCCAGGAGGGACTACTACTGACATCTGGCACCAACTCTGGAGCAAGGGGCCAAGAAAAGAAAAAGGGCGACAATTAAAGGTTTCTGCTGTGCCCAATGGGACAATTTACAGTATGATAAATTAAAAAAAAAAAAAAATTTTTTTTTTTTTTTTAATGATAGGCCAATAAGGTACCTGATGGATATTTCATGCCCTTTAGCACCCGCACGCTGCTGGCATCATCAAGAGATTGAATGGACTTCAAAAAAATCAACTCGAAAAGATTTCGGATTCCACCTCCCTCATCTCCTCCTGGTTCACACACCCTGCCTGGTAAAACAGTCTGGTCACTGAATGCAGATGTCCTCAGAAAGGCATTATCCCCACTTCACTGCCTCCTAGATAATGACTAGGTTGAAATAAGTGGAGGGGTATACAGACCTATTTTGAAAACTTGGGATCCCACCCTGATTATCTGGGGCATGATGCTTCTTTCTTTTCCCAAAGAGTGACCCCAGGCCAGCCTGGCTAGTATACCCAACTGTGTGATAGTTTAGGCAAAAGTGGACCTAAAGGGATGTGAATTTAATTCTAGGTCAGCCACCTGGATTCTCTTGTTAGACTGATGTAGTCCTAGATCATGAAGATAACAACCATTTGGGTCAGTACACTCATCACTGAGTCTCTCCTACAGAGGCCCACGGAGGCCAAGGTATGAGATATAATGGGTCTTTGTAAGTTTTATGAAAATAGCCCTGTCCCTCTCACACTTGCCAGCCTCTGGAAGAAGGTCTAAGTGTGAGCAGGAGATGATTGGGGAAAAAGGTGAAGTGACAGCTACTGGAATAGTAGGACACAGTGGTGGTGGAGGAGGAGCAATGACTCGCTACCTGGGGAGGAAACACTTTAGACCCACTAGTTTGGATTTTATGCTATAAGCAGTGGAGTCCACTAAGCAAGGTATCTGAAGTTGAAAAAGCAAGGTACAATGGGGGGTGTAATCTCTAAAATCCAGACCGTGGGGGAAGTTCTACAAGACAATCTGGTTTCTTAATTAGATAAAATGCAAAGAAAACGGGAAAACAAAAAACAACAAAACAGACAGAAGGGAAACCTAGAGATTAAAAAAGACTCAAAAGACGTATCAGCCAATCACAATATGCAAACCATACTTGGGTCCTGATTCAGACTAGCCACAAACTGATGGTGTTTGGGGGCTGGCAGATGGGTCCAAAGAGGTTCATTTACTAATCTACTTTTGTATATATTCAAAATTCTTCATGGTTTCGAGGGACGGCTAGGTCAATTGGCATATCAAAGTTTATTAAGAAAATGTTCCGCATCCCACTTTGGTGAGTGGCGTCTGGGGTCTTAAAAGCTTGCAAGTGGCCATCAAAGATGCATCAATTGGTCCCAACCCACCTGGAGCAATGGAGAATGAACACCACCAAAGACACAAGGAAAATATGAGCCCAAGAGACAGAAACAGCCACATAAAGCGGAGACTCCATCAGCCTGAGACCAGAAGAACTACATGGTGCCCCGCTACCACGAATGACCACCCTGACAGGGAACCCAACAGAGAGTCCTTGACGGAGTGGGAGTAAAGTATGGAACAGAACTCACACTTACATAAAAAAAACCAGACTTAACGGTCTCACCAAGAAGCCATGGCCCCTGAAAGCTATGTTAACTCAGAACTAAAACCACTCCTGAAGACCACTCTCCAGGCAAAGATTAGACTGGACTATAAAACATAAAATAATACTAGTGAAGTGTGCTTCTCAGTTCAAGCAGATACATGAGACCAAATGGGCGGCTCCTCTCCGGAGGCAGGATGCATCAAATGTCTCTGGAAGGACATGTAAGTAATTGGTTGCCTGTGAGAAGGAGCACTTAAGTGGCAATGGGACAGATTTAGGAAGATTTCATTTTTATACTTTTGGAAATTTGAATCATGTCAATATATTTACTACTTAAGACTTTCAAATAAAAGATACTTCAGTAAAAAGCAGGGGTGTGACATGATTCTCTGGGTGGAAGAGCAGTGAGGTCATTGTCCCTATTATAGGTAGAATGGTCCTTATTACAGGTAGAATGAAGAAGACCTAGGATAGAGCACAGGAAGAAGAGGAGGGACAAACAGGTGGAGCACTTCTGAGATAGAAACAAGACAATGTGACCAGATGTGGAGGCTAAGGGGAAGGGTGGAGAGGATGCAGAGCTTTTAACCTCTCAGGAGCTTAGTGCCAGCCTCTGTAAAATGAGGGGGTTAGAAACAGAGGATCAAAGTACCTCTAGATTCTTCCTACCAGTTAGAGTTCTAGAATTCTTTCTCACTGATGTCCTTAGAAATCTGTAATTTCCTCCTTATTCTTTATACATTAAATAATGACATTGCTGATTACTTCCTTTCTCAAACTCTCCTTTTCTGACTTTTAAAGGGCCACTTGCACTATTCTTGATCATTTCAATGTTCATCTTACATTTTAGTCCCACTATTTTACTTCCACTAAATGTTGGCCTCATACTCCTAACGGCTCATTACATTTCTATTTGAATGTGCTGTCATCTCAAACACAATTTCACTCAAAACTCAACTTAGTTTTACAAAGCTGCTCCTTAATCAACTTGTTTCTACATGGTGGCGCAGTGGTTAAGAGTTCGACTGCTAACCAAAAGGTCAGCAGTTCGAATCCACCAGGTGTTCCTTGGAAACCCTATGGGGCAGTTCTACTCTGTCTTATCGGGTCACTATGAGTTGGAATCGACTTGCTGGCAATGGGTTTATTTCTATTAGTGGCAACGTAACTAACCTTAAAGAATATAAATCTCTTAATCCGTAAACACAACATCAATCTACCTCTCAACACTTTTCTCTCACTACCTCATGCTTCAATCCAAGTAGACTTCTCACTGTTGGGGAAAACTCACCCTTGCCCTCATCTCCACCTCAGCTGCCTTTCTCTCCCTCTCCCTCCTCTGAAAGGCCCCATCAAGCCAAGCGTCTTATTTGCATATCATTTACAATTAAGCCCCACAAGCCTGTGCCTATGAAATAGGTAATATTTTTTTGTCTTTACTTCACAAGAGAAAATGGTCTTAGAAAGATAAGTGACTTATCTAAGTAAGTGAGCTCTAGGATTTGAATCAGGCAGTATGGCCCCAGTGACTATGCTCTTAACCCACTATGTAAAAATGCTACCCGTTTACTTGTCGCAATCACCCTAAGAGGTAAGAACAAAAATTACTGAGTTCACTGAAACTGAGAGAAATTAAGTAACTCATTAAGGTCAAAGTGCCAGAGAGTGAGGATGACCAGACTGAAATCTAATTTTTCTTCTACCCCCCACATCAGGGTACCTCTCCACAGCATTTTGTTCCCATTCTAGAACCTAGACCACATTGGTTGCCACTTCCAAAAGTGGGAGAAAGGCTCTAGGTGGTAGTGACAATAAGGGACTCATGGGAAGAGCCTGGAAGCAACGAAAAGTTCACAAACCCAAACAGAATAATTTCCTGACCCACCCAGATTCGTCAGTCTCCAGAAAGAGGAAAAGAGGTGTAGAGGTTGGGGAGTGGTACACAGAGGGCTTAACCCATCAGTTGTGATTCTTAAATACACAGTAACACATTCTCAGTTGTAATTCTTAAATACACAGTAACGCATTCTCAGTTGTAAATTCTTAAATACACAGTAACGCATTCTCAGCCATTCATTATATTGCCTATGCTTTTTTGTATGCCTCAAAATGTTACATACATAAAAAGATTCAGTGCTTGTCAATTTACCAGAATTAATCACACCCTGATCATCCCTTCTCTATTTTACTGAGATGTGATAGAATGTACTTTAAATTCTTTTGAAAGAGACTAGAAATGAGCATACAACAATTAAAGTAGCAGTTTATTCTAACTTTTTACCTTGCTTTCTTTCTAAAAGAACGGCTAGCTAGTACCTACATTAAATCTAAACTCCCAAATCCCCTCCTTAAACCAATCAGATGTGTTTTGGGAGAAATTCCCAGTTGATAATTCTTAAGCAAGACATGAGGCTAGTGAACTAGATATCATTTCGTGCAGATGTCCTGTCCCCTTGGAACCAAAGGGGGAACCTATAATTCACCTAAGGGTGGAGTCAACAGAGGGGAAGTGATTTAATCTGACAAATATTTATTGAGCATCTACTAAATGCTAAGTGCTAGTGATCCAATGTGACTAAGACAGACACTATTACTGTCCTTTAGAGCTTACTGAGGGAAAGAGAAGTCTCATCACTAGAAATAAAGGTGAGAATTGGATACTTATGGATGGATCCAGTTACCATCACAGAGGGAATCAGAGGTTAGAGAAGTTAGAAGAAAACTAAAAGATTTTTAAAATCTTTTTATCATCCCCAGTCTTTCCCAGAAAATATGAGCAGTTAAACCTTTGCTACAAAAAGGACCTGTGCGTTTCATTTTGGAGACAGCAAGGTGGACTGCCCCGAAGTACTCCGAGAGATAAAGTGAGTGGTTACAGATACAAAGAGGAAATGAAGCAGAACCCCTAGAGCCAGCGGTCAAGTAGAATGAAATACAAGTATGTCTATAAGCTCCTTCCTGTAAAAAAAAAATTTTTTTTTCCCTGTTCTTACTTGCACAATTTTCTGAGAGGTTATAAGGATATTAAAAATGACAGAAACACCTTACACCTATATAAAGGACAATTTCTTCAGGATTGACAGTACCAGTTTTCTGCTTTTACCTATGTTAGGCCTTCCATCTTGTAGGTTTCAAATAAACTTATTCTCAAGTCTGATAATTTGTGAACGTTTAGCCTCAGAATATAGAAAACTTAAAGGTCTTTACTCCCACCACAATGTATACCGAAGCAAAAGCAGAAAACTTGGCTACACATGTAAAAGATCTTACGAAAAAAAGAAACATGTAAAAGATCTTACGAAAAAAAGAAACATGTTAAACCCTTTTAGAAAAGAATGCGAGAGAATGAACCTAGACAGGACCCTAAAAATGCATCAAGGTTTCGCCCGCTGTTTACCAGGGAGAGAGAGCATCCTCAGGGAGAGAGAGCATCCTCAACAATACAAAACTGTTCTTAAAGTTTACCCAGGCAGAAGTACCCGATAGTGCCTGAAGTTAAGAACTGCCTCCAGGGCTTAATTAAACTCCACGCCCGGGAAGGGCAAAGGGCCTGATTTGCGAAGCCCAGCCCGCTTGGGGAGTCTCCCCACGGGTCCCTGTCGCAAGCGGGAGTCTCGCGGTCAGTCTAGCGCGAATTAGGAGCAAAAGCCCACATTCTCCTGCAGGCGGCCCTACAAAAATGGCGTCGGCTCCACCCCAGTGTGACCAAACTGGGAGGCAGGAGTAACTTTCCAGCTCTTCTTCTGAGCTCAGAGTCGCGTGCAGGGCCCCCAGGAGCGTGCGGCTGGGGCGGAAAGGCAGGAAGGTCACTGCAGCCCCGGCAACCCGCAGGCAGCGGGCAGGGCCGGGGAAACCCGGCCGAGCAGACCCGAGGTCCCGGGGCTCGGGCAGCATTACCTTTATTCTTAGGCATGGCGGTGACGGCGGCCTCGTGGCGTCTCGCACTTCTTTCCGGGTGGTGGCGGCGGCTGCGGCGGCGACTCTAGGAGGGGAGCGAGGGCTGACCAGAAGGAGCGCGCGGGACGAGGAACGCGTGGGAGGCCGGATCGTGTGCGAGAAAAAACCCCACACCGTGCTCTTCCGAGATCCGCCTGCGCTTATGTTCGGCGGCAGCAAATGGCGTCGCGGCTGCGTGCGTCACTTTTCCCCGCCTACCGCCGCAGGCTCGGCTCTCCCCGCCCCCCCCCCGCCCCCGAGCCCCACAGCGCAGGCGTGGCTGACGAACGCCTATTGTTAGAACTGATGGAGTCGCGCGACCACCAGGTTCTCAGCGGGCGGGACGAGGCGGGCGGGGGGCAAGGCTGTGAACTGAAAAGAGGTGGAGTCATAAATGGAGTGGGCGGGACCACGGGTGGTGCGTCAGAGCTAAGGGCGGATTGAGGCTCGCCTATTGCTGGCCATCTGCTGCTCTGTAACAAAACCGCGTCTCCCAGTTTGACAAGTTGCTGACTCATTAACTGGAACCTCATAGTAAGCTCAGTTTTAACACAACCCATTCTGCCATCCAGCCAGGCTTGGAGACTGAGGAAAGGGCCAGTCGCCCCATCATCCATTACCAAAGCATAATATCTGCAAGATGGTTATTATTTTGGTGGCGCGGTGGTTAAGAGCTCAGCGGCTAACTGAAGCGTCAGCAGTTCAAACCCATCTGCTGCTCCTTGGGAAAAAGATGGGGCAGCTGGCTTCTGTAAAGATTTCCACCCTGGTATACTGAAAAAGAAGAACAAAGTGGGAGGCCTCACTCTACCTGATTTTAGAACCTATTATACAGCCACAGTAGTCAAAACAGCCTGGTACAGCAACAGGTACATAGACCAATGGAACAGAATTGAGAATCCACAAATAAATCCATCCACATATGAGCAGTTGGTATTTGACGAAGGCCCCAGAACAGTTACATGGGGAAAAGACAGTCTTTTTAACAAATGGTGTTGACATAACTGGATATTCATCTGCAAAAAATGAAACAAGACCGATACCTCACACCACGCACAAAAACGATTTCAAAATGGATCAAAGACCTAAGTATAAAAGCTAAAACGATAAAGATCATGGAAGAAAAAATAGGGACAACGCTAGGAGCCCTAACACATGGCATAAACACTACACAAAACATTACTAACAATGCAGAAGACAAACTGGATAACTGGGAGCTCCTAAAAATCAAACACCTATGCACATCCAAAGACTTCACCAAAAGAGTAAAAAGATTACCTACAGACTGGGAAAAAGTTTTTAGCTATGATATTTCCAATCGGTGCTTGATCTCTAAAATCTATGTGATACTGCAAAAACTCAACTACAAAAAAAAACCCAATTAAAAATGGGCAGCAGATATGAACAGGCACTTCACTAAAGAGGACATTCAGTTGGCGAACAGATGCATGCTCATAATCATTAGCCGTTAAAACCAAAACCAAACCCATCCCACAGCCGTCGAGTCGATTCCGACTCATAGCGACCCTATAGGACAGAGTAGAACTGCCCCGTAGAGTTTCCAAGGAGCACCTGGAGGATTTGAACTGCCAACCTTTTGGTTAACAGCTGTAGCACTTAACCACTATGCCACCAAGGTTTCCCATTAGCCATTAGAGAAATGCAAATCAAAACTACAATGAGATTCCATCTCACTCCAACAAGGCTGGCATTAATCCAAAAAACAAAATAATAAATGTTGGAGAGGCTGTGGAGAGACTGGAACACTTATACACTGCTGGTGGCTGTGTAAAATGGTACAACCACTTTGGAAATCGATTTGGCACTTCCTTAAAAAGCTAGAAATAGAACTACCGTATGATCCAGCAGTCCCACTCCTTGGAATATATCCCAGAGAAATAAGAGCCTTTACACTAAGACATATATGCACACCCATGTTCATTGCAGCACTGTTTACAATAGCAAAAAGATGGAAGCAACCAAGGTGCCCATCAACAGATGAATGGATAAATAAATTATGGTATATTCACACAATGGGATACTACGCATCAGTAAAGAACAGTGAGGAATCCATGAAACATTTCATAACATGGAGGAATCTGGAAGTCATTATGCTGAGTGAAATTATTTGCAAAAGGACAAATATTGTATAAGACCACTATTATAAGAACTCGAGAAATAGTTTAAACAGAGAAGAAAATATTCTGTGATGATTACGAGAGGGGGGAGGGAGAGAGGGAGAGAGAGGGTTTTCACTAATTAGATAGTAGATAAGAACTATTTTAGGTGAAGGGGAAGACAACACACAATACAGGAGAGGTCAGCACAACTGGACTAAACCAAAAGCAAAGAAGTCTCCTGAATAAACTGTACGGTTTGAAGACCAGCACAGCAGGGGCAGGGGTTTAGGAACCATGGTTTCAGGGGACATCTAAGTCAATTGGCATAATAAAATCTATTAAGATAACATTCTGCATCCCACTTTGGAGAGTGGCGTCTGGGGTCTTAAACGCTAGCAAGCGGCCATCTAAAATGCATTGATGGGTCTCAACCCACCTGGATCAAAGGAGAATGAAGAACACCAAGGACACAAGGTGACTACGAGCCCAAGAGACAGAAAGGGCCACATGAACCAGAGACTACATTGCCCTGAGACCAGAACTAGATGGTGCCTGGGTACAACCGATGACTGCCCTGACAGGGAGCACAACAGAGAACCCCTGAGGGAGCAGGAGAGCAGTGGGATGCAGACCCCAAATTCTCATAAAAAGACCAGACTTAATGGTCTGACTGAGACTAGAAGGCCCCCGGCGGTCATGGTCCCCAGACCCTCTGTTAGCCCAGGATAGGAAACGTTCCCAAAGCCAACTCTTCAGACAGGGATTGGACTGGACAATTGGGAAAGAAAATGATACTGGTGAAGAGTGAGCTTCTTGGATCAAGTAGACACATGAGACTATGTTGGCATCTCCTGTCTGGAGGGGAGATGGGAGGGCGGAGGGGATCAGAAGCTGGCCGAATGGACGTGAAAAGAGAGAGTGGACAGAAGGAGTGTGTTGTCTCATTAGGGGGAGAGCAACTAGGAGTATATAGCAAGGTGTGTATAAATTTTTGTATGAAAGATTGACTAGTTAAACTTTCACTTAAAGCACAATAAAAATTAAACAATAAAAAAAAAGATAGGTCTGGAAAAAAAAAAAAAAGAATTTACAGCCTTGGAAACCCCATGGGAAAGTTCTACGCTATGAATCCGACTCAGCGGCAATGGGTTT
The DNA here is from genome assembly GCF_030014295.1 of Loxodonta africana. Taxonomy (NCBI): domain Eukaryota; kingdom Metazoa; phylum Chordata; class Mammalia; order Proboscidea; family Elephantidae; genus Loxodonta; species Loxodonta africana. The sequence goes on from NC_087369.1 coordinate 21,769,395, forward strand.
GGGTGGTGGAAACAGTTAACTTACTTGCTGTTACTCGCTGTTAACAGAAATATTGGTGGCTCAAGTCCACCTGGCAATCTACTGCTGAAAAACCCTATAGAGCACAGCTCTACTCTGACACACATGGGGTCCCCAGCAACTGGTCTTCCCTTCTTCACTGTAAACCTTATGAGGCAGAGACCATGTCTGTGTTGGTAATAATTATTACCAGCACTTAGCAGAATGTCTGGAACACACACAGTAGGTGCTCAATACGCACGGGAAGTAAGGGAAATAGTAAGGAAGACTTAAGCTCAGTTCGATTCCTATGAATCCTTTAAGAAGTGTTAAGCAGTGCTTCTCATGGGCTAGTTATGCTGGGCCAGTGGGTTCACGTCTAAGTAAACTTATTTTAAATAAATCACCTTTCTGCAAACACTAGGGTTTTAACATCATCTCTGTAGGGAAATGAACATGCCTAGATGACAGGGGAATAAATTACAATAATCTAACACAGTAGTTCCCAACCCAGGGATATTTGGCAGTAATCTGGAGACATTTCTGGTTGTCACAACTGGGGAGCGGGTGCTATTGGCATTCAGTGGGTAGAGGTCAGTGATGCTGCCAAATATCCTACAATGAACAGGACAGCTCCCCACAAAAAAAAGTATTATCTGGCCCAAAATGTCAACAGTGCCGAGGTCAAGAAAGTCCACAGCAGACGCACTTCTTGGAGAGAAACCAAAGGATGGTGGGGGACTTAAGTTCTGGTTCCTCTTTCCATTTGCAATATTTTGCAATTTACAAAATTGAGAATGAAAGGATACCTTTACAAAATTTTGTTTCAAGGCCAAATGATTATGAACTTGGGCTTTGGAGTTAGACAGACCTGAATTCAAATCCAGACCCTGTAGCAAATTACTACTCTACGATCTTGGACAAATTACTTAACCTCTTTATAAGCCTCAGTTTTCTCATCTGTAAATTGGGTATAGGAACAGTACCTGCAACAATGAGTTGTTGTGGAAATTAAATGACATAATGCTTTCAGTGTTTAGCAATTGTGCCTAGCGCATGGTAAGTTATTGGTTTAGACTCCACGTATCTAAAAGTCTGAATGATTAAAAAGAAAAAAAACTGTCAATTACCCAATATAAGATACAAAAGGAGAAAAAATATCAGTCTTCATTTCTCTACTATAGAATGGTTCCCACATCTGACTGATCATTAGAATCATTTGGAAGGAAGTGACTTAGGTGGACATCCGGGGGAAGAGGCAGAGAGAATAGCAAGGACAAAGGCCCTGATTGGGAACATGCTGGCATGTTCAAGAAACAGCAAGAAGGCTAGTGTGGCTAGAAGGCAGTGAGCCAGGGGAAGAGTTTGGGGAGATGAGATAAGAGGTAAGGAGACCAGGTCACGTCACTCATAATCTTTAGTGCGTTTTGAACAGATCATTTTAGCTTCTGCCTTAAGGTTAGACTGTAAAGGGGCAAGGGAAGGAGCCCTGATGGTGCAATGCTTAAGCGCTCAGCTGCTAACCAGAAGGTCGGCTGTTTGAACCCACCAGTCACTCCTGGAGAGAAAAGACCTGGCAATCTGCTTCCATAAAGATTTACAGCCTGGGAAACACTATGGGGCTGTTCTACTCTGTCCCTATAGGGTCGCTATGAGCCAGAATCAACTCAAGGCAAATAGGTTGTTATGGGGCAAGGGTGGAAACAGATACCACTCAGAAGGCTACTGCAATAGTCCAATCAAAAGATGATAGGGTACAGGGTTTCTTTTTGGGGTGATGAAAATATTCTAGAATTAGACTATGATGATGGCTGTACAACTCTGTTTGCAACTATATACTAAAAAATGGAATTGTACACACTAAATGGGTGAACGTTATGGTATGTAAATTATATGACAATAAAGCTATTAAAAAAATGGGAGAATGTATCTGACCAAGGACAAATGGTACTGAGAGCTTAGCTGAGATTAGAAGACATAAACTTGCATCAATTTGCATAATTATATGATTTCTTCCAACATACTCAGAAGTGTACATACAGAAGTAAATAAAACGATCCAGGGTTGGAGTTTTGCTCAGTGGGTGCAATATAAAGGCAAGGACAGAAGGAATTTCAGGGTGCTTTTTATGAGAGGGGAGTCCAGGCGATCAACTATGGGGCCATGGGATTCAGTCTGGATAGTAAAGGAAATAAGAATAAAATGAAAACTGACTGGGGAAAAAAAACCAATGGATAAGATTTGAATTCCTTAATATGACTGATTATGCCTTTTATGATCTAGCCGCTGCCTATCTTTTGAGCCTTTTCTCTTGCTTCTTACATTTTACCTTCCATCATACAGAATTTTATATTTTCTCGAATGCCTCCAGCTCTGTCTGAGCCTCTGGACATTCGATGCTACCCTTCCCCTTTCTGTTTTTTTGGTCTCTGCTTAATCACTGTTTCCTTAGAAGGCTGTCCCTGATCCCTAGGAAACCCTGCTACATAGTCCTACAACACCCTGCCCTTCATTTACCTAAATGCTTTCTTTGAAACCAAAGCAACAGCTCACTATCAATACAATGATTGTAGGCCGTGCTAAAAATCCAAAACAGTGGTTGAAAAATATTTCTTCCAAGATATCACTCTTGTTTTATTTGAATATGAAGTCAGAGGATAATATTTGGACCTATGTTTATCTGCTCTCCATTTCTTCTTACTAGTTTTAACCTTTTTGTAGTTGTAATAACGTTTCCATCTGGCTAGTTGTAAAATGTTTCAAAAATACGTGCCTGCAACTAGATGATGTCACTATGAGTGCATTTTTTTTAGATGAAAAAATCCAATATTTATTTCATTGTTCAAAACTCAATTTTTAAGTCTTCCATTTATTTAGAAAAATGTATTTGCAAATGAAAATTTCCAGTATGATAATTGACATTGAAATTATATAAACATTTTACATGTTTTGTTATGTTTTTGTAGATTTTGTATTTGAAAGGTATTAACCTTTATAGTGGAAACCCTGGTGGCGTAGTGGTTGAATGCTATGGTTGCTAACCAAAAGGTTGGCAGTTTGAGTCCACCAGGTGCTTTTCAGAAACTACGGGGCAGTTCTACTCTGACCTATAGGGTCGCTGTGAATCAGGATGTACTTGATGGCAACAGGTTTGGATTTTTGGTTTTTTAACCTTTATAGTGCTGAAAGTGAAGAGGACTTGAAGCACTTACTAATGAGAATCGAAGACTACAGCCTTCAGTATGGATTACACCTCAACATAAAACAATTGGTCCAATAAGCAATGTCATGATAAACGGGGAAAAGATTGAAGTTGTCAAGAATTTCATTTTACTTGGTGTCACGGGTTGAATTATGTCCCCCCAAAAATGTGGGTATCAACTTGGTTAGGCCATGATTCCCAGTATTGTGAAGTTGTCCTCCATTTTGTGACTGTAATTTTATGTTAAAGAGGATTAGGGTGGGGTTGTACCACCTCCCTTACTCAGGTCACATCCCTGATCCAATGTAGTTTCTCTGGGGTGTAGCCTGCACCACCTTTTATCTTACAAGTGATAAAAGGAAAGGGAAGCAAGCAGGAAGTGGGGGATCTCATACCACCAAGAAAGTAGAGCATGTCCTTTGGACCTGGGGGGCCCTTTTCACTTGAGAAGCTCCTCGACCAGGGGAAGATTGATGACAAGGAATTTTCCTTCAGAGCCGACAGAGAAAGCTGTCCCCTGGAGCTGACACCCTGAATTTGGACTTGTAACCTACTGGACTGTGAGAGAATAAATTTCTCTGTTAAAGCCACCCACTTGTATTTCTGTTATAGCAGCACTAGATGACTAAGACACTTGGATCCACAATCAATGCCCATGGAAGCAGCGGTCGAGAAATCAAAAGATGCATTGCATTGGGGAAATCTACTGCAAAAGGCCTCTTTAAAGTGTTAAAAAGCACAGATGTTACCTTGAAGACTAAGTTGTGCCTGACCCAAGCCATGGTGTTTTCAATCACCTCATATGCATGCAAAAGCTGGACAATGAATAGGGAAGACTGAACAAGAATTGACGCCTTTGAATTATGGTGTTGGGAAAGAATATTGAATATACCATGGACCGCCAGAAGAACAAACAAATCTGTCTTGGAAGAAACACAGCCAGAATGCTCCTTAGAAGCGAGGATGATGAGACTTTGTCTCACCTACTTTGGACATGTTGACAGGAGGGACCAGTCCCTGGAGAAAGACATCATGCCAGGTAAAGTAGAGGGTCAGTGAAAGAGGGGAAGACTCTCAAGGGGATGGACTGATACAGTGGCTGCAACAATGGGCTCAAGCATAACGATCGCGAGAAAAGCTTAGTACTGGGCAGTGTTTCGTTCTATCGTACATAGGGCCGCTGAGTCGAAACCAACACAACGGCACCTAACAACAACAATGGTATTTTCAGAGTCCCTGGATGGTGAAATGGTTAGTGCACTTGGCTGCTAACCAGAAGGTTGACAGTTTGAGTCCACCCAGAGGCACGTCAGAAGAAAGGCCTGGTGATCTACTTCCAAAAAATCAGTTATCGAAAACTTTATGAGGCACAGTTCTACTCATGACACACATGGGGTCGCCATGAGTCAGAGTTGACTAGATTGCAATTGGTTTGCTATTTTTGAGCAAAAAGAAAATGACAAGTCCTCTCTCAAATGCTTTGGGCAAGATACACTTGGTCTATCTAAATGGCTTATTGTAAAGCCTGGAATTTATGGAGTTAGGAGGCATGGCTGGCTGAAGAATGGGTGCTAGTTAAACTTGGCTAATTAATTCAGTACAAAAGGGAGACAGATGCTGCAGAACTGAAACGGCTGCCTTTGTTTGAACATCTCCGCATACATTACTCAGAAGGAAACGTGTCCTTTAAATCCGAATCCAAAATGCATCCTAGTGAGGGAGAAAAAAGGTATTTTTGGAGCTGAGCTGGCAGTCTTGGATTCTCCAAGAAAAGAATGCTTCATCTCTGCCTAGTGAGTGCCCGTATGCTTTGAATCCTTAATCAAATTTAGTTGTAGGTAAAGGTCTATGATTTATGTGAATCTGATTTGACAAATCCTTGAGCTAATCAATACTATGCCTAGAAAATTTTATTGCACTTGACTCAGAAACATTCCTGTTTTCAGTTCTATTAGTCCAATTTCATAAGCTTATACTTTGGGAGTAGAAAATTTGATATAAGGTATTTAACCATCATATTGAAATAATCTGATAAAAGGGACATACATGCATTTATTTGAAACTTTATTATATAAATTTTCATTTCTTTTAAAGATTACAAAACCTGTTCTAAGACAGGAGTACAAGCAATATTGTTCCAGGATGGTTCATGGATAAATCGGAAAGAGGTTAGATTATACATTTATAGTATCACATTTATAGTATGATTCGAAAACTTCCCAGATTAGACTCTTAAAACAATTTATTCAGTGATATTTGATCCTTTACAAGCATTTCATAATTATGGCAGCTGTGCCAAGCATCTGATGCGATTTCACCATCAATAAATGGTACAATACATATGAACTCATGATATGGTACCTTAGGCTTCTGGCGTGCCTTACTAGAGAGAAACTAGTACGAAGTAAGGTCATATATAATATATACATAAGGTCATATATAATAGTAGAAAAATATTTGTGATTATTTTTCTTTTTTAAAAACTGTTTAAGTAGATACCCACCCCATTCCCACCCATGACCAAAAATGCAAAATAATCTCGTCCTTCAGGTGTACACTTCCCTTTAGTTTAGGGTAAGAGTTAAGACCAACCTAATTTAATGCACATAATCTTAAAAGTAAAGACTTATCACCCACAGTCATTAAGGATGCTAAGGAATGACAATACCTTGAAGCTTTTAAAATTTTTTATTTAAAAAGTAAAGCTTTAGATGGTTAAACTACACTTAAACACAAACCAAATTCTTTATCCTTATGCCCTTGTTTTGCATTTAAAACTTCTATTTTTAATACTTCAGTTTGAAAAACTCAGTATATGGTTCAATCAGAAGTATATAGTGATAATCGGAGTAAAGATCTTCACTTCCATAAGATATTGAGCTAATCTACTTACAGAGGGCTAGTAGACTCTCTTCTCATATACATTTACATAGACTGCACTCAAATGGTATGTGCTCTAAAGATGTTTTCTGGAGGTTCACACCTCTGAACTTAAGTCTCCGTTCCACTAATCTCTGTTCAATGTCACATACTTTGCTAGTTGCTCTGGGAGAAGTCAGGGAAATTGAAACAGCTTATCATGCACTTCAAGGTTATATAGCAAAATAATGAGGAAAGTGCCTTGAGAGGTAGGAGGTAGGCTCTCATCCTGACCCTTTGTATGCCCTGTTATGAACAGTTAAAAGACTGGAATCAAAGTGGTAAATGTGAGGCTGATAGGAATATCAGGCTTAAGAAAATTAAGTAGACTTAATTTGTAGAATTCTTTGAGAACACTCGGTCGCATTGGAACCAGTTACAACTCACTAGATCACACAGAATACATCAGTGTCAAAAATACATAAAACACGGTAGATACAAATTCTTCTTGGCCATCCTTATTCAGGTATTATTATGTAGACTCTTCACTGGAAAAAGTGGTTAAGTGTGGCTCTGCAGAATATCACAGTTCCAAGAGAGCTATTTCATTCATTAATTGGTCTCCGCCAATGGTCACTCTGGGGAGACCAGCAAATTTAAGTTTTCTGGAGATAAAGAGGACTATTTTCCTTAATGGAAATAAACACAGAGTTAAGTCAACTTAGTATCTGTGAATTAAATAAGGCTCAAAGTATACATCCAGCTTAAGGTTAGTCACATGGAGTTGGATCTTTCAGAGGGACAGAACTCTAGGACTGGATTGCAACCTCCTGGTTTAAGCACCAAGGGTCAGCCATGAAACCTATTGTATTTGTTAACCACATAAAATAGATCTTTTCTGACCCTTTACATTCCTGAGGCACCTGTCCCAAGATCTTCATAAATCTCAAATGCTCAATGTCATCCCATCAGCTAGGACGTTCTCTATAAAGTGAAGCCAGCTGAACGCCTTAGGTCATGATTTTAAGAAAGCCGGGAAGTACACAATATCAAAGCCATGCTGAGTTTTGTTGGCCTCCATGGTGATTAAGCACGTCTGTACCAAGGACCCTAAATCTTGAATTCTTTTTCTGCTCTCATCCCAAGCTGAGTCTACCCCAGCCCCTTTCCTACTCAATCCACCGTGCCTTCTCTTGAAGCCTTTGCACCACCAACATTCCCCTCCCGGTTCAAGTCTTTCTTGGGTTGAAGGTGCAGGACATAGCTAACTAGTCAACTCCACTTCCCATGATGCCCCTTGGCACCAAGAGTTGCCGTTTCTTACACATAGATAGGAAATGGTTGACCCAACCCCACTCTTTGGAGTGCACTGCATGTGAAATGTCTGCTGCACACACACCACACCCTCTCCATATACTCACTAAGTGTCTTTTCCCACATGTCAGCCTCACAGCATCTCAGTATTTTGTGCCTTCTCAAAATTATCTTTGGACTTTTGCATCTGCTTGTGAATAAATAAGTCCACGTCAAATCTGTTAAAAGTCAAAAGTCTATTGTACTTAGAAGACACCACTATAAAACAAAGGAGCTGAAATGATTTATATGAAAACCCCCCAACACTTACCTTAATTTAGCATCGTCACTTGAAAGAGAAGAGACTAAGGGTAGTGTAATTAGTAAATTTCAGTATGTGCCTTGGCCAATGTTAAGTGCAATCTATCATTTTGGATTTTAAGCTAAGAGTAAGCTTGTAAAAGAGGCCTGGTAGTTTACTTCTTTCTTTCACAGTGAAAGATCTTTAAGATAGCACTGAAACCTCCTGGGAGAAGCCCCAGTAGTAAGGACAGCACCAACTGATGAAGGGATGAAGTCTGCAAGGGCCTCAATACCACAACTATATTGGCCTGGAAGGATTGACCTTTGAGAGATAAATGGAAAGGTTAACCCATAACAAGCACTACATTTGGAGCATATTGTTGGCTGAGTCTGATCCACTGTAAGCCAAAAGCAATAGGAACACATGAACCACAGATGAAATATATTATGTCCATCAACTGCTTTTTAGGCAGCAAGCCTTTAGTTTTGTGACTATAAAAATTGTTTTGTCCAATAAAACTGAGAGCTTGACTATGTGAAGTAGGCAGTATCTTTGAAACAATAAACTTGGGATTATTTTAGCAGTACAGGATTACCCCAAGAAACATGTAGTTTTGAACTCAAGCTACTGGTCAGGTGGTAATATGAAGGGAGGGCGGAACTGTGTTAAGAGAAACAAAAAATGAATGGGGAGAAGTTAACGGGTCTCAGGTTCTTTACGTGCAATGAGAACCCTGGACCAGGTAACTTATAAGGATTAGTACGTTTACCACGGCCCTGGTGGCACAGTGATTAAGAGCTCAGCGGTCTACTGGGGCGGGTCTACTCTATCCTATAGGGTCGCTACGAGTCAGAATTGACTAGGTGGCAACCGGTTTTGGTTTGGTTTACTACATTTACCCCTAGTTTTAAAAGACTGTGATGGACCGTACATCCAAGCACTTTTGCAGTAGCATCAGTGGCACTAAATATCTGAGAATCTATCTTGTTTTTCTGTCCAGAGGTGTGTTCACATTTTGAACATGACAATTTGGGATGACCATGGTTTGAGACACTGAACGAAGGGGACGGGGGGAGCTTTCTTTCCAGACAATGGAAAGCAGCTTTAATAGTTAGCATCCATATACTCAAGAACTTTAAAAAATGTTATCTAGATCTTCTGAGAGCCATCTTTCTATACATTTTTAATCTAGAAGACAAACTTACATCTGATTTCTCTGCAATAATTCTTTTGTGTCACTTGGGCAAAAGGAGCGTTATCGATTTGTCTTTTCTCTTTAATCGTATACAGGAGAAATTCAGGGATGCCAAGTGGCTTCCAAGACATTTAGATAAACCACCCCCTTTTGGCTTTGTACTCCTGTGGGATGACTTAAAGCTTCTGGTAGGACAAAAAGGTGTCAGATGTAAATGGTTTAAGTAGCTGACTAAGAAAAGATCCTTTTGGGCACATTCTTGATGAGGTTAAGTGAAATCCATCTTTCCTTACTCATATGTCTTTCACATGACATACTGATGTATACGTGCTAGGCAGCTTGGCAAAGATACAGGTAATAACAGGTACAGGGTTTTCATCAAATAACGTTGTGGCAACCACCAACTTATATGTAGATAATGAGTACTGTCATCTAAGCAGACTAAGGGACCATAATGAAAACTGATAATTCTCAAGTCAGAAGCAGCATCATATGGCTGTAAGACATCAGGAAGGATTACAGAAAGCACTCAGCGATGAACGTTCACTTAGCCTACCTTAGCTATGATTTCAGGTTAGAACAGATACTGTTTGATCAAGAATGTTTTATTCCCTAGAATAATGAAGTTTAAATCCAATTTAATAGAGGCGTGTGGCATTTATTACGTTCAAATTAATGTTTAATATAGAATATCTTTTTTTTTTATTTGAACATGAAATATTCAATGGCACCTCAATTACCTGCTGCTAAATTCTTCATTGCAATCTCTTCACCATGACTCTTAAAGCCCCCTGATCTATATTGGCAAAATTTCAAATTGTATGCCAAATACTAAGTAGGGATATACTTAACATTAAAAGTGAAAGGACTATTTCCTTTAATTAAGGAAAAAAGCCTAAGGAGATGCAAAGTATATGCACTAACTTCATAGGTGTACACTTGACATCATGCCACACACACACGATAACTTTCCTTCCCCTATAGCTCTCTAGGTTAGTCTGACAGAGCACCTGACTTTAAGAAACACACACACACACAAACCAGTGAAACAGACATGGGGAAAGATATGTACATTTTCAAAGTATTACATTCAACAGCTGTTCCACAATCTGGCCACTTTTATGGCTGTCCAACAATACTGTTAATCCAGGTGAACTATTTAACCAGGTTTAATAGTCAATTGATTAATAATAATAGATTCCAAGTTAAACAAGGCATGTATACATTAAAGAAAGCAGTACAGAAATGTACTGTATATGAACTGTTTACAAAAACATACAAAATGTTGGATGGCACAAAGGATACAGTGCTAATATAAACAGATCGTTTAAGCTAAGTGCTTAACATAAACTGTCCATCCCTATAACTAACAAAGAATATTTAAGGGACATGAAATATTTCCTATAAAAATAATGCTATATGGTGTAGAGTGCTTTATTCAGTGTATTTTTAGGTGGTATTCATATGTTCATTTTTCTTCTTGTTGATTCAGTGAATATATCTCCGCCATGTTTCCATTTTCATTCCATCCGAAGCTCCAGGAAAATCTAACTTGCTAACGATCATTTAAAGCGAGAAGAGACGAAAGCAGGAGCAGCAGCAGGAGCAGCAGCATTATGGGTACCAGCTGGGACAGTGTGTGCTTGCAGGTGTCTCTCAGATATGTGCTACCTGTCGCCAGAACTTGTGCTATCAGCTTACACCATGGTACCAAATAACTCAATGAGGTCACTTCACAGAGCTGTTGAGGTGATTTTTTTAATACCTCTCCGCTGAGCAAGAGTAGAGCGGCCTACTGGTTCCAAAACTGGTGACTGGTTACGGTTTAAAGCAGAGTATGTAGCTGCCATGGCACCCTAAAAACAGGAAAGAAAGGCAATGACAAAAATGACATGGAGTAGCCACATGTACCCAAAACACAAAATGTAGATCTCAGAAAATCTCTTCATAAGCAAATTTATATAATTGGGCTCCTAGGGAAAGTCATCGCACTGGTCACACCCCCGGATTGCGCTAAATTGCAGAGGCCAATGTGGGAGGTTGAAATGATGTAGGAGAGAGGACATGGTGGGCTCGTAACAAGCAGTTCTCCCTTTTCTCAGGACGCTTTTTTCCTTCTTTGCAACCCTTGAGTATGAGAGGCAAGAAAGCTTGCTCTTTTGGAACCCGTGCTCTGTCACTGTTGGTGACCTCAAGGAGGTTGCTTTGTGGTGTACATAAGCAAGAAGAGCGTAAAGAAAGTGAGGAAATCCATAAGCTTCTCTGTCCTTATTTACAGTGAATACCTACTTCTATAAAAGCAAAAATCAAACCCACTGCTACTGAGTCGATTCCAACTCATACCAACTCTATAGGTGCAACTGCCCCCATAGGGTTTCCATGGCTATAAATCTTTATGGAAGCAGACTGTCATATCTTTCTCCCAAGGAGTAGCTGGTGGGTTCGAGCCCAACCTTTCAGTTAGCAACTGAGTGCTGAACCATTGTGCCAACAGGGCCCCGTTTTCTTACTTCTATAGATTGAAATAAATTCAGAAGTCCCTTTTAAGCTGGTCCTATTACTGGTAGTTTGGCTTCCATTGGCCTTTTCTAAATCACCCATTATAAAGAGAAGCCCCCAAGAGTACTGCACTGAAGGTGACGGGGCGCGGAGAGGTTGATTCTGTCTCTCCTGGAGCATGTGGCCAATACTGACTTAATTGGACCCAGGTACCTTTACTAGGTGGGGTGCGTCCTGTCTGTTGAGTTGATACTGCGGCAGTTGGTCCCAGTGGACGATCCAGGGATGTCTGAGCACGAGGGCAGCAGTCAGCCTCTGATGAGGATCTACATGAAGCATCTTTGACACCAGGTCCTGTGATGGTGACAGTAATAAAACACGACTTAAATATTTTTGTCTGCCTGTTTTTCTGTGGCACTAGATACTGCTGGGAGCCTTGGTGGTGCAGTGGTTAAGAGCTCAGCTGCTAACCAAAAGGTTGGCAGCCCAAATTTACCAGCCACTCCTTGGTTACGTTATTGGGCAGTTTTACTCTGTCCTATAGGGTCGCTATTTGCGTTGGAATCAACTCGACGGGAATGCATTTAGTTTTTTTTGTTAGATACTGCTAAGCATGCTTTCTCTGCTTCTATGACACCATTTTTTCCTAACAAACCTTTTGGCTCAATTTGGTCAGCATGACAATCCGATAAAAATTAATACCTCCCCTCAGAGTAACCATAATTTTGGTGCATTACAAATGGTAGATTTCCACATTTTGTGTACCTTTAAGTACTCTGGCCCTTTTTTGGAGCTGTTTGTCAATACTGAAAAGTGGAACATAAATGTCCAAAAATAGGAATTTAATTGGAGGGCTTTAAATGCCCCCTTCCCAAGACTGTAGAGTTCTTTTAAAAATTTTTCTACTTCAAAATAATTCATGGGTATTACATAAAATTCAGAAAAATATAGAAAAGCAAAAGAACATGACAAACACCCATTAATCCCACCCCTGCAGAAGACAATCACTGTTAACATGGCTTATCTATCCAAATGTTTATCTGGGCCTGTAACCTATGTCCACATAATCACTCCACAGTTTTACTTTCTCTAAAATGGTACTATAATTGTGATATAGATCATAAAAAAGCTACCCACATCAAAAGCCACCTACTACTTCTTTAATTTTTCATTCAAAATATATCTATTGAGTATCCACTAAAGGCCAAGCATTCTGCTAGGCACTGGGCATTCAGAAGGGAACAAGACAGAAATGAACTCCGACCTCATGGGGCTTCCAGTCCAGTGAGGGAAAAACAAAGAGGCCATTACAAAGCGAATACTAAGTTCTTTGATGGGATGAATAAATAGGGGGTGTAGCTGGAGGAACACTGAGAGACACCTGACCTGAACTGGGTGGGGTGGCTTAGAAGTGACTTCTTAAGAGGAAGGTGAGCTCTGAAGGGTAAGCAGGTGCTAGATTAGAGAAGGGAAGGGGGAAACACAGTGTTTCAGGCAGAAAGAACGGTGTCATGCAGGAAAGCTCGCAGGTGTGAGAGAACGTGTCACAATCAAGGACCTGAAGGGAATGTAACGTGGCTGCAGCATAAATTCTAAAGGAGAATGAGGCAACAGATGAAGTGGGCCAAGCTGAGAAGAGACCAGAGCATGAAGGCCCTTGAAAGCCATATGAGCAAACCTGGGATTGTTCTGGAGGCAATAAAGCATTTAAAGCAATACAAGTTTGTATTTTGGAGAGCTCACACTCACAAGGTAGGGAAGAAAATGGATTGCAGGGGGCAAGCCTGGAGACTTCAATTAAGAGACCGAGAGAGATGATACCATTAGGCAAGGGTATTAGAGAAAAATGGGTGGAACTCAGGTAGTCGGGAAAAAGAACTAACAGAACCTGGTGGATGATTGGATATTGGGGCTAGGGGAAATATTGTTCCAAGAACTCCTCTGCTGAGACATTTATGGTTTCTTGTTTTTGTTTTGTTTTTTTTTTTTAACAGCAAGAAGAATAATCTACTGACTAGAACTATAGATAAAAAGCAAAATAATTAGGAACCTCCCCTTCCAAATTCTCAAAGTGGGCAAGTATTCAAAATGTATAAAAGGTTGCAAAATTCCCAGGGGCACAACAAATCTATTATTATACTTGTAATCAAATGTTGGTGTTAACCAATGTACTTCTGGCCAACTGACTTAGAACCACTTCTCTTCCTACTGCTACCCCTTCCTTGGCTATTCTTCCTGTGCTTTCTCTTTAAAAAGCTCCCCAGAGTTTCCTCCTTGGCCCTCTTATCACTCTACCAAGATAATCTCATTCATGCTCAAGGCTCTAGCTACTACAACGAAAACCTCTGAATTCAATCTCCACCCCAGGCTTCTTGCCTAAGAAGATGTCCTAATGGACATCTCAATTATTTATCATCTAAGCATTTCCAATTCACAATGTCCAAATCTGCAATCATCACTCCTCTCAAAACTATTTCTTTCGTATTCAACATCTTGGTGAATGGCATCACCATCTACCCAAGGTGGAAATATGAACTGCAGGCTTGGTATATGTTTCTCCCTCACTTTCATGTCCAATAAACTCTCAAGTCTATTCTGCCACCTACATTTCTCTGCCATTTGGCTCGATCCCACTACAACTGCTAAAGTTTAGGTCCTCATCATTCATGACCTGGAATATTGCAAAATCTTACAAGTAATGCCCCTAATAGTAGGTCAATGAGGACCAAATGAAGTCATGGAGGTAGAAGTGTTAGCACAGTACCTGGCATGTAAGTGTTCAATAAATGGTAGCCGTGGTCCTGTTCTTCTCCAAGTCACGTTAGGACACATGTGGCTTCTTTCACTGATGACATTCACATATGCAACATGCTCTTTTGGGGACACACAGAGCCCCCCTTCCAATTTTGTGGGTAGTCATATTACATCATGCTTATAATCACAAGTCTTAACCCTATGTAGTAGCAAAAGCTACTGGCAGTAACTGTAGACTTTATGACAGGCTGGGAGTTGGATACAGTTCCTTGTGCTCTGTTTGTGTCTCTAGCCTCACCTATTTCTTTCTCTCTCACCCAAATAAGCATATTAAAATGCAAGCGAATGGGAGCGAAACCGCAGATAACATGGTGTAGTTACTTCAGGGAACGAGGGCTTTGGAAGCAGATATTTAGTTGGAAGTGCCACAGACAAAGTGTAAACTACATTTCTGGTCGTTGGTTTCCTTATATGAAATGGAGATACTGCCACCTATCTTAAAGTGTTGTTATGAGGATTAAACGGGATAATTTAGGTAAAGTGCAAAGACAGTCACCATTGATATTAATCCTGTTTGTAAGTAAGAAATATGCTTCAGATCTACATCTTCTGAGGAAGAAACAAAATAAAACAAAAAAACCCAAACCCACTGCTGTCGAGTCAATTCTGACTCATAGTGATCCTATAGGACAACAGAGCTGCCCCATAGGGTTTCCAAGGAGCACCTGGTGGATTCAAACTGCCAACCTTTTGGTTGGCAGCCATAGCTCTTAACCACTACACCACCAAGGTTTTCAGAAACAAAATACTTGGTCCGTTTTTTAGTTCAAGTTATTTGGTAACATCACTTCAAAATACTTCTTTATAAACAAAAGTTCCTAACTAATTTATTCCTTTCATCAGGGATTACAGAAAATCATTTTCTCAAAAACTTGTAACAGGAAGTCATACCCACCTTTGCTGTATCTGAAACAGAATTCCAGTAACCACCACTGAGGGAGAATTTTCCACTACCTATTCGTGCCAATATTTCCTCTGGCGTATCATCAGGGCCATTTGCAAATGGAGTGTAACTAATATAATAAAATTAAAATGTTAATGAGAAAAATTTATTTTTTGGTTGGTAATCCTTATATTTATTTCCGGTACCCAATGTTCTCTGAGTAATTCAGAGTATTACTAAATTATTAATTATTAAAATATGCAAAAATAATTAATAATTACCAAATCTACCAAAGTGAAAGAACCCACAAAATGAAGCTCCATAAAGCATGAAGTCAAGTTATAAGTTAAAAAAAAAAAAAAACCCAAACCAAACCTGTTGCCACTGAGTCAATTCTGACTCAGAGGGACCCTACAGGACAGAGTAGAACTGCCCTAGAGAGTTTCCAAGAAGTGCCTGGTGGATTCAAACTGCTGACCTTTAGGTTAGCATTTAACCACTACATCACCAGGGTTTCCAAGTTCTAAGTTAGGAAGTATTAACTAGACTTAAGATGCAACAATATAAATATTTTAAGATACGGCATATTACAGAATATTTTAAAATAGTGCATGTTTTTCATATAACAAATAAATCAGAGTAGAAAAAAGTATAGAAAAGGCAATTTAAGACATTAATAAATAATACATTTTAGAAAATCAATAATGATACAGCTATAGCTGTATGTATTAGATAACACGAGAAAAAATGGAAGAAAGATATAACAACGTAGGGACTAAAAGATGTAGATAATTTAAACAAAATACTCATGAATAAATGTTTACAACATATGGTATACACTCACCCGGTAAGCATTGTATACAGGAGGACACCAAGGCTCCATATATCACAAGCAGCATCATAGCCTTGTCGTTTTAAAACCTAGAAAAAAGAAAAATTAGTATCCTCACAACACTGCTTGTTGTATAGATTTGGACAGGCTATGAATGGAATTATGTCTCCCAAATCAATGTGTAGAAGAAAAACTTCAAAACATGGTCAACAGATAAGGCAATATGTTAATCCTATTCTTGAACCTCTACTACTACGAACTAAGACAAACACAAAAGCTTAACTTCGCAATGCAAATTCACATTTATTGAGTGCCACCATGGGCACACAGAGGAATATAAAATAAACTGAAGCTAAGCTTCTTATGTTAACGAATTTATGTTTGTATGTGGCTACTGAAATTGTTACATAAAACACAACACTTTTAAGAACACATATAACCTAGTAAAAGTGATACAGTGCAAAATAGTACATATATATGTAATTTGATGCACTCATTTAACAATCACCGGGCATGAACTGTGACAAATACAAAAAAAAAAAAAAAAACCCTGTTCCTGCTCTTAAGAAAGTCAGGATCTGGCAGGGGAAACAAATATATAAATAATGATTTGATGTGATATATAGTATAACGAAATTAGGTCTAAAGTGCTATGGGTATAAAGACGAGGTAGCAATTTCTTCTTGATGTAGGGAGAGAGGGAAGGCTAGGGGGCAGCCTGCTCATATTGGACCTATAAGTAAGAATTCAGTAGGCAAAAGGAAAGAGGTGGGCAAGGGCAGAGGACATTCGAAGTGTAGTGGCATGCTTAGTGCTAGGCAAGCAGTTCAGTGAGGGCAGCGCTCCAGGCAGGGGATATTAGCTGTAGAGAGGCTGAAGGCTTTTGGTGTAAGTATTTTGCTAAGGAATTTAGATTTCTGTTCCTGTAGGCAATCAGATGTCACTGAAGCATTAAACAGGGAAATGAAAGATACTCAAGGTATAGAAGAAATGCTGGAAACTAGAAGACTGGTGACAAGGGCACAGAACAGGAGGCAATTTGTAGCAAACTACGTGAAAGGCTGTGAGGATCTGTACTATTTCGGACATGAGGAAGAGGAAAAAATATCTACAGATAAAACTGGAAGGACTTAGCATAGATTGGATGTATAA
The DNA here is from genome assembly GCF_030014295.1 of Loxodonta africana. NCBI lineage: Eukaryota > Metazoa > Chordata > Mammalia > Proboscidea > Elephantidae > Loxodonta > Loxodonta africana. Next base: position 21,786,425 of record NC_087369.1, read on the forward strand.
GGTAGGGGAAACGGCGTCTAGAATATTTAGGAGTCAGAATGGGAAGAATTTGGTGCCAGACTGGCTGTGGAGAAATGATGGAGAAGGAAAACTGCAGGAGGAGTTCGAAGTTGTAACTTGGATGACTAGATGGCAAATGGGAGACAAAGAGTTGAAATGAAGGTTAAGTCTAAGGAAGAGTTTAATTATGGCAGATTTCCCAAGGCAGAGGAATTCAGAGGCAGGTTTTGAAAGAAAAATATTCTAGGGAGGGAACGAACAAAGGCATAACAACTACATGGTAATTTCAAGAAGCAGGTTGCTTGTATGAAGCAGGAAGTGCTTATGTGGAAAAGTGAGATGACTAGATTCACTGACCACGCTTGACCATCGCTGTGTGCCAGAGACTGGATGCATGGACAAACAAGCAAAAAACCCATTCCTTGTTAGTTCCAGTAGCATGGGGAAGAGCAGATGCAAGCAGTCTTTTAAAAACAGTAGGAACAATCCAGCGCTATAGTCCAACTATCATAACATTACCAATGGTTCTCATTTTTGTGAAATATCTAGCCCACGGTAAAAGCACAGACTTTGGAACCAGACACCCTGGGTGCATATCAAGATCTGATCTCAGGCAAGTTACATAACCTCTCACAACAGTCTTAGTGTCCTGTGAAATGCAAACATTTACCTCATATACTCACATTGAGAATAAATTACTATATGTAAAGTAGAAGGCTGTGACAACAAAATCAGGTGATGTATGTGCCTGGCACACAGGCCCTATATTAGGGTTAAGGATTATTTTTATTAGATCTTTTTCATAGTGGTATTTTTGTTGTTTGTTTTACACAGTGATAATAAAGGCAAGAAATCTTGAGGGCAAAGCAAAGGATTTTAGATTTGCTACAATACGATGGGGAACTAGTTTCTTAGAAAAACAAAGAACTTGATCCCAGCAGTGCTTGAAGCAGACTTTAGTAGCTTTGTACCTATTATGTCAGGAATGATCACAGAATGAGAAGGCGGAGGGAGCGTACACCTGGCTTCCAGCAGTCACCTGTGGGCTGGGGATGAAAGTGTGGGCTAGGGTGGCAGTTCTGTGAACAGAAGAATGCAGAGCAATTGGCAGAACTGGTTTTATGAGATGACAAGATGACAAAAAATGGCCTCGAAGTTTTAACCTCGGAAAAAGCATGAAGATGGTGCCCAAAACAGGAAACAAAAAACAGGTACTAGGAAAGGAGGAGAATCAGCTCGTTTCCATGTAACTGGATGCACTGACAGGCACAAAACTGCTAGTAGACAGCTAGAGAAGTGTGATTATGCAGAAAGACAGAGGTCAGGGCAAGAGATGAATTACAGGTGGTAGTGGACCGATGAGAGAATAAACTACCAACGCAAGAAGAAAAGGGGCTGGCATTTTCTTCTAATTCTTTGTTCAATAAGTCTTCAATCAAATAATACTAACTATGTTATATTATTTGATTTTTTTTTGTTATATTAAACATAGCAAATGGTTATTTTCATATACTGAAATAGTGCAAGCAAACTCTCATCATTACCTCCGGTGCAACAAAATTTGCAGTATAACAAGGAGTCATGAGAAGACCGTTTTCAGCTCTGAGCTGTTTTGCAAAACCAAAATCACAAATTCGAATAGATTCTGGATTACCAGATTCATCCACATAAAGAATGTTGCTAGGTTTCAAGTCTCTGTGAACCACCTAATGGAAACACAAATTCAAGAGTTACAGTAACAGTTCACTTCCATCACCAAAAATTCTTTATTCATAAACTGTCAAGCAGCACTCTTAAGCAAGATGATGAGTGCTATCTTTAAATTATCCCAACATTATAAAATGCCAATAATGAAAAAAAATGCTGATAACATAGGCATAACTCTCTATCATAGAACTGGGCGAGGAGGAGGAAGAAAGAACAGTATTTACCTCCTCTGTTCTTTGTCCAACTGAGTAACTGGTTTAAGGAGAAACACAAATAGCAGTAACATCTAGTCCCAAATTATTCATTCATTCAGTAAATATTGACTGAGTGCCCATCACGCGCCAGGGTCTTAAAGAAGGAGCTAAAGACACCATGGTGAGTATACATAAAACGTTAAAGACTTACCCCTTGTGCGTGAAGATATTCAACAGTTTTGGTTATAGTAAACAGGACAGCACTGGCCTCTCGTTCAGAGAAAAATTTCTGTCTAAGAATTTTATCCAGTAATTCACCCCCTTTCATAAGTTCTGTTACTACATACACGTATTTTCCGTCATCATATACCTATAAAAGTCAACATTAAAATGTGAAAAATTATTTGCATTTTTTATGTGCTTTCAAAAACAAAGCCTGCATATTAAAGATATATTAAAACCCATTTTATATTCACAGGATATTTTAGTTATCACAATCAATGGCAGGTATGACATTTGCAAGTAGTTTTATACACACAAGAACATTAAAATAGAAATTGATAGGATTGTCTAGAAATACATCCTGTAATTTCTTTCTGTGAAACTTAATTCAAGGTGATCAAAGTAACTATGAAGGCAGACTGAACTTTTTGCTTTAGGGCTCATTCCTCTTCTTGATCTCTTTTCTATCTACTGATGACAGCAGGAACTGGTACCAAGACACACTCCTGTGCTTTTCCGGGAACGTCTGCATTTGCAGAATGTCTGTATTTATATATACACAGTACAAATGAATTATTCTGGTTTTGCTCAAACTGAAAAAGCAGTTGTGGCCTACCACTAAGTAGGAAGATAAAGTAGCAAAGTTCCAACCAACCACACAGAAACACCAGCAAACTCCTAAGGAAGAAGCAGAAAGCTCACTGTAATTTTGGATTTGTTACTCCAGGCAATCCCTAACTGAAGTAACCCTTTCACTACACTTCAGGCCCTTTTCAACCCTCGCTGTAGAGTTACTGAGAACCTTTATTAAGCTCCATAATAGGTACCAGATACTGTACCAGGTGTTGGAGCCCCAAGTATGGAGAAAACCAGGTGCCTACTCTAGTAGGGAGAAAAAGACATATAAATAAGAATAATAAAATGTCAGAAATGCCGTAATTAAAGTCTGGGGAAAATTTCAGAGACTTTGGAATTTGAAAAGGAGGAAGCATTACAGATGTAAAAAAAAAAAAAAACCCAAACAAAAACAGTGACAGCTTGAGTTTCCAAGGCCAGGCAATATTTTCTACACTTTCTTTTTAATTTACTTGGTTGGTTTCTTTGAGGTTTTGTTAATTAAAGAGGCACTTAAGTTAAACGGCTTCACATTTTCATGGGACTAAGTTTAACATTTTCCTTCTAATATAGCCCTGGTAGCACAATGGTTAAGAGCTCGACTGCTAACCAAAAGATGGGCAGTTCGAATCTACCAGCTGCTCCTTGGAAACCCTATGGGATAGAGTTCTACTCTGTCCTACATGGTATGTTATGAGTCAGCGTCTACTCGACGCCAATCTAATATTGAGCGGTGATAAATTAACTTGAGGAAATTTGCAGTTTCACTTCATAAAATCTCAGAGGTGAAAGGTACCTTAGAAGTCTTATGTCTTAGCATGTGAGACATCTGGTCTATGACCCTCAAACTTGCAGCCTATATGACCACATCAGCTAGTGAGGACGTCACGCTACCTGGGGAGGTCACTTCTTTTGCTCACAGCTCAGCTACCGTAAAAGCCATGAGGGACATAGGTAGCTGGGAATTATGCCAGCCCAGGGAAAGGATACCTCACTTGTACTAGGGGTGGTGATGGGCAGGGCAGGCTTCCCTGAAGAAGCAATGCCTTAGCAAAGTCTTAGATGTGTGGTAGTTGGCCAGGCAAAGAATGGAAACAGTATTCCCCATCAATAGGACCATAAATTCAAAGACACAGCAGCATGAAAATACAAGAGATGCTAAAAAAAAACAAAAAAAACCCAGCACATATTAGAGCAGGGCTGGAGCACAGCATGTGTAAGGAAGTCTGAAAATAAATACAGAGGAAGCAGGGGCGTGAGGTTATGGGAGTATGAATTTGAGGATGGGAAGTAACATGGTTAGATGAGAGTGTTAGATCTCTCTGGCAGTACTGTGGAAGGCAGATTGGGTAGTCCATGCAGAGTGAAACTAGTGAATCCTGAATGTTAATTAATCCCCAAACGTTCAAGTAAGTACATTAGAGAATCCACTTACATCCTTTAGAGTAATAATGTTTGGATGCTGTCCATAACGAAGAAGGATTTCAATTTCTTCTGTTGGGTCTCTCTTGCTTTTATCAATAATCTAAAAGGCATATATTCACAACAAAATCTCATGAACTGTACAGTTATAAACCTTAAGTATTTACAGTTACAGACCTAAGGTATTATGTAAATACTGCATATACAAGCCATTTACCAACTAGTTTTATTCTAGTTCCTGGCCAGACTGTCTGATCACAATTGGAAAACCGGCACTGATACAGCTGGCAAGGCTGTAACACTAATTCAATCCCATGAGTCACATTCCTACCAGGTCTCTGATGTAAGTTTGTAGTAAGTTTAGGACTTTCCATGAATTAAAAGCCTCAAAGAAAAGGTACCAAGAACACAGTTAACCTACTTTTCTTCCATCCTTCAATAACTTAAACATTTAGGAAGTTACCTTCTAACTCAATACAGATAATTAAGGGCTGGATGGATCTCTAACAACCCCAGTAGCATCTGTTTCCTGGATTAACTTTACTTCCTTTAATAAAATGCTTCAATGGAATATCCCATTAGTTATAAGCTACTTATAAAAATTAACGGTTAAGTAGAACAAGCTTATTTTTGAACCTAGTCAGATAGCTATGCAGAAAACCACAGGACAATTTTACTTGGTTGGAATTAAGTTTAATTATTATAATAAAGCCCTTTAAAATACTAACATAGTTTTCTAACCCTTTTATGTCACCTGCTTCTTAAAAAACATTTCTCTTAATGTTTTAATCTGTTAAAGTAATACTATATTTTTAAAAAGCCAACTTAAGTTTCGCTTTCATTTTACCCAAAGGGGGAATTTGAAACAAATGTTGTGGTCTTCGTATTTTCCATTTTAAAAGAGCTTAGTAATTACTATATGCAATGAATACCCAAATGCTCTAGCAACCTAGGAAAGAGCTTGCAACTCTCAATATGAGCCCCATCTCCTATCTGAGATGGATTTAGTCATAAAACAGTTCTGTATCTGGAGAACAGGGGAGACAAACCTAGGTGTCCACTGTGATGCAGAGGAGAGGTAAACCGAATAGAGAGGCTCACTCAAGAGAGATGGTCTGGCGCTACTCTTTTGAAAACCAGAACACACTGGAGGTGCTCTTTTTACCAACATTTAACCAGATCTGAACCCTGCATAAATTATATCTATACTTGTGCCTGTGGATCACAACTCTGTAGTCATTTCAGTAGAATCTAGCTGTGCTGGGATTGGTTTTATGCATCTATTTCAAGTCACAAGGATCCACAATAGCTGGAAGACATTCTCCTGGCTTTGGGCATACTCCTAATTTCTGAAATGCAAAGGGGACCTCAGGGCATTTCTCCTTTTCATGATGTGTTTAAAGAAGCGAGGAACATCTTTAAACTGCCTACCCAAGCACATTGTATGTCTTTTCATGTGAACAATCTGAAAATTTCTATGTACCTCCGATTTCAGTAAGACCATTGAACAGAATAAAAAATTAAATGCATTTCTATGGTTCATCCTTATACCCAACAGAAAGAAAGGCTTATGGAAATTGGTGACTTTTTAAGCAATACATTCAGGTCAGAGTAATAATAATAATTAATGTCATTTTCCTAAAAACTAAAAATATGAGCTACCCATATTTATATACACTAGTTTGCAGGTTCGAGATCCATTGAAAGCTTTAGACATGACTTGAATTGCTTGAGATGGGAGAGCAGAGGCTGCTAAACCAAGAAGTGAAAAGGCAGAGGCTTGAATACAGAATTTGTTCACCTACAGCTAAAGGTTTGAAACTTAAACGGTATCATAGAGCTAAGTGCCTTGGTTTCTTGGCTTAGAAAATTCTTATTGTCTTAAGATACCTGCTGAAATTAAAATGGTTAATGATAATACATTTTATGACAGTGGCTACTATTATTTTTTTAGGTCAAAGTTCTTTTGGAATGTGAAGGAAGGTATGAACATTTTTGCCAGGAAAATGAAAACAAAAATTTGCGCTCAATTTTGAGGCATTCCCTAACCGTATTATGGGAGACTCTTTCGAGAAGAAAAGGGATGTATCAGAAATCACTGTAAGGGTAGGCTGGCACTGCTCCAGGCAAACTGGATGTATGGCCACCTTCACTTTAACCCACAGGGGAATCCACGGCTCCAGATTAAGATCCCGGAAAATAACTAGCCAGGTATTTTACATTAACTTTTTATAACAAAAGGCACATTTACCAAAGACGAAGAGTGTAATTTTTAACTGGTACTGACTTGCATGAATAAGCACTGTTAGAATTGCATTTTAAATCTAAAAATATTTACCTTCACTGCAAACTCCATGTTTGTGGCTTTATGTATACATCTCTTGCAAACAGAGTAGGAGCCAACTCCAATATCTTCTTTTACTTCATATCCATCAGTAAACTGAATACTGTTCCTGTGCAACTGCTGCAAACGAAATGATGGATTGATGAAATCATTCCGTAATGACTTTGGTGCATTTCATAATAGGGGAATAGGTTACTCAGCATGTGTTGGTGAGGTTAATTATAAATATAAATGAATATCGGTAAAAATAAAAATGAATTCTTATAGCATTTATTCTTCAACAACTGCGTATTTTAGAAGAGTCTACAATAAAATGTATAGCAGGAAATAGGCTTTTAAAAAGCTACGTTAAAAAAGAAAAAACTGAATATGTACAACAGAAAAAGCAAAGCTACTTGATGAGGGGTCTGTAGCCTTGTCTGTAATTCAGTTTCATTGCGTTCCCCAACAGGCTAGAGGTCACTGAAGCACCTCTGCAAAAGCGGAGAAGTTTGAAAATCTGTGGTACAGAAGAAGAGATACAGGAGGATTCGGAATTGAGGCCTCTGGATTCTTGTCTCAGATGCACTACTTATAAGACCATGTAAACCTTGACCCTGTGTTTTCTCAGAGGGAAATGGTGAGGATTAAATAAAACATATTGGAAGGTGAAAACTGTTATCAACATTTTGTTTGGTCTATCAGTAGCCATGTCCTTCTTTCTTTACCCTCGAGTAGCTTTGATACAACTTCTGCTGAAGAAGCCATTAGTGGGTTAAGAACTAACAATATGTGGTAGGAGGATGAACAGCAAATTACTGGCTACGTGGACAGGCTGAGGGAAGCTGAACCTCTATGCCTCTGAGCCTCACATAGGTTACAACTTGAATTCTGTAAAGTTTGCAGTTTCCATGCTAGATATAGAAGTTGTAATTTAAAAAACTTTCCACACCTTCCTGTACTTGTCAGAGTAAAAGGGATATACTATTTCAACATGCACTTTGTTTTAAAAAAGTGTTTAAACTGATCTTCTAGAAAGTGGAAAGCAGGATGACTGACTCGTGAAAAAAACTTCAGCATAAAACAACTTAATAATCAAGCAAATCCAAGCACTAATTGTACCATAAAAACAATTCAATGCCTCAAAAGAAATATCTGTTTTCCTTATGATTAGGAAGATGAATTTAATTTATCATTGCATGATGCTAGGATGGGAAGAAATAACAAATCTAATGGGCTGTACCACTTGTGTGCTCTAATATTTAATTAACTAGTCCAGTCTCCTCTTACAAACACACGTACACCTACCTAGAAATCTGCCTTTACTCACTTTTTCTCCAACTCAGCTGATGGTACCCATAACCATTTCTTCCTAATGATAATAGGGGCTTCAAAAGCGAAAGAACACAAAACGTGGAAATTTTAAGTTCATTCTTATTATATCTTTATAAGGCAGGGGAGCCCTGGTGGCGTAGTGGTTAAGAGCTCAGCTGCTAACTAAAAGGCCGGCAGTTCAAATCCACCTGCCACTCCTTGGAAATCCTATGCGGAGGTTCTATTCTGTCCTATAGGGTCGCTATGAGTCAGAATCGACTCGAGGCAAAGAGTTTGGATTTTTTTGTTTGTTTGTTCATAAGGCAGGGGTTGACAGACTATGTCCTGAGGGTGAAATCTGGCTCATGGCCTGTTTTTATAAACAAAGCGTTATTGGCACACAGCCATGCTCATTTGTTTATGGCCTTTGTCTGCTTTTGTAGTACAATGGCAGAGTTGAGCAGTTGACTTGAATAGCTTCCACAGAGATCCTATGGCCCACAAAAGCCTAAAATATTTATAATCTGGCTCTTTACAGAAAAAAGTCTGCTGACCCCTGTTCTAAGGCATGAGGGAGCCAGGAAACTGTAATCCACCATGGCTAACTTGACTGAGGCAGATTATGAAAAAAACTAGGCCCGATACGTTCTGAAGCACAAGAAAGAGGACGAGACAAGATGGTGATGTCTATGTCAACTCTCTGAGAATTTCACTTTCAGGTCTGATAGATATCCAAGGGTTTTAGGTCATAACAGCTTTCTTTCTAATGACGAATAAAAGAAATTTCTAAGAGTAAAGTTTATTTCCACTCTAATATAAAACTTATTTTAAAGCACTCCCTTAAAAAAATCAGCAGATAAAAATCTAATGATTCACACAATGATTTATTATCTGACAACACTGCAAATTTAAAATTTGACATTCGCTCACCTGAACAATTGAATGTACACCAACTGTCTGCATTGCTTGGCTTTCATCGTCTGAAGTGATTGCAACAAAACTAAATCCCCGGAAGAGCTGATGTGCATTGGCACTAGGGGGAATGCCAGGTGAGTCTGAAAAGAACGAGAAGTTACTAAGAAGGTTTCTAAGGAAGGGAATTAAGGGGAGAAATGTTGGCAGTTTGACCTTTCACCCTTATTCTGAAATTCTACTTCTCAGGCACCCAGTGTATACCTTTTGCTGCCTAGGATACCGATCTCTTAATGCCACTGCAAGTCTTAACACCCTAGTCCCTCAGAGCCTAGAAAAATGCTAATTATTTGAAGACTATAAGAAATTGATGCTTTACTGGGTTACTGTTATTCTAAGTTAGTGCTGCCCAATAGAACTTTATGCAATGATGGAAATTTTACCTGTGCTGCCTATCTTAATATGGTTATTAAGTGGCTACTGAGCTCTTGAAATGTGGCTAGTGTGCCTGAGAAACTGAATTTTAATTTAATTTAAATTTAAACAGCACAGCTGTAAATAACAACCTAACAATGCTATATGGTTCCTAGGTAGGGGTGGAGATATAAGGCGGATGTGCAGAAAATTCAGTAGAAAGGCATTTAGTCCGGTGTTCTCAATACTTAACGTTGGAATTGAAAAATCGAAATCACAAGTTAAAAATCACTGTATTTAAGAAAAGTAATTTCAAGGACAATCATGATGTGTAGTCCTTAAAATATTTTGTAGGATGTGATGTGTACTGTTATTCAAATTATCTATGTGTACTCTATCAGCATTCACAAAAATGGAAAAACACTTGTACAGCTTAATGTTCACTATAAAAACAGTAAAAACACAGTAAATGTGCTATTCATAAACACACTTAGGCATACTAATATTTCTCAACATACTATAAAGGTTAAGGGCAAGCAAAAAACAAATAGGCAAATCTACTTAAACACCAACTCAATATAAAGTTCTTTTTAAAAATCAGCTTGATATTCTCAGTACATTTATTGTCCAGTGGATTTTAAATCAATGTGACAGTATTATATTGAAGACCTCAGCCAAGGAAGCTATCAGGACAGAATGCAATAGAAAACTGTTCTACTCTATGAGAATTTTCCAGGAGAAACTGTAATGAGAAAGCAAAGTAAAACATTACCATATATCTTCAACTCCATGTATATGAGTTGAAAAAAAAGTTTTGTTCATGCATTGATTTAAATTTCTAAGATTGTCTAATAAGCATAATAAACACCCAACAATGCTTCAAATAGATTGCGAGGATTTTAGCTGGAAAGCTTTTAGCAAGGTTTGAATGATGTACTCAAATATCATTCAAGTATATGCAAGTACACTTTCCATTCATTTGCTTGTGAATGATAAACCTGGGGTTTGGTACACCCAAAAGAGAGCATTAGAGAAAAAACACTGTATACACATACATACACCATTATGTATACACACCAATTAATGAAATACAGGTTACCATTTCAAAGATGACTTTCCTGGAAGTCACTGTTCATGCAATTTTAGGAATAAGCATGACACAGGATGTGACTCATTTAAATTATCACATCTCATATAAAGTTTAAGTTACATTTGGGATTTGAACTTTACTAATACTTCCAGAATACCACCTGTAATTAAGGTTTTAAAGAGCACTATTTATAGTGAACAGTGAATAGCTACAGGTAAATAAATGCACAAACAAGTAATTTTTTCCACATAGTATCAAAGTTGAAGACTATTCAATTTATGGCGCCTTGGTGACACACTGGGTAACACCTCGGCTGCTAACCAAAAGGTAAGCAGTTCGAATCCACCAGCAGTTCCTTGGAAACCCCACGGGGCAGTTCTGCTCTGCTAATGATCTAATTATTGTGGCAAAGATATGGTGTGTTTAACCATTTTAAATTTACAAGGATAACAAATAGTTTTATTGGAAAAGGTATTCTAACACACAAAAATATACATATTGCCTTATATTATGATTTCCATGATTTCTCTTTACCTTTGGGAGTTTTTGCAGTAAATTCAGGGTCGAAATAGAATGTATCTTCAGGTCTGCCAGTTGCAGGTTTAAAAGGTGGATGAATTTCTCTTCTGTATAATTTCTGGAAACAAAAAGAGAGACTTATACATGTGTCAACTATTAAAAAAAAATTTCAAGCAAGTTTCCAGACTATACTTACATTCCAGTCTATCGTTGAGAAAAATGAATGTCTTTTAATTTCTTCAACTCCATCTGGTCCTGCGCCTATCAAAAGTTAAGTAGTTGTGATTAAACGGTAATTTTATTTTAATATTTTATAATCCCACCAGAAAAACAAATATTCATCCCCTTTGCCTCCAAATAACACTCACTAACAAACACACAAAAGAATCAAAGTAATTAAAACCATTACCTAGTCTGTTAGCAGGATTTCGTTTGAAAAGCATCCGTAAAAGACTCTGGGCTTCAGGACTCAAAAACTGTGGCATCCCAAGTTTGGCCCTAAATAATCAACCCACATAATACAATTTTAATTTTTGGAAGTTTCTATGTTTTTATTTTTAAAGTTAGCCTTTTTGTTTTCAGATAATGGTAGATTCACACCCACTCGTAAGAAAAAATACATAGAGAGACCCTCTGTCCCTTATTCAGTATTGCCCAAGAGTAAACAGCTTATAAAACTATAGTACAATATTACAACAGGACACTGACATGGATAATCCACTGATCTCATTCACACGCCCCGTTTTCCTTCTGCTTGTGTGTGTGTGTGTTTACTTCTATGCAATTTTACCACATGTGTAGGTTGCTATATCCATCACCACAGTTCACCACCAGGATACCTCATGTTAACCCTTTATAACCACACCCACTTCCCTCTACTCTTCCCTGCTGCAGTGGTTGTTTGGTATCCTATGTTAGTGACCCTATGTAAAACAGAATGAAACACTGCCTGGTCCTGTGCCATCCTCACAATCGTTGCTATGTTTGAGTTCATTGTTGCAGCCACTGTGTCAATCCATCTCGTTGAGGGTCTTTCTCTTTTTCTCTGACCCTCTACTTTACCAAAAATGATGTCCTTCTCCTACCTCCTGATAACATGTCCAAAGTACATGAGATGAAGTCTCACAATTTTCCCCCCTAAGGAGCATCCTGGTTGTACTTCTTTAAGGAAAGACTTGTTCGTTCTCCACGGTATATTCAGTATTCTTCACCAACACCATAAAGGCATCAATTCTTCTTCAATCTTCCTTATTCATTGCCCAGCTTTTGCAAGCATATGAGATGAATGAAAATACCATGGCTTGCGTCAGGTGCACTGTCATGGACTGAATTATGCCTCCCCAAAGTATGTGTGAACTTGGTTAGGCCATGATTCCCAGTATTGTGTGGTTGTCCTCTATTCGGTGATTTTCCTATGTGTTATATGTCATAACCTCTGCCTGTGATTAAAGAGGATTAGGGCGAGATGTAACACCATTGCTCAGGTCACATCCCTGATCCCAGGGAGTTTCCCTGGGGTATGGCCTGTACCATCTTTTATCTTACAAGAGATAAAAGCAAAGGGAAGCAAGCAGGCAGTTGGGGACATCATAACACTAAGAAAGCAGTGCCGGGAGTAGTGCGTATCCTTTGGACCTAGGACTCCTGCATGGAGAAGCTCCTAGTCCAGGGGAAGATTGATGACAAGGAACTTCCTCCAGAGCCCAGAGAGAGAGAAAGCCTTCCCCTGGAGCTGACGCCTAAAATTGGACTTAAATTTCTTTGTTAAAGCCATCCACTTGTGGTATTTCTGTTCTAGCAGCACTAGATGACTAAGATACGCACTTTGGTCCTTAAAGGGACATCTTTGCTTTTTAATACTTTAAAGAGGTCTTAAGCCCTGACAGCCACTAACCTGTTCTCCATTTCTATAATTTTGTCATCGTAAGAATGTTCTATAATGGAATCACATAGTATGTAATCTTTTGGGGATGGGCCTTTTTCATGCAGCATAATTCATCCCCTGCAGATTCATCCAAGCTGTTGTGTCATTAGTTCAACCTCTTTTCTTGCACACTAGTATTCCATGGCATGGATATACCACAGTTTGTTTAACCATTTACCCATTAAATAACTATTTGTTATCCCTGTAAATTTAAAATGATTAAACACACCCTATCTGTGCCACAATAATTCGATCATTAGCAAATCCTTTTCAGTGTTTCATGGCAGTTAAGATGCTTATTAAGTCTTTTAGTGAATTATAAGACTGTTTTTGTTCATAACCTTATTATAAAAGTATGAAGGTACCTTTCTGCGTGTTGATTTGTGGCATTTCAGATTCCACGTCTTCACTTGTACTTATAAATTGCTACGTGGAAAAAATTACTTGTTTGTGCATTTATTTACACTGTATGTCTTGGAGGAAGTATGGCCAGGGTACTCCTTGGAGGCAAGGATGGCGGGACTACATCTCACATACTTTGGATATGTTATCAGGAGGAATGATTCCCTGGAGAAGGATAGCATACTTGGTAAAGTGGAGGGTCACTGAAAAAGAGGAAGAACCTCAATGAGACGGACTGACACAGTGGCTGCAACAATGGGCTCAAGCAGAATAACGATTGAGGGGATGGCACAGGACCGGGCGCAGCTTTGTTCTGTTGTGCATAAGGTTGCTGAGTCGGAACTGACTTGATGGCACCGAACTACAACAACAGTATTATTTATTATTATTATTAGTAGTACTAAAAAAAAAGTAGCCCCTATATTATTATCATTAGCTCCTATTACTCTCTGAAATTATATTTATTTGTTTAAATATTAATTCCTTGTCTTCCTAGTTTTTCTCCATTTCAAATAATATTACTACAAACATCTTTGTACTTGTTTCTTTGGGTACAAGTACCTTGTTAAATATTCACTGGGTGCATGTCCAGGAGTGGCATTGTCGGATTAAGAGGATGTAACTACATTTTGGCAAATCTGCTGTGAAAGATTTCTTTAAAGTGTTAAAAAGCAAAGATGTCATCTTGAAGACAAAGGTGAGCCTAACCCAAGCCATGGTGTTTTCAATCACCTCATATGCACGTGAAAGCTGTACAATGAATAAGGAAGACCTAAGAAGAACTGATGTCTTTGAATCATGGAGTTGGTGAAAAATACTGAATATACTGTGGACTGCCAAAAGAACAAAGAAATCTCTCTTGGAACAAGTATAGCCAGAATGCTCTTTAGAACCAAAGACTGCAAGATTTCATCTCATATACTTTGGACATGTTATCAGGAGGAATCAGTCCCTGGAGATGGACATCATGCTTGGTAAAGTAGAGGGTCAGCAAAAAAGAGGAAGACCCTCAACAAGATGGATTGACACAGTGGCTGCAACAATGGGCTCAAGCAGAACGACGACTGTGGGATGGAACAGGACCAGGCAGCGTTTCATTCTGTTGTACATAGGGTTGTTATGAGTCAGAATCAACTCAATGGCACCTAACAACAACAACCACTACCTATATTTGACTTGAGAAGATAATTCCAAAAACTGCTTTCCTAACTGGTATTTGTATTTCCCTCCAGTTATGTATGAAATTGTCACTGCTCTACATCCCGCCAACACTTTGTACTGGCAATTCTTAATGTTAGCCATTCAGGTAGATGTACAATGGTAGCTCACTGTGGTTTTAATTTGCACTTTCTAATTAATGAGGTTTAGCATTTTTTAAATAAGTTTATTGGCTATTGAATACTCTTTTGTGAAAATCCCTAAGCCTCTTGTCCATTTTTCTACTGGGTTATGTTTTTCTTATTGTTTTAATGGAGTTCTTGATATAGTCTGGATACAAACTCTTTGTTAGTTATATATGTCACAAATTACTTCTACTCTCTCTTCATGGAATCTTTTGATGAGAAGTTGTTAATATCAATGTAGTCACAATTTATCAACCTTCTCTTTTATGGTTAGTGCTTTTTGTGTTCTGCTGAAGACATCTTTGCCTAGGCCAAGGTCATGAAGATGTTTCCTTCTGGAATCTTGTTTGCCTTTATATACATTTACAATATTCAAGAAAATGACTTTTGTGTATGGTAAAAGGTAGCGATTATTTTGCTTTTTCCATACAAATATACAAATTTTCCAGAATGATTTATTAAAAAGGCTGTTCCTTCCCTATTGTCAGTTATTCCCAGTGGTCATAAACTGTGTCCATATTTGTGTAGGTCTGTTTCTGGGCTCTTTATTCTGTTGCACTGTTCTATTTTTCATACTTGTTTCAATGCTATATTGTCCTAATTACAAGAGTTTTGTAATAAGACTTGGTACCTGGTAAAATCAGTCTTTCTATCTTAATTCCCTTTAAAAGTGTGTTATGCTTGGTCTTTGTACTATCACATTAGAATCAGTTTGTTCCACGCCAAAATTTTTTAGGATTTTTACTTGATTTCCACTGAAACTAGTTTCGTTGTCTAATACAGTAGTTTCTAGACACATATGGCTACTGAGCATTTGAAATGTGGGCAGTTTAACTTGTAAGTGTAAATCATACACCAGATTGGAAAGGATAAATATGAAAAAAGAATGTAAAATACTTCATTAGTAATTTTTTTTACATTTTGAAATAATATTTTTGATATGTTGGGCTAAATAAAATACATTATTAAAATTAATTTCAACAGTTTCTTTGTATGTTTTAAAAATGTGGCTACTAGAAAATTTCAAATTATGTACGTGGCTTCCATTTTATTTCTATTGGGCAACACTGATCTATACAACACTGGTTCTGTCCTAATATGAATACAGTAAATCCTCCCAAATTGTTTTGGTTTTTATATTCTCTACGTACAATTTTCTAGTTCTCTGCACAGAGGCCTTGTATAACTTTTCCTAGATACATCCCTAGGTATTTGATACTTTTTGAAACTATTATAAACAGTGTCTTCTTTTAAAATTCCATTCTATTTGCTACTAATCTACAGACACGAAATGGATTTTTGTTTACTGACCTTGGATTCAGCAATTCTGCTACACTCTTACTAATTCCAATAGTTTACATGAAGATTTGGATTTTCAATATAAACAATCATGTTATCTAAATGACATTTTTATTTCCTCTTTTTAAACTTTACTACTTTGCTTGCCTTTCTGTACTGGTTATGACCTCCAAGACAATGTGAACGAAGTGGAATAATGGGCATCCTTGTCATATTTCCAATCTCAAAAGTAAAGCTTTCAATATTTCACCATTAAAACAGATAATGAGTACAGGTAGTCCTTGACTTACAATGTATTCGATGGGGGGGGGTACATGTTATCATTAGTAATATGTACTACATACAAAGTTGAAGCATGTAATTTGCAGATGTCATCATATTTGTAAGTTTATATGTGATGTTTTCAATCCCCCAAAACAAACAAAGATCAGATTTAAAAAGATACTGATAATAAAGGGCAGTAATAATAAAGACCGAGAAACCAAACAAACAAACAATGAGGTATTCGAATTATGATGGAGTCGCGGAATGGAACCCCGTCCTTAAGTTGGGGACTGCCTGTATTCTAAAAATACATGAGATTTGCTTATTTAAGCCATACAATATTGACAAATTTCTTAGTTAATTCTTACACTGTAGCTGACATTGTAAAAATCTCATTTTCTAGTTTGAAGCATTTCTTTTTAACACTATCAAAACATATATAAGAGAGTACTTACTTAAGTATCATAGTCATTGTTTCTTTTCGATCTTTTCCTTGGAAAGGTAGTGTACCAGTGAGCATTTCAAACTATAAAAAGGCAAATAATCAATGGTATTAGCCAGTAAGTATAAAATCTAAAGGCCAGAAGTAAAAAAGCATCATTTTATTTAGAACCAAATCTAAAAATGTTACATAATAAAACAAACAAGTGATCTACATTTCTACCATATTCATTATGATAATCCCTAAAAGACAACTGAGGTATAAGTATTTCGCAGAAATGAATTACCTTTTAAATAGCAATTTGAAGATATAAATATGGGAAAATTTGGACAGATCTTCCCATTTCATATGACTTTATTTTTAAGGGTCCCTTACCAACAGATAGATTTCTAGATGAGGTTCTCCCAAAGAGTAAATACTGTTAATTTTTTAGAGTGTTGCTATTTGCAGAATATCTATGGTAATACATTTGTGCCTTTTCAAATTAGGATGAGATGGAAGCAAATGATGTGTTCCACAGTCCTTCTATATCGTATGCAATGATTTTTCTTGATTATTTGTTACATATACTATAAAATACAGAAAATCAAAATACCAGTTTCTCTCTCACAACACTCACTGGTGATTTCCACTTAATAAGCAAAACTAAACAAAATAAGAACAAAAACTTACCATCAGCACACCAAAAGACCACCAATCGGCA
Organism: Loxodonta africana; assembly: GCF_030014295.1. Lineage (NCBI taxonomy): Eukaryota > Metazoa > Chordata > Mammalia > Proboscidea > Elephantidae > Loxodonta > Loxodonta africana. The sequence goes on from NC_087369.1 coordinate 21,803,534, forward strand.
CTCTGAGTATGGCCCCGACGGTTAACTACTTCTGGAGCCATATATTCCACAGTTCCACAAAAAGAATACGCCTTCTTTTCATGGTCAATAGACTCTTTACTTAGGCCAAAATCTGCCAAGATAAATATGGAATTTATTAAATATCTTAGAATAATTTGTACACGTCAATTTTAAACTGAGTTCCATCATTAACATAATTGTTTAAGTATTCTAAGCTAAGTTTTTAATACAAACAATGAATTACTTAATATTTGTACACCTACTCCTCACTTGTGGACTATCTCATTATCTAACAGTCAGCATTTACGACAATAGTAAAAAATCTACTATCTAAATATTCTGTGGCTTAACGAGGAGGTGAGCATGGCAGCACAGCCTGGAGGAGGGTCTTCAGACTGCCTCTGGGAAGCTGGACCGCGCTGCACCACACTCTCTGCTCCCTCCTGCCTGTGCTGGGCAGCTTCCTCCATGGCCTCCAGTGGGTGCCTGGTTCACTATTCTGGGTTCCCAGCTCCTATGCAGCCTGAGGGCCTGCAGTTCAAAATTACTACGGGGCGAGATGGGAGGAAAGAAGAAGGCATCAGAGAGGGTGTTTGGAAGAAATGCGCGTGAGTTTAATGACATCCCAAAGTGAGCCGAACTGGCATGTTGGTGGGGCTGGGTGCGTTGCTGGCCCCCCAGCTCTGAGCCTTGGTGACCAGCCAGGCCCAATGTACAGAGCTGAATCAGGATTCCAGGGGTGGGAGTGAAGCCCTGGAGGCAGCTCCACAAGGCAAGGTCTGACCCAGCACAGGAGGAAGGTGAAGTGGTTAAGCCGTGGGCCCTCAGGTCTCACAGCCCGGCTTTATCTAGCTTTGTCTCCTCCAAGCCTCCTTCTCCGCAGAGGAATAATCCATAACTGGAGTGTCATCACAGTGATGAGCACACCAATAAATCTTAGCTGCTATTATTTCTATGGTCATGTTTTCTAAAAAAAAGAAAAAAAAAATCAGACAAATGGATGATCTGAAAACGGGGAAAAAATACTCCATTTTCGCATAATGTTGATTTTTGCTAATGACCTGTTCTTTGGAACTTTTAACCATACCAGTAAGTGAGAAGTGGGCTGGAAAGATATTTCAATAAAATGAGCATTTTACCTGTTAACTTGATGTGACCTTCTTCATCAAGAAGTATGCTAAATGAAAACAAAGTCAGAAAATCTTTTAACACCACTAAAAAGAAACTTATGGAAGCTAAAATTGAAATTATTTCTTCAAACATCAGATCGATACATTCATTTTAAAATATTACTTCAGGCTGTGAATAAGACAGCAAAGGTAAAGCAGGAAAAAAATGATTTTTGGACATACATATATAACAAAGTCAAAGCCATAAACTTATATTAAGCCAGAGAGGCACTTGAGAAGTATTAGGAAGAGAACTCAAAAACTATGCTCTTCAAAGTTGCCCTTTCTAATGTCTTTTCGCAGAGGTGGCCTAACTCCCCAGTGCTTGCTCACAGTAGACAGAGGGTCCACATAGTGAAGTCAAATTCAGGAGTTCTCATTCTCTCAGTTATTTTTAAGGCACCTGTCTTCAATTACTCTTTCCTAGTTTTTCTTCTGACACCACATAACAATTCTTTTCTCCTCAACATACCACCTTCCTCATCCTCCTTTACATCTTTTTCTTCACTCATCCATCCCTTCACCATATACATTCTCCAGTGTTTTCTCTCTTTCCCAGTAACTGCGACCTCCTAGAGGGTTGTGCTTTTATTCAACGTTGTAGCTCAGTGTCTGGTAGAGCACTGAAAAATAGGAAATGTTTGCTGAATGAATGGCTGAGGTCCCTCAGGCAGGATGGGGCCAGAGTGCAAAGGGCCTTATAAAACATTCAAAATAGTTTGGACTTCTTCCCAAGGACAATGAAGACCGCCAAAGTATACAAGCATGGAGGGTAAAGATAATCTGATTTTTGGATTTAAGAAAACAATTTAGAGGCATTTGATGAGCTCTTAGAAAGGGGTCATGATAAAGAAGAACAAATGGGCAATGACACTCAAATTTCTGGTTTGAGCAACTACTTGAGTGCAAAGTAATGCCATTAATTAAGAAACTACAGAAAGGAGTAAGTACTAAGCTATAAGCCACTAATTTTATTTTTGGATAGGTATTTCAGAATACTGACTTGAAAGGTCAAGTAATAAATCTTTCACTTATATTTAATGCTATCTCATTAAATAATTAATATTAATAATTAATACATTAAATAATACAGGCATTACCTTACTTTTAATTCTAACTTTAAAAATTTGCCAGTCAGATTCTGCATAATAAAATTTTATTATGACAAAAATACTACCAACTTCCCTATTTCATCAATTTAATTACAATTACAACAGGGTATTTTTATACATACAACTGGGGATAATTCAGTAGGGACATATTTCTCAAGTCTCTTTCATAACGAAGGACTTGTTATGAAAAAATATTAAATGCTTGATTATGAAGCAAACCAACACATCTAGGGAACATAAAAGGAATTATTAGATATGGTGGAAATTATCCCCCCTTCTGTTTAATAAATACAAGAACGATAGTTCTAAAAACAAAACAAACCTCAAATCATTCTTGGTTAGTTTTGAGAGAAAAGAAAAAAAAATATGGCTAAAAGGGCATTACTTATGCCTTCTACAGCATCTTACCATCTACAATCTTTTGCGATAACCATGCACATAGTTTAACTTTGAAAGAAAAAGTCAACTGTATTACTTTCATGAACAAAGTTCTTTTTCAACTATTAATAAATATTTTTAGCAATATTTATTGCTAACAGAGTTCTAGCAAAGTTGCTCCTTCTTGTTGTTAGGTGCCGTCGAGTCAGTTCCGACTCACAGAGAACCTATGCATGACAGAACGTAACATTGCCTGGTTCTGCTCAATCCTCATAATCATTGCTATATTTGAGCTCATTGTTGCAGCGACTGTGTCAATTCATCTTGTTGAGGGTTTTCCTCTTTTTCACTGAGTTGCGAGCACTGTTTAAGTTTAAAAGACCTGGAAAATCCCTTACGGTTCATAAAACATCTGGCCTAAAAAATTTTAATTTCTTCCAAGCTTTATATAATGGTATGTGCTTGGATCATTTTCCAATTAAATGTTATTTTAATTCAATGGCTTTATTAGACACCTATGTGAAAGATCTCATTATAAGCAATCTTATCTACTTTTGATCTTATTCAACCTTTGAGACAGGGCCCGTGTTTTATATGTAGTTTTATGACTAATGCTAATACAATGGTCTACAATAAATACATTCAATCAAATGATATGAAACACTTAAAACATTTTTCTTATGTTTAATATTATGCTTATAGTAGTTTTCTTCAAAATACTACATGCTTGAATGTTTATTCCCACCAGGAATTATATTTCATGTCATGATAGAAGCTGAGAAAAACTCAGTAATTATCTGGGGAATAAAAACAGAACCATATAATACCAAAAACAAAATACATGGAAAACAAAGGTAAAATATAAAAGCACATCGATTTTTACATGATCACTTAACAGGATTCCAAAGGATCATCTCCTCTATTTCCTGTTGCAGTATATAATTTAAATTCTACATGGAATATTTTAAACAATATTCAACATTCTTGATAAAGGTGATGGTTTCATAACTATGAATATACAAAAACCACTGAACTATACACTTAAATGGATAAACTGTATGCTATGTGAACTATACCTCAATAAAGCTGCTTTAAAATATTTGTGATAAAGTAAGATTCTTGTTTGTATCCTTAAAGAGGAAAAAAGGCTTTCTTATGCAAAACTGGTAGATGGTAAACACTGACAAATTAAAACAGACTTGTGTACAATTTTAAATAGTATCAGCTTCTTGATAACTGCTACTCTAAAAGCTATGGGAAATTTCCTCAACTTACATTTCAAATTTGAAATTATGTGTGAGATAAAATTACCAGTAAATGATATGGGGGGGGGGGAGGCGTTAGCGCTACACCATTCCTTCATGCCAAAAAATTTAGATGGAGTTGAAAGCAAAAGCAAAAAGAAAAGAAACCGTAAAATTAGAAGGAAAACATCTGATCAGAAATTGAAAAAGCCTTCCCAAGAATAAAAGTCATGGAAGAAATCATAAAAGACTAGTAGATTTGACTGAGAAAAAAATACTTATATAGGTTAAAATAACACAAACAAAGGTAAAATGCAAAGAAAAACTAGGAAAATGCATTTGCAATATGTCAAATGATTAAACTTTTTAATGTGTAAGGGTCTCTTACGAATCAATGGGAAAAAATGTCTTCTCAAAAGAAAAATGGGCAAAGACCATAAATAGAAAACTCGCACAAATATACAAATTACCAATAAGCCTCATTAAAAATGAAAGAATGCAAATTAAAACAAGACAACATTTTTTTGATTAACAGAGACTTGAAATAGTACCAGGATACAAAGTGTTGGCATAGGTACTCTAATACAATCCTTGTTTGAGTTCTATGAAATGATTATTTTTATTACCTAAACAATCATATTATATTGTATTCAACTTAACAGCATCATTCCTTACTTTTCTGGTTTCAAGTCTCTATAGATTATTCCCAGGCTATGTAGATGGTCTAAAGCAAGTGCAAGTTCAGCCAAGTAGAATTTGACATCTTCTTCTGTGAACATCACCTAAAATAAAATAGTAATTTTTTTTGTTTTTCTTTTATTTTTCTATTTGTGATTTTTATTTAAATGCCTGCCCCAGAGTTAAAATATTCGAAAATATTCTATATATGCAAATTACACTTATTTTCCAGTATTTACTTTTGCTAGGAATTTGCAAAAAACGATCTGTTGGCCAATCGCTTTTACTAAATGCTAACTGCATACTCCGGGGAAAATAATTTTACATTTTGTTAGGTAACAACTATATTCGGGTTGTGCCATTGTCGTCCCACCAAAGTAACATTTTAGAAACGAAAAGCAGTGTTTAAAATGCATGTTGAATTTCTACTATTGTTTCAGGATACCATATTGATATATTATCGCTTTTGAGAAAACGATAACTAGAAGAAGCAGCGTTAAGGCAAAGAACGTTTGTCAATTTAAAGCTTTGCTTCCAAAATAAATTCACAAGTTAGGAAAATAACTCTTTTTTGGGGGGATCTGATTCTTCAATGTAAGAACCTCGTGCTGCTAGAGAAAATACAATAAGCATAATATTGGAATATAACAAAGCTTTAGTTGGAACAGGGTTTGTATAAATAGATTAAAAATAGAGATTAATTATATACCTCTTTGGATAAGCGTGTAAACAAATCTCCTCCCCTGAGAAAATCCAAAATAAGATACAGCTTCCCTTCAGTTTGAAAAGCTGAATGAAGAAACGAAAATTTCCATTTAATCCATCATGGTTTTAGGCTTATATTAGGTCAACTCAGTCACAAATAAATATAATTTTTACTAAATTACTGAAATTGTTATAGATACTTATTTTTATTTAGAGGAAAACCACTGATTCCCCTTAGTTTCTAAGTGGAAATGTTAAATGTAGTGTTTCTTATTATGGAACCAGTAGAACATCTGTTAGGTTTTTCTTCAGGCGCGAGTCTCTCAGGAATACAATAGTTCTAAGGCACGTGACCAATGAGAAAAACTCCCAAAAGTAAAAGACTAATTTAACCAAGAAATAAAATACAGAAACTACCACACTAACAAAAAACAATGAGGACTGCTAAGATTTAATCACACATAATAAGAATCATCACGCCTTTATACCCACTAAGAAAAAGCTTGAAAGAAACATAACCTTCTAAAGTTTGTCTAAAAGTCACGTTTTAATTTCCATGACTTTATATATCTGCTGAACTCATATGAATATAAACAAATACATGCTTACATACATGGGTATACCTGAGTGCTCTCAGAGTGGGGCACAGGGTAAAGGGATGAGGTGAGAGGTGGTTCCTAACTTACCATAATGCAACTTGACAATAAAAGGATGGTTAACTTCTACCAAGATATCACGCTCCATTTTTGTCCGCACACGGTCTCGAACTATAAAACATTGTGCAAATGGCTGCATTTAAATAGTTTTCAGAGAAAATCTGTAAAACGAATACTTTCTGATGCCTATTTTAAGTAAAATTTTGCTAACGTGAATGTTTTCAATTTGACTCGAGTTTTCAAAAAAACTAAGTATATCTTTCACTAAATTATACAACCAAAAGGAATCATATATATTTGCAAAATTTGTACTTTAAATTTAAAAATAAAAGAATTATTAGATGTTGGTTTAACATCAAATTTACAAGCACGTCAATCAAAGTTACGGAAAATGGAAAAAAAAGCAACTTAAAAAAAAACGAGGCATTCCAATGAAATATTAAAATACCGAAAAAAACAAAAAGAAAACTGAATATAGGTTTCAATACTTCTATCAACCCTATCAATTCAATTCAACATTCATTAAGTATCTATAAAATATGGCTGACATGATAAAGGACAGATACACCCAAATAGGTCTACTTTGAGGGACAGAAAGAACAGAGGGACTGTAATACAGCTGAAAGAGCAAAGGTCTTTTTGAATTAGATCTAGATTCAGATCTATATAATCTTGAGCAAGTTACTTATTTAATCTCTCTGAGCCTCATTTACTTCTCGGTACAAAATGGGGATAATGCTGCCGGACCTTTGGAAGCTTGTGACCATTCGAGATAAGATTTGTACATTCCAGAGCTTGGTATGTAAGAGATATTCAATTAAATGGTTTTTTTTTTTTAATCATTATGTCATCCCTGCTTGGTGTGAAAGGTTAAGTGCTTGGCTAACCAAAATGTTGATGGTTCAAGTCCACCCACATGCACCTCGGAAGAAAGGCCTGTTGACCTACCGCCAGGAAAAAATATCAGCCATTGAAAACCCTAGGGAACACAGATCTTCTCTGACAGTCAGGCTTGATGGTAACTAGCATGGTTTTTTGTTGTTGCTTTTGGTATCGTTATTATATCAAAAGTATCACCATGAATGTAATTAAAAGATAATATGATTTATTACTGCAATAAGTAGTACAGGAATTCAGAAAAGGTAAAGTTCAATTTCACCTACACAGGAAAGCTAGATGAAAGGGGTGGGATTAGGGCACAGGCTTTAAGAACTAGAGGCATTCGGATGGGTGGGGAGAATAGGGAGAACAGTTCAGGTATGGAGGACCAGTGCAGGCAAACACTTGGAGACATGAATGACAAAGGAGAAGAAACAAAATCAGTGTGGAAACAGGGGTTTACTATTGGAGAGGTGACCGAAGGAGGATCCAGATTCCTGACAATTTGGATTGTCAGGATGACTTTATGTTTGACCCTGTAGGGAACAGGCTCTTTGACCAACCAAATGTTTCCTCAGCAAATTCTTTGTGCCAGGCACTGGGGATACAATTACAAATAAGATAATCTTCAAGAAGCTCATAATCTAGTGGGAATGACAGACAAATAAATGATTAGAACACATTCTGGTAAGTACTATGATTGTGTTGGTAGCTCAATGGATTTATGATGTGAAAATGTTCAGTCATTAAGCTTTTAATTTTATTCCAATACATAATAAGAAGGATGAATCATAAACCGCTTCTATGTTTCAGGCCTGAGTAACTGAATGGTTCTGCCAAAGATTAAAATCAAGAGTTTGGGAACAGGAGTGTCTTTTAGGGGATAGGCATAGGGAAAAAGATGACTTGGTTTCATTTTTCTTTTTTCCCTTTTAAAATAACGGCTTTGAGATAGAATTCACCCTTTAAAAACGTTTATTTTGTTTGGTAAATATATAACAAAACTTTTGCCATTTTAAACGCACAATTCAGCAACATTAATTACATTCACCATGTTGTGCCACCATCACTACTATCCATTTCCGAAAGATTTCATCACCCCACACAAACTCAGTGCGCGTTAAGCAGTCATTCCCCATTCCTCCATCTTCTTCAGCCACTAATAAATATGTCTCTACACATTTGCCTATTCTAGGTATTTCATATAAGTGGGATTATACAATATCCATCCTTTCATGCCTGATTTACTTATCTCAGCATAATGTTTTCAAGACTCATCCCTGTTGTACACTATGAATCAGAATGGTATTTCTTTTTATGGCTGAATAATATTCTCTATTGTGTGTATATGCCACATTTTGTTCAACCATTCATCTGCTGATGGACACTTGGGTTGTTTCCATCTTGTGGATATCGTGAATAATGCCACTAAGAACATGGGTGTACAAGTATCCATTTGAGTCCCTGCTTTCAATTCTATTGTGTATATACTTTAGCAGTAGAATCGTTGGTTCATATGGTAATTCTACGTTTAACTTTTTGAGGAACCACCAAACTGTTTTCCGTAACAGCTGTACTGCTTTATATAACCACCAGCAATGCACGAGGGTTCCAATTTCTCCACGTTTGTCAACACTTGTTATTTTCTATTTTTCTGATAAGAGTAGATGTGAAGTGGCATCTCACTGTAGTTTTGATTTGTATCTCCCTAATGACTAATGGAACCTGGCAGCACAGTGGTTTAGTGTTTGGCTGGTAACCAAAAGGTTGGTAGTTCAAATTCACCAGCTACCCCTTGGAAACCCTATGGGGCCATTCTACCCTGTTCTATAGAGTTGCTATGAGTTGGAATCGACTCAAAGGCAATGGGATTTTTTAATGACTAATGGAGGAGATCTAGTGGCACAGAGGTTAAAGTGCTCAGCTGCTAACCGAAAGGTTGGTATTTTTAACCCATTAGCTGATCCATGGGAGAAAGTTGTGGCACTCTGCTTCCCTAAAGATTTATACCCTTGGAACCTTATGGGGCAGCTCTACCCTGCCCTACAGGGTTACTATGAGTTGGAATCTACTCCATGGCAACAGATTTGGTTTTCAAGTAATGACCAAAATATTAAGCGTCTTTACAGGTACTTGCTGGCTATTTCTATAATTTCTTTGGAGAAATGTCTATTCAAATCATTTGCCCATTTATTTATGTTTCTAAATTCTATTTTGTTATTGAGAATATATACAGCAAAATATACATCATTCAACAGTTTCTACATGTACAATTTAGTGACACTGATTACGTTCTTCGAATTGTGCAACCATCCTCACTCTCCTTTTCTGAGTTGTTCTTCCTCCATTAACATAAGCTTACTGCCTCCTAAGGTTCCTATCTAATCTTTTGAGTTGTTGTTGTCAATTTGATCCCATAAAGATAGTTCTTCAAAGAGCATAATGCTCACGGTGGGCCTTTTTTTTTAATGAGTTAAGCTAAACTGTTGTTTGATTTTAAGGTGAAATTTTTGGTTTCAAGTTTAAACATTATCTCTGCAAAAGCTTCAGGGGTTCATCCATCCTCCATGCCTCCAGAAATCTGGAGTCCATGAGAATTTGAAATTCTGTTCTGCATTTTACCCCCTTTGGTCAGTATTCTTTTATGGAATCTTCGATCAAAATATTCAGTAATGAGAGCCGGGCACCATCCAGTTCTACTGGTCTCATGGCAAAGAAAGCAGTTACTGGTTTTATTTTTTTTCAGTTTAAGGTGACCACAGATATTTAAAACACAGAAATAAGACCTCTAGGAAAAATGAACAAAGAAGCTACAAAATATTCTATTTTTTCCATTCTATCAGTTTTCCACACCCAACGGGGTGTTTTTGGTGCTACCGACTGAAAATGGGCAAACCAGGAATAAGACTTTATTCTCTTGATGTCTATTCAGCTGTGTCCTTCAACTAAGTTGTGCAGCTGGTATATGACATTCATATCAACCTGTGAATTCGTTATCTTCTCCTATCACCACAATTCTGGTGGATTTCCTATAATACCCAACAGGCCCATTCTAGTATGTACATAAATAAAGTTCATTACCAAGGCCAGCTGACCATTCTGTCCAATCCAGCCTAGGTATCCTCTTTTCACTGCTGCCCACACAATCTTGGATTAGGTTCCTGTGATTTGAAAGCTGGACTTGAAATTTCTACCTCTCTCAAAATTATACAAAGCCTACAAAAGCTTATTTAAAAATCATCCTCTGCTCAATTAAGCTAGCAAAAACATCCATTACTGTATTTATTGTATATCCTTCTTCTACTATTGCAGCACAATGTAAAGAACAATTGTTTGGCAGTCAAGAACTATAGTTCAGTGGCCATGCTAATAATCAGATGTGTCACCTTGGTCAAATCGTTTAATTTCTCAGGGACTTACTATTTCCTGTATAAAATGAGGGGCTAGAACAAGATGATTTTCTTTAGATCATGATTATCTTGTGAGACAGATTTCTTTGCAATATTCCCTTACATTGATGAGACCTTGTTTAATTGACAATGAGTGGCGAGATTCATTCACTAAAGAATTCCTTCATTTTGCCTGAGGTAGGACTGTGTAAAAATTCTAATCTGATTTCTTTTGCTTATGTAAAGACTTAGTGACAAATATAAATCATCCTACACTCAGGAATTTTGATTAGTATATACCAAAATAGAATTTGTTAATACTGACTCATGCTGGCAAAATAAGCTACATTTCACTGAAATAATCTTTTATATAGAAGTTACTAGAATATGAGTGAGAGTGAACATGAGGAAATGCTATATATGTTTCTAGGATTATGTATTAAGAAACTGTTTTAACAACGTTGTACAAAACCATTTAGGCTAACAGAACACTTAAAAAAAATCCCACTGTTGTCAGGTCGATTCCAACTCATGGCCATCCTATAGGACAGAGTAGAACTGCCCCATAGAGTTTCCAAGGAGCGCCTGGTGGATTCAAACTGCCGGCCTTTCCGTTAGTAGCTGTAGCACTTAACCACTATGCAACCAGGGTTTCCGACAGAACACTTTACTAGGACAAAATTCCCCATAAACTCAACCTAACACCACTGACTTCTACTGACCTCACTTATTATACTAATATGAGTTCCTAGGTAGTATGAATGATTAATGCATTTGGCTGCTAAACCGAAGGTTGGAGGCTTGAGTTCACACAAAGATGTCTCCGAAGAAAGGCCTGGAGATCTGCTTCTGAAAGATCAGCCATTGAAAAACCCTATGAAGCACAGTTCTACCCTGACACATATGGGATCATAAGCTGGAATTGACTCAAGGGAAACTGGTTAGTTAGGTTGGTTATTGTACTAATAAGAACTTTAAAATGGAAAAAGAGACTTCTGGTTAAACATGGATATTTTATTCTCTTTTGCCAAAATCGAATCAAAATGACAATAATGGAACAATTACGCATAAACTCACAATGACCGAGGAACAGGAGACACAATAGCAGAAAATGTGTAAGTGGTAACTAACATAGAAGATAAGTAAAAGCTAAAATCTAAGCCTAAAGGAAGGAGGCCCGAGAGAAATAAGTAAATTCTTGCCACAGAACTCTTTGTAATCAGCTGTTTAGTACCTCAGGCTTAAACAAGGAAAAAACAAAAGATCCCCAAGGGATTTGAACAAAGGCTCTAATATGAAAAATAGGGGGAAGGATCCGGTATCTTCAACAAATAAACTACCAAGAAAAAAAAAAAAAGGAGAAAGAGCTAATAAATTAAAAGACTTAAGGGATAGCAGCCATTTGCAAAGTATATGCCTTGTTTGGATTCTGATTCAAATAAATCACAAAAAGAAAAATAAATTGTAACATTAGGGACAACTGGAAATTTGAACACTGACTGGGTGTTTGTATGTTAATTTTTTGAATGTAATGACAGAGTGGTATTATTTAAGAATATTTTTTAAAAAACATTAACTAAAATGTATACGGAAGAAATTATACAATGTTTGAGATCTGCTTCAAAATTACAAAGGTGGGAGAGGAGGAGAACATGGAGGAAAAGATTTGACCATGAGTTAATAAATGTCAAAGCAGAGAGAAGGGAATATGGCGGTTCACTATATTTTTGTCTTTCCCTTTATAAATGTTTGACATTTTCTGTAATAAAGCCTTTAAAAATGAAATAATCAGAGAAGAAGAAAAAAATCTAGGAAGTTAAGAACGATGGTAAAGAAAAAAAGACAAAAAATGGAAAACAGGAGGAGGAAAATTAAGAAATCCACGAAGTCCAATACATCCAATGAGTAGCAGTTACAGAGTGGAGAAGAAATTATAAAAGACTTTCCCAAAACTTAAGAAATGAGTTTCTAGATTGAAAGAGATCACCGGGTATGATGAATATTAGAAAAACCACAATATAGAACACAACTACTAAAGTTTCAGAACACCAGGGATAAAGAGTACATTCTAAAGACTTCCAAAGAGGAAAGTCCACTCACACACAAAGGACTGGGAATAGAATGGCAATAAACTTCTTCATAACTGTGTAGGAAAGTAGAAGACAATGGGAACAATTCCTTCAAATATCTGAGGGAAAAGCATTTCTCACCTAGAATGTTATACCCAGCCAAAGTATAAATTAAATAAAGGGGTAGAATAAAGGCATTTTCAGACATACGAGATCACAAAAAATTCTGCCATCCATTCACCCTTTCTGAGGTAGCAACTAGAAGATGCGTTCCAACAAAACTAGACAGTAGTAGAGAAAACAGTAGATACAGAATTTAGCCAAAGAAGATTTACTACAGCAAAAATATGAAAGAAATATGACTCTGGTATGCTATTTGACTCAGCTAAGAAAGATTTTTATAGTCATAATAATGAAAACATTACTGAGAGGACAAGAAACGGGAAACTGTTGTGCAGGCAGCAGCATAAGAGAACTAAACCCTCATCTTTTGGGTTAGGAAATTAATAAAGTATGTCTCCAAATGAAAACAATCAAGGAATTGGAATATAAGAATGTTGAATATGAAGGTAAATGGCAGAAGTAGCTAAAGAGATCAAAGTCATTGCTTCCGGGGGTCCAGAATTAGGCTAGGGAGGAGGATGAGTACAGAACTGCTATTTTACATTATAAGACTCTACAGATACTACTTTCATAAAAATAAGAACTAAATGTAAAAACATATTAAAAATTATCCAGCAGCTACAATTCTAATAAATCAAATATTCTTATTTTTCTATGCCTTATGTTTATATAATTTTACATACTCGTAGTAGCCAAATTTTTGATAATTTTAAACTTACATATTTTCATTAAGCTCAATTTTATGATTATATTTAAAATACTTCACTTTAATAATATTCTATTAGGTAGTGATACCATAATTTTATGAACATTCCTCTATTTTTCAGTGTTCATAAACTTTCTAAATTCTTGCTGGTGTAAATAGTGTTGTAATGAGAATCTTTAAGTACCGAAGTTCCTTTTTTTGAGGTTATTTCCTCACGTTAAATTAGCAGCAGTAATGGCTCTCTATACACATGACAACACTGCTTCCCAATTTATGCTGCCAACATATGAAATGGTAACTCATTATTTTAATATATATTTTTTGATTTCCAGCAAAACTAAACATTTTCCCAAAGATTATTTTATCCCCTTGCATAAAACTTATCCTGAAATCTTTTAGGTGGAGGTTGTAATGTTATTTCTTATCAACTCCTAATGCCACCATCTTTCTACATTTATTAGCTGGGATTCTACAAAAGAAGGAGCTTTTCCTTCTCCCCCAGTAATTAATTTATTCTATTATTTATTTATATCAGCATTGTACTCATGGTTTCTTACTTTATCCAATGGGTTATATATAATCTATCACTAATTACTGCAATGCTCAAATTGTCCTAGATTTGACCAGTGGGAGTCCCTTAATCAACTCCTTATACTGATATTTTATAATATTTTGGGTGAATATTTTCCCGTCTATTTTCTTATTTGTATTATTTTTCATTGTATGAAAGGTTGAAATTTTTTTGTACTGTCAAATTTGCTTTCATTTGTTCAATATCCCTTCACAAGTTTCCTAGCTGTGTTACGTTTTAGAATTCAGTTACGTTGGTGTTTACTATGGTATGGGGTTAAAGAAAAGACTGTAAGCTAATTTTTTTCCAAATTACTCAGCAGTTTTTCAAACAAAATTTATTAAAGAATTATTTAATTCTCCCATTGTTCTGTATACCTGCTTTGTCATACACCACAGCAAGCACTCAATATTTCTGTAACAAATAGATCAAAATTTTATATATAATTTTTTATACTATTTTGTTTCATTGATTTGTATGTCTGTGTTATTCTCCCCAATTAACACACTGATTTACAGCTGCTTTAGATAAGCTTTAATACCTGACAGAGCTTGTTCTCTTTATTCTTCTTTTTCAGGGTGCTCTTTGAGGTACATTTTTTTTAATGAAATTTTGAAAATTATGTTAAGTTTCAAGGAAAATGCAACTGGAATTTTGATGATATTGAGTTAACTGGATGGCTAGAGGAAAATTGAGATTAACAATATTTAGAGCCTCCTCTAAAAAGAATTGGGCATTTATTCTCTTTCCTGATATCTTTTAGGCTTCTTAAGAGTTTTGTAGTATTATCCTTTACATACAGTACACACAACGCAAACGCTGTTAATTATATGAAAAGAAACCTGACTTTTGTTGCTTTTGTGAATGAACTCTCTTATTTAGGCTTCATCTATGCAGTTTTATAACATGGGATTCATGAGTATAAAATTATAAAAGTAGTGATATAAAGGTAGGGCACTGTGGATATAACTGAATTACCTGGTACTAGCAAGAATGAAGTAAAGTGCTATGCCATGGGGTAGAGACTGGCTAGTAAAGAAAATACATTCAGGAAAGGTGTAACAGACTAGAAGCAAAGGATGGTGTTAATAGAGGAGGGAAAAAAATGAGTGGATGGTAATATCCAGGAGGAGTCCCTGGGTGGCACAAACAGTTAAACACTCAATTACTAGCTGAAAGGTTGGCGTCACAGTCCTGAAAACCCTATAGAGCAGTTCTACTCTGCACACATGGGGTTGCCATGAATTGCAATCAACTCGGATGGCAACCAACAACAACCACAGCAAATATCCAGAGTGGGTAACTAATTGGGAAGGATACTATCAGAAATAGTAAATGATCTTTGTAAATATACCTTCCAGAATATTTAAATATCTTTAGAAATTGCATGTACATCAAAGAGGAATCAACATATAAAACATCTAGAGGTTGGGTGGTAACATATCACTAAATTCAAGGAAGATTTACGTATTTAAAAATCTATACACAATTTCATCTAGGTGATTTTTTACCTATACAAACCAAATTCTGCCTTAGATTTTCCAAAATGACAGGCTTGGAATAAAAACTTACTTGAGTTTTTATTCTAAGGTAAAGGCCTTAGAATAAAAGCAATTTTCTATCCAGTAAGTTTTTTTAAAACATTAAAATAATTATAACAATTTAAAGATAAATCAAGCCCAGTTTTAGTATTCCAAGTTTCTACTTGCCTGAAGCCCAAGATGAATATATGATACTTCTTTTATAACATGGCACCTTCCTTTCCCGTTAGTCATATGATCCCTAAGTCCAATAGGAAAAATTCACTAAAAGAAAGTCTAAACTTAAAGACAGTACCAGGAACAGATTGAGAATGTGAGTAAACAGCCTAGGAGTCATATGACATCTATAAAGACCTTTCAGTTTGTTTATACTGCACGAACATTACAATGAGGTAAGTAAGCATCACTTACCTTTCAACGTGGCCTTCTTCAATACTTTCATGGCATAAAGCTGTCTAGCATCAGAGCCTGAGATTTTTTTAACTAAAAAAACCTGTATTTAACATAAGAGAAAATAAGTTTTATGAAGCATCACAAACTATTAAAACCAAAAACCAAATCACCATCAAGTCGATTCTGACTCATAGGGACCCTTGCAGACCCTTGCTATAATACAGTTTACTACCAGTCAGATTCTGATACATTGTAGATCAAGTTTATTTCCCTTAAAATGTACCAATTATAAATACAAGGAATTATAAACAGTGGTTATTATAACTTGGAATATCAATATAAGTGAATACATTTTCTTTGTTGTTTGCAAAATTTCCAAAGATCATGTAACATATAAAACAGAAAAAAAACTTTAAACTATTTAGCAATTAGACTGTGAAAAGCCTAGTATGTTTAAAGTATAACACAGGTGATGATGGCTCCACTTAACAAAGATTCTTCTCATTCCATAAAAAATGTTACATAGGGATTTCCCCTTTATCATAATTTTCTGTTGAATAAGAGCTTCAGAAGAAAGGTGCCTAGCATATTTAGGGTAGATGGCCTAGGAGTAGGCCCAACTCCATTTTGTTACAAGCTCCTGCTTCTACATTCCTGAGAACTTACCTTGACTTCTTTCATTCGCATGCATATGACCTCAGGCCTCTGGCTGGGTGGAACCAACAGACCCTGCCCCCCTAGTAATTACCTTGTTTAAGGGGCCTGGCCTTTGCCCCAAAACCACTTACAGCAAATAAGGGTGGGATCAGGAATGTGACTGTAGGAGAATGAGTTTACCCAGGAGGTTTTGTGCAGGAACCCTAAAATCAAGGTGCTTGATCAAAGTAGAGAGCTAGTTTAAAGTCAGAGGCAGACTCCATTTTCCCCCAGGCTCTGCTTCTGGGGAGGTGACCCAAGACTGATGGTGGATGAACAAGGGAGGGGCAGCTTGCCTTGAGGAAGAATGTGGTTGAAAGTAGATTAACTAGTATGCAGAAAGGTGCTTATACAGGTAACATGCCTGGGCAAGTCCTTAATGATTTACCAAAAATAGCCAATCAGAAGAACTTACATTAGCTAGCCAATCAGAATATTTTTTTACCGTTAGTTCCTAAGTCAGGCCTATATCTATCCTCCAAAAACTGCTGCCCCTTGGATTGCTGGGTTTCACTGGCTGGGGCCTCATGTCTCCCCATTTGAATGTTTTTGAGCTTTCTATAAATCCTTTTGTTTTATTCTAGCGGAGTCTGAGAGCTTTACTTTAGGACCCCGTTGATGTTAATTATTCACTGATGAATAGTCTTTTTCTACACAAAAAAGCTACACATAAATGTTTCATTGCTAGGCAGAATAATTTCAAAGTACATTCACATCAAAGAATTCTATTGAAAAATATTTAATGTGACTTAAGTCATAATCCCCTCCAATACACCTTTTCTTAAAATCAAATTATCACATTTGCCTTAATACAGAGAACACAATCCCCAGGTATGGTATTGAGCATCTAGATTTTTCTAATAGTTTTGTCTGCTTTAAAAATATAGTGTAGGGTTTATGCAAAATAATTATGGTCTGCGCTAAAGAATTCATGGTTAAGCTGTAACATGGCTAATACAAAACTATCAATAAATTCCTCCTACTCATTTTCATTATTAGTTTCATGATCTTTTCCACCAAACCTTTAAACAGACCTGCTAAAAGGACCTGAATGTCAACTCTTTTTTCCCCCTACTCATTCTTTTGTTATTGAGCTGTCAAAGGTAGGAAGAAGAAGACAACCAATTACAGTTAAGAATTACTTTAGGGTCAGCTCTCAATGGTCTGCATTAGTAAGCTAGGCTGTTGGCATACAATAAAAAAATGACTCATTCAACTGATTCTAGGGGCAAGGCAATGACCTTCACTTGAAAAATTTTCCCAAAGGGAATGGGCAAGGACCTCAAATCAAAGGAAGAGCACAACTGGCACAGAAGCCCCGTAATCACCCCTTCCTTCTTCACTATGCCCCACTCTTTAGTTCCTTTCAGCCAGTTAGCAGAGAGTCAACCTAGGTAGAGAAAAGCACTCTTAATCAGGGTGGTTCCTAAGGTGGGGTGATGTTCAAATGTTAAAGGTAATCACAGGTTATTACTATTTTGAGTAGACATAAATTCTAATTAGGTGGAGATAATTACTATTTATCTGATAATTATTCATCCTTCAGATTCCCTAATCAAGGGTCTTTGTTCCACACTAGAAGAAAAGTTCTCCTTGTTGATCCCAAACTTTCTTCACCTGTCCTGTGCAAGCACCTTCTTAACTCTTTCTGAAGTATTTTCGTGTTCAAAGTATTTCTAACAGATCATCATGATAGCTTTGGGAGGCAGGCTGACTAAATAATGCCTATTTTTTAGTTGTCCAAACTAGAGAGGTTAAATAATTTGCCTAGCTTCACAGGAGAGGTACTGAGACATGAACCAGGTCAGACATGCAGCCCTGCGCTTCTGCTCAGGTGCTCTTTCTGTGTTTTCTCCAGCTGGCTGGGTAACCAGCCCAGCAGGAGCAGCAGCAGTCACAGACACGATGGGACTTTCCTCCACAAGTGCTGGCCTGACCTTTCTACCACCCCCAGGAAGCTATTCTAGGCTCTGACAGGTCATCCCTGTTTCCTTGGTTTAGATTGGCCTTTTAGGATGAGTAAGAAAGGAGACGCCCTATTTTTAATGTTTGCTATTTATAGTAAGGTTTTTAAGTTACTTTTAAAGAAATAAAGGGAGAAGTATGCTAACTCGTACCATCTTAAATATTGTGTGCCCTTAAAGTCTAATGTATAAAAATAAACCCATCTATTCGGGTTTATCAAGTGGCATGATAAAACAATTTAATATCAGATATTATGTGCTTAGCCTTATATCATTTAATTCTCACTACTAGCCTATGAGTTCAGGACTATTATTCACTCATTAATTCTGTCCAGTATTATATGCCAAGCACTGTGCTACTGGTTCAGTGCTGAGACCTGGCACAGGCATGGCCCCTGCACTCATGGAACATACTGACTAGTGGGGGAGACAGCCAATAAACAAATAATTACACAAATGAAGAAATGTAACTGTGGCAAGTGCTATGAAGATGCGGTATATAATGTTAGTTATGAGAGGATAAAATAGAGGATTATGACCTGGTTGGGATGGCTGGGAGGACTTCTTTGAGATCATAAACATGAGAGGAGCTGAGCAGATGAAGAGGTGGGGGTGAGGCCAAGTACAACAGACAGAGGGAACAGCATGTGGAAATGCTTTCTAGTGGCACGCTTAAGGACTGAAAAGGAAGGCCAATGTGGCCAGGATGCAGATAAAGACCAAAAACTAAACCCACTGTCGCCAAAGTTGATTCCGACTCACAGCAACCCTACAGGACAGAGTATAACTGCCCCATAGGGTTTCTGAGGCTGTAATCTTTACAGAAGCAGACTGCCACATCTTTCTCCCGTGGAATTGCTAGTAGGTTCAAACTATCGACCTTTCGGTAAACAGCTGAGAGCTTAACCACTGCATCACCAGGGCTTCTCTATGACATGAGCGGTCCCGGTTATTGACAAAGATCATATATTCTTTGAGGTTTTGTGGTGATTGTCATTCATGGAGTTTTGATACATTGATTCTATTCATCTGACTGTCAAATCTTTCTCCTGCAGAGCAGCTGGTAGGTTCCAACTGAGTGTTTTAACCACTATGCCACCAGAGCTCCTAGAATGCAGATAGTGAAAAGTATATAAGCTTATGCTTGGAATTTGCCTTTATCTTAAGAGCAAAGAGTGGCTACTGAAGGGTTAAGGGATAGAGTGTAAGATGAGCTCATGCTGGCTGCTATACAAATAATGGATTGAGGCAAGAACAGGATAAATTTGGGGAGATCCAATTAGGTAACTCCCTCCACAGAGTAGGGAGAAATGACGGCAGCACAGACTGGAGGGGTGGCAGTGGAGAAGAGACCGGGCATGATCGGAGAGATCTTTACTAAATCAACAGGGCTTGGTAAGGGATCAGATTGGCACAGGGACTGGGAAGGGGTGGGAACGACAAGGATATGTTAAGAATGCCTCCCACAATTCTGGCTTGCTGAACTGGATGCCATTCACAGTGACAGTGAGAAATAAAGTTAGGTTTGGAAGTAGAGAAAGACTGAGAGTTTGGTTGGTCTTGGACATATTCAGTTTAAAATGCCTCTGAGACATGCAAATGGAAAACTCAAAAGATCAGCTGTATATACAGTTCAGAGCTTCGAGAAGCAATGTAGATTGGAGATATAAAACTGTTACATCAGCTGTATGTGAATTAAAATTAAAATGGTGGGCACAGAGAAAGCCAGTTAGTAGGGAGTGGGTCATGACTGGACAACAATGGGTTTTTTTTTTTTTTTTTTTTTTTTTAGAGTGAGGAGAATGCAGGCTAGAATTGAACCTTGAGGAACTTCAATATTTAATGGTTGGCTAAAAGAGGAAAATGGGGCTCCAAGTGGTTAAGTAACGTAAGCACATATAAAGAGTAAGTAGAAGAATAAAAACTTAAGAAAAAAAATTGAACTCAAGTCTGGCTGACTAGAGTCCAAACTTGCAACCATTATTATGCTCTTCTGGCTTCTTAATCTATATCTGTATTAAAAGCATCACTTCGGGTCTAAAGGAGGTTTACAACTGCAACTTAAATTATCTATGTTTTCCAAGAATTACTGAAGTCCTATTAAAATACACAAAAGAGCTAAACTAATGCTGTTCTGAAGACTGCAAAGAATATCTTCAAATGTTTCCTTAGAAAGGCAGTAAGGAAGCACGGTACTGTGAAGTTGAATTACAATCTCGGAAACTTCCTCTTGCTGAGGAATGGTCTAGAGAGATCAAATAGTAGCAATTATAATGCTGTACACTTCTCAAAATAGAGTACAGGAAGTAATCCTGAGGTGAGAAACAAGAGGCCAAGGAATACTTGAAGAAAAATGATAGAGATGTTGCATCTTCTGGAAAAATTTTTATTTGGTAGTTTTGGGGAACATTTTTTTTTACATTCAAAACAAACACTGATATTATTGAATAGAATGCAAACTTTGAGTTCATTTTAAAGGCAAGCCCCAAGTCCAAAAAATTTTAGACTTGTAGTAACCCCTGACCCTAGTTCTATAAGTAATCCTCATTCGCTTTCTTCTCTTATCAGGGATACTTTGGAGGAAAACGTTGAGTTGTACTGTTACAATCTATTGCATGCTTGATCACCTTCAAGCCCTACACAAGGACTCAAAGAAAGGTCAGCTTATCAAGGAAATATCTTGTGATTTTTAATAATTCAAGAAGCACGATTACACAGGAGGTCATATGATCTTGAAGATAAAATGAAGTAAATACCGCCAATTTACTAAAGTTTCCGAAGTACTTCTGAATGACGTCATTCACTTGCCTACACTTAACTGATAGTAAGAAAGGTGAAAACACTGCTTGGCGGAAGGACTGTTAGCATTTCATAAAATATTTCCATTTCTCTGTGTGTAAGAGATCTACATGAATTCCAAAAATCAGCTTTTTTAAAAAGCACACACTCATGACTTACCTTTCCAAATGATCCCTGCCCTAATACTTTCAAAAGTTCAAATTGAGAAGGATCTGCCTTTTCATGTCCTTCCTTTACATGATGCGTGATTGCAATTTCTTTGATGCTGCCTTCTTCCTGTTGAATCAAATATAAGAGAGCTCCCAGTCAGAGTTACTTTCTCCTGCTAGAAATGAAGTAATATTAATTTAGCATATCATATTAGAAACCCTCAAATTAATATTCACAAACCACCCTTTGTTGACCTACCAAGTAAACAGAAAATACACCAAACAAATATACTTTGAAGTTAAATGTCCGAGATAGAATATTACCAACCCATCATATAGGTCAATTTAATTAGATTTGAACATTTCCAAGTCTCCATTCTCCCTACTGGAGATAAGTAGAATGAATAGTTTCATGGAGGCGGGGCAGAGGGTGTAAAGAAGTCTGAAAACAACAGACTAGAGAATTCTGCTCTGTTCTGACATGTTGTTGTACTAGGTAGAACCAGTGCTATACATATTAAAAAAAAAAAACCTGTTTACTGGGGAGAGGGGTTGAAAATATTCCCATGTAAATGTGGAGATTTCTACCCTCAGCACGGCCATTTCAGTAAGTATACTTTAAGTTTCTTTCTGTTTGAAATACTGAAGTTACTTTGTTTCTAGGACTACCTGGGATGTGAGAGCAGAGAAAGGAAGAACTCTAAAACACAAAGTCAGAAAGGATTTAACACTGGGTGGAGGATGAGACACAGAAAAAAATGACTATTCACCATGATGGAACAGTGAAGGGTCTCAGGGTTAAGAGAAGCATTTTCAAAGACGGGATATTTCAGCATATCTGAGGGACGTGTCAGGAGAAAGAGAAAGGTTGATGATAATAAGTATGCACAAGGATTTCAATTACTTATTTGTCCTGTGAACCACACGGAAAGTATACCATATTTAACAAGGCACTTGATTATGTAGCCAAAAACTACAAGAAAAACAAAGTCCAATAAAACCAAAAACATAAGCCTGTCTGAAAGAGACTGCCATTTCTATTTTGTTGAATGCCATTTCATTTTTTCTAGATGCGTAAGTACTATTTGTACAATCTAATGTGTAATACAAACACAGTTCATTATTGTTATTGCTATTGTATATATAAACATTTGAGCTCAATTAACATTTTCTGAGACATCCACAGAATGTTGGCAACATACGGAATTACAAAGATTTCTAAAAAAAATATATACCAGGAAATCCAAATATGGAAGCTTTTGAAAATTAGTAGTAAAAGGACAAAAAGCCCCATGAGAAGAAAATGGGGAATTCAGGCCCACCATTTTACTCCCTGAGACACAGGCTGTAGTTTGTAGATTGTCCTACTATTTAGGCAGCTAGACCATTTTGGACAATCTCAGGACTTTGGCAACAATAATAAGATAATCCCCTAATATTTTATTTAGTCCTTTATTTTGTAACTTGACATGCATTATCACCTGTAATTTCTACAACCATTCTGTACAGCAGGTTTATTAGGGTAGAATCAAGCACTAGCGGACTCTAGAATATACCTCCTTCCTGGGTACCCCTTCTCTCCAAATAAGATCAATGTACAAGGGCTTGAGGAGTGATGGCTGTTAGTAGCTACAAGAGGAAAGGCAGGGAGCAAATGACCAAATTTTTTTTTTTTTTTTTTTTACTTTTCAAAGAACAAGATATACTTGCTTATGGATGGGAAGACTAAACATTATAAAAATGTCTATTCTACCAAAAGCCATCTACAGATACAACGCAATTCCGATCCAAATTCCAATGACATTCTTTAATGAGATGGAGTAACAAATCACTAACTTCACATGGAAGGGCAAGAGGTCCGGGATAAGTAAAGCGTTACTGAAAATGAAGAATAAAGTGGGAGGCCTTCCTTTACGTGATTTTAGAACCTATTATACCGCCACAGTAGTCAAAACGGCCTGGTATTGGTACAACAACAGGCACATGGACAAATGGAACAGAATTGAGAATCCAGACATAAATCCATCCACATATGAGCAGTTGATGTTTGACAAAGGCCCTAAAACAGTTAAATGGGGAAAAGACAGTCTTTTTAACAAATGGTGCTGGCATAACTGGATATCCATCTGCAAAAAAATGAAACAAGACCCATACCTCACTCCATGCACAAAAACTAACTCAAAATGGATCAAAGACCTAAATATAATATCTAAAATGATAAAGGTCATGGAAGAAAAAATGGGGACAACGCTAGGAGCCCTAATACATGGCATAAACAGTATACAAAACATTATTAAGAATGCAGAAGATAAACTAGATAACTGGGAGCTCCTAAAAATCAAACACTTATGCTCATCCGAAGACTTCACCAAAAGAGTAAAAAGACTACCTACAGACTGGGAAAAAGTTTTCAGCTATGACATCCCCAATCAGCACCTGATCTCTAAAATCTATATGATACTGCAAAAACTCAACTACAAAAAGACAAATAACCCAATTAAAAAATGGGCAAAGGATATGTACAGACACTTCACTAAAGAAGACATTCAGGTAGCTAACAGATACATGAGGAAATGTTCACGATCATTAGCCATTAGAGAAATGCAGATCAAAACTACAATGAGATTCCATCTCACCCCAACAAGGTTGGCATTAATCCAAAAAACACAAAATAATAAATGTTGGAAAGGTTGTGGAGAGGCTGGAACACTTATATACTGCTGGTGGGAATGTCAAATGGTACAACCACTTTGGAAATCAATTTGGTGCTTCCTTAAAAAGCTAGAAATAGAACTACCAAACGATCTAGCAATCCCACTCCTTGGAATATATCCTAGAGAAATAACAGCCTTTACACCCACATTCACTGCAGCATTGTTTACAATAGCAAAAACATGGAAGCAACCAAGGTGCCCATCAATGGATGAATGGATAAATAATCGTATATTCACACAATGGAATACTACACATTGATAAAGAAAAACGATAAATCCAGGAAACTATTTCATAACATGGAGGAACCTGGAAGGGATTATGCTGAGTGAAATTAGTCAGTTGCAAAAGGACAAATATTGTATGAGACCACGAATATAAGAACTCGAAAAACAGTTTAAACAGAGAAGAAAATATTCTTTGATAGTTACGAGAGTGGGGAGGGAGGGACAGGGGGTTTCACTAATTAGACAGTAGATAATAACTATTTTAGGTGAAGGGAAAGACAACACAATACAGGTGAGGTCAGCACAACTGGACTATACTAAAAGCAAAGAAGTTTCCTGAACAGACTGTACACTTTGAAGGCCAGCGTAGCAGGGGTGAGGGTTTGGGGACCATGGTTTTAGGGGACATCTAAGTCAATTGGCATAATAAAATATATTAAGAAAACATTCTGCATCCCACTTTGGAGAGTGGCGTCTGGGGTCTTTAACGCTAGCAAGCGGCCATCTAAGATGCATCAATTGGTCTCAACCCACCTGGAGCAAAGGAAAATGAAGAACACCAAAGACACAAGGTAATTATGAGCCCAAGAGACAGAGGGGGCCACATAAACCAGAGACTACATCAGCCTGAGACCAGAAGGACTAGATGGCGCCTGGCTACAACTGATGGCTGCCCTGACAGAGAACACAACAGAGAACCCCTGAGGGAGCAGGAGAGCAGTGGGATGCAGACCTCAAATTCTCATAGAAAGACCAGACTTAACGGTCTGACTGAGACCAGAAGGACCCCAGAGGTCATGGTCCCCAGAGCTTCTGTTACCCCAAGACAGGAACCATTCCCAAAGCCAACTCTTCAGACAGGGATTGGACTGGACTATGGGATAGAAAATGATACTGGTGAAGAGTGAGCTTCTTGGATCAAGCAGACACTTTGAGACTATGTGGGCAGCTCCTGTCTGGAGATGAAAGGGCAGAGGGGGTCAGAAGCTGGCCAAATGGACATGAAAAGAGAGAGTGGAGGGAAGGAGTGTGTTGTCTCATTAGAGGGAAAGCAACTAGGAGTACGGGTGTATATAAGTTTTTGTATGATTGACTTGGTTTGTAAACTTTCACTTAAAGCACATAAAAAATTTTTAAAAAGGTATACATAGGATTGATTAAGTAAGATTCAAATTCAGCAAGTATTTATGAAGCATCTACCATGAATCAAGCCTGTTAGGTGTCTTTTTCATCCTTTCTCCTATATTTAAGCTTCACAACAAATCTTTGGCCACATACTAGGTTAGAGAGGGCTGACAGTAACATAGAGTGAAGGAAATGCTACAGCAAGCAAAAACATTTCAGATTTCTCTCTGTACTCCCCCGTTCACCACTAGAAATTTGACAGATCTCTTAAATCCAAAATGGTTTGAATAAATTTTGAAGTTTAAAGAGACTAGGTGACTTCTAAAGATCACATGCCAGTAATTGGCTCAACTCCAGGTCTTTTGACTTTGACAACAAGGCTCTTACCAATGCACTCCACCAAGACTGTCAAGGACTCTTGGTGATTTCCCATGCAAGATCAATGGACAGGAACATAGACTTACACCTCTGGGCTTTGTAATTGGTCTATATCTCGGGTCAGTTAGCTCAGCTGGTTAAAGCAGTTGTCTCTGAACTTTTGGTAGTACATCTCTATCAGTAAAAAAAAATTTAGCACATACCACGTATTTATATATTCATTTATAAATTATATACATATAGTTTTTACTACTGAATTATACATGGAAATGAAGTTTCATTAAAAAGTTCTTATCTTTCTTTTCTGTACCCCAAAATATTGACTAATGGATTACAGGCTTGAACTCATATGGCCAAATTCACGGGTTTGAGTTCAGCACGTGCCAGTTAGCCTCCTATGGAGAAAACTATCTTTTCAAGAGCCTACCTGGAATCTAAAAAACCAAAACCAAACCAAACCCACTGCCATCGAGTTGATTCCAACTCATAGCAAACCTATAGGACAGAATAGAATTGCCCCATAGAGTTTCCAAGGAGTGCCTGGCGGATTTGAACCGCCGACCTCTTGGTTAGCAGCTGTAGCACTTAACCACTACGCCACCTGGAATCTAGCAGCCATTAAATAATGAGGCTGTGAAGAACTTACTTTGTAACATTCTACATGTTTTACAATTTTTCTTGGGTAAGTGGGAATGTCATTTAGCAGGCTACAGCATTTTTTAAAATCTCATATTTAGTAACAAATACATACTACAATTATCTGTCACAAATAAAAAGGCAAAACAGACTTGGAAGAAAGATCACTGAATTACAAACATTTTGTATCTTATAGCAGTTATACAGGATCATACAGGATCAAGCCTTACTCTTACATAGCATGAACTACAATCAGTTCAGTAACCACATAAACAGTGGTAACTATGAAACGAAGAGCTCATCTTTGATAACTACCACTCTTTTCCCAGGTCAAGCAAGTTACTAAAAAAATATAGTCTCCCTTTGATCCCTTGATAAACATCTCCTGAAACACCTACTATGTGCCAAGCACGTTCCTGGAAATACCTTATATTCTTTCATTTTCTATTTCCAATGCCATGATCCAAGCGCAGGCCTTCACGGTCTTTTGTGTAGAAAACTGAAACTAGCTTGGTTACTCATACCTCTTTCTGCACTACCCATTCCAATTCATCCTACTGAAAAATTCATTTTCTGAAAGTCTACAGCTCCAATTGTATGACCAGGCTGCTCAGAACTCCTCTTTGTTTTCCCAAACTAAAATGCAGTGCTTCACCTCTGCTTTCAAGGTCCTCTACAATATGGCCTCAATCTATCTTCTGCAATTAGCTCCCAACATTCCCTTACATGTAGCCTTTAGTCAACAAGGGTTATTTCCTGATCCCTAAACTTTTTTTTTTAATATCAAAGTAATACATGCACACGGATAACAAATCAAATAGTGAGAGAACAGCTTATGATGAAAAGTAAGTTTCCCTTTACCTCCATGCCCAGGCCTTTTAAAAAAATTAGTTCTTTCTACACTTTACTTTGATAAATTTCTTACTTCCTTAAGCTCAAGACAATGCCTACTGACTGAAAAATAGGAAAGATGAGGGGCTAACACATTATGCCCATTCCTTCCACCAGCTTCCTCCTCACTGTTTGGTAATTATATTACTTTTACATAAACCTCTTGACTCTTCTCTTGTCAGTTTTGGACAGAATTTCAACTCCTTTGTAAAATGAGGCTATCAGTGCCCTTACATTCTTTCCCTCAGACTTACTCCCACCCCCTTCCACCTGCTGCTAGCTGTATTTTTACCTTTTTATTAAAGTTATTATCCCCTCTTATGGATTGAATTGTGTCCCCTCAAAATATATGTCAACTTGGCTAGTCCATGATTCCCAGTATTGTGTGACTGTCCACCATTTTGTCACCTGATGTGATTTTCCTTTGTCTTGTAAATTCTATATGATGTTAATGAGATGGGATTAGTGGCAGTTATGTTAATGAGGCAGGACTCAACCTACAAGACTGTGTCAAGCTAATCTCTTTTGAGACATAAAAGAGAGAAGAAAAAGAAACAAGAACCAGGAGAACAGCAGGTCCTTTGGACCTGGAGTCCCTGCGCTGAGAAGCTCCTGGACCAGGGAAGACTGATGACAAGGACCTTGCCCCAGAGCCAACAGAGAGAGAGAAAGCCATCCCCTGGAGCTGACACCCTGAATTTAGATTTCTAACCTCCTAGACAGAGAGAGAATAAATTTCTCTTTGTTAAAGCCATTCACTTTTGGTGTTTCTGTTATAGCAGCACTAGACAACTAAGACACCTCCCTTTTTAACACTTCATCAAATACTTAAATTCATGATTAAATTTTACTTTGATTTGGATACGGACTATGAATTTCTTATTCTGTTTTCTGTTTCTAATAGCCTCTCCTTTTGTAGGGGGGAGGGTAGAGGTTAATTTACTATTGTTCTTAAATGTTTCTTAGCCTTTACTCATACTTTCCATTCTTTGGAGAGCCCCTTTCTCTCCTGGAGACCTCTCTTCCCCTGCACTCTGGATGGTTGTTCGCTAGGCCAGGTACACAGCTGTCACTTTGCCGTATCTCTTTAGTGCTTTTCTGGTTGAATCCACTCTTTTCAGTTTCCCACGTCTCTCTCTTTTTTAGATTACTCCCTTGTAACTTCCTAAGAAAGGTGATACAATAGAAAGCTTTCTGAACTCTGAACGCCTGAAAATGTCTCTATTTTGTCTTCACATTTGTATAGTTTGGCTTGGTACCAAAATCTAGGATAAAAATAATCTTTCCTCAAGAACTTTGACGCTATTGGTCATCGGTCCATGGCCTTCCGGCAGCTGGTGTTGCTGATGAGATGTGTACTGCTCATCTGATTTACATTTTTTGGGTAGGTGACTTGCTTTTTCTTTCTGGAAGCTTTAAGGATTTTCTCTGTTCTTGTATTTCTGATATTTCCATACTAGTGACATAAATACGGGTCTTCTTTCTTCAGAATGTTGCACGCTTGGTGAACATTTTAATTTGAAGACTTGAATTCTAACATTTCTTTGATAATTTCTTTCCATCCATTTTTCCTGCTTCCCTTTTTGCAACTCCTCCATTAGCTGGATATTCTCTCTCTGAAACTGAATCCTTTATGCTGCTTATCTTTTTTCTCCTATTATCTGTTTCTACTTTGAAGACTTCCTGGACTTTATCTTCCCATACTCTAGTGATTTTTTTTTTAATTCTGGCAAATCTTATATTGAAACAAACTTAGAAGTGATTCTTTTCTCAGAGTGTTTCTTTTTTCTTAAATAGCACCTTCTTCCTCCACTCCTACCCACTCCCCCAATGAATGTAATCATTCCAAATTCCATTTAGGACACTAACTAGAATTAAAAAAAATCTTTTGTTACATTGGGGCCCAGGGAGTATAGAAAGTGTCCTTGGACGTGGAGAGAAAAGATCAATGCCTGTGATGAATTTGACACTGGCCCAAGTTTCAAAAGTTAGCCACTGTTTTGCCCTGAACACAGTTTTCTATTCCTTCTAAATCTAAGGCTTTTTTTTTTTTTTGCTAATCATACCAGCAAACTATTTTCTATCTACTTCTATGTGTATGGGATGTCACAGTAGTATAATAGGTAAAATATCCTTGGTTGATAACTCAATGCCCAGACTGTGCTCAATGTCGCCAGTTTTTCTAAGCCACGGGACCGTGAGTGTTTTAGAAACGAACCTGAAGTTCCCTAGGACATAATCCTAATGTTTAGGCAACCCTGGATAACAGGTAGGAAAGCAACTGTGCTCTTCTACCTCACGCATGTAATCCAATGAGATGGATGCAGAGAGGGGTATCAAGCTTCAGAAGGCACTGATAAGAACAGAGACTGACGCGAGCATATCTATGTCACTAACTCACCTGTTACCCACATAAATCTGTCACACAAAAACATAAAACTACAGTTTGACATTTGTAAAACTGGGTTTGTGCCTGCAAGTACATTGTGAAACAACTATGCAAACTTTTATGGAAAAAAAATCATCAATAAAGTAGATCAAAGATATAAATTACATACGTGATGATTACTCTGTGAGGCTCATATATTTTTATGTTCTCTATCACAACTGTAACTTAAATGATATGTGCATACCTGTCCATTCATTACCACAAAAACTTACTTCATGCATCTTAAAAATCATTATAATAATTCCATATTATTTTTACAAAGCTTATGTTTATTTGGTAAGCAAAGGTCTAACTGTAGACAAAATTTTGAGGCAAGTAGCTGGCGAACTGCACAACCTAGTATCATTTTTCTACACTTCCACCCCTTTCAGACATTTGCCACCCCAGTCTGGTGTTCAATACCCTCAGGCTATGTATGGGAATTCATAATTTATCCATTCATTCAAACATTTTTTTACTGAGCACTTAATACATGCCAAACTAGATGTCTGAAATATACAGAAAATGAAACAAACCCAAATCACTGCCTTTGTAGAACTTAAACTCTAATGGAGAGACCAAATAATAATAATATCAATAATAATAGGAAAATTGGTGTTGGAACATGATTAAATACTAAGGAAAAAAGATACTGAGCTGGGTAAGGGGATCGGAAGTGAGGGGTAGAAAGGAGGGGCTTGCCATTTTAAATAAAGGAGTTAGGGTCAGCTCTATTAAGGTTATATGTAAGCAAAGTCCTGAAGGAGGTAAGGGAAATAGCCATCTGGGTAAAGAGCATTCCAGGTAGAGGGACTAGCCAGTGCAAAGGCCAGCGCGGAGCACACATGGAGACCAGCGTTAGGATCGGAGCGAAGGAGAGGAAGGGATGAGGCAGAGAAGTAACTGCAACTCAGGTAGCTCTCTTGCTTTTGCTTCTTCCTAATGATCTGGTCCCAGTGAAAATGTTTCTAACCTATGACATATTCTGTTAGGACCATTCCTTTGTTAGAAGTCAATTCAAATTACGTTCCACACTCTGTGCTAGGTGTTAGAAATACTAAGATACAAAAGAGCCCTTGATCTCTAGGAATTTACCTGAAATTTCATTTTTATTAAGGACCTGTTAAGATGCAGCCTTGTGATAGATAACAAAGCCAACTGAGTTAAAAAAAAATTAGGAATTCTGTAAAATCTGACATTTTAGACATGAAAGAAAAATGGCAGAAGAAAATTCACAGACAGGTAGATCTTTTTGTGTTCCTTCAGTGGCAAGGAAAGCTATCTAGTTTGTTTTCCAGGACACAACAATATCTTCTTAGCTCACCCTTAAATGGTCTTTAAGGTTTATCCTTTAATGGGGTAAAAAATTTACTCCATGGTTCCTTTTCAAGTTGAGGAGGAAAAGTATAATTTTGTTCTTAAAATGTGAAAAAAATTAAAGAAAGGGGCCTGAAATCAATGCTCTCTATTTGAGTTATTACTTTAAAATACTAACATTAAGAAAACAAACTGGGTGATATTAACTGATTTTAAAGAATGATTCAACATTTGGCATTATGCCTTGCCTTGTATACATAATTTCCTTTTTCCTCTCCTCCCTTGAGTCAGGAAGTGTGTTCTTGAAGCATTTATATTTTCTAAATTGTTTTGAATGTCAGGCAATATTATTGAAGTTTGAAGTGAAATATTGAAGTGTTCCCTGGTAAAAGCCAATAAATAAGAATTTTTAAACGATGGACGTGTAACCATGTTTTGGCCCAACATAAAACATATCTTACAACTGAAAAATATATATTTATACTCTGTTTACCCCTTAAATGTAATTCCCTAAAGTAATGAAGGATCACTATCTATACAATCTATAATTCTGTAACATACAGTTTTCTTTTTAAAAATGTTATCTTTCTTTCTGTAAGGTGATCAATATACATAAAAATTATTTGGCTGTGGAACATAATGAGGCTGGTTATTCAAGCAATGGAGAGAAAGCACATTTCAGCTTCTTCTAGATTACAATTCAACTCACTTAATTTGCGAAAGGAATGATAAATGTGCTCAGCATTTTTCATTTCACCTAACTCTTTAAGAGAGCGTTACAAACCAGCTTCTTGTATCTACATCAAAAGA
Organism: Loxodonta africana; assembly: GCF_030014295.1. NCBI lineage: Eukaryota > Metazoa > Chordata > Mammalia > Proboscidea > Elephantidae > Loxodonta > Loxodonta africana. Next base: position 21,835,279 of record NC_087369.1, read on the forward strand.
AACAGCCTCGCTAGTTCTTCGGACTAACATTTTTCAACACTGCCATGAAGGGCACGTATCTTCTCCCTCCTCCAAATCAGAAACATCAATCAGCAAATTTAATTCTCTTTAAAGGGCAACATGATAGTACAATTTTCAAGGCAAAATATCAAGTCACTTTTATCAGGATTTTGGATTAAATATAATGCAACTTATTACTCACTCAGCACCTTTTAAAGTAATTCTTTGAAAACTGTTCCTGCTCCAAATTACATAGAATTACTTGTTTAAAGTTACTCAGATGTAGAGTTGATTAAAAATACTTCAAAATTTTACAGGAACCACTTCAACAAATACGTGATTTTAACTTTCTGACTATTTCAAATAACACATTCTACCCGTCAAAATATTGCTCCCATTATACTAATCTCTGGAATACAATCAAGTTTGTACTTTTGTTCATGCCTGTTTTAATGAGAGTCACTCATATTATACAAAATTACAAACAGCATCAAGATCAAAATTACTCTATGACTAAAGAGCCGATGTAGAAATGTTTACAAAACATACACAGAGTCGAAATATCTAACAACCATAACTGGCTTACTTTTAATATGTGGAAATATTATCCTTTAGTAGTTCTATAAAAACTAGTTTTGAATTTTGAAAAGCTTAAATGAACAAATAAAATGGACTGTTGAATTAATTAGTATAATTATAGTTATCTCCAACTAAAACATTTTATCCTTTAAAGAAGTTTAACAAAGCTTACCCGTATAGAACGAACACGAAAAGATAAAAACTTAAACATGGCTACGAAACCATGATGTTAACAGAATTTCTGACCGAAAACTTAAGTTAGAAAGGGAAGGCCAAGCCCCTGAAAAGTTTTCTCCTACCAGCTGTTCCGGCAATTAGAAAATTTCCTGTCAGGCGGGTCCTGAAAACGCTAGAAAAAGAGGCCTGACAATTTTCCTGTGGTAAAAGAAAGGAGAAACCTAAAGGCAGGAGCACAAATGCAGCTGATAGTTAGGGGCCAGAACAGGAAACCAAAACAGATTTGCTGATAGCAAAATCCTGTTGAAATGTTCTTTTCTCCTGGTTCCCAGCAATCCAATTTTCACAACTGGTGAAATGAACACTTTAGTTTAGAATCCTGAGAAATCCCAGTATTTCTTAACCATATGACCCTTTAAAGCAACTAAAACTAGTCACCACTATTAAAATAATAAAAGTCACTGATGCACATGTGAAATTCTACCCTTTAATGGTTATACACACACTCCAAAGGATATTCTCATGACTTTTCTAAGATTATATGTAGATACGACATGGGTGTTCCCCATCAGTGAGGAAGTTTCATAACTATAGATGGAAAATGAAGATCACATGCAAGAAACGTTTTTATTGCAATGTAAGGACAAATTCTTCTGGGTCTCAAACGTGAGTAAATTACATTTCGACTTACATTGTTTCTTGGTTATATACATCAATGAGGAGCCCTGGTGGTGCAGTGGTTAAAGCACCTGGTTGACAACCAAAAGGTCGGAGGTTGAAACCCACCAGCCACTCCGAGGGAGAAAGATGTGGCAGTCTGCTTTTGAAAAGATTACAGCCTTGGAATCTCTATTGGATGGTTCTACTCTAACCTATAGAGTAGCTATGAGTCAGAATCGACTCAATGGCAGTGGGTTTTTGGATATACATCAACTGTCAACCAGGTCAAAAACTTCACGGCACATAGCTAAAATTCACATCCCTTTTTGATAAAATCTAAAAAAAAAAAAAAATATGAAATCCCAGAGCAAAACGAACACTGTAGATGGCAACCCGGAAAAGGAGAGTCAAGTTACCATAAACTCCCTTACTCCATTTCATCCTCTAATAGTTTGCTGAAGTTTTTCTGAGGTATTTTTGCTTTGGAAAATCTTTTTTAAAGCATGCCAACAATTAGAACATGATCACCGTAACAGTGGCACTTAAACAAAAGAAAACAAACCACCAAAAGACAGCAATGCTGAGAGTTATAGGAAAATGATCCACTTAATATACATTAAATCTATGTGGAACAACAAAAACCTCAAGTGGTAATTTTATTTAGCCTACGAGAATTTAATAAAATCACCAAGTTTTCTAAACCTGAAGAGACTCTAGAAAACACCAAGAAAAATCACTCACTGTCTTGTCCATCAAAGATAGGCACATATTTGGAAATGGAGCTATTTATAACGGAGCTCAATTCAGCACTCATTTATTGAGCAAATACTGCTGTTGTTAGGTGCCTTTGAGTCAGTTCCAACTCACAGCCACACTATGTTCAACAGAACAAAACACTGTCTGGTACTGTGCTGTCATCACAATCGTTATGCTTGAGCTCATTGTTGCAGCCACTGCATCAGTCCATCTCGTTGAAGCTCTTCCTCTTCTTTGTTGACCCTCTACTTTACCAAGCATGATATCCTTCTTCCAGGGACTGGTCCCTCCTGAGAACATGCCCAAAGTACGTGGGACCAAGTCTCGCCATCCTTGGTTCATAAGGAGGAGCATTCTGGCTGTACTTCTTCCAAGACATATTTGTTCATTGTTGTCGCAGTCCAAGGTACATTCAATATTCTTCACCAATACCATAATTCAAAGGCATCAATTTTTCTTCAGTCTTCCATATTCATTGTCCAGCTTTCACATGCATATGAGGCAAACTGGAAACAGCATGGCTTGGTTAGGCTCACCTTAGTCCTTAAAGGGACATCTTTGCTTTTTAACACTTTAAAGAGATCTTTTGCAGCAGATTTGCCCAATGGAAACTGTTTGATTTCTTGACTGTTTCTTCCATGAGTGTTGATTGTGGGTCCAAATAAAACGAAATCCTTTCCAACTTCAATCTCTTCTCTGTTTATCATGATGTTGCTTTTTGGTCCAGTTGTGAGGATTTTTGTTTTCTTTATGTCGAGGTGTTAGCCCTACTGAAGGCTGTGGTCTTTGATCTTCATCAGTAAGTGCTTCAAGTCCTCTTCACTCTCAGCAAGCAAGGTTGTGTCATCTGCATAACGCAGGTTGTTAATGAGTCTTCCTCCAATTCTGATGCCCCATTTTTCTTCCTATAGTCCAGATTTGCAGATTATTTGCTCAGCATACAGATTGAATAGTATGGTGAAAAGATAAAACCCTGACACACATTTTTCCTGAAACCATGCAGTATCCCCTTGTTCTGTTCAAACGACTGCCTCTTAATCTATGTACAGGTTCCATGAGCACAATTAAGTGTTCTGGAATTTCCATTCTTTGCAATGTTGTTCATAATTTGTTATGATCCACACAGTCGAATGTCTTTGCATAGTCAATAAAACACTGGCAAAACAACCCTGGTATTCTCCTTCAGCCAAGATTCATCTGACATCAGCAATGAAAGCAAATATTGGAGTGGCATTATGTGCTGGAGTACTATATCAAAGGCCAGGACTGTCCTGCTATATTAAATTTTTATGGCAATGTTCTATAAATGACCTAATGGAAGGTTTTTTTTTTTTTTGGAGGGGAGGGACATTTCATTGTGTTTTAGGTGAATGTTTACATAGCAAATTAGCTTTCCATTCAATAATTCATACACAAATTGTTCTGTGACACTCGTTGCAATTCCCTCAAAGTGTCAGTACTCTGTCCATTTCTTCCCCTGGGTTCCCCATTTCTACTCATCCAGGTTCCTTGCCCCTCCCTGCCTTCAAATGCTGCCCTTTTGGTCTCGTATGGTTGACTGTTCTAAGGAGTACATTCCTCAAAGGTGTTATTATTTATTTTATAGGCCAGTCTATCATTGGGCTGAAAGGTGGACCCCTGAGAGTGGCTTTAGTTCTACGTCAGTGGGCTGTCTTAGGGCAACAGTCTTGGGGGTTCCTCCAGTCTCTATCAGGCCAGTATGCTTGGTCTTTTTTATGAATTTGAGTTTTGTTTTATATTTTTTACCCATTCTATCAGGAACCCTCTATTGTGATCCTGTTCAGAGTGGTCGGTAGCGATCGCCAGGCCCCATCTAGTTCTTCTGGTCTCAGGTTAGAGGAGGCTGTGGTTCATTAGTCCTTTGGAATAATTGCTTGAGTCTTCAGTTTTCTTCATTCTCCTTTGCTCCAGATGGTAAGTGAGCAAGAGACCAATAGTTGTATCTTATGGAAGTTTAAGAATACCTAAAAAATGCTCAGTTTAAAAAATTATCCTATGGAACCAAACCCATTAAAATCAACTGAGACCAAAATAAATATCCAAGATAGAACTCTGAATTCTGCCTAGGAAATTGTGTACTTCTCTTGATTAAAAATACATGCCTAAATTGTTCAACAAGAAAGCACTTAGGAAGTTTTCCATCAGAAAACAAACCCTTCCATTTCGCAAAAGGAATTATTGAACCCTTCTGTGCCCAGCAGTATATACAGTAACCATGAACATTCTCAGGCTCTGAGGTTTATTGGGAAACTGTTGTACTACCAACAGTGTGTGCTGCCACAAGGCAGGGGCCTTTATGACTGAAACCAAAGAAATGGACATGTACCACAAATTACTGTTATTACAGTGTATTGTACGAGGTGTCTGAATTTTTGGTAGGAAAAATAAAAATTCTGAAAATTTTTATTTATTACCCATATATACCAATAGACCCCAGTACAGGCTGTGGGGTATAATTGGTGGTATTTCTTAAGTACCACTACTTAGGTAGGCTTGTGAGAGGGTGTTAGAAAAAAAATCCATACTACCTACCAAAAATTTAGACAAACTCAATGATTCAGCGTGCTTCCATTAATGACAACACATAGTATCAACAAAAAATTCAAAGCAGAAAATAACTGGGTCATCAAAGGGCTAAGAACCATATAGCACAAAACAAAATAGGTGTGTATCTGTAGAGAGCATTCATCAACTTTATTCAAGTAGTACTTCTGAGCAGGAGCAACCAAATATGCTTTTTTAAACTTAAAGGATTAGTCTACATTGACTTTAATTACTACTACTGCTCAGGGTAATAATTCACATTTTGTTGTGTGCTATGCTTTCTTTTATTAAAACCAGTAAAAAAAAAAAATTAAAAAGTGGGGGAAAACAAAACAAAAACAGTTGCCATTGAACTGATTGGAGATGCCATGTGTGTGAGAACACAACTGTGCTCTATACGGTTTTCAATGGTTGATTTTTTTGGAAGTAGATCATCAGGTCTTTGTTCCAAGGTACCTTTGGGTGGACTCGAATCTCCAACCTTTTGGTTAGAAGCCAAGCACTTAACCATTTGTACTATCCAGGCATTAAAAAAAAGAGTCAATGCTTCAGATACCAAAATCTGAAGAAAGTCTACCTGAGTTGAAATTTATTAATTAAAACATTTCGTTACTACTATACAAAAGACAAATAGAGCAACGGCAAAAAAATAAAGATTCCAGAAACAAGCTTAAGCATAATTGTAGCACTTTACATCAGAGGGGGACGTCAGGACATTTGGCTACCTATGGGGGGCAGGGAGGGAGATAGAGCTCTCTCTCATATCACACACATTAATAAATTCCAGTCAGATTAAAGAGCTAAACAGAAGAAAGTACTGCAAATATAAGTATATCTTGGAGAATATTTTTAAAAAGCCTTCATAACAAATGTACGAAATGCAGATGCTATAAAGGAAAACACTGATATAGATTTAACTCAAAAACTTCTTTATATCATAAGGGACCATAAAGTTAAAAGAATAGCTCACGTGATTGGAATACATTGCAATCACTTCTATAGCTCATCACTGAACAACTGCTTTATTCAGGTATCGGCTGTGCCAGCTCTTAAAGTCCTTTAGTACCTTTCCTCTGGCATTTATTTCTGTTTAAGCATGTTACATTGCCTCCACCAGATTAACTGGGAGAACAAGCATCATACTTGTCTTTTTATTATCATAGCAAATACCACATAGTAAAGAGCTCAACTAATGGTTGCCTGGGAATGTATCCCATGCAGAGATCTGAAGTAGACATTGCTTGTATGACTGTAGGCATGAAACTATACATTCTTCTTTATACTTTTTCTAGCTATAACTTTTAAGTTTCTTTAAATTGATCTTATTAAATTTCCAGCTAAATTTGCTTCATTTTTAAATTTTATTGGTGATATCTTTTGCCTTCTTATTCTTTAAAAAGTAACTTTTATTATGAAAACAACGCATGACCATTATAGAAAACTTGTTGCTCTTGTTGTTGTGTGCCGTCGAGTTGCTTTCGACTCATAGTGACCCTATAAGACAGAGTAGAGCTGCCACATAGGGTTTCCTAGGCTGTAATCTTTATGGGATCAGATCGTCAGGTCTTTTCTCCCAAGGAGTTGGATTGCCAACCTATCAGTTAGCAGCTGAGCACTTCACTACTGTACCACCAGGGCTCCTACAGCAAACCCAGATAATAAAAATAAACAAAAAGAAGAAAAATGAAAGAGAAAAAAAACCCCACTATTTTGGTGCTTTTCTTTCCATTCTTTTTTCTGTATACACATACACAGTTCATACTATATATACATTACGACTTTTTCTGCAAAGAGTCAGATAGCAAATATTTTCACCTTTATAGACCATGTGGTCTCTGTCAACTATCCAACTACTCAACTCTACTTCTGTAGTGTGAAAGCAGCCAGTCAATAAATAAAACAAATGGGTGAGGCTGTGCTCCAATAAAACTTCACTTATAAAACAGGCAGCAGGCCCACAGGTGTAGTTTGCTGGCCCCTGTTCTATATGATTAAATACCCTTCAGTGTATTACTGATTGCAGAAGACTCTACTATACATATCCCCTATTGCTGGTATTTAATCTTTTGTACCACTGTGATGTCCCTATCCTTTGTGTACACCCACAATTATTCAGAAATAATTTCTAAAAATAGAACTGCATGGTCGAGAGAATGCAGCATTTTAAGGTTTTTGATACTAACTTATTTGCCAAGTTGCCTTCCAGGAAGAGCCTGAATAATAACCAGGGAAACATACCAAGACCTGGAGCAGGGGCAAAGTAAGGCCCAAAAAAACCCCCACTGCTGTAGAGTTTATTTGGACTCATACCGACCCTTTAGGACACAGCAGAACTGCCCTATAGGGTTTCCAAGGAGTGGCTGAGGGATTCAAACTGCTGACCTCTTGGTTAGGAGCTGAGCTCTTTTTTCTTTTATTTATTTATTTTTACTGTACTTTAGATGAAGGTTTACAGAACTAGCTTCTTATTAAACAGTTCACATAGTGTTTTAAGACACTGGTTAACAGCAGCTGAGTCCTTAAGCACTGAGCCAACAGGGCTCTAAACTAAGGCCAGGCCTGGCCAATCAAGGGCCAAATTTGGTATGCCCATTCACTTACATATTGTCTAGGGCTGTCATTGCTCTACAGTGGCTAAGTCTGAGTTAAGCAGTTGCAATGTAAGCATATGGCCCACAAAGCCAAAAATATTTACTATCTGGCCCTTTACAGAAAAGGTTTGCAGACCTCTGATCTAGACCCCTCAAACAGAGCAGTATATGCAAAAGCCCCCGGATAGGAATTAGCTTAACGAATTCAAGACACAAAGGGAAGACCAGGGTGGCTAGAAGGTGGTGAACATCGAGGAAAGAAAAAGGAGACAGAGAAGTAGGTAGAAGCCATATTGAGTAGGGCTTCACAGACGATCAGGAAGTTTGGATTTGGATTTTATTTCAAGTGTAATGGGAAACTAAGCATCCCTGTCTTAGGCAATGGCATTGCTATCTATCCCAGGAACCTATAAGTTCTTTTTGGCTCTTTCCTTTCTCACACCTTTTATATCTAATCCATCAGCAAATTCTACTGATTTTATTTCCAAAATAAACCTCAAGTCTGTCTATTTTTATTTCCTCTGCCAATCCTCAAAACAAAACAAAAAACCATCATCTATTGCCATCTATTATGGGTTGAACTGTGTCCCCCAAAAAGATATACTGAAGTCCTAACCCCTAGTGACTCTGAATGTGACCTTATTTGGAAATGGTCTTTGCACATGTAATTAGTTAACATGAGGTCATACTGGAGTAGGGTGGGCCCTAATCCAATATGACTGGTGTCTTTATAAAAAGGGAAGAGACACAGGACACCCAGGGAAGACGATCATGTGAAGACGGAGGCAGAGATTGGAAGTATGCTGCTACAAGCCAAAGAACGCCTGGGCCTACCAGAAGCTGGAAGAGACAGGAAAAAAAAAGATCTTCCTGTAGAGTCTTCTGAGACAGCATGGCCCTGCTGACACCCTGAATTTGGACTTCTAGCTTCCAGAGCTGGGAAACAATAAGTTTCTGTTGTTTTAAGCCACCCACTTTGTGGTTATTTGTTATGGCAATCCTAGGAAACTAGTAAACCAGCTAACTGGTTTTCTTGCTTCCAAATTTGTCCCCTTTCCAATCCATTCTCTACACAGCAGCCAGAATAATCTTAGAACAGAATCAGACCAGTGTCATGCCTCTGCCTCAAATTCTTTGTGGCTTTTCATCATAGAACAAAATCCAAACTTCTCATGGCCTACGGAACCCTGCTTACCCCAGATCTCCAAAGGTCACTGCTACCACTTTCGCCATCACCTGCCATCCTTCAGTCAATCTGGCCTCCTTCCCAAACTGCAGAGGCCCCAAGCCCTCTCCCAGGTCAGGGCCTTTTGCATTTGCTGTGTCTACCCACAAGGTAGTTTCCACTGAACATCATGGGGCTGGTTCCTTGCCATCATTTAGATTTCAACTACAAAGTCACTGCTTCGGAGAGGCCTTCTCTATCTATAGCAGCTACCCTGTCATACTACTCTATTAATTCTTTTAATCATAATGATCATGATTTAGGATTTTTATCTACTTGTTGACTTGTTAAGTATCTGCCTACACTTGAAAAGAACCCCCAAGACTGCAGGAGGCCTGGTCTGTCTTGTTAACCACTGAATCCCCAGTGGTAGGAACAGAACCTATCACACAGAAGGACCTCAAAAATATTTGTCAAATAAATACTAAGCACATCTCTGCTAAAATTGGGTACTGATTTTTACATTTTAAACAATCTTGCTCAAAAATAGCACTTGTTTATTTTTTAAAAATCAACTCGATTTAGATACAATTTCCATACAATAAGATGGACACATTGTAAGTTTGATGTCTTAACAAATTATACACCCATTTATCACTATCACAATCAAGATACTGAATATTACCATCACACCGAAAGGTTCCCTTATGCCCCGTCCTAGTAAACCCCGACCCTTAGATAATCACTGACTGCTTTCTATCTCCATAGATGAGATTTCCAATGGTTATTGGCCTTTATTTGTGAAAACAACTGCTTGTGTCTTTTGACCATTTTCCATTGGTTTCTTCATTTTATTAAGAATTCTTTTATATAGTAAAGATATAACTTTGTCTTTTGTGAACGTGAATACCTCTTTCCAGTTTATTACTGGTTTTCAACTTTGTTTACATTATTTGCTATATACAAAGTTGTAAATTTTTATGTAATCGAATTTATCTTTTCTGAGTTTCTTCCTTTGTCATCAAGCTTAGAAAGACTTTCCCCACTGTAAGATTAGATACACACACTCATTTTTTGCCCTTATAACAATTTCATTTTGTACAGTGAAATTTTTAAATCTCTTAATTTTTTTTTTTGCGCAGTATATGGTAAAGACTTCCTCAAAACGGATAACCAATTGTCCCAACATGCTTTGACAAGTTCTTACCCTACAGACTTATAATTTGAGTACTTTGAAATGCGCTTGCCAAATTATCCTCCAGAAAGGTTGTCATGACTAAAGTAGTGGTTAAAAGCATGGAATATGTGTCCTGGTTCTGCTCCTTAGAAGTGAGGATGGCAAGACTTCTTAAGTACTTTGGACATGTTCTCAGTAGGTACCAGTCCCTGGAGAAGGACATCATGCTTGGTAGAGGGTCATCTAAAAAGCGGAAGACCTTCAAGGAGATGGACTGACATGGTGGCTCCAACAATGGGCTCAACCATAACAATGATTGTGAGAATGGTGTAGTCCTGGGCAGTGTTTCATTCTGTTGTACATAGGGTTGATATGAGCCAGAACTGATTCAACGGCACCTAACAACAACAAATTTCCTCCTTACTAAGAGTTCTTTTTAAAAATCAGGAATGAATGTCAAATTTTATACAATGTCTTTTTAATATCTATTAATATAGTCACTTATATTTTCTCCTTTGACTTACTGATTTGATAACTTAGATCAACAGATTTACTAATGTTGACTTACATTTTTATTTTCTGGAAAAAATCCATTATTTTAATATAATTCTGTATTTGATCTATGTTCTGCTGCTATTCATAAGGTTTTCACTGGTCAATTTTTTAAGAAATAGATTGTCAGGTCTTTCTTCCTACTGTGTTTTAGTCTGGAAGATCCGCTGAAACCTGTCCAAGATGGGTGACCCTGGTGGTATTTGAAATTCTGATGGCATAGGTAAAAGCATCACAACAACATGCAACCCACCACAGTATGACAAACTGACAGACGAGTCGTGGGATAACAGTGGAACACTGATATGATGCTGGAAGATGAGCCCCTCAGGTTGGAAGGCACTCAAAATACAACTGGGGAAGGGCTTTCTCCTAACAGTAGAGTTGACCTTAATGACGTGGATGGAGTACAGCTTTCGGGACTTTCATTTGCCGATGTGGCACGACTCAAAATGAGAAGAAACAGCTGCAAACCTCCATTAATAATCAGAACATGGAATGTATGAAGTATAAATCTAGGAAAACTGGAAGTTGTCAAAATGAAACAGAATGCTTGAAAATAGATATCCTAGGCATTAGTGAGCTGAAATGGACTGGTATCATCCATTTTGAATCAGACAATCAAATGGTCTACTATGCTGGGAATGACAAATTGAATAGGAACGGTGAACATTTCAACATCTATCTTGAAGAACAACACTGTCAGTGACAGGATAATATCTATATGCCTACAAGAAAGACCAGTCAATACGACTATTATTCAAATTTACACACCAACCACTAATGTGAAGGGTAGATAAATTAAGATTTTTTAATCAATTTCCACAGTCTGAAATTGACCAAATATACAATCAGGATACATGGAAAACCCTGAGACTATGGCCCTCGGACATCCTGTTAACTCAGAACTGAAGCCACTGCCAAAGTCCACCTTTCAGCCAAAGATTAGACAGGTCCATACCATAAAACAATCAATGACACACATGAGGAACATGCTTCTTAGTTGATTCAAGCATATGAGACCAAGTGGGCAACACCCGCCCAAAAGCAAAGACTAGAAGGCAGGAAGTGACAGGAAAACAGGATGAATGGACACTGGGAACCTGGGCAGTAAAGGGAACAAGGGAGAGTGCTGACCCATTGTGGGGATTGCAACCAATGTCACGAAAAAAATTTGTGTATGAATTTTTGAATGAGAAACTAATTTGTGCTGTAAACTTTCACCTAAAACACAATAAAATAAAATAAAAAAAACATGCACAGATAATTACTGGTGATTGGAATACAAAAGTTAGAAACAAAGAAGAAGGATCAGTAGTTGGAAAATATGGCCAGGGTGACAGAAACTACTCCAGAGATCACATGATAGAATTTTTGCAAGACCAATGACTTCTTCATTGCAAATACCTTTTCTCAACAATGTTAAGTGGCAACTATACACGTGGACCTAGCCAGATGGAAAACACAGGAATCAAATCAACTACATCTGTGGAAAAAGATGATGGAAAAGCTCAATATCATCAGAACAAGGCCAGGAGCCAACTGTGGAACAGACCATCAATTGCTCATATTCAAGTTCAAGTTGAAACTGAAGAAAATTAAAACAAGTCCACGAGAGCCAAAGTACAACTTTGAGTATATCCCACCTGAATTTAGAGACCATGTCAAGAATAGATTTGATGCATTGAACATTTATGACCAAAGATGGGACGAACTGTGGGATGACATCAAGGACATCATACATGAAGAATGTAAAAGGTCATTAAAAAGACAGGAAAGAAAGAAAAGACTGAAATGGATGTCAAAAAAGACTCTGAAACTTGCTCCTAAATGTGGAGCCACTAATGTGAATGGAAGAAATCATGAAGTAAAAGAGCTGAACAGAAGGTTTCAAAGGGTGACTTAAGAAGATGAAGTACTATAGTGAAATGGGCAAAGACCTGGAGTCAGAAAACCACAAGGGAAAAACACGATCGGCATTTCTCAATGTGAAAGAACTGAAGAAAAAATTCAAGCCCTAGTTGCAATACTGAAGGATTCTATGGGCACAATATTAAATGATGAAGGAAGCATCAAAAGAAGATGGAAGGAATACAGAGTCACTGTCCCTAAAAGAACTGGTTGATGTTCAACCATTTCAGGAGGTAGCATATGATCAAGAAACAATGGTACTGAAGGAAAAGGTCCAAGCGGCACTGAAGGCACTGGCAAAAAACAAGGTTCCAGAAATTGATGGAATATCCATTAAGATGTTTCAACAAATGGATATAATGCTGGAAGAACTCAGTCATCTATACCAAGAAATTTGGAAGACAGCGACCTGACCAACTGACTGAAGAGATCCATATTTATACCCGTTTCAAAGAAAGGTGATGTGACAGAATGCAGAAAATATTGAATATCATTAATATCACACACAAGTAAAATTTTGCTGAAGATAATCCAAAAATGGTTGCAGCAGTACATCAACAGGGAACTTTCAGAAATTCCAGCTGGATTCAGAAGAGGACGTGGAATGAGGGATGTCACTGCTGATGTCAGACAGATTTTGGCTAAAAGCAGAGAATACCAGAAATGTGTTTACCTGTATTTTATTGACTATGCAAAGGAATTCGACTGTGTGGATTATAATAAATTATGGATAACATTACAAAGAGTGGGAATTCCAGAACACTTAATTGTGCTCATGCAGAACCTGTACACAGACCAAGAGGCAGTCATTCAAACAGAACAAGCGCATACTGCATGGTTTAAAACCAGAAAGGTGTACGTCAGGGTTGTATCCTTGCACCATACTTATTCAATCTGTATGCTGAGCAAATAATCCGGGAAACTGGACTATATGAAGAAGAATGTGGCCTCAGGATTGGAGCAAGTCTCATGAACATCCTGCGATATACAGATGACATGACCTTGCTTGCTAAAGTAAAGAGGACTTAAAACACTTGCTGATGAAGATCAAAGACTACAGCCTTCAGTACGGATTACATTTCAACATAAACAGAAATCCTCACAACTGGACCAAAAAGCAACATAATGATAAATGGGGAAAATATTGAAGTTGTCAAGGATTTCATTTTACTTGCATCCACAATCAATGCCCATGGAAGCAGTAGTCAAGAAATCAAACGATGTACTGCACTGGGCAACTCTGCTGCAAAAGATCTCTTTATAGTATTGAAAAGCAAAGATGTCACTTTGAGGACTAAGGTATGCCTGACCAAAGCCACGGTGTTTTCAATCGCCTCATACGCTTGTGAAAGCTGGACAACGAATAAGGAAGACCAAGGAAGAATTGATGCCTTTGAATTATGGTATTGGTGAAGAATATTGAATACCATGGATTGCCAGAGTACAAACAAATATGTCTTTGAAGGACGTACAGCCAGAACGTTCCTCCTTAGAAGTGATGATGGCAGGACTTTGTCTCATGTAGTTTGGACATGTTATCAGGAGGGACCAGTCCCTGGAGAAGGACATCATGGTTGGTAAAGTAGAGGGTTGGTGAAAAACGGGAAGACCCTTGACAAGATAGACTGACAAACTGGCTGCAACAATGGGCTCAAACATAGCAATGATTGTGAGGATAGTGCAGGACCGGCAGCATTTCGTTCGCTATGAATTGGAACTGACTCAAAGACACCTTACAACAATTTAACAACAATTTGATATTTATGTAGGATTTTGCATCTATATTCATAAATTAAATTAGCATAAGATTTCCTTTTCTGTGTTAACTTTATAAAAGAAGCTAGAAGGCAATGCAGACTTTTTGCTGTGGTTTAGGACATTTTAATGGAATGATCGATTCCATGAAAACTTCAGAGATGTCTGCTATGAAATCATTGGGGCCTGGCACTGTAATTGGGAGTGGTGGTGGTGTTAATTCCTTAACAACTTCAATTTCTCATATGGCTATTGGTATACTCAGTTTTTCCATCTCTTCCCAAGTTTGTTTGGTATCATTTAGGTTTTCCTCGAAAACCATGTATTTCAGCAAGATTTTCATATTAGTATAGAGCTACACGTAGTAGTCTACTATGCTTTAATTAAATTTAAGGGAAACTTCAGGCATTTATAAAAGTAGAATAGTCAAATGAATGCTTATGTACCTGTCACTCAGCTTTAACAATTACCAACTCACGGCTGATGTTGTTTCATACACTCTCTTCCCCAACTCCTGTAATTATTTTGAAGCAAATCCCAGACATTTCATCTGTAAATATTTCAGTTGCTATGATGTTTTAATCTCCTTCCTATCTATGGTTATATCCTGTTTTGCTATCCTAATATTGTGTGTACATTTGCTTTGGGTTTTTTTTTTTTCCTGTTTTCTAATTCACCGATTTTGGAATTTCTATTTAATTCCTTCCTCTTGCTTTTTATAGATTTACTTTGTAATTCTTTCTCTAGCTTCTTTCATGGAGTCCCAGAAATTCATTCATTTATTAATAAAAGTTTTCTTTCAAGTATAACTATAACATCATTTATTAATACTATTATGTTCTAGGCACTGTGCTACATATTTAAAATTATCTTAGTTCATTTTCACCACAGTGAGGTGGGTACTAACTTTACATTTCACACTTCACCACAGTGTCAAGTACTTCACACATTACAGATAAAGAAACCGAGGCTTAAAGTGAAGTAACCCACCCAAGTTCACACAGAAAATGGCAATCATTATGATGGTGGTAGTGGTGGGGAGGATAGCCAAGTAATTCTCTCTGGGGAAGGAAGGAGGGTGCACATGCATGGCAGACTACTGACTTATGTCAGTAACCAGGAGATGCTAAACCTTCTGATAAGGCCCTACAGGAAGAAGGCTCAGTAGAGGGGCCATAGCAGAGCTCCTGGCAACTTTTCTACACCATTCATTACACTTATCTGGCGAAAGTCCAACCCTGGTCAAACCCAATTATCAACCAGCTCCACGACTGTGCCTGAACAGCTGAACACTGCTGAAGAAATACCAGTCCTATGATAAAAACTTAAAATGAACACATTCTTAATTATTTCTTTTAGATACAATTGTTTTGACTAAATCATTCTAGTTTTCAGACACTGTGAGATTTAATGTCTAAGGAGTTCTGTTTAAGTGCAGGAGAACTGTTCTCTAGTGCACATCCATCAGTAGACAATGTTCTTTCTAGCACAAGAATGGTGAAGGTGCTGTGGTACTAAGGTTTTACATCAGAGATGGAAAACTAGTGTCATGACAGCTTGTACCAAATGGCAGGGGCTTCCCAGAGCACTGAGAGGGGTCGATTTTAAGGCTTGTTGGAGCTCAATGGGAAAACCTGCTATGTTCTACTTGCACTATCTCCTGTGGGCCTGGTGAGGGGCAGGAGCACCACCAGCCCAGGACTGAGTCTTACGGTAAGCAACACCACACACTAAGAAGGTACTGTTCCTCTCCCTGTGCACAAATTTCTTTTTTGTTTCTTGGCCTAAAATTTTTTCTACTCAGAAATGTTTGTCTAAAACGGTGAAATGAAAAGAATCATTTAGGTAACAGAGTGACAACCTTCAACATGCTAGTATTTCAGGTTGACTCAAGTCATCCAGTCACACTTGAGCTTAACTTTAAATCAGTCTGCTTTCTTTCCAAATATAGGTGAGATCATTCAAACTGAAAGACTGGGCATTGCGATGAGAAGACTAGAGCAGAAAAGAAGCAATTTTCGATCAGAGGCACCATATAAGGTAGACTAACCAGAGAGAAATATGATAGGAAAAAAAATGGGGTCATATTTTTTTCACACTCTTAGGGCCTAAGGGACACTAAAACCAAACCAAACCCACTGTCGTCGAGTCAATTACGACTCACAGCGACCCTATAAGACAGTGTAGAACTGCCCCACAGAGTTTCCAAGGAGCACTTGGTGGATTCAACCTGCCGACCTTTTGGTTAGCAGCCGTAGCTCTTTTTTTTTTTTTAAATAATTTTTATTGGGCTTTAAGTGAAAGTTTACAAATCAAGTCAGTCTGTCACGTATTAGCTTATATACACCTTACTGCATACTCCCGTTTGCTCTCCCCCTAATGAGTCAGCCCACTCCCTCCTTCCAGTCTCTCCTTTCGTGACTGTTTTGCCAGTTTCTAACCCTCTCTACCCTCTCATCTCCCCTCCAGACAGGAGATGCCAACACAGTCTCAAGTGTCCACCTGATACAAGTAGCTCACTCTTCATCAGCATCTCTCTCCAACCCATTGTCCAGTCCCTTCCATGTCTGATGAGTTGTCTTCGGGAATGGTTCCTGTCCTGGGCCAACAGAAGGTTTGGGGACCATGACCACCGGGATTCTTCTAGTCTCAGTCAGACCATTAAGTCTGGTCTTTTTATGAGAATTTGTGGTCTGCATCCCACTGATCTCCTGCTCCCTCAGGGGTTCTCTGTTGTGCTCCCTGTCAGGGCAGTCATCGGTTGCAGCCGTAGCTCTTAACCACTACGCCACCAGGGTTTCCATAAGGGACACTAGTAAGTGAAAAAATAGCCCTGAAAGAGAGCCAAAAATGTAGCCAATGGAAACTTTAATGCTTGGAAATTTTGCCTAGTGTACACATACTCCATTTAATGCCACCATGCAGTGCTCATTATACTGCTATTTATCTCAGAAATATGGTCTGAATCCATATATACTTAAATCCACTAGAGTACATTTTTTCCCATGCTCTGAGTGCTAAAATACACTCTCAGCCAATGAGAGCTAGAATGACAGACAACACTGCATACAAGTAGTCAATGAGTGTTGTTAATGCAGCAGGGACAAATAAGCACTGTCAACGAGCACTCTATTGTACTTTCCTGTGATGAGTGAGTTCTTCAACCGACTATTGTTTATTCTACTAGGGTGCCTCTTTCTGTAGTTTGTGTTTGATCCCTGATTGCTGCAAGAGCTATGCAAGCTTGTGCTGGACTCATGGTTATGAGTATCATTTTGGATGCTCAAATGCAAGTTTTAAGGCAGCTCGAGGAACCTTCAAGGAAATGGAGGATAAAATCAGCAGGAAAACAGGAACTGGTACAATTCCTTGGATATTATGAAGGCCGTCATAAACATCGCCATAGCCTTATGGTTACTGGAATAATGGTATGTGTGGAAGCTGGAAAGCACTACTGCTAGAGGTTGATCATGACTTCAGGGGATTTGAAAACAAGAACAAGGCATTGCCAGTGTATTGCTTCCTATATTCTTTATGGGGGTGCTACTCCTTAACCTTTCATTTGAGATCATCTACAATGTATCCTCGACTTGTATTTTTAAGCGAATTTTTCTGACTACTAATGAGCTTTCTCTTATTCTCAACAGTCATGCACATGTCTCTGATATAAGTATGAACTACAAAGACTGAGTTGATAAGTATGTTTAGGATTTGTATTAATATTTACAAAATTGATGTTATGAGCAATTAATGAATGCACACTCATTTGAAATAAATGATAAAGAGAACAGAAAGGTCAAAGGCCCAAGTTAAGGGAAAGTCAACTCATTTCACAATTTTGGCTGAAGCCAGGCCTATCGTCAGCTGCAAAATTACTGGATACAACCCTACTTCCTAAGGGGCAAACTTTATCCCTGGTAAATAGTCTGGGAAAGCTGGATCAGTCACTGGAAGGAAGAGGACAGGAAAATTAACATTTATTAGGCTCTTACTTTGTGCTAGGCAGTTATTTGTCTCCTTTAATGCTCAATTCTCAAAAGAATCTTTGCCTGATACTGCAAAAACTGTTAAGAGAATCATTTCCCCAATAAACAGAAAATTAATTATTCTTGGGTGACTAAGGAGACCTCAAAAGTCAAGACTCTCTATTTCTTCAGCATGCATCATGCAGAGCATGGAGTCCTTTGGCCAGCTGAGGAAGGATGGAACATTCTGGAGCCTGGGAAACTATCTTGGCTTGAGATGCTATGCGGTACTCTACTTTTGCTAAGGGGGCAGGCCCTCTCCCCTGCCCCACAGGACTAAAGGATAAACATAATCAAGTCTCTCCAGGAAGGGAGATAGAACAAAAGATACTGGCTTGAGTAAGTTAATCGGTATGACATTCAACTAATTATATATATAAATATGGATTAGTAAAGCAAACATTCCTGGGGGAAGGGGATGGAGAAAGTTGATGACTAGTTATATTTTGGTATGGATAAATTTAACTAAATAAATTTATGTGATACATGGAGAAAATAAAAGTTTTTTTACATCTGGTGAGTAAAGACAGGAAAAGGATTGAACCTTTAGACAACCAGAAGAAAAGACAGCAGTATTAAAATTCTGGAAGAATGGGAGAAAAGCAGCTCTAGGATATGGGAGATAGGCAGATTACAGGGTAAAGGGAATTGTTTTTTAATTTGCTTTCTTTGTATTTTTTTTTTTGTACCTACCTTAAATTCTTCCCACCTTGCAACAGGCTCTCAAGGGAATTTTTTTTTGTTATATTTTTAAATTTTTTATTGCACTTTAGATGAAGGTTTATAAAACAAACTAGTTTCTCATTAAACAGTCAGTACACACATTGTTCTATGACATTGGTTAACAACCCCACAACATGTGAATGCTCTCCCTTTTCAACCTTGGGTTCCCTTCAAGGAAATTTTTAATACTGAAACCTGCTGGATAACTTCTCTCTTCTATTTTTTTTTTTTTTTACCCCTGAAGATAACCTTCCTGGAACCACCTCTGTCTGCTTTAATCTGGATTGATTATCCTCTAAGCCTATTGAATGAACTAGTCTCCTGAAACTTCCTTCATTCATCATATTGAGAAGACACTTTATCACAGTTGTAGTGCTAGGTCCCTTGTTTCCTGAATCCCATGTTTCTTCTTCTCACTTAACAACCCTCTAGTGTGGGTGGAGCTCATTTTCCAGCACCTTCCTGGAAAAAGGGTACATGTCTAAAATTTTCTGGGTTGAAAATCATTTCACTAAGCACATCATCAAAGGCATGTCTTCTGATTTCCAATGTTGAGAAGTATGACGTCATCATTATACCTAATCTTCACCTAATCTTCTATATATATTTTTAAAAAATCTTTAAAAGCTTTTAGGATCTTCTTTTTATCCCTGGTGTTTTGATATTTCATTATAATGAGCAGGGTTTGTCGTTGTTGTTCACTAAGGTTACCAGTAGGCTGTTTTAATCTCGACACTCACTGTCCTCATTTTGGGAAAAACTTTTTTTTTATATATTTTGGTATCCAATACTAAGATCATGATTATCACTGTATCATTATGAAAAAAAATTGGTGTGAATTAAAATGTGTCACACCATCGATTATAACAAGCATTTCAATTTTAGAGATGTTAGAATGTGGGGAAAATAACCAGGTACCTTTTGGTGTTCCCTAATTTCTTCCCCTCCATTTTATTTCTTTGTGGAATTTCCATTAGTTAGATGATAGATTTTCTATCTTTTTGTCTTATTGGTCTATTTTGGGGAGATCTCTTCAACTTTATAGCTTCTAAATATTCTACTAAAACACAAAAAAGTCCTATCACATTTTTAGTTTCTAAAAGTTTCTTCTTTATCTGATCCTTCTTCTTCATCTTCTTTTTTTAAAAATAGAATTCTATTCTTGTTTTGGAAATCCTGGTGGCATAGTGGTTAAGAGCTACAGCTGCTAACCAAAAGGTCAGCAGTTAGAATCCACCAGGCACTCCCTGGAAACCCTATGGGGCAGAGTTCTACTCTGTCCTGTAGGGTCGCTATGAGTAGGAATCGATGGCAGTAGGTCTGGGTTTTTTAATTTTATTGTTTTAGGGATTCCACTGAGTTTCTTAACACTCCAAGGATACTAACTTTTCTTTGTCCTTTTCCCCGCATTGTCTATTCCTCCAAGATCCTCCTCCTGTTTATTTTGATTTCATTCTTTCATGCTGGAAGCCTTCCTCGAACATCTGGTGATATTTGGCTTTTAACTCATTTTCAAGAGTGGGGCCTAAGAAGTGAACTAGAAGATCTGGAGCTTGTGTTCTTGTGAATGACTAGATGTAGTTAGAGCACAGACTAAGCTGCTATAATGAAGAAACCTCAAAATACAATGGCTCAAATGAAATAAATGCCTATTTTTCTCTCATAAAGAAGTTGATAGGTAAGAGACTAATTTAGGGTGGAGAGGTGTCTCTAGAGCATAAGGTCATTGGGAATCCAGATTTCTTGTAAAAATATCTTGGGTTGATGGTTACTCTCCATCTTTTCTAAGTCTTGTCCTGATCAAAACTGGCTTATCATCATACTCTACATTCTAGCCCATGGATAAAGGACAGCATGTTATGTCCAAATGTTTTTGGGCAAGATCTAGATGTCGCACACAAAACTTCCACTCCCATCTCACTGGCAAGAACTCTGTCACATAGTCACACACAGGCTGTGAAATGTGGTCTCTGGCTGGGCAGCCAGGTTCCGAGCTAAAACTGGGGGTTCTTTTGGAAGGTGAAATGAATACTGGGGTACAATTAGCAATCTCTATACACTGACAGCGTCTCAACTCTAGCTTTTATTGACTTGGTGCCTGGGCAAGTCAAATCCTTAGAGAGCCTCAAGTCTAGACAATCCTAGGACAGATGAGTACTTGCCCTCACCATGTCTCTCCTGGGGTTGTGTTAAGAAACAAAAATGGAACTAAAAAAGCTTTTTAAACTGTTACACACTATTTACGCTAGTTATAATTACTTAGTCAAATGATTTAAAACCAAATAGTTATTTCTACCTTAGACCTTGTCTACGATCTAATTATTTATCTTGACATCTTTGGTGAACAGACTCTAAAATGGCCCCCAGTTAGTTCTACCTCCTGATATTCTTACCCTTGGGTAATCTCCCCTGCCCTTGCGCTGTGAGTGGGATATATGACTTGATTCTAACAAAAAAAACTACAGCACAGGTGACAAGATGATTATGTTGCATCAGCTTGTAACTTCTGTCTTGCCTACTGGCTTTGCTGAAGTAAGCTGCCATATGGTAATGTCCACATGGGCAAGATCTACATGGGAAGGAGCTAAACCCTGACAACAATCATGTGAGCTGAGGAGCGGAGCCTTCTCCAGTCAAGTTTCAGATGAGACCCTAGCCCTGGTTGCCATCTTGATTGTAGCCTATTAGAGATTCTGAAGCAAAGGACCCAGCTAAGCTGTACCCAGACTCCTCCCCCACAGAACCTGTGAGATAATAAGTGTACACTGTTTTAAGCTACTAAATTTGCAGTAATTTATTATGCATCAAATAGACAACTAATATAACACCCAAACTTTCACTATTTACATTTTTAGCAATTGACAAAAAGAAAGCGTTTTATAAAAACTATATTCAAAGCACACGCAATTTAAAAGTATAAAAAGAGTATATGTTTTGGCAATTTTTTATATCTAATATCGCAAAAGAAATATTAAATAGTAGGCTTTTATCTGATACCTACAACTAATTCATGTGATCTGGGATGATCTACTCAACAACCTCACTCAGATTATCGGTAATATCTCAGCCTTGCACTTTTCCAACCAATCTCTAGAATGTAGTTTTTTCCCAGATGTACATGTTACTAATGCTGTGAATACTCTGAGGGAAAGTACAAGCCATAAAACCGCACATTGGAGAATGCTTTAATTTTAGATTACAATTAGAAATTTGGAGGTTTTCACTGCAAAGAAATTGTTACACAAAGATAAAAGGTATCTGGTGTTAGACAAATCAATATTAACACTTACAGTTTTTCTGTTTGCATACATGTAAATGTATGCTATAGACTAACCAAGTAAAGTACCTCATATGGTTCAGGGGAGCGAGAATCTAGATCAAATCTGAAGGTAACCCTGGGCACTAGGACCCAAGTTTGGGTCCCTGTGGTTGCCAAAATGTAATTCATGCACTCATTTAATGAACAAATACTTATTGAACACTAACTGGGTACTAGACATTGGATATAAAACATGGAGTAAGTTCAACATGGTCACTGCTTTCATGCAACTCACAGTTTAATAGAGACTACAGACAAGGAAATAAGCAACGGAAGGGAGTGCAGAGCTGTTGAAGGGTTTTAAGCAGAAGACTACAATGATCTCACTCTTCCATAACTGATACACTGTCCATGACAATTTGTTTGATATTTGGCAAGTTACCTTTCACAAGATGTTAAAAAGCATATAGAAATATAATGCTTTTTATATATTAGCAATAACCAGGTAGAAGACATACTAGAAAAAAGTCCTATACAACCAAAACTATTAAATACCCATGAATTATCTTACTAAGAAATGTAGAACTATACATAAGAAACCATAAAATTTTTGATAAAGGATATAAAAGAATATCAGAATAAATAAATGTTTCTGGATGTGAAGACTCAGTATTATTAAAATAATTCTCTTTATGTTAATCTGTAAATTTAACGTAATTCTAATAACAATTCCAATAAATTTTTAAGGAGTACTTGACAAATTGACTGTCAAATTCATCTGGATGATTAAATGCGTAAGAGTGGCCAAGAGAATTTTGAAAAGTAGAAATGTGGTAGGTGGGAAGGCTTGCCTTGCCATGAAGAAAACTATATAATAAAGCTATAGTAATTAGAACAGTATGGAAAGTCAAAACATTCAGGGTTTTATGGTAATTTTATATATGATAAAAGAGGCATGCAAGTGAGTAGGAAAAGATTGGATTTTACTTAATAAATGAGGTTTAGGAAAAAAGTCAGATTTCTACCTTATATCAGGTACTAAAATTCCAAATGGATCACAGATGTAATTGAAAACAAACAAAAATACAAACAAAATCATAAAAGCATTAGGTCAAAATATAAGAGGATATTTTTGTAACTTTGTTGCAGGAAAGAATTTTCTAACCAAAGCATAAACCCAGAAGTCAAAGAGTAAAAGTTTTTACAAATTACAACTTCTGTGCATCAGCCATGAAAGACAACATAATCAGTTTTTAAAAAACAAGGGGGAGAAAACATTTACAAGATATCTCATAGACATGGAAGTTAATATACAGACTATACACAGAGATATCAGAAACCAATAAAGAAACAACAAGCAACCCCTAAGAAAATTTGGCAAACACATGAAATAGAAAAGCCCAGAATGCATGGCTATTTAACTTGACTAAAAATCAAATAAGATATCAAGTGAAAGGAGAAAACATTTAGTGTGGCTTACATAAGAAAAAATTTCTGATAATATCCAGGGTTGACCAGGGTAAGCTTGAACAGGCACTGAAATTTTTACCATCTTTTTGGAGGGCAAATTTGGCAATGTCTATGAGATTTAAATGTCCCCATCCTTTGTTTCAACACATCGTTTTTAAAGACTATGTCCTACTGAAACACAAGTTCACAAAAATAAATAGGGGAAAATTACACTTAATGTAGGACACGCATAAAAGAGAAAACTACGCAACCATTAAAAAAGAGGTAGATCTATAAAGATGTTCAAGACCTGTTAAGTGAACAGAGCAAGTTGAGAATATGTATTTTTTTCCAAGTATAAATAATATTTGTCTTCTGTACAGAATAAAAAGAAGACTATAACTGAGTTGTTGACAATGGTTATCTTGGGGGTGGGTGGGGCAACTCATTAATCCAAGTAATATTTAATGAATGTTGTGATGTGCTGGGCATTGTTCTAGGTGCTGGGGATGAAGGGCTGAAGAACAAAGCAGATGAGGATATGGTGAATGTTCATTTTCTATGTTAACTATTTCTGTAAAGTATAATCTTTATATTTTTTGCCTTCATGAATAAATCTATGGTCAGCTTGATTTTTTTAAAAGGTCAGTTTTAAGGCACCCATGAAAAATTTTCAACAATATAAAGCAGTTTGTTTTGTCATTCTCTTAAAATCAGTCTCAAACAGTATAAAGAAAGTTTACTGGCATATTCAGGAATGTATTTTCGTAAAATTACTGTTTAAGCATCAACACATTTCTAATACCGTAAACTGTTACTTCGCTCGGTTTAAAAATAAGAATACTTCAATATGATGGCATCTGGTTTATCTGTACCACTTATAACACAATAGTTTACTTACAGTTTGTAGATTAATCTCCTCCTCTCCCATAGGTTCATCCATAATTTGCTGTCCATTCTGTGAAAAGCACAGCAAGTAAAAAGTTACCAAAACAGATCTCGCATCGGTGAGTTAAATGAAGGCAGGCCAAAAAAATCAAAGAATATTTTCAGTCCTACAGGGCTCTAATGAAGTAGAACCACCATACAAGGATGCAGTTGCCAATTTGCAACAGGTTGTGCTTCCAAAAGTCATCTGCAAATTAATTATTTGAAACTATAAAAGCATTTGTCCATGGAAATAATGTAGTAAATGATGATTACCTTTCCAGGTGAGCCCATGAGTTTACTTAAATAGTCAAATGCATTACAAATGGTTTTATTAAAACCTCACCAAACCATCACTTACAACACTTTCAATGGCAAAACACATTCTAAATTCCAACTCCACTGATAATTAATCATGGCAACTGATTAATTATTTGGGGAGAAAATTAAGCTAGATCTGTCAATAAATTTCAGATGGGTTAAACATTTAAATGTTCTAAAAATTATACAAGTATTATAAATATATAAATACAGGTAGATAATACTCATGGGGTAAGGAGGAAGGAAATCATAAAGAAAAAAAAAGGCATTTAAAAAGTGTAAAACTTCTGCCAGACACAAAAAAGATAAAAGACAAACTGATTACAAAAAAAAAGTAACATGTGACAAAGGGTTCGTATCTTCAATACATAAAGAGTTCTTTTTTTTTTAAAAAATTTTTTTACAAACCTGTTAAGAAAAAACGATGAACCTCAACAGAAATGAGCAATAAGGGGAAAAAAAGAGTTCAGCCTTAGTACTAATAAAAATGATGTGTTTAACCAAAAGATACCTTTTGCCTTTCAAATTGATTAATTATTTACAGAAAAAAATAACAGTGTTAATGTGGGTATGGGGCAACGAGCACTCTGGATATACTGCTGGTGAAAGCGTGAATCAGCACAACCTTTCTGGAATGCAATTTGAGTCTGTATTTAAAAAAAACACACATAAAGCTTGGAAATGTCCCATTGATTTAGTTCTTAAAAAAAATGGACATCTGTACAAAGATGTACATAGAAGAATGCTCACCACAACTCTTTTTCAAAAAATAACTCCGAATTGGAAACCTAAATTCTTAATAGTAGGGAACTAGTTAAATATATTATGGTACATCCATATAATGGAACACTATGCAGTCATTAAAAATGACAATAAAGATGTAAATTTATTGACATGGAAAGACACTTACATGTAATAAATGAAAAAGCAGTTTACAAAACAATATGGATTATAACAATCCCATTTTAAATAAATATATACATATGTTTTAATGTATATATTTGTATGGGAAAAAATCTGGAAGAATATACACCAAAACGTTTACAGTGGCTATCTCTGGGTGGTAATATTTTAGACAAGTCAAAGTTCGTTTGTTTTTGCTTATCTGAATTTTCTAATGTATCTACAATGAATATGTTATTAAAAAACTGGGTTTTGGGTTAGTGTAATTTAAAAAAATAACAATCAGAAGTCAGGAACATAAAGTGGCTTCTCTAGTTCCCTAAAAAAAATGTTCTTACCACTTGTTAATTCAACAAGTGTACAAGGATCTAAACTAATCATCTTCGGAGTCTTAACAACTAAGAAATAAAATGCAGCCCACTTATCACCCCATTCTGAGGTAAGGCAGCTATTCTCAACTTGAACTCTACTATCTATTCTCCCATTGCCTAATTTACCCATCCATTCATCCATCCACTTCATTTCATACATACTATGTCCTAGGTACTGACTTGTAGATGAGAGATAAATAAAACATGGCCCCCTTGGCCTCCATCCTAAAGGATCTTGCAGTCTAGTGACTCATACGAAGGACACCTTTCATTTTCATCCTTTCCACCCACTCATAGATGTTCCTAGGAAAGGGAACGCCTGTACTATACTACAAAGCACAGAAATGGTGCCAGATGCACGTAAGGGGGGATGCAAGTATAAAATCTATAGTTTCCTAAGATACTTCCACAGGCTACAGTATCACCCACTTACATGGTGATGACACCCAAATATCTCCAGGATACATCCCTCTCCTAAAAGCCACAACCATTTTATTCAACTGACTATTAATCATTTCTTACCCAAATGTCCCAGACAAACCTCAAAGCTCTCAAAAACACTGGCTTTGGAGTCAGATCATTGGATCCATGTTCCTGCTTTTATGCTACTAGCTATGAATTATAACACCTTGGACAAATCACTAAAACTATCTAAGCTTTAGTTTCTTTTTATGGGGGTTAAAAGTCTTATCTTCAGAGCTGCTGTGCAGATTAAATGAGATAAAAGATATAAAACACCAACCATAGTGCCTGGTATTTAGTAAGCACTCAATCAATGTTAGCTATTTTAAAAACCAAACAAACCAAACCCAGTGCTGTCGAGTTGATTCCGACTCAAAGCGATTTTATTACCTCCAAAATCCAGCCACCCCATCTCTGGCCCACCAACCTGCTGCTTCTATATGTGCGCCATCATTCATACAGTTGCCCAAGCTAGATTGTAAGTAGAGTTCCCTTTCTATAACACAGATCTGCTTAATGGCTCCACGGCTTTAGAAACTTTGGTCTAACTTAAGCTACACTTACATTTTCCATGGGAACCATCTGCTGCTGCTCCTTGTGATTTTCAACGTATGCAAAGCAAATTTCACAACTTATAACCTTTAAAGAAAACTGGTATGGTAGAAACAGCATTGAACTTAGGAGCTGGGAGACCAGAGGTAGAGTCCTAGGTCTGCCATTTATAAGCCTTGTGATTACAGACAATTCAGAATTTCTCTTAGCCTATTACTTTATCTGTTCAAAATGGGGACACTTGCCCTGCCTACCACAAAGGGTTGTTAGGCTGAAAACTGTGGTAACTCATAAGAAAGCACTTTATAAACTGTAAAGACCTGTACCAATGCAAATTATTACTAAGGCGAGGTAGCTGAGAATACTCCATAAAGTCCTTTTGATGTGAGAACTAAAAAAAAAATTTAGGACTGCTACGGGGTCTTGAAAGTCTTCAGTTCCAAGTACACATCATATACTTCAATTCTTTCTACTTCATCCTCACCTACATGTGAACATTTTCAAGACAAGAATGTACTACCTCAACCAGGCAGCCAACTATTCTATCTCAGAAAAAGCACTGTCTGCTGGGTAAAATGCTTCATTATGCAGTAACTTTCCTCAACCATGAATTCCCCTGAAAAGATACTAATATATGCTAACTTGCTTGTACTCTACCTGCAGTGTCACAGGAAGTGAACCTACATCTATGCCCATCAATCACTCCAAGTCTTTTCTAGGTAACTCAAGTTCCTTCAGACATCAAGACAGATGGCACCTGTCACTATTCTTGTTTTCTTCAGGGGGGTATACAGAGTTGTATGCAATTAGCATTCCAACTGTGTTGTGACCACTGCAGAATAAAGGCCAGGTCACCCTCCTTTCTCTCGAAAATAAAATTTTACTAATGCAGTTTTGCATATGCATGGTTTCTGGAAAGCCTACATACACTGGTGACTCATACTAAGTTTTCTGATGAAATCCTTGTCTTCCTTACTTATACTGCAACTAAGCCAGGTATCCTCTATCCTGTACTTGTTATTACTCTTAGTCCCAAGAGTAAAGCCATATTTAAATTTTTTGATTCATTTTTTTTTTCCAGCTCTGACCCATTGCTACGGTCTGTATAGACTGGGTTCCAAATCTGTCAATTAGCCTCTTCATTATTTTCAGTTCCACGTCACCTACAAATTTTACAACATACTCTCTTTTCTGAACTCCTCACCTGGCTAACACTATATACCAACAAAGCAATCTAACCAAAAAAAAGAGGGGAAACATGATCTAAAAGGTACTGTAAGCTCTACTTTTTACAAAAATACTTCCTTTCTGAGTTTAGCAAAGATTTATAACATTTTGAACAACTTAACTTGTAAAGCAGGAAAATATGAAAGCCAATGTTATCCTATATACCAGTGAAGCTTTGTAAATATTACCCCCCAAAAGCACCTTCACTTCAACAAACCTTTTATATCATTACATTGAAACAAGGATTCAAATGGTCTCTATTAGAAATTAGCATAAAGTTACTTCTACAGTTAAGAAATTTCCCTTTTGAAAAATGACCCTTAGTTTCATTAGTGATTAGGGTTACATGGACCATCAATCTGACTCAACAGGCACTTTCTACAGTTCTAAAAGCTCAAGGAAGAGTACCTATTAAACAGGGAAAGATAGCTCTTTAACTATGAGAAACAAGTAGGAAAGAATGTGCTCTGGAGCAGGCCAGTAGTGGGTTTAAGCCCAACTCTGTCACTTACTGGCGTAGTTACCTGAAATTGGGTAAGTTACTTAACGTGTTGATCCTCAGTTTCTTTGTTTGTAAGATGTATGTAATATCTACCTCAAGGAGATGTTGAAATTAAAAAGGACTCACCAAGGGATAGTAGATGCTCAGTAAATGTTACTTCTCTTCTCCGCTTTTGCCTCAATGGACTGTGTAAGATTTACTTTTTACAGATAACTTCTAAACATCCAATGCAATGAAGACTTATTAGGAGAGTGTTAAGATAGCTGGTTCATCACTTACTACAGCCCATTTCCTGCCAATCAGGGTGGAAGAGATCATTCATATGTGTGATATATTTTTACACAACATGGCTAAGAAAGAGTGTGGACCAAAAAATTGGTCGAAAAGTGAGGCAAATGTATTTATCCTCTCTCATCCCACCATAATGCCTTCCAGCCAAAAAACTACAGAGGTTGGCAGATTGTACAAATGCAAATGGGATGTGAAATACTAGAAAAGGTTAGGAGATGCTAATCAAACTTTGTTAGGCTGAAATGTGTAAAAAGTCACAAATGCCAATAACCTACAATATGGGTCTCATCAGAACAAATCAGATCAAAGAGATTGTTAAAGAGTTTGAGTCTCAGCAGGAATTGTTTTCAAAACCACTTTTAATGTTATTGTATAAAATGTGCACTGAGGATCATTAAAGAGGAAGAACAATTCAAAGAGCACTAATTCCGAACCAAGGTTTCAGGACCTCTAGAGTATTTCCACATTTTCAAGGAAGACTGGAAATGTTGAAAATAAGAACACTTTAATGCTTTAAAATAATTTCATCTTAACCCTATTAAACACATTGTTTTGTTGTAATGGCATGTTGTAACAATGCACATATCCAGGCTGGTGTTTGACACATCTGAAGAAAACATAATTTAAGTTTTAAAAAATGGCTTTGAATCCAGCAGGAGATCACCACGTGCAAGTATACTAGGACTAAAATTATCTGTGATTGATAAAATGCTACCTTATACTTAGTAGGACATATGATCTACTGACACTCTCCTAATTAGAAATGAAATTTACACATGAACATTGTTTAAAAAAGATTCCTCACAGAGAATAACATTCTGAATTAACTAGGAAGGGAGAAGGGGAAAAAAGGGTCCAAAGCCCTAGTGTATTACAACTTGGAGACCCAAGTTGTAGGACTGAACAAGAGCCACACTTCTTTTTAGCCACCCTCAAGTTTCCACAAGTATATCTGCCTTCAGAGTCCCTGTGATAATCAGGGGTTTTCCTGCCCCAATTTCTGTACTACTAGTTCCATGAAGGTGCTGAGTGTAAGGCAATAGACACCTCTCTCTCGAACGTCAGTTAAGACACCATCAAATTGTTCAGAATTCAAAGACTCTTCTATGCAATCACATTGAAACAATCAGAAACAAGCATTTTATATTCTTAATAAGGAATGTATATAATCCTTACCAATGTGACAGGATTAAGAATCAGCTCCTCATTTATCCTAAGGAAATATCAGAGATGTGCATAAAGACTTATGTACAGTGATAGTCATCATACTCATTATACTGAAAAATAGAAAACAATCTAAATGACCAACAGGGGACTCGTTAAATAAATCAAAATACATCTATTCATATGTAGGAACACTATGCAATGGTTAAAATCAGGGCCTCAAAGAAAAATCAATGATGCAAAGATATGCTTGCGATATATTAAATTAAAATGATACAAAACTATATAGTATGACCCCAATTTTGCAACCCCCCCCAACATGTGTGCATGTGACTGGCAAAACATATAAAATCTTATCAGTAGTTACCTGGGTCATAGGATTTTCTTCCTTCTATTGTATTTTCAAAATCATATGCATTTATTATGTGTTAGTTATATCAAGGGAAAAACAATAAATGTAATTAGAAAAATCAGTTTATTTCTAGTTAAGGTGCCTTTACACCTGGCTTTACTATTCCTCTAGCTACTAAAGGCCTGCAAGTACCCAAGCTATTTTCTGGACTGGAGTAGGAATGACCTCTAGTTATTGCTACATTTTAAGTTTAAGAGGACCCTCTCAGAAGCTTTTTTTCGTCCCCTGATCCTGTGGTTGTGGCCTGAGAAAACAGATTAAGTTTTAGGCCTGAATCCACCTCGTGTTTTTTGGAGTGTACCCCCCTTAGGGGAATTCTGCTTATGAAATAAGATTATGTTGAAATAAGAATAAAGAAATGAAAACACAGTAGCCAAAATTAAGTCTGCATTGTGACTATCAAGTATTAGAATCGACACAGCAGAAAACGGAACCCATGCCACAGAGGACAAACTTGAGTAAATGAAAAAAGAAAAAAAAAGAGAGAGAAGATTAAAAAACCATGGAGGACAGACGTAGAAATAATCTATGAATAACAGATGTTCCTAAAGGAAAAAAAAAAAAGGCAATTTAATCAATCAAAAGTATAAGAGAAAACTTTCCAGTTCTGAAAAAAAAAATACCTGAGACTGGAGACTGAGAAGGTGAGATCATCAACACCAAGATATGTCCTGGCAAATGTTTTTAAATTTCAAGGATAAAGATATAATCCTACAAGCATACAAGCAGAAAAAAAATAGGTTATTTTCAAAGTAACTAAAATCAGGTTGACCTCAGATTTCTCCTCTGTAACAATAAAATGCCGGAAGACAAGGAAGTAATGACTTACAGAAAGTTGAAAGGGAAAAGTTACAATCTAAGAATTTTATACCTCATCCTAGT
This sequence comes from Loxodonta africana, assembly GCF_030014295.1. Classification (NCBI taxonomy): domain Eukaryota; kingdom Metazoa; phylum Chordata; class Mammalia; order Proboscidea; family Elephantidae; genus Loxodonta; species Loxodonta africana. The sequence continues at coordinate 21,866,637 of NC_087369.1, forward strand.
TTTTCATATACAAAGGTCACAGGAAATTAGATCTGCAAAGCCTTGTAAAATTTCACCATCCTGGCAGTATCCTTTTTCATAAATTATTCAAAGGTATACCCTATACCACCAAAAGAGAATCAAAATAAAAGCTCAAGAATATTGTGGTAGGAAACAACTGGTGAAGATACTGATAGCAACTTAATATCTAGAAATAACTGAGTAAAATAATTAAGTTCACTAAAGGAAAAAGGGTCAATATTGAGGAATAATATAAGTATATAATATAAAAGAAAAAACACTTTAAAAATTAAAGGTCAGATTTGTAAATTAACGTGGACTCAAAAGAAGTGGAAGAAGGGAGAAGGAGCAGGGATTCTAAATTGTCTTCCCTAAAAGGATATTTAAAAACCATTATTTTTAGCAATTATGCAATAAATACAAATTTTGGAATGTTTTGAAAAACCATACAGTAACCAAGAATAGATCTTTATTACAGTAAATAGCACAAGAGAAGATAATTTAACTGGCAGAGACTGTTAATAACACGTTAAACTTTACCCATACAATCACATTCAACTCTAAGAACATGAGGTAGATATAATTACCCTTGTTTTACAGATGAGGAAACCAAGGCTCAGCAAAGTTAATTAGTAAATGGCAGAACCAGGATTCAAACCCAGGTCTTTCTAGTTCCATAATTCTAAATTTTATAACCTCCTCAAACAAAACAATCCATATAGCAGAGCGGGGAGGAAAAGAAGGAAAGAATAAAAATTTTAAAGTAAGATGACAGAGATCATTCCAAAAGTAACAATGTAAGAAATGTAAAGTTTAAATTGTCTAATTAAAAGGAAGTGTCTTACCGGGTATTTGATGGTATTACAGAATTGATACTTTTGTGTGAGTGATGATGGTGTGATGGCTATATGTTCTAAAAATCTTTATCTTTTAAGAAACAGAAACTCAAACATATACATCTGAACTGATGTAACTACGATTAGCTTCAAAATAATGCACTGGAGCCAGAAGGCGGTGTGGGGTATGGGGGGGACAGAGGAAACAAAACTGGCCTTGAGTTCGTAATCACTGAGGCTAGGTTATGGGACTATGGTTAATTATACCACTTTCTCTCTCTCTATTCTGGTATGAGTTTTAAACGTTTGACAATAAAAATAAAAACTTTAAAAGTCTTATATTTAAAAAATTAAAATACAATGATATACTGCTTTAATGAAAAACCCAAACAAAACAGATAGGTATAGAAAAGTCGAAAGAAAAAGAAAGCAAGTGTTGGTAATATTCATGCCACAAATAAAATGCAAGGCAAAAACCTTAAACCAATTTAAAAACTAAGCTTTTAAAACATGGTGCACTATTGATTATATTTGATGCTTCTAACAACTTTGGAAGCCACTGTCACCAATTTACAAATAAGGAAATTAAGCCAAGATGGGTATGTCAATCTTGTTAAGCACTGTAGCCCTCTCAGCCCCCAGCAAAAGGCCCAGGACACAGTAGGAGTTCAATAAATGTTTGTTGAATAAATGAGAAAGTCTAATATTCTGCTCAAGGGTAATAAGTAGCAGAGTCCAAATTCAAATCCAAATCTAATTCTAAAACCCATACTGATTCTAAAACCCATAGTCTAAATCCCACAAAAATCTTTTAAGTGTTATTTCATAGCCAGAGTATAGATGTTTTATTTCCTTCTGTGTATGCTTCTCTTTTCCAGATTTTCTGCAGTTGACGTGTATTATTTTTTCAAAGAGAAAAGTCTTTAAAAACAGTAAATGCATAACAGTATTGAGCATTTAACCCCAAACTAACTTAACCACAAAACACAAAAACAGATGCTTTGGGGACTATAAAACGAAATAAATGGAAGGGGAAATTTTAGCACACTAATATCAACCAGTACAATGAACAAAAGACAAAACATTTGAAGCAATTTATATTAGAATGAATACTAGATAGATACTGTATTTTATAATGTAAAAAGGAATATGGGTTCTTTCCAAGTATCTATGAAATGTTATAAAAACTGACCACTTTCTAGTCTGTAAAGTAAACCTAAAATTCTTAAAAGCAGGTATCATACAGATATTTTCTGATTACAAAAAAAAAAAAATGAAACAGGAAAATAAAGTACTTGCAGTCAGAAATCAGCATCCTTCTAAATAACTACTGGGTCAAGGAAATCAATAATAACAGCTATCATTTATTCACTCTCTGTTTCGTTCAAAAGGAGCCCTGGTGGCACAGTGGTTAAGTGCTTGGCTCCTAGCAGAGAGGTCTGCAGTTTGAAACCAAGAGCCACTCTGCAGGAGAAAGATGTGGCAGTCTGCTTCCAGAAAGTTTTACAGCCTTGGAAACCCTATGGGAGCAGTTCTACTCTGTCCTATAGGGTTGCTACAGGTTAGCATTGACTCGAAGGCAATGAGGTATTTTGTTCAAAGTACAGTGCTAGTGGTTTTACACATATTCTCTCATTTAATTCCAATTAATCATTGAAAACCATGAGGCATGTTAAATATAGTAGAGAAGAAAAAAGGTAGGCTGAGAGTTAATGATTCATCCAAGATCAAGGAGCTATTAAGTTTACAGATATGATCATTGAACCCAACTCTGAATCCAAAGCTCATACTACTACACAGATACGCTGTCATATTCCTGTTAGAATTCATATATAGGTATCTAGCTAAAATCATTTTTCCCTACTCATGAATTTTCCGTGACAAAAAAGTAGAGAAAACTATAGAGTTCTTCCTTACGACAACATGTTCTGAAAGCATCCATTTGCTAAATACACTATTCTAAGAAGGGTTCATTTTTCTAACATGTCATTGATCAGCTATAATATTTCAAACTGCATAATCTTCTAAAAGGAATTTCTTTAAATACATTCATATTCTCAACAGGCGAACGAAAAAAGGAAGAAACCATAAAATTAGATAAACAAAGTAGGGAATATAAATGAAACATAATTTGCCACTAAGTGTATTCCTAAAAACTGGAATGACCTTGGGCAAGTTGCTTTTTCCTGGTACTTATCTGCAATCAATAAGCATTCAAAGGAGACAGGGCCAGCACGGATTTGCAAGTCGGTCACTAATAGTGGGCAAGCCACTAAGTCTAGGCCTCTCTGAGCCTTGGTTTCTTCATCCATAAATTACGTGGATATCTGAGATCTCTTCCAGCTCAAAATCTTTATAATCTTGGGACTTCGTGGATTAAAGTTTTAGATTAAGGTTACTGAAGATTTTCTAGGGTTATTACACCAGAGGAAATGACTGATTCTATATTTAAAGCTGTTTTTATGTTATTTCTACGTCTAGTTCCATCTCTCTTCTGCATCCAAAATACATTCTTATCTATACTCTTCAGTGGTGCATTTGTTCCCAAGTGTAAACAAGGATAATGCCAAAGAACCGACTGTACAAATGTTGCCTAAAAGAAAATTTATAATAAAAATAAATAAAATACCTTTTTTTTCTGTGCACCTTAAGGAACCTAAAACAATTTTATAATTTCCACAACCCATTCTTACTACTCTTATTTTACTAATAGTGAAAACTAGGAAAGTGACAACCTTTTTAAAACTCGTTTCTCCCTACTCCCAATCCTCTCTCGGCCTCCTCGATACCTTCAAACCCCACCTCTTAGCGCATGATGGGATTGGTAGAATTTCCCCAACCTGCCTAATGTTCAGAAACACCTAGGCTTCCTGTTCTAGATACATTTCCTGGCCTTACTCCAGACCCCAAATGAACCAGAATTCTAGGGGGAGAAGCCCCATGCTCAGCATTTTTTTTTAAAGCAGGCACCTTAGAAAACTCCTGTGAGTAGACAGGAAACCCTGGTAGTGCAGTGGTTAGAGCTATGGGTGCTAACCAAAAAGTCGGAAGTTCACACCCAACAGACACTCCTTGGAAACTCTATGGGGCAGTTCTACTCTGTCCTATAGGGTCACTAAGAGTCGGAACTGACTCTACAGCAACGGGTTTTTTTTTGGGGGGGGGATAGGTTTTGGTGAGTAGCCAAGACTGGGAAGCCATAGTAGAGTGGAAAGATGCCTGACATACCAGGTTTCCAAACCTGGCTCTGCCCTTTATTATAGCTGTGACTTTGGGCAAGTTACTTAGTATGATTATCAGTTTTCTAATCCTTAAGATTTGGATAACAGTTATGCCTGAAGTTGTGGTAAATAATAAGTTCAATTTGCCTAGACATACTGGGCATTCAATATATGTCAGCCGCTCTTTCTTCCTGCTCATCTCCTCCAGGGGAAATGACAAATACTAACATTTTGGGGGATTTTGATGAGTTCTTTGCTCTAGTAGGACCACTTCCATTTCTAGGGTTAAAAATCTGAGTTCTAGATAACCCTTTAATGCATTAGTTAGGCTGGTTAATTTAGGAGCCTCAAGATAAAATGTAATGACTTAGCCTGGTTTCCAGAGGCTTAATGATGCCGTTTTGTCCAAACCATGATGCTGGGCTTTAAAGCCCGAGCTTTTATTTGCTACGTGACTGTGAAAAAATTACATAACCTATGTTGGTTCATCTCTAAACAAGTGGTGCTTAAATGTTTGCTGAACTGAACCCAATACACATTTAACAATAATATAACTGTTAATTAACAATGACTTACAGACAATCTATGTACAAAAAGAAGACAGCATCAATAGCTTGCAATAAAACAAGATAGAGTAAGACCGTCCTCAAATATACAATAAACCAGAGCTTCAAGTTGAAACAGAATTCAGAATTTCATTTTGTGAAGTACGGACTACGTTTTAACACAAAGTGTTTTCATGAAGTTTTGAGTTGTATTTACCTGTAAATTTGGGAAGACACCACCCAAACTACTTTAACTAAAAAAAAATTTTTTGTGTGTGTAATCAACCTGGTAGTTAAGCCACCAAGGTTTATTTCTGAAAATATGACCAAAAGAATTGTTTATAATTACAGTACCATGTTTTAAGCATAGGCTTTATTAATAACAGCACTTTTACTAAAATTTGTTTGTATAAGGTATGCTGTTCAGATAAGGTATAAACTAATTTGGAGAAACTTAAATAAGTAAAAAACTGAAAATCTAGGTACATTCATTCAAGACAGAAGGAAAAGTTACCCTCAATTATTAAACAGAAAAAAAAAAACACAAACCTTAATTCCCACTGAAAGTAATCTAAATTACATTAAAGAGCCATGTCATTTCTTTCAATTTATTCCAATTACTTTCTAATGCAATTATGTAATTTTCTTTATTTAGGCCCTTCCATTTACTTGTGTTTATTTCCAGGTATTGAATATTTTTATTGCTATCCTGAATGAGAGTTTTTTTCCATTATATTTTTTAACTGGTTATGGCTGGTACACAGGAAAGCTATTTACTGATTTCTGGATGTACTTTGTAAACTACCACCTTAATCCACCCCAGTGCCGTCGAGTCGATTCCGACTCATAGCGACCCTATAGGGCAGAGAACTCCCCCATAGAGTTTCCAAGGAGTGCCTGGTGGATTCGAACTGCCAACCCTTTGGTTAGCAGCCGTAGCACTTAACCACTACGCCACCAGGGTTTCCACTACCACCTTACAAGACTTTTTAGTGGATTTCCTGAAAGTCTCTAAGTAGACGATAATATCACCTATGAATAGTAATCATTTATGCTTCTTTCCAATACTCTTGGATTTTCTTGCCTAACTGCATTAGCAAGCTCTTCTAGAATGTAACACAGACATGAAAATAGCAGACATAGTTTTAATGAGACTGACTATAACATGTCCCCATCAAGCATGATGCTGGCTATTGAGTTGTTTTTGTTAGGTGCCATCAAGTCGGTTCCGACTCATAGTGACCCTATGCACAACAGAACGAAACACTGCCCGGTCCTGCACCATCCTCACAATCGTTGTTATGCTTGAGCTCGTTGTTACAGCCGCTGCGTCAATCCACCTTGTTGAGGGTCTTCCTCTTTTCTGCTGACCCTGTACTTTGCCATGCATGATGTCCTTCTCCAGGGACTGATCCCTCCTGACAACATGTCCAAAGTATGTAAGATGCAGTCTCATCATCCTTTTTCCTAGTCTGTCTTAGTCTGGAAGCTCAGCTGAAACCTGTTGTCTATGGGTGGCCCTGCTAGTATCTGAATACTGGTAGCATAGCTTCCAGCATCACCATAACACGCAAGCCCCCACAGTACGACAAACTGACAAACACGTCGGGTGGCTACTGAATGATTATTTCTTAATAATATTAATAAAACATGCTTTTATTCCTATTTTTACTAACATAAAATGGGCCAGTCAAGTTGAAAAACAGTTTGGCAGCTCCTCAAAATAGTAAACGTAGACTTACCATAAACCCTGAAACCCAGTGCCATCGAGTCGATTCCGACTCATAGCGACCCTATAAGACAGAGTAGAACTGCCCCCTAGAGTTAGACTTACCATAAAAAAAAAACAAACTTAACATATGAGTCAGTAACTCCACTCCTAAGCATATACCCAAGAGGACTTAAAACCAGTGTTCACAAAAAAAAAAAAATTTGTACACAAACGTTCATAGCAACATTACTGGTAACAGCCACGAAGTGGAAACAACCCAAATATTCATTAACTGAGGAAAAGATAAACAAAACGTGGTATACAACGGAATATTATTCAGTCATATAAAGAAATGAAGTATTGATACATGCTACAACATGGATGAGCCTTGAAAACATTGTGCTAAGTGAAAGATGCCAGACACAAAGGTCACATAATGTATGATTCCATTTATAGAAAATATCCAGATAGGCACATTTAGAGACAAAAAAGTAAATTAGTGGTTATAGGGGCTAGAGGCTCAAACTCTATGGGGCAGTTCTACTCTGTCCTATAGGGACTCTATATGAGTCGGAAACGACTCATTGCAACGAGTTTAGAGGCTGGGGGAGAGGGCAAATGGGGAGTGGCTGCTAACGGGCATGATTTCTTTTTGGGGTGATGAAAATATTCTAGAATTAGTGTTGATGGCTGTACACCTTGTGAAGATACTAAAAACCACTGAATTTTCCAGTTTACCAGGGTAAATTTTATAGTATAAATTATAGCTCAATTAAAAAAAAAAAAGAATCAAGTAAGGCTATTTGACCTAACAGTTTAAAAGTCTAAAGAAAAAGACCCAAGGGTTGTGTAACTTTTCTTATAATTGGTAACCTTTTCAGGTTGAGTCAGATCTTGTTTTCTGGCACTTTGAGGGAGTAGCAAATAGATTTTTCTGAAAGGAAAATGCAAATATAAAGAGGTAATGAATTAAGAAGCTGCAGTTACAAAACAGAGCTGTTAAGTAATGCCTAGGCAGCACCCTCTTACCAGATATTGTAATTTTTGTTTCAAATGTTCAATTTTTAAGACAATTGTTTAGAAGTCTCAAAGCATTTTCCCACAGTTTCAGAAATGCTATTTCTCAGGCTAGCTCACAAAAGCCTATTTAACCCACACTGTAAGTTGAGAGTTGTATCAATTTTACTAACTTTTCTAACTCCACCCTATCAACTACTGAAACATTGTCTCTAGAATGAACAGCTTTCGAATTCATACCAGGATCACATCTTCTCCAGTTTCCCTCGATGAAAAGAAAGCTTCATGCTACATACATGAAAAGGTACCGACCTATCTCTCAAGGTCACTATATACATCCACAAAAACAGCCACTCATGCAAACCAGTTGGATTCTTTCTTCCTGGACACCTGACTCATCTAGATTGTCATTCACCTAGATAGTGTTCTCAACTCAAGCAGGGCAGTCTAGTAAGGCCACGGAATTTGCAATCTAGGAGACTTGAGTATGAATCCTGGCTCCTCCACTAACAAGCTGTGCAACCATGAGCAAGTTACTGTATCTCTCTAGGGTTTAATTTCTTTACCTGTAAGTTAAAGATAATTAAACGTCTACACCTCATTAGAGTTGATACATGCAAAGTCTGTAGTCAGAGGAGGCACTCAGTAAATGTCAAGTGTCCTTTCATCTTCACCTGGGAACCAAAGGGCAGTGATCTCAACATACTTCTCCCACCACCCCCAATTCATTTGTGCATAGGACTGTTTTAGAATTGTTTTTGTAAACTAAGGTCTGACTGTATTTTCCAGACTTATAAATTAAAGCTAAGTCTGTATATTCGTTTATTTGGGATTTGAGCACTCTGGCACAGCAAATGAGGACTTCAAATTAGCAGAGGGTGGACAAAAAGCATAATATTTGAACTTTCATTTATTGTGGCTCTTTTGGAATTTGTATTTAAAGATAGCTTTGATAAATTTGCTAAAAAAAAAAAAAAGAAAGAAAGCCAAAACTCATTGCCGTTGAGTCGGTTCCGACTCATAGTGACCCTATAGGACAGAGTAGAACTGCCCCATTCGATTTCCAAGAAGCACCTGGTGGATTTGAGCTGACTTTTTGATTAGCAGCTGTAGCTCTTAATCACTACAACATCAGGGTTCCCAAATTACTAAAAGATTACATTAAAATGTTGTTGAAAATCTAAATTGTAGCAATCTACTTTTCCCATTTTAATTAGCACAGTATAGTGAACTTTTTTTTTTTTTTTTTGCTGCAAAAGATCTCTTTGAAGTGTTACAAAAGCAAAGAAGTCACTTTGAGGACTAATGAGCGCCTGATCCAAGCCATGGTATTTTCAATTGCCTCGTCTGCATGTGAAAGCTGAACAATGAATAAGAAAGAACAAGGAAGAACTGATGCCTTTGAATTACGGTGTTGGCAAAGAATATCAAAAATACCACGGAGTGCCAGAAGAACAAACAAATCTATCTTGGAACAAGTACAGCCAGAACGTGCTTTATAGAATCGAGGATGACTAGACTTCGTCTCAGGTACTTCGGACATATAATCAGGAGGGATCAGTCCCTGGAGAAGGACATCATGCTTGGAAAAGTTGAGGGTCGGTGAAAAAGAGGAAGACCCTCAATGAGGTGGGCTGACACACTGGCTGCAACAATGGGCTCAAACATAGCAACGATTGTGAGGATGGCACAGGACTGGGCAGTGTTTCGCTCTGTTGTACACAGGGTTGCTATGAGTTGGAACCAACTTGACAGCACCTAACAAAAATAGTGAACATAAAACAACTTTTTTTGAAAACTACATTTTTCCCATGTTTTGGTGTTATATTTTGAACGAGAAATGTCACTCTAAAGCTAGTAAAGTTGTAAAAAGTACAGAATGCTGATTTGAGGGGCATGTACGACCTGGGTGGGGGTTTATCAAAACCTTGAGGGTGGGAATGGGAGAAGACAAACCCAATTAAACAGAATTTGAAAAGGCATATTAAATATATTTTTTATCTAGAAAGTACTTCAGCCTGTTAATTTCAAGATACAAATAGAAGATAGGGTTGAAAAACACTGGTGTAGAGAGAGAAAAAAAAGTTCAGGTTGTGCCAATCCTTTAATCTAGGATTACACTGTTCAATATGGTAGTCAATAGCTACATGTGACTGCTTAAATTTAATCAAAATTAAAAATTCAATTTCTCAGTCACACTAGCCACATTTCAAGTGCTCAACTGGCTAGTGGCTACTATATTGGAAACCGCTGATCTAGTTTTTTAAGTGAATCCTTCCTATTATATTATTTTCAGATAAATGCCTCTGTTTCTAAACGTGAAGAATTGAAATAACATTTTGGATAACTGAGGTTTTTACTTTATGCTCTGCAAGATTTCGGGAGCGAAGATTTTTCCCAAACTGCTGCACTTGAGATGTACTTCAATCTGTTAATGTCAAAATGATCTTTCGCTTTAGGCTATCATTTGACCTGTGCTTCTAACACATATCAAATGACTAAACCAAGTTTCCTGTAACAAGCTTGGTGGACCAAAGGATTAGTACCAAGCTCACAGAACTCTAGATGACCGGGTCAGATTTTAAGATGAGATCATGATCATATGCACTCAAAACCAAAACCAAACCCAGTGCCGTCGAGTCGATTCCAACTCATAGCGACCCTATAGGACAGAGTAGAACTGCCCCATAGAGTTTCCAAGGAGCGCCTGGCGGATTTGAACTGCCGACCCTTTGGTTAGCAGACGTAGCACTTAACCACTACGCTACCAGATTATAAAATCAGTTTACGCGGTGAACAAAACAACTAGTTTTTAAGGTATGTAAGAAAGCATGGATTTTATCAGTTACGATGGGAAAATTCAAATTAAGTTACACTACTGCTACAATTCTGTTTATACTAATAGAGGAAAGGAATGACAGCAGAAGTCTGAAAGTGCTTTTGGACTTACACATAAATGTAGAAATCTAATATTTAGGAACCTAGCACTATTTCAGAGGGGGGAAAGAGGTTCACAGTGTGGACACCTGACTCTAGGTGGGGCAACAGGATAGCTTCTGTCCTTCCCCCCCCCCCTTTTTTTTAGCACTATTTCATAGGGGGGAAAGAGGTTCACGGTGTGGACACCTGACTCTAGGTGGGGCAACAGGGTAGCTTCTGTCCTTAGTTCACCTTCTACTTTCTAGCTCACATCTGCAAGAGAAATATGCAAAGTAGGTAATGCTAGTAAGTGAGCCATTCTGATATGGCATGTCAAAACATAAAATAACCCTTTATTATTAAGTAATATCAAAACCAAAACCAAACCCATTGCCATCGAGTCAATTCCAATTCACAGCCACCTTAGACAAGAGTAGAACCGCCCCATTGGGTTTCCAAGGCTGTAATCGTCATGGAAGCAGACTGCCATGTCTTTCTCCTGTGGTGTGGCTGGTGGGTTCAAACTGCCGACCTTTTGATTAGCAGCTGAGTACTTAACCACTGCACCACCGGAGCTCCTTATTATTAATATTCCCATCAAATACCCCTGGCTCCAGAGGTATGTGTACGCAATATTTTATGTTACTTGGTAAGCTGTAAGTTTCATTTTTAAGATAAGGTCAAAATGTTTCCTAGTTAAAAAATGGGTGTATCAAAATATTAACCCTAGCTATCTGTTTTATAGTAATTGCAAGTTAGAGACAATTAATTTAAAAGAAATGGGAAAGGTAGTTGGATTAAAGAAATTGTTTAACTCCACATTTCCAAATTTATTTCATTATGTTATGCCCCTTTTTTTGTCGTTGCTGGTTTTTTTTGGGGGGGCTGGCATGGTTTTGGGGGCACAGGTATAACTTTTAACATCTCCCCAAACTTTTCAGTTTGAAAAATATTGTATGTACTATTTAAAGATCCTTAAGTACTAACACTACATAACAGATCACATCCAAAGGATTATATTTCTAGACAGGAAAACCTCATTACTCAGGGCATATTCAAACAACCAAAGCAAATGTGTTTACAGTAATGGGGAGGGAGGTGTGCCAGATTCATTTCTTTTCCTAAAAATGAAATTAACAGAACCGATTCAGGCTCTGCAAATGCTAAATATTAGAAGGTATGCATATTTTGTTTTGATATGCTTTAGAAAGAAAGTTAAAATTCTACCTATCAACACTGTATACGGACTTTAACCATTTCTTCTGGGACACACTTCCTCCACGAGGTTGACTACAAGATATGACATTGATTACAAAACATCATATGTAACATGCACCATTATTTTATAGATCACTAAGAAAAACGCCTGCTGCTAATTAAACTATGACATGCCATTGAGTGTAAGAAAACTTCCAATTTCAGGAATGTTAAGATGTGAACATACTTTCCTTTCTTCCATCTTCCACAAATATTCAAGATGTTTTTGAAAAATATTTATTGTGTTTTCAGTGAAAGTTTACACCGCCAATTAGTTTCCCCTTTGACAATTTCTATACAAATTTTTCAGTGACATTAGTTACATTTTTTCACAATGTGTCAACATTCTCTCTAATTGCATTCTGGTGGTTCCGTTTCCAGGTCTCTAGTATCCCTGCCCCCTGATCGTCTCATCTTTGATTTAGAGTAACTTTTGACCTTTTGGTCTCATGTAGACAGTTTTTTTAATAGAGCACCATGAGTGCTCTTCAAGAAAATTTTTTTAATCTATTTTTCTCTTTTAAAGACAACTACCAAGATTGAAGTTGCCAAGAATTTCATTTTACTTGGATCCACAATCAACAGCCATGGAAGCAGCAGTCGAGAAATCAAAAGACGCACTGCATTGGGTAAATCTGCTGCAAAGGACCTCTTTAAAGTGTTGAAGAGCAAAGATGTCACCTTGAAGACTAAGGTGCACCTGACCCAAGCCATGGTATTTTCAATCGCCTCATATGCAAGTGAAAGCTGGACAACGAATAAGGAAGACCGAAGAAGAGTTGATGCCTTTAAATTATGGTGTTGGCGAAGAATATTGAATATACCATGGACTGCCAAAAGAACGAACAGATCTGTCTTGGAAGAAGTGCGGCCAGAATGCTCCTCAGAAGCACGGATGGCGAGGCTGTGTCTTACATACTTTGGACATGTTGTCAGGAGAGATCAGTCTCTGGAGAAGGACATCATGCTTGGCAAAGTACAGGGTCAGAGGAAAAGAGGAAGACCCTCAAAGAGGTAGATTGACACAGTGGCTGCAACAATGGGCTCAAGCATAACAATGACTAAGGATGGCTCAGGACTGGGCAGTGTTTCGTTCTGTTGTGCATAGGGTCGCTGTGAGTCGGAACCGACTCGACGGCACCTAACAACAACAACAGGAAATAAGGAAACCCTGGTGGCATAGTGGTTAAGTGCTACAGCTGCTAACCAAAGGGCTGGCAGTTCAAATCCACCAGACACTTCTTGGAAACTCTATGGGGCAGTTCTACTCTGTCCTATAGGGTCGCTATGAGCCGGAACCAACTTGACGGTACCTAACAACAACAACCAATATTGAGGAGGGGAACAACAGAAAAAGGACAAGATTCAAGAGATTTCTGTTCACCTTAACTTTACCCATTTTATTCAGATAGCATAATGGTTCTGTTTAAACAGATCAACCAAATAAATCATTTTTAATTGTTCTGCTTGATTCTGAAAAAATTATCCCAGAGGAAAAACACGAAACTTTTTCAGACAGTTCTTTGAGAGGTGATTCATTATAATTACTATTTATTAAATGCTTAAACCATGTGCTGGGTCAACTGCTTTACATATGTTATCATTTCATTTAATTCTCACCCCAACCCTATGGGGTAGATATTAATTTTCTTCTCTATTTTATGATTAGGATGCTGAAGCTTAAAGACATGAAATAACTTGCATAAGGTTACAAAGTTACTAAGTGGCAGAGCCGGGAATAAAACCCAGGACTTTATGGCTCCAAAGCTTCAACACTGTGTCATACACCTAAATTATGCAACAAACCTTCTAAACTGAAATCTTAATTACAGCTAACTAGCATATTTGTTTAAAATAAGCCCAATTTATTAAATGATAGGGATGTGTTATATGGATACATTTTACCCTGAATTTAGTATATTTGTGCTTGCTGTTAAATCTTGACACATTTTACCAAATAACTGAGATTTATGGTTGCTTTAATCCTTGCTTCTACGATATTTGGTATTAAATTGATAAACCAGAATATCTGAGATCTGATATTTGTTTCAGATTAATGATACAGGTAGCTGTATTCACACTGATGGGGAAAAAGACATCTAATGTTAAGTATTAAAATGTCTGTGCTTCTTCTTTCTATGATGTGAATCGAGGAATGGGATGTGTAATTTATATACTTGCACAATTACAATGCAATGCGTTAAACCTTGTTATCCACCAAAACACATGAACAACTGAGAACTATCACACTCATGCATTACCACTGTGACCACCAAGATGTCACTGTTGTACATTAAAATCTGAGCCACTGAGCCCAAAGCACCCTGTCTGCACTGAGTGGATTGAGTCACATTGAACATTAACTACCATTCACAGCCTGGCAGCTCATAAATCTCTGACTGGGGAATTCCGCAGCAAATCTCCTCAATTATCACAATGGTATGACTTTTTAAAAATGGATGATAATTACAAAACAATAACCTTCAGAACAATTCTTCTGTAAGTTAGACTTCTGGAGAAATGGTCTGTTAGATGTTCGATCATTCCACAATTCACTGAATGACCAGTCCTTGGTCAGGAGTACACACCCCAATTATGCCACTCTTCTTAAATAAAAAACAGGATATACTTATTGTGATTTCCAGAGAAGTATCTTTAAAAAGTAGCCTCCTTTAATTAGATAAGTTTATCTCTTTATCTTTAAATTTCAATTTAAATGCACCCAGGAAGTTTCACGTTTTGAATCTACCCCATGAGCGCAGGATCAAAACGATGTGTCAAGTTGCCAAAAGAAAGCAAACTTTCCTAAATTTTAGTTTAACAAAAACTGACACCATATATCATAATCACTGAAAACAATGAAGTGTTCAGCAATGTGTCACAGTTACTTGACAGTTGACATGTAACAATACCTGTCCTCTCCTCAGATCTTCACTTGGGAGAAAGAAAAAAAACCTGAAAGGTGGTAAAAATGAAACAGGAAAAGGAAAAGAAACTTAATTTAAAACATTTTTTTTCCCAAAATCAACGATCAAACTTTAACAGAATGTTTTCCCCTATAGATGACATATAAGAAACCTACATAATATTGATAGAGTAGCAATACTACAGAATACAATGAAATCTTTGAGGTTAAAAATGGGTGCACATTCACTAAAGATGGTCTCCAATACAAGGGCCTCATTTTTTATATATAAAATATTAAAATAGTTAATAGTTTTCAAAGCATTATGGGTGCTTGTTATTTAAAGAAATTTAAGGTGGCTATTTTTACACAACACATTTCTGTAAAGCAAAAATCATTCCTTAATTTTATTATTTTTGAAAATTGTTCACATTTAGGTTTACTATAATTTATTCCCACTCTAGTGAAACTGAGAAAAGTGTCATTCTAGGTCAGGCTTATGATCCAGTAAATGTTGCTCCTGACAGCAGAGGCAAGGAAATTTGTAGAACAGTAGAGCCACATTTCTTTGGTATGAATCTCTAAACAGTCAAATATCCCAAAACATACCAGCATCTTTTAAGTAACGCACTAAAACCTGTTGCCGTCAAATTGATTCCGACTCATAGTGACCCTATAGGAGAGCAGAACTGCCCCACAGGGTTTCCAAGGAGTGGCTGGTGGATTTGAATTGCTGACCTTTTGGTTAGGAGCTGAGCTCTTATTTACTGTGCCATTGGGCGGCCATGAGGAGTTTTGAATTCACCTACATCATTTAGGAAGCCATTTGGTTTTTAGCTCCTACCAGTCCTTCCTTTGCTTACATAGTACTTCCTTTATTATCCTCAATTTACTGCTTTAAACATTCGGCCTAGTTCTAGCCTATCATGTTTTGACTCATGCTTGAGTTTAACCACAAGGCTTTTTGTTTTGTTTTGTTTTGTTTTGAACACCATGAGACCAGTAGGAGGTCCTAAGGCAGGAAGGCTACTACGTAAAGGAATAAAGAAACTGCGGGTGTTTTTGGTGAGGTGCTCAGGTCTTTTTAAATTGTTCATATTTCAATGTATAATTTAAATGTTAAGAACAAAGATAAGATCCATAGTCACCTTTCCTGATCTTTATGACTAATTCACTGCCCATGGTACCTAGGTGCCAGGTACTGTGGTAAGTGCTGAGGATACAGAGAAAAGTCTCTGCTCTCAAGAGTTCACAGCCTACTAGGGATGAGACCATTGAACGTAAATTCCTATACAGACCAACTTTGAAATCTTTTAGTCTGCAGAGAAAGCGTGTGATGTATTTACTGAAGTAAATTACTATTAAGAAAACAACAGCAATGTTACTCTGATAAAATACAATTGCTCTCTGATAGGAACCTACTGAGGAAGCCGATGGCAGAATAGTGGGTACCAATATTACACCTCTGAATGAAAACTCTCAACCCTTCCCTCACCAAACCAAAAAAAAAAAAAACCAAACCCTTTGCCGTCGAGTCAATTTCGACTCACAGCAACCCTATAAGGACAGAGTAGAATTGCTCCGTAGGGTTTCCCAGGAGCAGGCTGGGGGGCATTCGAACTGCCGACCTTTTGTTTAGCAGCCTGTGCACTCTCAACCCTTCCCTCACAGGCTTCAATATTTCCAAATAAGTATCAGAAGTAAATTACCTAGAACAGCCTAACAATCAAAGTTAACAAAGCATCTACAGGCAATTTGTGAGAATCTAGTTTGACATATCTTATGCCAGAATACAAAGAAAATTCTTAAAAAAATGGCAAACTGTAGACAGGGTCGCTATGAGTCGGAATCGACTCGACGGCACTGGGTTTGGTTTTTTTTTGGTTTGGTCTGCCACGTTCTGGGAAACATGACAGTAACTGAAGTACCTAGGCTTTAAAAAGAGACCTCTTACGGTACTCTAAATTGTTCCTAAAAAATGCATGATCTCTAACTACCAGCTTATTTATTCATACCCTGAATTTTTCCACAATAGATCTGAAGCAGCTACCCTAACATAAAGCAAAGCTCATGAACTGTATCCATCTGGTTTTGAATTATCGCTCTGCCATTGATAATTTACAATCTTTGTGCCCTTAACTTCTGAGATTCAGTCTTCTAATTTGTAACAACGGGGAGGGACAGACCACAATACTACCCCGCTGTGTCATGCCAAAAAACCCCAAACCTGCTGCCTTCGAGTGGATTCCGACTCATAGTGACCCTATAAGACAGAGTAGAACTGCCCCAGTTTCCAAGGAGCACCTGGCAGATTCGAACTGCCTACCCTTTGGTTAGCAGCCCTAGGGCTTAATCACAATGAGATAGCATGTAGCACAGTACCTGGCATATAAAAAAGAAAGCATATAGTAGCTGTTAAGTAAGTATCAGCTTTCTGCCTTCCTTACCCAAATGTATATGCTAAACAAATTTTTTTCCTACACATTGATACATGCCAAGCAGAAATGTGGACTGATTCTGATTTGCAAACGTTAATGTTTGCATCTAAAAATTTGGCTCAAAGCAAATTCAACTTCTTTCAACAAGCTCAGCACTTCGAGAACATATTTTATTAACCTTTTAGTGATATTATTTAATGCAAGAAAAAGACTTCTGAGGGAAAGAAAAAAATGAATGAAAAGCGCCCCCTGGCATACTATCTTTCTCACTCCCTATCCAAAGGATGATAAAAAAAATTCAAAGTTTGACTTTCTTACAGAAGATTTATAGCATTAGGCTGACTAACACGATCATTTTAAGGGAAATTCCTGTAATTCTGCCAGTCTTAAAAACACGATTTCGTTATTTATTTATTTTCAAGAGCAGCATTTCGTTTAGGTTTTAAAAGTATGTTCCGAGTCGCAAAATACTAAGCACCAATCGTAAGTACCATTACAACTCTGCTTGCGCTGTAAAGAGCAAGTAAACATTTTATACAGCAGTGAAGGTGACCAGGAAACAGCGGAAAAGCTATTTGAACCCCTCCCCCTCCATTATACCCGAGAATGCAAGTGTCCCGCATCTCAGATCAAACAGAGCCTTGGTCTCACTGACGTAACCAGTAATCCTATCCACCTCTCACACTGCGGAGGCCGGCAGGGCCAGCGGCTGCCGCCAAGTACACCACTCATCAGAGCCTGTCCCGTTCCACCCCCGCGTTTCAGTCATGCTTTCCAGAAATGGGGTCACTCACTCAGTAACTATTACACACACTCAGCCTAGCATCCTGTAATCCCCCAAAGTCCGCTGTAGGGAAAGAAGACAGCAAAAAGTAAAGAAAGAAGAATGGCAGACGCGCCACCATCAGGAACTGATTTTCCACTCCGAAAACCAAAACCAAACCAAACCGTTGCCATCTAGTAGATTCTGACTCATAGCGACCCTAAAGGACAGAGCAGAACAGAGTAGAAGTGCCCCACAGGATTTCCAACCCAGCAGTGTTTCGTTCTGCTGTGCATAAGGTCGCTATGAGTCGGAACCAACTCCACGGTACCTAACAACAACAACTACAATCTTTAAGGAAGCAGACTACTACATCTTTCTCCTGCGGAGCGGCTGGTGGGTTTCAACCGCCGACCTTTTGGTTAGCAGCCGAGCGCTTAACCACTGCGCCACCAGGGCTCCTTCCACTCCGGAGATGCACCCTAATAACCTGGAATGGGTCTTGTCTGGGTCATTTTCGCAAACCCTGAGTTCGTGCTGGGATCGGCTGCGAAAAGCTGGTGGCTGGGATGTAGCCAGGGCAATTCTGTTTGGTCCTGTTGCGGGCCGGAAAGGGCACGCACAAGGTACTCGGGTGGGTGTCTCAGGGACGGTCACCAGATCCCAGGGTAGGAAAACCAGAAAGGCCTTTAGGGCGGCCGTTGATCTCCTTGACTATCACCTTCTCGCCTCTATGGGCAGGAAACTCAAGTTTAACTCGCAGGGACAGAGTCCTCGAGCTCAGCGACCTCAGAAGCGGATGGGGGGGCACCTCAGGATCCCCCTTTCTCCTTTGCAGCAGCAGCTGCGGCAGATGGAAGGAAGCAAAAACCCTAGGCTGTCCAGCACCCCTTACCCGAAAGCCCTACACGTCGCCACCCCTGTCCCAGGCCCTTCCTGCCTCCGTGCGCCCGTGTTCCCGTAGCAACCCCCGACCCCGAACCCACTCGAGAGCCCCTGCTTCTCGGGGAACCTAATCCATACCCTTCGGCCACCCCGCAAAGTCGCCCAGGTCCAAGGAAGCCCCCGACCGGCAGGGCCAAAGTTCCCAACTCCCCGCCGGTCCCCGCTCCGCCTCCCGGGTCCCCCACGCAAACTTGATGACAATCGGCACCTCGCGAAGCCCCAGCGCCCACTCCAAACCTCACGCGCCGCCACCCCAAGAGCCCCTCGAGGAAGCGAGGGTAGGCGACGGTGCGGGTGGGAACAACAGCCAGAGACGGACAAGCCAACCAGCCCCAAGTCCCCGAACCGGAATCCCGGACCGAGGGAGACACGAGCCGAGAGGAAGCAGCCGAGTGGCCGGGCGCCGGGAAGGAGCGAGCCGGCCGGGCGAGGGTGGGGGCTCGCGCCGCCGGGCCGCCCCGCCGCACTCACCTCTGCGCTGTCGGACGGGCTCTCCACAGCCATCTTCTGCCACGGGTCCGCCAGCTGCGCCAGCGGCATCTTCCCCCCCGGCCCGCCGCCTTCACCGCCTCCTCCCGCCCCGCCCGCCCCGCTCCGTCGCCGCCCGAGCCCCACGGCAGCAGCAGCAGCAGCGGCAGCGGCAGCGACGGCGGTGGCGGCCCCGCAGAGGGCTCGGCACCGACACTGGTCTCCCGGACCGCGCGCCCAGCCCAAGACGTCCGCGCGCTTAGGTAGAGCCTCGCGCCGCCGCCGGGCACGGGGTCTCGCCCCTTTCTTCCTCTCCTCCTTCCGCCGCCGCGACTACAGCTCCGCCCCCCCCCGCCCGTTCCCGCGCCCGCTCCAAGCAGAACAGCGGCCGCCGCGCGCTCCCCACTTCCGCTCACAACATGGCGCCTAAGCGATACCTGTCTCTCAGAGCGAGGCTAGCCGCCGCCGCGCGCACCCGGGGCGGGGCCTGAGGCGGCCACGCCCGTAGCCCGCCGCGCTGCCCGCCTCCCGGCTCCCTCCCTTCTTCCCAGCCCCTGTTTCGGGGCCTCGCCTACTTTCAGGAAGGGCGAGTCCGAGAGATCTGGGGGCGTCCAAGGGAGGCGAGGGAAAGAGGAGGGGAAAGGCAGGAGGGGCGGGCGGCTGGGAGCCTGTAACTACCACAGGTCTGAGCAGGTCGGAGACTCCTAGGGAAAGATAGAGAGCAGTGGTCCCCCCCGGAGGAGGGAGCTCAGTCAGGCGTGGGGGCCGGGGGGCGCAGACCCAGGCCGGGTGTCCTGGCGTGTCCTTTTGGCCAGCTGTCTCCGGGGGTGCCTGTGGGCGCGTCTGGTCTGGGAGCACGTCCTGTAAGTGCCCAAGACCCGCCCTTTCCAGGGTCACAGGCTGGGCATTCACCTGCCCCACCCCCAGATGGGGACTTGGTAAGCTCGGTGCCGGGGAGCCCCCGGGGTTCGGCTCCCAGTTGGATTCAAGGCTCTCTAAGTTGACGCTTTTGTGTTAAATGTTTGATATTCGGGTTGCATTGTCTTGCTTCGGTCCCCCCCCCCCGCCCCATCCCCTCCTCACGTCCGCCTTGCCCTCAGGCTTCGGTCCTGACCTCCAAAGTCCCTACTCCTTACGGCCTGAATGTTCGCGAAGGAATACATAGGGAGGTTACTGAAGGCTGCTGCTCTCGGCAGAGGTCGAGGAGTTATTAAAAAAATATCTTGTAGGCAGATGCGCGGGTTTCCTGCTCCTCCGTTGACTTTAAATAAAAGATTATATTAAAAAGTCAGGTTGACCGTGGGCGGAGGAGGAGAGGGCCGAGGGGGTTCTGACTCCTTCTCCAGGTCAGGATGGGAGATCTAAGGAAACCCACCCCGAGACGGCGACGGAGTCCCGGGGGACGAGGAGAGCTCGGGAGCGGGAGTCTCCAGTGGGTCCCGGAAGCCGGCGAGGTTTGACCCCGGGCCACCGTGCCAGGTGCACTGGCGCGCTGAGTGTGCCTGCACGGGCAGAAAATGTAAAAGTCGCCAAGCTGAGTGGAAAGCTACCGCAGCCACTGGCCAAGCGCCCTGCAAGGGGGAAGAAGAAAGCCAAAGGAACTCTATGGGCCGGCCAGTCCCTTGGTGCCCACAGGCCGCGGCCAGGCGTCCCGGGCCTCCCACGCCCCGCCATCACAGCGCGTCCCCGCTGCGCTCCCCGCGCACGCCTCGTAGCAGCTCCCTTTCATCCTTCCTGGCCCCAGACACCTGGAGCGCCCTCGCCTTCTTCCCTGTGCAGGTGTGAGCAGGTGAGATTAGAGCCCCACATCCAGCCGGCCAGGTCTGCGCTGGCGGGCGGCGCGAGGTTCCTAACTGAGCCCGCGAGGAGCAGGGGTTGGGCTCTTTCTGCTGCCTTTGCCAGAGCTCCTCTTGGCACGGGCTCAAGGTCCACGAGCCTCAGGACCACCTGAGGAGGCTCCATCTGTTTAGGGAGCCGAAGGAGGAGGCCTGAGAGCCGGAAATCCCCTCTGTGCGCCCTCTCAGGCAGCCCTGGACCCCGGGCGCACAACTCGGGGTTGGACAACATCTGGGCAGTCTCAGCATGGCCTGCGGGCAGAAGGGGCCACTTGGCTGGTGCTTTCATCACCTCCTCCAACCGACTTGATTTAAAGGTGCTGCAAATCCAACCTGGACCCAAACTCAGCTAATTTAGCAGCAGCATCTCTGTAATTCCTGACGATAAAACCTGCTGGCAGAAATATGAAGATAAGGAGTTGTATATTATTTTGCATTTATGTATAAAATGCCTAATTTACCTTTCATTTACATTGCAAAGCCACATCCCAATTCCTTATAGCGATAAGAAGTTGGTCAGTGATCAATTATTCTGGTTAACATTCTTGCTTTAGTAAAAATATCCAGAGTTGCAGAGAGACAGTTGTGTGTCTAACACTGTCCAGCGGTTATTACTCCACTCAAAGGATGAACTAATCTTTAAAAAAATAAAATAAATTCTATACCATTTTCGGTATCAACTTTTATTCATTTATTTTACCTTGAGACCCAGAGGAATAAATTTTAACACAAAGTTAATTGATCGCTAAGAGTAATGTGAGCAGTAGTGACAGTGTGGGAATTAAGCATTAAATGAACTGTTAATAATGGGCTAAAGTACCACTCGCACAGCTGCGTTGCACAGGGTATTAACTTGATAAATATTTGTGAATTCATTTAGAAAAATACCCTCCTCCTTCCTTTTGCCCAAGGAGAAAAGCGAATTTGTTGTTGTTATTAACAATGAACTTTTTTCTTTTATTTATTTTATTAAATCCAAGAGTGTTGCAACCACTTTCTTTGGTTGGGTCAATTTGGGAAAATAAAACGAGGCTGGGGGATTTTTCTTGCAGGTAGCAGCAAAAAAGAGTTATTTGAACACAGAAGCTGATATTGCCCTGGACAGGGTTACCATTTTTTCCCCCGTTTAACAAAGGAGACCTCTAAGTGACTGCCTCCAATCTCTAGACCTACGAAGTCTAATATGGTAGACACTAGTCACATGTGGCCACAGACGCTTAACTGAGGTTGGCTAGTCAAAACTGAGGAGTCCCTGGGTGGCGCAAATGGTTAAGCGCTCCACTACTAGCCCAAAGGTAGGTGGTTTGAACCCTCCCAGAGGCGCCTCTGAAAATCCTGTGGAACAGTTCTATTCTGCACACGTGAGTCAGAATTGACTCGTCAGTGTCTAAAAACGAGTCACAAATTGAGAAGAGCTATAAATGTAAAATTCACACCAGATTTCAAAGACTTAGTACAAAAAAGGATATAAATTATCTCATTAATAATTTTTATATTGATTACATGTTGAAATGATATTTTGAATCTGTTGTGTTAAGTATTTCATTAAAACTAACTTCACCTGTTTCTTTTTACTTTTTTTATATGGCTACTGTAAAACATATACTCATGTATGGGGGTGGCTCCCTTGTGGCTTGCATTATATTTCTCTAAGAAGCACTGCTCTAGAACTTTCTTTTAACATTGAGCCTTCTATATATTCCTATGAGTCCTATAATGAATGTTAAGTGGTATCCTCATATTGCACTGTCTTTTTGTCCTCAAGAGTGCAAAATCAGCAGAAAGGCTACTGATTCTGTGATCCTCTCCCCACCCTCCCCCCAACACACAAATCTCTCAGTCAGAAGTAAAATATTGGAAAGTTATTACTTGAAACTATAGCAGTGGGTTGAAACAGCAAACCTCAGTTGAAAATCTGGACTAGGTTTCCAAGAAATCATTCCTAATGTATGACAGGACAACCAGATTTAACCTCCTCTGCCCCCACCAATTTCCTGCTATAATTACAACCTTTGTATACAAGTTTAAATGGACATGTATTTAACAAAATAACATTTGTTCAAAAATGAAGTTACATCAGTCTGGAAAAGTTGCAAGATGACTAACTATGGCACATGGCGTAATCTCTGCTTCACATATCCACAATTACATATAGGTTTGTTACTATTAAAAAAAGTCCATAATATAAACACCATCATCTCTTTTTTTATATAATTTTTATTGTGCTTTAAGTGAAAGTTTAAAAAGCAAGTCAGTCTCTCACACAAAAACCCATATACACCTTGCTACACACTCCCAATTACTCTCCCCCTAACGAGACAGCCCGCTCTGTCCCTCCACTCTCTCTTTTCGTGTCCATTTTGTCAACTTCTAACCCCCTCTACCTTCTCATCTACCCTCCAGGCAGGAGATGCCAATGTAGTCTCAAGTGTCCACCTGATCCAAGATGCTCACTCCTCACCAGCATCCCTCTCCAACCCATTGTCCAGTCCGATCCATGTCTGAAGAGTTGGCTTCGGGAATGGTTCCTGTCCCGGGCCAACAGAAGGTCTGGGGGCCATGAGCACCGGAGTCCTTCTAGTCTCAGTCAGACCATTAAATCTGGTCTTTTTATGAGAATTTGGGGTCTGCATCCTACTGCTCTCCTGCTCCCTCAGGGGTTCTCTGTTGTGTTCCCTGTCAGGGCAGTCATCAGTTGTAGCCAGGCACCATCTAGTTCTTCTAGTCTCAGGATGATGTAGTCTCTGGTTCATGTGCCCTTTTCTGTGTCTTGGGCTCGTAATCACCTTGTGTCCTTGGTGTTCTTCATTCTCCTTTGCTCCAGGTGGGTTGAGACCAATTGATGCATCTTAGATGGCAGCTTGCTAGCGTTGAAGACCCCAGACGCCACACTCCAAAGTGGGATGCAAAGTGTTTTCTTCATAGATTTTGTTATGCCAATTGACTTACATGTCCCCTGAAACCATGGTCCCCAAACCCCTGCCCCTGCTACACTGGCCTTTGAAGCATTCAGTTTATTCAGGAAACTTCTTTGCTTTTGGTTTAGTCCAGTTGTGCTTACCTTGCCTGTATTGTGTGTTGTCTTTCCCTTCACCTAAAGTAGTTCTTATCTACCATCTAATTAGTGAATACCCCTCTCCCACCGTCCCTCCCTCCCTCCTCTCGTAACCACGAAAGAATGTTTTCTTCTCAGTTTAAACTATTTCTCAAGTTCTTATAATAGTGGTCTTATACAATATTTGTCCTTTTGCAACTGACTAATTTCACTCAGCATAATGCCTTCCAGGTTCCTCCATGTTATGAAATGTTTCAGATTCCTCACTGTTCTTTATCAATGCATAGTATTCCATTGTGTGAATATACCATAATTTATTTATCCATTCATCCGTCGATGGGCATCTTGGTTGCTTCCATCTTTTTGCTATTGTAAACAGTGCTGCAATAAACATGGGTGTGCATATATCTGTTCATGTAAAGGCTCTTATTTATCTAGGATATATTCTGAGGACTGGGATTGCTGGATTGTATGGTAGTTCTATTTCTAGCTTTTTAAGGAAGCGCCAAATCGATTTCCAAAGTGGTTGTACCATTTGACATTCCCACCAGCAGTGTAGAAGTGTTCCAGTCTCTCCACAGCCTCTCCAACATTTATTCTTTTGTGTTTTTTGGATTAATGCCAGCCTTGTTGGAGTGAGATGAAATCTTATTGTAGTTTTGATCTGCATTTCTCTAATGGCTTATGATCGTGAACATTTCCTCATGTATCTGTTAGCTACCTGAATGTCTTCTTTAGTGAAGTGATTATTCATGTCTTTTGCCCATTTTTTTATAGGGTTATTTGTCTTTTTGTAGTTGAGTTTTTGCAGTATCATGTAGATTTTAGAGATCAGACACTGATCGGAAATCTCATAGCTAAAAACTTTTTCCCAGTCTGTAGGCAGGCTTTTTACTCTTTTGGCGAAGTCTTTGGATGAGCATAGGTGTTTGATTTTTAGGAGCTCCCAGTTATCTTATCTAGTTTATCTTCTGCATTCTTAATAATGTTTTGTATACTGTTTATGCCATGTATTAGGGCTCCTAACGTTGTCCCTATTTTTTCTTCCATGATCTTTATCGTTTTAGATTTTATATTTAGGTATTTGATCCATGTTGAGTTAGTTTTTGTGCATGGAGTGAGGTATGGGTCTTGTTTCATTTTTTTGCAGAAGGATATCCAGTTATGCCAGCACCATTTGTTAAAAAGACTGTCTTTTCCCCATTTAACTGTCTTGGGGCCTTTGTCGAATATCAACTGCTCGTATGTGGATGGATTTATGTCTGGATTCTCAATTCTGTTCCATTGGCCTATGTATTTGTTGTTGTACCAGTATCAGGCTGTTTTGACTACTGTGGCAGTATAATAGGTTCTAAAATCAGGTAACGTGAGGCCTCCTGCTTTGTTCTTTTTCAGAAATGCCTTATTTATCCGGGGCCTCTTTCCCTTCCATATGAGATTGGTGATTTGTTTCTCCATCTCATTAAGGAATGTTGTTGGGATTTGGATCGGAATTGTATTAAATGTATAGATCACTTTTGGTAGAATAGACATTTTTATAATGTTAAGTCTTCCTATCCACGAGCAAGGTATGTTTTTCCACTTATGTAGGTCTCTTTTGGTTTCTTGCAGAAGTGTACTGTAGTTTTCTTTGTATAAGTCTTTTACATCTCTGGTAAGGTTTATTCCTAAGTATTTTATCTTCTTGGGGGCTACTGTAAATGGCATTGATTTGGTGATTTCCTCTTCGATGTTCTTTCATTGGTGTAGAGGAATCCAACTGATTTTTGTATGTTTATCTTGTATCCTGATACTCTGCTGAACTCTTCTATTAGTTTCAGTAGTTTTCTGGAGGATTCCTTAGGGTTTTCTGTGTATAAGATTATGTCATCTGCAAATAGAGATATTTTTACTTCTTCCTTGCCAGTCTGGATGCCCTTTATTTCTTTATCTAGCCTAATTGCTCTGGCTAGGACTTCCAGCACAATGTTGAATAAGAGTGGTGATAAAGGGCATCCTTGTCTGGGTTCCCGATCTCAATGGGAATGCTTTCAGGCTCTCTCCATTTAGGGTGATGTTGGCTATTGGCTTTGTATAAATGCCCTTTATTATGTTGAGGAATTTTCCTTTTATTCCTATTTTGCTGAGAATTTTTATCATGAATGGGCGTTGAACTTTGTCAAATGCCTTTTCTGCATCAATTGATAAAATCATGTGATTCTTGTATTATTTATGTGGTGGATTACATTAATTGTTTTTCTAATGTTGAACCATCCCTGCATACCTGGTATGAATCCCAGTGGGTCATGGTGAATTATTTTTTTGATATGTTGTTGAATTCTATTGGCTAGAATTTTGTTGAGGATTTTTGCATCTACGTTCAAAGGTCTATAATTTTCTTTTCTTGTGGTGTCTTTACCTGGTTTTGGTATCAGGGATAATCATCATCATCTCTTGGAAAAAGTCTTTTCCCTTTACAGGATGTGGAGCATATTTATTTTTCACAAAATGAAAAATTGATCCCTAGAAATCATTGAACTCTTTCTTTTCAGAGAGGATGAAAGATAAGATTTAGGCACAAATTTTATCTCACGTAAGACAATTGTTTAACAAAATACATGCAACATATCTTTTATGTGAGTGAATTTTAGTTTTTTTTTTCTTTGAAATTTCCCAATTGAAATTACTAAGAAGATTTTCCTGATTGAAGAGACAATTGGAATTTCTACATCTTTTTGAACATTTTATTTGCGACAACTCAAATTTTGGAAAATGTGAGGCACTTCTTTAGGTTCCCTTCCAGATACAAAATTCCATGATTCCAGAGTTGCATAAGATGAAAGAACATTAACAAAATCGATAAGGAACTAAACTGAAGACATTCTTCGATACAAATATATGGGACTGTTTTCTTTAACATTTTTCTGAGTAAGGGACTATGGGGGCATGATAAAAGCAGAAACAAGCTTGTGTCCGAACTCTAGGTAACTTTCCTTTCTAAGCTTCCATTTGAAGGCCTAGACTGGAGACTGGGACAGAGTAGTTGCCCAATAAATATTTGCAGAATAAGCTTTATTTTTCTCGCCTGAAAATAGGGATAATAATACCTCATAGAATTGTTGGGAAGATCAAATGGAAATAATGTCTGTAAAGCATTTAAGCCCAGTGCCCGCCACATAGGAAGTGCTCAATAAATGCAGCTATTGTTATCAGCTTCAGAGAGGGAGTATTCCAACACACATAATGTAATTCAAGTACTTTACTCTTGAAAATTATGTCTTCCCATTTGTTCTGTGAGCATTTTATTATGGCATAATCAATTTCTTCAGGGCATGCTTGTATCACAAAAATGATATCATGAATAATTTCCTGTGGAATTCAAATACAAGAGCATATAGGGAAACTTACTGCTCTGTTTTTAAAGGCACAATACGTACAAATGCAAATGATTACAGGTCATTTGGCTCATAGGTTCTCATCAAAACCTTGTTTATATAATGCTCAAAAGAAACTAACAAATGTATGATTCAAAGTTAACATTACCTGACTCATACTTATGTAGGGAGGATGGGAGGAACAAGGAAGTATGGAGGAGAGGCCTGTGTCAGACAGGCTTTAATGTTTTCTTCTTTTATTGCTTTGATCCTTAGAGGTATCATTTTGTTTTGGAGTCATTTAAAGGGAAAAAATGATGGGGCTTTGAGACTTGACAAGGAACTGAGAAGCCATTCTCTGAGCTTTAATAAGCTACTGTTTTCCTTCCACTAGATCAGAAAAGACCCGCTAAATGTCCTCTTTTATAAACACTAATTCATAAGAGGGAGATAATACATTAAAATTTCATTTTCAAACTGATATTAAAAACGGCTGTTTTAACATGAAGCAAAAATCACAGTATAAAGTATTCCTTCTCAGAGCCCTTCAGAGGCTAGACAATCTTGTTTTATACCTATCAATTTACTGTCAGCTTTTTTCAGTCCACAAACCATTTTGGTGAAGCAAAAACCCAAGGACCACCAGTTCCTACTCATCATCATGAGAAAAAAAATCCCCAAACTTCATGGAACTGTTGTTTTCGAACATAGCTGTTATTGTGGTTACATTTTTTTAAAGTTTATATTTGTGCTTTTGGGTGTAGATTTAAGTCTGCAGCTAGAAAAGATACTTTAAAAATAATCCTGACTATTTTAGTGACTTGCATTTAAGACCAGCCCACAACCAGCCCTTGACTGGAGACAACTTTGGGGAACACTATGAGACTCAATGGAACTCTATGTCTTGGCCACCTACTGAACCCGTGGTCTTTACACTTGGGGAAATTTGAAGCTTTAATCACAAAAATTGTGTGAATGAGGCAGTGTGAAATTGGATCTGCTGGAAAAACTGGCTGTGAATTAATGCCGTAGGTGTAAATGAAGTACATTTTCATCAAACAACACATCAATTATGATTTTAGTACCTGATTTTCAAGTGATGTTCCTGGCTACTACCTGTACCTGTTGCCATCGGGTCGATTTCGATTCATAGCGAACCTATAGGACAGAACAGAACTGCCCCATAGAGTTTCTAAGGAGCGCCTGGTGGGTTTGAACTGCTGACCTTTTGGTTAGTATCCGTAGCTCTTAACTACTACACCATCAGGGTCTCCCTGGTTATTTGAAAAGAAAATTAAATATATTTGGGGGTAATAAATATTAAATAATTTCTGGGTTTTTTTTTGAAATATGAATTTAAGTAGTTCACGGTTGCCTTGTAAATAAGGCTAGGAGCCCTGGTGGAGCAGTGGTTAAAGTGCTGGGATGCTAACCAAAAGCTCAGCTGTTCAAAACCACCAGTGGCTCTGTGGGAGAAAGATGTGATAGTTTGCTACTGTAAAGATTTACAGCCTTGGAAATCCTATGGGGCAGTTCTACTCTGTCCTCTAGAGTTGCTATGAGATTTAAACTATGAGTTGGAATTGATTCCAAGGTAGCAAGTTTTTTTTTTCTTTAACTAAATAAGGAATGAATTCTGTAGATTAAATGGTTTTCAAGTCACCCCATCTAATAAAGTTTTATGAAAATGATGAGTTCATGTTTAAGCAGGAAGAAACCAATTGAAAGTAGCACTGGCAATTTTGGACACTTTACAGTTTTAGGTAATAATGATGATGATGATAATAACGGCTAGACATTTATCAAGTACTTACCATGTGTCAGGCACTATTATATGCACTTTACACGTATTAACCTCTTCAATCTTCACCCTAAGAATATTAATAGCAGCTAACGGCTGTTCAGTACTAGCAAACTTTTAAGTGCTTTACATTCATTATCTCAATTCTAACAATGAGTACTGTTAGCAAAAATTCATATTTTTCATTATAATTAATTCTTCCAAAAAATTTCAAGAAAATGTACCATAAATACAATTAAATAAGTATTTAAAATAATATCTTTATTGAATATACCTGCATGCCCTATTGCTCTCTTATTCTGTGTTTAAGTCTATTGGAGACAGCAAGATTCTGTGAAATGTCATTTAAAAAAAGAACTGAAAATAAATTTCAATTTCTCCAAAGGGCATTATTTGGTAAACGATAAAAGGTGAAAACTTGTGGGAAATAAGGCTTTTGAAAGAATGTTAAGGGATATAATCTTCAAATGAAAACTTTCTTTCCATAGTTTATCATAGGTCTTTAGGCCACTGAAAAGATTTTTGCCTCTACACTTGCATAGCGTTTGTCACTTCTAAAAACACTATGTCTAATGTTAAGGATTTCCTAAAATAGTAGGTACATCTCTGTAAGCAACAGGGGAAAAATAACAATAGAAAGGAATTTAGGATATGTTTAAAAATGAGTTAGGAATAGAGTCTAGTATTTGAATCATTTCAAGCTAAGAGAATGATCCCTGATTTTTAGACATCTAGCATCCTTTTTAGCATCCAGATGGAAACCCTGGTGGCATAGTGGTTAAGTGCTACAGCTGCTAACCATAAGGGTAGGCAGTTTGAATCCACCAGGCGCTCTTTGGAAGCTCTATGGGGCAGCTCTATTCTGTCCTATAGGGTTGCTATGAGTCGGAATTGACTTGACGGCACTGGGTTTGTTTTTTTTTTTTTTTTTGGTTTAGTATCCAGATGATTCTACGTGAGCAGTTTCCCCCCAGTATAGTGTACTATGTGGCAGTCTGCTTCTGTAAATTTGATTTACAGCCTTGAAAACCCTATAGGGTTACAATGAGTCAGAATCGATTCAACCGCATGGGGTTTGAATTTTGGAGCCTTGGTGGTGCAGTGGTTAAGAGTGCAGCTGCTAACCAAAAAGTCAGCAGTTGGAATCCACCAGCTGCTCCTTGGAAACCCTATGGGGCAGTTCTGCTCTGTCCTGTAGGGTCACTGTGAGTCAGGGTCAACTTGATGGCAATGGGTTTGGAGTGTAGTACAGTAGCCCTAGTGGCTTACTGGTTAAGAGCTCAGCGGCTAACCAAAAGGTCGGCAGTTCGGAACCCATCAGTCTCTCTACAGGAGAAAGATGTGGTAGTCCATTTTGTAAAGATTAACCAAAAGCAGAAACCAAATCTAGGACAGAGTAAAACTGCCCCTTAGGGTTTCCAAGGCTGTCAGTCTGTACGGAAGCAGACTGTCACATCTTTGTCCCACAGAGTGGCTGGTGGGGTCGAACTGCCAACCTTTAGATTAGTAGTGGAGTGCTTTAACAACTGTGTCACCAGGGCTCCTCTCCATAAAGATTATAGCCTTGGAAACTTTGTGGGGCAATTCTACTCTGTCCCACAGGGCACCGGGTTTGGTTTTTTAGTACATAGTGTGGGTAGTGTCGTGTCGTGTCGTGTCGTGTAGTATAGTATGCACTATTATTTCTTAGAAATATATCTCTATATTTTATATAGATATATAGGTGGATATAGATAGATAGATATAGATATACATAGTAGCTTCCTAAATCTTCCCTTTTGTCTGGGAGATCCATATTTGGGCAGATTTCGTTTTTTATTAGAAACTAACTTCTTTCTACTTTTCCTCCTGTATTTCTCAAGGCGGTTTGTGGCATTGCTATGTACTTACTTTACCAAATTAGATTCTAGGATTCAACATGTCATCCTATCCTACTCTCCCCTCCCATCACCACAGTATTTGACTGCTAAATTTTGTTGATTCTACTTCCTAATCTGGATTCTGGCAAAATTTTCAGCTCTACCAGCCCTATCAGAGTTCAGGCCCTCACCATCTCTGGCCTGAATTATGACAGCTCCCTTCAAGCCCTTCCTTTTACCCATTTTCCACACCAAAGAGTGTATCCTAAAATGAAATTCTGCTTAAAATCTGCAATGACTTTCTATAGCTTCAGGATAAAATCCCAGCACCTTTGCCTACGTACAAGATGCTTGCCTTCCTCATCAACCATTAATGACCACAAAAACAAAATAACTAAGGATTTATCTTTCCTTTTCTTAAATTAATTGTATTTCAGGCTAAACAAATAGCACTCGTTGATGAAAGAAATATCTTTACAGAATAATTATGGATTACAAATGTAGAAAGAATGATAGCTTTAGCAGAGCACCATTTTGAAACCCATAATGAAATAACCAATTCAGGCAAAAATTATAAATGAATAGAGCTATTAGATGAAAGGTTGATGAGGAACTTCAAAATATAACGATGAGACTGCCACCACCTGAGCCCACTGCTCAATCTTAGCATCAATAAGGTGGGGCATTAAAAAATGATAAACCTCTTATGTCCTGCAATAAGAAATACATGGTATGACCTATGATGTATGCTTTCCAAAAACCTGAAGCTGAATTAAATTAGAACTCTAAAACTGTGCTATCCAACATAGTAGCCATTAGCCTCACATAGCTATTTAGATTTAAATATAAGTTAATTAAAATGAAATAAAATTTTAAAATTCCGATCCTCAGTCGAACTAGCCACATTTCGAGCATCAATTTTCACCTGTGTCTAGTGGCTAAGGTATTAGATGATACTCATTCTAGAACATCTCCATCATGGCAGAAAGTTCTAATTGAATAGTGCTGCTCAAGAGTTAACTCCCATTTTTGAGAAAAAGGAGAATGCTGTTGTTATTACATGCAGTTGAGTTGGCCCCGACTCATAGCGACCCTATGTACAACAGAACGAAACATTTTCTGGTCCTGTGCCATCCTTACAATCGTTGCTATGTTTGAGCCCACTGTTGCAGCCACTGTGCCAATCCATCTCATTAAGGGTCTTCCTCTTTTTCACTGATCCTCTACTTTCTCAAGCATGATGTCCTTCTCCAGGGACTGGTTCCTCCTGATAACATGTCCAAAGTACATAAGATGTATTATTTCCAAAAACCTGAAGCTTTCAGTGCAGCTTGGAGTTCTTCCTTCAGTACCATTGGCTCTTGATCATGTGCAAGCTCCTGAAATGGTTGAATGTCGACCAATTTTTTTTGGTACAGTGACTCTGTGTATTCCTTCCATCTATTCTTGAGATGGTCTCTAAATTCAGGTGGGATATACTAAAGGTTGTACTTTGGCTCTCGTGGACTTGTTTTAATGATCTGTTCCACAGTTGGTCCCTGGCCTTGTTCTGACTGATGATATTGAGCTTTTCTATCATCTCTTTCCACAGATGTAGTTGATTTGATTCCTGTGTTTTCCATCTGGCGAGGTCCACGTGTATAGTTGCTGTTTATGTTGTTGAAAAAAGGTATTTGCAATGAAGAAGTTGTTGGTCTTGCAAAATTCTGTCATGTGATTTCCAGGGTCGTTTCTATCACCAAGGCCATGTTTTTCAACTACCGATCCTCCTAAGCTTTTAACTTTCCCATTCCAATCACCAGTAATTATCAATGCATCTTAATTGGATGTTTGATAAATTTTAGACTGCAGAAGTTGGTAAAAATCTTCAATTTCCTTATCTTTGTCATTAGTGGTTGGTGCGTAAATTTGAATAATAGTTGTATTAACTGGTCTTCCTTGTAGGCATATGGATATTATCCCATCACTGACAACATTGTACTTCAGGATAGATGTTGAAATGCTCTTTTTGACTATGAATGTGACACCATTCCTCTGCAAGTTGTCATTCCTGGCATAGTAGGCCACATGATTGTCTGATTCAAAATGGCCAATACCAGTCCACTTCAGCTCACTAATGCCTAGGATATCAACGTTTATGCATTTCATTTTTGACAATTTCCAATTTTCCTAGATTCATACTTCGTACATTCCATGTTCTGATTATTAATGGATGTTTGCAGCTGTTTCTTCTCATTTTGAGTCACACCACCTCAGCAAATGAAGGTTCCAAAAGCTTGACTCCATCCATTTTATTAAGGCTGACTCTATTTTGAGGAGGCAGCTCTTCCCCAGTCATATTTTGAGTGCCTTCCAACCTGAGGGGCTCATCTTCCAGCCCTATATCAAACAATGTTCCACTGCTATTCATAAGGTTTTCACTGGCCAGTTTTTTTTTCAGAAGCACAGTGCCAGGTCCTTCTTCCTATTCTGTCTTAGTCTGGAAGCTCTGCTGAAACCTGTCCTCCATGGGTGACCCTGCTGGTATTTGAAATACCAGTGGTATAGCTTCCAGCATCATAGCAACATGCAAGCCACCACAGTATGACAAACTGACAGACACGTGGCGGATAGGCAGCTACAGAAAGAAATTAAATGACATCACAGGGAAGCAAATAAACAAATAGATAATGTGATATATTCTCCAGGTTTAGTTGACCTGGATTCTGCAAGAAGTCAATGGAACAAATAAAAAGGGTAGGGAGTACTGCTGTAAAGTAAAACAGACAACCAGATGTAATGTATCAACCTTGTATGGATTCCGATTTGAACAAACCCGTTGGAAATATATTTTGGAGACGATCATGAAAATGCAGTTATGGACAGAATTTTGGTAATTTTAAAATTTCACTGAACTTTGGCATCTCATTCAGCTCATGCCCATTTCCCTGACTTTAACATTTGTTTCCACTTTCAGGGAGAAGGAGGATTTTGGTTCTGGCTGTAAGACATCTTGAACGTAATAAATAAGCAAGCAGGGAGCAAGGTAGCTAGCACCAGGCAAATGTGAGTGTCTGGGATGGGGAGAAGGGTTGTCTCTTCCCTAGCAGCAAAGAGGACAGCCTATACGCTGTCCTCTTTTATAGTAAGAATGTGTATTTTTACTATACACATTCTTCCTTGGAAATCTAATCGAAATTCATAGAGACTTAAATGATCACTTCTGTACTGAATGACTCCAGATCACTCTCCCAAGCCTTTTCTCTGACCTGTTACCCAGCTCCATCTTGAATTCGGAACTCCATGTTGAGTACTCCACCTGGATGTCATGCTAACACACTTCAAATCCAATATTTCCAAAGCTGAATTTGTCATGCTTATCCAAGTCTTATGCCTCCATTGATGTTTCTATTTCTGTTGGTAGTACTACCATTTTTTCAGTCAATTATACTTGAAACTTCAGTTTCATCTCTGCTCTCACTTCTTCCCATAGTCAGTCAGATGGTATTTTTCAAAGTCTCTTTTTGACGTCTTTCCTCTCTTTATAGAACTAAAAAACTACTGATCCAGAAATTGTTTCCTCACTGATCTCCCAAGACTGGCCTCTGCATCCTCAAATTAATCTTACACACTGATTTAAGATTAATTCTTCTAAGATACAGAGTGACGAGTTCACTCCTCAGCTTTATTCACTACAACCATATTTGCTTTACGTCTGCCAACTCCAACATCTCCGTTGGGTCATCTCCATTGATTCTCTCCACTGATTGCATTTTCTCTTGAGCATGGGTCATATTTTTCCATTTTTAATAATTTTGGATTATATCACATTAGATGTAAGGTAACTGCACTACATTACATCAGATTACATACATGGGATTAGGGATTAAGTTTCCAACACATATTTTGGGGGGCACAATTCAATCTTATGTCTAATAATTTTGGATTATATCCTGGATGTTATACATGATATTTTGTGGAGACTCTGGATTCTGTTCTGTTCATCCAAAGTGTCTTGATATTTTTGTTTGTTTTTGCAGGCAGGTAATTTGGCTGAGCCCAAATTTAAAACTCTGCCTTCTCAGTGGTAGGCAGCAGCTGAAATCTCAGTTCAGTTTTTTTTTAGCCTTAGCTGGGCTTCTTGGAGTCTGCTCTGTGCTTGTGAACTTCCAGCATCAGCCAGAGATTAAGGCAGAGTTTAAACACAGAAATTAAAATACTCCCTCTCTGGCTCTCTCCTTTCAGAGATTTCCACCACCACCTCCATCCCACCCCTCTGCCCTGAACTCTGTCCTGTGGTTCTTCAAGCCAGTAAGACTGTGGATTTATCTGCCCTGCTTAGTGTGGACTGGAGCTTGCCTTCAGGCAAAAGCTGTAAAATAAACACGGGAAACTCACACAGGGCTGGTGCTTTCCTTCAAGTGTTGGCCCCCCCGACTCCGCCCAGTGTCTGCTTGCTTTTGCTTGCTCTCCACTGCCTTCGGATAGGGCTTTTTAATTTGTCCAGAGTTTACAGTTACTATTTATAAAAGGTTGGTCATATAGGAGTGTTATGGACTGCATTGTGCCCCCTCAAAAAAAATATGTTGAAATCCTAACTCCTGTACCTGTGAATGTGACCCTGCTTAGAAATAAGGGATTTTCTTTTGTTATGTTAATGAGCCATACTGGAGTAGGGTGGGTCCTAAACTTATGAACTTCCACTGTCACTCCAACACCTGGGTACTGTCTTATAAAAAAGTAAAACAGACACTGAAAGAGACACACATACAGGGAAAAGAGACCATGTGAGGAACTGACTACAGTCAAGGAACCCTAAGGAATGGCCGGGCTACTAATAAGGAGGGATGCTCCCCTAAAGTTGATGTCCCGATTTGTACTTCTAGCCTCCAAAACTGTGAGACAATAAATTTCCGTTCTCTAAAGCCACCCATTTGTGGTATTTTTATTAGGGTAGCACTAGGCAAATAAGACGAAGAACTACTTGGACATTATCAGGAACAGAACAGCTCCACAGATTTAAAACCTTCCATGGTTCTCCACTGAAGTCTGTGGATCAAATCTAGGACTTGGTATCCATTATGGGCTCTGCCTAAATGGACTACCCACTCTTCCCCATTTATGGTGAACACTTTCCTGTCTCTGAGTTTTTGTTCATTCTTTTCCTTCCTTTTGAAATGCCCTTTCCATCTCTGCCTGTTATGGATTGAATTGTGTCCCCCCAAAATATGTGTTGGAATCTTAATCCCTATACCTGTGTATGTAATCTAATATAATGTACTGTAGTTACCTTACATCTTTTTTTTTTTTAATGTAATGTAGTGTAATCACTTTTCATAATGCAATCTAATGTAATGGAATGAATCCATTGAGGTCATATTAGTGTAGCGTGGATCTTAAACCTAATCACTTCTGAGTTATACAAAGAATGGCATAGACACAGAGACATGTGAGCACATACTAAGGAATACAGATGCCATGTGAGGATTTCCAAGAATCGAGGAATGCTGAGGGCTACTGACGAGGAAGAAATTGACTCCGCTGAAACCCTGATTTGGAGTTTTAGCCTCCAGAACTGGGAAAAGATAAATTTCTTTAAAGGCTCCCACTTGTGGTATTTGTATTACAGCAGCACTAGGTAACTAAGACACTGTCTATCAAAATATTATTCATCTTTCAAGTGCTCCAGGGCTTGGTCTTAGGCGTCTGTCCTGCTTTATCAACACTTTCTCCCTAGGTGATCTCAACCAGGCCCATGGCTTTAAATACCATCTGTATACCAAATGATTTACAAATTTATACCCTCAGTTCTTGTGACTCCATTGAGCTCCATATTTATATATTTAACTTCTTACTTGATATCTCCACATGGATGTTCAATAAGCATCTTAAACTTAACATGGTCATGTTAGAATTCTTGAATGTCTTTCCCCTCAACTCCACTACCTCTGCAAGCCTTCTCAATTTCAGTAAATGTCATCACCATTCATAAACCAAAAGCTTAGGAGTCATCTTTATTTCCTCTCTTTCCCTTATGCTCACATGCAACCCATCAGTAAGTACTTTTGGTTCTAGTTTCATGATAGATATTCAATCTGTTTCCTTCTCTCAACCCTCACCCCACCCACCATTGGAATTTAGGTCATCATCATCTCCCACCTGGACTCTTTCAGTAGTTTCCTGAGAGGTGTTTCTGCTCCTGTCCTTAAACCTCCCTACAATTCATTCTCCACCTAGCAGCCACAGTGATTTTCTAAAAAATGCAAACTAGATCATGTTCCCCTTCTGCTCAACCCTTCAATGGCTTCCCAAAGCACTTAGAGTAAAATCCAAACTCCTTCTTAAGGTCTAATGATCTTACATGATCTGAACCCTACCTACCCCTTTGACTTCGTCTCCTATAACTCTCCTCTTTTCTCATTATACTCTGGCCACACTGGCCCTACTTCTTTTTCCTGACGTAGCCAAGCTTTTTCCCTTTCCCTGGAACATTCCACCCTAAAATATTTATTTGCTCATCGTCTGTCTTCCCTGTTGGATTCTGTGAGGGTAGAGACCTTTTCAGTAAATTTTTTTTTGAAACAAGGAGTGAATTCAGCATCAATGTCACTTTCTCGACATCCTGTCTGATGGAAATATACTCTCTCTCCTTGAATTTTATGTCCACTTCTTATCTCATGTTATAACCATTTGTGTATTTGTTTCATCTTCCCAAATTAGCTATCACATTAGTATGGGAAGAGCCCCTGCCTGATTCATCTGAGTATTCTCCACATGGTCTAGCACAGGGCCTTGCACAGAGCGATACTGATAAATGTTGAATGAATGAACAAATGAAGTCAACATTTATTTCTGTAGAAGGGGGGTATTACTAACATTAAAAACAATGCCAACAATTGTCTTTGTTAGGCAAGTGCTAAATTCCTTTGGAATTATTGAAACAATTCACTCAAGTCTATTTTATGAAATGTTTTTGAAATGGTTCTTAATGCTTTAGTGCTTAATTAGAGATGGTAGAAATGACTGAAGTATTCTGATTATTGTACATTTGAACAACACTGTCTGAACTGTTCATGCCACCAATTTACGTAAATGTCTAAAAACATGCCAATGAGTCATGACCAATTCAGCAAGCAGAATTCCATGGGTACATTTTATATAATGGATAGGTAGCAATTATGGGGTCATACTCACAAAGTTTGAGTGGTGAGTTTTATCAAAATTCATTTCAACGTAATTCCAGTCCCCGAAATGAAAGAGTTTTCACTTTAATTATACAAATCTCAGCTCTGAACCTTAAATAGGCTGCTTTTTATGATCTCATCTTCCTCCTTGGCTGTTTTACTTATTCTTTCTAGTTTTCCAGCCCTGGACGCTGAACTATGCTCTTTCCTGGTACTATTTCAAGCTTCTACTCAGCATCTAACCTCATTCACTAAGCCCATTAATGTCATAACAGCTTCACCTCAGAGGGAAAGACTTTTTGGTATTTTTTCATCTAATAGAACTATCCCCAAGTTTTATTGCCACAGTTTGCTGGTCATTTTTAGTTCTTTTTTACTTGCTTTAATTCTTTCTGTAGCAAGATCAATGTTTTAAATTGTGGATTATTTATTTGGGTGATTACTTATCTATTTCAATTTTCTCCACTTTTGTATTTTGCATGTTTTCTGTTGGATTTTGGACAGGTTCAACCCACAGGCATTTTAATAAATTTAGAAGAGAAATTGAAGCACAGCCAAGATGGAAAAAATGTATGACCGAAAACTATGTGACCAAGGTAAATGAAATGCAAAGTTGAGATGCTCCTAATTTTGAACTGCAAGGACATTGCTCATAAATGACAGCAGTGGGGAACAAAGGATTAAATAATTCAAGACCATTGATGTCATCGTTATCTGCACAAAAACATTTGACTGAAGATGAATAATCTTTTCTTTCTTCAAGTTATTTTGTAGAAAAGATTTCTCCCTTCTCCTAAAAAGTTTCAATTCTATTCATCTTTGTATCCTGATGGTTAAGCTCTTAGAGCAGTTCAGAAAAGCCTAGCTAACTGAAATGAAGCTAAAATATTGTTTTTTTGTGTTTATACCAGGGGAGACTTATCAGTTAGGGTGCTTTTGACTGCAAAGTGCTGAAGACAGAATCAAAAGTAGCTCAAGGAATAAGGGCATTTGTTATATAATATGAGCTCTAGGGGCAGGGCAATTGCTAGTTAGTTAATTCAGTGGCTTGACAATGTCATTAAGAACCCAGGCTCTTCCCGTATTTTTGCTCTGCCATTCTCAGAGAATTGGGTTGGTTCTCACGCTTGCCCCATCATGGTCGCAAGATGCTCTCAATAGCTCCAGCTTTGTCGTATGTAGACGAAATAGTAGCTAGCTGAAGAGAGAAGACATTTCTCCTCACAGGTCTCTTTTTTTACTCAGGAGAAAAATTCTTTTTATAAGCTCAGCAACCCACATATTTCTCCTCATGCTCCATTGACCAGGATTGAGTCATATACGCATGCCCTAGCTGCAAGAGAGGCTGGGAAATCAAACATCTGTCCTTTTTAGCCTTCAAGGCCTAGAATACCTTCAAAGCCCTATGTGATCCTCTCTTTCTGTAGCCTCATCTCCCACCACTCTCTCCCTTGTTCTCTCTGCTCTAGCCATGCTTGTAGCTTTGCTGTTCTTCCAATAGGGCATGCAGACCTCAGGGCCTTTGCACTCACTGTTCCCTCTGTTTGGACAGCTTCCCCCCACCCCGCCAGATATCTGCATGACTCATTCTCTTATTTCCTTCAAGTCTCTGCTCCCATGTCACTTTATTGGAGAGGCCTTTCCTAACCACTCTATTTAAAACAACACCTCTCATCTCCACCTTCTGTTGTTCTCTATCTTCCTTCCCTGTTTTAATTTTCTTTAAAGCAATTATCACCAGCTGAACCATATATGTATATATATTTATAGTCTGTCTTCCCTGTCTAGATTGTAAATTCCACCAAAACAAAGTGATATATATATATATATTTCATTGCTGAATCTCCAGCACCTACAACAGTACCAGGCACATCATAGATATTCAACAAATATATGTTAATGAGCAAATAAATGAAGTTGGGTTCTGTTGGCAAGAAAGAAGAATGGGGACAGAGAATTCATTGTTGGGCATGCAATCAAGTGTTGGCCACAGGAAGAGATACTGATAAGGACGCCTGTGTTGAACACCAGGTCAGCTAGTAAGCAAAGGAAGGTAGAGTGTTTGTGGGGTGAATGAAGGAGGAAGAGGTCTATCTGGCTCCCTTTAGCCTTCCTCTCTCCTTGTTTGGTAACCTCCCACAGTATCTAGAGCAATCTTAGGCACCAAGTAGGTTGTCAATAAACAGAAGCAATAGACTGTATTTAGCTTTGTGAATCATCCCCTCAGAAGCTCTAGGAAATGGTAACATCAGAATGCATTTTCTATTGGCTGACCTGTCTTTGAGACTTCATCCTTCAGACAAATGTAGATCCAGAAATTGCTGAGAATCCTTCTCTTTTACATGGTGGTTGTCATGGGTTGAATTGTGTCCCCCCAAAGTATGTACATCAATTTGGCTAGTCCATGATGCCCAGTATCGTGTGATGGTGCACCATTTTGTTATCTGATGTGATTTTCCTATGTGCTGTAACTCCTATCACTATGCTGTTAATGAAGTGGATTAGTGGTAGTTATGTTGATGAGATCTAAAAATTGGATTGTGTCTTAAGTCAATCTCTTTGGAGTTATAAAAGAGAGAAGTGAGTAGAGAAACATGGGGGCACTTCATACCACTAAGAAAGCAGCACTGGGAGCAGAACACATCCTTTGGACCCAGGGTTCCTGGGCAGAGAAACTCCTAGTCCAGGGGAAGATTAAGGACCTTCCTCCAGAGCCAACAGAAAAAGCCTTCCCCTGGAGCTGACACCCTGAATTTGGTTTTGCATCCTACTAGACTGTAAGAAAATAAATTTATCTTTGTTAGAGCCATCCACTTGTGGTATTTCTGGTATAGCAGCACTAGGTAACTAGGACAGTGGTTGTATGCTTCCTAGACCTATCTGGCCCTTGGCAATTTAATGAGAAAAAAAAAGAATCTTTCCAAAGGAAAGTCAGTCACCTATTTGAAGGCAAGTTATATGAACAACATTGTATGACCTCCCTTCGTTATTAAAAAATTATACTCCCATACATAAGTGTTTAACACATTTCTTACATACAATTTTGCTAATCCTGCTGTTTTATTTCTGAAAGGCTCTGTTTCTATTTTCTGAATACACTGTAAGTGTTGAACAACTCTGTATAATGTCCACACGCATATATGTATAAATGTATCAGATTTTACATGAGTACTATGGGTGGGTAGAAGACAGCTTCCTCTGTGATGAATGATTAATGGCAAATTATGTTTGATGACGTTTCAAGAATAGTAAATTAAAAGAAAGCAAACAAATCTTGATTGGATAGTATTTAACAAAGAAGGAGTTTCTAATAATTTCTCCAGATGTGTTGAATCAGGTATAAAGTTCTTGATGCAGTCTTTCCCAAGGCTTGTTCCCCTTGTAAACACAAAAGCAATTCATACATTTTTCTGGTGCTATTATCACTGTACTTCCTACATGTCCAGATGAGCACAGATCTTAACATGGTGGACTCGCAGGGTAAAAATTGGTCAGTAATTTATCAGAATTCCATGGAAAATTGGTGAACACGGACTACTTCCCAGCGTTGCTAGAAAGAGGAGGAAAGGAGATAGGGAAGTTTAAGCCTATAAAAGGAAGTCTTTCACCAAGGAATCAGTTAATGTCCTAGGAAAGTCCTTTTTGGTCCTTGTGACAAAA
The DNA here is from genome assembly GCF_030014295.1 of Loxodonta africana. Classification (NCBI taxonomy): domain Eukaryota; kingdom Metazoa; phylum Chordata; class Mammalia; order Proboscidea; family Elephantidae; genus Loxodonta; species Loxodonta africana. Next base: position 21,908,388 of record NC_087369.1, read on the forward strand.
TATGGGTAATATATTCTGTGAGTCTAGAGGAATTGGTAGGATACGTAAAAGGAGAGTGAAGACAAATAGGACCAGGGGAAGGTGGTTTATAATTTTACAATACCGTTTGGAAGCTGAGTTAGCAAAAATAATTAGTACTGTGTAAATGCCCATTTTCTAGACTCCTTATACCTGTAACAAGGGTAGGTAGACAAATTGAATAAGGATGGGTATGGGAGAGTGATTTATAGTCTAACTGGACTGCCCATGTTTTGATCAGCCATTGTTCTCTTATGCCACAGGCTCTGCTATCTCTTTAGCTATTTCTTTCTTTTAAATATATAAGTTCCCCGCCCCCCCTTCTTCCTCACCCTTCTAGGTCCTGTAGCTTCCCTCCTTGATCTGGAAAGGTGACTCACTTTTTTCCAGGTTCCTGCCCCGCCCACAAGGCTCAGGTTGCAGCCCCACCCACACCTTAGAGTTACTTTAGGTCTGTGAGATATGATTCTAAAATCATAAAATAGATTCTAAACGCCACACATGAAAGTGGGTTGCACACCTTACACCTTTTCTTTAAATGAGGGAATAGAAAAGTTTGTCCTCATACTGTTCCTAAAATTAGGTCCTTTTTTGATTATAAACCTTAGAGGTATTGGGGACGCAGCCTTGGGTTTGCATATAAGAATCACTTGTTTCTAATTCTGGCTCCACTACTAACTGGTGGCCTTAACAAGCCACTTAAACCATCTAGGCCTCAGTTTCCTGATTTGTAAAATATGAGAGTTGGGTCATCTCTGAGATATTTTCTGGCGCTAAAATAATAATATCTAAAATTAGACTAGAGCTTTATAATTTTTAGAGTACTTTTTATAGATTATTTTATTTAATCTTCTACCATGTTCTCCAAATGAAGAAAGAAATGGAAACTATTTGGCTTGAATTCATCTCTAATCTAGAAGACCCTGGAGACCAATTCTGTTTCTGGACTAATCTAACCTTTAGGTCAATTTTAGCACGAATCCCAAGGGTCCAATTAATTATGAGATTCTGAGTGAGAATATTTTGGGTTCCAAAATTGAAATTTTAAGTGACTTCACTAAATCATTTGCTAAGAGTTTGGTCTAATTGGTGGCAGGATACCAGGGAATGCCACTATTGGCAGAGGACAGAGATGAGATGGGGATGGGAGAGGTGTGGGGACCATGTAAACCAGGATTAAGCAGTAAGATAGCAATATCACTCCAGAAACATGGTCTTTTTCTTTCAAGATGCAACTGGAAGTGTTGTTGTTTATAGAAAATGCCCCCTTCCCCCAGCTTCCTAGGGTACTTTGGCAATTTGTCTATGGGGTTTTGGTGCATACTGCACATGGCCCTGTTGAAAAGACAAATTCCTTTGCTTCAAATGTCAGTCTTTGCTAGACTGAGGGTAAAGGAACCAGTCCTAAGCTATTGTGGAAAAATGAATTCCTGATAATATCTAGGCTTCACGGTGATTGCCAAGGCTGAATATGATACCTGTGATGGGGCAGAACTCACTGGAACCTCTGGTCTCCAGGAAGTAGCATGAGGCATTTGGATTCCAAGCTGCCCAAACTATCATTGCACACTGACTAATGTCGCCATACAGCATACCTCCCAGTACCCTCAGATATCAAAGGCCTTCAGATTTCCTCAGTTTGACATTCACTGATGTACTCCCAAATGGAATGAAAATCCTTAGCCCTCTTATAACTCTAAAAAAAATTATTTCCATGCAGTTGGGGTGTTGTTTTGTCACAAATATAAGAGCACTCTGTTCTTTCTCTTTTGTAACCATCATCACACTTATAATGACTAGTTTATGATCTTTCCTATTATAATGCAAGCCCCATGGGAGAAGGGACTAAGACTGTCTTATTTACTTTTGTGTCCCCAGAGCCTGGCACAGTGACTGAAATAAGGAGACAATAAAACATTGGTTGAAGTAAAATGAAAGAGAAAAGGTCCTATCTCCTTATGGATAGTTAATTAATCACTGTGAAATGTTGAATGAGATTTCCTGGTACCCTATTAGAGATATTCTTTTAGATCATATATGTGGCTGACACTGCAAGTTGTTCCCCACTAGCCATTCTCCTCATCTTTAGTTGGAACATGGCCACCTAAAATGAAGACTGCATTTCCCACCTTCCCTTGCAAATTGCTGTAGCCAATGGGATATTAGCAGAAATAATGTGAGACAGTTTCCAGGAATCGTCTTTAAAAGACAGCTGGTATGTGGCCTCTCTGCCTTTTACCTTATTTTGCCTTTCCCTGTCTTGTTGCCTAAAACATGGATGTGATGACTGAAGCTCTAGCCACCATTTTGGACCACACGGATAAGGGCCACTCCTTAAGAATGGAAGGAGCTTGGGTTCTTCAGAACTTTGTGAAACAGGGCTGCTGTACCAGCCCTGGATTACTTACTTCTGGGTTTTTATGTGCGACAGAAATAAGTTTTTATCTTGTTTAAGCCATGGTTATTTGAGGTCTCTCTTATTTGCTACCAAGTTTAATCCTAATGGATAGAAATAATAGGATTTTAGGATGTTACAGCTGAAAGATGTAGTTGGAGGTCATGTAATTCATCATTCTCATTTGACAGCTAATGACCAGAGAGGCTAAATGATATTACCAAGGTCACAAAGGTAGAACGGGAGTAACTAAAACCCAAGCCTGTTGCCGTTGACTAGATTTTAACTCATAGCTACCCTATAGGACAGAGTAGAACTGCCCCATAGGGTTTGCAAGGAACAGCTCATGAATTTGAACTGCTGACCTTTTCGGTTAGCAGCCGAGCTCTTAGAATGGGAGTAAAGCCAGGTCTAAAACCCAGCTCAATCCAGATCTCTCTTTCCTACTCCATGTTGCCTATTTAATGATACACATCTGTCAAAATAATTTGTAACTTGATTCCTATTTTTCTGTTGACCTTAGTTACAATATTACAGGTATCACCAGTCACAAATAAAGAACCTAGCAAATTGACTTGAATATTTGGTTAAAAAAGAGGCAATTCTTCCATATTTGCTGATCCCTTAAATCCATGATTGAAAGTCAGAGAATTTTTTCTCCGTTTATGAGAACATTAGATTGGGCTAATACAGCTAGATTATAAGATAATGTTTCACAAATTGGTGTAGTCATATAGCATATGACTTGTTCTAACTTGAATATTATTTAGACATAGGTTAATTTTATTCAAAAAGCTCCTTAGTTTATCAAGTGTGTATGTCAAGTTTATTAATAACATACTTTTTTGTGGACTGTATAATAAAGGCTGACTAAGGAGGTCATGAGAGTCGATGCAGTTTCCAGAAGTTGTTGCCTTACAAAGAAGCCCAGGTATTGGGAGAAATCTTTAACTAACAAATGTATTAGTAGTCATCAAGGGCAGAGGCAGGGAATTATCTAGCTGAGTTCTGGTTCTCAGTCCAAAATAGTTTGTGGTCTTATCCTTACCAGTATAAATCCTGGAGCTATCATTACCAGGCATTAATCAAAGATCACACCCACAATGATGATTCCTTTCTAGCCAGAGACATGACTGACGTCTCCTATTTCACTAAACTGAAAAATAATATATACCTAGAAAAACAAACACCAAGAGATTGGCCATGGAATCTGTCTGTCTGGGATGATAAAGTTGTTAGTTGGACTCTAATAATTTAGAATTTGTGGACATTTACTTTTCTCAAGCTGAAATTTAGCTTGTATAATTTTTAAGAAAGTTAAATAATAACATACTATACAATTTTTTTTATACAAATATTGAGGGGCGTATGTTTATTTGAAGGAGCCTTAGTGGCACAAACATTTGGCTGCTAACTGAAAGGATGGCGGTTTGAACCCATCCAGTGGCTCTGCAGGAGAGAGACCTGGCGACCTGCTTCCATAAAGATTATAGCCTAGGAAACCCTATGGGGAAATTCTACTCTGTCACATGGAGTCACTATGAGTCAAAATAGACTCATAGCTCCTAAAAACAACAATGTTTATTTGGGCTGGGTTGGGGGAATGTTTATGCACATACGTTGCATGGAGGCAGTACTTCACGAACACTTTGAGGTCAGGATCCCTTGAGAATTTGATGGACCTATCCAAAGAAAATACCTATACACAGAGGAGCAGGCACATATTGGAATTATCTGCTGAGCAACTTCCCATTCATATGGTTATCATGGGAGCCCCTATGCTGGTACAGGAAAACTCACCCCTAGCTGCATCTGCTTGGTCCGTAAATGATCACCTGACCCACATCAAACCAATCAGAGTCCTAATCCAATAATTTTTAGAACTGAGAAGGAGAAAGAGAGACAGTCTCCCCTCAAATGCTTGAAAAATTAAGATGTGTGAAGTTAGCACAACTTGACCAAGGCAAAGTCATGGAAGCTTCCTACTTTGGTGAGTAATGTCTGGGGTCTTAAAAGCTTGCAAGCAGCTATCTATTGGTCCCATCCTGTCTGGAGCAAAAGAGAATGAAGAAAACCAAAGACACAAGGAAAATATTAGTCGAAAGGATTAGTGGACCACATGAACTACAGCCTCCACCAGCCTGAGCCCAGAAGAACTAGGTGGTGCCCGGCTACCACCACCTACCTCTCTGACAGGGACCAAATAGAGGGCCCTGTACAGAGTGGCAGAAAAAATGTAGAACAAAATTAAAATTTACCAAAGAGACCAGACTTACTGGTCTGACAGAGACTGGAGGAACCTCGGAGACTATGGCCTCCAGACACCCTTCTAACTCAGAACTGAAGCCACTCCTCAAGTTCACCTTCCAGCCAAAGATCAGACAGGCCCATAAAACAAACAATAATACATGTGAGGAAAAATGCTTCTTAGTTCAAACAAGTATATGAGACCAAATGGGCATTACCTGCCCAAAAGCAAAGAGGAGAAGGCAGGAAGGGATAGGAAAACTGGACAAATGGACATGGGGACCCCAGGGTGGAAAGGGGGAGAGTGTTGACACATTATGGGGATTGTAACCAACATCACAAAAACAATTTGTGTATAAATTTTTGAATGAGAAACTAATTTGCGCTGTAAACTTTCACCTAAAGCACAATAAAAGTAAAAAATTAAGATGTAAAGCTCAGAAGTTGCTAGCCATGTTTTCTATCACATGGAAAAAGCCGTGGAGAAAATCATTTTGCAGCAAGGATGAAGAAAAAAGCCAATAAGCAGAGAGAATTCACCAAGTGTTTGTGTCTCTTATTCTAGCAGTTTCTAAAGCTCAGCTAGTCACATTCCTGACTTTGAATTCTGTGAGAAATCATTATTTTAACTTCCTCTTTCTACTTGAACAAGTTTAATGAGTATTTCTTACTTACGACAGAGAGTACTAACCAATACACACAGGTACACATGAAACTGTCCCTGCAATCTCAGGAGGTTTACCAGGAGTTAAGAACTCCTCCGTGTATTGATGTAATTACTTGTGATCAAATGGATTTTGCTAATTAGACATGAATTGTCTATTAAATGAAGTAGATTCGGCATGATACCTATTTACAAAAAGTGTGTTAGCAGGTTGGGTTATTGTATATATGTATAAAGCAAACCACTGTTTCATTAGCAGTGTCCTACAATTCAGACTTTCCCCTATTTCAAATATCTCCATATTTATCAAGATTTTAAAAAAGTTTTAAGTGCTTTTAACATTAGTGTATTGATTTTCCTTTTGAATATAAAATGAGAGAGAAAAGAAACAATAGCATTCCGGTTTATTTCCTCCTGCTCCAGGAAGCAATCAAGTACCAGAAAACCATAAAAACGAAATTTATAGAAGCCCAGTTTGTGAACCAGAATGAAAATTTTATTAGTTTATAGAGAAGTGTGGACTTTTCTAGTGACTGGAACCACAGAGTCTTCTCTCCAAGGTACTCCCTTCTTGGTATACTTAAAAATCATCTTATTTATCAGGTTATACTGATAAGGATGGAATTGCAGAGAGAAGAAATCAGATGATGATAAGAGATACAGTATCCAGGCTTTTCTAGATCCTAATGAGCTACCCTTCTCAAAAACAAAACTGTAGTCAGTGGGAAAGTTCTAGATATCCATCCTTCTCATTGCACTGACAATTTTTTTTTTCTTGGCAGCTGTTCTGCTGGGTAGGTCCTGAATATCTTCTTGGATTTGATTAATTTTCATCAGAGACATTTTCTTCTCTCTGACTTTTGCCTGATTCTAGTCACCGAGTTCCTGGCTTCTGCCCAGGGCTTCGAACCAGTTTGAAATGGTTCAGTCATGCTCAACAGAAACAAGGCAGGGCTTCGAACCTATTCAAAACGGTTCAGTCATGGCTGAGGGAAACAAGGGCAGTAGACACGTTGGATAGCAACCAAATCTCTTGAGTGTCAGATTTTGACCTTAGTAGGAAAGAGGCGGAAACCCTGGTGGCATAGTGATTAAGTGCTATGGCTACTAACCAAAAGGCTGGCAGTTTGAATCCGTCAGGTGCTCCTTGGAAACTCTGTGGGGCAGTCCTACTCTCCTATAGGGTCGCTATGAGTCAGAATCCACTCGAGAGCACTGGGTTTGGTTTGGTTTTGGTTAGGAAACAGGCAGAGACACCCTGCTAAAGATGGGGGCCGACCACACCGCTTCAAATGTGTCACTCTCCATAGTCCTGCCAACGATCCAATCTCCCACATCAGGAAACTTTTAGGAGCCAATGATCCAATCTCCTGCATCAGGAAACTTTCAGAAGCCTGATGCAAGAGACTGGATTATTGCCAGGACCTTGGAGAGTGATATACATTCAAAGTGGCATGGTTGGCTGCCATCTTTGAGTGGGGCACTGCTGCCTGTTTCTTACTCAAGTCAAAATAGGAGACACCTAAGATACATTCATTTGTCCCATCCTGTCTGGAGCAAACGACAATAAAGAAAACCAAAGACACCCTTCTAACTCAGAACTGAAGCCACGCCCAAAGTTCACCTTTCAGTCAAAGGTTGTTGTTGTTGTTAGGTGCCTTTGAGTCAGTTCTGACTCATAGCGACCCTATGTACAATCGTTGTTATGCTTGAGCCCATTGTTGCGGTCACTGTATCGATTCATCTCATTGAGGGTTTTCCTCTTTTTCCCTGACCCTCTATTTTACCAAGCATGATGTCCTTCTCCAGTGACTGGTCCCTCCTAATAACATGTCCAAAGTACCATGAGACAAAGTCTCACCATCCTTGCATCTAAGGAGCATTCTGGTTGTACTTAGTTCAAGACCGATAAGACAGGCCTATAAAACAACACACGTGAGGAATGTATTTCTTAGTTCTATAAAGTATAAGGGACCAAATGGGCAACACCTTTCCAAAAGCAAAGAGTAGAAGGCAGGAAGAGACAGGAAAATTGGACAAATGGAAATGGGAAACCCGGGTGGAAAGGGAGAGGGAGAGTGCTAATACATTGTGGGGATTGCAAGTAATGCCACTGCCTTAGGCTGGCTTCCTAAGCCAGCCAGTAAAGCATATAAATATATGTAGAGAGAGATTTGTATCAAGGAAATGGCTCATGCAATTGTAGAGGCTGGAACGTCCCAAGTCCGTGGGTCAGCATAGAAGCTTCTCTTGATTCAGATAGCCGCAGGGGCCAGGGATAGGCAGGTCAGAGAGCAGGGCTCTTGCTTACGGGCTGCGAAGATCAGAGATGGACGAATCCCAAGATCAGCAGGCAAGACTGCAGGTAAGCTGTTAGCTCAAGTCCCAAGAACCAGCGGTCCGATGAACAGGGGCCAGCTGCAGGATCCAGAGTGAGCAAAAGCCCAGGAGCCTTGCCAGAATATCTACTTATATTCAATGGAGGCTACGCACCCAAGGAAACTCCCTTTCGACTGATTGTTTACTCACAGCAGATCCCATCATGGAGGAGATCACATTATATCAAATCTCATCATGGAACTGATCACAACCTCATACGTCTGCCAAAGTACATCATAACTGCCAAATCACTGAGAATCATGGCCCAGCCAAGTTGACACACAACCTTAACCATCACAGTCACAAAACAATTTGTGTATAAATTTTTGAATGAGAAACTAATTTGCTCTGTAAACTTTCACCTAAAGCACAATAAATAAATACACAAAAATGAAAAAGAATCAGTTCCTAACCAGCAGCATTACCATCACCAAGGAACCTGTTGGAAATGAAAATTCTCAGCAGGGGTTCAAACTAGAAACACCTGCTTTGAAGCCCTGCAAAGATCATCACACTTTGAGAACTGCTGCCTTAAACCAATCAGGGTTTGAGCTGATTTGATTGGGTTATAGTCTTTGTGAAGGCTGGTATATTTCATGTTTACCCCTATTCCTAGAGTGTAGTCCCTTAGGGGTCCTAACTTAACGTCTGGGCTATTTTTCAGGGTGCCTTCAGCAGCTTTTTTTAAAAAAAATTTTATTGTGCTTTAAGTGAAAGTTTACACATCAAGTCAGTCTCTCATACAAAAATTTATATACTCCTTGTTGCTCTCCTGCTAATAAGACAGCACATTCCTTCTCTCCACCCTGTGTTTCCGTGACCATTGAACCAGCTTCTGTCCCCATCAGCCTTCACATCTCCCCTCCAGAAAGGAGCTGCCCAGATAGTTTCATGTGTCAACTTGATCCAAGAAGCCCACTCCACACCAGTATCGTTTTCTGTCTTGTAGTCCAGTCCAATTCCTGTCTGAAGAGTTGGCTTCAAGAATGGTTCCTGTCTTGGGCTAACAGAAGGTCTGGGGACCATGACCTCCAGGATTGCTCTGGTCTCAATCAGACCCTTAAGTCTGGTCTTTTTACTAGAATTTGTGGTCTGCATACCAGAAAAAAAAAAAAAAGGATGTGTACCTGTGTTTTATTGCCTATGCAAAGGCATTCGACTGTGTGGATCATAACAAATTATGGATAACATTGTGAAGAATGGGAATTCTAGAACACTTAATTGTGTTCATGAGGAACCTTTACATAGACCAAGAGGCAGTTATTTGGACAGAACAAGGGGATACTGATTGGTTTAAAGTCAGGAAAGGTGTGTGTCAGGGTTGTATTCTTTCACCATACCTATTCAATCTGTATGCTGAGCAAATAATCCGAGAAGCTGGACTATATGAAGACCAACAGGGCATCAGGATTGGAGGAAGACTCATTAACAACCTGCGTTATGCAGATGACACAACCTTGCTTGCTGAAAGTGAAAAGGACTTGAAGCACTTACTAATGAAGATCAAAGACCACAGCCTTCAGTATGGATTGCACCTCAACATAAAGAAAACAAAAATCCTCACAACTGGACCAATGAGCAACATCATGACAAACAGAGAAAAGATTGAAGTTGTCAAGGATTTCATTTTACTTGGATCCACAATCAACAGCCGTGGAAGCAGCAGTCAAGAAATCAAAAGAGGCATTGCATGGGGTAAATCTGCTGCAAAGGACCTCTTTAAAGTGTTGAAGAGCAAAGATGTCACCTTGAAGACTAAGGTGCACCTGACCCAAGCCATGGTATTTTCAAGCGCATCATATACATGTGAAAGCTGTACAATGAATAAGGAAGACTGAAGAAAAATTGACACCTTTGAATTGTGGTGTTGGCGAAGAATATTGAATATACCATGGATTGCCAAAAGAATGAACAGATCTGTCTTGGAAGAAGTACAACCAGAATGCTCCTTAGAAGCAAGGATGGCGAGACGGCGTCTTACATACTTTGGACATGGTGTCAGGAGGGATCAGTCCTTGGAGAAGGACATCATGCTTGGCAGAGTACAGGGTCAGTGGAAAAGAGGAAGACCCTAAACGAGGTGGATTGACACAGTGGCTGCAACGATGAGCTCAAGCATAACCACGATTGTAAGGATGGCTCGGGACTGGGCAGTGTTTCTTTCTGTTGTGTGTAGGGTCATTATGAGTCAGAACCGACTCAACGGCACCTAACAACAACAACATCCCATTGCTCTCCTGCTCCTTCAGGGATTCTCTGTTGTGCCCGCTGTCATGGCAGTCATTGGTTGTAGCTGGGCACCACCTCTTTCTCCTGGTCTCAGGTTGATGTAGCCTTTGATTTATGTGGCCCATTCGGACTTTTGGGCTCATACTTACCTTGTGTCTTTGGTGTTTTTCATTCTCTTTTTTTTTTGCTCCAGGTGGATTGAGACCAATTGTTTCATCTTAGATGGCCACTTGCTAGCATTTAAGACCCCAGACGCCACTCTCCAATATGGGATGCAGAATGTTATCTTAATACTTTTTATTATGCCAATTGACCTAGATTGCCCCTGAAACCATGGTTCCCAAACCCCCACCCCTGCTACTCTGGCCTTCGAAGTGTTTGGTTTATTCAGGAAACTTCTTCACTTTTGGTATAGTCCAGTTGTGCTGACCTCTTCTGTATTGTGTGTTGTCCTTCCCTTCACCTGAATTAGTTCCTGTCTACTATCTAATTGGTGAGTCCTCCTCTTCCTCCGTTCCTCCCTCCCCCTCTCATAACCATCAAAGAATATTTTCTTCTCTGTTTACGCTATTTCTTGAGTTCTTACAATAGTGGTCTCATACAATGTTTGTCCCTTTGCATCTGACTAATTTCACTCAGCATAATACCTTGCAGGTTCCTCCATGTTAGGAAATATTTCACAGATTCATCGTTGTTCTTTATTGATGCATAGTATTCCATTGTGTGAATATACCATAATTTTTAAATCCATTCATCTGTTGATGGGCACCTTGGTTGCTTCCATCTTTTTGCTATTGTAAACAGTGCTCAGCAGCTTTTGAATTGGCAAATGCCTTGGCAATGCCACACACTATCAAATATTGGGCTCAACTCTCTGGGCTTCACTCTGGGATCTTGATTGATTGCAAAAATGGCTGTAATTCTTCATCCACAATTTTTGCATATGATTTTACAACTCTTTGCATCAAGAAATGGAGTATATTGTCCCATTCCTTGAATCTTGGTCGGTCTTGTAGCTTGTATGGCAATAGAAGACAGCAGAAACAATGTTGTATCATTTCCGGAGCTAGGCCTCAGAAGGCTTGCATGCTTCAGTTCTTTCTTAGACCCTTGCCATGAGAATTGCCATGAGAACAAACGCAGGCTACTCTGTTGAAGTATGCAAGACCACATGGAGCAGAGAGGGCTTGTCTCGTCTGGGTCCATCTTAGGTAACCAGCTACCAGCCAACCACCATCGGGCTGTAGACACATAAGCCGAGCCTGGCTTGGATCACCAGCGCTGCCCAGCTGACCCACAGACTTGTGAGCCATAGAACATGCTTATTGTTTTAAGCCCCCCCACCCAAAAACCCTGAAGCATAAGAGATTTGGTTGCTATCCAACATGTACACTGCCCTTGTTTGAACCATTTAGAACCGGTTCAAAGCCCTGCGTCTGCCTTTACTACCTGGCCTGTAGCTCGTTATTACTCGCCATGTCTAGCAGGTTTGAAAAGAAGAGGGTCCTCAGAAAACTGGCTACTGAGAGCAACTCCACTTCCCTTCATAAGAATAAATTTAATACAACTAAAAACCCTCTCATAAAAACATAAGAAAAAGATGGAACAATAACTTATGCAAATTGTAGGGTCATAGTCTGAGAATAAGCTGGTAGCTTCATTCTGAAACAAGAGACTGAGCTCTTAGAGGATGCAGTAATTCTCTCCAGTCGAGTCTGTTCCCATTTCGTTTACATATGATCTCCCTTTTATAAACAGGTGGATGTAATAGAGTTTTCATGTTGAGATATATTCCCTTTTATTATGTTTGCAATAGAATAGGAGCTACACGCAGTATTTCATCAAAGAGATTCTGTCAAAATCTTGAGGATCTCCATATTTTCTGCTTTAAAATATTCATGTTTCCTTTCTTACTGTTCTCTTGATCTCATAAATGCTATTTTGTTTCCAAAAGAGAGGCATAGGCTTTAGAAATATACCTGGGTTGTGACATTTGTAGCCAGGGCTTGACATTTAGATGGGTTCAGGTTCAAAACATGTCTTTCAAAATTAACATAGGAGCAAAGGGAATATAGTTGTAGAAAGGTGACTGAGCATACACTTCAAGGTTTTACTTCAGGCATTAAGTAGGAATTGAATTTGGATGTGTAAAATCACCAATGTCCGTAGCACGGTTCTTGTGAGTAAACCATCTTAGAAGTGATCTTCTAGTCCCAGTCAAGGCTTCGGATGACTGCAGCTCTGACTGACATCTTCACAGAAACCTCAAGAAAGACCAAGAGCTAGAACCTCCCAGCTAAGCTACTTCCAAATTCCTGGCCCACAGAAAATACATGAGATAATACATGTTTATTGTTTCGAGTCACTCATTTGGAGGTAATTTGTTATTCAGCAATACATAACTGAGGTAGCATGTAAGGCACCGTGTAACCTTGCCTGAGGCTACTTCTCTGACAGCACCTTCTACCACTGTCCCCATTGCCCACTGCCTCCAGCCATAGTGATCTCTTTACTATTTATTGACACATTATCCTTGTTCCCCCCTCAGAGTCTTTGCTCTTACTGTTCCCCCCATCTGAAATGTTCTCTGGGTCTCTACATAAAGCACTCCTTCAGTTTATTTATGGTTCTGAGATAAAAAGAAACATACTTAAAAAAGTCAATAGTTTTTCTCTTTTCTAGTAATAAGTACCTAGAAAAGGAAATTGAAAAATGCCTAGTCCATTCATAATATTGACAAAAACCGTAAGAAACACATAATGGAAAGATAACAAGAAAGGTTCAGAACTGTCATGAAAAAGCTATAAATTTGAATTGAAAGTCATAAAACAGATCTGACCAAATAGAAAGCCACTTTAGATCTTGGGCAAGGAAACTTAATATAAAAAACTTAATTCTCTCCAAATTAATATTAATTTAATTAATTCTAGTTTGAATCCCAATGGGTGATTTTTTCATCTTTTAAAAAAATTGGATAAAACATCTTTTTTTTGGAGGCGGGTGGAAGAATAAATACCTGAGATGAGCCCAGCTATTTTTTGGAAAAATAAGAATAGAAGGGGCAACATGTTTGCCAGATAAGAAAATATATCATAAAGCTCAATCAATACGGTAACTAAGAGTAGACAAGTAGTTCAATGGGACAAAACAGAAAATCCAGAAATAGATGAACTATATGAGAATTTAATATTTGACAAGCAAGCATGGGAGGAAGCCCCTGGGTGGTACAAATGTTTAAGAGCCTGGCTGCTAACTGAAAGGTTGGCAGTTTGAGTTCACCCAGAGGTGCCTTGGAAGAAAAGCCTGGCAATCTATTTCCAAAAAAATAGCCACTGAATACCATATGGAGCACAGTTCTACTCTGACACACATGAGGTTACCATGAGTTGAAGGTGGAGTCAACTCAAATGCAATTGGTTTGTTTTTTTATTTTTTTAAGTGTGGGAGAGACAAGGAATTGAGGGAGAAAATAGAGAACTGTGAGAGAGAATGAAGAATTGTGGGAGAGAATGGGGAATTGTAGGAGAGGCCAGAGAATTGCAGAATAGACAAGGTATTATGTGAGGCAGGGAATTGTGGGAGAAAACAGGGATTTGTGAGAGAGAATGGAGAATTTTGGGAGAGACAAAGACTTGTGTGAGTGACAAGCAATTGTGAGAGATAATGGAGAACTGTGTAAGACAAGGCACTGTGAGAGAGATAGGGAATTGTGGGAGAGAACAGTGAATTGTGGGAGAGAACAGAGAGTTTTGGGAGAGACAAGGAATTGTGTGAGAGACGGAATTGTGACTGGAGAATTGTGAGAAAATTGAGAATTTTGGGAGAGACAGGAAATTGTGAAAGAGGCAGGGAATTATGTGAGAAACAAGGAATTTGGGAGAGAACAGAGGATTGTGGGAGAGAAGGAATTGTGGGAGAAACAAGGAATTGTAGGAGAGAATGAAGAATTGTAGGAGAGAATTGTTGGAGATACCAGGAATTATGTGAGATACAGGGAATTGTGTAGAAGATAAGGAATTGCATGAGAGAAAGGAAATTGTGAGAGATAATGAAACATTGTGAGAGAGACAGTGTTAAGAGAGAGAGATGAGGAATTACTGAAGCGACAGGGAATTGTGGGAGAGAATAGAGAGTTGCGGGAGAGATGGAATTAGGAGAGAAACAAAGGATTGTGGGAGAGATGTGGGAAAGAATAGAGAATTGTGGGAGAAAACAGAGAATTGTGGGTAAAATGGAATTGTGGGAGAGACAGTGAATTGTGGGAGAGGCAAGGAATTGTGGAAGAGACAAGAAATGGGAGTGAGGAGGAGTTTTGGGAGAGACGGATTTGTGGGAGTCAGGGGATTGTGAGAGAGATAAGGAATTGTGTGAGACCGCATATTGTCAGAGATAATGAAGAATTGTGGGAGAGAATTGAGAATTGTAGAAGTCAGGGAATTGTAGAAGAGTAAAGAGAAGCGTGGGGCAAGGATGGATTGTTTAGTACAAAGGGCAGGCAACCTCGCCTGTGCATCTGGAAGAAAATAAAATTGGGCCTTACTTATAAATTGTATACAAAAATAAATTTAAAACAGATTACATGCTTAAATGCAAAAAATAAAATAATAAGATCCTGCTAGAAAACTACGTATAGAAGTTGGGGTGGGCGAGACCTTTTTAACCAAGACTGGTTTCACTTATATTTGACTACATAAAAATGTAAAAACGACACGTGGCATAAGGTCAATGGACAAACAATATATCTGGAAAAACATAGGCAACAGAAGGCAGACATAATACCTTTAGTCCAAAAAGAACTCTTTAACAAAGTAGAAAAATAGGCAAAAGATTTAAAGAAGCAATAATTTCAAAACTTGCTTTTTTTTTTAAATATTTTATTGTGCTTTAGGTGAAAGTTTACAGAGTAAATTAGCTTCTCATTTAACAATTTATACAGAAAAAGCCTGTGAGGAGCCATCTGGGATACTCCACTGGTCTCACCCCTTTAAGAGCAAGGAAGAATGAAGAAAACTAAAGACACAAGGGAAAGATTAGTCCAAAGGACTAATGGACCACATCTACAACGCCCTCCACCAGACTGAGTCCAGTACAACTAGATGGTGCCCGGCTACCACCACTGACTGCTCTGACAGGGATCGCAATAGAGGGTCCTGGACAGAGCTGGAGAAAAATGTAGAACAAAATTCTAACTCAAAAAGAGAGGCCAGACTTGCTGGCCTCACAGGCTGGAGAAACCCTGAGAGTATGGCCCCCAGCGCCCTTTCAGCTCAGTAATGAGGTCACTCCTGAGGTTCACTCTTCAGCCAAAGATTGAACAGGCCCATAAAACAAAAGAAGACTAAAGGGACGTACCAGCCCTGGGGCAAGGACTGGAAGGTAGGAGGGAACAGGAAAGGTGGTAATAGGGAACCCAGGGTTGAGAAGGGTGTGTTGACATGTCATGGGGTTGTTAACCAATGGCATACAACAATGTGTATACTAACTGATGAGAAAATAGTTTGTTCTGTAAGCCTTTATCTAAAGTTCAATTAAAAAAAAAAGAATAAAAAAAATTTATACACAAATCATTTCATGATATTGGCTGCAATCCCCTCAAAGCATCAGCACTCTCCCCCTTTCTTCCCCAGGTTCCTCTTTACCATTCCTCCAATTTTCCTGCCCCTTTCTACCTTCCGGTCTTTGCTTTTGGGCAGGTGTTGCCCATTTGGTCTCTGTGCTTGAATGATCTAAGGAGTATGTTCCTCACCTGTGTTATTGTTTGTTTTATAGGCCTGTTTAATCTTTGGCTGAAAAGAGAACTTTGGGAGCAGCTTCAGTTCTGAGTTAGAAGGGTGTCCAGGGGCCATAGTCTTGGGGGTTCCTCCAGTCTCTGTCAGAACAGTAAGTCTGGCCTTTTTTGTGAATTTGAATTTTGCTCTACATTTTTCTCCTGCTCTGTCTGGGACCCTCTACTGTGGTCCCTGTCAGAACAGTTGGTGGTGGTAGCCAAACACCATATAGTTCTTCTGGGCTCAGGCTGGTGGAGGCTGTGGTTTATGTGGCCCATTGGTCCTTTGAACTAATATTTTCCTTGTGTCTTTGGTTTTCTTCATCCTCTTTGCTCCAGTGGGATAAGACCAAGCAAAGGATCTTAGATGACACTCACAAGCTTTTAAGACCCTGATCGTGCTCACCAAAGTAGGGCGTAGAACATTTTCTTTATGAACTATATTATGCCAATTGATTTAGATGTCCCCCGAGACCATGGTCCCCAGCCCTCAGTCGCAGTAACTCTGTCCCTTGAGGTGTTTGATAGTGTCTGGGAAGCTTCTATGATTGTGCCCCCTTTGTGCTCTTATTATACGTATGAATATACATGCCATGTATACAAATATGTATGTAAAAATATCTATAGTCTAACCTATATATGTATGTGGGTATACTTTCATACTCCTTCCTTTCTCTATTCAGCGTACATATCTACCCATGTATTTGCTTGTAAATTGTTGTTTGTTTTTACTGTTGTTGTAGGGTTATATATGTTATATTATTTACTGTGGTTGCCTTTTTTGCTGTTGTTGTTGTTATTGCGTTTCTCTCAGTGCCTTTCTTTGCTTTGGTCAAGTTTTGCTGACTTACCCTATGTTGTGAATTGCCTTTCTACTATGTAGTTAGTGATTTTCCCTCCTTACTCCTCCCCACCCTAGGAACCATCAAAGACTGTTTCTTTCTGTGTATAAACCTTTTCTTGAGCCAAAACTCGCTTTTGACAATAATTTATTGACCTAATTTCTTGAAGGGACACGTTTTTATTGAACTATTGAAGAACATTTTGTCACATAGGTCAGATTATACTTTATATGTCCCAACAATGTTCTTTGCAGAATCAGAAATTTGAAAATAAATATAAAAAATATTACAGTTGTATATCCTAAGCTTTTGCCATTTCTATTGAAAACAATAATTTCTTTGCAAATAGATAAATGGGCCAAAGATTTAGCGGCAATTCACAAAAGAGTAAATCCAGGTGGTTAACAGCACACGAAAAGGTGTTCTTAAAAGGATAATGCAAATGAAAGTAACAATAAGGTATTGCCAACAAAACTGGTATATATTTTAAAATGATCTATATAACATGTATTGCTGGTTGGATACAGGGTAAAGGGTGCTTTCATTCATTTCTGGAGGAAATTTAACCTGCTACACAGTGGTGTCACCAGGGTTGGTGCCACCTAGTGCAGTAACTCATGGTGTCACCCACCCCATGGTAATTACCACAATATTGTAGCTAAAGCACTGGAAAATTTGACAAAATCAGTTTCTATAAAAACACCAGCATCAACAAAAACAATGATGTGTGCTTGTAGCGTGCAGACAAAACCACGTGATTCGAAGCGTCATTGTAATTGGGTAATAATGATAGCTCTGACCAGAGTGCATTAGAAGGTTCAAAAGGTAAATTAGCATAGAGTTTTAGCCTTGTAGGTGTATTGATACATATAAGCTAGGTTTATGAAAGCTTTTTTTGTTGTTATAACTAACTACCGGGATATTTTTATTAAAAACAATAGATTTCTGCTGAAACACTGCACAAAAACTTTACAGTCAATCATTTTGGTGTCATTCTTTCTGACAGTGTCACCTGGTGCAGTCCATACCCCCAGTGACGCCACTGCCGCTGCAGCTTTTTGCATAGCGATCTGGCAACATCTCTTAAAATTAAAAATATCTATGCCCCTTGACCCAGTCATCCCTTTTCAGGGGATTCAACTCTTAGAAATAAGATCAATTGTGAATTCACACACACACACTGCTTGTAGTGGTGGAAGATGGTTACTAAAGTGAATACCCATCAAGAGGGTATGGCTGAATAAATTACGGTATATCCATCCAATGGAGTGTTGTACAGTCAGTTTACTTGGAGAAATTTCCAAGTGGTATTATTGAATGAGAAAAGCAAGGTGCAGAAAAACATGAATAATATAATTCCATCCTTCCATAACAATGACCATGATAACTTCTTATATATGTATATGTGCAGATATGTGTGTATACATACATGCATATATATATTTGTATGTATTTATTGATCCCTGGTGGCACAGTGGTTAAGAGCTACAGCTGCTGACAAAAAGGTTGGCAGTTCAAATCTACCAGCTGCTCCTTGGAAACCCTATGGGGCAGTTCTACTCAGTCCTATAGGGTCGCTATGGGTCAGAGTCGACTTGACGGCAACAGGTTATGCATTTATGTATGCATTTGGATAAAATATGTGTGGACACGGACTAAACTGTTAACATGAATTATCTGGAAGGGGGTATGTGTAGTGGAGGGGAGCAGAAACAAGAGAGGGGTGCCAGGCTGAACAGGAAAAGAAGAAAAAAAGACTGCACCAAAAATCTAAATGTGCATGATATTATCACATTTACACATTTTTTAAAATTACATTTGTGGAAGAAAAAATAGGGACAGTGTTAGGAGCCCTAATACATGGCATAAACAGTATACAAAACATTACAAACAATGCAGAAGAGAAACTGGATAACTGGGAGCTCCTAAAAATCAAACATCTATGCTCATCCAAAGACTTCACCAAAAGAGTAAAAAGATTACCTACAAACTGGGAAAAAGTTTTTAGCTATGACATTTCCGATCAGCACCTGATCTCTAAAATCTACATGATACTGCAAAAACTCAACTCCAAAAAAGACAAATAACCCAATTAAAAAATGGGCAAAAGATATGAACGGCACTTTACTAAAAAAGACATGCAGGTAGCTAACAGATACATGAGGAAATGCTCACGATCATTAGCCATTAGAGAAATGCAAATCAAAACTACAATGAGATTCCATCTCACTCCAACAAGGCTGGCATTAATCCAAAAAACACAAAATAATAAATGTTGGAGAGGTTGTGGAGAGACTGGAACACTTCTACACTGCTGGTGGGAATGTAAAATGGTACATTTGACATTTGTCGATTTGGCACTTCCTTAAAAAGCTAGAAATAGAACTATCACACAATCCAGCAATCCCACTCCTTGGAATATATCCTAGAGAAATAAGAGCCTTTACACGAACAGATATATGTACACCCATGTTCATTGCAGCACTGTTTACAATAGCAAAAAGATGGAAGCAACCGAGATGCCCATCAACAAATGAATGGATAAATTATGGTATATTCACACAGTGGAATACTATGCATCAATAAAGAATAGTGATGAATCTGTGAAACATTTCCCAACATGGAGGAATCTTGAAGGCATTATGCTGAGTGAAATTAGTCAGTTGCAAAAGGACAAATATTGTATAGGACCACTATTATAAGAACTCGAGAAATAGTTTAAACAGAGAAGAAAATATTCTTTGATGGTTAACGAGAGGGAGGGAGGTAGATGGATATTCACTAATTAGATAGTAGATGAGAACTATTTTAGATAGACAACATGCAGTACAGGAGAGGTCAGCACAACTGGACTAAACCAAAAGCAAAGAAGTCTCCTGAATAAGCTGAATGCTTTGAAGGCCAGCGCAGCAGGGGCGGGGGTTTGGGGACCATGGGTTTGGGAGACATCTAAGTCAATTGGCATAATAAAATCTATTAAGAAAACATTCTGCATCCCACCTTGGAGAGTGGCGTCTGGGGTCTTAAACACTAGCAAGTGGCCATCTAAGATGCATCAGTTGGTCTCAACCCACCTGGAGCAAAGGAGAATGAAGAACAAAATGAAGAACAACAAAGACACAAGGTCATTATGAGCCCAAGAAACAGAAAGGACCATATAAACCAGAGACTACATCAGCCTGAGACCAGAAGAGCTAGATGGTGCCTGGATACAACTGAAGACTGCCCTGACAGGGAACACAACAGAGAACCCCTGAGGGAGCAGGAGAGCAGTGGGATGCAGACCCCAAATCCTCCTCAAAAGACCAGACTTAATGGTCTGACTGAGACTAGGAGGACCCTGGCGGTCATGGTCCCCAGAGCTTCTGTTACCCCAAGACAGGAACCATTCCCAAAGCCAACTCTTCAGACAGGGATTGGACTGGACAATGGGATAGAAAATTATACTGGTGAAGAATGAGCTTCTTGGATCAAGTAGACACTTGAGACTATGTTGGCATCTCCTGTGTGGAGGGGAGATGAGAAGGCAGAGGGGGTCAGAAGCTGGCCAAATGGACACAAAAAGAGAGAGTGGCAGGAAGGAGTGTGCTGTCTCATTAGGGGGAGAGCATTTAGGAGTATATAGTAAAAAAAAAAAAAAAGGCTTATATAAATTTTTGTATGAGAGACTGACTTGATTTGTAAACTCACTTAAAGCACAATAAAAATAGAAAAATTATATTTATGGACACAAATGTGTATTAGTTTCCTAGGGCAGCCATAACTAAATACCACAAAGTGGGTGGCTTTAAACAATGGAAATTTGAGGGCCCTAGGGGAAGATCCTTTTTTACCTTTCCCTGCTTCTGGTAGCCGCAGACTTGCAGTTGCAGCAGAACTCCGTGGTTACAGGGCCGTTTTTCCTCTGTCTGTTTCTCTGTGTTTTTTCTCTTCTGTTGTAGGACACCACTCAGATTAGATTTAGGACCCACCCTATTTCAGAATGACCTCATGTTAACTGATAATATCTTCAAAACCCTATTTCCAAATGAGGTCATGTTTACAGTTACCAGGGGTTAGGACTCCAACATATCTTTTTTGGGTGATGCAGTTCAATTCATAACAAAATGTAAGAAGGAAAATTATAAAATGTGAATGCCTGATTTTTTTAATCGTTGTTGAAAGTATACACAGCAAAACATACACCAATTCAACAACTTCTACACGTTCAATCCAATGACATTGGTGACATTCTTCAAGTTATGCAACGATTCTCCTTTTCTGAATTGCTCCTCCCCGATTAACGTGAACTGACTGCCCTCTAAGCTTCCTGCCTGACCTTTGAGTTGCTGTTGTCAGTTTGATCCCATATAGATAGTTCTTCAAAAGAGCAAGATGTTCAAGGCAAACATTTTTACTAAATAAGCTAACTTATTGTTTGGTTTAAAGAAGCCTTCAGGGGATATTTTCCATTTAAGGTTTAAAGATTATCTCAGGACAACAGTTTTGGGGGTTCACAGATTTTATTTTTTTCTTTTAAGAAAAGAAAGTGTTCTGAGATCAGGACATAATTTGAAAATATTTTTGTAAGGTGAATCCCTGCCATGAAATTCTTTTCCTTTTGTCCTTGCCTTTTCCTCTTTCACTACAAGCCAAAGACCAGAAAAAAGTGGTAATGTAAAAGTTCTTACGGAGTTCTGATTACCATAATTTTTGCCCCAAGGAAGGAGAATTACATTCACCAGTGAGCACCAAAATGTTCCACAGAGATGCCCCTTAGCAGAGAACAATAAATTTTGTATTTTGCGCTTTGCTTTTTAATGTGTTCATGTTTGTGATGATAAAACTATCTACATTACTTAGTCAAAGTATTTAACTTCCTTTTGGACTCTATATCAGTTTAAGGTCTTGTCTGAAAACAGATGGCACATTCAAACGGGGTAACTGAGCAGGGTTTGATGGGGGGACTATCTACATGCATCAGCAGGGTTTAGGGAAACCAGGAAGGGATAGTGCAATACCTTGGGAGCAATGATACTAAGGAGCTGTTACTGCCTCAAGGCCTGGAGGAGGAAGTGGCTATTGGGGCCCAGGTATATGGAGAGAGCTGTCTGAAAGTAGCGGTGGCCTTCAGCAGAGGAATGCAGCCAACGTGTAGAGATCCTCTGGACAAATCTCCCATTCCTTCCACTCTCTGATCTCCTGTTGGTGTCCTCCATTCGTCAAACCCAATGGGAAGCCAGAAGACAAGGAAGGCCATTGATGTAGTCCATATAGGTCAGCCTCCAGGTGCACAGAACTGGGTGGAGTAGGGTGGAGAGTGAATCTGAAGAGGCAAAGATTTCATCATCCTCTTCCACAACCAAATTATTCAGAAAATTTGATGGTTGATGAAGACGAATCATAATATTTAATCCATGGCTTTCAATTATCCCATGGAACTTGGCCCTATTTGAAAAGTCTAGCATGAAGCCATGTGACACTCACTGTCACAAGACTTAATTAAGATAGTTAGATGCCACCTGAAACACAGAAGAGGATGCCCTGAGTTTAGGACCCAGGACAAGTAAATTCTGATAGGAGTTGAGAAGAATAGGGAAAGAAAAACTTATGTTTTCTCAAACCCCAACCCAGTGCCACTGAGTCGATTCCGACTCATAGTGACCCTATAGGACAGAGTAGAACTGCCCCATAGAGTTTCCAAGGAGCGCTTGGTGGATTCGAACTGCCGACCCTTTGGTTAGCAGCCGTAGCACTTAACCACTACACCACCAGGGTTTCCGTGTTTTCTCAAGGAGGAAGGAAATGCTCATGGGGTAGGGGATAAAGTTCGGAAGACAAATTTCATTTATATAATAATTTTGTGTCAACTTGGTTATATTCAGATGTATGTAGTCTACATGTAGACCCAACATCATTTGTTCAGATGTGGAAATCCTGGTGGCATAGTGGTTAAGAGCTACAGCTACTAACCAAAAGGTCAGCAGTTTGAATCCACCAGGCACTCCTTGGAAATCCTATGGGGCAGTTCTACCCTGTCCTATAAGGTCACTATGAGTCAGAATCGACTCGACGGCAATGGGTTTGTTTAGAAGTTGGGATACCTGGGTTCTGCAACCCTGTTAATGTTTAGTTCTATGACCTTGAGCAATTTATTTCTTTTCTCTGAGCTTATTTCCATCTCTTTATAACAAGACAGTAGGACTAATGATCTTCAACCTTCCATTATATCATGTTATTATTTCACCCAATCAGAAACCTGAAGAATTGCTTGATGAAAACCTCAAATTTGAGTTGGGGGAAAAAAGGCGCACAACAACAACAAAAACCAGTTCAGAACATTTAGAACAAAAGTCTAATTAAAATTATAATTTCAAACAACTTCTCATTTTTCCCTTGGGATACCTTGACAGGCCTGCCTAGTAAGCAAGCAACTAATATACAGTAAATCTTCCTGTTTGATGAGCCCCAAGTTCAAAGTATTATATCCTTAGGGAACACTGTCATTGGGTAATGAAAATGGAGTACTTTAGGAAGAGGCAATAAAAAGCAGGGAATAATCTGATTTCAGTATATTGCATTATAGTTGAAAATCATTGAAGAACCTATATCCTACTACTAGTAGTATCACACAGAAATCTCAAAAACAAAAACAGCCCAAACTGGTACGAACGTAAAAGGAACAGAAAAAAGATAGAACCATGGTGTACCATGGCCTGCTGCACTCCTTTCTATTTAGCAAAGGGAGTACCTATTTCAAGGCTGCCCCTGACCTATTCCAGGGAGTATAAAAATAGTAGTAACATTGCTGTCCACCACCTGTTTGTCATTTTGGCATACTGGGTGGCTTGCATGTTGCTATGATGCTGGAAGCTATGCCACCACTATTTCAAAGACCAGCAGCATCACCCCTGGCGGACAAGTTTCAGTGGAGCTTCTGGACTAAGACAGACTAAGAAGAAAGGCCTGGCAATCTACTTCCTAAAATTAGCCAATGAAAACCCTATTGATCACAGCAGAATATTGTCAGATATAGTGCTAGAAGATGAGCCCCCTAGGTTGGAAGGTACTACAAAATGGCCACGAAAATCAACTCAAGCTTATCAACAACCATGAAGATGTACAGACTGGGCAATGTTTCTTTCTGTTGTACATGGTGTCACCATGAGTCAGAGATGACTTGATGACAATCAACAACAACATTGCTGTGGTAGGCTAAGAAGGTGTCAATGGAAGTTGTGGTTTGGTTCTTTTTCTTTTTTTACTTATTTACTTATGTATCAAATGATGTGTCCTTACAGCCTTTTGATAAATCTATTCCCTCTCACTTTCATAACTAAAGAAAAAACATTGATATCTATAGAGATTTTTTACAATAATTTTTATTGTGCTTTTTTTTTTAAGTGAAAGTTTACAAATCAAGTCAGTCTCTCACACAAAAACCCATATACACCTTGCTACACACTTCCAATTACTCTCCCCCTAATGAGACAGCCCGCTCTCTCCCTCCGCTCTCTCTTTTCATGTCCATTTCGCCAGCTTCTAACCCCCTCCAACCTCTCATCTCCCCTCCAGGCAGGAGATGCCAACATAGTCTAAAGTGTCCACCTGACCCAAGAAGCTCACTCCTCACCAGCATCCCTCTCCAACCCATTGTCCAGTTCGATCCATGTCTGAAGAGTTGGCTTCGGGAATGGTTCCTGTCCTGGGCCAACAGAAGGTCTGGTGGCCGTGACCACTGGGGTCCTTCCAGTCTCAGTCAGACTATTAAGTCTGGTCTTATGAGAATTTGGGGTCTGCATCCGACTGCTCTCCTGCTCCCTCAGGGGTTCTCTGTTGTGTCCCCTGTCAGGGCAGTCATCGATTGTAGCCGGGCACCACCTAGTTCTTCTGGTCTCAGGATGATGTAGTCACTGGTTCATGTGGCCCTTTCTGTCTCTTGGGCTCGTAATCGCCTTGTGCCCTTGGTGTTCTTCATTCTCCTTTGCTCCAGGTGGGTTGAGACCAATTGATGCAACTTAGGTGGCTGTTTGCTAGCGTTTAAGACCCCAGACGCCACACTCCAAAGTGGGATGCAGAATGTTTTCTTAATAGATTTTATTTTGCCAATTGACTTAGATATCCCCTGAAACCATGGTCCCCAGACCCCTGCCCCTGCTACACTGGCCTTCGAAGCATTCAGTTTATTCAGGAAACTTTTTCGCTTTTGTTTTAATCCAACTGTGCTGACCTCCCCTGTATTGTGTGCTGTCTTTCCCTTCACCTAAAGTAGTTCTTATCTACCATCTAATTAGTGACTACCCCTCTCCCACCCCCACCCTTGTAACCACAAAAGAATGTTTTCTTCTCAGTTTAAACTATTTCTCAAGTTCTTATAATAGTGGTCTTATACAATATTTGTCCTTTTGCATCTGACTAATTTCACTCAGCATAATGCCTTCCAGGTTCCTCCATGTTATGAAATGTTTCACAGATTCCTCACTGTTCTTTATCAATGCATAGTATTCCATTGTGTGAATATACCATAATTTATTTATCCATTCATCCGTCGATGGGCATCTTGGTTGCTTCCATCTTTTTGCTATTGTAAACAATGCTGCAATAAACATGGGTGTGCATATATCTGTTCGTGTAAAGGCTCTTATTCCTCTAGGATATATTCCAAGGAGTGGGATTGCTGGATTGTATGGTAGTTCTATTTCTAGCTTTTTTAAAAAAAAGGTGCCAAATCGATTTCCAAAGTGGCTGTACCATTTGACATTCCTATCAGCAGTGTAGAAGTGTTCCAGTCTCTCCACAACCTCTCCAACATTTATTATTTTGTGTTTTTTGAATTAATGCCAGCCTTGGAGTGAGATGAAATCTCACTGTAGTTTTGATCTGCGTTTCTCTAATGGCTAATGATTGTGAACATTTCCTCATGTATCTGTTAGCTACCTGAATGTCTTCTTTAGTGAAGTGTCTATTCATATCTTTTGTCCATTTTTTAATTGGGTTATTTGTCTTTTTGCAGTATCGTGTAGATTTTAGAGATCAGGCGCTGATCAGAAATGTCATAGTTAAAAGCTTTTTCCCAGCCTGTAGGTAGTCTTTTTACTCTTTTGGTGAAGTCTTTGGATGAGCATAAGTGTTTGATTTTTAGGAGGTCCCTGTTATCTAGTTTTTCTTCTACATTCTTTGTAATGTTTTGTATACTGTTTATGCCATATATTAGGGATCCTAACGTTGCCCCTATTTTTTCTTCCACGATCTTTATCGTTTCAGATTTTATATTTAGGTCTTTGATGCATTTTGAATTAGTTTTTGTGCATGGAGTGAGGTATGGGTCTTGTTTCATTTTTTTGCAGAAGGATATCCAGTTATGCCAGCACTATTTGTTAAAAAGACTGTCTTTTCCCCATTTAATTGTTTTGGGGCCTTTGTCAAATATCAACTGCTTATATGTGGATGGATTTATATCTGGATTCTCAATTCTGTTCCATTGGTCCATGTACGTGTTGTTGTACCAGTACCAGGCTGTTTTGACTGCTGTGGCGGTATAATAGGTTCTAAAATCAGGTAAAGTAAGGTCTCCCACTTTGTTCTTCTTTTTCAGAAATGCCTTATTTATCCGGGGCCTCTTTCCCTTCCATATGAAATTGGTGATTTGTTTCTCCATCTCATTAAAGAATGTTCTTGGAATTTGGATCGGAATTGCATTAGATGTATAGATTGCTTTTGGTAGAATAGACATTTTTACAATGTTAAGTCTTCCTATCCACGAGCAAGGTATATTCTTCCACTTATGCAGGTCTCTTTTGGTTTCTTGCAGAAGCGTACTGTAGTTTTCTTTGTATAAGTCTTTTACATCTCTGGTAAGATTTATTCCTGAGTATTTTGTCCTTGGCATTGATTTGGTGATTCCTCTTCGATGTTCTTTTTGTTGGTGTAGAGGAACCCAACTCATTTTTGTATGTTTATCTTGTATCCTGATACTCTGCTGAACTCTTCTATTAGTTTCCATAGTTTTCTGGAGGATTCCTTAGGGTTTTCTGTGTATAAGATCATGTCATCTGCAAATATAGATATTTTTACTTCTTCCTTGCCAATCTGGATGCCCTTTATTTCTTTATCTAGCCTAATTGCTCTGGCTAGGACTTCCAGCACAATGTTGAATAAGAGTAGTGATAAAGGGCATCCTTGTCTGGTTCCCGATCTCAGTGGGAATGTTTTCAGGCTCTCTCCATTTAGGGTGATGTTGGCTGTTGGCTTTGTATAAATGCCCTTTATTATGTTGAGGAGTTTTCCTTCTATGCCTATTTTGCTGAGAGTTTTTATCATGAATGGGTGTTGAACTTTTTCAAATCCCTTTTCTGCATCAAGTGATAAAATCATGTGATTCTTGGCCTTTGTCGTATTTATGTGGTGGATTACATTGTTTTTCTAATGTTGAACCATCCCTGAACACGTGGCTGAATCCCACTTGGTCATGGTGAATTATTTTTTTGATATGTTGTTGAATTCTATTGGCTAGAATTTTGTTGAGGATTTTTGCATCTACGTTCAAAGGTCTATAATTTTCTTTTCTTGTGGTGTCTTTACCTGGTTTTGGTATCAGGGATATGGTGACTTCATAGAATGAGTTTGGTAGTATTCCATCCTCTTTTATGCTCTGAAATACCTTTAGTAGTAGTGGTGTTAACTCTTCTCTGAAAGTTTGGTAGAACTCTGCAGTGAAGCTGTACGGACCAGGGCATTTTTTTGTTGGGAGTTTTTCGATTACCTTTTCAATCTCTTCTTTTGCTATGGGTCTATTTAGTTGTTCTACCTCTGTTTGTGTTAGTTTAGGTAGGTAGTGTGTTTCTAGGAATTCTTCCATTTCTTCTATGTGTTCAAGTTTGTTTGAGTATAGTTTTTCATAGTAATCTGATATGATTCTTTTAATTTCAGTTGGGTCTGTTGTAATATCATCCATCTCATTTCTTATTTGGCTTATTTGCTTCCTCTCCTGTTTTTTTTTGGCAGTTTGGCCAGTGGTTTATCAATTTTGTTGAGTTTTTCAGAAAACCAGCTTTTGGCTTTGTTAATTCTTTCAATTGTTTTTCAGTTGTGTATTTCATTTAGTTCAGCTCTAATTTTTATTATTTGTTTTCTTCTGGTGCCTGTGGGTTTCTTTTGTTGCTCTCTTTCTATTTGTTCAAGTTGTAGGGATAATTCTTTGATTTTGGCCCTTTCTTCTTTTTGGACGTGTGCATTTATTGATATAAAATTGGCCTCTGAGCACCACTTTTGCTGTGTCCCAAAGGTTCTGATAGGAAGTGTTTTCATTCTCATTGGATTCTCTGAATTTCTTTATTCCATCCTTAATGTCTTCTATAATCCAGTCTTTTTTGAGCAGGGTATTGTTCAGTTTCCAAGGGTTTGATTTCTTTTCCCTGCTTTTCCTGTTATTGATTTCCGCTTTTATGGCCTTATGGTCAGAGAAGATGCTTTGTAATATTTCAATGTTTGGATTCTGCTAAGGCTTGCCTTATAATCTAATATGTGGTCTATTCCAGAGAATGTTCCATGTGCACTAGAAAAGAAAGTATAGTTGGTTGCTGTTGGGTGGAGTGTTCTGTATATGTCTACGAGGTCAAGTTAGTTGATTGTGGTATTTAGATCTTCTGTGTCTTTATTGAGCTTCTTTCTGGATGTCCTGTCCTTCACCGAAAGTGGTGTGTTGAAGTCTCCTACTATTATTGTGGAGCTGTCTATCTCACTTTTCAATGCTGATAGAGTCTGTTTTATGTATCTTGCAGCCCTGTCATTGGGTGCATAAATATTTAATACGGTTATATCTTCTTGGTGTATTACTATAGAGATTTTTTTGGTGATGATATTTGTGACAGAGTGTCTCTTATTTTGGAGCAACATTCATTTAGGTCTACTAATTAACTCACATCTAGAAAAAAAAGGAGAGGGTCTCCTAAACAGGGGAGAGGTGGAAGCAATTTATAATTTGTCAAGATATGAGTATGAACAACTTCATTTTAGAATTATAAAGCTCTGGGGGTAGGGAATAGTATCTAGAATCCTAGAGAGCCAATATGCTGTGATAGACTATGTCATGGTCTGATTAGTCAATGCTATATGTGGGAAGATTAATAGAGGTTAGGACCTGGGCTTTGAGGGGAAGGGCAGTGAGTGTTGGGAAAAGAGAGATTGAGTTTGGCTGATAAAGCACAGCATCCAAACAAAAAAAAAATGGTAAAAACATGTAATTCCAGGCCAGTAACTGGCCCAAGCAGTCTAAGGGGAGATACCTAGAAGTTCAAATGAATGGGTTGAATGCATTTAAAAGGAATCTGGGGAGGGGAGAAATAGGTAAACCCAGGTAGACAGGCAGTTAGTTGAAGCAGGTAGTGGGGTCACCTGCTGGAGTTTTGGAACAGGAATGAAGGTCATCCCACCAGGCAAAGAATCATGACCAGCTGAGGTATTTTAATATTTCTTCCCTGTTTTGTTATATATGCATGAATGCATATATATATATATATATATACATACATACATACATATATAAAACAAATATCTTTGTTTTCTTCCCCCCCTTACTGCATTACTTATTATAAAACATAAGATGTAAGCAGGGCTAGTGCATTTTCAGTTGTATGCATATTAGTTTTATCATGTTAGATGCAGGTATGACTTTAATAATTGTCTTTATTTAGATATCATGTATGGTTTAAGAAGATGTGTACAGGTGCCAATTTGACAAGGGGTGGACTGTGATGTTAAGGTTATGTGTCACCTTGGCTAGGCCATGATTCTCAGTGGTTTGGCAGATATTCTGTATCCATCCTCCATTCTTTGATCTGATGCGAGCAGCCAATCAGTTGAAAGGGGAGTTTCCTTGGGGGTGTGGCCAGCATCCAATATATATAGATGTTCTGGCAGAGCTCACCCTCTCTGGATTCTGCATCCAACTTGTCATCCTTTGACCTCTGGTTCTTGGGATATGAACCAGCAGCCGGCCTTCTGACCTGCAGATTTTGGGATTCACTAGTTCCTGCAGCCCTGTGAGCCTGCAGCCTTTTGTCTGACCAGCTGATTTTGGATGCGTCAGCCTCTGCAACCGCTTGAGTCAGGAGAAGCCTCTAGCGTGACATCTGACTCACAGATTTGGGACTTGCCAACCTCCACAACTGCATGAGCTATTTCCTTGAAATGAATCTCACCATATATATATAAATATAAAAGGACCCCTGGTGGCACAGTGGTTGAAGTGGTTGACTGCTAACTGAAAGGTTAGCAGTTTGAAACCACCAGCTGCTCTGCCGGAGAAAGATGTGGCAGTTGGCTTCCATAGAGATTTATAGCCTTGGAAACCCTATGAGTCGGAATCAACTCAATGGCTGTGGGTTTTATGTATACTGGTGGTGTAGTGGTTAAGTGCTATGGCTGCTAACCAAAGGGTAGGCAGTTCAAATCCACCAGGCGCTCCTTGGAAACTATGGGGCAGTTCTACTCTGTCTTATAGGGTCACTATGAGTCGGAATTGACTCGACGGCACTGGGTTATACACACACACACACACACACACACACACACACACATATATATACATACACACACACAGAAAAAAACCTGTTGCCATCAAATTGATTTCGACTTACAGTGACCCTAAAAAAAAAATTTTTTTTTTTTTTTTTTTATGGGACAGAGTAGAACTGGCCTACCAGGGCTCCATACTGGAGCCTTTCACTGGCTTTGCTCCTTTAGAGAACCCAGTGTAAGACAAGAACTAACAAGTACAAGATGGAGCCCTAGTGCTAGAAGGGATTGGGGATTAGATAGATTACCAGAATAGAAATTCAGAAACAGGGACCAAGATAGAGCCTAGAAGTTAGAACTGGGCACATGGTGGGCAAAGTCTTGGAAATGAGACAGATGCTCAATTGCCAGAACTGGGGCCTGGGGTCAAGGCTGACGGATGATCAGGTACATGAATTGAGGCATGAAATCTAGATGGGCTAGAATTGGCTGTCTCTGCCTGTATGCATGGTCAAGGGGTGGTGTCAACTTCTGGGAGAGGGAGGACAACAAAAGCTGAGACTCCCTGAGGTTCCAGGAAAAATTGGAAAATTCCATGGGAAACAGAAAACCTAAGTAGGAGGCATTAAAAAAAATTTTTTTTTTTTATTCCCCAGTGAAGCCTGTGTAGAGAAGTTTTGCCAAGATTGCCTGCTCCTTCCCCAGACAGGTGTAGCCAGTGCTGATTATTGGTAAGTCCAGGCTCTCTGCGCTTCTTTGCTTCTGGCTTTCTCAAACTGAAGTGAGCTAACTTTCAGTTCTCAATGGTGTGCCAGGGACAGGTACTTGAAGCCACAGGATAAATATGGTTCATATTCCTGGAGTACCGTTTTAACTTGGAGATTACAGTGGAATTAAATGCAAGGTTAATTTGCATTTTTGTGATAAGTTATGAGACCTGAGAGAAATTTCATGCTTGCAGAGTGTGGCCAACTGTTTGGGCCCCTCCCATGTCCCATTGGCACTCATCATTCCTGTACAAGCCAATTGGTGTCTTACTGCAAACACCTGCATCTCACTGCCTGTGGGCTTTCTCTTGGCTAGAGCCCTTAGCCAATGATGAATGGGAGTTGGAATTTAAATATTCCAGCTTCCTTGATCCTGGGCGGGGGCCAACTTTGAGTTATGTTCTACACGTCCGTCTCCTCCAAGGTTCCCAGTAGGGTTGAACCACAGTTGCCCACAGCAGTAACCTGCTCATTATCATGCCCTGGATCAGCTTCCTTCTCTGCCCTGGCTTACTTCCCCACTCTCTTATTGGTGCTTCTTGGGATCATCTCCCAGACAAACTACTTAATTCCTAGTCTTCAGGTCTGTTTCTGGGGCATCTTGACCAAGACACAAGGTTGGTCTGAACCAAGACTCCAGACTCTGGAGTAGGTGGGGTGGTGATGGAATTATAAGAATTTTCTCTCCTGTGCTTTTAGAGCAACTTTACTTGTAAAGTTAAGAAATCATATTGCACTTGAAACTGTTAAGCCAGTGCTCCTCAACCTATTTTTCTTCCGTAACTCATTTGTAAGGAGCCCTGGTGGCACAACGGTTAAGTGCTCCGCTGCTGACTGAAAGGTTGGAGGTTCAAACCCATCCAGCGGCTCTGCGGGAGAAAGACCTGTGGGTCTCTTCCCATAAAGCCAATCAATTCCAACTCATAGTTATCCTGTAAGGCAGAGTAGAACTGCCCCATAGGGTCTCCAAAGCTGTGATCTCTTAGGGAAGCAGGCTGCCACATATTTCTCCCAGGGAGCAGCTGGCGGATGTGAACCACCGGCGTTTCCCTTAGCAGCCCAGAGCTTAACCATTATGCCATGCCTAGAAAACGCTACGGGGCAGTTCTACTCTGTCACATGGGGTCACTAAGATTCAAAATCCACTTGAAGACACCCAATAACTCATTTTTGTGCTGTTTCACACGTTATCTTCAATAGCTCAGGTGAAATCTGAAAAAGCACTTTAGGTTAGTCTCCTTATAACCCCCCAGATGCAGGAATCTAAAAGTAGCAAGAACCCAAAAGCAGCACATCAGCCCACATGAACCACAATGCCCTA
This sequence comes from Loxodonta africana, assembly GCF_030014295.1. NCBI lineage: Eukaryota > Metazoa > Chordata > Mammalia > Proboscidea > Elephantidae > Loxodonta > Loxodonta africana. The sequence goes on from NC_087369.1 coordinate 21,940,511, forward strand.
GCATCACATCACAGATGAGGAATCACCATCATTATCCCCCCAGAACTAGCTTCACTCCCCTGAGTGTGATTTACCTTTTATTAGAAAAAAGGTGCATATAAAAAAGTACTAGTGAATTTCTGAGTTGTTATTGAGTAACTCTTTTTCCTTGACTCTTACTTAAAAATGAGAATTACCAAAGAATCTCCCAGGACTCTTTATTGTTGCTTAATAAAACACATTTAGTAGTATAGGTGTTCTTTCACTTGAGCTCAAATAGCACAAAGTAGTAAGTGTGAATTATTACATGTTGCTGTAAAAAACATTAGCATAGCGCACTTACAAAATACCTGGGGGGAGGAGGGGGAAAGGCAGGGTTGGCAAACAAACGGAGAATGCCAGTTATTTGTGTTATTTGCACCGTACACCATCCTTCACCCGGTTCGACTTTTATTACCGAATAATGCTGCTTTTCAAAGAGTGTAAGTGGACCATCTAAGAAACGATTACAGGGTCATGCTGAAGGGGTGACACTTTTAGTCACTGCTGTTCCTACAATTGTTGTTTGGTGATATATATTTTTAATTTTATGTCCATCTTCTTTCGTTATTGCCATAAACAAATTTTAGTAGCAAATAAATGAACGCAATAAATAAATGAAACAGTAAACAACTTGCTCTTAGAGTAAACAGAATGCTAGTAGAAACATGTTACTATTGGTAATTCAACTAAAGTGTTTATAATTTGTCATCATTCCTTATTAAAAAGCACAGTGACAATTTAACTGTACTGCCCCTTTAAAGGATTCTTTAAGATAAACAAGCAGGCGTGTTTGAATTAAAAAAAAAAATAGTAGAATTGCTAAGAAACATAACCAAAGTGAATCTATGGGATTCGTGAATTTACTGAAATCTACTGGGTGCTGGAAAGTTCTCTATCTAATTTTGTTTACTTTTTTTTACCCACATTTCTATGTGGAATAATAATTAAGGCATTCCTAAGGAAATGAACATAATTATTGATTTGTAATGTTATTTATGGACAGGCCACTAACAAGATGCATTTACATTTAGGGTTTATTTTTGTTCTGATTAGGAAGTAACCTCATGAAATTAGTGCTCCCACAAATGGAATATCCACCTCATTCGTTTGCTGAAACATTGAGTTTTTTGTGGAGCTGGATATGAAGGAAATGATAAGGGCCTTTTCCTCATTTTTCTCTAGGTTAAGAGTCTTAGTAACAGTTTTAAAGAGATTCCCCCCTTCCCTCCAAGAATTGAGCCTCTGGGCTTGTATTTCTATTTTTTTGCCCTTGGAAAAGCAATATATTAGAAGATAGTTTTAGTAATCCATTTATTACATATAATCTTTAAAATACAATTGTCTTTTCATGAGAATGTATAGTGATTTTCTATTGCAACTTGATCCAGACTCTGGGATTCATGCACAATGGCTCAAATTCTCCGTATTCTGGGATCCAAAAGAGACTGATAAGACATTTGTAATAAGTACAGTGCATGGGACATTAAAGCCAAAGGATTATAATTATCCTGCTGTGACCACTTTGATTTCTTTAGGACATTTATTAAAGGTCAGAGGGATGGCTGCTTCTAGGTATCAATGGAACCAATACGGATTTGAAATTCCAAAGAAATTTGAATATTATAACCGTATCATATCATTTCTGCAGTGAATTTGGCTTCCTCTCCCCCTTTCCTACCCTGTCCTCACTTTTGGTTGTAAAACAATTAATACTTAAGAGTGTTCAGAAAAAAGGAACAAAATTCCTAATACCACAAGCACCATTTCTATTTGCTGCCTTCCATTCTTTGCCCATCATTGGTGGTTCAGTGGTAGAGTTCTCGCCTCTCACGTGGGAGACCTAGGTTAGATTTCTGGCCAATGCACCTGATGTGTGGCCACTACCTGTCTATCAGTGGAGGCTTGCATGTCGCTATGATGCTAAACAAGTTTCAGGGGAACTTCCAGACTAAGATGGACTAGGAAGAAAGGCCTGGTGATTGATCTCCTTCTGAAAATCAGCCAGTGAAAACCCTATGGATCACAACAGTCCGATCTCCAACAGATCATGGGGATGGAGCAGGGACCAGGCAGCGTTTCATGGAGACCCCATGCCCAAAGGAATGACTTGATGACACCTAACAACAACATTTTATTTTGCCAATACACATTCATATTTTTCTACATAATAGCAATCATAGTAAGTATACAATATTGTATTCTGCTTTTATACTGTCAACTCGCTTATGAAAAGAGATCTGGAATTTCTACAAAGAGATTGTAAAATAGGACCAAGGGAGCTCTGCTACTCTAGCTGGTAAATAAATAAATAAAAGAGCTCCTGTGTTGATTTTATGAGTTTCTGGCTTTTCAAAGGTGACGTAACCTGTCCCTTAGCAACCCTATAGGGCAGAGTAGAACTGCCCCATAGTTTCCAAGGGGCGCCTGGTGGATTCGAATTGCCGACCTTTTGGTTAGCAGCCGTAGCTCTTAACCATTACGCCACCAGGGTTTCCAACCTGTCCCTTAGGTTTCCTTAATCAGAGTTTTGAACCCAATCATCTTGGCTTGGAAAAGGATACGAAATGTAATTAAACTAAAATTTGTGAATGAAAGTAAAGCAGCATTTGCTTTCTGCCAGATTGCTAATTAAATGCCACGGAAGACTTGCGTATTTAATTTTAGCCATGTAAAGAATGTGCAAGAGTTGGTAGGCAAGAGTTTCGGCCAGGAAAGAAATGACTATATTTTTAGATCATTTTGCCATCCCTTTTAACTTATTATCCTATGATGTAGCTTAAGTGTAGAAATGGCAAAGTTCCTTGAGTTGATCCAGAATTAGGGTTTTGACAGACAAATGGGGAAGGTAATTGAGGGTATTGGTGAAAAAATGGTTGTAGTGATGGGCTTTTAGTTCTAGGCAGAAGAGGGAAGGAGATGGAGGCAGGAGAAAGCTGATGGATGAAGACAAAGTAAGAGATGTCAAGGGACTGGAAGTCTCTAACAAGAATAGGCATCGTGGTAAAAATAGAGCAAGAGAACTAGAAAATGGGGAGTTGTGTTCAGCAGGTTTTTATTAAAAGTGAAATAAAATTTGAAATGCAAGTGACTTGGCCTATTTAATTTTTTTTTCTTTTTATATTGTGAACTATTAGGGCCAGAACAGAGAACAAGGCATGGGGATTGAAATCCATCCATTAACTCACTCATGCATTAATTCAACAAATATTTTATTAAGTAATTTTTTTATGTGGCAGGCACTGTTTAAGGTTATACCAATGAACAAGGCAGGAAAATTCTGGCTCTCTTGGAGTTTATATTCTAGTGGAAAGAGTCCAACATTAGATATTTAATAAATAGAATATCAAGTAGTAATAAGAAAAATAAATCAGGATTAGGGAAGAGAGGCCTAAGGGCTGAGGAGCAGTTTTAAACACGGTGGGCAAAGAAGTGAAGAGGGGATAAGGGAGCAGGGACATGAAGGAAATGAGGCCGGAAGCCAAGCAAAGATCTTGTGGAGGAACATTGTAGGCATAAGAACAGTAAATGCAAAGGCCATGAGAGAATATGTTTGACAGGCCTGTCCCTAACATTTGGGAAGCCCAGGACAAGAGCACAAAGGAGGCCCACATATTATAGGGCTAAACATTTAGAACTTAGAAAATATATTCTGCCATCCCACTTTGATAAATATACCTTAATGTTCACCTGCAAGGCCAGGTCCAGATTTAGAGTTCTTAGACTCCTCGGAGTTCTGTACCAGAACCTGATGGCACAGGGGGAACCAGTTCCTGGCTCTTGATCCCAGCAGGAGGCTTACATTTTTCTTCCATCCCTAGATCTTTCCATCACCATGATGCACCTCACACAATGTGGGTGACCACTCCAGCCTGAATGTCCCAGCTGTGTCCACATAGTCCGAAACAGCTGCCCTTTGACCGTTCTTTGGTACCTAGGGGTGTGTTCATGGGTGACATAGTTCACTCTCAAGAAAGTGGACCAGAGAAAAAGCCTATGCACGTCTTGGAAGCCAGCTTTAGGTCATTTGGGCAGCAGATACTTGGGTCCTGAGTACCCAGAATGTGGTCTGGAAGGGGCACAGGCTCTGGGCAAGCACAACTCCTTGACCCCACTGACCCCTGCCCTATGCAGAAGGGTATGGCTGGGAGGAGGCTCAGAGGTGACCCACTAAATCATGGGTCCCAGGGCAGGGGTGTCTTTTGCCAGAATCTAAGGGTAACACTTGTGCTGGGCACATTTGAGGTGGAACAAGGAGGCTATTCCTATATTAAGACACCTGCAGGGATCAGGAATTGAACTGTGATGATTATGGAGATATGAAGCTCCTGTTTTGTGGAGAGTCTATAAAAAGTAAAGGAAGGAAAAGATGGAAACCAAAATGTATGGTGCATCTGCGCTGAGCCTGGCTGTGTGAAAGGTGCTTTTCCTAGTCTTATCTAATTTAATCTTCCAACTAACCTCAGGAGTAGGCTTCTTACTTTGATGTTTACAGTTAAGAAAATAAACTGAAGGAGGCTGGTGCCTTGTCCAGGGTCATGCAGCCAGTGAGGCATAGAGCAGAGGTGCAAACTTAGGGCTTTGGCTAATTCTAAAGCCCATATTCTTTCCACTCTGCCACATCGCCTTTGGAAGAGATCCTGTAAGACTTCCTTTGTAATGAGAGTGAAGAGCAATGAAGAAGTAAAACCGTATCCTGTTAAGAGATGAAAACGACGGCAGAGATCCGTAATCCAAGGTTGGCTCCTGTCCTGAGATCCTTAGAGCTCCTAGGAGACCATGAAGATGGAACATAAATTTACAGTTTGCACACATTTTTAAATCAAGGTAAAATTTACATACAGTGAAAACACAGAACTGAAATATACAATTTGGAGAGTTTTTACAAATTCAAACACCTGTGTAACCACCCCACCAGTTAAGATATAAAATGTGTCCATTACCCTAGAAATTTCCCCTTGCCTCTTTCCAGTTGATCCCTCCCCCCACCCAAAGGGAACCACTATTCGATTTCTATCACTATGGATTAGTTTTGTCTGGTTTAGAACTTTGGTACAAATAGAACCATACAGAATGTATTCCATTATGTCTGGCTTCTTTGGCTCAGCATGTTTTTGAGATTTATCCATATTGTTGGATAAAAGGAGTTCTTTTCCTTTTTATTGCTAAGTAGTATTCCACTGGATGAATATGCCACAATTTGTTTATCCATTCATCTACTGATAGACAATGGAGCTAGTTCCCATTTTTGGCTTTTATGAATAAAGCTGTTATTAACATTCTTGTGTATGTCTTTTTGCAAATGTATATATTCATTTATCTTGAGCCTATACCTCGGAGGGGGATTGCTAGATCATATGGTAGGTGTAAGGAGCCCTGGCGGCACAATGGTTAAGTTCTCGGCTGCTAAGGGAAAGGCCAGTGGTTCAAACCCAGCAGCTGCTCCGTGGGAGAAAGACATGGCAGTCTGCTTCTGTAAAGACTGTAGCCTAGAAAACCCTAGGGGGCAGTTCTACTCTGTCTTCTAGGGTTGCTATGAGTTGGAATTGGCTCGATGGCAGTGGGCCAAACATTTCCAAAGTGGTTGTATCTTTTTACACTCCCATCAGAGCTGTATAAGAGTTGAAGTTGGTAAGCTTAGTTTTGAGTTAAAATATTTAATTTTGAAATATCTGAAACATAAAAAGTAATGATGAGAATAGGTGGATCTATAGACACAGGAAGTGGATTGGTGGTTGCCAGGGAGTAGGGAGAGAGAGGAATGTGGATTAACTGCTTAATGGGTATGGCGCCTGATTCTAAGATGATGAAAACGTTTTGGAACTAGATAGAGGTGGTGGCTGCACAACATCGTGAATATCTTAATATCACTGAATTGTTCACTTTAAAAAGGTTAATTTTATGTTGTGTAAATCCACCTTAATGGAAGAAAAGTAAGGTTAATATTAATATCTGACAGCCATGGATCTAACAGTCAGATTTAACACATTAACAAGTTCCCGTATTTGCTTCAGATCTTAATCAATGAAATATTACAGATACAATTGAAGACTGTCTTCACCATCTCCTTTCCTTTCCTCCTCCCTGGAGATTAGCATCATCCTGAAGTTGGTGTGTATCCTTTTCATGCATGTTTATTTTTAAATATCAGACATAGGTTATGAGCCATTTTCAATGTTTCACCAAGTCTAATGAAGACGGCATGTTTTCCTTTGATGAGTCTGGGTATAGTATTTGAAATAGCAGCCATCTTAAGAAATAAGTCAGGCATTATGCTGAGTGAAATAAGTCAATCGCAAAAGGACAAATATTGTATGAGACCACTACTATAAAAACTCATGAAAACGTTTACATACAAAAAGAAACAATCTTTGATGGTTGTGAGGGAGGGGAGGGGTGGGAAGGAAAAACACTAAATAGACAATAGCTAAGTGGTAAATTTGGTGAAGGGTAAGACAGTACACAATATTGGGGAAGCCAGCACAACTTGTCCAAGGCAAGGTCATGGAAGCTCCATAGACACATCCAAACTCCCTGAGGGACCAAATTACTGGGCTGAGGACTGTAGGGACCATGGTCTCGGGGAACACCTAGCTTCAATTGGCATAACATATTTTATAAGGAAAATGTTCTACATTCTACTTTGGTGAGTAGCATCTGGGGTCTTAAAAGCCTGATCTCATCCCTTTAGGAGCAAAGAAGAATGAAGAAAACTAAAGATAAAAGGAAAAGATTAGTCCAAAGGGCTAATGGACTACAACTACCACATCCTCCACCAGACTGAGTCCAGCACAACTAGATGGTGCCCAGCTACCACCATCAACTGCTCTGACAGGGATCTCAATAGAGGGTCCCAGGCAGAGCTGGAGAAAAATGTAGAACAAAATTCAACTCACAAAAAAAAGACCAGACTTACTGGCCTGACAGAGACTGGAGAAACCCCGAGAGTACGGCCCCCGGACACCTTTATAGCTCAGTAATGAAGTCATTCCTGAGGTTCACCTTTCAGCCAAAGATTGGACAGGCCTGTAAAACAAAACGAGACTACCTGGGTACACCAGCCCAGGGGCTAGGACGAGATAGCAGGAGGGAACAGGAAAGCTGGTCGAGAAGGGAGAGTGTTGACGTGTCATGGGGTTGTTAACCATTTTCATAAAACAATATGTGTATTAATTGTTTAGTGAGAAACTAGTTTGCTCTGTAAACCTATTGTCTAAAAAGATCAATAAAGCTTCACTGTTTTGAAGAAGAAAAAGAAATGTTAATTTTATCCTTTAAAAATGTTCATTTCCTGTTAACTGTTGTTGGTTATCAATTCTAATATATATTAGGTTGTTTATATCTGCAATTAATAGAAAATGGGGAATGCTAATTTTTATTTTAAAAGGCAATTTACTGGATAGTGGTGATGGTTGCGCGTCAAGAGGAACGTAATTAACGTCACTGAATTATACATGTAAAAATAATTGAAATGGAAAATGTTCTGTTGTATTTATTTTCCCCATGATAAAAAAATTTTTTAAGTGCTTGAAGTATATTGGATGTGTAAAAACAATGCAGATTGCCTGGTAGATGAAAATCCTTCAAAGCTTGGAATCTCTGAAGGGAAAAATCAATGAGGCAGTTCTCGGAGGTTGTGCTGTGAGAACTATAAAGATAATACTACCCTTCCATATTACAGATAAGGAGACTGAGGCACATATTAGTGCCAGACCAGCACGAGAATCAGGACTTCCGATGTCCATTCTAGAATTCTCTTGACCGCATCATGCCACTGAAGGCGATCAAAGTGGAGAAGGAAGAAAAGAGAGAAGCAAATGTGATGCGGAGGTGGGATGAGGAAAAAAAACCATATAAAAACAAGACGGCAGAAATGTGGGATTTTAAGGAAGAGGTTTGCCCTTCATATGAATGATTCTTGGATTTTGGTGTGTATTTTTGGTAGCAGTATGTGGTGAGTCACTAACAAAGAGCTTAAGACAGATGAGTTAACATAAATGGACCAAAATAAGCTGTGGTCTCTAGGCTGAGCAGCTGTTGGACAAACCTGCCAATAGTTTATTTCCCAGAGACACTTGCAGCAGATTAAAGTGAGCAGACAGCGAGTGCCTCATTAGAAAATCCCATACCATTCAGAGTTTCTTGTGCCTGAGATGTGGCATTCCGGGTAAAGGGGAGAACTCCCAGCTACTTATTGAAGCTATACTTTGTGGAGAGGGCAGTAGGGCTGCAGGCCACAGTGGGATGGGCTGGTGGAGAAATAACGCACCGGAATAGGAATATCTTGGGTTTTCAGTCCTGACTGTGCCACTAGCTATGTAACCAGAGATGACTCCTTAGCTTCTCCATGACTCCATCTTTCATCTTCTGAATGAGGGGGTTGGATTGGATGACCTCCTAGGGCCCTTCCGGTTTAAAAATTTATCGTTCACTTTTACTGGGTACTTAACTTTGTGCCAGGAACCTTGCTAAGTGCTTTACATATGTTTTTTCCCTTCCATTAAAACTTTGAGGTTGTTTTGACTGTAGTCCCATTTTCAGATAAGAAACTGAGGCTTGAAGAGATTAAGAGACCTGCCTGAGGTCATGTAGCTAGCAAGTGGCAGAGTCTGGACTCAGATCTGAGACTGTCTGGGAAACCTGGCTTCTTAACCACCTTTCTGCACTGCTCCTTCTCCCTAAGCAGGAAATTAAGGGCGAGTTGCTGCCACATCCCTTTTTCTCTCCAAAGCTTTATATCAGTGTCTAATCATTCTGCTTCAATTGCACTGTAGTGCAGTGGATTTTCAGGTCCTAATTCAGCCCCTTGCTGCATCCACAGAGTACACTGTGGGTCAATGGTGATAAACCTGATAAATCAAATTCAGGACACACACCTCACACAGGACAGAAATAGTGTTGAACGGGGCACAGCAAGGCTCATCGTCAGCTTGAATATTTTGTACGTTCTCTGCAGTGGACACTCTGTACCTGATGTTCCTGCTGATGTCACTGGCAGAGATGTCTTATGAGGAGACACTTGGTTTGAAAAGCTATCTCAGTAACTTCCCCTATCCTAATTTAATATGAGATGACCATGGCAACAGCAGTAATGTAGTGGCTCCTTTGTTCCCTTTCATAAATGACTTGTAATTTAAGCACCCCCTCGCACTGTCTCTCTTCCAGTGAAGACACCAGACAGCGGGAGACCATCCTTCTCCCCAAAAGAAAATGAAATAAATCAAATCTAAGATTATTGTTGATTGTATCTAACTTCTGGTCACAATGGAGCTTTAGTTGGTGACTGACAATCTCGTTTGCAAAGTCTACTGGGGAAGACGATTATGACAGAAACCATATACTCTATAGTCCTTACTTTGATGTCTACATATATAGAAATGAAGAACTGAGGCAATAGCTAATAATTCAGGCCCCCAAAGCACTACTGCTTATATTTACTTGGGCATTTTATGATACAGAAATGTTGAGTTTAAAGAGGGAGGAAATACACCCTCAGCTTTCTAGGTCAAAAGGCAAGCACCACAATATAGTCAATTGCGTAAGTGGCCTTACTGCTTTACCTTGTCCTATAGCCACATCATTTACCTTGTGACCTTATAGTTTCACTCCCTGAAGAGGTACAATCTATTTCCCTCTTCCTGAATCTGGGCTGGCCTTCTGACTTGTTTTGGCCAACAGGATGTGGTAAAAGAGATGGTATGTCGTTTCTGAGCCTTGGCTTCAAGAGACCTGATATGTTTCCACTTGCTTGTTCTTGACTTCTGTGTTTGCCATGAGAACATGCCTAGGTTATCCTGCTAGAAAATGAGACACTAGGAGCAGAGCTGAGTTTTCCCGGTCATCCCAGAGAGATTATTCTAGATCAGCTGACCTGCAACCAGACCTATAAGTGAGCTCAGCTGAAGTTTAAAGCACTGCCCAGGTAAGCCCAACCTAAATTACCAACCCAAGACTTGTGAACTAAATAAATGCTTATGGTTTAAAGGCACCGAGTTTTAGGGTGTTTTGTTATACGGCATTGTGTAGCCACTGATAACTGATACAGAAAGAGACTTCAATTGTCAAGGAAACATCTAGGAAGTACCTAAGGGAGGAATGAAAGGATTGGGAGGATTGTGGGGAGGAGCAAGAATCAAACTGAGATTTCACAGCAATTTTAAGTCTTTCCAAACCAGCACAGTTATGGATCCCCCTCCAGTAGTCATTCCACATGCATGTACTGAATCTATGATTGGCAAGACACTATGCTGGGTAGAATGCCTAGTGATGGGAGCCCAAGAAAAGCAAAAGCAAGTGATGGACATGATCCAAAGAGGCTAGCCATGGGAATGAAGGTGGTCAAATGGCTGATGATGTTTAGGGTGGGAGAAAGGAGTGTATTTGAGGAGCTGGCTATAGGGCCAAGGGTCAAGAACATTCAGGCAACCAGGATGAAGTTAAAAGCCTCGATAAAGAGGAAGAGATTGGAAGTTATGGAAGGAAATACCTACATCAGATGCGTGAATGGGATTAAGAATTTAAATAGAAAACAGACAAAATTAATAGAAGAAAGTAGAGCAATACTGTCAGTGCAACATCTCCCCACCAGACTGGCCGGTTTAATGTGTTCTAGGCCATTTCCAACTGCTGGTATCTGCATCCCTGTATCCAAGGACTTTTTCCAGAACTGCGCAAGGTGTTCTAATCATCTCCTAGTTTCTGCTCTGTCCTACAGGGTTGCTATGAGTCAGAATTGACTCAATGGCAATGAGTTTTTGGTTAGTCACCCAGTTGGTGAGGAAGGGATTCCTGTCCTAGGGTTCTGGGGATGGCTGAACATCCGACACTGGACAGATGAGATTGACAGCAGTTTATTAGTCACATATACTCACAACCTAGGAGAGGAGGACACCACACGCCACACAGGACCAACTGGGGTTTGTGCTTGGGAACAGAATGAACTGGCAGGGACTGTGGGAGATAGGCTTTATAGTATCAAGACGGTGGGGTACCCTCTGGTTCCCATGGGAGGATGTGATTGGCTTGTTTGAATAATTCTGTGGGCTGGCAGGGAACTGAAACCTGCTACTTAGATAAGTAGAAACTGGGTCTGATCTGCTTGATAAGAAGGATTGTTTGGTGAGGGGAGCAGAGTGAGGAGAGAGCTTGTGGTTAGGTCATTCAAGGCCCTCTTGATTTCACCAGATGTTAAGGCAGCACATAATTAATATTGGACCTTAATTTTAGGCCTTACACCACAGAAGGTTATTTTGCAGGCCAGAAGCACTGGGAAATTCATACCCCACCTTACCCTACAGCAATCTTCAAGCAATAACTGTGGGAGTTGGAACATAAATACTCCAGCTTTCTCAGCCCATGGGTGGGATAATTCTGAAGCATGTATTTTATACCTTTTCCAAAATTTCCCCACAGAATTAAGCTTCAGTCACCCATTGTGGCAGCTGGCTTACTAACATACCCTTTATCTACTGCCTTCCCTTTCCTAGCTCCCATTCTACTCCAAGGACACTAGCCTCCACTCTGTACCTTGAACAAGCTGAGCTCCTTCTTGCCCTAGGGCCTTTGCAGTTGCTGCTCCCTCTGCCTGAAATGCTGTTCTTTGACACGTACATGGCTGACTTCTTGTTATTCAGGTCTCAGCTTAAATTTCACCTTGTCAGAGAAGCCTTGCCTGGTTATCAAATCTAAAGTAGTTTCCTCATCCTAGCTTAATTCTCCACATAACTTTTTCACTATCAGATGTTTTTCTTTTTCAATTTGTTGTTTGCTTTCATATGCTGTTAGTGAGAGTGCACAGCGGCACAACCCCTTCAGGAAGTTGTTTAGCAGTATCTTCTAAAGCCACTTATGGTTCAGCAATTCCATTCCCAGTCAAATGTCCTCCAAAAGTCATATGCAAGAATGTTTATAGAAGCTTTATTCATAATAACCCAGAACTGGGGCCAACCAAAATGCCTATCTGTAGGAGAATAGATAAATAAACTGGAATATTCAATGGAATACTCTACAATGGAATACTACACAGCAATAAAAAGAGAACGAACTGTTCCTACACATGACCACATGGATGAATTTCACAGAAATAGTGATGAACAAAAGAAGCCAGACAAAAAGAGAAAAGAGAAGGTACTGTATAATTCTGTTAACATGACATTTAAGAACAGGTAAAACTAATCTATGATGGTAGAAGTTGAAGTAGTGATTACCTCTGGGCAGGAGGGTATTGACTAGGAAGGAGCATGAGGTACTAGAAATATTCTATATCTTGATCTGAGGGGTGATTACACAGGTATGTACAGAAGTAAAAAGTTATTGAGGTATATACTTAAGGTTTGTGCACACTATATGTACATCATACCTCAATAAATAAAAATACACCCACTCCTCCCTTATCGACACGGTTAGGTTCCAAAGACCAGGTTGTTATGCAAAAATAGGTGTTATGCAAAAATGGAGTTAAAAGGCAGAGCCCACTACCACGCGGCACCCTGCACTCAAGAAAGTCATTGAGCCCTGGTATAAGGCAGTGTTCTGCTCAGGAGAGAGGCCCACACCTGTACTGACAGCCTCCAGACAGCTATCCCGGGCCGCTGCAATGCCCTTCAGCGTCCTGGCACACCTTCAGCCAGTTGCCCAAATTGCAGAATACAGCTGATGATGTTTAGGGTGGGAGAAATGTGTTCTAGACCAGAATTGGCAAGCATTCCAAGAGAGCCTTGAGTGTGGCAAGGGCAGTGCCAACCCTGATGGAAAAAGGTGGCCCTGAGCACAGGCAGGGCCCTCACCTTTGTCATCCCAGGCCTGGCGGTGTACAAGGCATCCTTGGCTATCGACCACCAGCCCAAGTACCTCCTGGACATGATCCCTCTGTGCCCCATCCCCCAGTTTGCCTCATGGAAATAGTGGCGACCCTCTCCCCACATGCAGGGCTGCCTCTACCAAGAAGGACCCTACTGACCTGTCCTCCACCTGGGAGGCACCGCTGCTGAGTGTGGTTGCAAAGTACTGGACCTGAGATGTTGCAGAGCCTGCCCAGTGTCTTGGTGTTACTGCCAGACATAGGTTGTTAATATGCAAAATAGTCGGATAGTAGATTTTTTACTATTGTTGTAAATATGAAATGTTGGATAACGAGATAGTTGGTAAGTGAAGAGTAGGTGTAAAAAAAATTAGGTTCCACGAGAGCAAGGACTTTGCCTGACTTGGACACTACTACCCAACACATTGTGTGCCATTAGTAAGCACTTGCTGAATGAGCAAATGAATGAATGTGGATTTGCATTTCCCCCCAAAACTTAAACCAAACAATTCAGTAAAGTTTTATGAGTATCAACGCCATGTGCCGTGTATAGTAGAGGAATCCAAAGTGAATCAGCCCAACGAGGAATACACAACTAATTATATAAAATGCCAGCATGTAATACCAAAAACCAAACCAAACCTATTGTTGTCAAGTTGATTCTGACTCCTAGTGACCCTATAAGAGAGAGAGTAGAACTGCCCCATAGGGTTTCCAAGGCTTGTAATATTTACAGGAGCAGACTGCCACATCTTTCTCCTGCGGAGCTACCGGTGGGCTCAAATGGCTTACCTTTCGATTAGCAGCAGAGTCCTTAGCCACTGTGCACCAGCGCTCCTTCAGCATGTAATAAGTGGTATAAAAACAGATGCTAAACAAAGTGTTAGCAGAGCTAGAAAGAGATACCTCAACTACAGCTTTGCGGGAAATGAGATGTGATTTGGCCCTGGAAATATTTTTGCAGGTAGGGCTGGGTGGGAGAGAAGACAAAGAAGGGGGTGGGTGTGAGTGACAGGGAACAAAGACTCTGAGGCAGGAAGCCCAGGGCATGTTCCGGGAAATGGAGAAATGTGGTGTGGCTGAAGTCAGGTGTGGAGAGTCATGGGAGAATGAAAAATGGTGTCTGCCAAAGCAGGCTGGGGCCTGTTCAGGAAGGGCCTGGTTTTTACTCCACACACAGGGATGAGGCATGTCTTAGTTATCTAGTGCAGTTATAAAAGAAATCCCACAAGTGCATGCCTTTAACAAAGAGAAATTTATTCTCTCACAGTCTAGGAGGAGGCTAGAAGTCCGAATTCAGGGTGCCAGCTCCAGGGAAAGGCTCTCTCTCTCTGTGGGTTCTGGGGGAAGGTCCTTGTCATCAACCTTCCCCTGTGAGTAAGAGCTTCTTAGTGCAGGGACCTCAGGTCCAAAGGACGTGCTGTGCTCCTGGCACTACTATTTTAGTGATAGGAGGTCCCTCATTTCTCTCGTTTATATCTCAAAAGAGATTGACTCAAAATACGACCTAATCTTGTAGATTGAGTCTTGCCTCATTAACATAACTGCCTCTAATCCCGCCTCATTAATATCATGGAAATTAGAATTTACAACACATAGGATAAATACATCAGATCACAAAATGGAGGACAACCACAAGGTATCAAAGGTTTTACCACAAAAGATTCATTTTGAAGAGATAATTTTTGTCCTCCCTAAATTAATATCACAAAATAAATCCACTTACAGAAAAATATGAAAATCCAGCTGAACCCAAAGGACACAAACCCGTTATAGTCACACTGTCACTTTATGCCAACTCCAAGATACTTTTGCCAAAAAATTGAGATATAATTCACATTCCATAAAATTCACCATTTTTAAATGCACAACTCAGTGGTTTTTTGTACATTCACAAGGTTATGCAACCGTCACCACTATCTAATTCCAGAACACTCTCATCACCCTAAAGAGAAACCTTCTATTCATTAGCAGTCACTCCCCATTCCCCTCTCCCCTCATCTGCTGGCAGCCACTAATCTACTTTCCGTATCTATGGATTTGCCCTGAAATGATAGTTTTCTAAGTGTATATTCACGAATATATATATATTCGTGACTATACAATATATATATATATGGAAACTCTGGTGGTGTAGCGGTTAGGAGCTATGTCTGTTAACCAAAAGGTCAGCAGTTTGAATCCACCAGGTGCTCCTTGGAAACTCTATGGGGCAGTTCTACTCTGTCCCACAGGGTCGCTATGAGTCGGAATCCACTCAATGGCAACGGGTAACAGGTTTATATATAACGATAGTTTCCTACAAGTACATTTACATATATATATATATTATATATAAAATGATAGTTTTCTACTTGTATATTTACATATATATATAGTTGTTGTTGTTAAGTGCCGTTGAGTTGGTTCCTTCCAACTCAAAGCGACCCTATGTACAACAGAACAAAACAGTGCCTGTTCCATACTCACAGTTGTTGTTATGCCGGAGCCAACTGTTACTGCCACTGTGTCAATCCATCTTGTTGAGGGTCCTCCTCTTTATATATGTATTTGCTTCTCCTCTGCTCCCAAAATAAATGAACTTGTGCATACTGTTTAGTAAGCTGTGTTGACTCCTGAACAATGTATCAGGAACATTTAAAATTGGTTTGTGGAAAGTTAGTCTGGGTGGCTGAACCAAAGATGGATTGGAAAGTAAAGGGCTGGAGGCAGTGAGACTGCTGGGCAATGCCTGCAGTAGGGAAGGCCAGGAGTCATGTGGGTATGAATTAGGACATTGAGGTACAGTGGATGCTGTGGTATGCTTCCCAGATCCCCATTTCAGGACTGTGTCACTCATTACCTCAGCTGCAGGAAGTGTTGATGGCTGATGGCTCTCAGCTGAGTCTTCCTCTGGACATTGTCCTCATCTGAAGAGAGCTCACTGGTCCAAGATCACACTCTTTCTCTGGGGCAGCCCACATCTAATGATTGGTCAGTGGCAGGGGTTATATGGGTCCAGATACCTTCCCCAATTTGGGAAATCCATGAAGGGCCATCCCAGCTCCAGAGCTCCCTTTAGGGTCAGCTGAGGCCTTTATTGTCACTGCATTGCATCCCAACTCTCCTCTCTGCCCAATCTTGCTTCTCTCACTCCTCCAAGTTCTTGCTCCTGAGAGCATCCCTAATAAACTTCCTGTACTTGAATCTCCATCCCAGAGACTGTTTTCCAGGGAACCCGACCTATGACAAGCAGTGAGCATGGAAAAGGAACTGACATATGTAGATGTCTTTGTGGAACAATTAAATGTCCAGAGCTTGGTGATTGATTAGAGATATACGGTGGGAAGGGTGGAAGAATAAAAGAGAATAAACAAAACAAACGTACATATATAGTTTATGCATTAAATTATATATACACATACATGTAATTTATATATTAAATTATAAAACTTATGTATTAAATTGTGAATTCTATACATATATGTAAACACATCCTGAGGCACTTAACTCAGTTTCTACTTAGTGTCAGAGACAGTTCCTGCAGCTGGATATGGAAGATGAATTAGCTCTGGTCCCTTTATTTAAAAAGTCAGTGTTTGGGGGCAGAGAGAGAAAACAACTAACTCTAATACACTTTATGTACTATGGTAAATTATATGGAAAAGTGATAAAGAAATATTAAAGGAATGAAGATGATGCCAAGGTTTTATTTTGGGGTGACTTGCAAGATGACAAAGTCATCATGTGACATGGAGAAGGCAGATGAAAGAGATTATAATTAGAAAATAAATATCCAGGTTAACATATCCCCAGAAGAGTTGGAAATATGTTTGAAACTCCAGAGAGAGGTCATGGAAAGAAATATGTATTTAGGTGGTGTCTATATAGAGATAAAAGTTAATGCCTTGGGAGCAGATGAGATTGTTGAGAGAAATCACGTAAGATGGAAACTTCAGAAAGATCTATAGCAGAGCTGATTCAAGTCTAAATTTAGGCTTCCACTTCCTATGCCAACACTCATGGCAGACATAGTTAATAGATCATGTGGCCTCAGAATCCTCCTTAGCACATGGCTTCAGGCAGTCACTACCAGTAAATCCACTTACCATTCCCTGTTTCTGCGGAAGGTCTAGGCATGGTGACCAGGAGTAATTGTGGGCCTCCAAGGAATAGTCATCTTTGGCCTTAGTGGTTGGTGCACAAATTTGAATAATAGTCATATTAACTGGTCTTCCTTGTAGGCATATGAATATTATTCTATCACTGACAGCATTGTACTTCAGGATAGATCGTGAAATGTTCTTTTTGATGATGAATGCTACACCATTCCTCTTCAGTTTGTCAGTCCTGGCATAGACCATATGATTGTCTGATTTGAAATCGCCAAAACCAGTCCGTTTCAGCTCACTAATGCCTAGGATATTGATGTTTATGAGTTCCGTTTCATTTTTGATGACTTCCAATTTTCCTAGATTCATATTTTATACATTCCATGTTCAAATTATTTTTTATATATACATTAAATGGTGTAGGAAGCTTCAAAAGAAGGTGGAAGGAATACACAGAGTCACTGTACCAAAAAGAATTGGTCGATGTTCAACCATTTTAGGAGGTAGCATATGATCAAGAACCAATGGTACTGAAGGAAGAGGTCCAAGCTGCACTGAAAGCACCAGCAAAAAACAAGTCTCCAGGAACTGATGGAATACCAACTGAGATGTTTCAAGAAATGGATGCAGCGCTGGAAGCCCCCACTCATCTATGCCAAGAAATTTGGAAGACATCTACCTGGCCAACCAACTGGAAGAGATCCATATTTGTACCCATTCCAAAGGAAGGTGATCCAACACAACGTGGAAATTATAGAACAATATCATTAATATCACACACAAACAAAATTTTGCTGAAGATCATTCAAAAGTGGTTTCAGCAGTACATCGACAGGGAACTGCCAGAAATTCAAGCTGGATTCAGAAGAGGATGTGGAACCAGGGATATTGCTGATGTCAGATGGATCTTGGCTGAAAGCAGAAAATACCAGAAAGATGTTTACCTGTATTTTATTGACTATGCAAAGGCATTCAACTGTGTGGATCAAAACAAATTATGGATTATATTGGGAAGAATGGAAATTCCAGAATACTCAATTGTGCCCATGAGGAACCTGTACTTAGGCCAAGAGGCAGTTTTTCATACAGAACAAGGGGATACTGCATGGTTTAAAGTCAAGAAAGGTGTGCGTCAGGGTTGTATCCTTTCACCATACTTATTCAATCTGTATGCTGAGAAAATAATCTGAGAAGCTGGACTATATCAAGAAGAATGTGACATCAGGATTGAAAGAAGACTCATTAACAACCTGCGATATGCAGATGACACAATCTTGCTTGTAGAAAGCTAGAGGACTTGAAGTACTTACTGATGAAGATCAAAGACTACAGCCTTCAGTATAGATTACACCTCAACATAAAGAAAACAAAAATCCTCACAAATGGACCAAATAAGCAACATCACGATAAACAGAGGAAATAACTGAATTTGTAAAGGATTTCATTTTACTTGGATCCACAATCAACAGCCATGGAAGCAGCAGTCAAGAAATGAAATGACACATTGCATTGGGCAAATTTGCTGCAAAAAACCTCTTCAAATTGTTAAAAAGCAAAGATGTCGCTTTAAGGTGTGCCTGACCCAAGTCATGGTGTTTTCAATTGCCTCACATGCATGTGAATTCTGGTGTTAGCGAAGAATATTGACTATACCATGGACTACCAGAAGAATGAATCAGTCTGTCTTGGAAGAAATACAGCCAGCGTGCTCCTTGGAAGTGAGGATGGCGAGACTTTGTCTCATGTACTTTGGACAAGTTATCAGGAGTTATCAGTCCCTGGAGAAGGACATCATGCTTGGTAAAATAGAGGGTCAGCAAAAAAGAGGAAGACCCTCAACAAGATGGATTGACCCAATGGCTGCAGGAATGGGCTCAAGCGTAGCAACGATTGTGAGGATGGTGCAGGACCAGGCAGTGTTTTGTTCTGTTGTACATAGAGTTGCTACGAGTTGGAACTGACTCAACAGCACCTAACAACAACAACAAGAAGGAGTGAGCTTCTCTGGTTAGTAGGTTGAGAGCACTCAGGAATGCAGGAGAAATGTTAGGAGAATGTGGAATCCCAGAAGGAAGAAGAGTGTTTCAAGGAGGAAATAATCACATGTGCCAAATGACTGAGTAAGTTGAGGACCGGAGAAGATAATGAGATTTGAGTAGGAGGCCAATAGAGAATGGTTGAGAGACAATCGAGATAACAAAGGTTTCAGTACAGAGTGGGAGGTTTCTCAATGGTTGTCCATAAATGGCCTGTCTTGGACTCATTTGAAGGTCTTAATGAACATGCATTCTCAGGACTCACTCCAGAGTTATGAACTCAAGCTGCACTCTGGCCTCCAGGGAGTACTTCAGTCAGGATTATCTGCATGGTAGAGATGGTCTAGAAGCTAAGGGTAGGTGCTTACTGTAGCAGATGCTGTTGGTGTCCTTCTCACATGCATTCAGCACTCCAGACCATTCAGGACACACCGCTGGCTTTATACATAAGTACATGGGAATCTACCTGAGAACTTTTTTGGCCACTGGAGCATGCTTGACCTGCTTGCCAGAAATGCCAGAGAGTTAATTTCCCAGGAGCAACCCGCAACCAATGAAGGATGAAAGACGAGAGTTGGTGGATAAATATCTCAGCTTCCTCACTTCTCAGATGGAACAACTATGGGGCTTGTTTCATGCAGTCTCCCAGAAGTCCCCAGCAGGCTTGTGCTTGGGTGCTCAGAGTATGCTCATCAATGTACTGTATACTCACTTCCTTCTCTTCCCTGTCTCACTTCCCCACTCCCTATTGATATCGCCTGAGATTGCCTCGCATCTAAACTACTTGTTACAGAGTCTGCTCTTAAGGGAAGCCAAAACTATGATACTCACCATCTCATTTCCTCTTCCTGGGCACACAGAAAAAGTACATATTCCAGTAACTCTTGTAGTCTGGCTGATCGCAAGTGACTGGGCTCTGAAACATGGACAGAAGTGATATACATCATCTCCAGGCGTGACCACAAAAGTCCTTGTGTGATCCTCCCTCTCAATCTTTCCTTTTCTTGTCGACTTTTAAGGTCATGTATTTAATATGGCAGCATCACAAGATAGAAGTTGCCTGGATTCCTGAGTCACTGATCAGAGGGGTTCTACTAAGGAAATGACATGTGAGAATCATTTACAAGCCAAGGAACACCAAGGAACCAAGGAATACCCACGGCCACCAACAAAGAAGGAAGTGGCATGATCAAGACCCTGGTTTGGACTTTCAGCCTCCAGAACTATGGGAAAATAAATTTCTGTTCTTTAAAGCCACCCACTTGTGGTGTTTCTGTTATAGCAGCACTGGGAAACTAAGACAACTAGGGATGCCCTTTCTCTCTTTTGCCCCTTTCCAAATCTAACACCTCCCCCTCCCTGCTCAAAGGCCTGACTCAAATGCCATCTCCTCTCTAAAGCCCTGGCATCCCATTTCACCTTTCCTTTTGCTGATACTACCTTCAGCATTTTCTGCTTGTTATTATTTCTGTTTTTTCATGTGTTTGTGAACTAGAAATGAACTAGTCAAAGAAGAAATTATGGCTCTTTCTCTCTTTAATCCCTATAGCTTTTAACATCATGCCAGCGACATAATTACCAAACATAGATAGGAATATAGCAATTGAACGCCTTAAATATCACAAATGCAAAATTCTGTTCAGACATGATTTTAAAAAGCTTTTCTTTGGAAATAACTTCTAACTTAGAGGAAATTTGCAAGAATAAAAATAGTATAAATAACATTTGTATACCCTTTACACTTACTGCAAACATTTTACCCCTTTTCCTTTATATTTCTATCTATCTGTCTATCTGTCTGTCTGTCTGTCTATCATCTATGTATCTATTATCTCTCTTTCTCTACACACACACACACACACACACACACACACACGATGTTTATCTGAATCATCTAAGAGTAGGTTACTGTCTTAGTTACCTAGTTCTGCTGTAATAGAAATACCACAAGTGGGTGGCTTTAATAAAGAACATAAATTTATTTTCCCACGGTTCTGGAGGCTAAAAGTTCAAATCAGAGTCCTGGATATGTCGATTCCTTCTGTGGGCCTCTCTCCAAATTTCTGGTTACTGCCTGTGCTCCATGGCGTTCCTTGGAGTTCCTTGGCATCTGTCTTCCCCCTGTGCCTAATCTGCTCTTTGATAACTCAGGAGTGATCAGGTTTAGGATCCACCTTCTTCTGGTATGACCTTATTAACATAACAAAAGAAAACCCCTATTTTCAAACAGGACCATACTTACAGGTACAGGGGTTAGAGTTTCAACACACATTTTGGGAGGGACACAATTCAATCTATAACATACATTATGGAGCTTTACTCTTAAATACTCAGTGTGTATTTCCTAAGAATAGAGATAGTCTCTTACCTAATCACAACAGTTATCAACTTCTGTCAATTGAATATTAATATAACTTTTATTTAATCCTTTGCTCCAATTCCAATTTTGTCAATCCATTGAATAATGTCCTTTACAGCATTTTTTCCTCCAGTACTGGATCTAGTGGAGGGTCAGCTATCACATTTAGTTGTCATGTTGCTTAGCCTCCTTTAATCTGGGACCTTTCCATAACCCATGACATTGTTATTTTTCAAGAGTACAGTTAACCCTCCCCTCCCCCCATGACCTTTTAAGAAACGACATCAGAATTAAAATTTTTTTTTCCTTTTTCAACAGGCTATTTTATATACACATATATGTACGGATATGAATGTGGAGTTTCTGAATAGTGTCATCATCATTCCCAATGTAAGACTCCAAACTTGAACCTCCTTTTATTCTCATTCCGAGTTTATAATCAGTGGTAATCTTTTTAGTGCTGTTGTAGAGAAGCCTTTGTTTTACTTTATTTACAATACCTTTCTCCTTAGTTAAGTGGAGCTGGAGTGGAAGAGGAAATTGCAAATCTCTTTCTCCTCCAGCTTCTGCTGGGTTGCAGGCTACATGGGGAGGAAAAGTCAATAAAGGAAGTGAAAGTGTAAACTGAGAAGTTGAAATCAAAGTGGTGGACTGCTGAGTCTCCACTGTGGTGTATCTCTGCTCTGAAGTCAAAGCATTTTTACAGACAGCATTCACTGGAGTTAAATCAAATCCCTATGATGTAGCAAGGGAAGGCATTAGTAATTTCCGTTGCCTATACAGAGACACCGACACGTTCAATAGCTTTTCTACTTTGAGTCTGAGAGGCAGTGAGGAATCATGGGAAGAGAACTGATAAAGGAGTGAATCCATTCAGGAGATCTGAATCTATTTATTACCACTGCTGCCAAGCAGTTGTGTAACTCAGCATGTCACAGCCTCTCTGGCCTTGCTATCATTACCTGTAAAATGAGCGTTTGCGTTGCCTAAATTCTAAGTTTCCTTCTGTGATTCTCAAACTCAGTGATGAAGAATTCCAGCCTACTTTCAACACACATTTATGCAGTGCCTACTATGTGTTAAGGAGCCCTGGTGGTGCAGTGGTTAAGTACACAGCTGCTAACTGAAAGTTCAGTGATTTGAATCCACTAGCTGCTCCATGGGAGAAAGATGTGGCAGTCTGCTTCTGTAAAGGTTTACAGCCTTGGAAACCCTATGGGGCAGTTCTACTCTATCCCACAGGGCTGCTAAGAGTCAGAACTAATTCGGAGGTGATGGATTCACTCTGTGTCGAACACTGGGTTAGATGTTGTAGATAGAAATATGGGTAGGGCCTAGTCCTGTTCTCAAGGGTCTCCCAGCAGGGTGGTGAGGTGTGGCAGGCATGTAACAAAGAATTGTGATTCAGGGTGATAAGGGCCACAACAAGGGCAAATTTAAGGTACAGCAATGTTACAAAGGAGGGGATAAGAACTTTCTTTGGGGAGTGGAATGCTTCATAGAGGAAGTGACATTGATTGTTGAACTGAGTCTTGAAGGCGGGAAGGAGGCATTCCAGGCAGAAGGAATGACATGTGCAAGGTGCAAATTCATGAAACTACGTGGTTGTTGTGGATTTGAAGGACTTTGGATTTACTGGAAATCAATATGCCAGAGGAAAGTGGGGATAGTGAGACTAGAATGTAGTTAGGCAGGGGACAGATCTAGGAGGACCTCTTTGGCAGGCAGAGAGGAGTTTGAGGCTTGGAGCGGAGAGTGGGACAGACTAAAGGCAAGGAGATCAATGGGTAATATACTGCAAAAGATAAAGGATTGAGAGACCTTGGGGAAAGAAAGCAGCAGAGTGACTGGGGACATGTTTACAGAAAGAATTGAGAAGGCTCAACAGCTGGGTGCGGGGTGAGGGAGAGGATGGACTTCCACATTTCTGATTTGTGCAGTGGATTAGATTGTGGTGCCATTAACTGAAATTGGGAATCCCCAAGGAGGAGCAGGTTTGAGGTTTGAGGGATATACAATGAGTTAAATCTAGGATATGCCTTGAGATGCGTATGGGATGCCCAAGCGGAGATTTCCAGTAGGTAGTTGTATAAATGGATCTGGAACTCAGCAGAGAAGTCTGGGCTGGAGACCAATTTAATGATTAACACGTTATAGGCATAAACAATGTCACCTAGGGAGAGAGTGTAACTTTAGGAAAGGACTGTGGCCAAGAGTGAAGAGCATGAGTTCTTTTGTCTTATTAGATCTGGATTCTTATATGCTGAGATCTTATTTTTGTTTGCTGTCATCAAGTCTGCCACTGACTCATGGCAACCGTATACATAATGGAACAAAACGCTGCCCAGTCCCATGCAATCCCCATGATCAGTTGCGGATAGGACTGTTGTGATCCCTAGGGTTTTCGTTGGATGATTTTCCAAAGTAGATCATCAGGCCTTCCTTCCTTGTCTGTCTTAGTCTAGAAGATCCTCTGAAACTTGTTCAGCATCATGGCAATATGAAAGCCTCCACTGACAGGTGGTGACTGTGCATGAGGTGCACTGGCCAGGAACTGAACCTGGGTCTTCCACATGGAAGTCAAGTATTCACCCACTGAACCACCACTGCCCCCATATTGAGCAAGTAACTTTGAGCCTTCATTTTTAACAATGACCCCAATCTGTAGACTTGTTGTGAGAGTTTGAGATAAGAAAAATTCCAATTGATGGACCTTTTTTTTTTTATAAAAGGAGCAGGAAAAGCACTCTGGGAAACATCATTAAGCTAGGTGACAGGAGGAGCCATTTGCTAACTAACTTCCCTGCGCCTTACTGTCTTTGTTGCCATAGTAGTTTGTTACCAGTTGCTTAATTTCCTTGACCCTTAGTTTCCTCCTCTGTAAAACAAAGACAATAACAACTCCCCTGTTTATCTCAGAGTTCTTTTGAAAATTAAGTGAGGTAAGGTTTTTGTAAACACTGCAAATTGTGATATAAATGCTAGTTATTATCAATACGCATAGAACGAACCTGTTAAAACGCATTGCCATCGAGTCGATTCCAACTAATAGCAACCCCATAGGACAGAATAGAACCGTCCCATAGGGTTTCCAAGGAGCACCTAGTAGATTTGAACTACCGATCTTTTGGCTTGCAGCCATAGCTCTTAACCACTACTTCACCAGGGTTTCCATGGAACGAACAGACCTGCCCAATTCTTCAGCATTTTCCATGCTGTTACCAATGTGAAGCGTCTGTCAGCACAAACACTAAGGACTGTTCTAACTGGGCAGTGGCAGAACTGGAAGAAAACCAAGGGCCTCTGACTCTGGTCATAGTTATGCTAATCACCGTATGAGGCCGTGTCCCTGACCCAGGACTTACCTTCCCACAGGTTAGTGATTGTGGGGAAGGAGTAAGGGGAGGTAGACAAAAGGAAGTAGAATTGTGGATTGGAGAATTTGTGAGATCACGAGGAGCTTGGGGTATCCCGCATTCACTACTTGTCTTCTCTGCTGTCCCCCCAATGGGGAAGTGGAAAGACGAACTCTGCCCTTAACTCCTCCTAGAACTTCAGATTCTCATCTCCAGGTGGGCAAAGATACTACCTACTGCATGAACTAGCATTTACACAACATTCTGTAAAGCCCATTGGCACCCAGTGCTTGCACTGTGGGCCCTAAGAGTTTTCCGTCTATATTTACTTATGGGTTTCAGTAGTTGGCCTAGCCATGGCCTACGGCACAGAATTAAACCCTTTCATAGTCCGACTCCAGTTCCCCCGGAAATCTTTTTTTCCCTTTCTTCCTTCCTCCTCCCCTCCCTCCCTCGGTTCCTTCCTCCTTTCCTCTCTTCCTTCTCTTTTCTTATTAATAGATGTTATTCTTTAGAATGATTTTAAATTTACAGAAAAATTGATCAGACAGTAGAGTTCCCATATCAAACCCTTGTATACAGTTTTCCCTATTTTTTGATCTAAAAACATAATGTTGATGAAAAAAGCAAGAAACAGAATGAGATATATAACCTAGTACTACCTATGTAGATTAACAATACATGCATACAAAACAATCCACAGTTTGAAAGAACACATTCATATGAAAAAAAAAAGATACATGTTCAATATATTAGAATGCTTGTGGGGATGGAGAGAAGGAGGGGAATGGGGATGGGTTATGGGGTTAAAAATGCGATAAAATGGGTTTAGTTTCCCCTAACATCTGACATTGTTGTTGTTAGGTGCCGTCGAGTCAGTTCCGACTCATAACGACCCTATGCACAACAGAACGAAACACTGCCTGGTCCTGAGCCATCCGTACAATCTTTGCTATGCTTGAGCTCATTGCTGCAGTCACTCTGTCAATCCACCTAACTGAGGGTCTTCCTCTTTTCCGCTGACCTCGTACTCTGCCAAGTATGATGTTCTTTTCCAGGGACTCATCCCTCCTGACAACATGTCCAAAGTATGTAAGATGCAGTCTCGCCATCCTTGCTTCTAAGTAGCATTCTGGTTGTACTTCTTCCAAGACAGATCTGTTCGTTCTTTTGGCAGTCCATGGTATATTCAATATTCTTCGCCAACACCACAATTCAAAGGTGTCAATTTTTCTTCAGTCTTCCTTATTCATTGTGCAGCTTTCACATGCATATGACGCGATTGAAAATACCATGGCTTGGCTCAGGCGTACCTTAGTCTTCAAGGTGACATCTTTGCTTTTCAAAACTTTAAAGAGGTCCTTTGCAGCAGATTTACCCAGTGCAATGTGTCTTTTGATTTCTTGACTACTGCTTCCATGGCTGTTGATTGTGGATCCAAGTAAAATGAAATCCTTGACAACTTCAATCTTTTCTCTGTTTGTCATGATGTTGCTCATTGGTCCAGTTGTGAGGATTTTTGTTTTCTTTATGTTGAGGTGCAATCCATACTGAAGGCTGTGGTCCTTGATCTTCATCAGTAAGTGCTTCAAATCCTCTTCACTTTCAGCAAGCAAGGTTGTCATCTGCATAACGCAGGTTGTTAATGAGTCTTCCTCCAATCCTGATGCCCCATTCTTCTTCATGTAGTCCAGATTCTCGGATCATTTGCTCAGCGTACAGACTGAATTGTTGTTCTTGTTAGGTGCTTTGGAGTCGGTTCCGACTCATAGCGACCCTACGCACAACAGAACGAAACACTGCCCGGTCCTGCGCCATCCTTACAATCGTTGTTATACAGATTGAATAGGTATGGTGAAAGAATACAACCCTGACGCACACCTTTCCTGACTTTAAACCAATTAGTATGCCCTTGTTCTGTCTGAACAACTACCTCTTGATCTATGTAAAGGTTCCTCAAGAGCACAATTAAGTGTTCTGGAATTCCTATTCTCCGCAATGTTATTCATAGTTTGTTATGATCCACACAGTTGAATGCCTTTGCATAGTCAATAAAACACAGGTAAACATCCTTCTGGTATCCTCTGCTTTCAGCCAAGATCATCTGACATCAGCAATGATATCCCTGGTTCCACATCCTCTTCTGAAACCGGCCTGAATTTCTGGCAGTTCCCTGTCTATATACTGCTGCCGCCGTTTTTGAATGATCTTCAGGAAAATTTTGCTTGCATGTGATATTAATGATACTGTTGTATAATTTCCACATTCGGTTGGATCATCTTTCTTGGGAATAGGGATAAATATGCATCTCTTCCAGTCAGTTGACCAGGAAGCTGTCTTCCATATTTCTTGGCATAGATAAGTGAGCACCTCCAGCGTTGCATCTGTTTGTTGAAACATCTCAATTGATATTTCATCAGTTCCTGGAGCCTTATTTTTTGCCAGTGCCTTCAGAGCAGCTTGGACTTCTTCCTTCAGTACCATTGGTCCCTGATCATATGCCACCTGTTGAAATGGGTGAATATCGACTAATTCTTTTTGGTATAACGACTCTGTGTTTTCCTTCCATTTCTTTTGATGCTTCCTGCATCATTTAATATTTTCCGCATGGAATCCTTCACTATTGCAACTCCAGGCTTGAATTTTTTCTTCAATTCTTTCAGCTTGAGAAACCCCAAGCGTGTTCTTCCCTTTTGGTTTTCCATCTCCAGCTCTTTGCATGGAAAGCACATGTCGTTAAATACCCTACTTTGTCTTCTCGAGAGGCCCTTTGAAATCTTCTGTTCAGTACTTTTACTTCATCAATTCTTCCTTTTGCTTTAGCTGCTCGACGTTTGAGAGCAAGTTTCAGTCTCTTCTGACATCCACCTTGGTCTTTTCTTTCTTTCCTGTCTTTTCAATGACCTCTTGCTTTCTTCATGTATGATGTCCTTGATGTCATTCCACTACTTGTCTGGTCTTCGGCCACTAGTGTTCAGTGCATCAAATCTGTTCTTCAGATGGTCTCTAAATTCAGGTGGGATATACTCAAGGTCATATTTTGGCTCTCGTGGACTTGCTCTGATTTTCTTCAGTTTCAGCTTGAATTTGCATATGAACAATTGATGATCTGTTCCACAGTCGGCCCCTGGCCTTGTTCTGACTGATGAGATTGAGCTTTTCCATCATCTCTTTCCACAGATGTAGTCAATTTGATTTCTGTGCGTTCCATCTGGCCAGGTCCATGTGTATAGTCGCCGTTTATGTTGGTGAAAGAAGGTATTTGCAATGAAGAAGTCGTTGGTCTTGCAAAATTCTATCATTTGATCTCCGGCATTGTTTCTATCACCAAGGCCATATTTTCCAACTACTGATCCTTCTTTGTTTCCAACTTTCACATTCAAATTGCCAGTAATTATCAATGCATCTTGATGGCATGTTTGATCAATTTCAGACTGCAGCAGCTGATAAAAATCTTCTATTTCTTCATCTTTGGCTCTTGTGGTTGGTGTGTAAATTTGAATAATAGTCATATTAACTGGTCTTCCTTGTAGGTGTATGGGTATTATCCTATCACTGACAGCGTTGTACTTCAGGATAGATCTTGAAACGTTCTTTTTGACGATGAATGCAACACCATTCCTTTTCGAGTTGTCATTCCCAGCATAGTAGACTGTGGGATTGTCTGATTCAAAATGGCCAATAGCAGTCTATTTCAGTTCACTAATGCCTAGGATATCGATGTTTATGCGTTCCATTTCATTTTTGATGATTTCCAATTTTCCTAAATTCACACTTCGTACATTCCAGGTTCCAATTATTAATGGATGTTTGCAGCTGTTTCTTCTCATTTTGAGTCGTGCCACATCAGCAAATGAAGGTCCCGAAAGCTTTACTCCATCCACGTCATTAAGGTCGACTCTACTTTGAGGAGGCAGCTCTTCCCCAGTCATCTTTTGAGTGTCTTCGAACCTGGGTGGCTCATCTTCCAGCACTATATCAGACAATGTTCCGCTGCTATTCATAAGGTTTTCACTGGCTAATGCTTTTCAGAAGTAGACTGCCGGGTCCTTCTTCCTAGTCTGTCTTAGTCTGGAAGCTCAGCTGAAACCTGTCTTCCATGGGTGACCCTGCTCGTATCTGAATACCGGTGGCTTAGCTTCCAGCTTCACAGCAACACGCAAGCCCCTACTGTGTGACGAACTGATAGACACGTGGGGGAACATCTGACATTAGTGTGGTATATTTGTTAAAATTAATGAAGCAATATCAATACATAATTATTAACTAAAGTTTATACTTTATTCCTGTTGGCACAATGGTTAAGTGATTGACAGTTCAAATCCACCAGCCAATGTGAAGGAGAAAAGACCTGGTGATCTCCTCCTATAAAGATTACAGCCTAGGAAACCCTATGGGGTAGTTCTACTCTGTCTTATAGGGTTGCTGTTAGTCGGAATTGACTCAACAGCACACAACAATAACATACAGAGCCCTGGTGGCAGTTCGAACCCACCAGCCTCTCCGTGGGAGAAAGATGTGGCAGTCTGCTTCCATAAAGATTATAGCCTGGGAAACTCTATGGGGGCAGTTCTACTCTATCCTATAGGGTCGCTATGAGTTGAAATTGACTGGATGGCAAACAACAACAACAACATACTTTATTCAGATTCCCTTAGTTTTTCTGTAATGTCCTTTTTCTGTTCCAGGGTCCCATCCAGGATACTACATTTTGTTGTCATATCTCCTCAGGCTTTTCTTGGCTGTGACAGTTTCTTAGGCTTTTATTGTTTTTGATGACCTTGACAGCTTTGAGAAGTACTGGTCAGGTATTTTGTAGGATGCCCTTCTAACGAGATTTGTCTGCTGTTTGTCTCATGATTAAATTGGGGTGGTGTGTTTTGGGGAGGAAGACCACAGAGGTAAAGTCCCATTATCATCACATTATATCAAGCGTGCATATTATCAATATGACTTCTCACTGTTGATGTTGACCTTGATCACCTGGTTGAGGCGGTGTTTGTCAGGTTTCTCCACTGTGAAGTTACCTGCCCATCTTTCTGTACTGCCCTCTTTGGAAGGAAGTCAGTATGCACAGCTCACGGAAGGAGTGGGGAATTCTATCTCCTTCAAGGTGGAGTATCTGCATAATTCTCCTCCTCCATTCAGTAATTTATTTAATCATTTATTTATATCAGAAGGGGCTTGTGAATATTTATTTTATACTTTGGGTTATAATCCAATACTACTTTATTTTGTTGCTTAAATTGTTGCGGTTTTGACCATTGAGAGATCTTTCAATTGGCTCCTGAGTCCGTTTGTTGTTAACCTCATTGTTGGGTTTTTTGTGGTTGTTTTTGAGCATTTCCTTACTGTGTGGCACTACAAGTCTCTTTTCCAAAATAATTATTATCCATTTATTCACTCAACCCTAATGAATTGTGAGCTTACTGTATATCAGGCAGAGCAGAGTCAAGAATGAACAGGGCTCAGCCCCTGCCTTCAGGGATCGCTCAGTGGGGGTGGCAGAAGGGATGCGGGAGAAAGGCCAGAAAAGGACAAACAAGTTGGTATGATGAGTACTTTGATGGAGGGTTGAAGCTCAGGATGCCTGACTGTTATAGACGCTCTTCTTCTCTGACTCTCTCAAACGTTTCTGATTCGTTCTTTTGGGAGAATCTTCAGCTTCAAACCCTGAGCTAGTTTTTCCTCCCTTCCCTTGGTCTCTGTTTAATAGTTGTACTTTTCTAGGCAGGGTGGTATTGGAGAAAGAGCCTAGCTCCCACCACAAAGAAGCATTCATGATCATCTACATTGATATTTAACAGACGTAAGATGGCTCCTGACTGTAGCAAAGAAGGACTATGGTAGTCCTTCCTTAGCCCTTCATAGCTCTCATGGGGATGGAGCAGATTATGGTTATGGAGAATAGGAAGGGAAAGTGAGTGAAAACTGCAGTAGCAGGGATTTGATTTTATTCCCTCCCAACCTGCAGCCTTATCAAAGCTTGAGTCTCAAGAGCTTGCCCTCTCAGCCCCCAGCTTCACATTTCCAAGGCCCGGCTCCTGGCCAACCCTTGGTTAATTGACATCTGAGCGGTAATTATTTTTAGATTGCCCACTATATGTTCTGCTACTCAGTGTTATGTGATCATGTAATGAAATCCATGCCCTAGTGCATTAACTAACATTTTGAAGAAACCTTTCAAAAGCATCTCCCCCCTGCTCCCCCTTCTTAAAGAGCTGGCAAAAAGCTCCTGGACTTGAGTGCTAAATGTTGAACCATTAAAAACGCTGGTGAAAGCTATGAAGTCATCTAATATTGACCTGAGAGAACATTTAGCACCATCTGATTTCTCCATCCTGACATCAACATGAAACGGACCTTACATGCCAATGAATCACTTTCCCTATTTAAGTTCACAGGGTTTGTCTAAAATAGCTCCCCTGGTACAAAATGGAAATTCAGCCCAGGGATTATAATGGTAAGTGGTAGACTCAAGTTTTATGCTTTCATTCTAAGAAAAGGAGGGTTTACTAAAATTAGATTTTTTTTGTTTTGTTTTGGCTAGAGAAGGCATGATGGGGTGGAGGTTGCTGTCTTATTCACAGAAGCCTTTGGGAAATTTGGGAAATTAGAAATCCAGTCTTACTAGTCCTACATTTTCTTAATACTCCCTGGTGGTGTAGTGTTTAAGGGTCAGTAGTTCAAATTCTCCAGGCACACCTTGGAAACTCTATGGGGCAGTTCTACTCTGTCCTGTAGGGTCGCTATGAGTCGGAATCAACTCGATGGCACTGGGTTTGGTTTTTTGGTTTTCAATACTTAATACTCAGCCTGCCCCCGGCACCCAGCACTTATACGTCTTTGCCAGAGGGCTTTCTCTGGCCACTGGAACCTCCTCTACCAGAGCCTTTGCAGGCCGGAAGTGTCAGGGAATTAATGCCACCTGAGTGTTTGTTTTTTTAGAGTGTAGCTGGAACCAATGAGTGAAGAGAGTTGGCATCCAAACACCTCAGCTCTCTCACCTCTTCAGTGGGACAATTCTGAGATGCTGGGATGCATGTACTATATTGTTTCTAAAGTTCCCCAGCAAGATTAAGTTCCAGTTGCTCACATTAGTATCTGACTGGTGGTGAGTGCACCTTTTACTGGTTGCCTTCCGTTTCCTGTCTCACTTCCCCATTTTCCTTCCAGTGTTTCCTGGGATCGTCTCCCGGATAAACAACTTGCACACAGATCCTTGTCTCAGCATCTGCTTCTGGAGGAACCCAAACTAAGAGAGTAGGTTTGAAATTTGGCCCAGCCAGTATTGTGCCATTTTAACAAGCACCCGAGGATGACTTGAATGCACGTGGCATTACGTGCAACATATTGAGAAGGGCAGCTGTGAGAGTTTTATAATAATTAAGCATAAGATTATTAGCATTCTTTCTTATTGCTCTACCATTTTCTAGAGCCTTTGCATTTTCCTCAAGCCTTATGACTGTTACTTGGGGAGAGAGATGAAGAGGGATAGAGGAAGGTTGATCTGCTTGGCCTCTTTCCTCCATGGTCCAAGCCGCGGGGGGAGCCAGATCATGCCCAACCAGGTCTCCCCAGGAAGTCAGGGTGCATGAGGGGGCTTGGAGATGAACTGAAGGGGATTGTCCCTGAAAGAGCTGTCCCAAGGAAGCACCATGGGTAGATAAAGAAGATTCAAGGAATTAAATAGGACTGCCGAGTGTTGGAGCAGTAGGTTGGTTGGGTCACAAACTGGAAATGCTGAGCTAAAATAAAGCCCAAGAGTTGAATAGGCTGAGGATAATGAGAGCTGCAGGTTGAAGGCCAAAAACCAGAACCAAACCCACTGCCGCTGAGTCGATTCCAACTCATAGCAACCCTATAGGTCAGAGTAGAGCTGCCCCATAGAGTTTCCAAGGAGTGCCTGGTAGATTCAAACTGCCGACCTCTTGGTTAGCAGCTGTATCACTTAACCACTACATCACCAGGGTTTCTGGCTGAAGGCCCATTCAGTATTAATCATGTGAATGCCAGAAGCTCACTCTGGATTTCCCAACGTGTGTATTTCACATTCTCTGTTGAGCTGAGGGCAGATCGGTACAGATGACCCTTGAGGCAGACTAAATATATGATTATGATACACACACACTATCGCGCACACACACAAATGCCCATTTGAAGGATTGGATATTAAGGGAAAACTTTGAAGAAGACATCAATGGTAAAAAGCATAGCTTTGTTGGACTTCCTTATACTTATTTCCTAGTTTAGTATTGTTTTTATTCTACATTACTTGTCTTTTCAGGATTTAGAGCCTTTAATGGTCTTAAGCTGGCCCTGGGTCAGACCCCCAGAAATATAGCCCAGTAGGCAGCAGCCACATACCCATCTGTCTTAGTTATCTAGTGGTGTTATAACAGAAATACCACAAGTGGGTGGCTTTAACAAACAGAAACTTATTTTCTCACAGTTCAGGAGGGTAGAAGTCTGAATTCAGGGGACCGGCTCTAGGCGAAGATGTTCTCTCTCTGTGGGCTCTGGGGAAAGGTCCTTGTCTCTTTAGCTCCTATTCTTTGGTTCCTTGGTGATCTTCATGTGGCTTGGCATCTATCTTTCCCTATTTCTGCTCGCTGTCTTTATTGTTTAATCTCTTTTATATCGCAAAAGAGATTGATTTAAGACACACCCTTTACTAATACGGTCTCATTACCATAACAAAGAAAATCCGTTCCCAAATGCTATTATAACCACAGGTATAGGGGTTAGGATTCACAATGAATATTTTGGGGGGCTATAATTCAATCCATAACACCATTGAACTGCCTTTGATCCTGAATTCAATCCATAGTGTTCACTCCAGCCTATAAACTGGCTCTTGTTTCTACTACAAAGTTCCCAAGTGAACCTCCAGCTCAATTGAGTAAGACCCTTCTCCTGTCAAGCCCTCACCAGGCCCCCTTCCTTGCATTCAAGTTGGACTATGTCCCTTGTGCTTCCATCTACTGACTGGGATTATGTTCTTCCTAGATTCCACTGAAATCAAGATGCTGATACTCTTATTGACCTTGCCCAGAGCCTTCTGCTCTTGGCCTCCTACCCACTAAATCATTAGATAACCTTGGCCGTTGGAGCTATCTGGATAAAAAAATTAGACCTAAAATATTGCAATATAGAATATCAGCCATGTTCCTTGGGACCAGTCTTATGGACCACTCATAATATTTAGCAAAGCCCCACTGAACCCTGCGAAGTTGCTCTGAGATCCCAGCATGCTTTGCAGCTGAGCTTCCATGGCTAACTGGAAAAAAAAAGCTTTAAAAAGTAAAATTACAAACATAAGCTTCCCTAATGGATCTTGGGAAATCTGTTCCCCCCTCCCCCATTGGTGTTTCCCAAACCCTTTAAATAGTGCCTAGCATAGTAGCAGCTGTTCAGTCAACATTTGTTGACTAGATGAATGCTACGATGTTGAGAAGGAAGAAAAGGAATATGGCATGTCACATAGGGATCCCTTCAATTAGCTCAGATATGTACTTACTATAAATGGAAGGGGACTAGACATAACTGTTTAATGAAAAGTCTCAACTCAGTGAGGTTAGAAACATGAAAGTATTTTTTTTTAACTCTTTAATCCTTGCTTCCAATTGTGCTCTGTCTTATTGCACTTTGCATTTTCTTCATAACAAACATCTTGGGCAGATTCCATAAATTTCTGGTCACTTTTGATTATTAGAAGTCCTGTCCAATTTAAAATTTCAGCCTCGACTTTGGTCTTAATCTTATTTCCTCTCCTTGCTGAAGCCCAAGGTTGAACTGGGGTTGGGGTAGCCTGGTCTAGCTCTAAAATATATCTTCTCCTTTTCTTTAAGGCCTAGCTCACCAAGCATGTTGAGTGGGGGAGGTGGTAGAAGAAAAGGGACAAGAGTCTTTTTACTTAATGGACCTCTTTCTTAGTTGGTTATCGTATTTTTTTCACAAAAATGTAAAACATAACTACTCAGTGGTTTCTCTCGTACACACTGCTAGGACTCTAGCACAATGCTGGCTTTCTTATGGATCACATGGTGAGTTCCTTAGGGCAGTGGTTCTCAGAGACTTTCTTTGGTGTGCAAGGTCAAAACTATTTTCATGTTAATATTAAGATGTTATTTGTCACTGTGTTCGCATTTGCACTGATAGTGCAAAAGCAATGGTGGTTGAAACTGGCATGATTCAAGGCAGTGGCAACAAACTGTGCAAATAGTCGCTGCATTCTTCACTACCGTGCACTCCCAATAATAAAGCAAAACAAAACAGAATCCAATTTCACTTAAGGATGTCCTTAATGAAGCAGTAAAAATTATTAGTTGTGTTAAACCTTGGCCTTTGAGTACATGTCTTTTTAATTCTCCGTGTGATAAAATGGGAAGTATGCATAAAGTACTTCTGCTACATACTGAAATACAATGGCTGTCTCCAGAAAACTGGTGTGTATGATTGTTTGAGTTGCAAGCTGAACTAGCTGTTTATTTTCATCAAACATCATTTCCACTTGGAAGAATGGCTGGTAGGCAAACAATGATTATTTTGATTTGGGTATTTGGCACCATTTTCTTGCAAATGATTGAAGTGAGCCTGTCACTTCAGGGAAAAACAACTGATGGTATTTGTGGTCAATGATAAAATTTGAGCTTTCAAGCAAAAATTAAGATTTTGGAAAACTGGTATCCACCTCTGTGAGCTTGACAGCTTTCCAGCACTTAAAAACTTTTCTGGTGAGTTGACTGGTCTCTGGTGAGATCAGTGGTGATAGTAAAAAATGTGATTTTTTGAATGGAACTGTAGAAGGAAATGTGTTAACATTTGGAACATCTACATAACTCAGTGAATCAATATTTTCCAAACGACCAATGTATGATATTACAAAATAATGTATGGTAAAAGACTCACTCAAAGAGCAAGCTAAATCAATGGATTTTAACATAACAGAGTAAGAAAAGTTCACTGTATCATGGTTTCAGATTCCACATTGCAACTGACCTTTAAAAAAACTATCTCTTATTGAGGTTTGGTGAAGTATCAAAGGAAAGTATCCATAATTATCTGATAAGGCTATTGAAATACTGCTCCCTTTTTCGATTACATAGCTGTGTGAGGCCTGATTTTCTTCATGTTCTTCAACCAATACATTGCAACAGATTGAATGCAGAAGCAAATATGAGAATCCAGCTGTCTTCTCTTAAGGCAGACATTAAAGAAATTTGAAAAATGTAAAACAATGCCACCCACTAATTTTTTTGTTTTGGAAAATGTACTTTTCATAGAATTATGTTATTTATGTTAACATGTCACAGGCTTTATTGTTATTTTTAAATGGACCAATCACTAAGTATTAAGAAGTTGTTGGTTTTAATTTTGAATAGAGTAAATATCAATGGCTATAATCCACATAAACAAGAGCCCTTTGGGATCCTCAATAATTTTTAATGGTGAAAAAGGGCCCTGAGACCAGAAAGTTTGAGAACTACTTATTTAGGTTTGCGATTCCAAGCTGATCCATGGTGCAACACAATTTTTAACACCTGGGAGTTTGTTAGAAATGCAGAGCCCCACTAGACCTAAAGAATCAGAATCTGCATTTTAATCAGTACCCAGAGGATCCATAGGTAGAGTCAAGTTTGAGAAGCACTGCCTTAGAGGGCCCTGGGGATTTCCTCACTATATGGCTCCTTGATGGGGGAGATCTGGCTCAGCCTCTTTTTCCTCCCTCTCCCTCAGCTACCACTATTGGTTATATACCCTTCTCATCTTACTGCTGGGGTCCCCTTGTCTAGTGGGCAGCCCTCTTGAGTGAGTTGCAGACATGCTAGCTCAAGCCCAGATGCTTTCTTCCCCAATGTCTCCTTGGCCTGGAGGAAGTGTACTCATTCTCGCCTTACCCAATCGAGGCATGCAGGCACATCCTCTGCCACCCCTCTTCACTGTCGTTCCAAGGTAGGTTGTTCCAGCATCCACCTCGCCCCACCCCATTCATATATCTCTGGGCTAGAAACAAGCGCTAATTTCCACGTTCACATAAGCTCCTCACTCCCCAGCACTCCCTCACCATGCTCTGATGTTTGCTCTTGGGTGAGCCTGTGGGTTCTGCCCCTCAGCAGCATCCAGAGCATCCTTCTCTAGAAGGGAGGCCAGTTCACACTTCTATTTTTTCTTTTGTAACACTTTATTGAGATATAATTCACATACCATAAGTTCACGCGTTTAAAGTATACAATTCAATGGTTTTTAGAATATTTGTAGAGTTGTACAACCATCACCACAATTAATTTTAGAACATTTTCATCACCTCATAAAGAAATCCCCATACCCATTAGCAGCCACTCCCCATTCCCCCCTTCTCAGCCTTAGGCAACAACTGATCTACTTTCTGTCTATATAGCTTTGTCTATTCTGAACATCTCATTTAAATGGAGTCATAAAATATGTGATCTTTTGCGACTGGCTTCTTTCACTCAGCATAAAGTTTTTGAGGTTTATCCATGCTGTAGCATGTATCAGTACTTTGTTCTTTTTTATGGCTGAAAAATATTCCATTGTATGTGTGATGGTTAAGGTTGTGCGTCAACTTGGCTGGGCCATGATTCTCAGTGGCTTGGCAGCTATGATGTAGTTTGGCAGCTACTTAAT
Organism: Loxodonta africana; assembly: GCF_030014295.1. Classification (NCBI taxonomy): domain Eukaryota; kingdom Metazoa; phylum Chordata; class Mammalia; order Proboscidea; family Elephantidae; genus Loxodonta; species Loxodonta africana. The sequence continues at coordinate 21,977,818 of NC_087369.1, forward strand.
GATGTATTCACTTCCATATGCGATCTGATATAGTCACCTCCATGATGAAATCTGCTGTGGGCAGCCAATCAATTGAAAGGGAGTTTCCTTGAGGGTGTGGCCTACATCCAATATATGTGGACTTTTTGGCAAAGCTTGTTGGTTTTTGTTCGCTCTGAATCTTGCATCTGGCTTGTCACCTGACCTCTGGTTCTTGGGACTTGATCTAGCAACTTACCTGCTGATCTTGGGATTTGTCAGCCTCCACAGCCTGTAAGCCAGAGGCCTGCCATCTTACCTGCTGATCTTCAGTTTGTCAGCCCCTGTAGCTATGTGAGTCAGGAGAAGCCTCCAGATCCACAGACTTGGGACTTCCCAGCTTCTACAACTGCTTGAGTCATTTCTTTGATATAAATCTCTCTCTCTCTATATATATATGTATATATGCGTGACTGGTTTTGCTTCTCTAGAGAACCCAGACTAAGACAGTATGCAAAGACCACATTTTATTTATTCATTCATCAGTTGATGTACATTGGGTTATTTCCACTTTTGGGCTATTTTGAACAATGCTGCTGTGAACATTTGTATACAAGTTTTTATGTGGGTGTATGTTCTTATTTCTCCCACATGATGATTGATTACCCCATGACTCCTGCATCACTCCTGTGACTCCTTCTCCAGTATTTGCCTTACAAAGACTGGAGGGAATTGTGCTTCTCTCCCACTTAGGAGGGTGTGAGTTACAGGAGGAGGGCCAGTTCTGTGGGTTCTCAGGTCCCAATAGCTCATGGGTCTCTCCAGAATGTGGAGCTACTTATTACTTCTTTGTCCTCAACTTTAGGCCCAAAGTCCCACTGGACATCCTCTAACTCATAAAAGACATGCACAGACTTGTAAAGCTATTATTAGAACTATTTTTAACTGAAATGAACGGAGGTTGGACCCAAACAGCTAATTCTTTTTGGGGTAGGCTTTTCAATTTATCCTTAGATCACAAAGAATGAGGATGGGATTAGCCTGACTGCTTGGGTCTGACAGTGTCATGTCAGTGGCAGTGGAGAGAATTCAGAAAGGTTAGAACACATTTGCCTAAGAGGAATTGAAACCAGAGATAAAGGGAGGAGATCGTTAGAGCCACAAGCTTCTATAAATGGATTTATGTCTTCTGACATGGAAAAATGACAATCTGAGAGAATTGAGATAAATGCAACTGAAATTGCTTAGCCATTGCTGGAAACTGAAGAACTGTGGGGAAGATGAGAGTTCAAAAATTGGAAAAGGGAAAAGGTCCCAATTTCTCAAAAACTCTAACCTTGAACTGGAAATGGAATCCACTCAAAATTCTGGAATGAATTATTAAATTGCATGATCTATGGGTACTTAGAAAGGGAAGAGGGGTTGGCTAGCAAATGGCATGGAAACACTAAGTCGGGCAAGGTGAGTCCCAGTTCCACCTGAACAGAGTTGCTGCACTGGTGGATTAGGGGGACACTCTGGAGTAGAGACCCCACGACTGGATTTTAGCCAGGTTTTGTTACAGTATTCACAAAAACCCATTTCCTGATAAGATGGAGAATTCCAGACTGGATGGTGTGCATATGTAACTGGTTGAACAACCCTACCCAGAGAGTGCTAATTCATGTTAAGCCAGAAGCTGCTCTCTAGTAACAATAGTAACCATTAGGATAACAATGGGTTATAATAAGGGTATTGATGATGCTAATAATAGTAGCTGTTACTCGCTGAGCTCTTTCTATGTGCCAGACATTGCTAGACAGTCTTTACTTGCATTAACGTACTTAACCCTCACAGTTTTTCCATCAGATAGGTACAATTACTATGGCCATTTTTAAAGATGTGGAAAGTGAGGCTCAGAGAAATTAAATCATTTGTCTAAGGGCACACAGTAAAAGATGGAGCTGGGACTTGAACCCTGAGCCTCTACTCTTAATAAGCATGCTCAGTCCTGTTAAGGATATATGAAGTGGACAGATTCAGGATCTGGATAGAGAAATCCTGGTTTCGGGAAGTAGTGTTTTATTCTATACTGGGTCGCTGTTTTGTGGTATTGTGATTCAATAGGGGTTGGGGCATGAGTGGGCAGGTAGATGAAGCAGCCACTTCAGGCCCAGCCCTTGTGACCTAATGCCCAGATATTGCAGGTGGTTCTTCTTTGCCCAGCATAGCTCTTTTCTTGCCTTCCAGGAGGGAAGACCAGCCAAACTACAGTCAGAACAAGCAGGCTCCTGGATGAGCTAATTCAGTACCCTTCCTCTTTCAGACCCTTTCTTTCTTAAAACTTAACTCTGATTGTGGAGTGAAATGCATTTGCCTGCAAGAGAGAGGATTTGGGGGTCTCTGTCTCTCACCAGAAAGACCCAATCTCATTGGTGTCCAAATGGGAATTACTTTTCCTCAGTCTTTTACATCAGCACTTCTGAGAGCTTTGTGTGCATATGAATCTCACGAGGATCTTGTTAAAATACAGATTCTAGAACACATACTTTTGTGGTTACGAGGTGGGGAGGGAGGGAGGGTGGGAGAGGGTTTTTTATTGATTAATCAGTAGATAAGAACTGCTTTAGGTGAAGGGAAAGACAACACTCAATACATCGAAGGTCAGCTCAATTGGACTGGACCAAAAGCAAAGAAGTTTCCGGGATAAAATGAAATCTTCAAAGGTCAGCGGAGCAAGTGCAGGGGTCTGGGGAACATGGTTTGTGGGGACTTCTAAGTCAATTGGCAAAATAATTCTATTATGAAATCATTCTGCATCCCACTTTGAAATGTGGCGTCTGGGGTCTTAAATGCTAACAAGTGGCCATCTAAGATGCAGCAATTGGTCTCAACCCACCTGGAGCAAAGGAAAAGGAAGAACACCAAGGCCACAGGACAACTAAGAGCCCAAGAGACAGAAAGGGCCACATGAACCAGAGACCTACATCATCCTGAGACCAGAAGAACTAGTTGGTGCCCGGCCACAATCAATGACTGCCCTGACAGGGAGCACAGCAGAGGACCCCTGAGGGAGCAGGAGATCAGTGGGATACAGACCCCAAATTCTCATAAAAAGACCAAACTTAATGGTCTGACTGAGACTGGAGGAATCCCGGCGGCCATGCTCCCCAGACCTTCAGTTGACACAGGACAGGAACCATCCCCGAAGACAACTCATCAGAAATGAAAGGGACTGGTTAGCGGGTGGGAGAGAGAAGCTGATGAAGAGTGAGCTAATGATATCAGGTGGACACTCGAGATTGTGTTGGCAACTCTTGTCTGGAGTGTGGATGGGAGGATAGAGAGAGAGGGAAGCCGGCAAAATTGTCAAGAAAGGAGAGACTGAAAGGGCTGACTCAAGAGGGGGAGAGCAAGTGGGAGTAGGGAGTGAGATGTATGTAAACTTATATGTGACAGACTGGATTTGTAAACGTTCACTTGAAGCTTAATAAAAGTTATTAAAAAAAATACAGATTCTAATTCATAAGGTCTGAGCTGGGGTCTGAGACTCTACATTTCTAACAAGCTCTTAGCTGATGCCAATACTGCCCATCTATGGACCCCACTTGAGTAGCTAGATTGGACTTCACCCTTCAGAGTTGTGAGTCTATTAAAAAAAATAACAAAAAAAGTTGCTATCAAGTTGACCCAGACTCATGACAACCCCGTGTGTGTCAGAGTAGAACAGTGCTCCATAGGGCTTTCCATGGCTGATTTTTCAGAAGTGGGTTGCCTTTCTTCTGAGGCGTCCCTCGGTGGACTTGAACCCCCAACCTTTCTGTTAGCAGTCGAACATGTGAACAGTTTGCGCTGCCTAGGGACTCCCTGAGCCTACTAGTAGCTCAAAAAATGTTTAGTATCCCGTAAACTGATCCTGACAGATCTCTTATTTAAGTATTTAACCCTTTTTTGCCTGGTGGTACATATATTGATCATGAACGTTTCCAGTCTTTGGCGTTTATTGGGAAGCTCCTGTACCACTGATGGAGCCCTGGTGGCATAGTGGTTAAGAGCTTGGCTGCTAGCCAAAAGGTCAACAGTTCAAATCCACCAGCAGCTCCTTGGAAACCCTATGGGGCAGTTCTACTCGGTCCTATAGTGTCACAATGAGTTGGAATCGACTTGGCGGCAATGGGTTTTTGTATGGTACCATCGATAGTTCACGCTGCCACAGGGCAGGGGCCTTTATGACCATTTGAAACCAATGGAATGGATGTGCTGCAAATAACTGTTTTTACAGGGTATTGTATGAGGTGTCTCAATTTTTGGTAGAAAAAAATAGACTTTTTGAAAATTTTTATTTGTTACACATATGTACCAATAGACTGGTGGAGATTCTGGGGTATAATTAGCAATACTTCGTATGTACCACTGAACACTTAGGGTAGGCTTGTGGGAGGGGGCAAGAAAAAAAATCTATACTACCTACCAAAAATTCAGACACACTCAATGATTCAGCATGCTTCCATTAATGAAAACACATGGTTTCAACAACAAATTCAAAGCAGAAAATAATCGAGTCACCAAAGCGTTGAGGTTGTTAGTTGCCAGGTTATGGAAAGCGCTGTAAAATATAAGGCAGACATCAGAGAGTTGTTTTTCTTCTTTTTTGGAAAAGGACACTTTATTTGTAATGCAGATGGGATTTGGCTGTCCTTCACTTTAGTCATTTGAGAGCTCCAAGGTGACTGGACTCATTCGAAGAATCAAAACATCACTATTACATATATGGCCAACACAGCGCTTAATTTGCATGATAAAAATGGAAAGATAAGCATGGTGGAGATTCACTACTCACATCATGAGTCAGTGGTGAGGAAAACCCACACGGATGACTACATCCAACAGGCTCAATCTATATTTACTACTAGGCCATAGTTCCTTTCTCCTCAATACCATCTTAATCAGCTTCAGCTTGGGCGGGGTGTGGGGGGGAAGCAAAAAACAAACCCTTTGTCAAGATTCCTCTCTTGTTCTGGAGGTGATAGATAATATTCTCGGTTTTTAGCTAAAAATCTTTACAATACGAGGGCTGTTTGATTTTTCAGACTTTGTTTTCTTCAGAAAAGCTATAAATATTCTCATTTTCTGCGTTTTGCACAGCAATCTTCTTATTCCTTCTAAAATTAACCTCTGTACCTGACCTCAACCCCAGCAAGAAAAATCGAATGGACTGTGTAAACATTCTAAAGCTCCCCAAAACGCTGGAAACAAAGGCCTGCGAAGAATGATCCAGAAAAATGTACAAGAGACAACAAGAAGCACAAGGCCACTCATTCTCTCTCTTTATATATAACCAAAAAAAAAAAAAAAACCAAACCCGTTGCCTTTGAGTCGAGTCCGACTCATAGCAACCCTATAGGACAGGGTAGAACTGTCCCACACAGTTTCCAAGGAGCACCTAGTGGATTTGAACTGCCGACCCTTTGGTTAGCAGCCACAGCACTTAATCACTACACCACCAGGATTTCTAAATACATACATATATGTACAGTTGCTATAAGTTGGAATCAACTCGATGGCAATGGGTTTATATACGTATATGTATATATGGAGCCCTGGTAAAGACCTTGGCTGCTAACCAAAAGGTTGTCATTTTGAATCCACCAGCTGCTCCTTGGAAACCCTATGGGGCAGTTCTACTCTGTCCCCATAGGGTCATTGTGAGTCGAAATCAACTCGACAGCAATGAGTATATATATACATGTATACATAAAAAAATGTATGTATACACATATATATGTTTTTTTTTTAAGCAAACCCATTTTAGGGTGAAGTTAGGAGGGAGATTAAAAGTGTACAGCCCAAGATTAAGTTTGAAACTCTCTCTTGTTGATTTTTTTCAGTTATTGATTTTTACCTTTTTTTTGTTTTTAGTTACAATTTATGAGTCCTGTACCACCGACCTCACAGATTCGTATTTCTGATCGGTGGAGCCTTAACGAGTTCACATTTTAACATTAGTTATAGTTTTAGAAAGCTAGCAACATACAAAAGCAGCAAAACGCTAGACGTGGATGTAACAGTATCCCCCTGACAAGCTCTGTTATTTAATATCACTTTCCCCTGATGACACCAGTTTCTGCCCTGGTGCAGAGATTTCTGTACAAGGTCAGTTCTGATGCTGAAAGGGAACATTTAATCAAAAAGAGTATGTAAAAAGATAATGCAGAGATTATACCAGATAATGACCTTTGTTCTCTCTGACACAAACCAACCATTACCACGAATATTGAAATGCAAAGCTATCGTGTGTTGAGTCATATTTAGAGAATTCGTATTAGCTAAAAGTAGCTATTATGCAGAAGAATATTACAATGTAAAATGTATTTTGTTATATTTAGAGAATTAATATCATCCATGGAAAAAAATAACTTATTTTTTATATTATTAACGTTAGCAAATGCTCTTGTTTCATTGAAAGGAATGTGTCATTTTGTTCTTATTAATACTGCTGGTTAAGCTGTCCCTGAAAATTTTAATATATCATTTAGGTTCAGCTGCATTATGTTTTATTTAAAAGAAAAAGAGGAATACAACTGCACTAAAAATCCGGTTTTTAATGATAGAAAACCCCAAGTGCTATTAATGTGAAGCATGGAAAAATTATTTGTACATGTCTACTTTTCAACAATTTATTAGAAAATATAGGATTAATATAGAATGTACATAAAAATTAAAGGAATAGCAATAATTTTTTAAAAAAAGAACTAATAGGCACCAGTATTGTATGTTGTCTTAGGGATTTTGGTAGATTGCAGGATGACAGCTGGGTAACTCATACCTGAGTACGTTGTTAACTTCATGCAAAAGGTAGTCTATCATAATACATACTCACCCCCACCCCAAAATGGGTAGGTTTCCTGAGCCACTTCAGTTCCTATTCTTCCCTGGAGCTGACTGTCCCACAACCCTTCCTGCCTCTGCTTTTCCAGTCAGCCTTTCTTTGTTAGTAAATTCATATCTGATCCTTCCCTATTCAGGCCCAGAGGCCTGCTTGAATCTTGAATTAGCTGTAATCGTTACCAGCATGAGCTTTGGTGGTGGACTGTTCTGGGTTCAAATCCTACCTTTACCACTTCCTAGATGTGTACTTCATACCTGGGATAACATACCTCATTGTTAGGGTGGTTATAAGAACCAAATGAGAGAAGGTATGTGAAGTGTTTGTAGGTGTATAACATGCTTACATTTGGCCATACCATTTCCTTGTTTCTTGCTCACTTGTCATAGTCAAGTATATTCTTGCCATCTGGTACTGACCCCATCTTGCCCCTTTCATGGTCTCACACCACAGTTTCTATCAGTTAATGCAGTGTCATCAGACAGTTACTATAAAATCCTAAAAGTAGGCCTGTTGTGGGACAAATGGGTGGTTCCAGGCGCTGAGAGTTCTGGAAGCTGGACAGTGAGTTCCTCCAGGGAAGGGGCTGTGTATCATTCATCCTCAACACAATCTCAGTGCCTGGAACACAGCCTGTGCTGAATAAGTGTTGATGAAATAAATTCACTGCTGCCTCCTACCATGAGGGGTCCCAGACGGGGCCAGAGGAGGGGATAGAGGAGGCCATTAAATTGTGCAAATAAGGATTGCTAAGGGTAATTTGGAAACCCTGGCGGCATAGTGGTTAAGTGCTACGGCTGCTAACCAAAGGGTCGGCAGTTCAAATCTGCCAGGTGCTCCTTGGAAACTCTCTGGGGCAGTTCTACTCTGTCCTATAGGGTCGCTATGAGTCGGAATTGACTCGATGGCAATGGGTTTGGTTTTTTGGGTTAAGGGTAATTTGCTGGAGGAATGAAAACATTTCACTTGTGAATGGCCTATAGATGGTTATAGTTTACATGGTGCATTCGCATCCATTATTTGGTTTGAAATAAGGTTTTACCCCCCTCCAATCTATCCTCAGAGGTCCCTGGTGGGAAAAATGGTTTGCGCTGGACTACTAACCTAATGATTGGTGGTTCGAACCCACTCAGTGGTGCCACAGATAAAAGGCCTAGCAATCTGCTTCGGTAAAGATTACAGTCAAGAAAACCCTATGGAGCAGTTTTACTCTGTAACACATGGGGTCGCCATGAGTCAGAATTGACAGCAACTGGTTTTGATTTTTGTTTTTTTGAATCGATTCTCTATGGAGCCTGCACAGTAATTTTTCTTAACATGAATCTAATCTTGGCACTCCTGTGCTTGAAATCTTTTACGGCTGAACTGCTGCCTTCAGAATAAAATTTAAACTTCTTCACAGGGCATGCCTATCTCCTTGAAATGTAGTTTTTGACCCCCTCTTCTGTGTCAGCTCCTGGCCTTCTCTTCTCTTTACTCTCTAGACACACAGAACTACCTGCTAGCCACATTCCCAGGTGCCCCTCTGCCTTCTGTTCATGCCGTTCCCTCTGCCTAGAATATACCCCCATCTGTCTACTTGATGGTCCCATCCACCCTTAGGAGTTAGCTCAAGGGTTACTTTTTCATGAAAGCATTTGTTGCCTGTCTTAGACTGGATTCCCCCAGAAGCAAATCCTCTGTGATAGATTGTTAGAAATAGCCTCCAATGAATCATACTTCCCTGTGTTCCTGCCCTTTTACAATATGACTTTGCCACTCTTGCAGTCAAGAGGTGGAGTCTATTTCCCTACCCTTTGGATCTGTGCTGGCCTGGGACTGCTTTGGCCAGTATAATGTGGTGGAAATGATGTGGCACTACCAAGCCTAGGGCATAAGAAGTCTAGTAGCTTCTGCTCTTGCACCCAGGACCCAAATATAAAGAAATCCAGGCTATCTTGCTGGAAAGAGAAGCCATATAGAGAAAGAGGCCATGGAGGAGAACAGAGGTGTCTTAGTCAACAGCCAGTACCAAGGCCTCAGACATGTGAGTGAGACTATCTTGGATCCTCCACAGCCCCAGTTGGATGACGCCAGCCAACACCACTTGGAGCAGGGACAAGCCATCCCTGCTGAGCCCAACCCAAATTTCTGAGCCACAAATCATGAGCAATAAAATGACTGCTTTTTTAAAATTATTATTTTTTTAATTCTGAAGAATGTCAAACGTGTACAAAAGTAGAGAGAATAGTAAAATGAATCTCCATGTGCATTTCATTCAGCTTAACCATTATTAACTCATGGCCATTCTTATTTCAAATATACCTCCACCCATTCCCCCCGCACCATAATATTTTAAATGGCTGTTGTTAGCTTTGAGGTGGTTTGTTGCTCAGCAATAGATAACTGCAACACCCTGAGACAAAGATTTGAGTGCAAGTAGTTTATCAGAGAGGGGATTCCAGGAAGCATTGGTTGGGGAGTAAGGATGTGAGACAATATAAGGTGCATTAATGAGCAGGTTCCCACTGTGGGCAGCTGGGGCTCAGTCCTGCTGGGACCTGAGGGGAACTACATAGAGCTGGCCTCAGGGTTGTCCCTCCCACGGGGTGAGGAACTAGCCTCCCTATCCCACTAAGTTCTACTATAAATCCAGCAGCTCCTACTTCTCACTGCCTGAGGGCTGTTGCTAGAGCATTAACTCCTTGTATTTCTGGCCTAGTCCATATGTAGACTCAGATAGAGACTCATAGGTGCTTATAGTAGGAAGCCATCATTGCATAAGAAGATTGAATTCTGAGGGGATACGGGCAGATAGTTGAATACTAAAGGGATAGTGTGTACATAAGGAGTCCTGGTGGTACAGTGTTTAAGCACTCAGTTGTTAACTGAAAGATTGGTGGCTCAAATCCACCGGCTGCTCCATGGAAGAAAGATGTGTCAGTCTGTTTCTGTAAAGATTGTAGCCTCGGAAACCCTATGGGGCAGTTCTATAGGATCTATAGGGTTGGAATGAGTTGGAATTGACTCTATGGCAATGGAATTTTTTAGTGTCTTCATGAAGGAAGCCCCCAAAGAGATGGATTGACACAATAGTCGCAACGATGTGCACAAACATACCAGTGATCATGGAGATGGCACGGGCCTGGGTAATGTTTCATTCTGTTATATGTAAGATCATCAACTAACAACAACACAAACAAGAGTGTCTACACTGGCTAATACCCAGTGAGGTGCCCTTCCTCTGGGAGCCTCCTTTGCTTGCTAATATAACAGTCCACGCAGACCTCTGTTAATAGTATTTGCTATATGCATAGTGGTTAAGTGCTATGGTTGCAAACCAAAGGGTCAGTAGCTCAGTTCAAATCCACCAGGCGCTCCTTGGAAACTCTATGGGGCAGTTCTACTCTGTCCTATAGGGTCGCTATGAGTTGGAATCGACTCAATGGCACTGGGTTTGGTTTTTTTGTTTATATCAACTGCATTCACTAATTTTCCCTATTACGCCCTTCACTCAACTGTGAGCTCCTCTGCAGTAGGGACTGTGTTTTATTAATCCTGGATTCACTGGAGTTGAACATAATATATGGCACATACCGTATGTCAACAAATACCACTGGAATGTACATATTTGTTTCCTCATAACATTCTGTGATACAGGCAGATCAGGGCAGGCAAGGCCTATAATCGCTTATCCACAAATCCAAAATACTCTCAAAATGATTTTTTTCCCTTAAATTTGTTCCAAAAATCATTTGGTGGCAAAACAGGCCTAAACTGTTGTGAAACTCTTTTTACGAATGTTCATGTTTGTGACAGAAATATCTATATGTTTGAGTATTAGGTGTTGCCCAGGCCCCATTTGGGGCATCCAGAGAAGACAGCATGCATACCATATTACCTTTCTAAAATCTAAAATATCTGGATTTCCGAGAGATCTGGCTTCAAGGACGGTGGACCTGTATTGCTTTATTCATTTTATTAAGACAGAAATTTGTTCAAGGTAATGGTTAGAAGAACTAATTTGAGAATCCAGGTTTTTCTGACTGTAGGACAATGTTTTTTTCATTCTACCACACACCATCCTGGAGGTGGTGGGAAAACTGATGGCTGAAATAAGGTTATCTCTCAATTGACCATAGAATCAATATCAAAGGCCTAGTTCCAAATAGTTTGGAAAGACTCTCCTACAGTGTAGCTAGCACTTCTTGGGGCTATTGCCCCATCTCGAGAACTGCTCCTCGTCTACAACTACAACCTTTGCAGAATGGGTGGGGCTAGGTACTATGTGACTACCTCCCCTTGGGGATCTGTCTCTAGGGGACCTGAATTGAAACAAAGAGTCCCTAACTGGTCAGTGTTGGAAACTGAAGATGGGAAGTCCTGTAAACTGCACCTGTAGTAGCCATTCACTGTCATATACTCCCAAAGGCAGAGATTGCCAATCCCTAGAGAGGCATTGGCACAGAAAAAAGCAGAGCGAGAATCCACTGTGACCTCAGGCAGCTGGAGAGAGAGCAGCCTCGGAGAGAGCAGCCTCAGAGAGAACAGCCTTCAGGCTTCTTGATTGCTTGTTCCCAGGCTCCTCCAGGCCTGGCTGTACTTGTTGCCATCGGATCCTGAGAGATACCCTCATATATCTTTTTCCTTGAGCTAATTTTAGTGTATGATTGTTTCTTTATGACAATATATTTCCCAACCAAGACAAATGCTGGAGCATTCTGGGCAGGCCAGAGGGGCTTTGTTGGTGGCATTTTCCTTCTATTAGTGTCTGATTCTCTGCAGTACTGTGGGGCTCCCCATGGGTTGAGCCTAAGCTCTAGGGATGGAAAAGACTTTTGAACTCTAGAGTGTTTCAGGGAAGGAAAGTTTGTGCAGTTGGGTCTCCACGTGCTTTCTTCTAAGTTGGCTTTAGGGTAGGAAGTAGGGAAAGAGCTATCTTCCTAAAGAAATGCCTGTGGCAGTAATTGATGGTCCTGCATGTGAACAAACAATAAGCATTGGTTTCAGGGGGCATTCTTCAAGTTCTCTCAATGGCATTGTTCTCAAGAAAATGGTCACATCCACATGTAAATAATGTAACAGAAAGGGTGGTGCGTCTCTGGAATGTGGTTGTTTCTATGAAATCAACCATCTAAGTTGTCAAATTTTTCAAAATGAGGTTGAAAAGTTCCCCAACTACAAAACAATCTTGAAGGGTACTGTGTATTTTGTTATTTTTCTCTGGGAAGATTCTGGGTTCTGATCCTGGTGTAGAAGTTCATTCAGAATTGTTGTGATATTCAAGAAATTAATTTTTAAAAATTTGCCCACAATAGTCATCCACAGTCAAACTCTGCGTAATTTATAGGGCCAACGTGTTGGTGGTGGAAGTGTGAGTCATTGATGGCTGAGAGTGCAGGGGAAAGATGTGGGTAGAGCCTCTGTATATGGGCTATCTGGAAGGCATGGGAATAGGTTGCACTTGAGATCAATCTGGAAGTTAATAGTCAAGGTGGGAGCAGTTGTTTGAGACCAAGGGAATGTTTTTGAGTAGAACTGCTTCTTCATATCAGAGGCTGGGAATCCCAATCAGGAAGTCAAGCTAGGATGAGGGTACAATGCCTATATGTTTTGTCTTAGTTTGGGCTCCCTTAGAAACAGACCCTGAGACAAGGATTTGAGTGCAAGCAGTTTATGTGAGTGGTGGTCCCAAGAAGCACTTAAAGGGGAGTAGGCAGTGAGACAGAGAAAGAAAGGAAGCCAATAAAGAGGGTATTATTGAGAAGGGATCCGCTGTGGGCAACTGGGGCTCAATTCCTTTGGGAAGTACTGGGAGACAATATAGGATATGCTTCATATTTACCCAAGAGGTGAGGGAGCTGGGGAATTTATCCACCAATTTCCATCAGCCATTGGTTGAGGACAGCTTCTGGGTGTGTTTGAGTGGGGGCATTAGCTCCTTGTACAGGGGCTGAGAGGGCTTCAGCACTCAGAGGAAGCTCCCCCCAGCAAAGAGTCATAGGTGCTTGTAATTGAGAAACATTGGGCTAGCATGTCTAGGAAATGGTAAATTCCCAGGGCATATAGGCAGGGCTCTGGTAGCACCTGTGACACACTTATACATGGTGGGCCAGAGATGAGACAGGTAGAACCAGGACTCCAATCTCAGAGATGGCAGAGCCAACCAAGTTCATGCCAGCTTTTGTGGTTTCTTATGAAAGATCAAGGAAGCAGGGGCACAACTGTCAGAGCGCTGGGTTAGGTGATAGGAGTTTTGAGTCCCTTCTCTATCACCTTCTATCTGTGTGCCCCTGGCCAAATTACTGAACCCTTTATACCTCAGTTTCTTCACAGAAATAATGCCTTACAGATTGTAGAAAGGAACTAATGAAATAAATGATTTACAGGACGTTCTTTGAAACATGTGAAACACCATAGAGTTGTCCAAAGGAATGAGATGATGAAGAACACATTAGGAAGAAGTTTAATTTTAAAATGATTTTTTTTCCATCTAGCTAAAGGACTTCAGATGACTTTTATGAAGGCAAAAACAATGTCAGGTGACCACCCAAGCTTAAGCAAAGAGTTATAAACATCTAGCTGAGGAGGAGAGTGTGGACAGGGTCTAGAAGCTGCTTCTGGCAGCAAGATACTGTTAGTACTGTCACTGAGACAACAAAGGCTGTTGCATAACACTGTTTGACAGGTGACACCCGTCACATGGAGGAAGGGTACTGGGGTGAAGTGGGAGATGAGGATTTTGGTTTTGTTTTTTAAAAACAGAGGACTTACACCTTAATACACTAATATTTTTTATTTAAATACTCCAAATTAATCAGCCTGATTACACCTCTTAAATAAGGCATCAACTAGATGGGAGCTTTAACATGAAGTGTAGCTTTAATGTGACTTTTTGTTGCCAGAGGAGATATGAGGCCAGGGAAAATCAGCCACACTCCTACATAAAATGTGAGTCTGCTGAGGTAGTCCTCACCGTGGCTCTTGCTGAGTGTGATTATTCCTGGTGCAAGCACGACCTATCACAAAGGGAAAATGATAGGGCTGTCATAACTTCTTGGGGCTGGCTGCCATTTTCACTAAGATGTCTAATGTCCTTTTCCTCAAGGGAGCTTGATAACGGTGTAATTTTCAGCAAGCTCTGTTTTTAACAGAAGGCCTTTTGTGAGGGTTTTGCAAAACATAAAGGCTTAACTTGATGGTTCAGCCCATACACTGGGATTTTCCAAATGTGGTGCAAATAGTACTATGAAGAAAACCAGTAAATGAAATAGTAAGGGAGGATGGTGCTTGTGATAACATAGAAAAATGCAGTAGCACAGTTCTATAGAATCAAGGAAGATAAAAATATCATAGTGGGTCCATTTGGGAAGCCCCTAATTCTGGGAACAGGAAGGACATAGCTAGTGTTTTATAACCTCTTGAAATAGACTTTCCCTCACTTTAGCAGATTCCTCCCATGCCTTATGCAAAAGTCTTTTATGCCTTTATTTCTATTTGGCCATTATTTTTCCATCATTTACTAGTTTCTCCCATTTCATTCCTGATTGGTAAATTACCATTGACATTTGGCTTATTTTCAAACAAACTAGAAGATACTGGAGTTTGCCAAATGATGATGCAGTAACTCATTGTAATCAAAAGTCACGATTCCAGATATCTATGCTGAGTCTGTGAGAGATAAGAGCTTCCAAACAAAATGATTTTATTTGGCTGAAAACCAGTCTTTTCTGTTCTTAAATATTTCCTATACTCCTCCTGGAGCAGAGAGAATCCCATGTCTATTTACACAGATTTCCAAATTCCTCTCAATGTATTTTAGCTTTTTTGAGCCCTTTCCTTCTCTTCATTCATGGCTGGGTATCTATAGAAATGCCTGGATTTAGCAAACCCACCTAGGGTCTCTCCTCCTTGCCCTTCCATAAATATGTGGAAGGATCTTTAAGATATCATTTTTTTTTTCTAGTTAGCTTAGTTATTGCAAGATGACAGAAGTGCACACTCCGGAGGTTTGGCATTGCTGGAGTTTGCAGTTATAAAACAAACTCTATGAGGCCCTAGCCCTTCTTCTGGCCTCTTTCACTCTCCGGTTTCCAAATAAGTTGATGAAAGAGTATTTGGCGGCTCAGAGAACGTTGGGAAGGCCAGAGAATCTGACTTGGAGATCTACGGCTAAGAACAACACCAAGTTGCACTGTTGAACTGCTCCAGTGGAGATCTGACTACCTTACTGCTGTCATCACTCGGCACAGTCACCGTTGCCTCATCCTGTGATGTATGGCATGGGATGCTACAGCCAGCACCACTCAGTGTCTTTTGCCCTCTGCTAACCTGCCTGAGCAATGATTCTGTGAAATGCTGGCTTTCTCACCTTGTTCTCTTCTGAATCAAAGTCTCATGTTGTGCATCTGACTGGTAGAGCTTAGGACAAACACCTGTGCCCAAGCTGCAAGGGAGGCTGGAAAAGCAATATGGGTTTCTATTTCTGGGAGGTGGGAACCTAGTATGGGAATTTCTAAAACATAAGGAAGTTGTTCAAAAGGTGCTGGGCAGAACAAATTCCAGTACTGTCTTAGCTTGGGTTCCTTGGAAAGCAGACCTTAGACAAGGACTTGGAGGCAGATAGCTTATTTGGGTGATGATGCCAGGAAGCAGGGGTGAAGGAATAGGGCAAGTGAGATAGGAAAGCAGGAAGAACCAATTAAATGTGCTTATCGAGCTGGTTTTCCCTGTAGGCAACTGGGGCTCAATGCCTCTGGGGACTGTTTGCAGAACTGTGTAGAATGCACCTCAGAAATGTCTCCTCAGTGTTGGGGGAGGCTGGAACATTTGTCCACTCTCATTTTCCATTGGTTGAGTGTTTCCTCCAGAACAATTACTGCATTCCCTACCTCTACTGCACTTCTGGACTGCCCTGTATCAGGAAACAGCCTTGGAAAAGGCTTTGGAAAAAGCTCTGAGGTAAGAAAAACAGAGATGTGGAAGGCCATGAGGTGGGAAGCTAGTAGCATGCGTGGTGATTGCCCACACAGCTGAAGCTGTAATCAGAGGCGGGCTGAGGGGATATGGTACAGAGCACAAAAAGGTGTCTGCCCCAACTACCTTCTCCTGGCCTCTTGGTGTTTGCATATTGCTGCCGGCTATGTGCTGGACTCTGGGTCAGGCACTGGGTACACAATGAGAAACAAAGCTGCACAGTCCTGCTCTCATGAAACTTCCCTCTACTTGAAAACCTTCTAGAGCCCAGTGTGGGAGAGAGATGTTAAACAAATATATAAACACATAAATATATATATATATATGTAGCTACAAATCGTGATATTGCCACAAAGGAAACTAATCGTGTGCTTTTTGAGAGTTCCAGTGAAAAGGATCTTGAGGAAGTGTCTTAGTGTGAGTTCTCTAAAGGAGCAAAACCAGTGAAGCATGCATAAATATATATAGAGAGAAATTTACATCAAGAAAATTGTTCATGCAATTGTGGGGCCTGGAAAGTCCCAAAGTCATGGGTCAGGTGACAGGCTCATGATGACCTCTACTGGCTCACATGGTTGCAGAGACTGATGAACCCAAAATCTACAGGTCAGGCGGTAGGCTAGAGGCCTCTGGTGGCTCATGCGGTTGTGGGGGGTTGACAAACCCAAAATCTGCAGGTCAGGTGGCAGGCCAGAGACTTCTGCAGGCTTATGTCTCAAGGACCGGAGATCAGGTGACAAGAAGAGCGCAGGGTCGAGAAAGACAGAGACAGAGAGAGACAGAGACAGAGAGCGAGCTTTGCCAGAACATCCATTTACATTCTGGAGGCTGGCCACACCCAAGGAAACTCACCTTTCAACTGATTGCTTACTCACGTCAGATCACAAAATGGAAGGTGATTACATAGTGTTTTCCAAACCACTGAGAATCATAGCTTAGTGGAGTTGACACATAACATTAACCATGGAAGTGACATTTAAGTGAGTAGGAAGTAGCTAAAGAATCTTTGGTGAATGAATGAAGGTAGTGAGTCAGGGGGAGAGTGGGGTAAGATGATAGGGATGGGACAAATCACACAGGTTTTCATAAGGAATGTTAAAGATTTTGCTTTTTTTCCTCTAAACGGTATAGACAGCCAGAGAAGAATTTTACTCAGGGGAGTTACATCTGACTATGCTTTAAAAAAGATTCCTCTGGCTGCTCTGTGGAGAACAGATGGAAGATGAGCAAGAATGTAAAAGTAGAGGTAAGTTAGGAGTCGGTTGCCATCATCCTTGTGAGAGATGATGGTCATGTGAGTCAAAATGGTGGCAATGGAAATGAAGAAGAGTGAATACATTCTAGAGATAGACTTGGCATAACTTGGTGATGGATTGGGTTTGGAAGGGTACTGGAGATGGTTAGTGGTGAGAGAGAGAGAGAGATGTGTCAGTCATGGATGACTCCCAGGTTTTCAGCTTGAGCCAGGGGCCACTTACTCAAATGGGAAAGTGGAATTCGACTAGATTTGGGAGAGAAGATGATAACTTCTTCTCTGGACATGTTATGAACTGCTCTGCACTTAGAATACAAAGATGAACAGCAAGGTCCTTGGAGGAGACTGTCGAATAACTTGATACTTCAAGGCAGTGTGTTCAGAGCTAGGGTGGAGGAATCCCCTGAAGGTCTGGGAGCAGGGAGATCAGGCACTTGGCCCAATTTGGTGTTCATAGATGGTTTCCTGTGTGATTTTGTATCTGAGCTGAGTCTTGTAGGATGCATTCTAGTTGTCCAGGTGAGGGTGGGAAGGATATTCCAGGGGTAGCACATTCAGACCCCAGCACCTTATGTGCATTATTGTGATGGCCTCCCAACTGGCTTTTTTGCATTCTCCCTGCCAATTCATTCTACACGTTGTCAGCTGATAAAAGCATAGTTGTAGTCATACTATCCTTCTGCTTGAAAATCTTCAAAGTCCATGCCTGACATTCAATGTGGTCTCAGACTTGGCCCCACAGACCTTTCTAGTCTTCTCTCCTATGCTAGAATATGACGGTATGCTCCCAAAATGTGGCAATATTCCTAAAGCAAACAGGAAAGGCAGGGATGTTGCTGAAGTCCAATCACAAGGCAGGTGTCAAGAAGGTGTGCTTGCTGTGGATACATCATGGTCTCAATGAGCCCACCCATAAGATTATCTCCCAAATCCCCTTTCTCTGGAAGAAAAAAACTGATGACTTAAGTGGGAAAAGGTTTAATGAAAAGACTTTGGGTAGCTCGCAAAGTGTCTCCAGGAAGACTGGAAGCTAGCTCAGACATTGGCTTATATAGCCAAAACTTAGCCCAAACCACACCTCAGTGTGACCTTCCTCCTGCTTCCAGAGAACATTATGCCACTGCTTGTATCATCACATCAGTGGCATTGGATAAGGGATGCTGCTGCCTCTGCCCTGGAATCTGGATGTGGCTGCCATTGCTGTCACTGCTGTGTCCAACACCACCAAAATGGATTCTCCGCTATCACTGTTTCTTTGTCTTTCTAGCTCTCAATTTCAAGTCTGGGAAGAGCTCATTTGATTGTTGAGTAGTCTCAGACTGGCAAGGAATGTGAAATAATAAGTGTAATAAGACATAATCCACCTTGAGGCATCTTTTCCCCATTGTCAAGCTTATTTCTTTCAAAAAATAAATTGCACAACTTGGTCTACATAATACCAGATGATCTCTGAAGTCCGTTTCGCCTTCAAGAGTCTATGATTTGCTCATTTTCTATACCTAACTACTCTTTCAGTGGAGGATTTATTCTCTAGGGCAAGGCTATTACAAAAAATGGCCATCTTTCTTGGTTCATTTACTTCTCAATTTTATGCTACCAATTTTTGTTTCCACTAGAATGATAGGGCAGAATCCACATTTCTTCAGAGCAGCAGACTGCATTAACTTAATGTCTCAGTACTATCAGACAGCCAAAGGGCTGTGTCAAAGATATTCAGTTGTTTTTACTCCCATAATTATACAGTCATGCATCACTGAAGTCCATGATATGTTCTGTGAAATAGGATATTATGTGATTTGGATGTTGTACAAACACCATGTTACGGATGAAGGTCCTTTCGAGCATTCACTTCCAGAATAAGGAGGTTTTGTCCATATTAAAAATTTGCCGGGGCAAATAACCTACCTCTACAATTAGTTTAAGGGGCCCTGGTGGTGCAGTGGTTAAGTGCTCAGCTGCTAACTGACAGGTTTGGTGGTTCGAACCCACCAGCTGTGGGAGAAAGATGTGGCAGTCTGCTTCTTAAAGCCTTACAGCCTTGGAAACCCTATGGGGCAGTTCTACTCTGTCCTATAGTGTCCCTGAGCATTGAAATCCACTCAAAGGCAATAGGTTTGGTTTTGGATAGTTAGTTTATCTAAGGTTTCAACAAATTCTTTTGCTGCCTTCCCAACAGCACACGCAGACTCACCACTCACTTTCACATTAATGCAGCGAAAAACGTTGTTTGAAGCGCTTGAACCACCCAGAGCTACCACTAAACTCGCTACCATAGTCTGGTCCTGCTTTTTCTTTATGCATCTTGAACAATCCTCGTGCCTTAGCAGTGATCCTCAATGTACTGAGAGGGATTCACTTTTGTGTATGGTCTTCAATCCATGTCATTAGCACTTTCTCCATATCTGATATAGCTCCTTAGCCTTGTAGCGTTCTGTGGAGCCCATCCTTTAACAGCTTGGAGAATTGATTGTCAAGTACAACATACCTAAATCCCCTACATCCTATTCTCTGATCAGGACTTCTGAACTCTATTAAAACGTTATGGGACTACGGACGTATTTGTGGTTTGATGTTGCCAAATGGACATTATGCAGCGCATGACTGTACTGGTTTTCGCAAGATGAGTGTGATTTCTCAGGCATTCTATTACAGCTGGGAATATGAAAATGCCTTTCAAAATCACTGAAAGCACTTCAGTGTATCTGAAATATGATAATACTAATCCTTGTTGTTAGGTGCTGTCTAGTTGGTTCCAGCTCGTAGTGACCCTATGTACAACAGAACGAAACACTGCCTGGTCCTGTGCCATCCTCACAGTCATTGCTATGTTTGAGCCACTGTGTCAATCCGTCTCGTTGAGGGTCTTCTTCTTTTTCGCTGACCCTCTACTATATCAAGCATGATGTCCTTCTCCACAGACTGCTCCCTCCTGATAACTTGTCCAAAGTATGTGAGGCAAAGTCTCACCATCTTCGCTTCTAAGGAGCATTCTGGCTGAACCTGCAAGACAGATTTGTTTGTTCTTTTGGCAGTCCATGGTATATTCAATATTTTTCGCCAACACCACAATTCAAACACATCAATTCTTCTTCGATCTTCTTCATTCGTTGTCTAGCTTTTGCATGCGTATGAGGCGATTGAAAATATCATGGCTTGGGTCAGGTACACCTTAGTCCTCAAGGTGACTAACTCCAGCTTGACATAAATGCTAGTTTTGTGACTGCACACACAGTAAAAAGTGTATTTTAGCTTGGAGAAATGCCAATGTTCAGATAGACTCTATTTTGTCTCTCTTGGTCTGTAGTAATCATGTTTAATTTTGACACATTTAGTTCGACATCTTGAAATTCTAAATACTCTATTACAGTAAAATAACTTGGAAAGGAACTAAAATTTCAGCAATTTGTTGAAGAATTGTGTAATCTACTGGGGAAAATTTAGTTCTGTACACGTTGTCATTTAATTATAACAAAATGTAAAAATCACTGGTCGCATTTCTATTAGGCCTTTGCTAAGGGATAAAATAAAGAATTATGAAATCTCTGATTTGGTAAGGATTGTGAATGTTCATCTTGTCCAGTATTTCCTTGAATTATTAGGTTTTCTGTCAAAAAGGGTGGTTCTGTGGTCAAAAAAGTATGAGGAATGCTGCATTCTATATCTCTCTTGTGGATATGTTAGTATGTAAAAGGGACTGAGAGGTCCTGCAGTAAAGAAACTTGTTAACCCCCGAAACTATTGCCCTGAGATAATCTTTAAACCTTAAACCAAAAATATCCCCTGAAGCTTTCTTAAAACCAAACAATAGTTTAGCTCAACTAGTAAAAAATGTCTGCCTTGAGCATTATGCTCTTTCAACATCTATCTATATGGGATGAGAGTGACAACAGCAACTCAAAAGATTAGATAAGAACCTTAGGGGGCAGCAAGTTTATATTAACTGGGGAGGAACAACACAGAAAAGGAGGGTGAGAATGGTTGCACAACTCAAAGAATGTAACCAATGTCACTGAATTCTACATGTAGAAACTGTTGTATTTGTGTGTGTTTTGCTTTGTAGAGTCTCAACAACAACAATAAAAAATAAAACAAATTATGAAAAAAAAAAGAAAACCCTATAGAGCACAGTTCTACCCTGATACACATGGGGTTGTCGTAAGTCAGAATTGACTCCCTGGCAACTGGTTTACTGGTTTTGTAGGTGTATAGTAGTAGCTCATTGTGGTTTAAATTCACATTTTCCTAATAGATGTTGAGCCAAAAAAAAAAAAGAAAGAAAGAAAAAGAAACATGTTAAATTTTGTAGCATGTTTCTTAAATTTGACCATGAAACCTTTCTATTGTCTGTTAGTTTTTACAAAAACCTGTTGACACAAGGAGATAAGTCAAGGGTTCCATACAGTTTGGTAAACACAGATCTATCATAGCTTCTTCCTCCATTCATAACATCCTTGCCAGACATATGGTCATCCAGGCTTTGTTTGATGGCTACAATGGCAAATTCAAAGACAGCATTAAAAAAAAAATAGACCTTGATACTGGATCAGTAACACAGTGACTCTCATCATTCCATTGGGACTTTAAGAGTGAGAACTCACCCTAAACTATCGAGTCAGAAAGGAGTAATATGATGAGCCAAAATATGTAATCAGCAATTTTATCAATGTAACTTTTATCAAACTATCTTAAAGCCAAACATTATTCTTAGAAAGAATGCCTAGAGAAATTCTCAGCTACTGAGTACTGTCCCCAAGGTGTCAACTCATGGTTTGCTTTTAATTTTCTTTTCTTATTACTGCCGCACTGCGCTTGGTTATTGTCACTGCACAAAGTCAGTAACTAAGATTTTGTGGTCCTAGTGCCAAAGTAGAAACTTTCCATGGGAGTCCAGAGGCAGTTTTACAGATTTGTAGCCATACAATGACATTTGCCATCACCTGTCACATTTGGAAATGGAAGGTGTGGTGCTCCGGGATCATTTTTGCCTTGGGGATAACCTTTTTCCCCAGTTCTAGGATACGGCTGAGGCCTGGCCAATCCTTCTCCCTAACCACATGATTAATTCGGGAATGAACATACGACCTAGGGTAAGCCAATGAGACTAAATTCTGGGATTTTGTGTTGGGAGACAATTCTCCATGAATCTTTCACATTTCTGCACATCTTGCAAACAATGTATTGAGTGCCCTTTGTTCCGGCCTATCTTTTCAAGGACACTTATGTAGCAAACAGCCTTGGAAGACAGTGATAGTGTCTCCCCCCGAAAAGCAAAGGACAGGCTGTTTACTGTCCAGTATGATAAAGATAATGTCTCTCTGGACCAAAGGGCAGACATGCTTACTGCCCATTTTAAAAGATTCATGCTCCTTAAATTCAAGGTTATCTCCTGTAATGCAGTCTACCGCATGTGCAGGTGTCTTCCGTACCTCTTTGTGATTCCCTGTGGGAGTTGGGTGTTGGGGAGCCAGCACAAAAATGCTGATACTCTAGCTACTGCTATTGCTACCATTAATAAACTATTCTTCATCTCTGACATTGGAGTCTTGTGTCTTCTACCAGCAGCCACTGAACTGTGGCAGACTAAATTGTTAGCGTACAAATAGGGTAAAATCTCAGATCCTTCAAGTTCTTGGCACTGATTGTAACGCTTAGGAAAGAGTCATTGTCTTTCTGAGGAAGTTGCTGAGGGGATGGGGTGTAAACATAAACCTGATGGCAGCCATCTTGCCACCAGAAGAGGAGAGCTTGTCTGCTTGGGAATGGAACCAACACAGAGGAAAGTATAGCAAAAGAAAGAGGGGTGAGAGTAGGGGAACCGTTGTTACAGTGTCACTTATTAATCACCTTCTATATGCCGACACTGTTAGGCACTGTTTGTACATTTTTCATCTACACCTTTCTAGCAGCCTTAATAAGTTGGTATCTTATCCCCATTTTACAGATGAGGCAACTGAGCATCAGCAATTTGGCTCTTCTTAAAGAGAAAGTAAAGAGAAATACAAGGATCATTCTTTTACCTTTTATTTAGGCCTTCTCTATTAAAATATTAGAGCATAAGCATTTAATGATTTTCCAATAATTATTTTCAGTACATTACAGAGTAATTTTAAAAGAAAAACAAAATCTTAGGTTCAAATGGTACATTTTCTTACAGTAAACTGCAACCATTATCCACCTCACCTTTGTTGTTGTTAGGTGACGTCGAGTCGGTTCTGACTCATAGCAACCTTACGTACAACAGAACGAAACACTGCCCGGTCCTGTACCATCCCATCTAAATCCACGCTTTTTTCCCCTTAGGTTTCTTAGGCTCAGAAGTGCAAAGACCTTTGACAATTACTCTACCTTTGCGTGCCTCAATTTCCTCATCTATAAAATGAGGATTAATAAAAGTACCCATCTCATAGGTTGTGATTAAATGAACTACAACTACAGTGCTTAAAAGAGTAACTTGCATATAGTAAGGCCTCAATACATGGTAGCTACAAGGAGCCTTGGTGGTGCAGTGATTAAATGCCCGAGTGCTAACCAGAAGATTGGCAGTTTGAACCCACCAGCGACTCTGCAGGAGAAAGACCTGGCAGTCTGCTCCCGTAAACCCTATGGGGCAGTTCTACTTTGTCACATGGGGCTGCTATGAGTCAGAATTGACTTGGCAGCACCCAACAGACCCACACACGCGCACACACGCACACATACACACGGTGTTGTTGTTGTTTGAGGGTGTGAGAGTGGGGGCAGTGAGGAAGAGGGAGGAAGCAGAAGCAGAGCTAAGGACTTCAGAGAGCCTTGTTTTCTGAAGAAAAGCCCTCCCTATCCCCAGCTTCCCTTTGTTCCTTTTCTTACTCCCATTCAAAAGGGAAAAGGAGGCAGAAAAGAACATAACTTTATCGAACCTTTTGATAATTTCCCTCAGATCAGCATTCTAGGTTCCAGGTCCTAGGTTTCTCTTTATTAATATTTATAACTTTGTTACGCTCTTCAGTTTTATTACCTGTTCAGACACCAACTCTTTCTTTTTTTTTAAAGGAGGCTGTACCTTCTCCTGCATCCTCAACCTCCAAAACTCACAGAAACAGAGCAGTTCAAAATATGTTCCCATATGGCTTCCTCCCGTGTGGACTCCCTGGGTGGTACACACAATGAAGGTGGTTAATGTACTTGCTGCTAACTGAAAGGTTGGGGGTTTGAGTGCACCCAGAGGTGCCAAGAAGAAAGGCCTGGCAATCTACTTCTGAAAAATCAGCCATCGAAAGCCCTATGGAACACAGTTCTACTCTGACGCACATGGGTCACCATGAATCTGAGTTGACTTGATAGCAATCGATTTTATTTTTCTTCCTGTACTATTCCGACTTTTCAGCAAAACAAAAACAAAAAACTCACTAAGCTTGAAACACATATTTCTTTAGAACTTTTTTTTTTTTTTTTTTACAGAATTGACGCCTAAAATACATGAGTGCATATTTTCCCACTCCTTGGTGTCACACTTCTTTGGGCTTGACTTCTTTTCTCAGCTTTGGACTTTTCTCCAGCTCCTCTATTAGGTCAAGAGGGCAGGGGTGGGTTGGGGGAGAGCAGGGCTAGGCAGTGGGAGAGACATTTCTGCTGCTCACCCTCCTTGCCTCTGCTCTGCTTCCTGGGAATATTTTTGTTTTGCTAATTTACAAGCCAGTTTCATTCTACACAACATTTGAGACGACTGATCCTTGATGCTGGGGTAAATGAGAGAATTTGGGCTGGGACGAGTCTCTCTTATATGTTGTTGCTGTTAGGTACTGTCGAGTCAGCTCTGACTCATAGCGACCCTATGTACAACAGAACGAAATACTGCCCAGTCATGTACCATCCTCAACAATCAGTGCTGTTCGAGCCCATTGTTGTAGCCAATGTATAATCCATCTCGTTGAAGGTCTTCCTCTTTTTCACTGACCCTCTACCAAGCATGATGTCCTTCTCCATGGACTGATCCCTCCTGATAACATGTCCAAAGTACGTGAGATAAGTCTTGCTATCCTCACTTCTAAGGAACATTCTGGCTGTACTTCTTCCAAGACAGATTTGTTTGTTCTTTTGGCAGTCCACGGTGTATTCAATATTCTTTGCCAACACCATAATTCAAATGCATTGATATCATTAGCTTAACATAGATGGGCAGTTCTCAAACTTTTTCATCTCAGGACCCCTTTCAAACCAAAACTAAATCCACTGTGGCTGAGTCAGTTCTGACTCAAAATGACCCCGTAGGGTTTCCAAGGCTGTAAATCTCTAGGGAAGCAGACTGTCCTCTTAAAAATAATTGAGGACCCCAAAGAGCTATTGTTTATGTGGGCTGTTTTTGTTGTTGTTAGGTGCTGTTGAGTCAATCGCGACTCATAGTGACCCCATGTGACAGATTAGAACTGTCCCAAAGGGTTTCCTAGGCTGTAATCTTTATGGGAGGAGATCTCAGGTCTTTCTCCAGTGGAGGGGTGGATGGGCTCTAACTGCCAACCTTTTGGTTAGCAGCCAAGTACTTAACCATTGTCAACCATATTTACCATTTTAGAGAAATTAAAATTGAGATGGTTAATTGTTATTAACTCATTAAAATTAATATTAATAAACCTATTACATGTTAACATAAATAACATATTTTTATAAAAAAATAACTGCATCCCAGACCAGGATACTCCCAGGACAAGGAGGCATGAATCATTCTCTGGCATATGACTGTGAATGGGGTCTCAGTTTCCTCATCTATAAGATGCAAGGAGACCAGTGATCCATCCTCACCCAGAGAAATTGAGGTACCTGATAAGATCTGAAATGACCCGTTTGAGGATTGTGTGTGATTCTTCCTTTGCTGGTTCTGTTTTCACCCTAGCGGGAGCCATCTTCCATACTGTTTCTAAGAAAGGAATGTACGGTAATGATGTAACTACACTGCAACCCCTCCCTGTCACGTACCTGTGTAACTGCCACACTGTGACCAATCTAAGAAAGAGACGTATACCCTTCTAGAGCTTGCCACAGGAATCCCTGCTTGATGAGTTCATGCCACGAGAAGTCCTGCCTTAACGATCTACTACTGATCGAGTAATGTCTTTCAATGATCTAAGCCTGTAATTACCAATCAAGTAATGTCTTTCAATGATCCAAGTATGTAAATACCAATCAAGTAACATGTTTCATATCCACTGTTCCCCTCCTATAAAACGTCGCTCCTGAGTTGCCATTTTGGATTACTGGATTCTACTGCATGGAGTTCAGTCTATTCCTCCCTTGAGCTGTCTCTATTCTGTCAATTTTACGTTAATCAGAGTGCAGATGGTAACTCTATGACAGACTGATTGAACTAGGTGATCTCTACAAATCTTTGTAGAACAGAAGAGTTAGCATTTGGATCTTTGACAAGGAACTACAGCAGCTCTTTGCTGTTTGAACACATGGCAAGCCCTCACTGTGGCACTTGCAGACAATTAAAGTGAGTTGCATAATGACCATGTGGTTTTAATCAGTGTTGTTGATTAAAACTTGATGTTGGATGCCATCAAGTTTGTTCCAACTCATAGTGACCCTATGTACAACAGAATGAAATGCTGTTCGGTCCTGTGCCATCCTCACAATCGTTGTTATGCCTGAGCCCATTGTTGCAGTCACTGTGTCAATCCATCTCGTTTAGGGTCTTCCTCTTTTTCGCTGAGCCTATACTTTACCAAGCATGATGTCCTTCTCCAGGGGCTGATCCCTTCTGATGACATGTCAAAAGTACCTGAGATGAAGTTTTGCCATCCTTGCTTCTAAGGAACATTCTGGGTGTACTCCGTCCAAGAAAGATTTGTTCATTCTTCTGGCAGTCCATGGCAAGGAATTCAATATTCCTTGCCAACACCATAATTCAAAAGCGTCAACTCTTCTTTGGTCTTCCTTATTCATTGTGCAGCTTTCACATGCATATGAGGTGATTGAAAATATCATGGTTTGGGTCAGGCACACCTTAGTCCTCAAAGGGACGTCTTTACTTTTCAACACTTTAAAGAGGTCTTTTGCAGTAGATTTGCCCAATGGAACCCGTCTTTTGATTACCTAACTGCTGCTCCCATGGGCTTTGATTGTGGATCCAAGCAAAATAAAATCCTTGACAACTTGAATCTTTTCTCCCTTATCATGATGTTGCTTATTGGTGCAGTTGTAAGGATTTTTGTTTTCTTTATGTTGAGGTGTAACCCATATTGAAGGCTGTAGTCTTTGATCTTCATCAATAAGTACTTCAAGTCCTCTTCACTTTCAGCAAAGGTTGTGTCATCTGCATAACGCAGGTTGTTAATGAGTCTTCCTCCAATCCTCATGCCACGTTCTTCTTTATATAGTCCAGCTTCGCAGTTTATTTGCTCAGCATACGGATTGAATAACTATGATGAAAGGATACAACCCTGACACACACTTTTCCTGATTTTAAACCATGCAGTATCCCCTTGTTCTCTTTGAATGACTGCCTCTTGGTCTATGTACAGGTGTCTTAGTTATCTAGTGCTTCTATAACAGAAATACCACAAGTGGATGGCTTTAACAAAGAGAAATTTATGCTCTCATAATCTAGGAGGCTGGAAGTTCAAATTCAGAGTGACAACTCCAGGGGAAGGCTTTCTCTTTCTGTTGGCTCCTTTCAGCAATCTTCGTGGGTTAAGGAGATTCTCAGTGCAGGGACCCCAGGTCCAAAGAATGCACTATTCTCCTGGCTCTTGTTTCTTGGTGGTATGAGGTCCCCCTTTCTCTATGATTGCTTCTTTCTTTTATATCTCAAAAGAGATTGGCTTAAGACACAACTGACTCTTGTAGACTGAGTCCTGCCTCATTACCATAACTACCTCTAATCTTGCCTCATTAACATCATAGTGGCAGGATTTACAACACATAGGAAAATCACATCAGATGACAAAATGGTGGACAATCACACAATACCAGGAATCACGGCCTAGGCAAGTTGACAGATATTTTTTGGGTACACAGTTCAACCCATGACAAAAGTTTCCTCACAAGCACAATTAAGTGTTCTGGAATTCTCATTCTTCACAATGTTACCCATAATTTGTTATGATCCACACAGTTGAATGCCTTTGCATAGTCAATAAAACGCAGGTAAACATCTTTCTGGTATTCTCTGCTTTCAGCCAAGACCCATCTGACATCAGCAATAATATCCCTCTTTCCACTTCCTCTTCTGAACCTGGCTTGAAATTCTGGCTGTTCCTGTTGATGTACTGTTGTTTTTGAATGATCTTCAGCAAAATTTTACTTGTGTGTGATATTTGTCTCTTTCCACAGATGTACTCGATTTGATTCCTGTGTAGCCCATCTGGCAAAGTCCACATGTATAGTTGCTGTTTATGTTGGTGAAAAAAGATATTTGCAGTGAAGAAGTTGTTGGTCTTGCACAATCCTGTCATACAATCTCAGGCGTCATTTCTATCACCAAGGCCATATTTTCCAACTACTGATCCTTCTACTTAGTTTCCAACCTTCACATTCCAATCACCAGTAATTGTCAATGCATCTTGAATGCATGTTTGACCAATGTCAAACTGCAGAAGTTGGTAAAAATCTTCAATTTCCTCATCTTTGACATTAGTCGTTGGCCTGTAAATTTGAACAATGGTCATATTAACTGGTCTTCCTTGTAGGCATATGGATATTATCCTATCACTGACAGCGTTGTACTTCAGGGTAGATCTTGAAATACTCTTTGTGACAATGAACAGGGTGCCATTCCTCTTCAATTTGTCATTTCCAGCATAGTGGACTGTCATGGATTGAATTATGTCCCCCCAAAATGTGTGTATCAACTTGGTTAGGCCATGATTCCCAGTATTGTGTGGTTATCCTCCATTTTGTGACTGTAGTTTTATGTTAAGAGGATTAGGGTGGGATTGTAACACCACCCTTACGCAGATCACCTCTCTGATCCTACTGGAGGGAGTTTCCCTGGGGTGTGACCTGCACTACTATTTTTATCCCTCCAGAGATAAAAGGAAAGAGAAGAAAGCAGAGAGTTGGGGACCTCATACCACCAAGAAGGCAGCACCAGGAGCAGAGAGTGTCCTTTGGACTTGGGGTCCCTGAGCAGAGAAGCTCCTAGTCTGGGGGAAGACTGATGAGAAGGCCGACAGAGAGAGAAAGCCTTCCCCTGGAGCTGACACCCTGAATTTGGACTTTTAGCCTACTTTACCATGAGAAAATAAACTTCTCTTTGTTAAAGCCATCCACTTGTGGTATTTCTGTTATAGCAGCACTAGATGACTAAGACATAGATTATATCATTGTCTGATTCAAAATGGCTAATACCAGTTCATTTTAGCTCACTAATGCCTAGGATATCGATCTTTATGCAGCCCATTTCATTTATGATGGCTTCCAGTTTTCCTAGATTCATACTTTCTACATTCCAGTTTTTGATTAATAATGGACTTTGCAGCCTTTTCTTCTCATTTTAAGTCGTGCTACTTCAGCAAATGAAGGTCCTGAAAACTTTACTCCATCCATGTCATTAAGATGGACTCTACTTCAAGGAGGCAGCTCTTCCCCAGTTGTATTTTGAGTGCCTTTCAACTTGAGGGGCTCATCTTCTGGCACTGTATCAGACAATGTTCTGCTGCTATTCATAAGATTTTCACTGGCTAATTTTTTCAGAAGTAGGCTGCTAGGTCCTTCTTCCTAATCTGTCTTAGTCTGAAAGCTCTATTGAAAAAGGTCCATCATGGGTGACCCTGCTGGTATTAGAAATACTGGTGGTGGCATAGCTTCCAGCGTCATAGCAACATGCAAACCACCATGGTAGGACAAGCTGACAGACAGTATAGGTGGGGTTGATCAGTGTAAGTATCCAATAAATATCATTCAAAAAAGGTTCTTTTTTTTTTTGTCTATATAATACTTAAGATTCTTCTAGGTCTGATGGAATAAGGACCTGCACTGATGTTCAGCAATGGTAAGGAAGGAAGCAGCATCTTGAGAAGAGAATTCAAAGAAATGTAAGAGGGTACTGAGATTTGTTACAGAGAAAAAAGAAAGAGGCAATGATAGTTTAGAGCAATGGTTCCCGGATTAGCAACATAGCATCACCTGGGAACTTATTACCAATGCAAATTCTCAAGCCCCTTCTCTTCTCCCCGTCTACTGAATCAGAAACTCTGGGGCTGGGGCCCAGCAGTCTGTTTTTAAGGAGATCTGCAAGTTTTGTTTTTGGTTTGCATGTGACTGAGAGACTCCCTGGTGTAGTGAATGCTGCTGGTGGCCCACTCAGGTTCCCATTCTCAGGCTGTATACGTGTTTTAGTTATCTACTGCCGATGTAACAGAAATAACACAAGTGGGTGGCTTTAACAAACAGAAATTTATTTTCCCACTTTTAGGGAAGCTAGAAATCTGAGTTGAAGACTCCGGCTCTAGGAGAAGGCTTCTCTCTGTCGGCTCTGGGGGAAGGTCCTTGTCTCTTTTTAGCTGCTTTTTCTTGGTCCCTTGGAGATTTCATGTGGTGTGCCATCTATCTTCCCCCACCTCTGCTTGCTTGTTGCTTGCTTAATCTGCTCTTTTAGATTTCAAAAGAGATTGATTTTAGACACACCCTACGCTAATACTGCATCATTAACAAAACAAAGAAAACTCTATTCCCAAATGGGGTTATAACCACAGGTATAGTAGGATTTACCACACGTATTTTTGTGGGACATAATTCAATCCATACAGTACCCATCCCCCAATTGCTGTGACTATTGGTGGCTAACTGCTCACAGTGGGCCCATCTCTGGAGAATTGCCCTTGGCTGAACAGGAGCCACCTGGCCTGAGAGGTTACATTCCCCTGTTCCCTACCCCAGGACCCAGAGTCTGATACTGGGTACAAAAGGCTGGCTCTCTTGTCTAGAGGAGGGACAACATGGGGTATGATTGTGCTCCCAAGCTGCTCTGTGTTTCAGTCAAAGGCTGTACTTTACCTGCTTGGCTCTTTCTCTGCCTTATTCTCCTTCCCTCATTCCCTAATGGGCTTCCCCTGAGGGCCTCCTTCAATCAGATTGAATATGTAAAGGATATATCACTTATAATAATGATGTTTTTAACCACCACTCCTATCAATCTAACCTGGAGTTTTCAAAAATTAATTTATTTTTGAATAGTAATACACTTACAAGGAGCCCTGATGGCACAGTGGTTAAATGCTCAGCTGCTAACCAAAAGGTTGGTGGTTGGAACCCGCCAGGTGCTCTGTAGAAGAAAGATGCAGAGCTTCAAACTGGTTCATTCTGACTGGAAGCCCTGGGAAGATGTGGCAGTCTGCTTCCATAAAGATTACAGTCTTGGAAACACTATGGGGCAATTCTCTGTCCTGTAGGGTCGCAATGAGGTGAAACTGACTTGATGGCAATGAGTTTGATTTTGGAATACATTTACATGGATCAAAAATCAAATCAAAAAGTATAAAATGACATGCTGTCTAGTCTATCTAGTGCTGCTATAACAGAAATACCACAAAGTGAGTGGCTTTAACAAAGAGAAATTTTTTCTCTCACAGTCTAGGAGGCTAGGCATTGAATTCAGGGTGCCAGCTCCAGGGCAAGCCTTTCTGTCTGTGTCGGCTCTGGGGGAAGGTCCTTGTCATTAATCTTCCCCTGGTCCAGGAGCTTCTCAGCACAGGGACTCCAGGTCTAAAGGACTTGCTCCCCTCCTGGTTCTTCATTCTTCGTGGTATGAGGTCCCCGTGTCTCTCTCCTTGCTTCTCTCTTATACATCTCAAAAGAAACTGAGGTAAGACACAACCTAATCCCATACATTGAGTCCTGCCTCATTAATATAACAGCCACTAATCCTACCTCATTAACATCACAGAGGTTTACAACACATATGAAAATCACATCAGATGACAAAATGGTGAATGGTCAGGCAATACTGGAAATCATAGGCTAGCCAAGTTGACACACGTTTTTGGGGGACAATGCAATTCATAACACATGTGGTGACAAGTCTCTCTCTTAACACATTCCCTGTCTGCCCATTCTTCTCTCAGCATAGGTTAGCTCACTTATCAATTGCTTATGTATCATTCCGGGGATTTTCAAATGCATATAAAAAAAAAAAATTTTTTTTTTTTTTTTTATACAGGCAAGTACAGACTTATAGTCTTTCTTCATTCCTTTTACACAAATCATAGATTTCTATACCCAGTGTTCTGCACTTTTCTTCTTTTCCCCTCCATGTTGTATTTTGGAGGATTTTCTTTTTTTTTATACAAAGAGGGTATCATTCTTTCTTCCAGCTGCACAGGATTCCACTGGAGGAATATACCATCGCTCTTGTAACCAGTTCCCCTACTGATGGACATTTATTTTCAATCTGTTGCTTCAATCCAACTTTTGAAAACTATTGGATCATATGAGGTTGCCTGTATAAGTGTGGTTGTCCACAATATGGATGTATGTCCTCCATTTTAAGTAGTCAGGTGTTCAAGGGGGACTTTAACTCTTTCATAGAGGATCATGCTAAAGGTCTGAGGGTTGCTTGCATTACAGGGAAATCTTTCTTTAAGAAAGCCTGATGTCTGAAAATGATACGTAAAAATTAGGAGGTGATGACTTACCTTTGGATACCCTGGTGGTGTAGTGGTTAAGAACTACGGCTGCTAACCAAAAGGTGGGCAGTTCAAATCCACCAGGTGCTCCTTGGAAACCCTATGGGGCAGCTCTACTCTATCCTATAGGGTAGACTGGGCAGCAATGGTTTTTTTTTTTCCTTTATAAATGCTTCATTTAATCAGAGGTTTATCAAAGAGTTCCTTTAGATGGAGATTTGCTCAGCTGTAAAAATATAATTTACGCTTACAAAAATTTAATGTGGCTTCATCTTTGATGGAATACATCAAGTGTATTAAAGCAAGCTGCTCTTAGATTGTTTTATGTTAGTCACATACTTTATATGGAACTGGCAAGGACCATTTAAGCATTAATAGTATTGTGCTGAAATTTTGTTGTAGTAAGGCGGCATTGGTTAGGGTTTGACAATCCCATTGTTGAGTAAACATTTTGTCAAAATGGTACTTGTTTTTCTGAAATTCGATCTGGAATGATCATTGGGGTCTTGAAAGATAGAATTCCTTTCTTAGAACCTACTCAAAAACAGAGTGTTGTAGGCTTTGGAAAATATTTTGACTTGGCATTGCAAATATTTTGTTTTTAATCTGAAAAACCTTTTCAACTGTCTTTCCCAGTTTGTTAAAATTCTTTGAAGAATAACTAAACATTTTTCTAAGAACAAAGGAGGCATTCTGAATATTTAAGAATCGATTTCCTAGAAATAATCTTTTTTTTTTCCTTTTGCTGAGGAAAGCCTAATTAAAGCTATTCTTTTGATTTTCTGAGTAGTTTCTTGAATGTTTTCTCCCTTTTTTGATGTATCAGATCTATATGGCATAAATTAGGATTTCAGGTTCAAAATTTGTTGTTCAGTTCACTTAAAGTAACACTTTACTGTTAATTTCTACCAAGGTTACACCTAAACAGATTGCAAATACAGAGAAGTGTTACCAAGACTGTTTCCCCAGAGCAGGGAAGTTGTAAAATGCTAATTGAATTGAGGAATTTGGTCTTCACAGATTAAGGGATCTTTTGGTTATCTCGGAAACTGGGATTTAAACATTCTCTGCCTTACATATTATCCCCTGAATAGGGACAGTCATTGTTGTAGCTTTAGTGTAAAGCAGGTAAACATTAGTTCAGGTAAGAAAGGAATGTGTTACCTAAGGGGAGAGAGAGAATGCTCTCATTACACAGGAAAGGAATTTTAACTGAAAGGGCACTTTCGAAATTTCCAGATGAAGCCATAGAAATGACAGACATTGAAGAGTCACATGTCTTTTTGAACAGAATTTTGTGGCAAAACACGGAAAACATTTTCGTGTTTTATCCATGTGCTTGGTTGTGCCAGTGTTGGCGAAATGTTGCACGACAGCACAGTAGCTGTGCTTACCGCAGCTGTCATTTAAGGAACGTGGCAGATTTGCTCAACTTAAAATTGGTTCCAGCAAAAATTCCATTTTTGCTTTAGGAATTGTACTTAGGAATTGGGGAGGAGGCTCAGAAAAATGCAGCGTTGAATGCTCACTGCTATTTACTCGTCCTATTCCTGGTCCCTGATATTTGGGCTAGGCGAGGGCACAGCCGGGGTGGGGCCCCCAGGAGCTGAACAGGATAGAGGAGAAGGGGGAACTTCGTGTTTTATCCAGGCTTGCAGTGTGGGAAGTTGATGGGCAAATAGCCAAAATCAACTCTGTTGGAGTTGGGTGGGAAACACTCATCTAAAAGCAAGACAAAGTATAGAAACAAGGCCATCTGCCCAGTGAGGAGAGAGAGAACGGGCAGGAATCTTGGAGCCCGAATGCGCTCCTGGTGCAGTTTCCTTGCTGGTCCTCCTGGGCGGCTGGTGCTGCGCACTCTCCTTTCCCTGCATTTCTTCACAGCCCCCTTTTCCCAGCTGACCTGGTACAGAACTTGAAACACTGAAGTGCTCGCCCATCTGGAATGTTAAGAGGCAGCATCTAGCTAAGAGGAGTTTGGAGTCCACGAAAGAAACAGGGCTTTTTTCCTCATCATTAAAAAAAAAATTTTCTTTTTTAAATTTTGATGAAAGTATACCCAACCAAAGATACACCTTGAAATCAAAACTCTCCCCTGAAGTCTTCTTCTCACCACCACCATCAACTAAAAGCTTATTTTAATGAGTAAAGTGTGTCTGCTTTGAGCATTGTGCCCTTTTAAAGAATTTCCTCATTATTTTTGATGAGCATAAAACTCCTTCACGGCCCTATTTGCTAAGCACTTGCTGGTGGAGGCCGGCATTTGAACGTAGATACCATGGATGGGGAGAACACGGAGTATATCTGTCCGGCTGGGCGCACAGCACACAGACAATATTACGCACCCTATGAAAAACAAAATTTTTTTTTTTTTTTAGTACGTGTAAATTGTGGGGAAGCTAACAGCTGAGGTGGAAGCTGCCATGTTAGACTGGTTTTGGGGAGGCAGTGTCTCCTTATTTCAGTTACTCACAAGCAGGCCAAGTTGGTAGGCAGAGGAAGTTGGATTTTAAAAGTTGTTTAATGAGGGAATGGTGAGGACTGGGCAAACATGATTAGTCACAGAGCTCCAGGCCTCAGTTATTTATTTTCTGGAGCAGACCCGGGCTTGGGAGTGGGATGGATTGCTGACTGGGAAGCTGAGTAAATTTGACCAGGAGGCCTAAACTGAATGGCAAACTGGCCTCTTTATGAGCTCTATCGACATTGAATAGAAACGTGGGCAGAATTCCAATTTGTTTCCTAGCAAAATAAATACATAAATAATATCGAGGGAACTTCCTTGTTTTCAGAAAGAGGAAAGAGTCAACGTTATTATAAGTATAAAAGGAAAATGAAAAGGCGATGAGTGGTTTTGAGGAGATGATAAAAATATCTCAGTAGGCAGTTAGTTACACGCAAGTGTAAAAAGATACTGTGGAATCTTTCCTGGCTGGAAGGGCACGAGGAGTGAATTACAGTACCAAGCAAGGTTGTGGGTGTGATTACATTCGTGGATATGCTGGGATTGGGCACCAGGCTAAGTAACAAGATAAACCTTAGAAATATCGCATTTGTTTTTGCTAAAATCACGACAAACCCATCTCCTTTAAAATGCCAACATTATATGAAAGTCCGGATTCAAATATGCATGTAAATATTTATTGAGTGGCTGAGTGAACAATATATATAATTTAGAACTCTAAAGAGTTACCAGTTTTAAGAAATTCTGTGCATTTTAAGATCGATAGACAAATATTCCATTTCTGGCACTATGAAATTTCACCAAGGACTTAGACTCTAATTAGGAATTTTAACAATAGGACGGGGACTCCTTCTCATTAGGAACTAAATTGTTACAACCAACATTTTGCACTTTTCAAGCAGATAATTGTCTGTCCAAGGGCAGTGCCTACTGTTACATATAATAAACCAAACATAAAAAGTGAACTGAGAATTCAAGATGGAGCCTTTCATACTTCCAGTTTTTTTTTTGTAGCAGTTGTTATGATCGTTTATTACTTATTTAACATTTTGATGTCCTGATTCTAAAAAATAACACAAGGTTATAGTAGGAAAAAATACAACTGTAAAGAAAAACAAAAAACAAGTCATTATCCAGAGGTAAATATTGGTACCCTTCTGATGTATTTTTTTCTAGTCTAACTTTCCATATATAACAAAAAGGGGATCATCTATATGTACAGTTTTGTATATTCCTTTTTCATTTAACATTTCATCATGAGCATTTTTTCTGCCATTAAAGATTTTTTAAACTTGGTTATGATAATGGCTGCATCACTTCATCATATGGCTCTACCCACCACCACCCACTGCTGCCCAGTCGATTCCGACTCATATGGCTCTACCGTATTTTATTTAACTACTCCTTTGTTGTCGCACATTTCTTCCAATTTTTTGTTAGGAGCTCTGGTGGCGCTATGGTTAAGCGCTTGGCTGCTAACTGAAAGGTGGCAGTTCGAACCCACCAGCCACTCTGGGGGAGAAAGACTTGGTGATCTGCTCCCGTAAAGACTGTTGTTGTGTGCTGTTGAGTTGAATCCAGTATTGACCCAACATGTCAGAGTAAAACAGCCCCATAGAGTTGCCAGCTCTTTTCTCCCATGGAGCCCCTGGTGGGTACAAGCCACTGAGCTTTTGGTTAGCAGCTGAGTGCTTAATCTTTGCACCACCAGGACTCTTTCGCCTAAAGATTGTAGCCTAGGAAATGCTATGGGGCAGTTCTACTCTGTCATATAGGGTTACTATGAATTGGAATCGGCTAAACAGCACACAGCAACAACAATTTTTTTCTGATCACAATGGCTCTTTGATGAGCATTTTTTTTTTTTACAACAATCTTTGACTTTTCCCTTAGGTCAGAATCGGTAGGATCGAGCATGAAATTTTTAAAAGTCTTTCAAACATGTTACTACATCCTTTTCCCTGAAAAGTTGTACCAATTACACTCTCACCAGCAGCATATGAAAGGGCCTGCTAGTATTATCCTTAAGATAAAACCGGCACAAGAATTTAGAAACAAACTTTTCTGCTTTGGTATGTATAAAATGATTATCTCAAGGTTGTTTTAATTTGTTCTTCCTTGATTGCTAGCTGGGCTGAAAAACTTTAATATGTTAATTGGTCACTTGTGTATCTCCTGAAAATTGTCTTTTTGTGTCCTTTGCCAATTTTTTTTTCCTATTTGATTGTCCACCTTTTTTATGCTTGATAAGATTTAAAAAAACATACAAAAAATACAGTCCTTTTAACCAGTAGATAATCCAATAGGAAAAAAAGATGCTTATGATGGCATTGTTGCTGTGTGCGGCTGATCAATTTCCAACTCATCGCGACTCTTTAGGACAGAGGAGAACTGCCCCATAAGGTTTCCAAGGCTGTAACCTTTACAGAAGCCGACCGCCACATCTTTCTTCTGCAGAGAGGCTAGTGGGTTCCAACAGCTGACCCTTCAATTAACAGCCGAGCACTTAACCACTGTGCCACCAGGGCTCTTTATGATAACAATATGAACTATAAAGTTTCTGGGAAGATTTTATGGTGAAAATTATAAAAATTTATTGAAAGACCTGAATAAATGGAAAGCTTGCTACATTTTACACTTAAGAAGACTTAATACTCTGAAGATGTTGTCTTAGGCTTGCTTCTCTAGAGAAGCAAAACTAGAGAAGCACATATATATAAATATATATATAGAGAGAGATTTATCTCACACAGTTGTGGAGACTGGCAAGCCCCAAGTCCGCGATCAGGCGTCAGGCTGGAGGCTTCTCCTGACTCACATGGTTATAGGGGCTGATGAAGCTAAGATCAGCAGGACAGATTATGCGCTGCTGGCTCATGTGCTGCAGAAACTGACTAATCCCGAAATTGGCAGCTCAGACGACAGGCTCAAGTCCCAAAGACTGGAGGCAGTTGATGACAAGCTGGATGTTGGATCCAGGAGCGAGCGAGCTTTTCCAGAACGCCTGTATATATTCCTAAGTGTCTGCACTGTGATTACCAATAGGGGCCTGTCAAAGACTCCAAACAACCTCTCTACCTGCCATCAACATTTAAAGCACCATTGGATCAGCTGGATCATTATGGCTCAAGTGGCAGAGCGGCTTGTGTGGCAGCCTGAATCTGTTGCAGAGCCTTCTCTTGTTCTGGGCCCCACTCAAAACTAGCAGCTTTTTGAATCATTTGATAAATAGGCTGGAGTAGCACACCCAAATGAGGAATACGTTGCCTCCAAAATCCAAAGAGGCCCACCAGGTGTTGTGCCTCCTTTTTAGTTGTAGGGTGGGGGGCAGATGCAATAACTTATCCTTCACTTTAGAAGAAATATCTCAACATGCCCACACCACTGGACCCCTAGAAATTTCACTGGGGTGGAAGTGCCTGAATTTTGGTTGAGTTAATTTCCCACTCTCTAGTACGCAATGTCTTACCAATAAGCCTAGAGTCATTGATAAAAAAAAAAAAATTTTTTTTTAGAGTCATTGATACTTCTTGCTTATTAGGTCCAATCAGCATAATATCATCAATGTAATGGACCAATGTGACATCTTGTGGAAGCGAAAGGTGATCAAGCTCCCTGTGTACTATATTATGACACAGGGCTGGAGAGTTGATATACCTCTGAGGCAGGACAGTGAAGGTGTATTGCTGGCTTTGCCAGCTGAAGGCAAACTGCTTTTGGTGAAGCTTCAAAACTGGAATCAAGTAAAAGTCATGGACCAGCTCAATAGCTGCATACCAGGTACCAGGAGGTATATTAATTTGCTCAAGCAGTGATACCAT
The DNA here is from genome assembly GCF_030014295.1 of Loxodonta africana. Classification (NCBI taxonomy): domain Eukaryota; kingdom Metazoa; phylum Chordata; class Mammalia; order Proboscidea; family Elephantidae; genus Loxodonta; species Loxodonta africana. The sequence continues at coordinate 22,016,735 of NC_087369.1, forward strand.
ATCTGGAACAGCAGCTGCAATTGGCATTAGGTTTACCAGTTGCTGAGTATGTCCATTCCATTACACATTCTGGAACTAGGGAAATCACTACAGGATGGGTTTGGGGACCCACTGGACCTACTATGAAATGGACATGATCTAAGACTCCATTAATATCCTGACCTCCATACACCCCTACTCTGACTGGCAGGCCACAGTGATGTTTTGGGTCTCCTGGAATTACTGTCAGTTCAGAACCAGTGCCTAGTTATCCCCCCAAATTAAAATTTTTTCCTTTTTCTTAATGAACAATCACCCTCGTAAAAGGCCATAGATCCCTTTGGGGAAGGCTGGAAGAAAGATTAAGTATAAATTTTTGGCAGTGTAGTGGGGTCTTTCCTCAAGGGGACCCAGCCCCCCCTTAATTCATGGGGTTGTGGGTCTATACATTGGCTCAAGTCTAGGAATTGATTGAGGGGCCTTGACTCTCTATTCTGGAGACTTGGGTTAGCCTGTCATTCACTTGACCGAGAATTCTTGTGCTTGTCCAGATCAAGTGAATATTTAGTAGATTTCCCATCTATTCTACTCCTAGGGACAACACGACTAAATAGCCACACCATAATTCCATATGAGTCAGACTGTTCTCATTACTACCTTGACTCTACTGTCTGTTATGGTAACCACGCCCACCTTGTCTTTGTCAATTTAGTGCTGCCATTTGTCCCCTTACCACCATGAGATTCAATCAGCCTCATTGTAGGTAGGTGTCTTAATTCAGTTAGGGCAGTTTCCACCGTCATATCTGACTTAAAATAAATAGCAATCACAGCAGTCTTCAAGGATCCTGGGGCTCCCTTCACAAATTTGTTTCTCACCATTGTGTTAAAAGATGTGCCCTCTGGCCATTCCATGTGTGGGTCTGTCGGTTTAACCTGATAAATGCACTCTAACATGCCAATTTCCCTAAGTCTTTGGATACCTTCTTCTGTAGTATACTGAGGCAGTCTGGTACTTCAGCTTGGTTTAGTGCGGGCCATTGCATAATCCATGCTTCAGTGATCCAACCAAATAAACTATTAGATCCTTTGCTAACCTCTTGAGCTGAAACATTGAACTAAGAGTCTGTGCTTAGTGGGCCCATGTCAATAAACTCAGACTGATCCAACTTTATGTTCCTTGCACCATTATTCCACATCCTTAATAGCCATTCCCACACATATTCCCCAGGTTTCAGTTTGTACATGTTAGAAAAGTCGAGCAGTTCTTTTGGAGTGTAGCATACCTCCTTCTGAGTCACGCTTTGAACTTCACCTTTTGGGGCTTGCTAAGAAGTTTTTTTTTTTTTAAAGAAGTTTAGTTATAGAGTCGCTGTGAGTTGGAATCGACTCAATGGCACACAACAACAATATAGATCTGGAAGCAAAAATGGGTGGTGTAGGTAGGTCCTGAGAACATTTAGTAATGTCTTGTAAGGCATCTACCTCCAGGCAATGCTCCAGGCAACACCCCAGAGAATATATCAGATAGACTCTTAGAGCATAGCTGGGTTAATCTCATCAGATCGGGGTGGGAGGGATAATGGTTTTACTGGGGAGGATGGCTTCGCAGACAAAAATGGAGTGATCTCTTCATATGGGAGTAAGAGGGCTGGTTCTGTTGGCAGGAGTGATTCAATGGAATTTAGGGGTTAACGTCCCCATCTTCCGATTATCTGCCCATATGTCTCCTTTCCAAGTTTCAGAATCCTATTTCTTCCCAAGCAATGCCCTCACTCTAACTTCAGACACCATTCGAAGTTGGGAATTCAATTGGCATTGTAATTCAGCCACTGTTATGATTATGATTATGGCAATATCAGCTCTGTTACTACAAGAAATGAGGCTTTCTTTCAGGGCACAAGTGGAAAATTTGAGTTCTTTTATGTGGCGCTTGAACTGTGACTCTGAAGCTCTGAGCTCATCTTTTTACTTTCAGCACTTTGTTTAGCAAAAGCTGGACCAACCAACCAGCTTCCCTGTACTTCTCATTCTGACACACTGCAGAAATGTATCAAACATGTGATCACCCAGAGCCTCGCTAATGACCGATACTTGTTCTATTGGTGGTGATATTTTGTGTACTTTTATTGCCACCTCATGCCATGAATAAGCAGTGCCCTCTTTACTACTGGAGGCAGAGTCATCAGCACTTTTAAGACTAGTCAGGCTTGAGAGCCAATTTAGAAAACTCATCTTATGATTTTGTTCCTCTATAACCACTCTCAGTACCAAATATCTTAGGCTGGGTTCTCTAGAGAAGCAAAACCAGTGAAGTGTGTGTGTGTGTATATATATATATATATATATATCAAGGAAATGGCTTATGGAGTTGTGGAGGCTGGCAAGTCCCAAGTCCATGGTCAGGCATCAGACTGGTGGCTTTTCCTGATTCACATGGCTACAGAGGCTGACACAGCCAAGACGACAGGCTTCTGGCTCATGGACTGCAGAAGCTGTTGAATCTCAAAATCAGCAGGTCAAATGGCAGGCAGCTTGGTGCAGAAGCTGGCAAATCCCAGAATTGGCAGGTGAGATGACAGACTCAGGTACCAAGGCAGCTGATGACAAGATGGATGTAGGATCCAGGGTGAGTGAGCTTTTCCAGAAAATCTGGATATATTGGAAGCAGGCCACACTCTCAACTCCCTTTTCAAGTGATTGGCTACTCACCTCAGATCACAAAACGGGGGATGACTACATCAGATCACAAAATGGAGGATGACAACATTATTACATAACTGTCAAATTACATCATTACATAACTGTCAAATTACATCATTACATAACTACCAAACTACATTATTACACAACTGCCAAACCACTGAGAATCAGGGCCCTGCCAAGTTGACACATAACCATAACCATCACAGTGTAAATGTTCCCTAGGTTAAGTTATAAATTCACTGTAATTAAAAACAACAAACCTCTACTGGATTTTTTTTGGGGGGAGGGAACTTAGCAACAGATTCTAAAATTAATATGTAGCAATGGAAGTGTACAAAAACCTAAAATAATTTTGAAAAAGAACAACAGGTGGTGGTGGGTGGGGGGAGAACCATCCTACCAGATATCAAGATATCCCAAAGTTATAGCAATTTGAAAAGAATGGCATTGACCCAGAAATGAACAAACTAATTGATGAGATAGAATAGAAAGCCCAGAAAAAAGGCCATTGATATAGAACATGGTTTGTGTCACAAATCAATGGGGAAAAGACAAACTATTCAATAAACGCTGTTGGGACATTGGCTCTCCATATGGAAACAAGTTAAAATTAGATTCCAACATCCTATCACATCCTAAAATAAATTCTGCTAGATTAATGTCCTAAAGGTTAAAACAACAATAACAAGAACAGCAAGAACAAACAAACAAGCAAATACAGAAGAGGAGCTTGATGACACAGTCCATGTGGCTATTATCTCTCCTGGGTACAGCAGTAGCCTTCCAAGTAATCTCCATGTTTCCTCTTATGCCATGTTCTCTGCACTGAAGAACACAGTGACCTTCTATATTGTAAATAAGATTAGGTCTCTTTCCAACGGCTCTCCTTAACACCTAGAATAAAACCCCAAGTCTCTACAGTGGTCTCCAGAAGTCCCTGTCTACCTCTCTCCATTTCCTGCCACTCCCCCCTCCTCACTGAATTCCAGCCCCACTGGCCTCCTTGCTGTTCTTTCCTCAAACACATCAACCATCTTTGCCATCTTAGGGCCTCTTCCCTTGCTTCCCCTTGGCCTGGAATGTTCTTCCCCAATACATATCTGACATATTCAGATCTCTGCTCAGAGTACCAACTCCTCACTACCCTAGGTAAAGTAGTTCCCTTGTTCATGTGTATTCCTTTACCCTTATTTACTTGTCTTCATGACATCTTCACTCCCTGACTGTAAGTTATATATTTATGTGAGCTCCAGAGGGCGAACTGCTTTGTCTCCCTTATTTACTACTATATTTCCAACACTTAGAACAAAGTAGACAATAAATATTTGTAGAGAGAAAGAAAGAATGAATGAATGATCTTGAGTTAGGGAGGTTCATTCCTTCCTTCATTCCTTCCCTCACCCCCCCTTCCTTCTCTCCATCTCTCCATTCTTCCCTCCCTTCCTTTTATCTCTGTCTTTTTCTTTCAATAAAACATAAAGATCTCTAACCATAAAGGAAAAGATTGATAAATTTGTGTATCAAAGTGTAAAATGTCTATTTGGCACATGTGGTTAAGTGCTACAGCTGCTAATCAATAGGTTGGCAGTTTGAATCCACCAGGCACTCCTTGGAAACTCTGTGGGGCAGCTCTACTCTGTCCTATAGGGTCGCTATGAGTAGGAATTGACTCGACGGCAATGAGTTAGGTTTTTTTAAATCACAAAAAATGTTAGACATGATGAACAGGAGAAGACATTCAAAATGTATATAACTGATAAAGATATGTATGCATAATATGCAAAGAACTCTTACAAATCAACAAGAAAAAGATGTAACACAATAGCAATGAATAAAAATATGGCTAAGCAATTCACAGAGGAGGAATCTAAATGGCAAATAGACATGTGAAAAGACACTTAATCTCATTATTTATGAGGAAAGCACAAATTAGAACAACAATGAGATACCATTTTTACCCAGGAGAATGGCAAAAGTGAAGAATTTAGAAAATATCAAGTTTTTGCAAGGATATGGCAGGGGCGGTGGGAGATGGAACGTTCAAGTTTTTTCAAAGATATGGCGGGGGTGGTGGGAGATGGAACTTTCATACGTTGCTGGCGGGAGTATAAATATGGCATACTAGTGGAGACAAGTAACAGAAGACTGAAACTAGCTCACACAATAAGGAAATTTATTACCTTGCATTAGTTCAGAGGTATGGCAAGCTCCAGGATTGGTTTATTTAGTGACTTGACAATGAATAAAATGACACAGGTTCTTTTTATCTTCTCTCTCTGCCATCCTCACTGTTGGCTTCAGTCTCAGGTGGATACTGTGGCCACAGCAGTTCTAGATGTGAAGTCCGGGCAGGTCAGTGTTCGGAGAAAGAGAGACTCTTTCTTCATATATCTCTGTCTTAGCACCAGCAGTTGCTACTGAGTCTGTTTGGACACATGGTGACCCCATGTGTGTCAGGGTAGAGCTGTGCTCTACAGCGTTTTCAGTGGCTAATTTCTCAGAAGTAGATCACTAGGCCTTTCTTCTGAGGTGCCTCTGGGTAGACTCGGATCACCAAACTTTCAGTTAGCAGTCGAGCGTGTTAACCATTTGCACCACGCAGGAATCCCGTCTTAGGCCCTAAGAAATGGTCCCCAGAAGCCTCCCAGACAACTTCTTTTCATGTCTCAACGGCCAGAATTGGGTCAGGCACCCATTCCTGAAGTAAGCGTAGGCAAGGAGCATGAATTTCCGTGGTAGGCTCAGACGCATAATCTGGTGAGGCACAGGTGCTGGGTAGTCAGACAAGACATCCACTTTGGAGAGGGATTGGCAGCATGTACAAAATAGAAAATGCACATATCTCATGGCCTTCTGGTTAAATATCTTTTAGTTATTTTCTCGTGCGATTTTTTTTTTATAGGGAAGTGTTGGACACTCATGTTCATTGCAGTATTTTTTTTTGAAGAATCTTTTGAGATACAATTTATAAACAATAAAATGCACCCATTTTAGCTGTACATGGTGATGAGTTTTGGTAAATCAATATTCCCATGTAACTACTACTACTATCACCATGTAGCATGTTCCATTACTCCCCAAAAGTATCCTTCTGCCCTATCCCAGTCAATCACCCTGCCAGCTCCTAACTGTACCCTCAAAGAACTGTTGATCTCCTTTTTATCACTATAGATTAGATTTGTCCTTTTTAGAGTTTTACAGAAATGGAATCATACATTATGTTCTTTTTTGTGTCTGGCTTCTTTTACTCAGCATTATGTTTTTGAAATTCTCCGTGTTGTTACATGTGTCTGTAGTTGGTCCCTTTTATTGAGAAGTAATATTCCAATGTATCAATTTACTACGATTTTTTTTACCCATTCACCTGTTGATTGGCATTTGGATTTTGTGTCCAAATTTTGGCTATTATGAATAAAATTGCTATAAATATTGGTGTACTGTCTTTGTGTGGACATATGTATTTGTTTTTCTTTGGTAAATACACTGGAGTGAAATTGCTGGGTTGTGTGATCAGTGTATGTTCAATTTTTTAAGAAACTGCAAAACTGTTTTCCAAAGTGGTTGCACCATTTTTCATTCCCGCCAGCAAAGTCTGAGAGTTCCAGTTGTTCCACATCATTGCCAAGAGTTGTTAGGATCAGTCTTTTAAATTTTAGTTGTTCTAATGGATGTGTAATGGTATCTCCTTGCGGTTTTATTTTTTTTCTTCCTCTACTTGTGGTTTTAATTGGCATTTTACTGGAGGCTAATTATTTTGATCATCTTTTTACATGCTTACTGGACATTTGCATATATTCTTTGGTAAAGTGTCCAAATCTTTTGTGCATTTTCTATTAGATTGTTTGTCTTATTTTTATTACATTGTAAGAGTTCTTTATATACTCTGGCTACATACCCTTTGTCAGATATATGATTTACAAATATTTTCTCTCAGTCACGGCTTGTCTTTTAATTTTCTTAACAGTATGTTTTGAAGAGCAGATGTTTTAAATTCTGATGAAGTTCAATTTATTATTTTTGTACTTTTATAGTTCATGCTTTTTGTGTACTAGCTGAGACCTACTCCAAGAACCTATCCCAAGGCCATGAAAATATTCTCCTAGAAATTTTACCAAATTTTAGCTTTTACATTTAGGTCTATGATATGTTTTGAGTTAATTTTTGTGTATGATGTGGGGTAAGATGTGAGGTTAATTTTTTCCCAATGGCTATCCAGTTGCTCCAGCATCATTGTCAAATAATGTTCTTTCTCCATGGAAGTAAAGCCCCAAGTGGAATTTTTTTCCAAATAGTCAATTTCCCCAGTTCTATATGCTAGTTCCATTAGCTAAGTAACATTAACTTGAGTTAGTTTTTGAAAGTTGGTATGCATTTGGGGGATATTTTTCTGGTGCTTTATAAGTTTTTCAGTATGGGTTTGGACAAGTTGTATTAATTAGGACCAGTTCAGCCAGAGCCATACACTGTTTTAAACCCTAAAACTCCAAATATTTATTTATTTCCATATTTTCCTATTGCAGGCTGGGATCTCCAGGAAGCAGGTTCTGAGACAGTTCACCTGGCAGACTGTTATTAAGTGTGCTCTTGGATAACACCTGTGGAAGGGAGGAGACGGAAGCAGGACTCGGCAGAGGGAGAAGTCAAGTTAGGATACTGGCTCCACAAAGCCTCTGCCAACCCCATGGGGAGCTTTGAGTTAAGAAAACCCTTTCGTCCCGTGTTAAGGAGCCCTGATGCCACAGTGGTTAAGTGCTTGGCTGCTGTCTTGTGTATCTAGTGCTGCTATAACAGAAATACCGCAAGTGAATGGCTTCAATTATTCTCTCACAGTCCAGCAGGCTAGAAGACCAAAGTCAGGGCATCAGCTCCAGGGGAAGGCATTCATTCTCTTGGCTCTGGAGGATTGTCCTTGTCAGCAATTGTCCCCTGAACTAGGAGCTTCTCAGCACAGGAACCCTGGGTCCAAAGAACATGCTCTACTCCTGGCACAGCTTTCTTGGTGGTATGAGGTCCCCGTGTCTCTCTGCTCACTTCTCTCTTTTATATCTCAAAAGAGATTGGCTTAAAACACAATCTAATCTTATATATTGAGTCCTGCCTCATTAGCATAAGTGCCACTAATCCTATCTTATTAACACTACAGAGATAGGATTTACAACACATAGGAAAATCATGTCAGATGACAAAACGGTGGCCAGTCACACAATACTGGGAATCATGGCCTAGCCAAATTGATACGCATATTTTGGGGGGACACAGTTAATCCATAGCAGGTGCGAACCAAAAGGTCAGTGGTTGGAACCCACCAGCCTTTCTGTGGGAGAAAGTTGTGGCAGTCTGCTTCTGTAAAGATCACAGCTTTGGAAACCCTATGGGGCGGTTCTGCTGTGTCCTATAGGGTTGCTACGAGTAGGAATCGACTCAATGGCAATTGGTGGATTTTTTAGTCTTGTGTTGGGCTAGAATGATGGGAACTCTATTTTGCCCTCCCCGGCCTCCATCAGTCACCGGATATGGGCTGCCCTGGAAAGGCTATGACTGGGGCGAGGAGGATCTCTGCAGCTAAGGTGACCCTGAAGGGGCTGACAGCAGACTGCCACAGCATGCCCAGCAGCTGGACCAACAGGCCCTTCACTGAAGGGGACCTGGGCAGTGCAGCTTGGTGCCTACTGCCTCCCCTAACATTCGAGAAACACATTTATGTGTCAGGCCTGTGCTGAACATGTTCACATTTGTTATTTCATATAATTCTCATGCACTCTGAGGTACGGATTGCTTTTTGCATTTTACACATGAGGCAACTTTGCTTGTGTTTGTTTTTCCTGATGAAAACCCAGCATGAGGCAATATTTCACAGGTGGCCAACTACTTGGAGCGATCTGCTTGCTTATGAGAGGAAGGGAACCAGCTCTTACTGGGGAGTGTGGAAAATTTGAACTTGATGTTCTGCTTTTAACTTCCTCTTGTATCTCAGGGCAGTCACTCTCCTTTTTTGCTCCCATTCCCTATTTCATTTTAGTTTATGATTTTCTAAAGATTTATAAGTTGAAGCAAGAATAGTGAGAACTTTAAGTACTTCTCATTTCTTTTTTCCTGTTAAGGTTTTTACAATGGGCTGAGTTGTCTTGACCTGATAAGCACAGACAGGATTGTACCAAGGGAATCAATGTCTCCTTCTTTGACTTGTTGGCCCCAAATTGCTTTCCTGCCTGTCATTGAATTTCTCGTTAGTCAGCAACTGGATGAAACACAGTGGTGAGTCAATTCGTTATCTGATGATCTGGAAAGTTTACACCAACAGGGGGGTGCTTAAGTCTCATCAAGAGAAGCAAATCGACACCTTTTAGAACTTTGGAAGGCATTTTTCTGTTAGGTAAGTGGTGAACACAGCTTTCTATTTGAGCAGTTCGGCAGAGAGACTGAGGAAAGCCAGATCTCAGGAGAAAACAAGTGGGAATGAGGCAAGCCCAGGGCGGCATGGAGCCGGAGAAAGGACTGGAACGAATTCCAGGACTGCTTCTAACATCAACTTGTCAGGCCCAGGAGAGCTCTTGGGGCCTGGGTTTCTTCATCTGTAAAGGTGCCTCAAAGCTCTGGGTTTCTAGAGAACCACTTGGAAAGAGAGGCAGAGCATTGGTGAAGAGCCAAAATTTAAAATACTGTATACAAGCATAAAAAATGAAGTGAAGGGATTGCATTGTATGTTCCTATGACTTTGATTTTTTTAATCATATAAAACTGCTTTGCCTTTGCCATCGAATTGACTCCAACTCATTGAGACCACATGTGTGCAGAGTAGAACTGCTCCATAGAGTTTTCAAGTCTGTGACCTTTCTTCTGACATGCCTCTGGGTGGCCTTGAACTGTCAACCTTTCAGTTAGTACCAAAACAACAACAAAAGACCCATTCCTGTCAAGTTCATTCTGACTCATAGTGGCCCTATAGGACAGAATGGAACTGCCCCATAGGGCTTCCAAGGCTATAATCTTTAAGGAAGCAAACTGTCAGTGTTTTCCCATGGAGCGGCTGGTGGATTCGAACCTCTGACCTTTCAGTTAGCAGCCCAGCACTTAACCAGGGCTCCTCTTTCAAGTTAGTAGTCAAGTGCTTAACTGTTTGTGTCATCCAGGGATTCCTCTAAAACTGCTAAGACAGTCAAATTCTTTTCTTATTAAGATTTGATGAGCAAGGGGAAATGAAAACGAAGATCTAAAGTCAATTTTCTTCTGGTGAGTGTTAGAAAGTTGAGCCTTGAGATGGCCATCTTTATACTTGGAAAGGATAAAATGGATACGTTGCACAATAAAAGGGAGATTCTGAAGAACTTGGCGTATTTCAGAGAGAATTATAAGTTCTGGGATATAGCAAATTGTGGCGTATGTTTACTAAAAATAATTTGTTAGCCCAAATAAAATGATGAAAGAATAATAATCCAAGTGAACAAAGACATGAGAGGTAGAATCAATTTAAAAAAAAAAATATAACGACTTATGTATTAGTTTCCTGTGCTGCCATAACCTATCACCAGAAACTGGGAGGTTTAAAATGAAAGAAATTTCTTCTCTCCCAGTTCTGGAGTCTAGAAGTCTGAAATCAAGTTGTCCTCAGGGCTGCCACTCCCTCTGGAGGCTCTGAGTGAGAATCTTTCCTGTCTCTTCCAGCTTCTGGTGACTGCATGGCATTTCTTGGCATTCCTTGGCTTGTAGACCCATCACTTCAGTCTCTGCCTCCATCTTTACACCACCTTCTTTCTCCTCTGTATGTCGCTGCGTCTTCTGCTTTTCTGTCTGTCTCAAACTGCCTCTCTCTTATAAGAACACTTGTCATTGAATTGAGGTCCCTGGGTGGCACGAACGGGTTGTGCTCAACTACTAGCCTAAAGGTTGGCAGTTTGAACCTACCCAGCAGCGCCTCTAAAGGAAGGCCTGATGTTCTGTAAAGATTACAGCCAAAAAAAAAAAAAACACCCTGTGGAGAAGTTCTACTCTGTAACAGTAGGTTAAGTAAACATTCTGGAATCTACTAGAAGGCAGCGGGTTTAATGGGTCATTGTATTTAGGGCCCACCCAGGTAATCTAGGATGATCTCTTCATCACGAAATCTTTGACTTAATCACATCTGCAATGCTCCTTTTCCAAAGAAGGTCACATTCAGAGGTTTCAGGGTTTAGCACATTGACATACCTTTTGGGGAGCCACCATTCAGCCCACTACAACTTAGAAGACACGCTGTGCTATAATAATTTAAAGGAAATGGAGGCCTTTAATTTTTATTTAGTAAAAATAATGCCAGTGAGCTCAAGGACATTAGTGTAGCCACCTAGCTCAGAGTCCAGCTCCCAATTTACTAGCTTTGTGTCATTGGGAAATCAGCTTAATCTCTTTGATCCTTAGTTTGTTCAGCTATAATATGGAGATAATATTAGTACCTATCTCACAGGGTCATTTTGAGGATGAAAAGTGTTTGCACAATGCCTGACACAAAATTAAGCTCAAAACTCTTAGAGGAATATCACTGAAATAAATGCCTTCGTTTTTGCAAAGTTATTCTGAAAATGATAGCAATTATAGGGCAGATAGGGATGCAAAACGAAGACCTCTGACTCATGTTAACTAAAGTCATCTACAAATGCACAGTGGGGCTTTTAGAATGGTGGAGAGAAGCCAAGACTTGAAATTTTGTATTCTGGTCATTTTGCCATTTTGTGCCTGAATGCCACAACTTCATTACTTTTCCTGTCACTTTAAATCTTGCACTCACTACTATAGCCTCTGAGAATGGGTGAACAAAATTCTCTATAGATGCTCGAGTGTAGAAATCACCTTAATTTTATAAAGATTTTAACTGGTTCCATCGGGAGTAGATATACACAGCAGGAGAGTTGTGTAATTGATTCTCTTATCTGAGAAAAAAGGTTAATCAAACACTCTGTTTGAAAAGAGCCCTAAGTGTTTGTGCTTCTTTACTATGCTTTCCGGGCATTATCAGTTGGTTGACTCAAAATGTGACCTTATCTTACAGGCGATGAACCAAATCCTTTCTAATTCAAGAAATAAACATATATATTCCCCCTCTCACCCTTAGGACCACCATGACCATTAAACTCTGTAGCATTCTGTGCCGTTCCTATTCGAGTTATCCAGAATGGAATGCATCTTTTGGCTCCTTCCTTTCTCCCTGTTCCTTAAGTAGTTATTTCTGTGTAAATGTACATGTATGGGTGCCAGTTCCTATGCACAAAATAGTTTGATAACACTTCGCCTCCAGTCAATGCAGTGGTCTAGCAATCTGACCTCTCCAGAACTGAGCTGAGAACTAATAAATAAGCAAAACAGGCCACTGAGTAGCTAAACTAGACATCACTCAATCCTTGCACAAAAGAGGATGCGCTTTATTATAGAAATGTTTCCTAGACCCTCACTGAGAGCTCATTTATTCATATCTAGCACTCAGTTCTTATCAACCCAGTTCCCTCCACACTTTAGGCCAGATTATCAAAAAAAAAAAAAAAAAAAACCCAAAACAAAAAACCTGTTGCCATTGAGACAATTCCGACTCCTAGCAACCCTAGAGGGCAGAGTAGAACTGCCCTGTAGGGTTTCCAAGGCTGTAATCTTTACAGAAGCAGACTGCCACATCTTTCTCCCGTGGAGGGGCTGGTGGATTCAAATCACTGATCATTTGGTTAGCAGGTGAGGGCTTAACCACTGTGCCACCAGGGCACCTTTGTTTACCTTCTACTGTCTCTTTTTTCCACACCCTTCAATATACTTCCTTCAAGCTGCTTTGTAGGTTAGTTGAGGTGAGTAATTATAAGAGTTGTTCGTTTTTTCCCCTAATTTCTTTGACTTCTAAGGGAGGCTGCACAAAGATTAGTCTTTTCCCAAGGCACAGGGACTTAGTCACCTGTTGAAAACTTATCCAAAGAGAAATAGGGCTCACAGTCTTGGCCCTTCATACTGTACTTACCTATATGGTGTGTCACACCCATTTTGGGATGCTAGGTGAACTTACCCTTATTTGAAATCGCGCTTGCTGACAGGGAAAGCCCCAGCAGCCATGTTTGTACTGTGTAACTGTTGACCTCAGCTGTTTGGCCTAGGAGTGGACACTTGATCTGTGGCAACCAGTCATCAGCTGGACTGGCTTAATCAGATCATCTGTCTTGAGACCTGAAACGGAAAAACTGAAAGCCTCAGTTAGAGAGTGGTAGACTCTTGGATTGAACAATTATGTAGAGATGGCTCTCAAAAGTGGTTGTAGAGAGAAACTGGAGTATGAACCAGACTTGCTGAGAGAACTCTGGAGCCCAGAGTGGTCCCAGAATTAGTCTCTGTTCCCAACATACCAGTTGCTGCCTCCTCATGGCCTGGCGAGACTATGCTTCTTTCTTTGATGTCTGCCTTGGGGTTGCCTGTTGGATCCAGTCACCACTTCCCCTTACTCATGCAAATGTGAATGAGTTCCAGTCCACAGCAACCAATGTCTAATTAGGACACCTTATTTGCAGTCAACATATCTCAAATGCCTTTTTTTTAAGCGGGGGGTGGGGTGTCTTCTGATAGAAATGTATTTGTATGTAATCGAGTCTTCATGGAATACACAGATATTCCAAAAATTTCCATTTAATGAATACATTAGTTTCCTACGAGCCCTGTTGGCACAAATGGTTAAGTGCTCAGTTGCTAACTGAAAGGTTCTTGGTTCAAACTCACCCAGTAGCTCTGTGAGAGAAAGACCTGGTGATCTGCTTCCATAAAATTTATAGCCTAGGAAACCCTATGGGGCAGTTCTACTTTGCCCACCTGGGGTCACTATGAGTCAGAATCGACAGCACCTAACAACAACATTAGTTTTCTATTGCTGCTCTAATCAATTACCACAAACTTAGTGACCTTAGAACAACACAAATTTATTCTCCTACATTTCTGGAGGCCAGAAGTCTGGAATCAATTTCACTGAGCTAAAGTCAAGTTGTTGGCAGGACTGCATTCATTCTGGAGGTTACAGGAAAGAATTCCTTCCCTTACCTTTTTCAGTTTCTAGAGGTCACTGGGTCTGGGGTTTAGAGGTCACCTGTGTTCCTTGGCTCACGACCCCTTGCTCACATCACTCCAACATTTTGCTACTTTCCAGGCTCTTGCTTCTATCATCACATCTCCTACTGTCTCCTTTGACTTTTTTTGCCTCCCTCTTTTAAGGCCTCTGTAACTACATTTTTAAGGAGCCCTAAAAAAAAAATATTATTATTTTTTTTAATGGCACAGTGATTAAGCATTTGGCTGTTAACTGAAAGGTGGGAAGTTTCAAACCCACCAGCCGCTCTACAGGAGAAAGATGTGGCAGTCTGCTTTCGTAAAGATTCCAGTCCTGGACACCCTATAGAGAAATTCTACTCTGTCCTATAGGGTCAGTATGTGTTGGAATCACTCTACGGCAACATGTTAACAGGTGAATACATTTAGAGCCCACTCAGATAGGGTTGCTATGAGTCGGAATCTACTCAACACAACGGTTTTTTTTTTTTTTTGGTTTCAGATGATCCAGGATAATCTCCCCATCTCAGTATCCTTGATTTAATCACATATGCAAAATCCTTTTTGCCATATCAGGTAACATTCATAAATTCCGGGAATTAGGATGTAAATAACTAAACACTAGGGTTTCTATGAGGTTTGTTTTTGGAGCTCTGGTTGCACAGTGGTTAAGACCTCAGCTTCTAACCAAAAGGTCAGCAGTTTGGATCTACCAGCCACTCCTTGGAAACCCTATAGAGCAGTTCTACTCTATCCTATAGGGTTGCTATGAGTCAGATTTGACTCGACGGCAACGGGTTTGGTTTGCGTTTTTTATGCAAAACACATTGAGGATTTTTTTTTTTTAGTTTTTAGTGTCACGAGGTCAGAGTATATCACGAGGAAGGGTATATTACTGGGGTGTGTAAAGTTGAGTGAAAAATGGAAGAGGAATTAAAGGACAAGTATTCAGAAATCAGACATAGAGTCTTTTGAGGGATTCTGAGTCCCAAAGGCCCAGAAAGAGGAAATAGAAATATACTGTTGTAAGGTTATTATACTATATGTGAAGTGGTATAATATTACTTGAAGGTAGACTGTGATAAGTTAAAGATGTGTATTATAAACACTAAGGCAAACACTAAAATAACAAAATAAAGAATTATGGCTAATAAGCAAACAAACCCCCACGTGTCTGTCAGTTTGTCGTACTATGGGGGCTTGTGTGTTGCTGTGATGCTGGAAGCTATGCCACCAGTATTCAGATACGAGCAGGGTCACCCATGGAGGACAGGTTTCAGCTGAGCTTCCAGACTAAGACAGACTAGGAAGAAGGACCCGGCAGTCTACTTCTGAAAAGCACCAGCCAGTGAAAACCTTATGAATAGCAGCGGAATATTGTCTGATATAGTGCTGGAAGATGAGGCACCCAGGTTGGAAGGCATTCAAAAGATGACTGGGGAAGAGCTGCCTCCTCAAAGTAGAGTCGACCTCAATGACGTGGATGGAGTAAAGCTTTCGGGACCTTCATTTCCTGATGTGGCACAACTCAAAATGAGAAGAAACAGCTGCAAACATCCATTAATAATTGGAACCTGGAATGTATGAAGTGTGAATTTAGGAAAATTAGAAATCGTCAAAAATGAAATGGAACGCATAAACATCGATATCCTAGGCATTAGTGAACTGAAATGGACTGGTATTGGCCATTTTGAATTGGACAACGCTGGGAATGACAACTCGAAGAGGAATGGTGTTGCATTCATCGTCAAAAAGAACGTTTCAAGAGCTATCCTGAAGTACAACGCTGTCAGTGATAGGATAATGTCCATACGCCTACAAGGAAGACCCGTTAATACGACTGTTATTCAAATTTACGCACCAACCACAAGAGCCAAAGATGAAAAAATAGAAGATTTTTATCAGCTGCTGCAGTCTGAAATTGATCAAACATGCAATCAAGATGCATTCATAATTACTGGCGATTGAATGTGAAAGTTGGAAACAAAGAAGAAGGATCAGTAGTTGGAAAATATGGCCTTGGTGATAGAAATAATGCTGGAGATTGAATGATAGAATTTTGCAAGACCAACGACTTCCTCATTGCAAATACCTTCTTTCACCAACATAAACGGTGACTATACACATGGACCTAGCCAGATGGAACACAAAGAAATCAAATAGAATACATCTGTGGAAAGAAATGATGGAAAGGCTCAATATCATCAGTCAGAATAAGGCCAGGGGCCGACTGTGGAACAGACCATCAATTGTTCATATGCAAGTTCAAGCTGAAACTGAAGAAAATCAGAGCAAGTCCACGAGAGCCAAAATATGACCTTGAGTATATCCCACCTGAATTTAGAGACCATCTGAAGAATAGATTTGATGCATTGAACACTGGTGACCGAAGACCAGATGAGTTGTGTAAGGACATCATACATGAAGAAAGCATTTGTCATTGAAAAGACAGGAAAGAAAGGACCAAGATGGATGTTGGAGGACACTCTGAAACTTGCTCTCGAACGTCGAGCAGCTAAAGCAAAAGGAAGAATTGATGAAGTAAAAGAACTGAACAGAAGAGTCCAAAGGGATGCTCGAGAAGACAAAGTATGATGACATGTGCAAAGAGCTGGAGATGGAAAACCAAAAGGGAAGAAAACGCTTGGTATTTCTCAAGCTGAAAGAACTGAAGAAAAAATTCAAGCCTCGAGTTGCAATAGTGAAGGATTCCATGCGGAAAATATTAAATGACGCAGGAAGCATCAAAAGAAGATGGAAGGAATACATAGAGTGGTTATACCAAAAAGAATTAGTCGATGTTCAGCCATTTCTAGAGGTAGCATATGATCGGGAACCGATGGCACTGAAGGAAGAAGTCCAAGCTGCTCTGAAGGCATTGGTGAAAAATAAGGCTCCAGGAATTGATGGAATATCAATTGAGATGTTTCAACAAACAGATGCAGTGCTGGAGGTGCTCACTCATCTATGCCAAGAAATATGGAAGACAGCTTCCTGGCCAAATGACTATGGAAGACAGCTTCCTGGCCAAATGACTGGAAGAGATCCATGTTTGTGCCTATTCCCAAGAAAGGTGATCCAACCGAATGTGGAAGTTATAGAATAATATCGTTAATATCACACACAAGCAAAATTTTGCTGAAGATCATTAAAAAACGGCTGCAGCAGTATATCATCAGGGAACTGCCAGAAATTCAGGTCGGTTTCAGAAGAGGACGTGGAACCAGGGATATCATTGCTGATGTCAGATGGATCCCGGCTGAAAGCAGAGAATACCAGAAGGATGTTTACCTGTGTTTTATTGACTATGCAAAGGCATTCAATTGTGTGGATCATAACAAATTATGGGTAACTTTGCGAAGAATGGGAATTCCAGAATACTTAACTGTGCTCCTGAGGAACCTTTACATAGATCAAGAGGTAGTTGTTCGGACAGAACAAGGGGATACTGATTGGTTTAAAGTCAGGAAAGGTGTGCGTCAGGGTTGTATTCTTTCACCATACCTATTCAAACTATATGCTGAGCAAATAATCCGAGAAGCTGGACTATATGAAGAAGAACTGGGCATCAGAATTGGAGGAAGACTCATCAACAACCTGCGTTATGCAGGTGACACAACCTTGCTTGCTGAAAGTGAAGAGGACTTGAAGCACTTACTAATGAAGATCAAAGACCACAGCCTTCAGTATGGATTGCACCTCAACATAAAACAAAAATCCTCACAACTGGACCAATGAGCAAATCATGATAAAGGGAGAAAAGATTGAAGTTGTCAAGGATTTCATTTTACTTGGATCCACAATGAACAGCCATGGAAGCAGCAGTCAAGAAATCAAAAGATGCATCGCATTGGGTACATCTGCTGCAAAGGACCTCTTTAAAGTGTTGAAGAGCAAAGATGTCACCTTGAAGACTAAGGTGCACCTGACCCAAGCCCTGGTATTTTCAATCGCATCATATGCATGTGAAAGCTGGACAATGAATAAGGAAGACCGAAGAAGAATTGATGCCTTTGAATTGTGGTGTTGGCAAAGAATATTGAATATACCATGGACTGCCAGAAGAATGAACAAATCTGTCTTGGAAGAAGTACAACCAGAATGCTCCTTAGAAGCAAGGATGGCGAGACTGCGTTTTACATACTTTGGACATGTTGTCAGGAGGGATCAGTCTCTGGAGAAGGACATCGTGCTTGGCAGAGTACAGGGTCAGCAGGAAAGAGGAAGACCCTCAGCAAGTTGGATTGACACAGTGGTTGCAACAATGGGCTCAAGCATAACAACAATTTTAAGGATGGCGCAGGACTGGGCAGTGTTTCGTTCTGTTGTGCATAGGGTCGCTATGAGTCGGAACTGACTTGATGGCACCTAACAACAACAACAACAACAACAACAAGCAAACAAAAGAGATAGAATGGAATCATGAAAAAATACTCAATCTAAAAGAAGGTAGAAAAAGAAGGAAACAGAAACAGAACAGATGGGACAAATGGAAAACAAATAGTAAGATGGTAGATTTAAACTCAAGTATATAAAAAAAAATTTTTCTTTTTTTTTTATATCAATAATGGAAACCCTGTTGCGTAGTGGTTAAGTGCTACAGCTACTAATCAAGAGGCTGGCAGTTCGAATCCGCCAGGCGCTCCATGGAAAATCTATAGGGCAGTTCTACTCAGACCTATAGGGTCGCTATGAGTCAGAATCGACTCAAGGGCAGTGGGTTTAGTTTCTGGTTTTATATCAAAAATAATGTTACATGTAAATGGTCTAAATAACCCAATTAAAAGACAGAAATTGTCAGACTGGTTAAAAAAGCAAGATCCAACTGTATCAGAAATATGAAGAATGCGTGTCAATTGTATTTAATTATTTATTTGATCACCTTCTTTCAAATAGGGTTAAGCATTCTAGATGTAACTTGAAGTGAAAATCTTACATGCTTTTTATATCGAAATTCTACTCAACAGGTGAAGTATAGATGCATATTATTGTAAGATTGTAAAACCTGTTAATTTTAAGTACAGGGATTATAAGAATTCAAAAATAGCTAAATAAAGAAGTAAATGAATAGATAATAGGAATATTAACAGTGTGTGTTGGCTCAATAACCTCATTATAACCTTTTTGAGTAAATAAATATTTACAAAAATGTAAATAATAATATAATACTCCAAAATCATATATAACAACATTCATGCTATATCATTCTCAATTCCTATATAATGAAATATATAAATAACATGAAGAGACAGTTGTGTTTGAAAAAAATTAACTACTTAAAAATATCTTGTTCTTCCACGAAAGTGAGTATCTATTCAATATCCCAAATTGTTGTTCCTGTGCTATAATGGCAACTTTAAAATTTTGACTACTAAATTTTTTTATAGTAAAATTTTAATTATAATTCAATTTTGGAGAAAACTCTTGATTTATCCTTGTATCCCAGAAGTTCACTCTGTGATGATGTGATTCAGTTTCAGCCAACTATTGATTTTAACACTTAACCGTTTGATATTCAGCCAAAACATGTGTTTAGCGTGAGTCTATTATGTATGTATACGTCCATATCCCATTCTTTAAACTGAACATTATACTATAAATATGCGTTGCCCCAAGTTCCTAACATTATTTTATAATGTGATTTTGAATCACCGTATAAAATTGAATCATTAGGCTATATAATAGTTTAATTATTGCCTTATTGTTGGCTATTCTGTTTTTACCCCAAATTTCTGAGTGCTTATAAATGTGCTGAATGTCTTGTACAATAAATCTTTGACTGCGTTTCTGAAATTTTTCCTTTCCAAAAAGCTGTGCTAATTTCTACTCCTACGACTAATGTATAAGAGTGCCATTTTTCCTAAACCCTTGCCAATGCTGAATATTATTAGTTTTATAATTTCTGACAATTTGATAGTCAAATTGGCATCTCTTAATTTACTCTGCAGTCTCTTTTGTTACTTCATCCACTTTCTTCATTTCTGAAGTTTTTATTTATGTTCTTTTCCTGTTGTCCAATTGGTGCTAGTGTTTTTCTTGATTATTTGTAAGAGTTCCCTCTTTACATTGTAAGAATATTAACATTTACTTGTTAAAAATGAAACCATATTCTTATGTGATAGCTACTTTGATAGGCTTGAATGGAGTGGGTGGAGAGAGAATGGGAGGGTGTTTACTGGGAACATTATTGGTGGGGAGTGTGTTAGACTGAGCGGAAATTCAGTTCATCCTCTGTACACCTCCAGACTGATTTTTCTAAAATAATACTGTCAATATGCCTTCCTCTTCTCAAAATCTCCCATTTATCTTTATTAATCATCTAGCAGAGTACAATTTCATCAGCCAAGCATTAACATTTCTTTGTAGTTTGGCTCCAAATATTTATTTTAAAATTGCATCCTACCCAACTCTGTCTAGACTAGTCTAACGCATTAAGCACTGCAAACACAGAGACAACAAGGTTTCTATCTCTCAGGTGCTCGCAGAAGATTCCCATTTGTAATTTAAACCCCATGCTAAAAAAAAAACCAAACCAGTTGCCGTGGAGTGGATTCCGACTCATAAACCACATGTTAGAACCATGTGAAAGGCAGTATGGGAGGGATAGGGGACAGACAGCCTGGCTAGAGGAGAGGAGTCAGGGACTCTTATTAGGCTGAAATGAATCTCAATAAACGCATAGTTGTCAACCAGCCAAAGAAAGCTCATGGGGGAGAAGGGCTATTCTAAGAAGAGTGAAGATCAGGCCATACCCAGTTCAGGTTGAGGAGAAGGATGTGGGAGGAAGTGGTCAAAGATGAGGTGGGCAGGAGCAAATTTCCTGTTGCATCAAGGGGTTGAGTTTTAACCTAAGGGCAGGGGAGAGTAATTGAAGAGTTGTAAACAGGGGACTCATCCGATCAGGCCTGTGTTATAGAAAGA
This sequence comes from Loxodonta africana, assembly GCF_030014295.1. Taxonomy (NCBI): domain Eukaryota; kingdom Metazoa; phylum Chordata; class Mammalia; order Proboscidea; family Elephantidae; genus Loxodonta; species Loxodonta africana. The sequence continues at coordinate 22,037,377 of NC_087369.1, forward strand.
CCACTCTGGCTGCATCGTGGAGAATGAATCAGACGGGTCGTATTAGAGTGACTGTCAGTCCTGATTGGCCAGAGGTCGTCCAGATGCACACATTTGTTGTCCTGGGATTCGGCCCAGTTGCATGTTTGACCTAGATTTTTCATTTTTAAATTGTTGTTGTTGTTGTTAAGTGCTGTTGAGTTTGTTCCCACTCATAGCGACCCTATGTACAACAGAAGGAAACACCGCCCGGTCCTGCACCATGGTCCTTGTTATGCTTGAGCGCATTGTTGCAGCCACTGTGTCAACCCACCTCGTTGAGGGTCTTCCTCTTTCTTGCTGACCCTCTACTTTACCAAGCATGATGTCCGAAGTTCAGGGGCTGGTCCCTCCTGATAACATGTCCAAAGTATGTGAGACAAGTCCCACCATCCTCACTTCTAAGGAGCATTTTGGCTGTACTTCTTCCAAGACAGATTTGTTGGTTTTTCTGGCAGTCCATGCTTTTTTCAGTATTCCTCACCAACACCATAATTCAAAGGTGTCAATTCTTCTTCGGTCTTCCGTATTCATTGTCCAGCTTTCACATGCATATGAGGTGACTGAAAACACCATGGCTTGGGTCAGGCACACCTTAGTTCTTAAAGTGATATCTTTGCTTTTCAACACTTTAAAGAGGTGTTTTGCAGCATATTTGCCCAATGCAATGTGTCATTTGATTTCTTGACTGCTGCTTCCATGGGCGTTGATTGTGGATCCAAGTAAAATGAAATCCTTGACAATTTCAATATTTTCTCCATTTTTCAAGATGTAGCCTATTGGTTCACTTGTGAGGATTTTTGTTTTCTTTATGTTGAGGTATAATCCATACTATCTTGATTTTTAAAGTAAGCATCGTTACTGATAAGCATTAAAATTAGTTAGTGTGAGTTTGGTAGACCTTCATTTTGTACTTCCAGCTTCTGCCATGGTCTTGTCTAGTAGTGAGATGCATATTCACAGAACAGAAGTCTGATTTTTATCACATGGTTAAATCTGAATTAAGACCAGCGATAGTCTACTTCTCTTTTCCTGACCCTTTCCAGATGCAAGGTAGCTAGCACTTGACTTTTAATGAAGGGGAGTGTTGTGGGTTGAATTGTGTCCCCCCAAAGAGATGTTTTCAAGTCCTAGCCCCCCCTCCCAACTGTGAGTGTGACCTTATTTGGAGATAGAGTCTTTGCTAATGTAATCAAGTTAAGATGAGGTCATACTGGATTACGGTGGGCCATGTGATAATGGAGGCGGAGATTGGAGTGATGCAGCTATCTACAAGCCAACGAACGCCAATGATTGCTAGCAACCACCAGAAGCTAGGAAGAGGCAAGGATGGATCCTCCCTTAGAGCCTTCAAAGGGAGCATGGTCCTGCTGATACCTTGATTTAAGACTTCCATCCTCCAGGACTGGGAAAGGATAAGTTCCTGTTGTGTTCAGCCCCCCAGTTTGTGGTATTTTGTTATGGCAGTCCTAGGAAACCAATACAGAGAGCATGCAGGCTGCTCCATGATAAAGCCAAGTGTGTACAGACTTTAGCAGCTAGGAGAATCAAAGCTCTCAGGTAGTGGTGGGAGAAATATTTGAAGCTACTGTCCCTGTCAGCCTCTTTGCATACCAACCAGTTGTGCTGTGACTTGTGTCACATCCTGAGACACGCATGAAGCCACATAGGCCACCCCTTGGCAGTGTCAGTGGAAAAAGTGGGAAATCATAGGTTAGGTGGATGTGAAGTATGTGCAGGAAACAGGCTGAGCAGTGCTGCTGTTGGGTGTAGAATGAGTCATCTAAAAGCTTGTGCTACAGTGCTTTTGTCATTTATTGTATAGCACAAACCTTTATCTATTTAATTACTCATTGTATTGTTTGCTATTGCCATCCTTGCAAGGACATGTTATCGGAAGTGATCAGTCCCTGGAGAAAGACATCATACTTGGTAGGGTAGAGCGTCAGTGAAAAAGAGGAAGACTCTTGGCGAGATGGATTGACATAGTGGCTGCAACAATGGGCTCAAGCATAGCAACAATTGTGAGGATGGCGCAGGAACAAACAGTGTTTCATTCTGTTGTACATAGTGTCGCTATGAGTTGGAATTGACTAGACAGCACCTAACAACAACATTGTTTGCTAATGCTTATTTTTATGTTTTTGCAATAAACCCTTTTGGCAGCAAGGAGCTTAAGGGAGTGTCAAATGAAAAATTAAGTACAGAATTTTCATCTCTCAAGAATGTTGATGTTGAGTTCCTCAAACAGTTAAATTTAGAATTACCATAAGACCCGGCATATTCGCTCCTGGGTATATGCCCCAAAGAATTCAGCAGGAACTCACAACAGATACTTATACCCCAATTTTCATTGCAGTATTATTCACAACAGCCCAAAGGTGGAACCAACCCAAGTGTCCATCAACAGATGAATGGATGAACAATGTGGCACATACATATAATGGAATATTGTCCAGCCATAAAGAGAAATGAAGTTCGGATACATGCTACGACATGGTTGAACCTCGAAAACATTATGCTGTCACAAAAGAACAAATTTTGTATGATTCCATGTATATGAAATACGTAAAATGGACAAATACATAGATACAGAAAGTAGATTAGGGATTACCAGAGATTGGAGGGGAGCCCTGGTGGCACAGTGGTTAAGAGTTTGGCTACTAACTACCAGCTGCTCCTTGGAAACCCTATGTGGAAGTTCTGCTCTGTCCTGTAGGGTCACTATGAGTTGGAATTGACTCGATGGCAATGGGTTTGGTTTGGAGACTGGAGGGAGGGGAGAATGGAGAGTTATTGCTTAAGGGGTACTGAGTTTCTGTTTGGGGTGGTAAAAATTTTGGGGAAACAAATAGTGATGATAGCTGCACAACACAGTGAGTGTGATTAATGCCACTGGATTGTACACTTGAAAATGGCCAAAATAGCAAATGTTATATTGTGTATATTTTTACCACAATGAAACAAAAACTAAAAAAGAGCGTTGATGTTGAATGTGTAACTGCACAAAGTGTTCTGTTTATCATCTATCATAGAGGCCATAGAAATATCACTGAGTGTGTGAAAAACAAAAGACACGAAGCTGCCGAAGAAGCAGCAGCATCTGCTTCAAAGGGTAGTCGTTCCTGGGAGAAGCTGTGCCTGGGAAGATGATTTACTGCAGGCAGCTGCGGACGTGTGTTCAGGCCGCCCCTGCCATTCGTGGGCCTGGGCCAAGAGGCCAAACGAAGGTCCACATTCCATTAGGTTTAAATATTTACAAGTTATAAATCAAGCCAGCAAACTGTTAAATAAAATACGTCCTATCCTCCTACCTTGACAAAAATACCTTCATTATGACAAAATTAAAAAAAAAATGTGTAAAGGTATGGTTTATATATGATGGAAAGTTGGTAAAAACTCAAAGATGACTGAATTAAATATTGAACATGTCTGAGTGTTTTCTTGATGGGCCGCAAAGTTTAGATGAGTAGGAAAAGTAAAAACAAAAACAAAAAAAACACCAGTTGCCATGGAGTTGATTTCAACTCATGGTGACCCTGTGTGTGTCAGAGTAGAACTGTACTCCATACGATTTTCAATGACTGATTTTTGAAAGTAAATCAGCAGGCCTTTCTTCCAAGGTGCCTCTGGGTGAACCAGAACTGCCAACCTTTTGGTTAGCACAGCAGCTGAGCGAGTTAACTGCAACACCCAGGGTCTCCAGTAAAAGTAAAGTAATAGGTAATTCATAAATTATTACATATATAGTCCATAAAACGTAATGCTCCTTCCTTCATTTTGGCAAAAAAAATGTATTCAAGATTTTCACATAATTTGTATTCTGTTGACAGCAAAAATCTAAAGGATTAAAATAAAATACAGTTATATTCAAAATATATAAAATTTGAACATATTTTCACCCAAATATATGAATTAAAGTGAATGTAAAATATAACAAAAATAGCTTTTTATGTTTTCCAAAATAGATATTTTGCTTCTGAAATATTCAAAATTATAAATTACACAAAATACAACTTATAATTAATGAATATCAAAATTTTAAATCAAAATCACTTAAAGGTGAAAATTTCAATGTAAGTTTTTGAACAGTTAATCCAATTGTATTAAGAAGCGTTTTTTCCTCTTTTTTTATTGTGGTGAAAATACACACATCAATTAAGGAATTTTATAAAAATTAAACTATTCTAGGGTCCAGTGTCTGTCTAGCTGATAGTTTATCTGCAGTGTACTTCAACATGTTACAGCTAGATTTATATATACATGTATGTATATATACATATAAATGAATAAGTATGTGTATATGTGACAGCTAATTCTATGTGTCACCTTGCCCAGGCTATGATTCCCAGTGGTCTGGCCAAACAGTAGTCTAATTGCTGTTCCATAATGTAATGTTCCATAATGTAACGTACCATCACTTGTCTGTCAGTTTGTTGCACTGTGGTGGCTTCCGTATTGTTGTGAAGCTGAAAGCTATGTCACCAGTATTTCAAAAACCAGCAGGGTCACCCTTGGTGGACAGGTTTCAGCTGAGCTTCCAGTCTAAGACAGACTAGGAAGGACCTAGCAGTCAACTTCTGAAAAAACTGGCCAGTGAAAACCTTAACAGCGGTGGAACATTGTCTGATACAGTGCAGAAGATGAGCCTCCCAGGTTGGAAGGCACTCAAAATACAGAGCTGCTTTCTCCAAGTAGAGTCAATCTTAATGACAGGGATGGAGTCAAGCTTTTGGGACCTTCATTTGCTGAGATGGCATAACTCAAAATGAGAAGAAACAGCTACAAACATCCATTAATAATTGGAATGTGGAATGTACAAAGTATGAATCTAGGAAAATTGGAAATCATCAAAAATGAAATAGAACACACAAAGATTGATATCCTAGGCATTAGTGAGCTGAAATAGACTGGTATTGGCCATTTTGAATCAGATAATCATATGGTCTACTATGCCAGGAATGACAAATTAAAGAGGAATGGTGTCATGTTCATCGTCACAAAGAACATTTCAAGATCTGTCCTGAAGTATAACACTGTCAGCGATAGCATAATATCCATACGCATACAAGGAAGATCAGTTAATACGACTATTATTCAAATTTACACACCAACCACCAAGGCCAAAGATGAAGATATTGGAGATTTTTTACCAACTTCTGCAGTCTGAAATTGATCAAACATGCAATCAAGATGTATTGATAATTACTGGCAATTGGAATGAGAAAGTCGGAAACAAAGAAGGATTGGTGGTTGGAAAATATGGCCTTGGTGATAGAAATGATGCCGGAGATCTCATGATAGAATTTTGCAAGACCAAAGACTCCTTCATTGGAAATATCTTTTTTCCCACAACACTAATGGCGACTATACATGTGGACCTCACCAGATGGAATACACAGGAATCAAATTGACTACATCTGTGGAAAGACATGATGGAAAAGCTCAATATCATCAGTCAGAAAAAGGCCAGGGGCCAACTGCGGAACAGGTCATCAACTGATCCTATGCAAGCTCAAGTTGAAGCTGAAGAAAATAAGAACAAGTCTATGAAAGCCAAAGTATGACCTTGAGTATGTCCCACCTGGATTTAGAGACCATCTCAAGAATAGATTTGAGGTGTTGAAAACCAACGACAGAAGACCAGATGAGTTGTGGAATGACATTAAGGATACCATACATGAAGAAAGCAAAAAGTCATTAAAAAGATAGGAGAGAAAGAAAAGACCACAATGGATGTCAGAAGAGACTCTGAAAGTTGCTCTTGAATGTAGGGTAGCTAAAGCGAAAGGAAGAAATGATGAAGTAAAAGAGCTGAACAGAAAATTTCAAAGAGTGCTTTGAGAAGATAAAGTATTATAATGAAATGTGCAAAGACCTGGAGCTAGAGAACCAAAAGAGAAAACACTTCTTGGCATTTCTCAAGCTAAAAGAACTGAAGAAAAATTCAAGCCTGGAGTTGCAATATTGAAGTATTCTATGAGAAAATATTAAGTGATGCAGGAAGCATCAAGAAAAGATGGAAGGAGTACATCGAGTCACTGTACCAAAAAAAAAATTGGTCGACGTTCAATCACTTCAGGAGATAGCATATGATCAAGAACCAATGGTACAGAAGGAAGAGGTCCAAGCTGCACTGAAAGCATTGGTGAAAAACAAGGCTCCAGGAATTGATGGAACATCTATTGAGATGTTTCAACAAAGAGATGCAGTGCTGGAAGCGCTCACTCATCTATGCCAAGAAATTTGGAAGACAGCTACATGGCCAACCGACTTGAAGAGATCCATATCAGTACCCATTACAAAAAGAGGTGATCCAACAGAATGAAGACATTATCGAACAATATCATTAACATCACACGCAAGTAAAATTTTGCTGAAATCATTCAAAAGTGGTTGCAGCAGTACATCGACAGGCAACTGCCAGAAATTCAAGCTGGATTCAGGAGAGGATGTGGAACCAGGGATATTGCTGTTGTCAGATGGATCCTGGTTGAAAGTAGAGAATACCAGAAAGATGTTTACCTGCGCTTTATTGCCTATGCAAAGGCATTTAACTGTGTGGATCATAACAAATTATGGATAACATTGTGAAGAATGGGAATTCCAGAACACTTAATCGTGCTCTTGAGGACCCTGTGCTTAGACTAGGAAGCAGTTGTTCAAACAGAACAAGGGAATACTGTGTGGTTTAAAGTTAAGAAAGGTGTGCATCAGGGTTGTATCCTCTCATAATGCTCATTCAATCTGTATGCTGAGCAAATAATCTGAGACACTAGACTATATGCAGAAGAACGTGGCATCAGAATTGGAGGAAGACTAATTAACAACATGCAATATGCAGATAACACAGCCTTGTTTGCAGAAAGTCAAGAGGACTTAAAGCACTTACTGATGAAGATCAACGACCACAGCCTTCAGCATCAATTACACCCCAACATAAAGAAAACCAAAATCCTTGCAACTGGACCAATAAGCAACATCATGATAAACAGAGAAAATATTGAAGTTGTCAAGGATTTCATTTTACTTGGATCCATAATCAGTGCCCATCGAAGCAGCAGCCAAGAAATCAAACAACGTATTTCATTGGGCAAATCTGCTGCAAAAGACCTCTTTAAAGTGTTAAAAAGCAAAGATGTCATTTTAAGGACTAAGGTGCACCTGGCCCAAACCATGGTGTTTTTGATCACCTCATATGCATGGGAAAGCATGGATGATGAATAAGGAAGAATTGATACCTTTGAATTATGGTGTTGCCACAGAATATTGAATATACCATGGACTGCCAGAAGAATGAACAAATCTGTCTTGAAGAAGTACAGCCAGAATTCTCATTAGAAGCAATAATGGCAAGATTTTGTCTCACATAGTTTGGACCTGTTATCAGGAGGGACCAGTCCCTGGAGAAGGACATCGCGCTTGGTAAATTAGAGGACCAGCCAAAAAGAAGACGACCCTCAACAAGTTGGACTGACAGGGTGGCTGTGACAATTGGCTCAAGCATAATGATTGTGAGGATGGTGCAGGCAATGTTTTTTCTGTTGTACATAGGGTCACTATGAGTTGGAACTGACTCGACAGCACCTAACAACAGCAACAGCGATGTAATGTAAGCTAATGTAGCATAATCTATTAATCAGTTGAAAAGGGGATTTATTTAGGATGTGTTCTGCCCCCAAACTATAAACAGATATTTTGGCAGAACTCTCTCCCTCTTTATTTTGCACTTTTCCCGTCACGCGACCTATGGATCTTGAGACTGAAGCCTGAGCGCACCTCTACCCTGCCACCGGACCTATGGATTTCGGTTTTGTCAGCCCCCACAATCATGTGAGCCAATTCCTTGAAGTAAATCTGTCTCTCTCTCTCTATATATATGTACATTTATTTATTTATCTCTGGTTCTGTTTTTCTAGAGAAAACTGACTAAGACGGTATATGTATATATATATACTCACAAACACGCACACATCAATTTAAGAGTAATAGGAATCATTACATATTGGAATACATTACAAATACTAATTCATATTTATCTTCAGAACCAAGCAGTGGAATAGAAAGCTAAGCCAGGCAGTGAGTGCTTGACACTAAATGAAATGATACTTGGTTATGCATAAATCACCTGTATTCTTTTATCTGCAGGGAAGCATTTGACAAGTTAATTAATTTGCCTTTTCTCTTATATAAGTGCCTCCACTGCTCAGCTTCTGCCTGTACTCTAAAACAGTTTCTGTCTCTGATTTTGGCAACAGCACAATCCCCAAATCTTAATGCATTTGGATGCAGTTGGTTTTCTTAGGCCACCGGGAAAGAGTTGTGGAGAAGAGATTCCTGAGTTTTGGAAGGTGTCAGACATCAGTGTGGACATCTAGGGATTTGGTTCCCAGTCCACCAGCACTGAGCATTGAATCTCAGGTAAAAGTGCTGCCCACGAGTTTTTTTTGTGTGTGTTTGTGATATGCAGGCCCACTCAAGTTCAGAGCCTAGAGCAGGGGCTCTCCTTATCCACATCTAAGGGTATTTGCACATCACTTTGTGCAGCATAAAGATCCCAGGGTGGCGCAAATGATTTGTGTTCAACTACTAACCTAATTGGTGGTTCAAACCCACCCAGCAGTGCCATGGAAGAAAGGCCTGATTATCTGCTCCCATAAAGATTATAGCCACAAAAATCCTATGGGAAAGTTCTACTCTGTAACACATGGGGTTACCAAGAGTTGGAATTAACTCAACAGCAATGGATTTGGTCTTGGTTGTGCAGCATATCTTTTCAATTTGATCAAACAATTGCACTTCATTTCAAGTTTTCTTGTGTACATACAAAAAAGTGAAGGAATAGGTGTCAAAGTGTAGAGCCATTAGAAGATGAAGAAGTTCACAAAGAGTTAAATGATGCCAGTTTTATATTAGTGTCATCAGATGCTTTGAGTAGAAAAGTCTGTCAATTCCAATTCTAGTTTGATATTTTCATCTAATTCATGAAATTAAATAAAGCCTTTGGAGGTTCATTCTGTCAAAGGTGAAATGTCTGACTTTACTGTGAATGCCATAGTAAATTCATTTAAAAAGTTTAACATTTGAAGATAAAATTATTCATTTTGGGATAATGGTTAAAATACAAATTTTAGTGCAGCACACCGTCTTGGTGAAAACAGTGTTCTTACTAGAATTAAGAAATTTATGAAGATTCTGGGAAGATGGCAGTGTAGACAAACCATCTTTCCAACACTCATCCACAAATACAGGGAAATGGTGCTTGGCTTTGAAGGACTCTGAATTGGGGAGGAGAGGAAAGCAGCAGAGAACTGCAGACAGGCAGGAGTCAACAAATCAACGAGTTGCATACAGTAGGAAAATTGCTTCTCCCAGCATCTCTGCTTCCCCTAGCCACATGGGCCACCAACTGCTGTGAAATGAGGTAGTGGCCTCAGAAAAAGAGCCTGGTTCCCTAACCACTACAACCCCTGCCTATTCAAAGAGAGAGGACCCCAAGATTCTGCTCTAAAATCAACAAGGCAGACCTCCCCATGGGTCCATTTAGAGTGTGCCAGCACCACTCCCACCCAGACACTGTCGGTTGCAAGCCTACCGTGAATTGCTACAGAAGGCCTGTGAAGTGGAGTCAACACTCTACTTGCCTCCCTGCACACCCCATAGCTCATACATCTGAAACCAACAGGACAGACGTTCCAGGGAGTCAGTTCAGGTTGCTGTTGAGGACTGCTGACTGAGGCTGCTATGTGCTAAGGAGCAGGCATATTTAGTGGAGGCTACACCCACAGCCAACATACTATAGGGAGAGCTTGGATACCCACAAGGCAGACCTCCTTGGAGGTCCGTTTGGAGCATGACAGCCCCCCCCCCCTTACACTTTGTTATCAGCAAGCCTGCTGTGAATTGCTCCAGAAGGGCCCTGCACCCCCAGAGCCGGCACTCTATCTTCCTCCCTGTGCACTCCATAGCTCTGGCCTCTGAAACCAACAGGACAAACCTCCCTGGGTGTTAATTGGGATTAGTCTGCCCCCACTTCCAGTTGGTGTTGAGGACTGAGGCTGCTGTGTGTTAGGAAACAGGAGTCTTGAGTGGAGGCTGCATTCACAGCCAACAGTCTACTGGGGAGACTCTGATAGCAACAAGGTAGGACTCCAGGAGGATCTGACCAGACCATGATGCCCCTCCCCCACCTGGTAATTGTTGGTTGCCAGGCTGTTGCAAACTGCTACAAAAGGTCCCTGCAGTGGAGTCTGCTCCCATAGTCAAGTACATATCAACCTGCCTCCCTGTGCACCCTATAGCTCAGCCCTCTGAAACCAACAGGACAGACCTTGCTGGGGATCATTTTGGGTCTGTCTGTTCCCCTTTGCAGTTGGTGCTGAGGAATGCTCACTGAGGCTGCTGTGTGCTAGGAAGCAGGCATCTTGAGTGGAGGCTATACCCACAGCCAACATACTACAGGGTGTGCCCTGACAGCAACAAGGCAGAGTTCTCTGGAGGTTCATACAGAGTGTGACAGTCCTTCCCCAACTGGTAACTGTTGGCTGCTGGACTGATATGAACTCCTACAGAAGGTTCCCTACAGTGGAGCCAGGAGGTGGGTAACCTAAGTGGAGACTGTATCTCCAACCACCTCAGGGCCACTGAGGCTCCAAAATCAACAAGATGGATCTCTCAGAGGCCCTTTTGGGAAGTGCCATCCTTCCTCCTCCTGAAATGGAGGAAAGTCTACCTGTGCTACCCCTGAATGTCAGCTCGCATGTAAACAGCCCGGATAAAGCAGGGAAGAAAACCTCCAGCAAAACCAGAGGGCAACACCCAGCCATGAAAGGGGCTCGCTGAGTGTGTATTTTCCACTAAAAACATGATTACATAAATACAGAAGGGAGTAACAACCAGAGAAAGGGGACTGTGCCCCCTGGTGGACAGATTGATTAGTGCACGATATCTCACCTGAGTGGTGGTGCTGGATGGTGGACAGACTGACCACAGCATATTCTCTGGTGTGTTTGGGAGAGATTGAAAGTTGAAAAATGAGACCTGGAACTTTCAAATCCCAATTAAACCAGGCGGAGAGAAGCGCTATTATAAAGAGGGAGAGGAAATGGTAAGCAAAGGCCAAAGGCTGTGCCCACCTAAGACTTTATTGGAGAAAGTACTGCAGGCAAAAACACCAAATACTGGGGAAAACTGGGAAAGTTAACACCCTAGAAAATGCTGGTCCTCCAACAAAAAAATTACGAAAATACACAAAAAACAGAAACAATGGTCCATCCAAATGAACGTGGCAAAGGGTGTGAAAGTGCATCTAAGAATGACCAAATAATGAAAAAATATGAAAGAGTGTAATACAACAACATTAAACATAATGAAAGAACTAAGGGGAAAAAGACAAAGAGCTAAAAGAAATAAGGAAAACAATGCAAGAACAAAATGAGGATCTAAAAAAGAGATACTGCATCTGAAAGGGACAATAACTGAAATGAGAAATACAATAGAAGGGCTTACCAACAGATTTAATAGGGCTGAAAAAAGAATCAGAGATTTAGAAGATAAAATAGTTAAAATTACAGATGCTGAAGAACAACAAGAATGGAGGCTCAAGAAGGCTGAGCACAGTTTAATGGAATTATGGGACAATGACAAGAGACCTAATATATGTAATGTATCATGGGAATTCCAGAAGGAGATGAGAGAGAGAAAAGGGCAGAAAGAATATTTGAAGAAATAATGACAGAAAATTTCCCCAATCTAACAAAGGACATGAATCTACAAACCCAAGAATTTCAAAGAACTTCAAACAGGAAAAACCCAAAGAGACCTACACAAAGACACATCATAGTTAGGCTCTCAAAAATTAAAGATAAATAGAGAATCCTGAAAGCAGTGAAAGAGAAGTAAACAATCACATAAAAAGGCCCCCAATAAGATCAGATGCCAATTTTTTCTCTAAACATTGGAGGCAGAAGACAATGGAATGATATATTTACTGTGCTGAAAGAAAAAAAAAAAACCCAAAAACCAAGAATACTATACCCAGCAAAACTATCCTGCAAGAATGAGGGTGAAATTAAAATATTCCCAGACAAACAGGAGCTGAGAGGATTCATATCCACCAGTCAGGTCCTGTAAAAAATACTAATGGGAGTTCTGTAGATGGAAGGGAAAAGACACTAGAAAGTAATTCAGAGCTGTACATAAAAGAAAGATCCCTATACAAGATGGACATGTATAAGGGCTGGTAATAAGGTATTCATACTTCATAATTCTAAATGTTTTGTCCTTCATGTTTTTTAGTAACAAGTATATAAAAGGCAAGGATAAGATTATGTTATTAAAAAAAGAAAAAAAAATTTTTTTATAGGGCACACAAAATATAAACATGTAATTAGTCATAACGACAACACAAGGTGGGGGACAGGAGTGGTATAGATGCTGAACTGAAGTTAAGATGATATCAATTTACCCTTGAATGTTATAAATACAAGCTCTTAAATGTAATATTCATGGTAACCACTAAGAAAATATATTTAAAAAAATACATAAAAGGAAAGGAGAAGGGAGACAAAAAGGCTCACTATAATAAACCAACAAAACACAAAAGCAAGCAGTATTAAAGGACAAAGACAAAGCTTAAGACAAACAAAAAAAAAACAAAATGGCAGAAAGCAAAGTTGCTTCTTATCAGTAATTACAGTGAATGTAAATGGACTAAATGCTCCAATCAAAAGGCAGAGAGTGTCAGGATGGATTTTTAAAAAATGATCCATCTATATGCTATTTACAAAAGACACACCTAAAACCCAAGGAAACAAATAGGTTGAAAGTGAAAGGATAGAAAAAATATTCCATACAAATAATAACCAAAAGGGAGCTGGGGTGGCAATCTTAATATCAGACAAAGCAGACTTTAAGACAAAATCTGTTTGAAGCATTAAAGATGGGCAGTATATAGTGACAAAAGGATCAATTCATCAAGATTTAAAAATCACAAATATATATGTACCCAACACCAGCACCTAAATGTATAATGTAAACATTGATACAATTGAAGGAAGAAATACATATACTACAGTAATAGTTGGAGACTTCAATATACCACTTTCAGTATTGGACAGAATATCTAGAAAGAAGATCAACGAGGAAATGACCTGAATGACACTTTAAACCAACTAGACTTGGTAGACATATATAGAACACTCTGACTGGAGGAGATCCACATTTGTGCCCATTCCAAAGAAAGGTGATCCAACAGAATGTGGAAATTATTGAACAATATTATTAATATCACACACAAATGAAATTTTATGAAGATAATTGAAAAACAGTTGCAGCAGTACATCAACAGTGAACTGCCAGAAATTCAAGCTGGATTCAGAAGAGAATGTGGAATGAGGGATATCATTGCTGATGTCAGATGGATCTTGGCTGAAAGCAGAGAATACCAGAAAGATGTCTACCTGTGCTTTATTGTTTATGCAAAGGCATTTGACTCTGTGGATCGTAAGAAATCATGGATAATGTTGAGAAGAATGGCAATTCCAGGACACTTAATTGTGCTCATGCAGACACTGTACATAGACCAAGAGGCAGTTGTTTGAACAGGACAAGGGGATACTGAGAGGTTTAAAATCAGGAAGGGTGTGTATCAGGGTTCTATCCTTTCACCATGCTTATTTAATGTGTATGCTGAGCAAATAATCCAAGAAGTTGGACAATATGAAGAAGAACGTGGCATCAGGATTGGAAGAAGACCCATTAACAACCTGCGATATGCAGATGACACAACCTTGCTTGCTGAAAGTGGAGAGGACTTCAAGCATTTACTAATGAAGATCAAAGACCACAGCCTTCAGTATGAATTGCACCTCAACATAAAGAAAACAAAAATCCTCACAACTGGACCAATAAGCAACATCATGATAAGCAGAGAAAAGATTGAAGTTGTCAAGGAGTTCATTTTACTTGTACCCATAATCAACACCCATGGAAGCAACAGTTAAGAAACCAAACAACGTATTGCATTGGGCAAATCTGTTGCAAAAGACCTCTTTTAAGTGTTAAAAAGCAAAGATATTACTTTGAAGACAAAGGTGAACCTGACCCAAGCCATGGTGTTTTCAACTGCCTCATATGCATGTGACAGCTGGAGAATGAATAAGGAAGGCTGAAAAAGAATTGATGTCTTTGATTATGGTGTTGGCAAAGAATATCGAATATACCATGGACTGCTAGAGGAATGAACAAATCTGTCTTGAAGAAGTATAGCCAGAATGTTCCTTAGAAGCAAGGATGGCGTGACTTTGCCTCACGTACTTTGGACATGTTAACAGGAGGGAACAGTCCCTGTAGAAGGTCATCATGCTTGGTAGAGGGTCATTGAAAGAGAGGGAGACCCTTAATGCGATGGAATGACACAGTGGCTACAACTATGAGCTTGAATGTAGCAACAATTGTAAAAATGGCGAAGGACTGGCCAGTGTGTCATTATGTTGTACGTAGGTCGCTATGAGTTGGAACTGACTCGACAGCACCTAACAACAACAACAATAAAACACTCCACCCCAAAACAGAACGATATACATTCTACTCCAGTGCACATGAATATATTCTCCAGGATAGACCACATTTTAGGTCACAAAGCAAGTCCTAATAAATTTAAAAATATTGAAATCATACAAAGTATTTTTTCTGACCACAATGGAGTGAAGCTAGGAATCAATAACAGGAAAAAAAAACCTGGAAAATACACAAACATATGGAAATTAAACAACACATTATTAAACTACAAATGGGTCAGGGAAGAGATCAAAAGAGAAATCATGAATTTCTTAGATTCAAATGAAAATGAAAGCACAAAGTACCAAAACTTGTGGGATGCAGTGAAGGCAGTACTCAGAAGAAAACTTATAGTAATAAATGTGTATGTAAAAAAAGAAGAAAGACCTGAAAGTTAGCAGCCTAACTCAACAGCTCCAGAAACTAGGAAGACAAGAGCAAACTAAACCTAAACCTACCAGAAGAAAAGAAATAGGAAAGTTCAGAGGAGAAATAAATAAAACCAAAAACAGAAAAACAATGAGAGAATCAATAAAACCAGAAGTTGGTTCTTCGAAAAGATCAATAAAATTGACAAACCTCTAGCTAGAATGACAAATAAAAGATGAAAATAAACAAAATGAAAGAGGCAAAGTTACAACTGATCTGACAGAAATAAAGAGAATTATGAAGGAATATTATGAACAACTGTATGGCAACAAATTGGATAACCTAGATTAAATGGACAAATTCTTAGAAGAACACAACCTACCCAAACTGACTCAAAAGGAAATAGAAAGTCTCAAGAAACCCATAACAAGTGAAGAGATTGAATCGGTGATGAAAAAATCCAAACAGAAAAAAGTGCTGGACTAGATGGTTTCGTTGGGGAATTCTACCAAATATTTAGAGAAGAAATGACACCAATACTGTTTAAACTCTTCCAAAAAATAATGAAGGAAGGAATATTCTCTAATTCATTCTATGAGGCAAACATAACCCTGATACCCAAACCAGACAAAGACACCATAAGAAAAGAAAACTACAGACCAATATCTGTTATGACTATAGATGCAAAAATCCTCAACAAAATACTAGTGAACAGAATCCAACAGCATATTAAAAGATTCATACACCATGACCAAGTGGGATTTGTTCCAGGAATGCAGAGATGGTTCAACGTTAGAAAATCAATCAATGTAATGCACCACATCAATCGATCAAAGGAAGGACCATGTGATCATCTCTATGGATGCAGAAAAAGTATTTGATAAAATCCAACACCCTTTCTTGATGAAAACCCTAAAGAAGATCGGAATAGAAGGAAAATTCCTCAATATGATTCAGTGCATATATGACAAGCCAACAGCCAACATTATACTTAATGGAGAAAGTCTGAGAGGTTTCCCCTTGAAATCGGGAACAAGACAGGGTACCTGGTCTCACCACGTCTATTCAGTATTGTATTAGAGGTCCTGGGCAGAGCAATAATACAAGAAAAAAAAAAGGCACCCAGATAGGAAAAGAAGAAGTAAAATTATCACTGTTCACAGATGATATAACCCTATACATAGAAAATCCCAAAGAGTCCACAACAAAACTTCTACAGCTAATAGAGGAATCGAGCAAAAATGCAAGGTACAAGGTCAACAAACAAAAATCAGTTGGGTTAGTGTTGACATGTCATGGGGTTGTTAACCAATGTCATAAGACAATATGCATACTTACTGTTTAATGAGAAGCCAGTTTGTTCTGTAAACCTTCATCTAAAGTATGATTAAAAAAATCAGTTTGGTTTCTATACACCAGCAATGAAAAACCTGGAAAGAAAATTAGGGAAACAATTCCATTTACAACAGCATCTAAGAGAATAAAATACCCAGGAATGAATCTAACCAGGGACATGAAGGACACAATGAAAAATATAAAACCCTGATGAAAGAGATTAAAGAAGACTTAAGTTAATGGAAAGATGTTCCGTGTTCATGGATTGGAAGGCTTAATATTGTTAAGATGTCAATACTACCCAAAGTGATCTATAGATTCAACACATTCCCAATCAAAATTCCAATAGCCTTCTTTACAGAAATAGAAAAACCAATCCTCATCTTTGTGTGGAATGGCATGAGGTCTCAAATAGCTAAAACAATGTTGAAAGAGAAGAACAAAGTAGGAGGACTCACACTTCTTGATTTTAAAACATACTATACAGCTAAAGTAATCAAAACAGCCTGGTATTGGTATAACAATAGACACAATGGAATAGAACTGAGAGTCCAGAAATAAAGCCACACACCTGTGGTCAAATGATTTTTGACAAGGGTGCTAAGTCCATTCGATGAGGAAAGAAGAGTCTCTTCAATAAATGGTGCTGGGAAAAATGGATTTCCTCGTGCAGAAAAATGAAACAGGATCCATGCTTCACACCGTACATGAAAACAAATTAAAAATGGATTAAGGACCTAAATGTGCAAACTAAAACCATAAAATACTTAGAAGAACAAGCAGGGGCAACACTGTTAGGCCTAACTTTCAGCAATGGATTATCTAATATAATAACAAAAGCACAAACAGCAAAAGACAAAATAAATAAATGAGACCTCATAAAAATTAAAACATTTTGTTCATCAAAAGACTTTACCAAAAAAAGTGAAAAGACAAGCTACCAACTAGGAGAATAGCTTTGAAAATCTATATCCAACAAGAAACTAGTAGCCAAAATATACATAAAACTTTGATGACTTAACAACAAAAAGATAAATAACACAATTATAAAATGGGCAAAGGACTTGAATAAACATTTTGCCAAACAGGATATCTGAATGGCCACCAAACATGTGAAAAGATGCTCAGCATCATTAGCCATCAGACACATGCAAAGCAAAACCACAATGAGATACCATTTCATTTCCACTAGAATGCCTAAGATAAAATAATAATAATAATAAATGTTGGTAAGGATGTGGCAAAATTGGAACCCTTATCCATTGCTGGTGAGAATGCAAAATGGTAAAGCCATTGTGGAAAACAGTGCAGCAGTTCCTCAAAAAACTAAAAAAAAAAAAAAAAAAAAAAAATAGAACTACCATAAAAACCCACCCAGTGCTGTCGAGTCGATTCCGACTCATAGCGACCCTGTAGGACAGAGTAGAACTGCCCCCTAGAGTTTCCAAGGAGTGCCTGGCGGATTTGAACTGCTGACCCTTTGGTTAGCAGCCGTAGCACTTAACCACTACGCCACCAGGGTTTCCTAGAACTACCATATTACCCAGCAATTCCGCTCCTATGTATATATCCCAAAAACTTAAAAGCAGGGACTCAAAAAGAGACTTGTGCAAAAGGGGGAAGATGCAGAACAGAATTTCCTATACTCATGGACTCTAATAATACTATAATACTTTACAAAGTGAAGTATTATAACGAAACTGCAAAGACCTAGAGCTAGAAAACCAAAACGGAAGAACGTGTTCAGCATTTCTCAAGCTGCAAGAGCGGAAGAAAAAATTCAAGCCTCGATTTGCAATATCGAAGGATTCTATGGACAAAATATTGAATGATGCAGGAAGTATCAAAAGAAGATTGAAGGAATACACCGAATCACTGCACCAAGAAGAACTGGTCAATGTTCAGCCATTTCAGCAGGTAGCATGTGATCAAGAACCCATGGTACCAAAGGAAGAAGTCCAAGCTGCACTGAAGGGAATGGTGAAAAATAAGGCTCCAGGAATTGACAAGATATCAATTGAGATGTTTCACCAAACAGATGCAGAGCTGGAAGTGCTCACTTGTCTATGCCAAAAAATTTGGAAGATAGCTTCCTGGCCAACCTACTGGAACCATATCTGTGCCCATTCCCAAGAAAGACGATCCAACAGGATGCAGAAATTATTGAACAATATCATTAATATCACACACAAGTAAAATTTTGCTGAAGATCATTCAAAAGCATTTGCAGCTGTAAATCAACAGAAATGGGCAGAAGTTCAAGGTGGATTCAGAAAAGGATGTGGAGCAAGGGATATCATTCCTGATGTCACATAGGCCTTGGCTGAAAGAAGAGAATACCACAAAGATGTTTATCTGTGTTTTATTGACTATAAAAAGGCATTCAACTGTGTGGATCATGACAAATTATGGATAACACTCTGAAGAACGGGAATTCCAGAGCACTTAATTGTGCTCCTGAGGAACCTGTACATAGGTCAAGAGGCAGTCTTTCAAATAGCACAAGGGGAAAATGTGTGGTTTGAAGTCAGGAAAGGTGTGCGTCAGAGTTATATCCTTTCACCACACTCAGTCTGTGTGCTGAGCAGATAATTCAAGAAGCTGGACTATATGAAGAAAAACGCAGCATCTGGAGGATGGAGGAAGACTCATTAACAGCCTGCGTTATGCAGATGACACAACCTTGCTTGCAGAAAGTGAAGAAGACTTGAAGCACTTGCTGATGAAGATCAAAGATTACAGCCTTCAGTATGAATTGCACCTCAACATAAAGAAAACAAAAATCCTCACAACTGGACCAATAAACAACACCATGATAAGCAGAGAAAAGATTGAAGTTGTCAAGGATTTCATTTTACTTGGATCCATTATCAAGCCCACGGAAGCAGCAGTCAAGAAATCAAAGGATGTATTGTACTGGGCAAATCTACTGCAAAAGACCTCTTTAAAGTGTTGCAAAACAAAGATGTCCCTTTGAGGACTAAGGTGTGCTTGACCCAAGCCATGGTGTTCTCAATTGCCCCATATGTATGCGAAAGATGGACAATGAATAAGGAAGACCGAAGAAGTATTGATGTCTTTGAATTATGGTGTTGGTGAAGAATATTGAATATACTATGGACTTCCAGAAGAAAGAACAAATGTGTCTTAGAAGAAGTACAGCCAGAATGCTCCTTAGAAGCAAGGATGGTGAAACTTTGTCTCATGTAATTTGGACATGTTATCAGGAGGGACCAATCCCTGTACAAGGACATCATACGTGGTAAAATAGAGGGCCATCAAACCCTGGAGAAGGACATCATGCTTGGTAAAATAGAAGATCATCAAAAAAGAGGAAAACCCTCAAGGAGATGGATTGACACAGTGGCTGCAACAATGGGCTCAAACATAGCAAGGATTGTGAGGATAGCCCAGCACTGGGGAGTATTTCATTCTGTTGTACCTAGTGTTACTATGAGTTGGAATTGCATCAAATGCACCTAACAACACAACAACAACAATGGAGCTTCTCTGATGAACCCCTGAAACTATGGCCCTGAGATAATCTTTAAACCTCAAACCAAAAATATCCCCTGTAGTCATCTTAAAACCAAACAATAGTTTAGCTTAATGAGTAGAAAAGGTCTGCCTTGAGCATTATCCTCTTTGAAAAACTATCTATATTAGATCAAATTGACAACAGCAACTCGAAAGAGTAGATAGGAAACTTAGGGGGCTGTGAGCTTATGTTAATGAGAAAAGACTAACTTATAAAAGAATGGCGAGAATGGTTGTACAACTCGAAGAATGTAGTCAGTGTCGCCAACTCATATATGTAGAATTGGCGTATATTTTGCTGTGTATATTCTCAACCACAAAATAGATAAATAAAATTTAGAAAAAAAGAAATCAATGGAGTAGAAATATACTTGGAATTAGTCAAGTTGCACACATAACTCATAATTAATTATGTACAAACAAGCTGTAATATTCTACCAGTGAAAATAGAAGTTGTATTTGGCAAAATTTACAGACACTTATAATTATGCAATGTTAGAGTAACTTAAATACCAAACTTTTATGACGAAGCTGATTTTGAATTAAAAATAATGTGGCAGTACGTGCGTTCTCTTTTTTGTGGCTGTCATCAAGTGGATTTTAAAATGTTTAGGGCTTTGAAGGACTACTTTGTAAATCAATCTAAGTGTCTTACAGTGGCCCTGAACTTCTTTGTGAGTCCTCTATGTTTGGCTTCATTGTTTTTTCAAAATCATCTGTAAATCTTTAATCAAAGTCTCCAAGGAGTGGAGTTCCAAAAACATTTACTTTTGAAGATTTTAGCAAAATAAAATCATTAAAAAACAAAGCTTGTAAGCAGAAAGACATTGAGATTTCTCTTGTCAAAACAAGAGGGCAAGCAAACAAATTAAACAATGAGAGTTTGGATGATTTATAAGATTTAATTTTGAAATTCTATAATTGAGAATTGGACTATCTAAACTTGGAATTTTTTTTTTTATGAAACAAGAAAAGAAACGACAAACCAATCTCCCTCATGAATTTAGACATAAAAATCCAGCAATATAGGAAAGTAAAAATGATATTATATCATGACCATGTGGGGATTATGTTAGGAATGCATGACTGGTTCAATGTTCAAAAACCAATGGATGTTATCCACCATATTAACAGATAAAAAGAACACAAATACAATCACTTCAATAACTGCAAATGAGTTTTGAGAAAATTCAGTGTTTTTCATTAAAAAAAAAAGCAATTCTCAGCAAACTAGGTGTCATGGATTGAATTATGACCCCCCAAAATATGTATCAATTTGGCTGGGCCATGATTTCCAGTATTGTGTGGTCTTACTCCATTTTGTGATTGTAATTTTATGTCAAAGAGGCTCAGGATGGGGTTATAACACCCTTACCCAGGTCACACTCCTGATCCAATGTAAAGGGAGTTTCCCTGGGGTGAGGCCTGCACCACCTTTTATCTTTCAAGAGATAAAAAGGAAAGGGAAGCAAGCAGAGAGTTAGAGACCTCTTACCACCAAGAAAGCAACACCGGAAACAGAGTGCGCCTGAGAAGCTCCTCGACCAGGGGAAGATTGATGACAAGGAGTTTTCCTCCAGAGCTGCCAGAGAAAGCTGTTCCTTGGAGCTGACACTCTGAATTTGGGCTTGTAACCTACTAGACTATGACAGAATAACTTTCTCTTTGTCAAAGCCACCCATTTGTGGTATTTCTGTTATAGCAGCACTAGATGGCTAAGACACTAGGAAGAGAATTCCTGAAACTGATAAATAGCATCTATGAAAATCTATAGCTAAACTTGTTGGTGAAAGACTGAGTGCTTTTCCCTTCAGATCAAGAACAATGTAAGGATATCTGCTCTGACTACTTCTATTCAACATTGTACTGGAGGTCCTAGCTAGTGTAAGACGGCAAGAAAAAGAAATAAAAGGTATACAAATTGGAAACAAAGAAAACTGTCTCTATAAACAGATGACATGTTCATCTATATAGAAAATCCAAAAGAATGTACCAGAAAGCTACTAAAATAAGTGAGTTTAGCAAGGTTGCAGAACACGAGGTTAAACTATAATATACTAGCAATGTATACAGGCAGTCCCCAATTTACAACCTATTGGACTTATGATGAACCGCACTTAGGACTATCCTTTTTTTCTTTTATGATTCGTGTATTTTTTATGTATGTATGTATTAAAATATATTTGTACGTTTATATGTAATGTTTCCAACCTTTAAAAACAAATAAAGATTGGATTCATAAAGATACCGCTGGTAAAAGGCAATAATAAAAAAAACAAAAAAAAGTGAGGTATTCGACTTACATCAGAACCGACTTACCAGGAAGTCATCAGAATGGAACCTTGTCATAAATTGGTAACTACCTGTAATTGGAAATTGAAACAAATAATGCCATTTGTAATAGCATTAAAAATCATACAATACTTAGGTATAAATCAAACAAAATACATGCAAGATTTCAATGCTGAAAAACTATGGAACAATGCTGAGAGAAATTAATGAAGACCTAAATAAGTGGAGGGATATACTGTATTTGTGAATTGTGATATTATTACAATATTAAGGTGCCAATTATCTCTGATTTGAGGTGCTGGTTCAATGCAATCCCAATCACAATTCCTGTAGGAGTTTGAAATCAGTTTGCAAACTGATTTTAAAATTTGTATTTATGTGCAAAAACTTTATTACAAGATAGATAACGCTGGAAAACATTTGTTGATGCTATTATATGCCAGGTATCGTTTCAAGTACTTTGAATGTATTAAGAAATCTAATCCTCACAACAACCTTTTGAGGGAGGTGAAATACAGCATTGTTTTACCCAGTTTTATGGGTTTACAAACAAAAGCACAGCGAGGGCAAGTAACTTGTCTAGGCTTATTGGCTTATAGGTTGGAGAGTTTGCCATTGACCACAGGCAATTAGAATCCAGAGTCTAGCCTTTTAATCACTTGCAATTGCCAGTTTCTGTATCAGTCAGCTATTGCTTCAAACAACCAGAAGATCTCAGTGGCAAATAATAATAAACATTTCTTTTTCACATGTCTATAGGTTGGCTGGGGTGGCTTCACTGATTTTGGCTGGGCTCAGCTGGGCAGCTCAAGCCAAAGGACAGGTTCAGGTCTGTTCTACGTGTCTGTCATTCTCCTTGAATTAGTGGCTTCGCCATGGCCTGTTCTTTTCATGGCAATGACAGAAGCACTAAAGAGGGTCTCCCATTAGAACTAAGGCCCAAATCAAGCTTTCTACTATTTCTATCTTTAATTGAACTTACCTGCCCAAGTCCAGGGGGAGCTAGTGGAAAACTGCAGGTCTCTCCTGTAGGGCGAGGGAGTCCCACCCTGGTGTGGCTATATGGGAAGAGAGAGCAAGGCCTAGGAGTTCCTCCCACAGGCAGGCTGCCTCAAAAAGGCAAGCGTAAACAGATAATCCCTGATGGAGCAGGAGAGCAGTGGGATGCAGACCTCGAATTCTCGTAAAAAGACCAGACTTAATGGTCTGACTGAGACTAGAGGGACCCCAGAGGTCATGGTCCCCAAAGATTCTGTTAGCCCAAGACTGGAACCATTCCCAAAGCCAACTCTTCAGACAGGGATTGGACTGGACTATATGATACAAAATGATACTGGTGAGGAGTGAGCTTCTTGGATCAAGCAGACATATGAGACTATGTGGCCATCTCCTGTCTCAAGGGGATATGAGAGGGCAGAGGGGATCAGAAGCTGGCTGAATGGACACAGAAATAGAGAGTGGAGAGGAGTGTACTGTCTTCAAGGGGGAGAGAAACTAGGAGTATATAGCAAGGTGTGTATAAATTTTTGTATGAGAGACTGACTTCATTTGTAAATTTTCACTTAAAACACACACACACACACACACACACACAAAGATTACATTACAAAAAAGGTAAA
The DNA here is from genome assembly GCF_030014295.1 of Loxodonta africana. NCBI lineage: Eukaryota > Metazoa > Chordata > Mammalia > Proboscidea > Elephantidae > Loxodonta > Loxodonta africana. The sequence goes on from NC_087369.1 coordinate 22,061,106, forward strand.
AAAAAAAAGTCAAGTGTAAGAGGAAGGGCCATTTCTTTTCAGTGACAATAATGGATGTCAGACTTTCACCAGTATTGGAAAAGTGTCTCATAGGGAGGGGTGTGTCCAACACAGGATGTAGAAGTGTTAGGTGAATTTTCTATTTAGGAGCCAAGCAGAAACATAGAAGACCTTTTCCTCTCATAGAAAATCAGGACTGCGTTCTAGACTTCTTGGCATCATCCTTTTCAGTACCCATCACAGAACCATTGACAGAAAAGTTTCTGAAGAATTATTCCTTGTTGCACAGTAAGAGAAACGGTCGCATTTTTCACTCTTGAAGTAGCCCCCCAAATTCCCATTTTTCCAACCTCACTTCCTGGGGGCTTTCCCTGGCTTGGCGACAGAAACGCTTGTCTGCATTCTGAGGAGAATTTGGGCCGTTTGTTTTGGTTGCCCTGAGTTACTCCAATATGGCACAGAAGAAGCTTGTCCTGCTGGGGTTTATAATTAATTGTAAAGCTAACCCTGGCTAGTGAAACCTGCAAATTCTGCTTAGGGTGTGTTTTGTCATATTTGTTTTGTAATGTGTGTATGTGTGTGTGTCCTTTGAGCAGAGTTTCCATAGGCAAAAGAAAGGGAAGATGTCCAGCTGTGTTATTTTGGCAGGACTTCTTTGCATAACTCTCCATGGAAGTTTCTGCAGTGCTCCTCTCCCTTCCTGGCTTCCTGTTTCTATAGTACTGCAAAGACTTACTGAGTCTCTTTAGCTGTAGCCTAAATTCATCACTAAGACAGTTTCAGACAGCCCTTTCTGAAGTGAACCAGTACAGGATGGGGATAGGTAGGCCTATGCCTTTATTGTTTAAACCAATCATTACTTGAAGGAAGAAAGCTAAACTCATCAGAAATGTGAAGACGTGTGCTTTGACCATGCTCTCTGAAGCTGGCTCTATTGCTCTGGGTCCGGGGCAATAGAATTCCTCATAAGCCAGTTTTTAACCTCTTTTGAACCCTCGGAAACCCTGGTGGCATAGTGGTTAAGTGCTACGGCTGATAACCAAAGGGTCGGCAGTTCAAATCCACCAGGCGCTCCTTGGAAACTCTACCGGGTAGTTCTACTCTTTCCTATAGGGTCGCTATGGTCGGAATCGACTCGACGGCACTGGGTTTGTTTTTTTTGGTTTTGAACCCTCAGCAGCCACAGAATTTCAGGGCCTGACTACAGAGGGTTCTATCTGAAACAACCATCATGAATTGTTCCACAACAACTCAGAAAAGGAGGGTGAGGGTGGTTGCACAACTCGAAGAAAGTAATCAATGTCACTGAATGGTACATGTAGAAACTGTTGAATTGTTGTATGTTCTGCTTTGTATATTCTCAACAACAACTACAACTAAAATAAAAAATAAGCTATAGCCATAAAAAAACACAAGGGGAATAATATTATTACGAGATCCCATTTTTGTTAAAAAAAAAAATTCCAAGGCTCTGTATATATATATGTTTGAGTAGAGAAATGAAAGTGGCTTTCACTTTGTGCTTCATATATTTCCATGTTATTTTAAATTCTCACAACGAATGTATCGTTTCCTGTAATTTACAGATACCAATAAATATTTTCGAACTAAAAAGGATTGTTCCACACAATTCAGAAAATGAGGGTGAGAACGGTTGCACAACTTGAAGAATGTAATCAATGTCAATGAATTGTATGTGTAGAAATCGTTGAATTGCTGTATGTTCAGCTGTGTATATTCCCAACAACAACAAAAAATAAAATATTTTTTTAAAAAAGAATTGTTCCAGGGAAATACATGGACAGAAATGAGTGTTCTTTTCTTACATTCGGAGTGGGAAATTTTCACTCTCATATGATTTTTTTAAAATTTTTATTGTGCTTTAAGTGAAAGTTTACAAATCAAGTAAGTCTCTCACACAAAAACCAATACAACTTTTTAAAAAAATTTTTATTGTGCTTTAAGTGAAAGTTTACAAATCGAGTAAGTTTCTCACGCAAAACCCCACATACACCTTGCTATATACTCCCAATTGCTCTCCCCCTAATGAGACAGTCCGCTCTCTCCCTCCACTCTCTCTCTTCGTGTCCATTTCGCCAGCTTCTGAACCCCTCTACCCTCTCATCTCCCCTCCAGGCAGGAGTTGCCAACATAGTCTCAAGTGTCCACCTGATCCAAGAAGCTCATTCGTCACCAGTATAAATTTCTATTCCATTGTCTAGTCCAATCCCTGTCTGAAGAGTTGGCTTTGGGAATGGTTCCTGTCCTGGGCCAACAAAAGATCTGGGAGCCATGACCACTGGGGTCCTTCTAGTCTCAGTCAGACCATTAAGTCTGGTCTTTTTACAAGAACTTGGGGTCTGCATCCCACTGCTCTCCTGCTCCCTCAGGGGTTCTCTGTTGTGTTCCCTGTCAGGGCAGTCATCAGTTGTAGCCAGGCACTATCTAGTTCTTCTGGTCTCAGGCTGATGTAGTCTCCGGCTTATGTGGCCCTTTCTGTCTCTTGGGCTCATAATTACCTTGTGTTCTTGGTGTTCTTCATTCTCCTTTGATCCAGGTGGGTTGAGACCAATTGATGCATCTTAGAAGGCAGCTTGCCAGCATTTAAGGCCCCAGACTTCACTCTCCAAAGTGGGATGCAGAATGTGTTCTTAATAGATTTTATTATGCCAGTTGGCTTAGATGTCCCCTGAAACCATGGTCCCCATGATCCCCTGTTACACTGGCCTTTGAAGCATTCAGTTTATTCAGGAAACTTCTTTGCTTTTGGTTTAGTCCAGCTGTCCTTACCTTGCCTGTATTGTGTGTTGTCTTTCCCGTCACCTAAAGTAGTTCTTATCTACTATCTAATTAGTGAATGCCCCTCTCCCTTCCTCTCTCCCTCTCCCCTCTTGTAACCATCAAAGAATGTTTTCTTCTCAGTTTACACTATTTCTCAAGTTCTTATAATAGTGGTCTTATACAATATTTGTCCTTTTGCAACTAATTTCACTCAGCATAATGCCTTCCAGATTCCTCCATGTTATGAAATGTTTCACAGATTCCTCACTGTTCTTTACTGATGCGTAGTATCCCATTGTGTGAATATACCATAATTTATTTATCCATTCATCCGTTGATGGGCACCTTGGTTGCTTCCATCTTTTTGCTATTGTAAACAGTGCTGCAGTGAACATGGGTGTGCATATATCTGTTCGTGTAAAGGCTCTTATTTCTCTAGGATATATTCCAAGGAGTGGGTCTCGTATGACTCTTAAGAATGATAGTCTAGTAATATGCAATATGATTCAAATTGTGCCCATTTAGTTCCAATTCCATTACTCTTCGAGCTCCTCAAGGTCAGGAAAGGTGCCTTCTTGTAATCTAACACTTAACAGATACCTGACAGAGATACTTAATAAATGTGGGGTGAATGAATGCATGAAATAATGAAATATCACTTCCTCTATAAAGCTTTGGTTTAAAAACAAAATCACTTGTATTTCCAGAAATTTTGGCATTTTCAAACTCCATCTGAATAGCCAACTACCATATCTTTTTTAAAACCATTATTGCCCATTTAGATTATATATTGCTGTGTAACAAATCATCCCAAAACTTAGTAGCTTAAACTAATAACCATATTATTATCTCTAATGATTTTCTGGGTTGACTGGGCTCAGCTCAGAAATTCTTCTGCTCTATGTGATACTGACTGCATAAATCTCCATGGAAGTTTCTGCAGTGGGGACTTGATTGGGCTGGACACCCATGATGGCTCATTCATGATTGGCAATTAATGCTGGCTGTTAGCTGGGAGCTCAGTCAGGGCTGTCAGCTGGAACATCTACATTTGGGCTCTCCATGTGGTGTGGGCTTTTCACAGCATGGCCACTGGCTTTCAAAGGGGAGTGTCTCAAATGTGAGTGTTCAAAGATAGAGGAAACAGAAGTGGAAGGTGCCCGTCATCTTAAAGGTTGGGCCAAGCATTGGCTCAGTGCTATTTCTGCTGCATTCTGTTAAGTAGCCACAGAACCATCCCAGATTCAAAGGCAGGGGAAATAAACTCCAACCCTTGATAGAGAGAGTGACAAAGAATTTGTGACCATCTTTAATCCACCATATTGTTTATATAATAATTGACATGGAGGAATGGACAATGGTAAGAGGCAACAGTAAACTTGATGGGTGAAAATATCACTTCACAGCAGCTAAGTAATTAATTAGATTGGTTGTAGGAAATCAATTAATCTGAATTAATTCAATGTCCATCCTGAGACAAATATTGTAAGAGAGGTTGCTGTACAGTCAATAAAAATCTTTGAGGAATTATAGGAAACAGGGGTGTCCTGGAAGCCTGTTGTTGTTGCTGTGTGCCATTGAGTTGATTCTGACTCAGACACAGATAAGTATCATTGTCATTTTCAAAAGTGGAGAGAAGGTGGAATCACAGCAAAATCAGATTTCGGTCCCAAGCAAGATATTAAAAGATTATTTTTCTATTATGTAAATCAAATCCAGAAGTAGGCAGTACAAGACTGGTATGATGACGTCACAAAGTCATTGGGGACCCAGGCTCTTTCCGGCTCAAGGTTCCACCATCACTTGTAATCACGGTCCAATACTCTGGTTAGGGTTCCAACCATCATATCTATATTCCAGAATGAAGAACAGGGAGAAGGAAAAATGGTCCATCTCATCTTTTAAAGAGACTTTTTGAGGCTTCCATATAGCCTCTGCTTATATCTCACTGGCTAAAACTTAGTCACAGAGCCATGCCTAAACTATAAAATGCAGTGTTAATTTTGTGTGGCTATATACTCACCCAAAACCCTGGTGGCTTAGTGATTAAGTGCTACAGCTGCTAACCAAAGGGCTGGCAGTTTGAATCCGCCAGGCGCTCCTTGAAAACTCTATGGGGCAGTTCTACTCTGTCCTATAGGGTCACTATGAGTCAGAATCGACTCGATGGCACTGGGGTTGGCTTGGTTTTTTTTTTTTTTTATGTACTTACCTAAGAATTGGAAGTTTTATTACAAAAAAGAAGAGTGGAATGGATTTTGGGGTGGGTAACTACCAGTGTTTGTTCCAGATGTTTTGTCACTACCAATAGACACCAGCATGAGTTTTCTAAGAAATCGTGTCAGAGGGCCTGAGATGTTCCTTCTCCCCTCTGGGTTTTCATCGATGGAGTATACAAGCTCATTGTGTATAAAGTCCATCTTATGCTCCTCTTCAAATTCTCTCAGCTTCACCTGTCTCCTGAACCCTCTGCCACTAGTATTGCTATAGCAGTCATCTCTCTGTGGGCCCAAGTGGTCCTATTTCTTTTTTTTTTATTGTGCTTTAGATGAAGCTTTACAGAGCAAATTAGTTTCTCATTAAACAGTTAATACACATACTGTTTTGCGACATTGGTTGCCAACTGTGTGACGTGTTAACACTCTTCCCTTCTTGACCTTGGGTTCCCCATTTCCATTCTTCCAGCTTTCCTGTCCTCTCCTGCCTTCTCTCTCATCCTTGCCTCTGGGCTGGTGTGCCCACTTAGTCTCGTATACATAGTTGAGCTACATGTATTATTGTTTGCTTTATGGGCCTGTCTAATCTTTGGCTGAAGAGTGAACCTCAGGAGTGACTTCAGTACTGAGTTAAAATGGTATCTGGGGGCCATACTCTCAGGGTTTCTCCAGTCTGTCAGACCAGTAAGTCTGGTCTTTTTTGTGAGTTAGAATTTTGTTCTACATTTATCTCCAGCTCCGTCTGAGACCCTCTACTGTGATCCCTGTCAGAGCAGTCAGTGGTGGTAGCTGGGCACCATCTAGTTGTGCTGGACTGAGTCTGGTGGAGGCTGTGGTAGTTGTGATCCATTAGTCCTTTGGACTAATCTTTCCCTTGTGTCTTTGGTTTTCTTCATTCTCCCTTGCTCCAGATGGGGTGGGAACAAGTGGTCCTATTTCTCCAAAGCTGAGGCCCAGACTCTTTGGCTCCTCTCACCTTTTCCAGCTCAAATACAACCTCAGGGTGTGGGATCTGGTTTTCCCAGTGACTGCTGGAGAGCTCAGGTGATGTAACAGAGAAGTGCAGGTGTGTTAACTCCCTATGGGGTGAACTTTGACCTTGGGAAACTTTGGGAAAACAGGACTTTGGGAAACAGGAGACAGAGGTCAGCCAGCAGATGTAGATACTTAGATATGAAATGTATACATCAAACTATGTGTCTAAAGTGAAGTGTGTTGTCTTGCCCTCATGTCTGTTTTTCTTCCTGTATTCTCTGTACCCTTTCTTGGCATCACCATGTTACCAAGTTGTCCAAGTGAGGAAACAAATCATCTTTGACCCTTTCTTCTCTGTTATCACCACCACACTGAATTAGTCACCACACTTTCAATCGTACCTCCTTAATAGCTCTTTAATCATGCACTGTCTTCCAGCCCCAACACTGCTGCCTTAGATAAGGTCCTTATAATTGCTTACCTGAATTAATCTCCTTGCTTCCACTCTTAGCTCCTTCCAATCGATTCTCTGCACAGCTGCAAGAATTATCTTTCTAGAACTTGAATACTTTGCTTAGGCTCATTCAAAGCTTCCCCATAGCTTTTGGGATATAAATCAAGCTCCTTACTTTTGAAAACAAGGCCCTTTGTGCAGGGCTGGAACTAGAGTGAGGCAAATGAGGCGCCTAGGGTGCAAAATTTGGGGCACTCACTCTCATGGGCATTCAAATGCGGGGTCGACAGCTGAGAGTGAGTGCCACCATAAATTTTACTCCCTAGGTGCCTCATCAATGAGCCTAGGTGACTCAATGGTTAAAGTGCTCTGCCGCTAACCAAAAGGTCAGTGGTTTGGACCCACCAGCTGCTCTGCGGGACAAAGATGCGGCAGTCTGCTTCAGTAAAGATTGCAGCCATGGAAACCCTGTGGGGCAGTTCTATTCTGTCGTATAGTGTCGTTATTAGCCACAATCGACTTGATGGCAATGGCTTTGGTTTTAATATTATTATTATTATTGCACAAGGAGCCCTGGTGAGTCAGAGGTTAAAGTACTCAGCTGCTAACTGAAAGATCTGTGCTTCGAACCTACTAGACGCTCTGAGGAAGAATATGTGGCAGTCTGCTTCGGTGAAGATTTACAGCCTTGGAAACCCTATGGGGCAGTACTACTCTGTCCTACAGGGTCACTACAAATTGGAATTGACTCAATGGCAATGGGTTGGTTTTTGGTTCTGTGTCTCACCCTAGTGGCCCTGCCTTTGTGCTGGCCCCTGCTACCCTCTCTGGTCTCACCTTTCATCACATTCCAAATCATATCGTCATATCTAAGTGGGCTGCTTGCAGGTCCCTGACCTCACCTTGCTCTCACTGTTGCTACCTTAACACTTGCTTAGCAGTGGCGTGTTCTTGGGATATCAGGGCAATGATATTGCGACAGAAGCCTAAAGAATATTGGCTTTATGATGAATACCAGCATCAAGTGAACAGCAAATGTGATATTCTTAGCCTAGCTCAAAGACATTCATTTTGACGAAATGTATAACAAAAATCTTAAAGTCTGTTTTCTATTATAGTCATTGCAAACAGCATCATATCTCAAAGCATATGGTGGCAGTGGTGTAATTTACTTTAAAATACTTCAGCATAAACAACAAACAACCAACCCATTGCTGTTGAGTAGATTCTGACTCAGAGGTCCTACAAGGCAGAATAGAACTGCCCCATAGAGTTTCCAAGGCTGTAAATCTGTACGGCAGCAGACTGCCACATCTTTCTCCCGTGGAGCTGCTGGTGGGTTTGAACTGTTGACCTTTCCGTTAGCAGCCAAAGGCTTGACCACTGTGCCATCAGGGCTCCCTGTTATGATGCATATTTGTGCATGTTAGTTTTAATCTACCCCCCAGGGGTGGTTAGTTAACATTTGAAGTACTCTAATTGAGGATAGTCATTCCAGGGACAATTAGCTTTCGTAACACTCTAATCAGAGACCAACATTCCAAAGCAACTGCTATAAGCCTTCAAATGTCTTTATCTCAGATCAATACCACAAGCTTTGTTAATTAGCCTAATAGATGTTAGAAATGATTTCTCATTGGCAAAACCAGCTGTATTCTAGAAATGTGCATTAGCTAGGAAGCTATGCCCTTGCATGATAGGGTACAAGGAGCTGCTGAAGACAACAGCCCACACCCCTTTAGAATAGCATTCTAGGCTTAGGATTCCAAACTGATCCCTTGTTTCCCCACTTATTGGTGGGCTTGGTTGTCTGATTCTGACTGGATGTTTTGGTAAATTCAACAGCTCAAATATTGCATATCTATCTCACGTGATCCTTTCATGCAGGGTGTAGTAGGAGCAGCTGAAGTCGCAAAGCTGGGACCAGGACAGATGGCATGAACCTTGATGTGTCTCCTTGTGATGAATGCTTGATGAGTGTCAGGATGTGGTCTGACACTTGCTTTTATTATAACACACTACCGGATGGATAGTGAGGCTGTTGGGGAGGAGACCTGTTACCCTCACCTGTTTCTAACTTTTGGAGGCTACTCCCATCCACTGAAAAAATCCTAAAACGTGTGAATCACCAATTTGCTTAGGCTGGTTTGCAGTGGGTGCCTGATTGGAAGAAAACAGAGGGGGTGAGCCTGCGCATGCTTTCTTTGTCCCAATTTGGAGATGCTTTTTTTTTGTCTGCTGGTCTAGAAGATCTCACCCAGTGATCCTAACATCTTTTGGCCTTTGGCATCTTGTAACATACAGCCTCTGCCCAAAAGAACTGGAAAAAAAAAATCAACCCTGTGGAGCTGGGTAATCTAAAACCTCGATAACTGGGATTTCCCTTGCTCCCGTATGAAACCCATTGCCAAAGAGTCAAATTCTGACACATAGCGACCCTATAGGACAGAGTAGAACTTCCTCATAGGATTTCCAAGGCTGTAATCTTTACCAAAGCAGACTGTCATGTCTTTCTCCGATGGCTCAAATAACCCAAACCTGTTGTCATTGAGTCTATTCTGATTCATAGTGACCTTATAGGACAGAGTAGAACTTCCTCCAAGGCTGTAAATCTTTGCGGAAGCAGACTGCCACATCCTTCTTCCCTTGAGTGGGTGGTGGGTTTGAACCGCCAATCTTACAGTTAGCAGCAGAGTGTTTAACCACTGCACCACCACGGCTCTTATATAGTGCCTCCCCAATGTCCATCAGTAAAAAAAAAATTTTTTTTATCAGTAATGTTCATGTAAATTTAAATATAACATATAGATGAAAGGTGAAAGCAGAATGTTCTACCAGTTACCTAAGCATAACTAAGAAGAAACACTGTATATTAAAATTGTGTTTGAATGAAAGAACAGACATTTCTTGGTGCCACAGTCAAGGATCTTTGACTATTTAAACAGGAAATCCTAGAATTTTTGATAAACAATCACGTGGAGAAAAAGCAATATACGATTTGAGTTAATAGTTAACATTTTCTTCATTGTTTAAGCTGTGACCATATCTTATGAGCAGCACATTACAAAGACTGAAAATTCGTGATGTAATTATAAGGTGAGAAGATTGATTTTCATATATTGGTCATAGAGTAAGTCTCATGGATTACTGGCATAATCAAATATAACTTGAAACTACATCAACAGGATACATTTTAATGATGTACACATAATTGGTATTGTGCTGAGTGGTGATTTGGCTTAAATGGTAAACAGATTACTTAAATGATGTAATTAGTATTACTTTTACAGAGTTGAATCAATTTTTGTGCTTTTTCTCTTCTCACTCTGATGCAGATTATAGATCTTGGAGAATTAAGGCTGACAGTTTCCCTTCATCTTTAAATTGTCTCACATGCGCACACAAAACGGCACTTAAAACTAAGACTGAGCTAAACAAGCCAACATTTGTGGTTCCATTGTCCTTCTTTCACCAGCCCTCCAGGGCCCAGGGTTGAAGTTCCCTGTGCTCCTCAAAGGCGCTCCCATGCTGCCCCACCTCACCTTGGGTTATAGCATCAAGGGGGTCTCAATGCTGTGAGGACTCTGGACCATAGGCTGTGGGTAAAAAGTTTGAGAGTAGGGCTATCAGAAGGAGGAGGTGCTACTCCTGGGATACAGGGCAGGTTAGGAAGAGAAGAGAGAACCTGAAATGTGAGGGACAGTGGGTCCAAGAGGAACTCAAGTAGGCCCTTTCTTCTCACTCTTTGTTCTGTCTCTCTCCAAACCATCTCAGTGCCCAGTGAAGGGAAAACAGGAAATGAAAGTGAACTTTCAGTGGACTGGCTTGGCACCAGACTGATATGAAAGACTGTCAAAGTCAAATATTTTATGGCAATATGTTGCAGTAGTTATTTGTGGATAGACTAAATTTCTGAGTAAGCTTTGGGGATGTCAATTAATAAAAATCCTTCCCTGGTAGCTTTCTTGGGACCCCTTCCTCATAAGTCCCTGACTCTGTACCCTGAGGTGCCCTCTCCTCCTTCTGACACTGCCAGTCTAGGCTTATCACTCTCAACTCAGTGGCCCAGAGTCCTCACAACCTCAAGACATTCTCGAAGCTACCACCTACACTGACAGCTGATTCAAAGACCCCAAGGTGGGGAGTGGCATCACAATTTCTCCTTTAAGGAGTATTGAGAACACCCACCTTGGGCCACGGAGGGTTGGGGTATCAGGAATAAGAGAAGCCCAGGTGTAGATGGGTTTGAACTCAGTCTTTGTTATCAACTGAGTACTGTTTTATGTGTGGTAGTGAGCGCCATTAATTTTGTACCTGGAGAAAACCAGATGGGAATGAACTCTGGAATCTGAGTTGCTGGGAGTCCTGGGAGGATGCTAATATTGGGATGGAGGCTAAAAGGGAAAAAAGAGGAAATGAAACGGTGTCTTGTCTTGCTTTTCCACAAGGGAACACCCAGTGGAAACAACCAAAGAGTATACTTTCAGGAACTGAAGTTAAATCAGATCTACCTAGGTGACTTTGGAATAATTTCTTAATTTCTGTAAGCCTCACTTTCATCATCTATAGACTGGGGATAAATCTGGATTTATTCAGCAAAAGAATATACTAAAGCGCCTAGGACTGTGGTACAGGGGAGTTGTGGTAGTTTATTACCTCTGAAGCCCCCATGAACCATGTCTCGCAGAATTCATGTCACTGTGTAATTCTTGTCCTTTGAATCTGGGCTGGCATTGTGACTCACTTTAATCAATCAAGCAAGAAGTCAGGCTACCCTGCGGAAGAGAACACATGGAAAGGTTATGTGGAGAGGGAGAGGCCTTGAGACTACATGGAGTGAGAGAGGGAGGCCCAAGCATCCTAGTGTCTCAGCTGAGCCCAGCCTCCAACTAACCTGCCAGCTGAATGCACCTACATGAATGATTGCTGGCATGACTAGCAGAAGAACCACCTAGCTGAGTCCAGCCCATGTTGTGGAGTTGTGAAGAAATAAAATACTTGTTTTAAGACACTAGTTTTGGGGTAGTTTATTGCACAGCAACAGATAACTGAAACAAGGATCATAAATATTATGAAGGAATCATTTATATAGTAGACCTATGTCATTCATGAGGTGTGAGCCCCAGGCCTTTCTTGAATGTAGTTGTTGTTAAGGTGCCATCGAGTTGATTCCGACTCATAGCAATGCTATGTACAACAGAATGAAACACTGCCCAGTCCTGCGCCATCCTCGCAATCCCTGCTATGTTTGAGCCCATTGTTGCAGCCACTGTGTCAATCCATCTCACTGAGGGTCTTCCCCTTTTTTTGATGACCCTCTATTTTACCAAGCATGATGTCCTTCCCCAGAGACTGGTCTCCTCTGATAACGTGTTCAAAGTATGTGAGACGACGTCTCGCCATCCTTGCCTCTAATGAGCATTCCGGCTGCACTTCCTCTAAGACAGATTTGTTCTTTCTTCTGGCAGTCCATGGTATATTCAATATTCTTTGCCAACTCCATAATTTAAAGGAACCAATTCTTCAGTCTTCTTTATTCATTGTCCAGCTTTCATATGCATATGAGGCAATTGAAAACACCATGGCTTGGATTAGGCACACCTTAGTCTTCAGGGTGACGTCTTTGTTTTTCAACACTTTAAAGAGGTCTTTTGCAGCAGATTTGCGCAGCACAATGTGTCTTTTGATTTCTTTACTGCTGCTTCCATGGGTGTTGATTGTGGATCCAAGTAAAATGGAATCCTTGACAACTTTAATCTTTACTCATTTATGATGATGTTGCTTATTGGTTCAGTTGTGAAGATTTTGGTTTTCTGGAATACATTATGGTATTTAAGATGGAGAGATAGATAGCTGCCCTCTAGTTGACTCCTAGTGACCTTATGTACAACAGAAAGAAACATCGCCTGGTTCTATGCAATCCTCATAATCACCACAGCAAATTTGAGTCTATTGTTGCGACTATTGTGCCAATTCATCTCACTGAAAGTTTTCCCTTGCCCTTGCTTGCCTCTACTTTGCCAAACATGATGTCCTCCTCCTCCAGCAATTGATCCCTCCTGATGATGTGTCCAAAGCAAGCAAGTAAAACATTGTTCTATTGTGATGCATAAGGTTTTCACTGGCTAATTTTTAGAAGTAGATCACAAGGCTTTTCTTCCTAGTCTGTGTTAGCCTGAAAGCTCTGTTGAAGCCTGTCCACCACGGGTGGGTCTTATTTAATTTGCAACTGAATGAGTCTTGACAAATACATCCAGAATCTATTTTCATAATGTTCTTATGTCTTTTGGAGAAAAGGCTGCACCTACACAGGTACCTGAAATGAGTTTGACCAATGCAGGTAACTGTTCCACTTTGACAGAGAAGCTGGAGCTGTCATCAAGGACAGATGGCTGGCCACCTAGGCAGGGGTTCAGTAGACTTCAATATTCCAGGTCCAGGAAAGTGATTTTGTTAGTCTGACCAAGGCTAACGAAGTTCAGGAGATTGGCTTCTGCTGACCAGTTTGATGCATAAATCTAAAAAGAATTTGCAATTAAAAAAACCTAACTGCTGAATAGACCAAAAAGGTTGCATCTTCTGGTTGATGTGGTCTCTCTCTTTTGTGAATCTACAACAAAAAAACCAATTTACTATCCAGACGGCTAACTGGAGAGAAAGGAACAGAGCAGGGGCAACAGGGAGTGAAGGGTAAGGTGGGCAGAGGAGAGGCCAGTTGCTTGAGTGGCATGACAGGTGTCAAAACAAGAGAAATTTATTCTTTCACAGCCTGGAGGCCAGAAGTCCAAAATCAGTTTCACCAAGGTGTTGGTATGGCCACCCCATCTCTGGAAACCCTAGAGAAGAATTTGTTCCTTGCCTCTTCTACCTTCAGTTGGCTGTTGGCATTCCTTGACTTGTGGCCACATCACTCAGATCTCTCTCTGCCTCTGTCTTCACATACCTGCTGCTCTGTGTGTGCCAAATCTCCCTCTTATAAGGATACACGTGATGACGTTTAAAGTCCACCCAGATAATCCAAGACAATCTCTATTTTAAGATTCTTAACTTAATCACATCAATAAAGCCAATTTTGCCATGTAAGGTAACATTCACAGGCTCCCGGGATTAGGACAAGGACACCTTTCTGGGAGGCCATTTTTCAGCCTCTCACAGGGCAAATCCGTGGAGTGGGGTGGAATGTTCATTTTGGTTGTTCAGAGTCCCTTCACCCCTGGATGGTTGTACAGACACTGACTGATTCTTACTTTCTGAGCATCCTTTTCCTGCTATTAAAATGTTTGTTTAAACAGAGTACAAGCCTATCAGCTTTTTTTAGTTCCAGTCATATTCCCGAAGCGTTTCCTTGAGACCATTCTCGAAATCTTTTTGATGGGATGTGGGTGTTCTTAAATATTTTCAGCTACAAATTTACAGAGACTATGTGAGTTATTTTGGTGGGTGCTGCTCACATTTGTCACTTAACCTCGTCCCTGTTCTGGATGTGCCTAAATGCCACCCCCTCATATATTGACTGCAGCAGATACTCTGAAATATCCAAACCTTTACGCATTCATCCTTCCCCCACGCATGCACCACACACACACCACACACACACACACTACACACACACACACCACACACATAAAGTAAGTTTCTTACGTTTCTGGAAACTTCTGGTTCATTATCCCACCTCTGTAATTTCTTTTGATTTGTTTAAATACTGTCAGGATTGTATTTTCACCTCTTGGGTAAATCTCAATACAGATAAGATCCAGCTTGCTTGGCACTCCCAGCCAGCTTTAAATTAGTTAGGACTACCAGTGTATGAGAAGGCGCCCTGGTTACACAGTGGTTAAGCACTTGGCTGTTAACCAAAAAAGACTGGCGGTTCGAACCCACCAGTTGCTCTGTGGGAGAAAGCTGTGGCAGTCTGCTTCCATAAAGATTTATACCCCTGGAAGCCCTATGAGGCAGTTCTACTCTGTCCTATAGGGTCACTATGAGTTGGAATCAACTTGACAGTAATGGGGTACCAACATATGAAACAGGTACACTTGTAATGTCCTAATTTTCTCCTACCAAGCATAGAACATTTAATGTACCTGTGATTCTGGGCAGCTTTCAGAGAAATACAAACTGTTCCTTTGGCAGGCATGATAGCCATGAGGAGTCTGTAAGCACCTGCTCAAAAAAGGGTAGAAAATGGAACCCACAAATTTGACAGCCTCTTTCTGTTGCATGATTAGGGGTTGGTGATTAGCACATTTTGGTTAAACACTTATTTGTACTATTACTGGCTTTCAGAAGAAGACAATAATTTCACTCCAGTTGTGGACTACGCTTCTTGGAACTTGTGACTCCCTCTATCGAACTAGATTTGAGTCAATATTTAACAGGTAAACACATGGCTCGGGCTCACGGGTGACCACTTCTGGTCACCAGACCCCAGTTGAGTGCAGCATCCCTACTCCACAGGGGTCAGAGGTCTTTGCATTCGTTTCAGGCTGTTGAGAGACTTATGTAAATATTTTCTCTCTTTTGTTCCACATTATTTTCTGTATAAACTAAACGACTTAAATCACATTCAGGTTACCTTAGAATACATAGTATAATAGTGCTTTCTTATCACCAGATCTTTCTCCCTCGGAGCAGCTGGTGGGCTCAAACCACCAACCTTTTGGTTAGCAGTGAAGTGCTTAACTACTTCACCACCCAGAACCAAAACAAAATCCACTGCCATCAAGTTGATTCCGACTCATAGCGACCCTATAGGACAGAGTAGAACTGCCCGATAGAGTTTCCAAGGAACGCCTGGCAGACTCGAACTGCTGACCTCTTCGTTAGCAGCCGTAGCACTTAACCACTATGCCACCAGGGCTTCCATTGCACCACCAGGACTCCTTAATAGTGCTTTTCCTGTTAACAAAAAACAATTCCCAGAGGAAAGTGTGTCTGATGTTATCTTATTGCTTAAAACATTAATCTTGGCTACTCATGATTTCCAGAATAAAGGGTGAACTCATTTCTTACATTCATGTCTCTCTACCAACTGCCCCCAGGAAGCCTCTCCAATCTTATCATCACTAAACATTTGCTGTTGTGAAATGATCCCTGAATATGCTTCATTAGTTTCTACCTCCTTCTCTCCCTCCTTCTCCCTCTCTCTCTCGCTCCCTCCCTCCCTCCTTCCCTTCCTTCCTCCTTTCTTCTCCCCTCCCTCCCTGCTCCATGCATCTCTGCCTTGCTTCTTTCCCTCACGTCCTCGTTAAGCACCTACAGTATGGTGGACTGTGCTTGGGGGAGGATGAAGCCAGCACTCTGAAGGAGGTGAACATAAGTAGCAAGTGGAATGGAAACCTGTAGACAATTTTTCAGGCCCCTGCTTTGTCAAGTCTTCTCATATCCTGATGTCCAAAGCAAGCCACATGGCCAAGTCCAGAATCAGGGGGTGAGAGGCACTGCAAAGTTACATGGCAAAGGGCAAGGATATAAGGAGGGATGAAGAATTGAGGCCACATTTGTAACCGACCACACCTACCTGAGGCCCCATCTCAGGTATCACTTCTTCTGTGAAGCCTTTTCTCACTTCCTCAGACCCATACTCATTTTTTCCTTCTGCTATTCTCCAGTGCACAGCTAATCATTGCCACCAAGATTAGCATTCTCTATGGCACTGGGTTTTTTATTTTATGGATGCTCTTGAATTCTCAGCTTGTTTCACAATGGCTCCCCCAATTAGCTGATGAACTCCTTGGGGGTAGAGACCATATTTTATACTTCATTTGTATCTCCCAGAGCACCTAGCACAGGGCTAGACACACAGTGGACATTTACTAAAGATTAATTAATTGAGTTCAGAAGTCTCATAGAGTCTTGGGAAGCAAAGACCGAGACCAGGCTGTCTCCTGGGGGCTACCCCTGAGCCTTGGCACCTGCACTCCCTAGCCACCCTGGTGCTGCACCCAGTTTGTTCCTGCCTGCAGGGCCTGGACCAGCTCCAAGGGGGTTGGGACTTGCGTCAGAGAATGCCAGACAAGCCCTGGAGCCGAGCAGGAAATTGCTGCTGTGTGTACACACCTCTTTGTTCTTGTTGTGTTCTCAGCTCTCACACCGGCTCTAACCACTTCCCTTGAACTTCAGGCCATACAGGAACTTCACCTCTCTTGTGGTTGTGGTCCTCCTCAATTTGGGCCACTCGCTCATTCCTTTTTTTCTCACTGCGGTCTTCCTGTCTCTGCTGACTGTAGAAGTCCTAAGACCTAGCCTCAGTTTCCCTTACCAGCCAATCTGCTTGTCAGACCCTGCGGTTGTAAGATTGGAATGGATAGAGGTGTTGTGAGAAATACTCTGGGCCTCTGCTTCTCAAAGTGGGGTCCACAGACCAGCAGCTTGGGCCTTGCCTGGGAGTTTGTTAGAAATGCAGAATCTCAGGCACCAGCCCAAACTGACTGAACCTGACCCTGCATTTTAGCCAGGCTGTGGATGCCCAGTCAAGACTGAGAAGAACCAGCATCTGGTGACAGCCCCTGAGGCTCCCAGCTCTGTGCTAGGAAAGTGACTTTGTTTCTCCATTTTCTCACTTGTAAATTGAGGGAGTTGGATGAACTGGTTTTCTCCCTAACATAAAATTTCATATGTTTCATCATGCTTGAGGTAAATTCAGATTACTTTGTTCTTTTATCAGATAAGGACAAACGTGTAGAGAGGGCTAGAAGATTAAAGAAACAAAATCAAGAACTTCCAGAGCTTGAAGGAACTCTATCGAATATCTCTACCCTCCTTTTGTTTTACAGAAGAGGAAACAAGTCACTCAGGTCACATGGGCATTTAGGGTCAAGCCTTGCTAAGGGGAATTTCCATCTCCTGCTGCCTGCACCTTTGCTGGACAAAGTGCGGCCCCTGGACCTGCAGCGTCACTGTCACCTGGGGGCTGTGAGGAATGTAGATTCTCAGGTCCTGCCCCAGACCTCCTGAGTCAGAATCTGCATTTACTATGACCCCCAGGTGATCTGTATGCACAGTCAAGTTTGGAAAGCTCTGGGCTAAATGACACACTCACTGAGAACTCTTGAAGACAAGTGAGGCCCAGAACAGAAACATCATTTCCTAAGCAGTGAGACTGCTGGCCCTGGAAGCAAAGAAACTTGGATTTGAATCTCAGCTTACCACCTTGTGGTTTTGAGGAAGTGACTTAACTCCCTCTGAGCTTTAGTTTTCCCATCTGTGAAATGTGTAAAGCACTTATCATGGTGTCTGGCACTAGGGAAAGGCTTGGTAAATGTTAGCAGTTGAAAGCATAGAACTGGCAGCCAGACTGCCTGGGTTTATAATCCTGGCTCCACCACTTACTAGCTGTGTGACCTTTGGTAAGTCACTTAACCTCTCTGTGCCCCAGTTTCCTCATCTGTAAAATGGAAATAACAATAGGGTGGTGATAATCAGATTCCATGGGTTAATATTTGTAAAGCATTTAGACACTCTCTGGTATGCAGTAAGAGCTCAGTGTGTGTTAAAAAATTTTTAATATTGTTATTTCATAGTCCTCAATGAAAGGAGGTGAGCCATGTGTATATAAGTATTTTTAAGATGTAGTAAGAGTAGAGTTTGTTTCTCCCTCCTGTAATGGGAATTAGAAAGTAGTTGGCTTTCTGGTGTTTTCACGACCCTGATGCCTACCTTTTTGCTTTGCTATCCTCTCCATGTAGAGTGTATCAGTACAGCTGAGGGTGGCTTCTGCAGCTCTAACTCTCATATCAGTGTACCAGGGCAGCAGAAGGAAGAAGAGGAGGGTAAGGGGCCCTGTAGTAGTTATGTGTTGCTGTGTAACAAATTACCCCAAAACTAAGTGGCTGAAAATCACAAACTTTTATTATTTCAGGGTTTCCATGGGACAGGAGCCAGGAGCAGCTTAGCTGCACAGTGATAGCTCAGGGCCTCTCACCAGCTGCAGTCAAGGAATTGGCTGGGGCTGTGGCCATCTCATGGCTCAAATGGGAGAGGACCCGCTTCCGAGCTCACTCATGTGGTTGCTGGCAGGCCTCAGATGGTCCCCTTCCCAGCTCACTATGTGGGCCTTTCCACAGGGCTGCCTCATGATGGGGCAGTGGCTTCCTTCCTTGGATGTCCAGATCACACTCAAGGGGAACATACTGCACAAGGGTGTGAATACCAGGAGGTGGGATCTTCTTAAAAGCTGCCTGCCACAGGCTCCTTCCCGGTGACTCAGCTTTCTTAAGCAGCCTTCCTGGAGTTCTCACCTGATGCTTTTGCTTATATCTCTCAGGCCAGAACTTAGTTATATGGCCCCACCAAGTTGCAAGAGAGGCTAGTCGTTTAGCTAGATGCATTTTCCCACCTTGAACCAAAACCAGAGTTTCATTAATAAAGAAGAAAGGCAAATAGCTAGTATTATACTCTATAGCCTTTCTATAGAGTTGTTGTTAGGTGCCATCGAGCTGATTTTCGACTCATAGTGACCCCATGTGACAGAGTAGAACTGCCCCATAGCATTTCCTAGGCTGTAATCTTTATGGGAGCAGATCGCCAGATCTTTTCTCCCATGGAGCCGCTGGGTGGATTTGAACCACCAACCTTTCAGTTAGCAGCCAAGTGTTTAACCATTGCACCACCGGGGCTCCTTTTCTATAGGATACTCATTCTCAAAGTATGGTCTCCAGGCCACCATCATTGGCATTATCTGGGAACTGGTTAGAAGTGCATATGCTTGGATCTCATGCGCCCCAGACCTGCCAAATCAGAAACTCTAGGGGGTGGCACCCAGCAACTTGTTTTACCAAGCCCCTGAGGTGATTCTGATGCACACTCAAGTTTGAGAACCGTTGCTATAGAGGACAAGTTAGTTGACATTCATACTGATGTTTTAATAAAACATGTAGTTTCTTTATAAGAAGCAACAACTTGGTTGTTGCCTTTCATCAGCATTAGTCATGAGCAATTTAGTTATAATCCACTTGGTTGTTTCCATCCTGAGATGGTACAGAATTTTATCAGGTGATAAGCTCTATTGTACAAATGAGGCATGAGGGAGTATTCAGAAAGGAGATCATAAATGAAGTTTCCTTCCTGGTGAGTAAAGAACAATAGACTCTCTGCGGGTGGAAATTCCATATTTAAATATTGAACACGTAGTAGGGGCTATGTAATGGGCCACTTAAATAATCGAACCCAGCAAAGCTGAATATCTTCATCAAAACTCAGGAAACAATAAACGAGGGTAGTTGTAAAAAATGGAGGACTTCAATAATGCACAAGCAGATTGTTGGGAGGCAGCCTCATAGTATGGAAAAAAGAACATGGAATCTGGAGTCCAATTCCATTTGTCCACGTGTCCAAATTTCAAGAAGACTCTGGCCTTCTGAGCTTTACTTTCCTCATAAAATGGAGATGGTAATAACTACCTTGCAGGTTTATTTGGCAGAAGAGAGAAAATTCATTGATGTTGAACATGTAAAGCACTGAGATCAATTTCTGGCACATAGTGGGGGTCAACAATGTGGTCTCTCTGTTTCCCTTTATCTATATAATGTGTAGAGGGAAGTTTATTGGTAATAATGCTTCATTCTTTCTTAGAGCAAGTTGTTTTAGAACTTACAAGGAGATATGAAAACGAAACAAAACAAAACACAACCAAACCTGTTACCATCGAGTTGATTCCGACTCCTAGCATCCCTATAGGACAGAGTAGAATTGCCCCATAGGGTTTCCAGGGCACGCCTGGTGGATTCAAACTGCCAACCTTTTGGTTAGCAGCCATAGCTCTTAACCACTATGCCACCAGGGTTTCCATAAAAGGATAAAGTATACTAAATTTGGTTCTGATTTCCTTGAAAATCTGCATTTTCCTTTGTTTTATTCCATTCTCCTCATGATGCCAGTTTACATCAAAATATATAATTCTTGCTCCATTTGGTATTTATCATCAATCTTTTTTTGTTTTTCTTTGTTGTTGTTACACCTTTTTGCAAATGGATTTTTCTATTTAAACACTCTGGTTCTATGTGTGTGTATGGTACTTTCCTCTTTTTTGGAGGGGTTCTTTAATGAGATATTCTTGACAACTTCTTGCTTCTGAGGAACTGAGGAGAGCAATCAGAATCAATATTTCAGGGGAGTCTCTGCCATGGAAGGAACCATGACCTCTTGTTGAGACGTCAGATTGCTGAGAATAACCCCATGTGTTTCTACCGTGTGTGAGTTTTGAGGCGAGGGGGTGTTCTATGTCCTCAGATAGCCCCTGCTTTTCTTCCCACCCACCTCTGCTCTGGCAAATGTGCAGCCCCCCTGTTCAGCTCCTTGTCTGAAATGCCTACCCCTGTGGTGAGGGCTTCCAGCACCTCCACTCCAACCCAAGAAGGCAGCTATTCCTCTGGCTGAATGAAATGCACCTTCTCTCAGAGTAGAATAAGATGGCAGCACAGAGGTGCTTGGGGAAGAAGTTCAACAATAAAATCTACCAGGCCTTCTGAGGGCTCTGGGCCTCTCAGCGGGTTGGTAATCAGAAGCCTCTTTCCTTGGCCCTCTTCTCTGCCCCACTCCCTGTTTGGCTTTAGCCTTGGCATTTAGGCAGAACTGGTACATCCTCTGGGGAGACTCGGCTGTTTCCTTTTTAAGGTTTTTCCTGGTGGCTAGAAGGGCAGGGAAGAGAGGGTTTGGAATTAAAAAGTCATCTGGTTGCTCCCTGGAAGCTGTCTGTTCCTGTTCTAGTTCCGGCATATTACCTTGAAGTTGAATCAGTCAGAGGCCAGTTAGCGGCCAGGGGTCAGAAACCACACCAGTTATTTGAACTGAGAGAACTTAATATAAAGACATTGTTAACTTGGTATAAAGTTGTTAACTAGGTACCTGAAAGGGAAAAAAAGAAAATTCTAAGTTATCACCAAGATAGCAACTGCAGAAGGTAGCTCCCATCCTTGGGGCTGAGGGAACAAAGACAAGAGAATGGAAATATCAAGACCTAGAAACTTAGAGAAGGGTTCCTATGTTGTTGTGGAGGAGGCACTGCTCGGCTGGTGCTGACATCTCCAAGCCTGGGGGAGGAGCTTGTGGGGGGAGGGTAGGATGGATGGGCAAAGGTCTGGATATTTCAGAGTGCCTGTTGTGGTCAATATATGGCGGGTGACGTTTAGGTACATCCAGAACAGGGATGAGGTTAAGTAACAGATGTGAGCAGCACCCACCAAAATAACTCATGTAGTCTCTGTAAATTTGTGGCTGAAAATATTTAAGGACACCCACACCCCATCAAAAAAGACTTCGAGAATGGTCTCAAGGAGACGCTTCTGGAATATGACTGGAACTAAAAAAAGCTGATTGGCTTGTACTCTGTTTAAACAAACATTTTAATAGCAGGAAAAGGATGCTCAGAAAGGAAGAATCAGTGTCTGTACAACCACTGGGGGGAAGGGGCAGTTCTTACAAACTCCCAGGGTACGTGCATAGTCGGAGTAGCAAGATTTTAGGAGGCCTTGGAGAACGCAGTGCTTGTGCCTTCCGGTTGGCATGGAGAGCAGCCCTTTGCTGGATCCCTCATCACTGGGGCACGTGACTTGCCCTCCTCTCCCAGGCTCCTTGCTCTGAGACTTTCTCATTTCTTTCATCCATATCAAATTTGCCAGGGCTTTGCTAGCTGATGGGAATTCAGAGTGGTCACAGGTTAAAATCTGGTCACTTCTAAGTGGTGTTGACATTTTAACTGGAGCCTTTTCACGCCTTTAGTCAAATAGGGATGCAGGGAAGGGGATCCACTGCTGGCAATCTGGCAAGCAGACCAGTTGGGGAGACCTTCATGGGCAAGAAGAGCCTTTGGGCTTACCCCAGATTGTTCCTCATATGGACCCGAAGAGTATGCTCCACTGATAGCCACTGTTTTGTGACAGCTCTAAACCAAAAACCATTTGTCTTCCAGTGTTTTCCGGCTCATGGTGATCCCATATGTGTCAGAGTAGAACTGCGCTTCAGAGGGTTTTCAATGGCTGATTTTTTGGAAGGATATTTCCAGGCCTTTCTTCCAAGGGGCCTCTGGGTGGACTCAAACCTCTGAACTTTTGGTTAGCAGCTGAGTGCCTTAACCTTTTGCACCACCCAGGAACTCCTTGTGACAGCCCTACATGATATTTACTCTCCAGTTTTCTTTCTGTTTAAGAGGTGAAAAAGAATCCTGAACACACATATCATCTCCACACAGACTCTCAGCAACCACATCCATGTTTTCCCAAGGGGATCATCTTGCCAAATAACTTTGAGGAGAAAGTAGATTTCCCTTGAACAGTTCAAATTACAAGACCATGTTTCTTAAATTGATGGTATAACAAGTAGGGTAGCAGCCTCGGCCAAGAGTAGAAATCTGGGAATATCTTGAGAGAACAATAGCCAAAGAATGAACTCAAAGTAGCTGTGGCAAACATTAGCTTTTGGCAGTTTGCTGTGGGACCTCATGCGGGTGCTGAGCCCAGTAGCTCCAGAATTGGGCCCAGCCACCGAACTCCTTCTGGAAGGAGTATTGGAAGCTGGCCTTATGCTTCCTTGGAAACCCTGGTGGCATAGTGGTTAAGTGCTACAGCTGCTAACCAAAAGTTTGAATCCACCAGGCACTTCTTGGAAACTCTATGGGGCAGTTCTACTGGGCCCTATAGGGTCCCTATGAGTCGGAGTTGACTTGATGGCAACGGGTTTGGTTTTTTTTTTTTGGTTATGCTTCCTTATCACAAGTGAAACTTCACATCTGGGAAGAGTGGGTACAAAGGTGAACGGGCAGTTTAAGATAAATACTGTGATTCAGATACCTCACGTTGCAAAGAGAATATATTTCCTGCTTAGGTCATTCAGGCTTTTCATGATGATATTTATAGGAAAACTCTCCTCCTAAAGTCTGAAGTTATACTGTTTCAACACCTTTCTCCATTCATATATTAAGAATAGTTTTTTGTTTTTTTTTTTAAATGTATGATCACCATGGCCTTCTGAAATACGGGCAAGAATGACTTTTGGGAGGACTGATTTTGAAAATGGGAGAATTGAAGCAGTTAAGTGTTAAGTGAGATGTTAAGTGACTTCCCAGGATCACAAGGTGGTAGAATTGTGATCTAGTCCCCTAGTCTGGAGAGGTAAGTGCTCCAAAGGCCTGTGAACATGGCTGCTGGATTCTGGGGTCCGTTGCTTTACACTGGGGGCCAGCAAACTTTTTCTGTAAAGGGCTAAATAGTAAATATTTTAGACTTCGTTGGCCACAAGGTCTCAGTCACAACTACCGTATTTTTACTCAAATAACACAAGCCTTCTACATTTGTTTGCCAACTGTGCCCTTCCCGCTCGAGGTATTTGTGTGAGTGCCACTATGCCAATTTTGCTGTAAAAAAAATTGACAAAGCAGCGCTTACGAAAATATCCCTTGGGGGGAGGACCCAGTTGGCAAACAAACATAGAAGGCACACATTATTTGCATAAAAATACAGTGTTCAACTTTGCTGTTGTAGTGTGAAAGCAGCCTTGGCCAATATGTAAACAAATGAATATGGCTGTGTTCCATAAAACTTTATTTAGAAAAACAGGTGATGGGCTCGGTTTGGCCTGCGGGCCATAGTTTGTGGATCCCTGCTCTATACCAAAGACAAAAGTTAAAAACACGACAGTCTACCTGCTTTAATTCTTGTAGGAACAAAGAAGGATGTAGGAGACAGAAAGGAAGATGGGAGGTGAAGGGGAGACACAGGAAGGTGGGAATAGGAGAGTTGGGTGAGAAGGAGGAATGGGAGATAGGTGGAGAAAGGTAGATGAAAAGAGACAACAGTTGAAAAGAACAAGAGAAAAAGAAGTAATAGCTATGAAAATAATTTCAAGTGAAGAGTGGCGATGGTTGTACAACATGGTGAACTCAGTTAATGTCACTGAACTGTACACATAAAAATGGCTGAAATGGCAAATGTTGCATTATGTATATTTTACCACATTAAAAAAAAAAGACTAAAGGGCACACCAGCCTAAAAACAAAGATGAGAAGGCAAGAAGGAACAGGAAAACTGGACAAATGGAAACAGGGAACCTGGGGTGGAGAGGGGGAGAGTGTTGACACATCCTGGGGTTGACAACGAATGTCACAAAACAGTTTGTGTATTAACTGTTTAATGGGAGACTCATTTGCTCTGTAAATGTTCACCTAAATCACAATAAAAAAAAAATAAATTCTATTTTTTGAGATCAATAAGAAAAGTGGGTTTTGAGCCTTACCGAGGGCTGCGTGAAATCCGATGAAATTTTATCACAGTGTCAGATGAATTCACTTTCCTCAAACCATTTTCTTTTCAAATGACAGACTTAATCAGAACCTGGCACAAGGAAGTTGGCGATTTAAATCACTGTCAAGTTATGCCTCTGTATAAATAATTGTCCAACGGACTCCATCAGCTGGGTAACAACGGTTTAGAAATACATAATTTATGACCAGGAGTGATGAGACCTAGAAAATATTTTCCAGGAAAGAGTTATATTTTAGCTGCCTGATAGCAAAAAAGCCCTTTGTTATTAATACGCTGATGACTATGCCGTCTTTACTATCTCAGAGATTAAAGGGCTTCTTGGAGACATCAAGTGCCTGGGATTGCTAAAGTTTCAGAAAGTTTTGGAAACAGTTCTTGTTGTTTTGCAAACATTTTCCTCATCTACATACTTTGAAAAATGATTTCAGGTTGCCTTAGAAAATCTTTCTTCTTTTTTTAATATAATTTATTTTATTTACTGTTGTTGAGAACATACACAGCAGAACATGCACTAATTCAACAGTTTCTACATGTATGATTCAGTGACATTGACTACATTCTTCGAGTTGTGCAACCATTCTCACCCTCCTTTTCTGAGTTGTTCCTCCTCCATTAACAAAAACTCTTCACCCTCTAAGGTTCCTATCTAATCTTTTGAGTTGCTATTGTCAGTTTGATCCCATACAGATAGATCTTAAAAAAACACAAAGCTCAAGGCAGATATTCTTTGCTAGTTAAGCTAAAGAAGCTTTCTTTTTCAGAGTCCCCTTATTGGCTTTATTGCTTTCCTATGCCAGCAAGAAGACTGAGCCAGCAACACAAAGACTTACAAACATTTGAAGAAGCAATTCGTGTTGCTACTTTGGGGACTGTGTTTCTCCAAAAACACAGGAACTTTGGGACTGGGAAATTGCATGACTACGCACAGTGCTCTGAATTAAATAGGACATGTATTGTGGTTGACTGCTTTCGCTCCTCCACTTAAAAATTCTGGAGTACGCCATTTGACAAGAAGTCCTTGTGAGTGCTGAAGTCTCCTTCTGCTAGAGGCAGTGCAGTGCAGTGGTTACAAGCACTGGCTTGGAGACAGACCACCTAGGCTCGTTTCACTCTGCCACTTATTGGATGGGCAATCTTAGGTCGTCTGTCTGTGGCTCACCCTCCTTATCTAGTAAAATGGGCATGATAACAGAGACAGAATGTAGAATAATGGTTACCAAGGGCTGGGAGGAGGGAAAAATGAGGGGTTACTCCTTAATGAGTATGGAATTTCTGTTTGGGGGGATGAAAAAGTTTTGGAAGCAAATAATGGCAATGGTTGCATAATATTGTGAGTATGATTAATGCCACTGGATTGTACACTTGAAAATGGTTAAAATGGCAAGTGTCATATATATATTTCATCACAATAAAAAAAATGGGCACAATAATATTAGTACATACCTTGAAGAATCTTTTCAAAGGTCAAATGAACTAAAATCTTGTAAGCATTTAGGAGAATGCCTGGCATATAGAAAGCACTCAATAAATGCTGACCATTACTATTAATGAAGGACAGAGGAAAACCAGTAATAAATCGGATTTTCTTTTGGAATTTTGTCTCCTATGGAATGATGTGTGTATGCCCCCTGCCCCAGGCTGTTAAATATTAGCTTTATAATGTATACATGCAAAGCAAAATCGGCATGACTTTTTTTACGTGGTGATATCACGGCTAGTGAGGTTCTAGCAAAAGCACAATTACTGCTAATTGAAAAGTACCATGACTGTTAATGTATTGTTGAGAGGTTGATCATATTTCAATGTTGAACTTCCTCAAGATTTGGGCCCGACGCCATTTTATACTTCCTCTCTAGAGAATTTTCTGTCTACTGGCAGGTGCGTCTTTAGCCCTGATATCTCCTCTGAGCTCTTGATCCCTTTTGGATAAAACCAAAACCAAACCCATTGCCCTAGAGTCAATTCCGACTCATAGCGACCCTATAGGACAGAGTAGAGCTGCCCCATACGGTTTCCAAGAAGCAGCAGGTGGATTCAAACTGCTGACTTTTTGATTAGCAGCCTAAGTGCTTAATCACTATGCCACGACCAAACCCATTGCTGTCAAGTAGATTCAAACTTATGGCGACCCTACAGGACAGAGTAGAACTACCCCACTGGGTTTCCAAGGAGCAGCTGGTGGATTTGAACTGTTGACATTTTGGTTAGCAGCTAAGCTCTTAACCACTACGCCACCAGGGTCCCTTTGAATGACAAAGGTGCCTTAAACTCAACATATTCCAAATTCATCGAAAACATAATCCAATTTCAGCATAGCCTAACCCAGTGAACGCATCGTTATCTAACCACTTTTGCAAAACAGAAGTTAGAAGTCATCTTTGACCCTTCACGCTCTCTCACCGTATCCAATTCACCATTTTGTCAATTTTGTCTCCTAAACATCGCTCAAATTTGGACATTACCATTATTCCTAGCCATCGTAGTACAAACTACCCATATCTCACATAAACAAACTACTATGCTAGCCTCCTGATTGGCCTACAAACATCCACTCTTTTCCCTGTTATGTCTATTCTCCTTAAAACCCAGATTCAGTTTAACCACCTTAACTGACATTCATTTAATCAAATTGCTGGATTTACTTGGTGTTTATTCAGCCAGTGAAAACCCTATGGGTCGTGATGGGCAGCGTTTCGTTCCGTTGTACGTGGGGCCACCGTGAGTCAGGGGAGACTCCAAGGCAGCTAACAACTTCCCCCTGTAAAATACTCCACGCATGCCCAGGGCACGCTGACTGCTCATTGCTTGAAGGCTACTCTCCGGGATGCTCCTTCCGGTTAGGCTGTATGTTTACTAAGAGTCCTTAACCTGTTTTTGAAATATTTACATAACTCAATGAAGTATTATGTAAGTTGATGAAATATGAGCACATTCATATTTCAGAGAGGTTTTTTTTACCCTTTGAAAACTAGGTCGAATGCTCTAGAAAGACTCAATAAAGGCAGGTTGTTATAAAGAAAATCGCTTTTCAATTAGGTCTGAGTGAGAAATCTGCAGAACATCTCAGAAAGTTAGACTCCAGGACAATCCGGCACTCGGAATGCTTTGCAAGTGTATTTCAGTTCTTTCTTAAAAGAAATTGAAGTGGGAAATTGTAGACCACACATAGTGGACAAGAAGGAGGCCAAGGAAAGGCAACTCATCTAACCCATAGCTGAAGACCAAGTCTTGGATCTGCAAGGAAAGATTGGTGAATAAATGCAGGCTTCATATAAAACGTTAAAGATAAGCGTGCGTCATTGTTAATTATTCTTATGTTATGGAGCTTTTTTCAACTAATTGCTTAATTGTTGTTGCTAGTTGCTGTCATGGCGACTGCATGCACAATGGGATACCATTGGGATCCGTAGGGCTTTCTTTGGCTGATATTTTGGAAGTAGATTGCCAGGCCTTTCTTCCTAATCTTAGTCTGGAAGCCCCACTGAAACTTGTCAGCGTCACAGCAAGCAACACATAAGCCTCCATTGACAGATGAGTGGTGTCTGAGCATGAGGTTTATTGGGTGGAATCGAACCTGGGTCTCCCTCATGTTTTTGTTAGGTGCCATCGAGTCGATTTTTGGCTCATCACAGTAACCCCATGTGACAGAAGAGAACTGCCCCATAGTTTTCTAGGCTATAACCTTTATGAGGGCAGATCACCAGGAGTTTCTCCAATGGAGCCCCTGGGTGGGTTTGAACCACCAACCTTTCATTTAGCAGCTGAGTGCCTAACCGTTGTGCCATCAGGAAGGCAGTATTCTGCCACTGAAACACCACTGCCCTCTAACTGCTTAATTACTGGTGTGAACTACGTATAATCATATCATACTCTAACCTAAATATATTTGAATTCCTCCCCTTTTATCTTAGGTTAGAGATCAAAATCCTTTAAATGACTGACAATTCTGGTCTAGGTGGACTAACTCAACCACCTTCCCACCCTCATCTCACAATGTGCTCTCTCACCATCCTCCACTGGCCTTTCAATCCTTGGTACCAGCCATGCCTTCTTTTGCAGGGACTTTCCGTGCTGTCATCCCTCTGCCCAGAGCTCTCACGTCTCCCCTCCTCACAGAGCTGGTGCTTCCTCATTCCTCAGTTCTCAGCTCATTCCCTGATCTTCCCTGGATGTCAAATCCCTGTGGTGTTTGCTTTCATTTCATCACTTAACTCTCCACCGTAGCTTTTAGCACAATTGCAATTTTACATTTATTTTATGGTTATTTGAGTAATATCTGCCTACCCCACTAGACTGTAAGTTCCACAATGGCAAGAATTATATCAGTTTTTGCTCATAGTATCTTTAGTGGTGCCTATTATAATGTCTGACACATGTTAGTTGCCGTCAAGTTGTCTCTGACTCATGGTGACCCCATATACAATGGAACAAAATGTTGCCCAGTCCTGTATCATCTTCAGGATCCTTGGTTTCCTTGAGTCTGTTGTTGCAGCCACTGTGTATTTTGAGTGCCTTCCAACCTAGGGGCTTATCTTCCAGCAGTATACTGAAACAATATTCTGTTATGATTCATAGGGTTTTAACTGGCCAATTTTCAGAAGTAGATCACCAGGCCCTTTTCCTAGTCTGCTTAATCTAGAAGTTCCATTGAGACCTGTCCACCATGGGTGGCCTTTCTGGCATTTGAATACTGGTGGCATAGCTTCCAGCATCATAATAGCTTTCAAGCCACCACAGTACGACAAGCTGACAGACGAGTAGTGGTCTAACACATAATGGGTGCTCAATAAATATTTGTGCTTTGAGGGAGTAAATGAATCTTCTCGTGTAGTCTCCTAAACGGATTAAAATTATTAATCAGTTAAATGGAAGGTTTGGACTACTGAAATACTAACGTAGATATGCTAATCGTATTTTAATGTGAATGGGATTCATTTATTTCTATAGAAATTTCTATTGCTTTTGCTACTGTTTAAAAAAAATGTACCAAGCCCTCTCTTCAAATCAATTGACCACCAATTCCACAATCCTTTAAAATAAAGCTTCAAGATCTAAGATCTGATTCCTTCTGATTGATTATCTTTCATTCAAAATTTCAAGCAGGGTCTGTTGACAGGGGCCCAGTGAGCATTTAACGATAAAGAGCAACTATGGGGATAATAGGAGAAAAGGAATGCCAAGAGACAAGGCAAACAACTAGGAACCACAGTCACTGTCTCACAAATGTAAACACCCCAAAGCAAATGCCCTTTAAATATTATCCTAGAGTCATACATTTCTCGATATCCATTGCTGTCTAGTTGATTCCGACTCATAGCGACCCTATAGGACAGAGTAGAACTGCCCCGTGGGGTTTCCAAGGAGCAGTTCGTGGATTCAGACTGCTGACCTTTTTGGTTAGCAGCTGTAGCTCTTTACAGTGTTATTGTTTATTATGACTATTATAAAAACCAAAAAAACCAAACCCAGTGCCATCGAGTCGATTCCGACTTATAGCAGACCTATAGGACAGAGTGGAACTGCCCCATAGAGTTTCCAAGGAGTGCCTGGTGGATTCGAACTGCTGACCTCTTGGTTAGCAGCCGTAGCACTTAACCACTACACCACCAAGGTTTCCATGACTATTATAGCTTCTAATAATAAATGAATGTTTCACCTAGGGACAAAAGAAAAAGTCCCAACTCTAAAATACCACCAACCAGTTAACCAGCTGCTGTTGAGTTGATTCCAACTCATGGTGAACCTACGTGTTGCAGAGCAGAACTACTCCATAGAGTTTTCAAGGCTGTGACCTGTCAGAAGCAGATCGCCAGGTCTTTCTTCTGAGGCGCCGCTTAGTGGATTTGAACTGCCAACCTTTTTGTTAGTAGCCGAGCACTTAACTGTTTGTGCTACCCAGGAACTCCAACTCCAAAATACACTCCCCAAAAGTCTGAAGCGGAGGCTGCCCATTTCATTGAAGTTTTCCCCTTGATTCAAATGTGGCCCAGCCAGGGTGGTTTCAGCGTCAGATCAAGATAGCTTACAATTATAAAAAAGTAATTTATACTATAAGCTACTGGGCAGAAGCTGTGCCTAGCTTCTACACATTACTTAGCACCCTGGAATTTAAGAAAACAATGAGAGTGGCAGCACAAACAATAATGGTTATAGGTGTGTCACTATCATCCCCTTCACAAAGAGGGTTCTTGTCAGGTGAGGCCAAGGCTGCCTAAAAGTCAATCGCTGGACCAAAGGGTCCTATGCTCTTCCTGAGGAGAAGCAACTATTGATTTCTCTGAAGTCTTCTTTTGGCTGTTGAATATTGGAGTGGGCTGTTAGCTTCATTTTCATTCCCAAGAGTAACAGCGAGGACTTGTTTGGAAACTAACCAGGAAAGGCTGTTATGTGCACTAGCAGATAAAGACAATAGCAATTTACTATTTATTAAGCATCTAGGAGTTCTTAAGCCTCGTTTTATGGACAAGGAAATCAAGGATCAGAGAGGTTAAGAAATTTGTCCTAAGTCACACAGCTAGTCAGTATCTCTCAGAGTTGGAACCCAATCTGTCTGGCTCCACAGCCTACATATTTTCTACTTTGCCAAGCTGCCTCCCAGAATTTGATCTCTAAGGAGAAGTGCTAGTCCTTTGGTGACTTATTGGCTAAGATAGCCTCCGGTGGAACCTGGGTTTCTTGCATTTTTTTTTTCTTTATTGTTGTTGAAAATACACATAGCATAACATACACCAATTCAACAATTTCCACATGTACAATTCGGTGACATTGATTACATTCTTCAAGTTGTGCAACCATCCTCACCCCCCCTTTTCTGTATTGTTCCTCCCCCATTAACAGAAGCCTCACTTTCCTCCCAAGCTTCTTATCTAACCTTTCAAGTTGCTGTTGAAAATTCAATCCCATGTAGATAGTTCTTTGGTTTCTTGCTTTTCAAACTAAGACATTTGAACCACTAGGCATGTGTGGTGACATGCCAGGTTAAGCAAAACCACATAATAAACTTGAAGCATCTTTAATGTTAAGTCATTTACGATGCATATTTTATATGAAAATAAAAATGATAAGATAAAACAAGAGATTGCAAATATATTTCCTGCTTTTGGAAACCCCATGTGCTACTTTGGGCTAAACCATCAGATGCCAAGTATGGGGATAAAAGGCACCCCATTCACTCTTCTCTACCTTCAGAAGGGCTTCTATAGGAAAGCTTAAGAAATATTGTAATAGTATGGGAAAACTTAGTTGTGTGGGTGTAGTAGTCTGTGATCAGTCGGAAAAACAGAAACAAGGGCAGTGAGGGATACTTGCCTTTTGAGTGACCAGCCTTTATTATATGTTCTAGCCCCACACCTAAACTCATGGAAGGGCTGAAGGCATCCTATGGTGTAATGTGATAACATCTGAAGTCCTCTAATTTCAAGAGGGGGAAGGATAACCACCATCAGCATAAAGCTGATACCTATGAAGTGGAGTTTAGACATGCCTCCACCCTCCAATGCTTTTTACCAGTTTGGACACCTGGTGTCCCTCCCACGGCACTCTCAACTTCTCTGCTGGGTTCGGTAATTCATTGCAATGTCCACACAGAACTCACAGACCATACTCATGATTATGGGGTTTATTAGGAAAGCAACAAGTTATGACTGAAAATCAGGATCAGCTTGGAAGTAACAGGAACAACACAGGAGACGGGATACAGTTCGTTAATGAGGACAACTTCCTTGCTCTCAGCTTCTTCTCAGCCACGCCCGTAGGTAGGCAGGCAGGCCTTGCCCTTGGTTGTGCTTACTTACCACGGGCCCTCACTCTCGGCCTCTTCCCTGCTTGGGGAAGTGTTATAGCTCTTTAGCTCCGCAGATAAGTGCCCAGAGGCACACCACTCTGCCAGGAAAACTTCTGCCAGAAGGTGCTCATCTCTCTTGCTCTGTGGGTTGGTGAGCCCACTGCACCTGCCTCACTCCATGGAACTGGAAGTCCACCAGAGCTGTCTCTCGCCAGTCTCCTGGTTCTCACTATTTGTGCTGTCTTCCTACATCTTGTGCCATCTCGTGACGTTTCCAGCATTACAGCTCTCTCTTTCTCCTGGGTCTGGGAGGTTTTCAGCACAGTGACCCCAAGTATAAAGGATGCACTCTGCTCCTGGCTCTTCTTCTTGATGGTAATGAGGCCCCCTCCAACCTCTGTGGATTGGCTTTTTTAAGCATAGCAGGATGGCAAAAGTGACCAATCCCCTTGGTAGGTCACAGTTACCTAGTTTGCATACTAATTAACCAATCCCTGCAGGAGTTTTATACACCTTATTTGCATGGTAGACTAACAAATCCCTTTGCAAGATGTGGCCTAGCAAATCGTCTCAGTGGAACTACAAACCCAGGGCAAGAAAGGCCATATATAAAGAGAAACCCATTGCCCCGCATACGGATTGACTTCTTGCTCCAACAACTGATAATCATCTGACCCTATTGGGAATGATTTCCTTAGGAAGGGGTTTCACACTCCGTTGTTGTTAAGCTTGTTGGAAATGCAGAACCTGGGGCTCTATTTCAGACCTGCTGAATCAGATTCTCTGGGAGTGGGAAGAAGTCTGTATTTTAACAAGCTGCTAAAGACTTATGCATACTAAAGTCTGGAAAGCAGTGGTGTAGACAGTTTGAAGGAGTCCCTGGATGGTACAAATGGTTAACGCTCATGGCTGCTAACTGAAAGTTTGGAGGTTTGAGTCCACCCAGAGCTGCCTCAGAAGAAAGGCTTGGAGATCTACTTCCGAAAAATCAGCCATTGAAAACGTTACGGAGCACAGTTCTACTCTGACACGCATGAGGTCACCATGAGTCAAGGCTGACTTGATGGCAACTGGGACTGGTAGGTAGCGTGGAGGAGGAAAGTCTTCATTCTCTTCATTTGACATTTTATAGAGGTATGCCTACTTGTAATAGCCTGTTTAATCAAAGGCAATTTATTTCTAGAGAAGAATTGTTGTTGTTAGCTGTTGTTGAGTTGATTCCGACTCCTGGAGACCTCATGGTACAGGGTAGAAATGCTCCACAGGGTTTTCAAGGCTGTGACCTTTTGGAAGCAGATTGCCAGGCCTGTCTTCTGAGGCACCTCTGGGTAGATTTGAACTGCCAACCTTTCAACTAGTAGTCGAGAGCTTAACTATTTGCACCACCCGGAGAAGAATACCGTGTTTTAAAATAAGCAAAATTTCCAGAATCCAACAGATTTTTCTTTTAAAAAAGAAAAGAGACAGAAAAAAAGAGTAAGAGAAACAAAAATTGCACTCACTGGTACTGTGTTAATCAAGTCTATAAAGATATGAGGAGTTGATTACATCCTTCTTAAAAGGGCTTTTCTAAAGTGTTAAATGGAAGAAAATATCTTAAGTTCTCCTTTTTTATATTTTGAGGGCTTTATCTTTCCCATAGAGAGCCCTGGTGGTGCAACGGTTAAGCACTTGGCTGCTAACTGAAAGGTTGGCGGTTCAAACCCACCCATTGGCTCCGAAGGAGAAAAAACTGGTGATCTGTTCTCATAAAGATTACAGCCTAGAAAACCCTATGGGGGCAGTTCTACTCTGTTATATAGGGTCACTATGAGTTGGAATTGACTTGATGGTATGTAACATCTTTCTTGTAAGATTATATTGTAAATGGGAATTATATATTGCAAACGGTAATGGCTTGCGCCTGGAATGTGTTATCGATGTCGTCTTCTTAGCAGCTGGAGCAAACACTTCAGAACTTAGATACTAATTACTGTCACTTGAAAAGCAGGGAGACATATTATGGCTTCTCAGGCTTTCAGAAAGCCCTTCTTGCAAATGGCAGCACTTCACAGGGACTTTTACACAGTACAGTTGATAATTTCCAAGGCTGACCTGTTATTTTAAAATTCCAACAGGAAGATTAAGAATGTCCGCACAAAGCACCAACCAATGCCCTTTGGCCCTCTTAAACTTGAACCAGAAAGATCCATCGCCTTTTAAAGAAGATTATAATCTGCCAAAATATAAAAACGGGTTACAAAAGGATTGTGTTCTATAATAGGTTTAGGACAATCCAGAATTTTCCTCAAGCAATTGCATACTGCACTGCGATTTTGTTTACATATGTTTGGCCAGAGAGGGTAATTTGGGCATAGGTTGGGTTGTTTTTAATAAAAGAGTAGGACAAAGGATGGCTAGCTCTGGAGAAGATTTTTGCCTTGAAGTTTGATCTGTACCGGAATTCTGGACATTTTTGGGATCTCATCTTTTGGTGGATTGCCAATGGAATAAATCACACAAGGCCTTTGTAAAACATGTCTGACCTTGGGACACTGGGATGTCTCTAAGCAAATAGAACTAAATACTGTTTAATGAATTAATATTTGTAAAGCACTTAGTATAATGCCTGGCACATGGCAAGTGCTATATGTACAAATGTTTGATAAATAAATAAGAAATTCTATTTTGAACTATGGGAGTTACCATTCGTGCTTCCAGGAAGCTTTTTGGATTAGAAAATGGATGGATCTCAAAAGAGTGGGTATTGTGGGTTACAGGCTGTAGAACCCTGTTGGCACCAATAATAAACTTTTGCTCATGACTGCCACGTATGCCAAATTTCTACCCGGGATTCGTTGTGGAAGTGCAGAGCAACAGAAAGCACATTGCATTTGGGGTCTCATTCTGTCAGTTGTTAGCTGAGGACCTTGGACAAGTCACTTAACATCTCCCTGATCCTCACTTTTCTCACGTGTAGAGGCTCACATGAGATAATATATGTCAAAGAGCTCTGTAAGGAGCCCTGATGGCATAATGGTTAAGCTTTTGGCTGCTAGCTGAAAGGTTGGCAGTTCGAACCCACCAGTGGCTGTGGGAGAAAAGACCTGGTGATCTGTTCCTGTACAGATTACAGCCTAGGAAAGCCTATGGGGCAGTTCTACTCTGTCATACAGGGTAGATATGAGTTGGAATCAACTTGAGAGAATATAGCAACCAAAGCCTGGTAAACCTGAAAGCACTATTTACCTAGAGGGTTTTATCATTAGGTATTCACTTCCGGGCAACTGTGGGGGGTAGCCCACATGTTTGATGAGTCAGTGGGGATGAATAGCTAAGAGCTGACATATTTCCCAGAGGGGTGGGAGCAGGGTGCTGCAAAGGGAATGTCAGGAAACTCCCTTTGGGCGAAAGGGTGTGGGAGGGGGAAAGGGAATCCATCAGTTACTACCATTTAAACCTTGTCAGAAGGACTATCTAAAATACTCCGGAAGCGTCGTCTTCACTCACAAGAAAAGAAGCAAATGAAAAACACTTGTAATTGTCATTGTTTGCTGCCTACCCAGCATCTATTCTGCCTTATTTTCTAACTGAATTCTGAATTTTTTCAGCCATGTGTCTCAGGGAACTCAGATCTCATCCACACCTTCAGGAATAGCCTGGTTATTTAAGGTTATTCCCGTGCCCCCTAAATGGTCACATGACCCAACTCTGGCCAATGAGACTGAGGAAAGCCTGCTGGGGAGTTCTAGGAGAAGTTTCCTCACTCCCAAGAGAGAGCCACAAAAAGGGGCAGTCTCCCTTGGTCCTTGGCTGGGGTTGCTGTACATGGAGGAGACCCCTGGAGCTGCTGCTGCCATCTTGCTGCTTGCCCATGGCTGATGCCAACATTGAGGATGAAAGAACAGATAGATGCTAAGGGAGGTTGGAGGCACTGTAAGCTGAAATCACTCAACTGACATAGAACTTCCCGTATGTTAGCTCATCAATCATCACAGCAGCTTCTAAGGTAGGTGTTGTTACCTCCTCCGTACGGTTTGAGGAAACCAAAAGGTTAAGTTACTCAGGTCACCCAACACATAGGTGGAAGATTTAGGATTCCAACTGAGGTCTGTTTAACTTCAAAGCATGTGCTCAAGTTGTTGTTGTGGTCTCCTAAACCTTGCCTCAGATGAAAAACAGTCAAGAGGCAGTGTATTTACTGTGGCGATGGAGTTAGCAGAGCCTGCGATTGGATGGCCTGAGCTTTTTTTGATGTTGGCTTTGCTGCCCAGCATTTGACCCTTCTGGACTTCCATTTCATCATGTGTAAGACAGTTGGACCAGATGTTTACTGAGGTTCTTTTTGGCTCTAAGATCTTACGAAATGCTTGGTAAACCACAGGGAGGGATAAGAGAAAATAAATAACATACATTCAGTATTTTGAGGAAGGGGGCTGGGCAAGATTTCCCCTCTCAGCCTGAGATTCAGGGTTATAATACATCAGTGATATTGCTGAAGAACAAGGGAAGGTTCCATGTGGCATTAAACAGGACAAGTCAAAACCAGCTAAGAGTCCTTCCTATGACAAGAGGAACAGAACTAAAGAAGAGGTCAGATTACAGATATTTTCTGTAGGGTCCTCCTCATCAATCCAGCCAGCATGATCACTGAGTTCCTCAAAAGGGAGTTAGGTTCTGAAGAACTTTTGTGCTGTTTTTCACTTCCTTCTTATTCCCACAGTGCCTAAAACAGGGCAGGACATGGTGTACCAGGTAATTTGTAATACTTGACTTCTGTCCTCATTGCTAGAAAAGTTTCTGTGATAGTATCGCCAGAGATACCGATAGAACTTAGAGAAACTTTAGCCCTAAAAATCATCAGGGTTGGATTTATTCCTTGCAGGGGACACTGTATCCCTTATCTAGGGCTAAGAGCCGAGACTCTTATAGACAGCGTGAGTCCATTAAACCCCTTCCCCACCCATCCAGGGAGAGTCTTACCAGTACCAGCTGCCAACAAGTCGATTCTGACTAATGGTGACCCCATGTGTCTCAGAGTAGAACAGTGCTCCATTGAGTTTTCAATGCCTGATTTTTCAGAAGTAGATTGCCAGGCCTTTCTTCCTGGCCCATTTTAATCTGGAAGTTCTGCTGATTCCTGTTCAGTATCATAGCAACATGCAAGCCTCCACTGACAGACAGGCGGTGGCTCTGCATGAGGTGCTTTGGGTGTCCAGGCATAGGAGGTGAGAATTCTACCACTGAACCACCAAGGACCTCAGGCAAATTCTTACCCCGCTCCCCCACCCCTCAACTGAGCTCTCCCTGTGTGAGGTGGCATGTTTTACTGTATGCAGCTGCTTTTCTTCTTCAAAGATACCTTTTTTTTAAAATTGAAACTTGATTCTGCCTGCAAGAGACGTTTGGGGATGGAGGAGGAGGAGCTGGAAGTTCCCAGAGTGGCTTCCAAAGGAAGGCTGAGGTCCGTCGGACCAGCTCTTATCAAACGCGAATGTGCATTTGAATCATCTGGGCATCTTGTTAAAAAGTAGATTCTGATTCAGTAAGTCTAGGGTGGGGCCTAAGATTCTGCATTTTTAACAAGCTCCCCAGTGGTCATGCTGCCAGGGTCTACAGAGTAGCAAGGCTCTAGATTTCTCAGGGATGGTGGTTACATCTGTTTACACAGAACAACTAAAAATGATCATTCTTGGGAGGTTTCAAAACTTCAGCTATATATTAGCCAGAAAAAGTACCAGTAAACTAAGTCTGAATATCCCAAATAGGAAAGAGCAAGTCCGGTTGTTTTTTCATGTGAGAGTGAAGTCAGAAATATCGGTATGCCTTCCTCTGGACGGATACAGTGTTTTCTAGTCTCTGGACCATGGTAAAGAGTTGAGACGTGCATGTCAGAAGCTGTGATTTTCAGGAACACATGGGCTTCAAGGTTTAGGACAACCAAGCAACTTGTCATCTCAGTGTGCCAGAAAAACTCCATTAGGAGAAACTTCAGGCCGATTTTGACAAGGACTGCCCTCCTCCTGCTTCGGGAAGTCAAATAGCCAGACTTCTTTGGGCTAAAGTTCCGTTGGAGGCTCAGTCCCAGGACCCACCCAGATGATTGCTGCGGACCACATCTGTGGCTTTGCTCCCACCCACGCCCGTGACCTTCCACACTTGCTACTTCCCACAAGCCCTCAATAACTCCCAGACGTTCCCTATCCATGGTAATCAGGGGCTGAACCAGCTTCTATAAGGACCAGGTGGAGAAGCCAGGGGTGTATCCCTTGGAGGGTCCAGCCTCTGGATGAACTTCTATAGAACAGGTTCCAGAGAAGAGCAATTCTTTTGTGATGTCAGGGGCTGGCAACTTGGGTTTCCAAATTCAATAATGACCTGATTATTTCCAGCTCGAAAACACCCATACACTGTTGGCTCTCTTACAATACTTAGTTGGAAGTTTTTAGGAAGATAGCTTTCTGAGTGTTTGGCACAGTGCGTCTTTTGGGTCAGAATGTTAGTTTCCACAGTCAGTATTGTGACTACACGATCCGATCTGTAATAAAAGCCAACTGTGTTAGACTCTGCAAATCCCTATAACGTCTTCTTATAGTTGAGAGAAGGTGGAGAAGACAACAGCGCTCAGATTCGGTTATCTATTGCTGTGTAACAAGCTATCCCCAAACGTAGTGACTTAACCCAATAACCATTTTACTTGCTCGTGATTCTGTGGGTCAGGAATTTGGAGAGGCACAGTGGGGATGGCTCGTCTCTGCTCCACGTCCTGATCCCCAGCTGCATGGCTTGAACAGTTGGGGAATTGGCTGGGATGGTTCAATTGGGGTCATGTGTCTGGAGCCTCAGTTCGTTGCCTTGTGGCTTTTCCATATGGCTAGCTTGACCTTCCCATGGCAGTCTCAGGAGAGACTTCTTAAATGGCAGCTGACTTCCCTCCAGAGAGAGGAAGCTGCCAAGCCTCTCAAAGTCTTGGTCCAGAGCAAGGGTATTGTCAGTCAGTTCTGCCATGTTCTACTGGTTAAAGGAAGCACAGGGTCTGCCCAGATTCAAGGGGAGGGAAAATAGACTTCACCTCTTGATGGGAGGAATGGCAGAGAATTTGCGACCATCTTTCATCTACCATTGAAAGAAAGTGGTGGAGAGGAAAAATTTTATTCATGTTCTACCCAAGTTCTGATCAGATTGAGTCAAGCCCAAGCTATTGACAGAATTGCCTGTGATTCCTGGCCTCTGCCTTCCAGTGGCCAATTTTTAACTCTGGGGTGGAGAGTCAGCAAGTGGTCTTTAGATGACCTTTAGCTACACACACGCACTCAATCCTTTTTTTTCCCCCAAACTTCCGTTTTGCTTTTCTGCATTCCAATAGCAATTCCTTTCTAGATGAACATTTAAAAAAAATGTTCTTTTATCACATAGTCTTCTTTTATTTTTATAAAAATGATTTAAGCAATACATAAATACATATTTGTTTGTAAAATTATGACAGTATTGTAGTTCATACAGTAAAATGCGTAAGTACTTCTTCACTTGGGCTGTCCAACTACTCACCTTCCCAGAAAAGAACTGGTAACAGTTTATTGTGTCTCCTTTGAAACGTTTTTCTGTACCTTTTTCTATATATATTCAAGTATAAGTATATATATATACCAAACCAGTTGCCGTCAAGTCGATTCTGACTTATAGTGACCCTATAGGGCAGAGTAGAGCTGCCCCATAGGGTTTCCAAGGAGCAGATTCGAACTGCTGACCTTTTGGTAAGCAGCCGTAGCTCTTAACCACTGTGCCAAGTATAATCATACGTACTCACATACAGATTTTTTTTCTTAAATGAGATCCTACACTGTATTATTCTGCAAGTTGCTTTTTCCATTTAACAATACGTCACGGTGATTATTCTATACTAATATATCTACTTACTCCTTTCTTTTAATGGAGGAGCCGTGGTAGTGCAGCGCTCAGTGGCTAACCAAAAGGTTGGCGGTTCGAACCCAGCAGTACTCCATGGGAGAAAGATGTGGCAGTCTGCTTCCATAAAGATTTACACCCTTGGAAACCCTATGGGGGCAGTTCTACACTGTCCTATAGGGTCACTATGAGTCTGAATCGACTCGACAGCACTGGGTTTGGTTATATTGTTTCCATTTAATCGATGTCACATAACTTATGTAATGATTCCCCTCATAATGGATTTTAGTTGTAATTTTTTTTTGCAACGACAATAAATGGCAGTTGTCATACTTATTCTTGCAATATACCTTTTGTATATGTGCAGATATTTCTATAAGATAGATCCCTGAAGGTTTAAGACTTGGGTCAGAGACTATGAGTGCTTATAATTGACCCTCAAAAGGTGAGGTTCCAAATTACACTCCTCCAATCCATTTTTTTGACAACCCAGGGTATTATTAATATTTTAAATTTTTCCAGGCCGATTGATGGATGAAAATGATATCTTAGCACCACTTTTCTTTCCCATAATTATTAGTTGTTTGTATTTTTTTCTCTGGAAAGGTCTCTGTTAAGATAATTTACCGACTAAAAAAGTGTGTTCTTGATATTTTTACTAACGATTTATGGGAGCTCTTCGTATATAGTCCTGTACTATTTCCTAAAGTTAAATTCCTAGATGTAGAATTGCCAGGTCAAAGGGTTTACCCATTACTAAGACTTCTGACATTTGTTAGTTGAGTTTCAGGGAGCAGTGGTGTTTCAGTGGTAGAATTATCACCTTCCATGCGGGAGGCCCAGGTTCCATTCCCGGTCATTGCACCTCAAACGCACCCACCACTCCGTGGAGGCTTGTGCATTGCTATGATACCGAAGAGGTGTCAGTGGAGCTTTCAGACTAAGATGGACTAGGAAGAAAGGCTTGTTGATCTACTTCCTGAAATCAACCAGTGAAAACCCAATGGACCACAACGATCCAATCCTCTTGTGCATGGTGTTGCCATGAGTCAGGGGCTGACTCAAACGCAGCGAACGACAGCATTTGAGTTTCAGTGAACCTTCTCAAGTCTTCCTTCGTCTTATACTCTTGCAATCAATGAGTGAGTTGAGCCCCATTTCTTTCCACTATACAAACCCTCTATGTAAAAGAAATAAGCTGTAGACCGTACACTAATACACTTTGAGAGTGTTGGTGCTCAGCTGTGCTTAGCTACTTTACATATAATTAACAAATTTCTTCCTGAATGTGGCTGAGCTGCTAGGTGGCTCATTAGCTATGACAAGAACTGAAAAGGCTCTTTTATTCAATGATTGTACACTTATTCTTGTTCCTGCAGATTTATGAGGGGACTATAGACTCTAGCTAGTCACTTGGCCAGTTGTTGAGTGCCTACCATGCACCAGGCATTGTCTTAGTACTGCTGATTTTTATTACCATCTGGAATCTCTAAGGATGAGTTACATTTCTGAATACAGTTGAGGAGGCCACCCAAAGTTCCAGATTTAATTGGAAGTGATTTGAATTTTATGCTTTATGAGGTTGGGGTACAGAACTGGATCATTTAACCCCTAAATTTAGCTTATCACTTCACCTCTGAACCTCTACATGGCTCTTGTGTCCTCAACTCACCTCAGGTACAAAGCAATTAAAAGTGCTGTTTCTTTGTGAGACCTGGCAGTACCGAAAGAGAAAACATTATAAAAGTTGAAAAGGCAGATAGCTTGTGGTGTGTGGACATGCACAGGAAATAAGTTACTCTTAAAGGAAATATGATTCAGGAGATAGCCAGGAGCTTGCACAAACATTTCTGTCGTTTAAGAATTGAGAAATTTGCAGAGGTCTCAGGATTTACCTCAGCAGTCTTCTTAAAATACATTTTAGACATATTTCATTAAGAATTGCTGCTACAGAAACCATTGTGATTAAATAATCTGTGTTTCAGTTATCTGAAGCCTTTTGAAAATCCAGAACATAGAAATTTTGTACAATGAGTGGCGAGCCGAGACTGCTGAAGGTGGTGTTTGTTGTTGTCTGTTTGGTAGATAGTGACTTGCTTGTTCAATTGAAATGTTTGGAGCAAATGTGGGCACACTGTGCAGATGTGGCATGGGTGAGATTCCTCTGATGCTTTCATTAATTGGAAGGATGCAGCTAATCCCTTTATGATGCGGGCACATGGGATTCGAAGTCTGAAGATTTTATTTGAGTCCTGATTGTCTTTCTTATTGACTCTGTCACCTGTGGTAAGTTCCTTAAATCTCATCTCCTTGTCCATAAAACTGGAGATAGCGGCCACTAAATTTTATAAAAATCAAACAAGCTTTGGATAGGAAGATACTTTATAAATATCAGTGTGCTCTTCTGATGTGTGTTTATTATTTTGTTATAATAATAAAAAGGAGGGCTGTAGTCATTCATTCACTCATCCATCCAGTCACAGTTTCTGATTAGGTAATCAGGTGCCATGAGCCAGGTATTGTATAAAATGCTGAAATCATGAAGTAAATAAGATCTGGTTTCTGCCCTTGGAGGAGTCCACAGGTCAGTGGACAGGGTGGTGGTGGAGATGATGTCTAGTTCTGTCAATGCTGTGCTGGTGCTGGCTCATTCAGGCTCACAAGAGCAGATTTAAACGTTCAGGAACTCTGCAAGTGGGTTGTTAAGCACACCCATAAGTAGACATTAAAATATATAAACTTACAATAAAATAAATTATATTACAAAAAAGGAAATACTCAAAACTCCTCACCTCCTAATTATTTTACTACACTTTACTGTTATCTAAGCTCTTGAAGTTCTTTCTTTCCATCTAGCGTGTCTGTACAGTAGAAATGCTACATAATGGGATACTGCTGCGCATCTCTTCCCAGCTCCCCATGTTCAGGAACGTCAAGTTGGTATTTTGACATTGGCCGTGGTGGGAGTATTTACACCATGGGAATCTACACATGCTACAAAATCAGGGCTCTTCTCTCCCACACTCCAACCAGTTGTTAACACTTACCAGTGCTTTCTTCAGAGCACTGCTCTTGGTCTGTTGTTGTGTGCCATAGAGTCAATTTTGGCTCATAGTCATCCCATGTGACAGAGTAAAGCTGTGCCACAGGGTTTTCTAGGTTATAATCTTTACAGGAGTAGATTGTCAGGTCTTTCTCCCCTGGGAGCCACTGGGTGGGTTCAAACTGTCAACCTTTCGGTTAGCAGCTGAGTGCTTAACGATTGTGCCACCAGGGCTCCTGCTCTTGGTCTACTAGAGCCAATTTTCAGGCACTAGGAAAGAGCCCAAAAGTATTAGGAGTTTATCTCCCTCCCATCTCCACCCCAGGTCCGTTAGCCAATGACTGACTGGTGTTCTCATGCCTCAAGGTAAGACTGACACTCCAGAAGTCCCTATGGGTCCCAGATGAGCTGAGATCCCCAGGCGCCTGAGATCATACTCTTGTTTGGCTTCCCCCTTTTTCTTGTCCTGTTTTCTCCCCTGATTCTTTCCGATTTCTTCTGGGAGCCCTTCTTTGACAAATCCCTTGCACACAAATTCAAATTTTAGGGTCTGCTCTTGGAGAACCTTATCTAAGACAGTACTCTAGCATACCTGGGGAAGAACGTTGTTGGGTCAGTAACGGGCATGTAGGTGTATCAGGGCAGCCCTGAAGATCAAGAGTTAGATCT
Organism: Loxodonta africana; assembly: GCF_030014295.1. Classification (NCBI taxonomy): domain Eukaryota; kingdom Metazoa; phylum Chordata; class Mammalia; order Proboscidea; family Elephantidae; genus Loxodonta; species Loxodonta africana. Next base: position 22,105,165 of record NC_087369.1, read on the forward strand.
TGATTTTCTGGTTCTACTCCTTAAGAAGGCATTGGTTTCCAGTTTTATCCCTCAGTTTATATGTTCTAATGACCTGTTAACAGGTGTGAATGGGAAGTTCTTCAGGTTTTGCAGTTACAACTTATGTGCTTCCTGCATTTACATCTTTGATAAAGTATAAAGGATTTCTGGAATGGCCATTACCCAGCCCAGCTTGTTGATGGGTTTGCCTCTGCTGAGCTCAGATTGTGGCCTTGAACTCTGACTTGCAATAATAAATCAAGCTTTCATCAAGTTCTTAGCCTGTTGAGAAACAAAAATCCTGTAAGCAATGCTGCAATAACTTCCTTTGAAATTCTAATTTGTTTTACTGCGATAAAAAAAAAAGTGATAAGAAGTCAAGAAGCCGACTGTGCTCTTGTATGCAACTGGAATATGATTCTCTAAATAGTTTCTTCATTTTCAAATTATTCTTGCTATAGAGTTAGCAAGTGCCAGTTCAGATGCATGGTCTGGGTAATTATGCAGTAATTAAATGCTTGCTTGGGGAAACAATTTTAGATCACTGAATTGCTTTATTGTATTTTGAAAGGCTGAAAGGGGCATTCAATCAGGTAGAGCCCATGCGTTTGTCTTCTAAACAAGACTTGTCATAAATTATTCACACAGGCAAAGACTGAATTTGAAAAAGAAGAAACTTGGGGCAGAGGGCAATTATTGCTCCAACAGTCATTGGAGAGTTCAGCAGGCCTCATAAAAGGAGGCCTGTCTTGAAAATTCCTGGTACTTTTTTGAGGAGAAGGAAGAAGTGCCTCCTTAGCAAATCTAATTTTAAACTGAGACCACTCATCGGCTGAGGGGTCTTGCTTGCTCTCCTCTCTACTGCCCTGATTCAAACAGCCCTGTGCAAGAAAGGGTTGCTATCAATTTCAGTTCAATTATATAATTCAGAGGAAAGTGTAAAAATATGATTTCACAGAGTGTGACATATGTGAGAGAAATATTAATATAAACGTTGGGCATCACATGTATTTCTGCACCCAAGACAAATGTTTCAACGAAATGTCTAACTATATTATTTTTCATTTGCTGTGGGATTTTTTTTTTATTGAGGGATAATTTACCTAAAGTAAAATATGCAAATATTAACTGTATAACTCAATGGATTTTTTAAATCAATACACTCATATAACCACCACAGAATCAAGATGTAGAATATTTTCATCACCCCCAGGAAGTTCCCTCATGTTCCTTCCAGTTAACACCCCGCCCAGAGGTAACCACTATTGTGATTTCTAACATCACAGATTAGTTTTGCCAATTCTTGAAATACATATAAATGGATGTATTTTTTTTTTTTGTGATCTGGCTTCTTTCACTTAGCATAATGCATTTGCAATTCATCCATGTTGTAGCGTGTATTAATAGTTCAATCCTTTTTTATCGCTGAGTGGTATCCAATCATACAGATGTACCACAGTTTGTTTACTCAGACTCTTGATTTGGCTTTTTCCCAGTTTTTGCCTATTATGAGTAAAGCTTCTATCAACATTCTTGTACAAGTATTTTGTAGACTGTGCAAAGCAGAACTGTTTGGGTACTTATTTCTTTTGGGTATATACCCAAGAGTGGCATTGCTGGGTCTGCCTTTATAATTTATCAAAAAAAATCAATACTAATTGGAAGGGTGTAGAAAAAGTGATTGTCTCTCCAACATCTGTTCTTGGCAAGGTGACGATGAAACCTTGTACTGCCTGATGGCATTGTTTCAGCATCTAGCCTTGGCATAGCTCACATTATTGCTTAGCCATGGGGAATTGGAGAAACTGAATTCAGGTTCTTTCTTGGTGAGATGAATGCAGGCACTGTGTCTGAACAGATGGAAGTGTTCAGGAGCCCTTGCACAGGAATGCTTGGTGACTTGGAAAATTGGGTTAATTTGGGACTCATCACCTGGAAACAGGAGTCTGGTTCACCTTGGGATCACTCAAGTTTGAAGAAAATCTGTATTGGGGGAAGGGAATCCAGGCAGGGTGGGATTGTGAAATTTCAGTGCAGCCAACCTGCCATGGGGCCACCAGAGCTGGCCTGGTCCCGAGGGGATCACATTCCAGATTTGTTCTTTGCCACTGACCATCTGATAACCAGGAGCCTTGGTGGCACAGTGATTAAAGCACTTGGCTGTTAGCCAAAAGGTTGGGGATTTGGGCCCCAGCCGCTCAGCGGGAGAAAGATGTGGCAGTCTGCTTCTGTAAAGATTTACAGCCTTGGAAACACTACGGTACAGTTCTACTCTGCCATAAAGGGTCACTATGAGTCAGAATCCACTCATTGCAGTGGGTTTAGTTATTTTGGGTTCTGCGATGGCCGCAGAGGGCTGGTAGACCTGTGCAGGGGTTATGGCGCCCCCTGGGGGACGCTTGAGAGCTCCTCCTGTACACATCCCCATCTGAGGTCAAGTTCCAGGTTGTATTAGGAAACTTCGTAGCCACCGCTACTTCAGTAACCCTCTTCAAAGGTTTCAGAATAAACTTAAAGCATTTTGGAGTTTTGCTGGGAACAACTCAATCCAAGTAAAGTTTAAGAGGAAGACAGGCGATGTTTACACTCCCCAAGGGGGATGGGAGAATCTTGCTGGTTTATTTCTTATTGTTTCTGGTAGAAGGGCTTCACATGATTGGATCATTTCTAATCTTTGCTTTGTTAATGAAGTCGGTGGGATGAGATGACGGCTTCATCTGCAAAGTTCTGCAGGCAAAACGCCTTTACACGATGGCTGTGAGCCGCTTGTGTCTTGCTTGCTCAGGGTGAAAAGTGAGCGATTCTCAGCCCACGCCAGTATCACTCTTCCCGTGAGCATTTGGAAATGTGTGGGGAGCTTTTTGATTGTCACAATAACTGAGGGCGTGCTTTCCATTTGCTGAGGTGGAGGAGGGAGAGAAAATGTCTAGTACTAGGAAGAGTTGTCCCATCCAAAATGCCCATACGGCCCCTGTTGAGAAACACTCCCCCCCTCTTCAGGTGATCTGGGGACATTTATACGCAGTTCATATTCAGAATGTTTAACAGCACGAACAATGTCAAGCAAGTGAAACTTTCTAGATTTAAGGAGCTTATTGAGACAGAAAGGAGCACTGGTGGCGCAATAGTTAAGCGCTTGGCTGCTAATCAAAAGGTCAGCGGTTGGAACCCACCAGCTGCTCTGTGGGAGAAAGATGTAGCAATCTGCTTCCGCCTTGGAAACCCTATGGGATAGTTCCACTCTGCCCCACAGGGTCTCTATGAGTCCGAATGGACTCCACGGAAAGCGTTTGGTTTGGTATTTTTATTGAGACAAAAGCAAAGCAAAACAAAAAAAGAAACTGACCCGTTTCCGTGGAGTCAATTGAGACTCACAGCAACCCTATAAAAAAAATAGGACAGAGTAAAACTGCCCCATCGGGTTTCCAAGGAGTGGCTGGTGGATTTGAACTGCCAACCTTTTGGTTAGCAGATGAGCTCTTAACCGCTATGCCACCAGGACTCCTTATTGAGACAGAAGGAGTGGAATTAGTTTTTTGGGGGATATAGGGTCGCTATGAGTCAGAATCGACTCCACGGCAACGGGTTTGGTTTTTTGGTTGGTCACTCGCCCAAAGCAGAAATGGGGCAACACTCAGCACTGGCCTCAGGTAGGATATGAAGGTGGGGAAAATTTTTTTCCAGGCTCCCCACCATTTCTTTCTTCATCCTGTTCCAAACTTTCACTTCTCCTGCTCTTCTTCTCCCGTGTTTCTTGGAATAAGGAAGCAGCTGATAAATTCATTAACCTTAAGTCTTGAGAGTTTTCTCTTACTCCTGCCAGGAAGAGAAGAATCTCAAATACTGGAATTTCAGATGTGGGGGAGGAAGGTAGGTATTTTTGGCTGTGAGGTCTTTCTAGAATTTCTTAACTTATTTCTGGGCAAATAATAACTTATTTTCCTGTGAGGTTGGCTTTAAATGTGGAAACCAAAGTGTTGGAGCCCTGGTCACGCGGTGGTTAAGAGCTTGGCTGCTAACCAAAACATCAGCAGTTCAAAATCCACCAGCTGCTCCTTGGAAACCCCGTGGGGCAGTTCTACCCTGTCCTATAGGGTCGCTATGAGTGGGAATCGACTGGATGGCAACTTTTTTTTTTTTTTACGGTGAAGAGAAGGAAGGCAGGACTGGATACCTTTGTGACTTTTTTGGCATATGACCAAGTTGAACAAGACTCTTTTGAGGTACAGAGTTTAGAATGTGCCATCTGTGTGACATTGCTTTGTAAACTTGGAAGCACTGTGCAATTTTGATGTATTTTTATTATACTAAATCTTCTTTTTATTTCTCATAGCTCTTGACTCAAAGCCTTATACCCATTCAGTAAATGTGCCCCAAATGAAATAAATGATTAGGCATAGGGAGTCTCAGCAGAGGTTACGGAATAAAGTCTCATGTTGCCATATTTATCAGCTGGTTGACCTGCCTCGACTTGGATGGGGCTGCCTACTGAGAAGGAAATCTTGCTGCAGCATTCTTTCTGCTTCCATTAAGTATTTTCTGAGAGGGAACCCTTACTTCTCCTTTGTGAACAGGATTGATTATAAATGTCCTTCAGGCTTCCAAATTACATTGAAGTATTCTATGTTTATTTAATATGTGGGAGAAGTGTTGGGGGGACACCACTAGTGTCATTATTATCCAGTGCCTGAGCCAAGTACTGACCATGAGAATGTAATTACACGAGCCCCTGGAATTATTAAAGATTCTAGGATCAGAACGTTAAGGATATCCTGATCACTTTCTTCCTTGGTTGGGAGAAAATCAGAAATGAGAAGATCTTAAAAATCTACCTACACTTATTGAGCAACTGTTGTGCTAGGCACTGTGTTGTGCACCAGAGATAAGAGACTGAATATGACACAGCCATTGCCTTCATGGTACTTACAGTTTGGGGAGGGCATTGGCTAGAAGGTCTCAACCTTGGCTGTAGAGTATAGCCCAAGCCACAACTCCAGTTCAATAAAATCAAAATCTCTGGGGGTATAATATTCCAATTTTTTTTATTGTACTTTAGATAAAGGTTTACAGAGCAAATTAGTTTCTCATTAAACAGTTAATACATACATTGTTTTGTGACATTGGATGCCAACCCCACGACATGTCAACACTCTCTCCTTCTCGACCTTGGGTTCCCCATTACCAGCTTTCCTGTCCCCTCTTGCCTTCTCTTACTTGCCCCTGGGCTGGTGTGCCCATTTAGTCCCAGTTTGTTATATGGGCCTGTCTAATCTTTGGCTGAAGGGTGAACCTCAGGAGTGACTTCAGTGCTGAGTTAAAATGGTGTTGAGTGGTCATACTCTCAGGGTTTCTATAGTCGCTGTCAGAACAGTAAGGCTGGTCTTGTTTTGCTAGGATTTTGTTCTCCAGCTCTGTCTGGGACCCTCTATTGTGATCCCTGTCAAAGCAGTCAGTGGTGGTAGCCAGGCATCATCTAGTTGTGCTGGACTCAGTCTGGTAGAGGCTTTTTTTTTTTTTTAAGACTTCAGTATTTTTTAGAGCTCCCCAGGTGTTTCCAAAGTGCAGCCAAGGTTGAGAAACACTGGAGAGAGGGCAAAGAGACAACCTGTAAATGAATAATTTAGATTAAACCATGACAAGTGCTTTGTAGAGGTAAAAATAAAATGCAGCTGGAGGAGGACAGAGGAGGAGAAACTAACTCTTATATCCAAGAGAAGCTCTCTGTCTATGTCATCAGGAGAAACAGAAGAACACCGAAAATGGTTGACTCTGTTAACAAGAATGAAGGTGGTATCTCCTTGGTGTCTTAATCTTTATTGGTGATTTTGTGGTTTGAAAATGAGAGTTGATAATTTTTGCTGTACACTTCTCACTCCTTTCTCCTTGCCTCCCTGCCCTTTCTTTATTACAACCTCTGATATATACGTGGTACACTGAATGTTAGGTATAGGTTAGTGGTTGCTAATGTATTAAAATGAAAAAGGAATCACAATAGTCAAAAGTTGGGAAAAACCCAAGTGTCTATCAACAGAGGAATGGATAAACAAAATGTGGTATATTTTATGCAGTGAAATATTACTCAGCCATAAAGAGACGGGCTACAACATGGATGAACCTTTAAAACATTATGCTGAGTGAAATAAGTCAGACACAAAAGGACAACTGTTTTTTTAATTGAACTTTAGATGAAAGTTTACACAACAAACTAGCTTCTCATTAAACAATTAGTGCACATATTGTTTTATGACATTGGTTAATAACCCTATGGCATGTCGACACTTTCTCTTCTCAACCTTGGGTTCCCTATTACTAGCTTTCCTGTCTCCTCCTGCCTTCTAGTCCTTGCCCCTGGGCTGGTGTGCCCCTTTAGTCTTGTTTTGTTTTATGGGCCTGTCCACTCTTTGGCTGAAGGGTGAACCTCAGGAGTGACTTCATTACTGAGCTAAAATGGTGTCCGGGGGCCATACTCTCAGGGTTTCTCCAGTCTCTGTCAGACCAGTAACTCTGATCTTGTTTTGTGAGTTAGAATTTTGTTCTGCATTTTTCTCCAACTCTGTCCAGGATCCTCTATTGTGATCTCTGTCAGAACAGTCAGTGGTGGTAGCCAGGCACCATCTAGTTGTACTGGACTCAGTCTGGTGGAGGCCGTGGTAGATGTGGTCCATTAGTCCTTTGGACTAATCTTTCCCTTGTGTCTTTAGTTTTCTTCATTCTCCCTTGCTCCTGAAGGGGTGAAACTGACCAGTGGAGTATCTTAGATGGCCACTCACAGGCTTTTAAGACCCCAGACACTACTCACCAAAGTAGAAAGTAGAACATTTTCTTCGTAAACTATGTTATGCCAATTGAGCTAAATGTTCCCCAAGACCATGGTCCCCACAGCCCTCAACCCAGTAATTTGGTCCCTTAAGGAGTTTGTATGTGTCTATGGAGCTCCCATGACCAGAAGGACTATTGTATGATCCCACTTATATGAAATATCTGAAATAGGTAAATGCATAGAGACCAAATTTTATTAGTGGGGCTGGTGTGAGGGGAAAATTGGGAGTTATTGTTTAAGGGGCACTGAGTTTCTGTTAAGCGTGATGAAAAAATTTGGACATGGATAGTGGTGATGGTAGTACAACATGGTGAATGTAATAAATTTCCCTGAATTGTACACTTAAAAACGGTTAAAATGGCAAACTTTTTGTTATATATATTTTACTACAATAAAAAATAACAAAAAGGGAAAATGAAAGCTTATAATTTCTCACTGCTTATGAGAAAAGCACATTAATACACTATATGGTGTGGTCTTGTGGCTAAACCTAGACCCAAAAGTAATAACTAAAAAGCTCCATTTAATGTAAGAAATTGCTAGCTTTAAATATATTAACTGTGATCCTTACAACAACCCTTTAAGAAAATATTATTATTTCCAGTTAATGGATGAGGAAACTGAGACCCAGAGAGGTCGAGTCACTTGCCAAGGCCACATGTCTATTTGGTGGCAGAGGTGGGATTCAAACTCGTGTCAACTTGACTTGAAAGTGCTGCTTCCCATCTTGCATTTGAGCTTGTAATATCTGCCAAATGACTTAGTTGAAGTGGGAATATTGATGTATTTATAGGCTGTATCTCAATATCATACAGAAAAAATGGAGCTGGTAACTAATTTAGTGCTTTTACCAACACTGCACCGCCACCACCATCACTGAGCATATGGATCTATTGGAAAAACTCTTGAATAAATCTCAAGATTTATTGGAAAAGGGGAAAAAACTTGTAGGGAACAGTGTTTTGAGCGTTCACTGGGCTATGAGGTTATAAAAATTATGAGAGTTATAAAATATCTAACTGAATTTTTAGTATAAACACAGGGCAGGATTTAATTGTGTACTTTAGAGGAACAAGCTTCCAGAATGTGAAAAAATTGGCTACAAAGTAACTAACCTCCGTGTTGAGACTGAATGCCAAAAGATCATTAAAGTGATCTGAATCTCTGAAAATTAGAACAGAATGAAAAATAACCTAAGCTCTAAAAAATAAAACAAACAAAAAAACAGTAGCCTAGGGATTTTTTTTTTTTTTTTTTTTTAGGGATTACCCTATTTTTCCTTTTCTCTTGAAGATAACCAGTGAATCTAGTTTTTAAAGCTCTATTTTAAATCCTTGTTGTTATTAAGTGCCATCAAGTTGGTTCTGATTCATGGCGACCCTATGTACAACAGAATGAAACATTGCCTGGTCCTGTACCATCCTCACAACCACTGTTATGCTTGAGCCCATTGTTGCAGCCACTGTGTCAATCCATCTCATTGAGGGTCTTCCTCTTTTCTGCTGATGCTCTACTTTACCAAGCACGATGTCCTTCTCCAGGGACTGGTCCCTCCTGAAAACATGTCCAAAGTACATAAGACGAATTCTCACCATTCTTGCTTCCAAGGAGTACTCTAACTGTACTTCTTCCAAGACAGACTTGTTCATTCTTCTGGCAGTCCATGGTAATATTCAATATTCTTCACCAACCCCATAATTCAAAGGCAATCATGGTGGAGTAATATTTACATAGTAACCCCTGTGCTATTCACCCACAGGAACTCACATTTACCTCTTTCTTTTTAGCACAATTTAGGCAACAGTAAAACCTTTATATACAGACTGCCCCCAAGGTGGGATAGTTATAACAGGAAAACGGGGAGAAAGAAATGACATTCCACAGCTTTTTAGTTTCTGAATAGATCCCGAGAAAAGATTCTGACCTTTACCAGTATAGCTTTTAACACTAGCAAAGCAAAAATTTATGCCATAAACCCATAGTGCTCAACCTTTTCCTTGCATCAGAATCACCTGGGGGTGTTATAAAATCTACTGGTGCCTGGAATTTACTTGCCAAGACTCAGTTTTAATTGCTTTTTGGAGGGTATACATATATATACATATATATACACTGCTCATAGGATGATAATACGCAACCAGCCATTGCCTTAAAACAGTTGTTCTTAAACTTTGTTGCACACTAGATCCACCTGGGGAGCTTTTAAAGTCCTCAATTATAAAGTCACATCTATACCAAATCCACAATGTCAAAGTTGTACCCATACCAATTAAATCAGAATGTCTGGAAGATTTGAGAAAAATTCCTAATGAGAGTTCTGCTGTATTGTACTTAGAAGTTTCTACAAGCTGGCAAATGAGAGAAGAGTTGGGAAGGAGAGAGAAAAAGTAGCTTAGATATTAATGTGTCCTTCAGAAGTGGCTCTGTGTTCCCCTACCCCCTCTCCTGACCCCCACCAAATTCCGGGGTGCAGGGCAGTGATATGCTGGTAGATGTTTAACCAATGGCTCTTCCTAATTTGTAGTGTTTACCAGTTTATGTGGTGTAAATACTCCCACCATAGCCCATTTTAAGTTACCAGTGTGGTGCCATTGATTATGAATTTGGAAAGAGACAGGCACAATTGGCTCTTTTGTCACTTCCTAATGTACAAGTCGGAATCGACTTGAAGGCAATAGGTACGGGTAATGGTACAAGAGAACATTCAGATTTCACGGTACCTCTGAGAGCGTTTTGTAAGTGGCTGAACAGGGACTGGAAGAGCTGAAGGGGCCTTGAGGTTAAGATGAGAAAATCATGGAGAGTTTTGAATGATTGGCTATTCATGGACACAAAGAAATCAGCTACAGATACAAATGTGGAGGGAGCCAACAAGGACCAAAGCCCATAGCAGCTGAGAATCAGATGCCTCCTCTTGATGCCATGATGCTACTAATCTCTATGACCCTCAGCCTGGGAAGTAACAGAAAGTCCTGGGGAAACAAAAAGTGGCAGCTGTTAGTCATTGCAGTAATTAAAGATTATTAGCGAGGATGCAGCCAGAATCTCTTCGTTTTTATTACTTGTTAGTAGCCAAAAAGAAAAACAACACTCGATTTTAGGTTCATCTTGTTAGAGCTATTGAAATGATGCAGTAGGATATTTTTCCTTTTTCTTGCTTCTGGAAGAAGTAATTGGCAATCTTTTGCAAATTTACCCTGACAAAGAACAGCATGTCCCAAGTTCATTGAGGTGACTTTACTGAAGATTTATATAAGTAGGACAAGATGGGCTGACAGCATGCCTTGTAGACGTGCACATGCAAACGTAACTGCTTAGAATGGAGGCGTAACAGGAGACTCTTTGTCCTCTCTCTGGGATGTTAGTGGATGAACCTCTCTTCCGCCAGTTGTGGATGGCCAATGGGTAGTCCTCATAGAGTGCCTGGCGGAGTTGAGGCTAGTACTGGCTTTGTGAACTGTGACCCTCATATACTGTCAGCAATTTTATTAAGAGAGACTAAGGGGTGGAATGGAAAGAGCACCAGAGTGAGGATCAGGAGATATGAGTTCTCATCCTGGCTTCAAACCAGCTGTGTGATCATGGGCAAATCACTTAGTCTCTCTGAGCCACTCACTATATCATCAATGATCCCTTACTGCTACCATGTTTACATGCTGAAACAGCACATAAATCTGCTATTTATTTCCTGTTTTACGAAGTAACTCTTCTCTTGCCCATTCATTCCTCTCCAGCACTTTCCCATTTCTCTGCTCACCTTTATTGTTTATACTTGGTGTCTCCACTTCCTCACTGAACAGTTTTCTCTTAACCCTCTCCAGTCTGGCCTTGTTCTCCCTCACCCCACTGAAATCATTCTTGTTGATGTCACCAGTGACTTTGACGTTGCTGAATCAGTTGGCTAATAGGCCTCATCTTCTTGTCTCAGCAGCCTTTGGCACAGTTATTGAATCCTTCCTTCTTGTTGAAATGCCTTTTCACTTGGTTTGTGTAACTCCACACTTTCCTGGTTTTCTTCCTACCTTGCTGGTGGTTTCTTCCCAGTTTGTTGTACATTCTTCTTCCTCTTCAAGACCTCTAAATGTTGGTGTATCCCAGAGCTCAGTCCTCAGACCTCTTCTCCCTTCTAACTAATCTCCCACCCTATGCACTTCAACCAGTCCCATGATTTGAAACAATATCTATGTTCATTACTGTCAAACAAATATCTGCCCCGGCCTCTTTCCTGAACTCTGGATTTATATATCTAACCCCTTACCAATCAATTTTACTTGTATGTCAAATAGGCATCTCAAGCCTAACTTGTTAAAAAATGAACTCCTGATTTCTTCCCAGTCGTAGATTGTATTAGCATTCCCAATTATTCACTGCACTCCCTGTAAGAGGATTTGACATACCTGCCCATTGCCATCTGACTTGTAGTGCCTCCGTGTGGAATGAGTGTATTTCCCTATCTTGCTGATGGCTGGACTGGCCACGTGACTTGCTTTGGCTAATGGAATGTGAGTAGATGTGACATATACCATGTCTGAGCTGTAAGACATGTTGCACAATTCTGCAATTGCTTTTTTTCCGCTTCTGCCACTGGACTGAGAACAGGGGTTGCTCCTACTGGTGGGTTCTGGAATAAAGATGCGGAGCAGAGCTGATGTTGTTCTGAAGCCAACATATACATGAGCAAGAAATAAAAGTTTGTTGTTGTAAGCCACTGAGACTTTGGGGCATTTGTTATAATGAAAACTGGTCGCTATACCTCCTGTTTCAGTATCTATTGCTGAGTAACAAACTGTCCCAAAACTTAATGGCTTAACTCAGAAACAGTTATTTATTTGCTCACAATATTTCAGTTTTGCAGGGCTTGATGGAGACAGCTCGTTTCTGCTCTATTTGGCATCAGCTGGAGTGGCTCATGGGGCTGGAGGCACCACTTCCAAGATGGCTCACTCGTATGCTGGCAAGATGATGATGGCTGTTGGCTGGGAACTCCGCTAAGGCTATTGGCCGGAGTCTCAATTATTCTCCTTGTGGGCTTCTTCCCAGGCTGCTTGAGCTTCCTCACAGCATGGTGGCTGGGTTCCCAAGCGTGAGCAGAAGCTTCAAGACCTCTATTGGCCTAGTTCTGGAAGGCATACAGCATCATTTCTGCCTCATTCAATTGGTCAAGCCAGTCAAAAGGCCATCCCAGGGTAAGGAAAGGGTAAACATATTCTCCCTCTTGAAGGGGGAATGGCAAAGTTACATTACAAAAGAGCATGTAGGATGCTGTTAAGGGTCATCTTTGGAAATGTAATCTGGCACAGGCCACATGCCCTCCCCCCATCCTGAATATCCTGCAGTCTTTTTCGTTTAAGCCAGGGGTAGATAAAGTACCAATTTTTGTAAATAAAGTTTTATTGGAACAGAATCATGGCCATTCATTTACTTATTGTGTATGACTGCTTTCATGCTACAATAGTAGAGTTGAGTAGCTGCAACAGAGATTGAGTGCTCATAAATTCAAAGATATTTACTATCTTGCCCTTTTACAAAAGAAGTTTTCCAACCTCTCGTCTAAGCTAATGGCACTGTAATCCACCCAATTGTTTGGGCCTCAAGCTGGAGTCATTCCAATTTCTCTTCCTCTCATACCTTCATACCTAAGCTTCAGCAATTCTCTCAGCTCCGTCTTAGAAAAATATTCTGATTTCTGACTTCTCACTACCACCACTAGTTCAAGCCACCATCATCTCTCTCTCCTATTTTATTTTTCACCATCATCTCTTGCCTAGACTATTACAGTAGCTTTTATTAGTATCCTTGCTTTTGCTCTTGTCCTACAATTGCTTTTTTCTTCTGCCACTAGACTGAAGGCAGGGGTTGCTTCTTCAGCTGGCTCCTGGAATAAAGAATACGTGAAGCAGAGCTGATGTTGTTCTCAACAAATCTGTTCTCAACGCAGCAGCTGGAGTGATTCTTTGAAAGCACCAGTCAGATTATGTCATTGCCCTGTCCACAACCTACAATGCCTTCCCACTGCATTTAGAATGAATCCAGAATTCACATCATGGCCTCTAAGGCCCTGAACGATCTCTCCCACCCCATATGACTGGCCTCATCTCCTCCCACTCTTCCCTTCTTTCTCTGCCTCAGCCACACTGGTCCCCCTGCTGTGTAATCCTCTGAGTAGGTTCTTGCCTCAGAGCCTTTGCATCTGCCATTCCCTCTATCTGGAATATGCTTTCCCTGGATATCCATGGGCTCCTCAAGTATCTAATTGAATGGCATCTCAGAGAAGACTTATTTGACCACTCTATCGAAAATAGCATACCATCCCTCTCCAGAGTACCTGGTGGTGCAAATGGTTAATATTCTCAGCTGCTAACTGAAAGATTGGAGGTTTGAGTCCACTTGGAGGCATCTCAGAAGAAAGACCTAGAGATCTACTTCAGAAAAATTAGCCATTGCAAACCCTATGGAGCGTAGTTCTACTCTGACACACGTGGGATCACCATGAGTTGGAATTGATTTGATGGCAGCTGGACTGGTTTATCCATCTCTACCCCCTGACTCGGCTTTTTCTTCAGAGCAAATTATCTATTTGTTGATTGTCCACTTCCCTCATTAGAATGCAACTCTAAAGGCTGTATCCTCAGCACAGTGTTCAATAAATATTTGTTGAATGAATCTGTTGAGTGAATGGGCCTCAGTTTCCTCATGTGTAAAACAAATGAGAGACGGCCATCTGGCCAGAGCATCTGTTACAGAGCTGGTTGCCAGGATTGTCTCGAATGGTCTGACTGGCTAAGTGGGTGTCTTTTTCCTCCTATGTCAGTCCCTTCTAGATCCTGTACGAGGAATGGAGTCTTTCTTTGTCTTTGGTCAAGGGTATCTGAAGTCCTGATGCTGTCGGAACCCTAAAACACCTTCTCTTCTCATAAGAGGCCAGTACAGTAATGCCTTTTCTTCCTAGCTCTTATAATTACTGTGAAAATAAAATGCAATAATATTTTTTGACTCGCTAACACTCTACATAAGTGGAAAGAAGTATAGAATATGGAACGTAGATGAGAGACTGACTTTAGACTCACACATAATCCCCACCCCCGCATCCTCTATGCCCAACCTTAGGACTCATTTGACTGAGTTGGTGAGACAGTTAACAGACGTTGAAAACAAAATAGAGCGGCCTTGGGAACTTGAGTCACTAGGATATTTATTATAATAAAATAGTAAAAAACAAATTGAATGAAGGAAAGGACAACTCAAATGTTGCTGGTTTCAGATCGTGACTAACTCCACCTAACTGGGTTCTAGCACTGAAAACAAAAACAAGTTCCCCTTTCCCCCCCAAAAAACAATTATAATTATTTTAGGCATCTTATAAAGTACATGTACTGGCTATTTAGGCATTTAACTATCAGTCATTCAGTAGCTCAGCGTTCTCATAAGAAATTTAGATTACTGGAACACTAAATTCACACCTAGGTTGTTAATCACTCAAAGGTAACTTTGATCCGTTTCTTAGCAGTCTATTTCCCCCAGATGCACCTCATGATAACGATGAAGGTTTGTCTTGGGGTTTTGCAGGAGAGCCAAATAGGCAATTGAGCAAAAATATTGGTGCATTTGCAGCCAAGCTTTCCGGCTTTCAGCCGGTGCAGGCGGCTAATGATCGTTTAACTCAGGCATTTTTCACCGAGGCAACAGTAATGTATGTTTCAGATCATATTTTTTTTTGGCTTTATCTCTGTCCTGATGAGAATAAAAGGCGGAGTGTTTTGAGTATTTAATGGAAGAGAGCTGACTGAAAGCTATTTTAGATTTACTCCTGACGTGAGCTGGATTCAGAAACAACGAAGAGACACCAGTAAGTGGGAGTAAAAACGCCGCTATGTTGATGGATAGGGTAACAGTGAAAAGACCAAGACTTGTGGCCTTCCCGGTGTCCCTGGGTCCCTGGTTTTTCAGAGCTCTGGCTTTTGCTAGATCTGGCTGAGAAAGGATACAAAGCTGAATGAGGAGTGACCACGGGGCAGGCATTACTGAAACATCCCGGTCAAAGTATGATTCCATTTCCTTCTTGACTTTGCCAGCGTGGTGATTAAGTGCATGGGCTGTGGAGTCTGACGGAGGCCTTAAATCCAGCTCCGTCACTTACTAGCTTTATGATTTCAGACCAGGTACTTCATTTCCCGAAGCTTCAGTTTTCTTATCTGTAAAATGGGGGATAATGATAGCTATCTGGTTTATAGAATTGTTTTAGGATTAAATTCGATAATCGGATGTGAAGTACTTAGTCCAGTGCCTAGCACATAGTAAGCACTCGATGAATGTGAGCAAATAACAATACTGCTTTTATCATTCTTCTGCTTTATTTAGGATGGGAGGAGTACCCAGTATGGGGAGGTACTAAGTTCTGGAGAGGTTAAGCGTGAGCTTACTCTGAGCTAAGCAGAACCTGGGCAGGAAGGGAAGGGATGCGACAGATAAGAGTCACAGAGGCCACTGTCATCTCCTCTCCCCACTAATGCCGCCCCTCCTCCCCCAGAGAATTGTGCATACTTGGTGGGGGACTGTTTTGCCCCACTGAGTACACCACCACCTCTTCTGATCAGACTGTGCTGCTCAGCTCTGGAGTGGAAATTTGGGAGCAGTTCTGAGACAGGGGAGGGGGGTACATGGATCATCTAAAGGCTGGGTCCTTTGGGCCCAGGGACTGGGTCTTATTCCATCTGGGGATGGAATGGGGCATATCAGTGCACTGGGAGCTGGGGCAGAAGCAATGGACACCCCTGTCACAACATTGCACAGTCGTTTCCCACGTAGCAAGCCAGATGCACTACGCGAGTGTGTCTCAAACTTTCATGTGCACAGGAATCACCAGGGGATCTTGTTAACACGCAGTTTCTCATTCAGTAGGACTGGGGTGGCGCCTGAGAGTCTGCATTTTGAGCAAGCTCCCAGGTGATGCCCATGCTGCTGGTCCATGGACCCCACTCAGTTCTAGGCTCGGCTTGTGCTGCACACCGCTCTACATAAGCAACATCTTCCCATTTCACCACGCCTCGCCCCCACTCCTGCAACTCTATCTGTAAAAGTCTTTTGGGACCTGAAATCTTAGGGATACAGTGTAGCAAAATGGTCAAATTCTTGGAAATTAACAAAATCTGTTCGGTGATGGCTTGACAGTTTGGACACAACTATAGAGATAATTGTGTTGTGGTGGGTGATGTGACCTTTTCCCTAATTTAGTTAAAACCACACTGATGCTTACTGAGCACACTTGGCTAGGAGGGAGGCTAGCCACTGGATGTACAAAGGTGGACAGAAGGGTGTATATATATATATATATTTATGTATATATATGGGAAATTTTTCAAATCACCCGAGTAGGGAATGCTGGGTATCTGTAAAAGGACTGGGCTGTATGTTCGTACCTTGCTTCTGGTCCACCCTAACCACAGGGGCAATGGAGACCAGAGTGGCAGTTGTAGGTCTCTCTGCCAGCTTGAGATCTCCTCCCTTAATAAGAAATTTTATTTCTTCCTTCCTCCTTCCCTCTTTCTTCCCTCCCTTTCTCACTCACTTTTTTCCTTCCTTCTTTCCTTCTACCCTTTCCTTCTTTCTTCCTTCTCTTCCTATCTTCCTTCCTTCCACTCCCTTCCTTCCTTCCCCCCAATATATGTGATTCATTATCAATACATTAAGTGGAATACCATCTTTATTTGGCAGAACACTGCCCATCAAGAAAAAAAAATCCTACTTAAAAATAATAAATTTCTACTCTATGATGTAAGGCTTCAAATAATAGTGATAATAACAACAACAACAACAATAATAAAAGCTACATAAGGTTTCCTTTGATTCCCTGTAGAGAAAATCTTACCGCTTCTGATTAATTTCCTGCTGCCTCCAGGACAGAATACAGATGTGTGATTCAGGGACGCTTAAGGTCTTTTTGTTTGTTTGTGTATTTACGAATTGAAATCAGAAGATTGCATTGCTTGGAGTTTTTTTCTATTCTATCAATAATTACTTCTTGCTCTGTTTATACTGGAGAATGAGGAATTACCCCAAGCCAGCCTGCAGTCTGTTTATATAACACCAGGGATGTGAATCGGCCAAGTGTGACGGACTGCCTGAGCCGTTTCTCCTGACCCAGTTTGAGAACATGTCTGAAATAGATATCTGAAGGCTGAATATGTTTTGCCTCCTGTGTGCGGAAGATTTTTCTGCTTTCTGACTTTCTTATTTGACTCAGACTGGAAGTAATTAAAATAAGTGAACCTAGGTCCTGAATGGGTGCGACACCTTTGGCTGGTTAGCTGATCTCCTTTAAATGGTCCTCTCCCTTTCTCTTCCCAACTCTCAAGATCACTTAAACATTTCAGAATTTAATAGAACCAATATGACCAACATTATCATCAAACTTAGAAGTTATCCAGTCCTATCAACTGGGAAATACTGGGACTCTAAAGGATGGTATCATGGAATCCACGACTGTGATGAGGTACTACACAATATCTCTCTTGTTATTATTATGGGTTTAGGCTATTTACAAAATTCATAACTTTTTTCATTTTAAAAGTCAACATGTTTTTATAGAGTATTTAGAAAATATATAAAAGTAGAGAAAGAAAGAGCCACTGTTATCGTTTTGGTATATTCCCTTCTAGTCTTTTTTATATAAGTTTTTTTTGTTTGTTTTGTTTAAACTGAATTATATTTGAACTGTATATAAATTTTGTTTCGTGCCACACACATCTTTTTTAGCTTAACATAATCTTTCCTTTATCTTTAAAAAATTCCATTTTTCTGAAAAAAAAAAGGTTTTAACTGGCATAATATTTCTTCGACTTGTAACATAATTAACTCAATTTCCCTGTTGTTAGCATTTTGGCGGTTTTATTCTCATTCGTAATTACAAATAATGCCAACTTTATATACAGATCTTTTCTTCCCTTTTCAAAATAATTTAGGATTGTTTTCTTAGGGTAGATTTCCAAGGTAATTCCTAATATATATTTTGAAAAAGGTTGAACTAATTTCTATTTCCGCTTGCAATGGATGAGACATTTTTCTGTTTGGGTAAATATATATTGTCATGAGGTGCCGTCGAGTCGATTCCGACTCACAGCAACCTCATGCGACAGAGTCGAGCTGTCCCATATGGTTTTCTAGGCTGCAATCTTTATGGGAGCAGATTGCCAGGTCTTTCTTCCACAGAGGCACTGGATGGGTTCAAACCTGCTGACCTTTCCATTAGCAGCTGTAGCACTTAACTCACCACCAGGTGGAAACCCTGGTGGCGTAGTGGTTAAGTGCTACAGCTGCTAACCTAAGGGATGGCAGTTCAAATCCACCAGGCACACCTTGGAAACTCTATGGGGCACTTCTACCCTGCCCTGTAGGGTCACTATGAGTCGGAATCGACTCGACGGCAGTGGGTTTGGGCTCAAACATAACAATGATGATGAGAATGGCACAGGACTGGGCAGTGTTTCCTTCTGTTCTACATAGGGTCGTTATGAGTCGGAACCAACTCGACGGCACTTAACAGCAACATAATATATATTATCTTGAGTATGCATCTTTAAAAAAGAATGGGTAAAAATAACATTATCACACTTAACGAAGTTAACATTAGACTCGCTTAATATATCCAATACCCAGTCCGTATTCAAATTTTCCCAATTGTTTCCAAAATGTCCTTCAATGAATCAGAATCCTCTTCAGGACCACACCTTGCATGTGGTTGCTTCCTTAAGTCTCTTCTTCCCAAACAGCCTCCTTTCTATGACCCTAATTTATAGATGGGCAAGTTGTCCTTAAAAATATTTCACCTTCTGGATTCGTGTGGTTGCTTCCTTGTGGTGTCATTTTGCTGTATTTAGCTGTATTTCCTGTAAACTGGAAGCTGGCTCTAAAAGCTTGATGGATACAAGTTAAATATGTGTGGCTGGAACTCATCACAGATGATGGGTACATTACTGTGCGTCACGTCAGGAGACACATGGTCTCAGCTTGTCCTACCATAAGTGATGCAAACACTGAGCCTGGATTAGAATGACGATAACTGAATCCCTCCACTATGTAGTTAGGTTTTTCCTCATGGAGACCAGGAGGAAATCTGCCTGTCTTTTCTTTGGGACCAGATGAATGCCTGGTTCCTCAACAACCATTCACCTAAAAATATTTTGTTTAAACACTAATAGATAATCCTCGTCTGAATCAATGATTTCACTGGGGTTACAAAATGATGGTTGTATATATAACTCTAGCATTCTTTTTGTATGTATTAGCTGGCATTGTTGTATAAAGAAGAGCTTTCTTTTATCAACTGGGGCAATTTGGCTACCTTTCCAGGATACATGCTCAACTCATTCTCTTTAATTACCAATTTTCAAAAGAAGGCATTGGTTTAACAGCTGCCCCAAAAGGTGCCAAACGGGCTTTTTTCTTTGGTGGGGGGGACTTTCTCTTTTTTGATTCATGGATTTTCATAGATTCAATATGTTTCAAATATCTACAAACGTTATTCTTTTTGATGCTCATCTTCACAACTTTGGCCAGTGAGCAGGGCACTTTTAAGCTGCTTCCTATGTCCTTTTGACATGACCCAATTAATCTTCAATAGCTCCCTTTCTTTCTGGCCCACAAGGTTATCTCAGACTCTAATTGTACCTTTTGTGCTCCAGGCCTGGAATCGGCCATTTCTCCAAGGAGCCCTGATTCCTTTGAGTGAGGAGAGGGTATTAGAGAAAATAAATGTGGGTTTCAGGATTACTTATTAGGATAGGGGTGACATTGTTTCTAGTCCATTTTAATACAGAGCCAGAAAACACACACACACATACACACACACATGTGTCATGTGTAAATATATATATATTTACACATGACACACATATATTTACAAATAACACACATATATATTTACAAATGACACACACACATATATTCACAAATGACTTCATATGGGTATATCCAATTAACTTTAACATCACTGGGTTTTTATTTTTACTTAATGTCTTTGATTTCATATCTATCTCTTTTCCCTTACTTGGGAACTAGTGATTCTTAACATAATTACTTGTTTCCTTTGTCTAATATTACAAATAATTTCTATATAAGAAATCCAATATTAGGGATAAAAATAACATTACTGAATCGTTTAAAATTTCTTTAAAACTCTTTTTGACCTTAGCTAATAGTTTCTCCCTTAGACTGAGCTCCTTAAGGTTAAAAACTGAGTCTGGGTTAGGTATTAGAAACTCTATACATGTGACTTGAATGAACAGTTTATTAAGTAAACAATTTCAATTCCGAAGTATTCCATACAATAGAACAACAGTGTGTTGGTGAGTTTAAATAAATAGGTGAGTTATAAAGTGGGCTCTTTAAAGTCAAATTCATTTGTGAAGTAATCAGTAGCTATTTGAAATCCATGAGCTGGTTTCCATAAAATTTTCCTTCCCCATTTCAAATATATTGACACAATTTTAGAAGGTAGTTTATACAAAGCCGTGAATTTGGACTGAATCTTCATTAATGGGATTGTGAATCGGAACTTTTTTTCTTCCTCCTTTCTGTTCCCATTAAAAGGCATGAGGAAAAGAGCAAGGAATCATGGGAGGTTGTGAAAGACAACGGCAGGGTTTGTCCCATCAACTACGTTGCATCGTGAATGATGCCCAGCGTGCGTATGCTTCAGTTACCCATTTCTAACTTCGTAAATAAATGATTTCTTACCTCCTCCTCTCCAATGCAGTTCAAACATTTGACCATTGGTTTTACATAGAAATAGTCTCTTCCATATGACAGCAGAGAAGAAAGGAGTTATAACCCTAAGAGAAAAAGGATCTCTAGTACTAGTCTTCCTAATACGGTTGGAGAGTTTGGGGATTTTTCTTCCTATTCTCTAAGGGGTCAAGAATCTAGAAGTTGTTTTTGATTTTACTCTGCTCTGAGCCAGGAAGGACTTTCATAGTCATATCACACATGCTTCATTTAGCAGTAAGGTTTCAGAAAGGAATGCCAGTTTAAACATGCAATTTAGCTCTCATTCCCGACAATAACCAATGTGGGCAATTTAGTCATCACACATCAATACTCCTAACTTATAACAACAGAAAGGTTACCGAAGACAGTCATTTGACAATTATAGGAGCTGACACATGCTGACAGAACAAGCAACTTGAAGCATTTTCTGTCAATTTGTCACTGACCCAATGGTTCTTTTGAATATCTTCCACTCAGCAAGAGAAAATAGGGAAATGGGAAAAAGATATTGTTGCTGGAGGCAATATAGAAGCCTTCTCATATTGGGATGTTTTGGTGGATTTGCTGAACTTGAAACATCCATCCCTATCCAAATTCCCATCCTTTTTGCCTTGTTTTAAGGTCCCTGGGTGGTGCAAATGGTTTGCACTCATCTACTAACCTAAAGCTTGATGGTTTGAACCCACACAGTGGTGCTGCAGAAGAAAGGCCTAGGCAATCTGCTTCTGTAAAGATTACAACCAAGAAAACCCTATGGAGCAGTTCTACTGTGTAACAACACATGGGGTCACCATGATTTGCAATCAATTGGACAGCGACACATTTGGCTTTTGGATGGTTTTGCTTCCTTTTATAAGCATAACCTGAAGCCCATGGAGTCAGGTGCTGTGCTGTTAATTGGAGAGTCAGATTGATTTTCTATATCCTGGCATAAATGTCAGGGCCTAGCCAGGATAAAAATACCTCTTACTTTTTTTTTTTAAAACAATGTCTTTATTGTGTATCAGAGTTGTTGGTGGGGCTAAAAGGTGGGAACTCTGTTTCTCAAGCTTTCAGAGTCATTAGCATGATAATCCACCACTCCTCTGTCAGTTTGTTGTACTGTGGTAGCTTGCTCGTTGTGATGCTGGAAGCTATGCCACCAGTATTTCAAATATCAGCAGGGTCGCCCATGGTGGACAGGTTTCAGCAGAGCTTTTAGACTACGAGAGACTAGGAAGAATAACCTGGTGGTCTACATCTGAAAAAATTGGCCAGTGAAAACCTTTTGAAGAGGAGCGGAACATTGTCTGACATAGTGCTGAAAGATGAGCCCCTCAGGTTGGAAGGCACTCAAAATGAAACTGGGGAAGAGCTGCCTCCTCAAAGTAGAGTTGACCGTAATGATGTGGATGGAGTCAAGCTTTTCGAACCTTCATTTGCCGATGTGGCGCGACTCAAAATGGGAAGAAACAGCTGCAAACATGCATTAATAATCGGAACGTGGAATGTACGAAGCATGAATCTAGGAAAATTGGAAATCATCAAAAATGAAATGAAACATGTTAACATTGATATCCTAGGCATTGATGAGCTGAAATGGACTGGTACTGGCCATTTTGAATGGGACAATCATATAGTCTACTATGCTGGGAATGACAACTTGAAGAGGAATGGTGTTGCATTCATTGTCAAAAAGAAGAAGAATGTTTCAAGATCTATTGTGAAGTACAATGTTCAGTGATGGGATAATATCCATACACCTACAAGGAAGACCAGTTAATACGACTATTATTCAAATTTACCCACCAATCACTGATGCCAAAGGTGAGGAAATTGAAGCTTTTTGCTAACTTCAGCAGTCTCAAATTGATCCAACATGCAATCAAGATGCATTGATAATTACTGGTGATTGGAATGTGAAAGTTGTAAACCAAGAAGAAGAATAAGTAGTTGGAAAATATGGCTTTGGTGATAGAAATGATGTCAGAGATTACATGATAGAATTTTGCAAGACCAATTACCTATTCATTGGAAATACCTTTTTTTTCAACAACATAAATGATGACTATACATGTGGACCTCACCTGATAGAATACACAGGAATCAAATAGACTAGAGCTGTAGAAAGAGGTGATGGAGAAGCTCAATATCATCAGTCAGAACAAGACCAGGGGCTGACTGTGGAACAGACCATCAGTTGCTCATATGCAAGTTCAAGTTGAAGCTGAAAAAAATTAAAACAAGTCCATGAGAACCAAAGTATGACCTTGAGTATATCCCACGTGGATTTAGAGACCATCTCAAGAAGAGAGTTGATGCACTGAACACTAACAACCGAAGACCAGAAGAGTTGTGGGATGACATCAAGGACATCATAAACGAAGAAAGCAAAAGGTCATTAAAAAGACAGGAAAGAAAGAAAAGACAAAAATGGATGTCAGAAGAGACTCTGAAACTTGCTCTTGAACATATAGAGTAGCTAAAGCAAACGGAAGAAATCATAAAGTAAAAGAGCTGAACAGAAGATTTCAAAGGACAGCTTCAGGAGACAAAGTGAAGTATTATGATGAAATGTGTAAAGACCTGAATTAGAAAACCAAAAGGGAAGAACAGGCTTGGCACTTCTCAAGCTGAAAGAACTGAAGAAAAAATTTAAGCCTCGAGTTGCTATATTGAAGGATTCTGTGGGCACAATATTGAATGACGCAGGAAGCATCAAAAAGATAGAAGGAATACAGAGTCACTGTACCAAAAAGAATTGGTTGATGTTCAACCATTTCAGGAAGTAGCATATGATCAAGAATTGATGGTATTTGTCATGGATTGAATTGTGTCCCCCTAAAATATGTGTCAGCTTGGCTAGACCATGATTCCCAGTATTGTGTCGTTGTCCTCCATTTTGTGATTGTAATTTTATGTTGAGAGGATTAGGGTGGGATTGTAACACCACCTTTACTCAGGTCACCTCCCTGATCCAAGGTAAAGGGAGTTTCCCTGGGGTGTGGCCTGGACTACCTTTTATATCTCAAGAGATAAAAGGAAAGGGAAGGAAGCAGAGAGTTGGGGACCTCATATCACCAAGAAAGCAGCACTAGGAGCAGAGCGCATCCTTTGGACCCAGGGTCCCTGCACCTCAGACGCTCCTCGAACAGGGGAAGATTGAGGACAAGGATCTTCTTCCAGAGCCGACAGAGGGAGAAAGCCTTCCCCTGAGGATGATGCCTTGAATTTGGACTTTTAGCCTACTTTGCCAGGAGGAAATAAATTTCTCTTTGTTAAAGCCATCCACTTGTGGTATTTCTGTTATAGCAGCACTAGATGACTAAGACAGAATTTGGTACCAAGAGAGTGGGGTGCTGCTCTTACAGATACCTAAAATGTGGAAGTGGTTTTGAAACTGGATAGAGTTGTGACAGCGGCAGAGAACCAGCGCAGCAGAGAACCAGAGCAGCAGAGAACCTGCAGAGGCAGAGAAGCGGCAACAGCAGAGAACCAGAGAAGCAGCAGAACCAGGAGACCAGCACAAGAGGGCGCTGGAGCTGACTGAAGGAGCGAGAGAGCTGAGTGCCTGTGTGCAGGAGGCTTCCTGGTGGAGTGGGGTGCCTCTGGGCACTTATCGGTGAAGCTACAGAGCTTTGGAACACTTGGCCCAGCAGGGCAGATGCAGGTGTGAGGCCAGAGGAGCCAAGAGGCCAAGAAACCAGGAAGCAGAAGCTGAAGAGACAACACAAGAAGCCAAGCTGCCTCAGTCTCAAAAGGTATGGCCATGACCTCAGGGGCTTCAAAGGGTGGAGCCATGGCCTCTGGTGTTTCTAAGGGTGGAGTTGCCACTCAGATGGACTAGGAGAATGGTGCACCTAAAGCCTAGGGAGCAGAGTTGCTGTCCCAGTGGGCCTGGGAGGTGGAACTGAAGCCCAGGGCTGAGGGGTCTCCACTCAGAGTCCGGAGAGTGTGGCCAATACCTAGAGGCTGGAGGAAACGGCCATTGTGTAAATTGTCTCAGAGAACAGAGGATTATTTTCAAAGCTTTGAGGGCTAATGTAATGTGTTCTGCTGACTTGCTTGGTGCCTGTTATGCCTTCTTTCCCTTCAGTTTCTCCCATTTGTAACGGAAATGTCTAGCTTGTGCCTGTTCTGCCATTGTACCATTGGACGCAGATAACTTGTATTCCAGATTTCACAGATGAAGAGGAATTTTTGGATTTTTGGACTTGGAGTTATGATAAGACTTTTGCTATGATATGACGGGGTGAATATGTTTTGCATGTTACAAGGATGTGATTTTTGGGGGGGCCAAAGGGTGGAATGTCATGGATTGAATAGTGTCCCCCCCAAAATGTGTGTATCAACTTGGTTAGGCCATGATTCCCAGTATTGTGTGGTTGTCCTCCATTTTGTGATTGTAATCTTATGTTGAAAGGATTAGGGTGGGATTGTAACACCACCCTTACTCAGGTCACCTCCCTGATCCAAGGTAAAGGGAGTTTTCCTGAGCTGGGCCTGCACCACCTTTTATCTCTCAAGAGATAAAAGAGATAAAAGAGGACAAGGACCTTCTTCCAGAGCCTTCCCCTGGGGCTGACACCTTGAATTTGGACTTTTAGCCTACTTTACCTTGAGGAAATAAATTTCTCTTTGTTAAAGCCATCCACTTGTGGTATTTCTGTTATGGCAGCGCTAGATAACTAAGACAGTATTGAAGGAAGAAGCTCAAGCTGCACTGAAGGCATTGACGAAAAACAAAGTTCCAGGAATGAACAGAATACCGATTGAAATGTTTCAACAAATGGACGCAGTGCTGGAGGTGCTCACTCCTCTATGCCAAGAAATTTGGAAGATAGCTACCTGGCCAACTGACTGGAGGAGGTCCATATTTGTGTCCACTGCAAATAAAGGTAATCCAATGGAACGTGGAAATTATTGAACAATATTATTAATATCACACACAAGTAAAAATTTGCTGAAGATAATTCAAAAACGGTTGCAGCAGTATATCGACAGGGAACTGCTGGAAATTCAAGCTGAATTCAGAAGAGGACGTGTAACGAGGGATATCACAGCTGATGTCACGTGGATCTTGGATGAAAGCAAAGAATACCAGAATGATGTTTACCTGTGTTTTATTGACTACACAGAGGCATTCGACTGAGTGGATCATAACGTATTATGGATAACATTGAGAAGAATGAGAATTCCAGAACACTTAATTGTGCTCATGCGAAACTTGTACGTAGACCAAGAGGCAGTTGTTTGAACAGAACAAGGTGATACTGGCTGGTTTAAAATCAGGAAAGGTGTGCATCAGAGTTGTATCCTTTCACCATACTTATTCAATCTGTATGCTGAGCAAATAATCTGAGAAGCTGGACTGTATGAAGAAGAATGAGACATCAAGGTTGGAGGAAGACTCATTAACAACCTGTAATATGCAGATGACACAACCTTGCTTGCTGAAAGTGAAGAGGACTTGAAGCACTTACTGATGAAGATCAAAGACCACAGCCTTCAGTATGGATTACACCTCCACATATAGAAAACCAAAATCCTCACACCTGGACCAAGAAGCAACATCATGATAAACTGAGAAAAGATTGAAGTTGTCAAGGACTTCATTTTACTAAGATCAGCAATCAGCACCCATGGAAGCAGAGGTCGAGAAATCAGACTACATATTGTTTTGGGCAAATCTGCTGCAAAAGACCTCTTTAAAGTGTTAAAAAAAAAAAAGGCAAAGATGTCATTTTGAGGACTAAGGTGTGCCTGACCCAACTCATGGTATTTTCAATCACTTCATATGCATGCGAAAGCTGGACAATGAATAAAGGAGACCGAAGAATTGATGCCTTTGAATTCTGGTGTTGGTGAAGAATATTGAATATACCATGGAGTGCCAGAAGAACAAACAAATCTGTCTTAGAAGCAAGGATGGTGAGATTACACTTCACATACTTTGGACATGTTATCAGGAGGGACCAGTCCCTGGAGAAGGACATCATGCTTGGTAAAGCAGAGGGTCAGCAAAAAAGAGGAAGACCCTCAACAAGGTGGATTGACACAGTGGCTGCAACAATGGGCTCAAACATAGGAACGATAGTAAGGATGGCTTAGGATCGGGCAGTGTTTCGTTCTGTTGTACATAGGGTCGGTATGAGTTGGAACTGACTTGACAGCACCTAACAACAACAACAACAAGCATGATGATAGGGAATGGAGCTGATATTCAGAGGCCCAAATGTTCAAAATGAGAAGCATCTCTCAAAATCTAAAGACAGGGGGAAAGTGCCAGCTTCTTTCCTTGCGACAATGGTCCACTCATGGTGGGATTCTTTGTCTCTAGAAGTGTTCCTAGGAAACTCCTCCTACAGTGAGGTTTGGAGATAGCTTACTGATGGTGTGTTGTGGCTGTATTTTCTGAATTAAAAATCAGCACAGGATCTGGCAAGATGAGAAACTACTTGAAATCAGGACCACTGAAAAGTCATCCCCATATGGTTACCATACCGTAATGTCTTCAGGAAGCCCACACTAGATTTGTGTTTGATATCATCTGGATATCATATTCTTTGAATCTCCCAAAAGGAAATTTGCCTTCTTTTGATTTGAGCGTTAACCACTATCATAGAGAATTGGCTATAAGTGGAGTATGTTTACACACTCTGGTGTCCTTAAATCATTTCCTTTTAGGTTATTGTTTTCTTTTTTTTGGATATTTTTCTTATGTTTTCAGTTATATCTTTAACTCCTTGAAGGCAGGTTATTTTGGACCAGCTGTAGAACCTAGAATGGTAGACTTACTGTTTTTTTGACTAAATACTTATATTTCTTAGTACTTACTGTGTGGTGCAAATGATTAAGTGCTTGGCTGCTAACCAAAATGTTGGCGCTTTGAGTCTACCCAGAGGCACCTCAGAAGAAAGGCCTGGCAATCTACTTCTGAAAAGTCAGCCATTGCACACCTTATGAAGCACGGTTCTACTCTAGCACACATGGGGTCACCATGAGTTGGAGTCAGCTTGATGGCAACTTTTTTTTTTAGCCCTACATTACAAAAACCTCAGCAACTGAAAGTTCTAGCAAGAACTACGTTTTAGGCGGTCGTCCCCTTCTGAGGTAGCTTCACTATAATATACATGCAAGCCACTTATAGAGCCCATCATAGTAGGGTGACTTTGAAGTGCAGGCTTAAAAGGCACACTTTTTCTCAGAAATAGGCCTTCGAGAGCAGGTGGCCTTTGAATGAATGTCCCTGTCATCTCCAGTGAATGTATTGCTTTCATAATAATGGGTAGATGGAAGAAATGGGCTGGAACTGTTAGTCATCTGTCTAGTGCATTAGGCATTTAGCAATGGCAACCAAAAGCGCCCTGTTAGTGCTGGAGTTTTCTATTAGATGTTTTAAAATGTCAGACACAAGATGGAAGGCAAGGTGCGACACACCTGCCTCCATTTATACCTGACACCATTCATGGCTTTCTTTCTTTAAAAGCAACTGAACAAGGAACAATGGCAGCAGCATAATGTCCCTTTGTGCTGAGGCTTTGAGATGGGATGGCATAGGAGATGGAAAAGAGACAGCAGTCAAGTGTATGAAAAACCTGTGTCTGCGATGCAGGAAAGAAGGTTCTTCATGGAAAGGCAGACTACATCCGATTATGAATGGCAAGTTAATGTTTCTTTTTAACGCTCACTGAAAGAGATGGGACTTGGCAGTTTATCTTGTCTTCTCTCCCTTGCTTGCATCTTGGAATATGCCAGAAATTTGCTGCCTACACTCAGGTGAATAGAAATTTGCCATTGCCCAACTGGAAATAGCTGTAGCTTTGAGCGAGTGAGATGAGGACACGAAAGGGGTCCAGAGGAAGCTTGGTAATTTTACCGGATCTGTTCGGATTCTATTCTACAGCGAAAAGGCAAAGTGAACATGAATAGATTTTTCTCGGTATTACATTGAAAAGAAAGTCATGCTTTTTCAACTTTCAGGAGGCCTGAGAACACTATTCCCATCTCACCTGTCATTGGCCTTTGAAACAAGAAGTACTGTCCCCTCACAGAGCTGGGCTCTTCCACAGGCAGGCACATTCACTTTGCTTTGCCCTGAGCTGGGTGACGTTTCCATGGAGAACACTGATTGATCTTTGTGCGCTCTTGAAAAAGCCGCGTGGGTTTTATTTGCCCCATAAAAAATACCAAATGTGGAAAACGTACTTAGCATGTGTGGCTGAGCATGCAATCTCCCGGAGACTGGGTTTTCGAGAGTCGGAGCAACTAGATTTAGCTGGAAGCTTCCTGTGGTGATTAGTAGCTTCTTCTGTGAAATTAACAAATCCAACCAGACCCCCAGCCACATCACACACGTGTGAGAAAAAACTCTGATGATTAAAAGTTATTTCAGGAAGAGGTGGTATGTAAATGAAGTCACGGAAAAATCTCAAGTATTATTAGAACATTTAGAACAGGGTTTCTCCATCCCGGCACTATTGACATTTAGTGCCAGCTGATTCCTTGGTGTGGGGGGCTGTTCTGTGTGTTGTAGGATTCTTAGCAGCCTCCCTGAGCCACCACCCACCTGTCAGTTTGTCGTACTGTGGTGGCTTGTGGGTTGCTGTGATGCTAGAAGTATGCCACCAGTATTCCAAATACCAGCAGGGCCACCCGTGATGGACAGGTTTCAGTGGAGCTTCCAGACTAAATCAGACTAGGAAGAAAGGCCTGGAGATCTACTTCTGAAAAGTAGCCAGTGAAGACCCTATGGATCACAGCAGAATATTGTCTGATAGAGTGCTGGAAGATTGAGAAAGGCACTCAAAATACACAGTGGCCACAACAATGGGCTTCAGCAGACCAACGATTGTGAGGATGGCATGGGACCAGGCAAAGTTTCATTCTGTTATACACAGGGTCGCCATAAATTGGAGCCAACTCGATGGCAACTGACAACAGTAACAACTGATCTCTACCCACTAGATTCCAGTAGCAGGCCCCTGCACCCAGGAATTGTGACAACGCAAAATGTGTCCAGAGACTTTGCCAAATGTTCCCTGGAGGTCAACTGCCCCCATTTTCTGTTGAGAAGCACTGATTTAGAATCAGATATGAAATAAATATATGATCCCAGGGGCAAGTGACTCACCTAAGAGACTTAAAAATTATGGAAAGCTTATTTAAATGATAATTATTGCCTTTGCCAAAATCACCCTCTTGCCAAAGCATAAGTAAGTAGCTGGATAATTTTCTTTCAAGCCTGAGAATTGACAAGAGGCAGTATGGTTCATTGGGCAAGGGCAGGGCATCATTGGGTTAGGCAGATGATCTTGATACTTGCCTTTGAAGGAGAACAAACTCACCACTGCTTCATGGTCAAGGTGAGAAGCAATGTTAACCATGGAAGCAATTAACCAGGGCAGAACTGTGCTCCATAGGGTTTGCACTGGCCAATTTTTTGGAAGTAGATTGCCACGCCTTTCTTCTTAGGTACTCTGAGTAGACTCAAACATCCAACCTTTTGGTTGGCAGCCGAACACACTGACTGTTTGCACCACCCAGGGACTCCATAGAAACACTTAGGGAAACAAATTCACTTCTCTTAGTTTGCTTATCCCCCACTTCCCTTTTTATTCAGCTTTCTTTTCTTCTCAGCCTATATTTCTTGAAGAACAAAAACCAGGGGCTATGTAGTTTGCTTTTAAAAGTGTCATCTCACCTGTTCAACTTTTGGAGTCAGTGCTGTCATGGTTCTTAGTCTCAGAGTTGTTCCTTGGGTGAGATTGTGATGTTGGGAAACTCATGGTCCCCAGATGCCATTTTCTTTGCATTTTGCCCTCTCCTCACCCATGCCCCTCCTCCATCTAGTGTTACCTCCTCTGCAAATCCACCTCCAGGTGCCCCAAATGTCTTCTTAATCTGTGTTCCCTCCTACTTTACAGAAATCAGATTTTTGGTGGAAAAATCTCATTACCCCTCCACATTACAGTTAAATATAGATCTCTCTTTTCTTTTTAAGACTGGCATGCATTGTCTTAACATTTTCATTTTAATTGACATATCGTAAAATTCATTCTTTTGGTATACAGTTCTATGGCTTTTAACGCATGTATAGGTTTGTGTAACCACCACGCAATCAGGATACAAAACAGTTCCATCACTTGAGAAAAATCCGCTTGTAAGGGAGAAAGGGGGAGTCCCTGCTTAGGGGGCACTGAGTTTCTGTTGATGGTGGTGAAATAATTTGGAAAAGAATAGTGGTAATGGTTCAATTGGCAAATGTTTTGTTATGTATATTTTTACCACAATAATAGTAATAAAACCTTTGTGCTACCCCTTTGCCAATCCTCCTAACCCCTGGCAACTGCCATTTGTTCTCCATCCCTATGGTTTTGCCATTTCCAGAAAGTCATATAAATGGAATAATACGATATGAAACGTTTCGAGAGCGGCTTCTTTCACTCAGCATCGTGCTTTTGAGGTTCATCCATGTCGTTGTGTGTATTGGTAATTTGTTCCTTTTGACTGCTGAGTAGCACTCCATTGTATGGAAGTACCACAGCGTGTTTATCCATCCATCCGTTGAAGAACATTTGAGTTGTTTTCAGCTTTTGGCAATTGTGAGTAGAGCTGCTATAAACATTCATGTGCTGGTCTTTGTGGGAACGTAAGTTCTCATTTCTCTAGGGGTGAGATTGCTGGGTCATACGTTAAGCAGGTCTTTTTGTTTTCCAGAGGAATTTTCATTTTTAATTGGGGCCAGGAATGAATTCAACATTTAAACTGTAATGAGTCTGTAAGTATGATATCTCAGGCTTTTGAGATTTGGCATAAGTTTGTGTGTGTATGCATGTAAGTGAGTGTGACTGTGTGTGTGTACACACGCTCAAGTGTGAATGCTGGAGAATGTTAGGAATTGGGAGCACTGGCGTCACTTCAGCTTGAATCATTCGCCTACTCTTGCTCACTCTGTGTTTGTGGGTCGGCGTGCCAGATTTTCTCCCAATGCTTTAATCCTGACCTGTGATATCAGAACACGATGAACTATTATTTTGACAAACAACCGTCTGTTCCTGATGGGTGGATTCCCTTCCATCTCTAAATCCCATGACTATGGCTCTGACTCTTATGCTTGAATCATTCTTGAGCTCCATCAACTTCATGGTTGTCAGCGATGCCTAATTCATCTCCCATGGAGGAACTACTTGGGCAGCAGACTCCCTTGAGGTGGGAGTGCTCCTTGGGCTCACGAACGCATCCACAAAACTTGGGGTGCCTACAGCTAATGTGTGCCCTAAAGCAATACTTCATTTTAATTTTGGCTGCAAGAAAAGTTTTTGGTGAAGAAAAATGTAAGCAATGCATCCAAAAATCCTATCATTTTCTTTTCTTTTTAAAAAATGGCTGTTTTCATTGCCTGAGGTTTTGTCCTGAAAAGTTTCAAAATTCAGATTTTGCACACACAACTGTTCTTCCCCATCTCAAATATCACTGCCATGACTAGCTTATGGTAAGTGTTCAGTAAATGTTTGTTGAATAAATGAGTAAAAAAGTCATTTGGTGGAAAACAATAAGGACTATATAATTGTAATCTCTTTCTCACTGTTTACATTATATCAAGCCCCCTTTCTCTCTTTCTGAGCATGACTTGACTTTAGATGCCAAAAATGTTTAGTACCTAGATTTTTAAATTAGGCCTGTTTATCTTGGAAGCTGCAGAACTAACTTATCTTGGAAAATAGTGGCCCCTCTGAATTTTGAAAGATTGATCTATTGATTATTCTGTAAATGAGGATATTAACTAATTTAGCTACCTTAGAGTTACCAGAGAGCGCATACACATCCTTTAAACCCCAGGTAAAATGCCACCTTCTTAATGAAATTGCCTCAAACGCCCCCTGCAAGGTTCTTCTGTTATGCCGTGTACTGTTGTTCTATTTTAATGTAGTTGAATTCAGGTCCATCTCTCCCAATGGTCTGTAAGCAACTGGAGAGTGGGACAGAGGTTTCATTCACCTTTGCATTTATTCTAAATAATTTGTGCTAAATAAATATTTTATTTGTGCTAAATAAATATTCACTGTATTGAATGAGATACTTGAGGTACAATGGTAACCTTGACCAATATTTTAGGTTTTGTGTGTGTATATATACATATATATATAGGAAACCCTGGTGGCATAGTGGTTAAGAGCTCAGGCTGCTAACCAAAAACTCAGCAGTTCAAATCCACCAGGTACTCTTTGGAAACTCTATGGGGCAGTTCTACTCTGTCCTATAGGGTCGCTATGAGTCGGAATCAACTCGACTGCACGCAACAACATACATATATACATAAAACCAAAACCAAACCCGTTGCTTGAGTCGATTCCGACACATAGTGACCCTATAGGACAGAGTAGAACTGCCCCATAGAGTTTCCAAGGAACGCCTGGTGGATTCGAACTGCTGACCTTTTTGGTGAGCAGCCTGAGCGCTTAAGCACTTAACACACTAGGCCACCAGGGCTCCGTACTTTGTATACATATATGTCTATATATGTATACACACGCACATGCACAGACACACTTCAGTGTCAGTCTGAAAGAGATCTGAGATACCTAAAATTTAATTGCAGGGATGACTTTAAGAAGCCGATAGAGAAAGCAGGGTCCTTTTCTGGAGCTGCATAGACTGAGTGGGTGGAATTTTTTTTTTAATGGTGCTAAGTCACCAGAAAGGAAAAAGGTGGTTTTTGGAATGGTTTGTTATAGAGGGGAAGTAGGCCTTCTTCAATCAATGTGAAAAGAGAAGGGAGGACCCCCAATGCACTCTGTCAATTCAATTTCAAGAGCTCTCTGAGCAGGCCTTGAGCCAAAATTTTGTCACAAAATGACTTTTGAAATGGCAGAATAATTCTGTTGCCATAGCCAAAAAAATTTTTTTAGAAAGCACTCCAGAAAGTAATAGAAAAGCTAGTTACACGGGAAACTTTGTACAAACTGTGGACCCCAGTGAGGTTAGCAGTGCAAATCATCTTTCCTTCAGCTTTATTTTACAGATCAAGTTCATGAAATTCCTAAGGAGATAATAGATCTGAGATTATGCCAAATTACCTCAGCTGAAGTGAGGTGGGAGTGGTAACAATCTAGGCCAACACTTGAATGTTACTGCTTTTTATTCTAGATGGAGATAGAGTCTTTAGCCCTAGCCTCTCCTAGTCAGCTTGCTATGATGTAGCCGTCTGTCTGATGTGACCTTGTGCTGGCAGCGAGGCTGACTGAGGTAGCTCTTCCTGGCAGCTGGCCAAACTGTCTTGGCAAGAAGTGGTCCGGTCAGATTCCTTCGGAAGAAGAAGGCCAAGCATAGACAAGCAGGTTTTTCTTACTGGAGGACAACTCTGGGTAGCGTGCAGTAGTACGCTGTGGATGCCTCACTTAGCTCCCCTTTACTGGGCTGGGGCAGTAAACTGGGAGAAGGGCTGCGAGCGGCTCACAGCTGTATTCTTCTCTGGACACTTGCCCTTGGCCTGTTGGAGCTGCTTCCCCTGGAAATGCCTGTGAGATTATTCTCCTCCTCTGGTGCTGCCCACAGCCACGACTGACTGACATGAAGGGAGGTACAAAATTTTGGGCCCCCTTTGCCTCCAGGTGTGATAATTCTGTGGTGCCATTCACACTCCAGAACTCCTTGTGGGATCAGCTGAGGCTAGACTTCAACTGAAACTGCATCTTCGGTTGGCTTCTTCCCCTGGCCTATCCTGCTTCATTCCCTTCCTTACTCCTGAGTGCTCCTGAGAGCACTCCTTCCACAAATCATTTGTATAAGAATCTCCATTTTGGATTCTGTTTCTAGAGAAACTAAAGACACATGTTGTTAGCTGCTGTCAGATCAGCCCCTGACTCATGACAACCCCATGTACGATGGAAAGAAGCACAGTCTAGTCCTGCACCAGCCCCATGATCAGTTGTGGATCAGATCATTGTCATCCATAGGATTTTCATTGGCTGATTTTTGGAAGTAGATCACCAGGGCTTTCTTCCTAGTCCATCTTAGTCTGGAAGCAGCATCATAGCAACATACAAGCCTCCATTGACAGACAGGTGGTGGCTGCATATGAGGTACATTGACTGGGAGTTGAACTTGGGCCTCCTGCAAGGAAGGCCAAGAATTCTACCACTGAACCACCACGCTGCTTCCTAAATGAGCTGGTGGGACAAGGTATTAGAAAGATCATCTATGTGGATATTGAAATTTCCAGGAATTATGACAGGAATAATGTTAGAGAGAAAATGGGTACCTGGGTGTCAAAATCATTGAGAACAAAGTAGAAAGACCTGGGGATCAAAACAGGACTCCGTTTACCCCACATTTGCACTGAGCAGTTTAACATGATTGGAGAAAGACCTGTAACCACACCAATGAGTTGCACTTTGACTTAGAGATCACAAAAGCCATATGCATTCTAGGTGCAGTCTGACCATCCTATTATATTTCTGAACCAACTTGCTGTCTGAATTATCTGTGTTTGTTAAGGCAATGTAAGCTGCTGAACAGATAACTCCCCAATCTCAGTGAATTAATGCAATTAAGTTTCTTTCTTTTCATGTAAAGTCCAAAAGAGTGTTCCTGATTGGCAGTTGGCTCTACTCCAGGTGATGATTTGGGAATCCAGGCTCTTTCCATCTTACGGCCTTGCCATCTTTGACTCCTGGTTTCCAAGATGTTAGTTTGGGGAAGGAGCATGGAGGATCACACATGGGAGAATTTTATGGCTGCACATTGTTCTCACATTTATTGACTAGATGATGACTGTGTATAAGACCCTACAGTGACCAAATGACAGTATGTAAGTCTCCATGTATTTGACACAACTCTGGAGAAAGGGTGATGTTGAGTTGACTGAAATGAATTTTCCACCATTGACTGAAGGAGGGGCTGAAAACAAATTAAGTTAATTTATAGAAGATAAGTCAAATGCCTTGGCAACCTTGGTTTGTGGACTGAGAGTCATGCATACTGCACATATTTGAAATGATATCTGGAGGGGATGATTCTGGATTAGAGAGAGGAAACTGGAGTAGAAGAGTGTGGATTGAGGAGCCTGATGAGAAAGTTTAAAATTGGTCCATTCAATGGGTGGACTGTAACATAGTAGTAGCTTTTGAAGCCTTTCCTGGTGAAACTCAAAAAACCCCACTAACCTGTGCAGAATTGACGCCTTTGAATTGTGATGTTGGCAAAGAATGTTAAATATACCATGGACTGCCAAAAGAATGAACAGATCTCTCTTGGAAGAAGTACAACCAGAATGGCAAGACTGTGTCTCACATACTTTGGACATGTTATCAGGAGGGGTCGGTCCCTGGAGAAGGATGTCATGCTTGGTAGAAGGTCAGAGAAAAAGATGAAGACCCTCAATGAGATGGACTGACACAGCGGCTGCAACAATGGGTTCAAGCATAACAACGACTGTAAGGATGGTGCAGGACTGGGCAGTGTTTCATTCTGTGGTACATAGGGTTGCTATGAGCCGGAACCAACTTGACAGCACCTAACAACAACAACAACCACCACCTATGTGGTGCTTCTGTTAGAAAAAGGACACAGCACTGTGTCAGGATCCATGGCTTTGGGGAGTGGAGAGTGGGCTGGGATTTTGGCTCCTACCACTCCTCTCACCAGGTGCTGTTGTGCAGGATACACCTGCATATCAGTATGTGGCAGTCTCAAAGCAGCTGCCTCTGCTCCTCCTCTGTGATAGACTGAATTAATGGACCTAATTTTTTTTATTCCTTCCTGCATCTACACCCTTTGCTGTATGACTTTGCAGTGTCTCCCACTCAAGAGGTGAACTGTATTTCTCTGATACTTGACTTTGACTTTGGCCAAGTGGTGAGCTTTGGCCGGTGGGATGTTAGCAAGTACGACATGATCAAAAGTAGAAGTACAGAGGCGGGGCCAAGATGGCTGACTAGGTAGACGCTACCTCAGATCCCTCTTGCAACAAAGACTCAGAAAAACAAGTGAATCGATCACATACATAACAATCTACGAACCCTGAACAACAAACTCAGATTTAAAGAGTTGACCTGAATGACAGAGATGGAGAACGAACAAATACGGGGAAGCAGCGACTGTTTTGGAGCCTGGAGCCAGCGTCCCAGTCAGGTAACCTTGGCGCTGGGCTTAGGACTGGGCCCAGGAGAGCTGAACACAAAATCTTGTGACGGCGCAAACAAGGGGCACAGCCCTACCCCCCTGAACTGACCCCGGGAGGGGGCCGAGCCGGTCCGCTCGGGTGGCGTAGTGATGCGGCTGGTGGGAGAAGTCCCCGGGAGGCAGTGACTGGTTTTGGAGCTGGGAGTGCAGCGTCCCAGCAGGGGAACCTTGGCGCTGGGCTTTGGACTGGGCGCAGGGGAGCTGAACACGGCATCTACTCACGGCACAAACACGGGGCGCAGCCCTACTCCCCTAAACTAACCCCAGGAGGGGGCCCATCTGGTTCGTGGGGGCGGCGTGGCGATGCGGCTGGCAGGACAAAAAGTCCCTGGGAGGCAGTGACTGGTTTTGGAGCCGGGAGTGCAGCGTCCCAGCAGGGGAACCTTGACGCTGGGCTTTGGATTGGCAGCGGAGGATCTGACCGCGGCTTTAGCGGGCCAGACCCTCGGGGACAATCTCCACACAGCCAGCACATATAGGCGACAGATAAAATAGTCATCTCAAGCAAGATAAGCAACTTTGGCTAAGTTCCAGGGTGCTACTCTCCTGTTTTTCTGAATCCCCCCCCTTCCCAGGTGGCTTCATTAACATTGGAATTTCCTGAGCCAGAGAGAGAACGGCTCCGGCTCCGTGGCAGCTTTTCTTTTCCCTTTTTTTTTGGTCTTTTCCTAACCCATTCTTCCAGCCTGAGAGAAGCAACCACAAAAAACCCAGAGACCAAAAATCCTTCCCTAATTGGACTAAAAACACAGAACCAGCTCCAGCCAAGCATATATGATCCAAATCTTGGGCTCTCATCCTTACAGGGAACAAGGTGGCGGTTATAATCCAAAGGCTGTTCTGATAGGGATCTGACTGCATTTTTTTTTTTAGCAGATTTACTGGAAAAACAAGTTTCCCAGGTCTGATATCTCTGTTTATTCAACAGAGTCCTAACTGACCCACAACAGGGAACTGAGGGCTGAAGCTCCCCCCAGACCACCTAGCCTATTGCCTTAGGGGTCTAAGGAGGGTGACATCTACCAATCAGTAGAGGTACTTACATTGGAGGCCTAAGGTACAGCTGCAGTGCCCTCCCACCAACGTGCTATAGGAATAGAGACACACCTACCTCACTGACACTTGGGGGAACCCTGTCAGCATCCTGCCCCTCTGGAGTGTGAACCCCAGCTGCTAATAGAATCTGGCATACACAACTATCACCACTACCTCTTGAGGTGGATAGGTGTTAGGGTGCAGCACACACTTGATGACCCGAAATCAGATTCCACTCAAGAATAGTGAATAGACTCAGGCATATATATCTGGCAACAGCCCAAACCAGCTGGTAATAAGTCATAAGTAAGTCAAGGGCTACAACAAACAAGACAGCACAATCTAGTAGCCCATCCACGTATATTGAAAGAAAACAAAACAAGATAAGACTCAGTGAGCAATTATAGAATAAACCACTTTTTTATATCTTAGTGATGGCTTGGAGACAGCAGTCGATATCAAACCACATAAAGAAGCAGACCATGACAGCTTCTACAACCCCCCAAACAAAAGAATCAAAATCTTTCCCAAATGAAGATGCAATCCTGGAATTATCAGATACAGAATATAAAAAAACTAATTTACAGAATGCTTCAAGACATCACAAACAAAATAAGGCAAACTGCAGAAAAAGCCAAGGAACACACTGATAAAACTGTTGAAGAACTCAAAAAGATTATTCAAGAACATAGTGGAAAAATTAATAAGTTGCAAGAATCCATAGAGAGACAGCATGGAGAAATCCAAAAGATTAACAATAAAATTACAGAATTAGACAATGCAATAGGAAGTCAGAGGAGCAGACTTGAGCAATTAGAATGCAGACTGGGAAATCTGGAGGACCAGGGAATTAACACCAACATAGCTGAAAAAAAATCAGATAAAAGAATTAAAAAAAATGAAGAAACCCTAAGAATCATGTGGGACTCTATCAAGAAGGATAACTTGCGTGTGATTGGAGTCCCAGAACAGGGAGGGAGGACAGAAAACACAGAGAAAATAGTTGAAGATCTGCTGACAGAAAACTTCCCTGACATCATGAAAGACGAAAGGATATCTATCCAAGATGCTCATCGAACCCCATTTAAGATTGATCCAAAAAGAAAAACACCAAGACATATTATCATCAAACTTGCCAAAACCAAAGATAAAGAGAAAATTTTAAAAGCAGCCAGGGAGAAAAGAAAGGTCTCCTTCAAGGGAGAATCAATAAGAATCAGTTCTGACTACTCAGCAGAAACCATGCAGGCGAGAATGCACTGGGATGACATCTACAGAGTGCTGAAGGAGAAAAACTGCCAGCCAAGGATCATATATCCAGCAAAACTCTCTCTGAAATATGAAGGTGAAATTAAGATATTTACAGATAAACACAAGTTTAGAGAATTTGCAACAACCAAACCAAAGCTACAAGAAATACTAAAGGAAATTGTTTGGTCAGAAAACCAATAATATCAGATACCAGCACAACACAAGGTCACAAAACAGAACATCCTGATATCAACTCAAATAGGGAAATCACAAAAACAAATTAAGATTAATTAAAAAAAAAAAGCTCATAACAGGGAATCATTGAAGTCAATACGTAAAAGATCACAATAATCAAAAAGAGGGACTAAATACAGGTGGCATAGAACTGCCATATGGAGAGTGATACAAGGTGATATAGGACAATACAAGTTAGGTTTTTACTTAGAAAAATAGGGGTAAATATTAAGGTAACCACCAAGAGGTATAACAACTCCATAACTCAAGATAAAAGCCAAGAAAAACGTAACGACTCAACAAACAAAGTCAAATACTATGAAAATGAGGATCTCACAATTTACAAAGAAAACCGTCTCAGCACAAAAAAGTAAGTGGAAAAATGAAATTGTCAACAACACACATAAAAAGGCATCAAAATGACAACACTAAACACTTATTTATCTATAATTACGCTGAATGTAAATGGACTAAATGCACCAATAAAGAGACAGAGAGTCTCGGACTGGATAAAGAAACACGATCCGTCTATATGCTGCCTACAAGAGACACACCTTAGACTTAGAGACACAAACAAACTAAAACTCAAAGGATGGAAAAAATATATCAAGCAAACAATAAGCAAAAAAGAAGAGGAATAGCAATATTAATTTCTGACAAAATAGACTTTAGACTTAAATCCACCACAAAGGATAAAGAAGGACACCACATAATGATAAAAGGGACAATTGATCAGGAAGACATAACCATATTAAATATTTATGCACCCAATGACAGGGCTGCAAGATACATAAATCAAATTTTAACAGAACTGAAAAGTGAGATAGACACCTCCACAATTATAGTAGGAGACTTCAACACACCACTTTCGGAGAAGGACAGGACATCCAGTAAGAAGCTCAATAGAGACACGGAAGACCTAACTACAACCATCAACCAACTTGACCTCATTGACTTATACAGAACTCTCCACCCAACTGCTGCAAAGTATACTTTTTTTTCTAGCGCACATGGAACATTCTCTAGAATAGACCACATATCAGGTCATAAAACAAACCTTTGCAGAATCCAAAACATCGAAATATTACAAAGCATCTTCTCAGACCACAAGGTGATAAAACTAGAAATCAATAACAGAAAAACTAGGGAAAAGAAATCAAATACTTGGAAACTGAACAATACCCTCCTGAAAAAAGACTGGGTTATAGTAGACATCAAGGAGGGAATAAGGAAATTCATAGAATGCAACGAGAATGAAAATACTTCCTATCAAAACCTCTGGGACACAGCAAAAGCAGTGCTCAGAGGCCAATTTATATCGATAAATGCACACATACAAAAAGAAGAAAGAGCCAAAATCAGAGAACTGTCCCTATAACTTGAACAAATAGAAAGTGAGCAACAAAAGAATCCATCAGGCACCAGAAGAAAACAAATACTAAAAATTAGAGCTGAACTAAATGAATTAGAGAACAGAAAAACAATTGAAAGAATCTTTTAACAAAGCCAAAAGCTGGTTCTTTGAAAAAATTAACAAAATTGATAAACCATTGGCTAGACTGACTAAA
This sequence comes from Loxodonta africana, assembly GCF_030014295.1. Lineage (NCBI taxonomy): Eukaryota > Metazoa > Chordata > Mammalia > Proboscidea > Elephantidae > Loxodonta > Loxodonta africana. Next base: position 22,145,998 of record NC_087369.1, read on the forward strand.
GAAATACAGGGAAGGAAACAAATAACCCGAATAAGAAACAAGAAGGGCCACATCACAACAGACCCAACTGAAATTAAAAGAATCATATCAGATTATTATGAAAAATTGTACTCTAACAAATTTGCAAACCTAGAAGAAATGGATGAATTCCTGGAAAAACACTACCTACCTAAACTAACACATTCAGAAGTAGAACAACTAAATAGACCCATAACAAAAAAAGAGATTGAAATGGTAATCAAAAAACTCCCAACAAAAAAAAGCCCTGGCCCGGACGGCTTCACGGCAGAGTTCTACCAAACTTTCAGAGAAGAGTTAGCACCACTACTACTAAAGGTATTTCAAAGCATAGAAAATACTATGAGTTGGAATACTACCCAACTCATTCTATGAAGCCACCATCTCCCTGATAGCAAAACCAGGTAAAGACATCACAAAAAAAGAAAATTACAGACCTATATCCCTCATGAACATAGATGCAAAAATCCTCAACAAAATTCTAGCCAATAGAATTCAACAACATATCAAAAAAATAATTCACCACGATCAAGTGGGATTTATACCAGGTATGCAAGGCTGGTTTAATATTAGAAAAACCATTAATGTAATCCACCATATAAATAAAACAAAAGACAAAAACCACATGATCTTATCAATTGATGCAGAAAAGGCATTTGACAAAGTCCAACACCCTTTTATGATAAAAACTCTCACCAAAATAGGAATTGAAGGAAAATTCCTCAACATAATAAAGGGCATATTTTTTTTTTTTAATGCAAAGCCAACAGCCAACATCACTCTAAATGGAGAGAACCTGAAAGCATTTCCCTTGAGAACGGGAACCAGACAAGGATGCCCTTTATCACCGCTCTTATTCAACATTGTGCCAGAAGTCCTAGCCAGGGCAATTAGGCTAGACAAAGAAATAAAGGGCATCCGGATTGGCAAGGAGGAAGTAAAATTATCTCTATTTGCAGATGACATGGTCTTATACACAGAAAACCCCAACGAATCCTCCAGAAAACTACTGAAACTAATAGAAGAGTCTGGCAGAGTCTCAGGGTATAAGATAAACATACAAAAATCACTTGGATTCCTCTACATCAACAAAAAGAACATCGAAGAGGAAATAACCAAATCAATACCATTCACAGTAGCCCCCAAGAAGATAAAATACTTAGGAATAAATCTTACCAAGGATGTAAAAGACCTATACAAAGAAAACTACAAAGCTCTACTACAAGAAATTAAAAAGGACATAGTTAAGTGGAAAAACATACCTTGCTCATGGATAGGAAGTCTTAACATAGTAAAATGTCTGTTCTACCAAAAGCCATCTACACATACAATGCACTTCCGATCCAAATTTCAATGTCATTTTTTAAGGTGATAGAGAAACAAATCACCAACTTCATATAGAAGGGAAAGAAGCCACGGATAAGCAAAGCATTACTGAAAAAGAAGAAGAAAGTGGGAGGCCTCACTCTACCTGATTTCAGAACCTATTATGCAGCCACAGTAGTCAAAACAGCCTGGTACTGGTACAACAACAGACACATAGACCAGTGGAACAGAATTGAGAACCCAGATATAAATCCATCCACATATGAGCAGCTGATATTTGACAAAGGCCCAGTGTCAGCTAATTGGGGAAAAGATAGTCTGTTTAACAAATGGTGCTGGCATAACTGGATATCCATTTGCAAAAAAATAAAACAGGACCCATACCTCACACCATGCACAAAAACTAACTCCAAGTGGATCAAAGACCTAAACATAAAGACTAAAACGATAAAGATCATGGAAGAAAAAATAGGGACAACCTTAGGAGCCCTAATACAAGGCATAAAGAGAATACAAAACATTACCAAAAAGGACAAAGAGAAACCAGATAACTGGGAGCTCCTAAAAATCAAACACCTATGCTCATCTAAAGACTTCACCAAAAGAGTAAAAAGACCACCTACAGACTGGGAAAGAATTTTCAGCTACGACATCTCCGACCAGCGCCTGATCTCTAAAATCTATATGATTCTGTCAAAACTCAACCACAAAAAGACAAACAACCCAATCAAGAAGTGGGCAAAGGATATGAACACACACTTCACTAAAGAAGATATTCAGGCAGCTAACAGATACATGAGAAAATGCTCTCGATCATTAGCCATGAGAGAAATGCAAATTAAAACTACGATGAGATTCCATCTCACTCCAACAAGGCTGGCATTAATCCAAAAAACACAAAATAATAAATGTTGGAGAGGCTGCGGAGAGATTGGAACTCTTATACACTGCTGGTGGGATTGTAAAATGGTACAACCACTTTGGAAATCTATCTGGCGTTATCTTAAACAGTTAGAAATAGAACTACCATAAAAAAATACAACCCAGAAATCCCACTCCTCGGAATATACCCTAGAGAAACAAGAGCCTTCACACAAACAGATATATGCACACCCATGTTTATTGCAGCACTGTTTACAATAGCAAAAAGCTGGAAGCGACCAAGGTGTCCATCAACGGATGAATGGTTAAATAAATTGTGGTATATTCACACAATGGAATACTACGCATCGATAAAGAACAGTGATGAATCTGTGAAACACTTCATAACATGGAGGAACCTGGAAGGCATTATGCTGAGCGAAATTAGTCAGAGGCAAAAGTACAAATATTGTATAAGACCACTATTATAAGATCTTGAGAAATAGTATAAACTGAGAAGAACACATACTTTTGTGGTTACGAGGGGGGGAGGGAGGGAGGGTGGGAGAGGTTTTTTTACTGATTAGGTTTTTTTTTACTGATTTTTTACTGATTACTACTTTAGGTGAAGGGAAGGAAATACTCAATACACAGAATGTCAGCTCAACTGGACTGGACCAAAAGCAAAGAAGTTTCCGGGATAAACTGAATGCTTCAAAGGTCAGTGAAGCAATGGCGGGGTTTTGGGGACTATGGCTTAAGGGGACTTCTAAGTCAATTGGCAAAATAATACTGTTATTCTGCATCCTACTTTGAAATGTGGCATTTGGGGTCTTAAATGCTAACAAGCGGCCATCTAAGATGCATCAATTGGTCTCAACCCACCTGGATCAAAGGAGAATGAAGAACACCAAGGTCAAACGACAACTATGAGCCCAAGAGACAGAAAGGGCCACATGAACCAGAGACTTACATCATCCTGAGAGCAGAAGAACTAGATGGTGTCCGGCCACAACTGATGACTGCCCTGACAGAGAGCACAACAGAGAACCCCTGAGGGAGCAGGAGATCAGTGGGATGCAGACCCCAAATTCTCATAAAAAGACCAGACTTAATGGTCCAACTGAGACTAGAGGAATCCCGGTGGTCATGGTCCCCAAACCTTCTGTTGCCCCAGGACAGGAACCATTCCTGAAGACAACTCATCAGACATGGAAGGGACTGGACAATGGATTGGAGAGAGATGTTGATGAAGAGTGAGCTACTTGTATCAGGTGGACACTTGAGACTGTGTTGGCATCTCCTGTCTGGAGGGGAGATGGGAGGGTAGAGAGGGTTAGAAACTGGCAAAATTGTCACAAAAGGAGAGACCGGAAGGGCTGACTCATTAGGGGGAGAGTAAGTGGGAGTATGGAGTAAAGTGTATATAAGCTTATACGTGACAGACTGACTTGATTTGTAAACGTTCACTTAAAGTTCAATAAAAATTATTAAAAAATAAAAGTAGAAGCACTTGGCATGATTGGGCTTGTCCTCTTACATCTCTGCTAATGTCTTGAGAATCCTGTGTACAGGCTATCTCACTGGACCCCGAAAGAGGATCAGAGATACATGGAGCACAGCCAAGTCACTCAAGCCCGGACTAGACCCTCTGACCTCCGGTCAACCCTACAGATACATAGTAAGCCCAGCAAAGATCTGAAGAGTAGCTCAGCCAAAGCTCAATCTAGATCAGCGGAACCACCGTCAACCCACCAACTCATGAACTGAATAAATGCTTATTATTGTCACTGAGATTTTGTGCTTGTTTGTTACATAGCATTATTGTGGCCACAGTGAACTGGTACACTCCTTTTGTCTCCAGGAGCCCTAGGAGTATGGAGCGTGTAGATTGTTGCTTCTGCTATGACTACCCTATCCCATCAGGAACTTGCATTCCTTTTCCGAATCAACCCCTTCCCATCCTTCCATCAGTATCAGATAAAAACACTCATTCAAAAAGATTTAGGGATGCTCAAGTGAAATGGTTCTGATGAGAAATCATCACAGCTGGTACTAGGTCCTATACCCAGAGAAGGAAAACAGTCAGAACTTATGGTCGGATAATTCTGATAAAAGAGAAGGGGGTAGTGGAGACGAGGTAGAGGGGAAATAGGTAAAATTCTCTTTCTTCTTGGTGATGAAGATTTCTCAGTGCCCCAGTGTGTCAATTCATAACTTTCCTTCTCCGGTCTATTTATAATTCTTTTCATGTAGGATTCAGAGAAGTAGTGTAATTTTTTTTGTGCAGGCCATAATTTTCTAATTATAGATAGAAGGGATGTCATTTTTCACATTGATAGAATACAGGAAATGAATATTTCTAAAACCCGTATAAAGAAACTAAAGGGACTCAGTAATTCTTGACATGTGATGCATTAGGTTGTTTTTATTTCCTATTTTTTCTGCTTGCCTGTCCTTGCAGATGAAACAGCTGGTGGCACTTTTATTGTCACTATTCACATGAAAATACATCTCCATCTATCTATCAGTGACATTGAATAATTTTATTAGCTAAATAAACATTTGAGCCATCAGTGAAACTCTCCTAGCAGCACATTGGCGAGATTAGATTGGTAGGTCCAACCAGAGCACACTGGAATAGCTGTCACCACCATAAAAAATGTCAAATGACGATTTTTTTCCTTTTGAATCTTGAAGGCTTTGGGGACCAAGCAGCAAGTCCACCCACAGCTATTGTCAAGCATATTTCTTTTTCCATCAGTAATTAGAAAAGATCATTTCCCTGCCTAAATTTAGTCATCGTAGGAAAAGATCTGGAAATGAGTGCAGCAATGTTGAATTTCTGGTGTTGTATTTTCTTCTTTTGGAAGTCTCAGTTTTTAATCTAGCCAGAACCTCAAATCCTAATATTAAACTAGACTGCCTAGATTTTCCAAGTCTTATTTACTACCTTGAACTTCCTTTCCTATAAGATTTGATGGGTAAGATAGGTGTCTTAAAAAATTCCAGTTTTCCTGTCTTTTCTGGTTGTCATCCAGTGTAGCTCATGAAAAATGACAGTTCAGTCCTTGGCTGTGCTCTTTTTGTCTGGTGGGTACCTTTGATTACATCTCCCTCAGTCTAAGGTCTAACTATATTCAGTGGGATCATATTTAAGCCGAATGGGCATAAACACTTTTATTTCCTTAAGCTAAGTGCTATCATGCATAGCAACACCAGCAGGTTGGGTTTCCTGGGAAGCCGAGCCTGAGATGGAGTTTCGTGGGCAGGATGTTTATTAAAGAGTGCCCTTGGGACCATCACGTGTGGACAGGAGGAAGGAGGCATTACTGCTCATCATTTCCCTCTGCCTGGTTCTGCTTCCTTCTCCTCTCTTATACTCTTGTTTCTTTAGTTTGCATAGCATTTAAAATTAAATAATTACAATAATAACTATAATAAACAGATTTGAGAACAAAACTCAATGGATTGGTTTTTAAGCACGCAACGTAAAAGACGGGAGCTGAGCTGTGTGGGTGGACTAGAAAAAAGGCTGGTAGCTGTGCGCGTTCCAAGTGTTGTGGGCTTCCCTCACCTGGCTTTACAGAGGGAATGAACCAAAAAAAAAAAAAAACTTAAAAAAAAAAGTTGCCATCAAGTTGACTCCAACTCGTGGCGACCCTGTGCATCAGAGTAGAACTGTGCTTCACAGGGTTTTCAATGGCTCATTTTTCAGGAGTAGATCACCAGGCCGTTCTCTCAAGGTGCCTCTGGGTGGATTTGAACCTTCAACCTTTTGGTTAGCAGCTGAGCTAATGTTTGCACCACCCACAGATTCCCAGAGGGAATGAAAAACAAATAAAAACCCAAACCAGTTGCCGTGGAGTTGATTTCAACTCATGGTGGCCCCATGTGTTACAGAATGGAACTGCTCCATAGGACTTTCTTGACCATAGTTTTTACAGAAGCAGATTGCCAGGCCTTTCTTTTACAGCGTCGCTGGGTGGGTTTGAACCACCAATCTCTGAGCTAGTAGCTGAGGCAAACCACTTGTGCCACCCAGGGACTCCTAGAGAGGATGAAAAATAAAAAAACAAAAAACCCCACTTCCCTCGAGTCAATTCTGGCT